>NC_090437.1:103734181-105214181 GCF_031143425.1 Pleurodeles waltl
GAACACCCTTATATGGTACTGAGGTACCCAGGGTATTGGGGTTCCAGGAGATCCCTATGGGCTGCAGAATTTCTTTTGCCACCCCTAGGGAGCTCTGACAATTCTTACACAGGCCTGCCACTGCAGCCTGAGTGAAATAACGTCCACGTTATTTCACAGCCATTTACCACTGCACTTAAGTAACTTATAAGTCACCTATATGTCTAACCTTCACCTGGTGAAGGTTGGGTGCTAAGTTACTTAGTGTGTGGGCACCCTGGCACTAGCCAAGGTGCCCCCACATCGTTCAGGGCAAATTCCCCGGACTTTGTGAGTGCGGGGACACAATTTCACGTGTGCACTATACATAGGTCACTACCTATGTATAGCGTCACAATGGTAACTCTGAACATGGCCATGTAACATGTCTAAGATCATGGAATTGTCACCCCAATGCCATTCTGGCATTGGGGAGACAATTCCATGATCCCCCGAGTCTCTAGCACAGACCCGGGTACTGCCAAACTGCCTTTCCCGGGGTTTCACTGCAGCTGCTGATGCTGCCAACCCCTCAGACAGGTTTCTGCCCTCCTGGGGTCCAGCCAGGCCTGGCCCAGGAAGGCAGAACAAAGGACTTCCTCAGAGAGAGGGTGTTACACCCTCTCCCTTTGGAAAAAGGTGTCAGGGCTGGGGAGGAGTAGCCTCTCCCAGCCTCTGGAAACGCTTTGATGGGCACAGATGGTGCCCATCTCTGCATAAGCCAGTCTACACCGGTTCAGGGATCCCCCAGCCCTGCTCTGGCGTGAAACTGGACAAAGGAAAGGGGAGTGACCATTCCCCTGTCCTGCACTTCCCAGGGGAGGTGCCCAGAGCTCCTCCAGTGTGCTCCAGACCTCTGCCATCTTGGAAACAGAGGTGCTGCTGGCACACTGGACTGCTCTGAGTGGCCAGTGCCAGCAGGTGACGTCAGAGACTCCTTCTGATAGGCTCTTACCTGTGTTGCTAGCCTATCCTCCTTCCTAGGTAGCCAAACCTCCTTTTCTGGCTATTTAAGGTCTCTGCTTTGGGGAATTCTTTAGATAACGAATGCAAGTGCTCATCAGAGTTCCTCTGCATCTCTCTCTTCACCTTCTGCCAAAGGATCGACCGCTGACTGCTCAGGACGCCTGCAAAACCGCAACAAAGTAGCAAAGACGACTACTACAACCTTGTATTGCTGATCCTGCCGCCTTCTCGACTGTTTACCTCGTGGTGCATGCTCTGGGGGTAGCCTGCCTCCTTCTTGCACCAGGAGCTCTGAAGAAATCTCCCGTGGGTCGACGGAATCTTCCCCCTGCAACCGCAGGCAACAAAAGACTGCATCACTGGTCCTCTGGGTCCCCTCTCAGCACAACAAGCGTGGTCCCTGGAACTAAGCAACTCTGTCCAAGTGACTCCCACAGTCCAGTGACTCTTCAGTCCAAGTTTGGTGGAGGTAAGTCCTTGCCTCCACACGCTAGACTGCATTGCTGGGTACCGCGTGATTTGCAGCTGCTCCGGCTCCTGTGCACTCTTCCAGGATTTCCTTCATGCACAGCCAAGCCTGGGTCCCAAACACTCTAACCTGCAGTGCACAACCTCCTGAGTTGTCCTCCGGCGTCGTGGGACTCCCTTTTGTGTCTTCGGGTGAGCTCCAGTTCACTCCTCTTCCAAGTGCCTGTTCTGGTACTTCTGCGGGTGCTGCCTGCTTCTGTGAGGGATCCCTGACTTGCTGGGCACCCCTTCTGTCTCCTCATCCAAGTGTCGACATCCTGGTCCCTCCTGGTCCACAGCAGCATCCAAAAACCCTAACTGCGACCCTTGCAGCTAGCAAGGCTTGTTTGCGGTCTTTCTGTGTGGGATCACCTCTGCAAGTTTCTTCACAACGTGGGACATCCATCCTCCAAAGGGGAAGTTTCTAGCCCTGTTCGTTCTTGCAGAATCCACAGCTTCTACCATGCAGTGGCAGCTTCTTTGCACCCTCAGCTGGCATTTCTTGGGCATCTGCCCAATCTCGACTTTGTCGCGACTCTTGGACTTGGTCCCCTTGTTCCACAGGTACTCTCGTCCGGAAATCCACTTTGGTTGCGTTGCTGGTGTTGGTCTTCTTTGCAGAATTCCCCTATCACAACTTCTGTGCTCTCTGGGGAATATAGGTGCACTTTACACCTACTTTTCATGGTCTTGGGGTGGGCTAATTTTCTAACCCTCACTGTTTTCTTACAGTCCCAGCGACCCTCTACAAGCTCACATAGGTTTGGGGTCCATTCGTGGTTCGCATTCCACTTTTGGAGTATATGGTTTGTGTTGCCCCTATACCTATGTGCTCCTATTGCAATCTACTGTAACTTTACATTGCTTGCATTACCTTTTGTTATTACTGCATATTTTTGGTATTGTGTACATATATCTTGTGTATATTTGGCATCCTCATACTGAGGGTACTCACTGAGATACTTTTGGCATATTGTCTTAAAAATAAAGTACCTTTATTTTTAGTATATCTGTGTATTGTGTTTTCTTATGATATTGTGCATATGACACCAGTGGTATAGTAGGAGCTTTGCATGTCTCCTAGTTCAGCCTAAGCTGCTCTGCTATAGCTACCTTCTATCAGCCTAAGCTGCTAGAAACACCTCTTCTACACTAATAAGGGATAACTGGACCTGGTACAGAGTGTAAGTACCCCTTGGTACCCACTACAAGCCAGGCCAGCCTCCTACAGTTACCGCCTTTATTTTTCTAAACTTCATTGATCTGTTTGGAAACTATATCTCAGGCATACCTTGCGTGGGACTCCCATACTCTTTACCTACACTTCAAAGCGTTGACAAAGCCTAGAAGACGAAACACGTGTCAGCTGTTGGCTGTCTTTCGGATTATTTGTTTCACATGTGGTCGGTGACCTGTATTTTGACCATACTTGTTCACTCATTAATAAATGTTCATTTTCACCTATTCCCTAGATTTTGACGCTACTGGATTGACCACTTGGATCAACCACACGGAACTTGTTTTCGTGTGCCCTGGCCTGCTGCTTTCATATTTGATGTTCACTGACGATCGCCCAGTCAGTGATCTTGGACACCTATGGTGGGAGGTGCTCTGCCGGTTTGGCACCCACTGGACATTGATTACTGAATGTGCTTTAAGACTGATATAAGGACACTGCTTTGAAACCTGTGTTGATGTGCGAGCGCGGTGGCACTCTCCACCATCTTTCCTTTTACTTTACTACTAGTACTGCAAATGCAGTTTTCATCCTTCGTAGGAATCAAATGTGCAACACGTCGACGGACCTTTGGACACAGATAGATGTGTGGTTAACCATCAACAATTACTTCAACACCACCTCAACAATTTAGGCACCATGACTAGTGTGGCCACGGAAGGAAAACTCTAATCAGGAATAAAGTTAAAAGATTTATTACAAACAGAAGCTCAAAGTCATGTAGACAATGCACAAAACCAAATTATAAAGGTACATAATTACCAAGGGTTGCCCAAGGCAACAAACTAACTTCAGGTGAGCTAACATTAATAAAACTAAGCATTCAGGAAGAATAACCCATATAGTCAATAGAAATATCTGTGACACAGAACTCATATGGTGCTCAGATTTCACAATCAGTCAATTCAAATTCAGGAAAGTCAATAATATTTGGCTGGGCACAGGTCAACTCTACAGCTAACCAAATTTGAGAAATACATGCGTGGGGAGGAGCAACCGGGCAAAATACCTAAAGTACAAAAAGGGACAAAAATGATTTAGAAAAAGAATAACTTGGACTACAGGTCACTAACTAAATAGAAAAGAATAGAAAAACCTCAGCATAGTGGAATTTCTAACCTAAAAGGGCATTTCAAGGGGCAGTAGCAAATGGCAGAGAGGAAGATACATCTACAAGGCATACCGCATTTAGGGAATCTTTAGTGGGAAAGCATTTGGTCAGCAAAGCATCTGCAAGCATCAGGAAAGCATCTGTCTCTGACAAGACAAGACTGGGAGTGCTTCAGCTCTCAGACTGGACTGCTCTGAGCAATGTTTGAATGCCCATTGGTGTATAAGTTCACAAATAGCCTTCCAATTTGTCAAAGGTGTCAGGTCATATAAAGTGTTGGGGCATCATCCAATTAAAATTAATGACCAGACTTCAGGTTGCAGCAGTTTGACAATTTCCCAAGTCTGTAATGGGAACATCTCCTTTCCGTGTGACTCCAAACAAATATATACAATCTCAGTCCATGTTCCTGTACTACAATGTTCTCAAGGACAAATGGGTACCGTTCTTCAACAGTTACACAATGGACTTTTCACACATGAAACTTTGCTTCTCATATGAATGAAATCTAAAAGAAGACTTCATGTTATGAAAAAATAATTCAGCACTTAAATGACTGCAAAATGCACGCTTTGTAGGCCACAGTTATGCTAACAAAAGAAAAATATAAAATGTATTTAATATCTTTTAGTAAACCACATATAACATGCAAACTTATAACTTCATCATTAATAATATTTTATCAACATGAGTAATACATTTCGTTTGAACTGGAAAAGCTTTGTTATTGCATTACATTAGGTATAACAGAGAACTGTTTTTTTCTCATTTACTCATATTTTCAAAGTCATTAATCTTTCATTAAACACAAGAAATTCACATTTGTTTTTAAAAGTGCTATTTGTTAAGGGTTTAAATTACATTTTAACATCAACTTTAACCTTCTAGCATGTGATTAATTTCAAAAGGCATCCATGTCGAACTTTCAAATCCAAATAAATGGGCATTTCTTTCTATGTTAGTTTTTCTCTCTCTTTTACAGTCATAAAATAAACTTTTCTCAGTCTAATGGCCTTAGTGACACTAAGGTCAGTACTAAAATGTATGCTGTATCACCTTTTAGATTTGCAAATGAGTCTACTAGGACACTGCTCCAGAGGTAATTGACTATTTGCTCAGTGGGGAAATGTCAAATGAGCCTGACTGAACGTCTTCACGTCTCATGTTCATAAGTTTGCAGTGGGTGGGGCTGCTTGAGGGACAACCCTCTAAGAAGATAATGTATTCTAGTACTTCAAACATCCCTACCAGTTTATTAACACTCCTGATGGGGTGCAAAATAAATTGACAGACAGATAGCATGCTACATCATACAGGAGTTCTTGGTTGGAAGATGTTGAATTGCAGTGTGACCTATGTGGGAAGCATTTGGTGTTATGCATGAGTGTACAGAGTTTTTTTTCTTATCCTTTCTTATGTCTCTACACTTAGGCATGTGATAGAGGCAAATGAGAAATAAAGCGTATGCACTCAGAGCTTGATTAAACCCTGTACAGGCTCCTAGGCAGTCAGAACTTCAGGACCCCCTTGCAAATTATCTCCTAATATGTTTTAATTTTGCCAACCAACAATTTTAATAAATCAATTTTACTACACAAAACTAAACAGTACACGTATGTAGTTTGCACCAAATTGTTTTTACAAACTGACAGCTGACAGAAGATGAGCTTTTATGAGAAAAATTGTTATGTGAATCTGATGTCTATGGTTTATGTACTTCAGGTTGTTAATGGGTATATTACATTAATACAGTATTTTCTCTATAGAGTCTTTAATGTAAAGTTTACGTTTCTTTGAGTTGATTTATGTTTTTTCTATCTTTTGGAAACAATTTAATAAATCTTGATTGTAATTTTCTTTTGAGAACAAATCAATATTATTTTGATCAGTTGTTTCAGGGCCTCTAAAAGGAGTGGGGCCCATAAGCCGGTGCTTACTTTGCCTATATAGTAACCTGGCACTGGATGCACTTTACACTCTTTTATTGTTGTTATGCCTGACTATCAGACGTACTACATTAGGAGGACAATGTAGACATAATTTTGAGAATTCTTCATAATCGTATTCTTCTGGCCAATCTACCATCACTTGTTAATTTCCCTATGGATAAAGTGATGGAATTGCATACTATTTCAAAAAGAAACAAACAAAAAGTCAGAGATGAAAATGAGGAGGGGAAAAGACAGTGCTGTATTCCAGAAGAACACAATTATGCAAGCAAATTCCATAAACAAGAGGTGGCATCTGGAGTGAGAAGAAGCCCCATGTTGCATGTGGTGCTATAACAATAGTAACAATAATGATTTTAACCAGACGAGACTCTGTGGAACATTCAGCACCTGTTTGTCATCAATGAGTGAGACCAACAGACTAAGCAACAAGATGCCACTCTTTCACTGCTTGTGTGTAGTGCTTTGGGAACTTCCATAAAAGTATGGCATTTTCACTCCTGGAAATAGTAATTCCATAAGCTCTCTAGCACTCCTTTGTCTCAAATCAGTATACTAATGTTTTAATAAAGTTCAACATGTCATACCAGGAGCTGATATCCCATCCCTTCCTTACTCAACCCTGTCAATTGTGGGACATCAAAGGCTGCATTTCAATATGGCCCTCCAAGAGGTTGGATGATCTGTTGTGTTTTACAACTGTGACCAGCATAAATGCCTGGTGGGTGGCAACATCAGAGTGTTCATGGAGAGCAGCAGCTGCGACTGCCAGTTCATTGCTGCTGCTGGAAACCATATAAATCCAAGAATTAATCAGCCTGACATCAATTTACAGTGCATTTACTCATTCATCAGGCTGTCCCTCTTAACACAAAATGGAAAATTCATATTTTGTTTGCATTCTGCTAGTTGTAGTTTAAATCTTAAGTAATACAAAAATTGCCAGATTGCAAAAATCACAGGTCCCTTCTAACCAGGAATAAGAGGAATAAGCATTTTCATAAAAGGTGGAGCAGAAGGTGAAAGGCAGAGCCTCCTATTACAACATACTCTAGAGAGGTCCGGCATATCAGCTCACACCCAACCAACCCTTGATCCCTCTCCACTGTAAATATGGAACTTCATACAAAAGATTGAGCAGGTGGCGTACGGCAGAGCCAAGGACAAGGCCCCGAACAGAAGAAAGAAACTACCTGCATGACCATAGTCGCTAACTAAAGAAAACCATATGTCTTAATCTCAATAGAAGACAGAGGTAGTGGTCTTCGGTAAGAACATTTCACCATGGAACTTCAACTGATGGCTGGCCACACCCAGCACCCACTCCAGGAATCTCAGAATAATCAACTGCAGACTCGCCTTGACCACACAAGTCACTGCTGTCACTGCATCCTGATTCCACACCCTGAAGATCTTCAAATTCCTTCTAAAGCAACACTAGAAAAACTATTACTCACACGCTATTTACCAGCAAGATGTACTACAGGAACAACCTGTACATTGAGCATTACCAAACAGATCACTAGATGACTACTAACCATCCAGAACTCGGTGACCAGATTCATTCTCAACCTTCCACACAGAACTCACATCCCTCCACACCTTAGGGAGCTCCGCTGGCTCACGATACACAACCACACTCAGTTCAAACTGATCACACACACATTCAAGGCACTACACAACTCAGGTCCCACCTACCTGAAGAGTCACATCTCCTTCCACCAAAAACCTAGACTCCTCTCCTCGGCAGGACAGCTACTGACATACATCACATTTATACACAGAAGCAGATCAGATGCTCCTAAATTGTGGAATGACCTCCCTCTCCATGTCAGAGCCTTCTTCTCTCTTTTTGAATTCCACAAGAAGCTGAAGACCTGACTTTTCAATTAAGCAACCTATCATAGGTAGAGCTAAGCACACTCCTGCTCGGCGCCAGGATTCCCTTGAGGATGATAGAGCATTCTACACATAACATAACATAGCATACCATAACATAACATAACAAAACATACCATAACTTAACATAACATAACGTAGCGCAACTTAACATAACATACCCTAACATACCATTCAATAACATAACATAACATAAAATAACATGACATAACTCAGCGTAACATAACGTAACATAAAATCTCATAACACAACATAACATAGCATAACATAAAATGGACACTTGAAGTAAAGGGTGCGGGAGGTGCTGCAGCACCCCTGATATCATGTAAATAGATCAGACCAAAAGGGCCAAATGTTGCCTTTTATAGTGTACGTTTTGCAGCACTTTGGTGCCATCAGTTGTCAGGCAACAGTAAACATGCAACAACTAACAAAATGCTGCACATTATTTTATGGTAGTGACTATTCAGCCTGCTGCTGGGTAAATAGTTAATTTTCTCTGCTATTTACATGGCCGCTAGCTAAGTAGTAGAAATAGTTTACTATTTGGCTGGTAGTCTTGAAAATAGCAGAGAAACTTCACTATTTACCTGGGTAAATAGTAGAGATTTTGCACTGTTTGGCTGGCATCTGTGCAAATGACAAGGAAACTTCAATATTTACATGGCTGCTGGCTAAATAGCAGAGTTTATGCACTTTTATATGTACTATTTGGCTTGAAGTCATGCAGATACAAAAATAAAATGCATTAGTTACCTGACTGCTCATTAAATAGCTGAAAGTATGTACTATTTGGCTGGTAGCCTTGCAAATAGCCATGAGTTTTTACTAGTGCAGTTGTAAACAATCTATCAATTGCTTTCCTAATTGAAAAAGAGAGGGTGGAACCACTTTCACAACCCTTTATATTTGCAATGGAAACAATTGCAAAAGTCCTTCTATAAATTGAAAGAATTTTGCAACTCATAGAAGGACTTTTGTACTTAATGATAAGCACTTTTGTGGTCACACCTCCTGTGATTTTGTGACATGAAGCGATTAGTGCTAAACCTGGCGTAGATACAAGTGAGAACTCATAGGTCTAAACGCCCCAAATGTTTGAATGTTTCCAAGTAAATTTGAGACATGGCAAAGAATACCACTTCATTAGACCATGGGCCAAGTCACAGCAACTTGGAATGCCTTTTATAGAGCTGTCTCATGTGCCACAAATGACACTGCTCCTTTAAGTTTACTTGCAGAGCAGGCTAGTGATAAAGATGACTAGAACCTTGCAAGACTCGGTGAAGCTCTTTTCTCTTCTATAGCTATGTACTCACTCCTACACTTGTGGAGGGAATGTATTAGAGCTAGATGTAAGATTACCAAAAGGCTCCATGTTGCAACAACACATTTTGTCTGCTGGAAATCAGTGCATTCTGGAAGGATTCATTTTTCGTTCAGTTCAATTACACATATCAGTCTAAAACACCTGAAAACAATGACTTGCACAAATAAAGGCCAGAGCTGGAAAATTTCTATCCCAGTAACATGTTGCGTCTGATATCTAGGGTGATCTCATCAAATGAGAAATAATAGAAATTGGATTACTGGTTGAGGTGGGTGAAACCCTGCTCAAGCGGTTGCCACAATTTCTGTCAGTGTGAAACTACAAGCATTCCCAAATTAACCTGTGCTTAACCCTCTGGAAACTTGGCAGAGACAAAGTAATGCAGAACTTAGAGGTAAGGTGTCAGGTATTTATGCAGCACTCTAGCCAGTATGACAAAACTCCAATTAGTGAACCGGAGATATTCAAATTTAAAGATTTAAGTGAAAACAGTGACCAAAAGCACAACATGCCAACTGTGATTATCTGGTCATGCTAGACTTGGACAAAGCCACAAGTTCAGACGAGTGGGGATGGAGCATGGGCCGGATACAGGGACCAACATAGGCCTGCTGAACAAAGTTTCTTAAATCCTGATTGCCAAGCGCCACAAGGTCCCCCATCGAGGATGGGTCATGCAGTGGCCGTTCTGAGGAGCTGCAAAGCTGTGTGCGGAGTCCTGTGTCATCTTCGCAGATGTCGATGACAGGGCCTTGCGATGAGACGTCCAGGGGTTGAGGATGCGCCACACAGTGGTGGTCCAGAAGAAGCTCCCGGGCTGTGATGCAAAGTCCTGCATTACTGCCAAGGAGGCTGTTGATGAGGGGCTTGCTATGTGAAGACCTTTGTCAAGGATGCATCACACAGAGGTGGTTCCAAAGAAGCTGTGGGCTGTGATGAAACGTCCTGCATCATGGTTGCGTTGCTCTACAGTCAAAGCAGAAGTCAGAAGATGTGTTGTGCTGCATTGGTTCTGCCTTCATAACCATATATGGGCTGGTAGAGCACCTTCAGGCCCACTTCCAAGGATCCAGGACAGGGGTGGCACCACTTGGAGGGTAGGACTCACAGCAGACAGGTTTTAGGTGCTGGTTGGATCCTTTTCTGTCTCTGAGGCTCTGATAAGGAGGCAAGGCAACTATCCCTTGGAGTCATTTGTAGTCCTGGAGTCAAGGTGCAGGTCTAGTCCTTCTCTTTCAGGCAGCAGGGCAGCAGTGCAGCAAAGTAGCAGTCCTTCTTGCAGAGCAGCACAGCAGTCCTTCTGAGTCTTCCACATGTCCAGAGGTGTACTGAAGAGTTGGGTCTGATGGTCCATTATTTACACCTGGTGCCCACTTTGAAGTAGGATAAGGTTTTGGTGGTTTCGACCTTCAGAGCTGTTTGGAACTTCCTACCTCCCTGTCCTGGCCCCAGCTTGTCTGGTGTCACAAAAAAACTGGTGTCAAAACACTCTGTAAGTGTGTTGGGCAGAGCCTTTATGCAAGTGTGGTAGGTAACAGCTCATCCCCCTCATCAAGTCAGAGACGGCCCATCCTGCCAACACCTATTCCCCCTTTGTCTCACCATCTGGGAGCAGTACACAAAGACCAACTGCCAGCTTGCAGGTGATGACTTTTTCCTCGGGATCTGCAAGAAGATCTTTACGTCCACCTCCAGGCATCACAAACTCAAAATTCTGTGACAGTGCTGAGGTATGGAGTAGCCAGGTGAGGAACAGGGGTTTGGAAAATTAAGAACCAACTATCCTTGGGTCACCAATCACCACCAATCACCACACTCCACTTATAACAGGTAACTAAACATGAAAGATAGGTGTTGCCCTCAGAAATACAGGCACATATAATCTGTGGCCTGTTATTGATGCCCAGAAGAAAGAATACCATTGACGGCCATAGTTGTACTATACATGCAACTCTCACACTCACTGCAGCTTACAACTCAAAAAGCTATACTAGACACAGCTAACCTTTCACTGAGGTTTCATCAAGAACAGTGCAAAATTACAACTTCTTGGTTGCCTCACCAGGAAAAGAAGGCACAAATGTAAGATAAACCCACAAAGCCTATTACATCATAGAGGACTTAGGAGGTCATTCTGACCCCAGCGGTCGGATATAATGTGGCGGTAGTACCGGCAACAGGCTACGGTACTTACCGCCACATTATGACATTGGCAGGTTGGCTGAAGCCAACCCGCCAATGTACCACTCTGACCGCCATGGCGGTAGCAGTCGCTGGACTGGAGATAACAATCTGAAGCCAACCTGCCAATGTACCACTCCGGCTGCCATGGCGGTAGCAGCCGCTGGACTAGAAATAACAATCTCCAGCCCGGCAGCTGCTATTGTGCCGCCAGCGGTATCATGACCCTGCCTACCACCATGGCTTCCATGGCATTCGGAACGCAATTCCTTCCCTGTCACTGATAGGAGGCCTTTGTCAACAGACATGCTGCACGGTATAAGGATCTACTGGAGTAGAGCTGGAATAGAGAGAGTAATATAGCCTTAATTCTTTTAAGGGGTGTTTCTAAAATAATGATAATTCACATTGGTGAACTTAGTCCAACAAGGGTCAGAAAAAAAAACTAGTGAGACAAAATACCAGGAGAAATGACAGATTAGTGCTACAAATCAGCTGAGGGGATTACAATAGGCCATGAACCAGAGATCGTAACTGTCAACTGTCAGTGTTGACACGTTACAATCTTGTACAGCGGCAACGTGAAAAACATGTAAAAGTATCAAATTGTTGCCAGCTCAAAATGATGTACAAGGTCTGATGCTGGGACAGCTTCCCGTTGCCCAACAAGCTATTTTAAAGTCTCTGTGTGGCCTGCTCATCTCGGCTGTGGCTGATTGCGGGCAGGGAGCAGCCTAATGTGAGCCGATTGCAGACTGGAGGGTGCCGAGAGAGAGCTGTGCCTATTGTGGATTGGAGGGTGCTGCGAGAGAGAGTGGCCCAAAAGATCCAATCATGCACCAGAGTAGTCTGGGAGAGAAATAGCCTCTTAGATGCATGGAATGAAATCCTAACCCGCCGGTAAGATTCAGGTGGATTTCAGGACTCGGCTGCCTATGTGTTAGGTTTAGCAATTATCAATAAGTGAGTTGTATGCTGATTGTCGGCTGACCAAGACATTTGAATAAACTAAGAGAAATTTAGAAAGAAATGCTGCCATTACAATTACAATGCTCAAACAATAAGAAACTATAAATTGGAAACTGCTACACCACAAAAACAGTCAGAAATCACACACAAGTAAAACAGTTAATATGCAAGAACATGCATAGAATGATACTTATCTGCGAGGAGCAGTATTTAATAGATGCAGCATACTGTCTACATTGACTGGTTGTGTGTATTGAAAGTTCTAATATAGAATGTTTTCTTTGTGATGTGATTTGCTTTTAAGTGCTGGATGGAGTGGCATTCAAAGGAATAATGCATATTGGGAGCCTCTGGTCTTCTAATGAAATTCAAAGTAACAGTGCTGGGCAAACAAATAGAAGGCAGTTGTTAGTCAAGGCAATGTCAATCATCCATCAGCGTGTAGACCTAGCAATACGATGGGCCTTACCACAAGGTAAGCCTCAAGCCCTTCGCACCTTACAGCATGGGGAAAAGGATCTCTAGCCAAGGGGAACTGGGACTGGACCACACCCTACAGCTTATACTGAAGCGATGCTATCACAGTGACACCTATTCATGTGACCCAAGATACAGGATGCAGGCACCAAATTCATGGGAAAACAAAACACCAACTTTCTAATAGTGACATTTTCAGAATTGTGACTTAAATCCAACTTTACCATTAAAGAGGGTTTTAAATCACAATTTTCTAGACATCAAACTCAATGTTTGTACCCACGCCGAATTAAACGTTATCACTTATTGAATGTAATAATGTTATCCTGTGGGAGAGGTAGGCCTTGCAGTAGCGAAAAATTATTGTAAGACTTTTTCACTACCAGGACATGTAAAAGTTAACAGTACATGTATTTAAACACAATGCATCCAGACCTAGGAGCTGTTTAGGGCCAACTTATGGGTGACTCACATATATAAAAAATAAAGGTTTAGGCCTGTCAAAAGTGTTTATTTTGTAAGGGTGAAATGGCAGTTTAAAACAGGCTGCAATGGCAGGCCTGAGACAGGTGTAAAAGGTTACTTTAGTGGGTGGCACAATAAGTGATGCAGGCCCACCAATAGAATTAATTTATAGGCCGTGGGTGCCTACAGTACTACTTTACTAGGGACTTTCAGTTATACCAAATGTGCCAAGTGAGTGTTGTTACTCCGTGGGTTGCGGTGTGGCCTGAGGCCCACCTGATAGCTTCCCTGGAGTCCCAGTCTATGCACTGTTTCTTTACCTGCAGGGTGATACCTGCACTGGAGGGCCACCATGGGCTCTTGGGATTGCATCTTCATGGTGGGTGACCCACTTGTGGTGTTCACCATTCCTCTTGCCGGTGACAATATTGGAAACTACCATAGTTCTCCTTCCCAGAATGAGTTTTCTAGTGACCAATCCATCATGGTGGCTTTCTCATTCATCATTGATTTACTGTCCCAATCCAATATGGCAGCCTCATTTTCCGATGCAATTTCCTGTCCTGGGGTATATAAGGAGTAGGATTTCTTTCTTTATTGGCTTGCAACACTTCTGCGCTCCTGTAGGTGTGTTTCCACGCTACTGATAATCCCTCTGCCTATTGATGTTTCCAGTTTGGCTTGCTCCCAATTCCCTGCTGAGTTCACCATTTTCTCTTTTGCCGCCTTCTCTCCTGTTGGAGGTCCCTTTTCAGTCTTGCGCCTCTGGTGGTTCCTGTGTCCTGCTAAGTCCTTTGGTCCTTGTCCTCACTATCTGGGAGCTCACCATCGCCATTGGCGGTTGTTCCCCTTCTTAGTTTTTTCCTCTTAGGTGCTCTTTCTGGAAGGCACTGTCTGCTTAGGTAAGTGTTGGCGGCATTGTGGCTACCAGAAGGGGTCACCCTTATGTCTGGCAGACTATGATGGTCAAGACCTAGGCTCAAAAATCTTCACATCGCCCCAAGTCATTAGCCAGATTTCCACAACCTGATAGCTCTTACAGATCTGACAGGGTGTATGCAAATTTCACCATGTCTGAAGGAGAGGACACAAGTACCTTGGCACAGATTAGCAGTGGTAAAGAGCACGGAGTCCTAAGGCCAAAAAAACTGAGATCAGCAAAAATGGAGGGGTAAAGTTAAAGGTTTGGGGGAAGACCCTAAGGATGACAGGTCTAGTACAAAACAATAGCATAGGGCTTCTTATAAAGTCACCAACACAGTATAGTTAAGCAGCTTCATTCCAGTCTAATGACAAAAGGAAGAAAAAACTATGGTGGGACAGATTTGGAACTGGGGATGGAATTAGCTCCGCGAGGATGGCGGAGGACAATACCCATGCCATCCCGAAGGACCACTGCTCACCAAGTCTAGAGTTCTTCTACCGTCCTGCAGACAACTTTCTTCATTGACAAGAACTCCTGTCAAGCAGGTATATCCAAAACAAGGATGCAAATGAAGCTTGTCATCTGCCTTCCTAAGCTGTCTTCGGGCCCTGCTTATAAACCTTTAAAAAGAGAAACCTCTGATATACCTGTCACTCCTACTATTTATGCTGTGTCATCACTCAGGAGGAACTAATCAGCAGTCCTTTGCTTACAAGGATCTCACAGCCTTTTCTCCATACTCCCTCACTTCAGTTCTGATTCTCAACTCTCCAGCCACAGGGGTACAGTCAGTATACCCCACTGGCTAAGGAAGCTGTATCTACTCTCTATCATGTGCCATGCTGAATCAGGGACCATCCAAAATACATCCCACTAGTGCAAGTGCTCAGACTTTCACCATACATGGAGTCTTACTACTGTACACTTGCTATATATCCACCACACATGGAATGTCAGTACAAAGGTTTGAGAGTCTACTCTACTGTCCTTGACACTAATTGCCTCTTTGCTGGACTTCCAAACACTTGTCACATATATATTCCCACTACCCTTCATCTAGCCCTCAGAATTTTGCAGACTACTCAAATGGTGCTCAAGCTATCACTTCTCGCCTTGGTTACCAATGCAATCACAGCCCTTTGTTGCTTGGTATCCCACTGTGGGCCATCTGAGACAATCTATATGGAGCCTCCCTCTCCCCTCTTCTGCTCATCTGAGCCATCTTATAATATTGAGCTACCCTTTCCTGATTGCCATAGCCCTTTGACCCACTTTGCTACCTATTAATCATTTTTGCTGACTTCATCCATCTGCCTTTCTCATCCCCCTTCTGCCATGCTTCACAGATGGCACACCTTTTCAGCCATACAACTTTAGACCCCTCTGCTACATTCCAGTCCCCCTGCCCTCTGATCCACCCTCTGATTACTTTGCCAACATCAGATAGCATCTGCTGTCACTCAGAGGTCAAAGTGTAACAGTCCTGGCTTATTTTTCATTTTGCATGCTCTCATCTTTCAGATAATACTTACCAGTTCTATAAGTGGACTGAAAAAGGTGGAGGTTTTTAGGACTGACAGCATAAGAAGCATGAATAAGAACCATTTACAAAAGAGATATCCTAATATTTTGGTCTAGAATCACATATGTGTCTTCCTGCTTGTGACCTTCTTCCTTCTCTTCCAGGTCCTTCAATGCCTTCTGATGTTGGTCCTCCTGCTAATCATGTTCTAAGTCTACCTTTTTCTTGGGGGTGGTTTGGTCATCCTGGTCCTCATCCTGGCTCAACCAGTTCTGTTCACCCTTGTATTGTTCTCCTGAACTCTGTGCTCCTAGTTCTAGTCTTTCCCGCTGGTCCCCCTAATTAGGCCTTCCTGGGCTGGGCCTGGCGGTTTTTGTCCTGGCCCCATTGGTCTGTGTGGCTCTGGTTGCTCTAGTATCCCCTCATCCTTATCAGTCTGGTCTGGACACCCAGGTTCCTTGTCCTCCTGCTCCACTTGGTACTGCACATCCTAGTGCCTATGGTTTTGATAGCTCTGGTCTTTTCAGCCCTGTTCTTGGTTCTGCTTCTCCTGATCCCTCTAGTCCACTTAATTTCCCTTCATCTGGTACCAATGGTCTTATTCCAACTGCTCCTTATCCAACTTATTATCCTGGTTCTCCTCCATCTGGGCATGATGTCTTTGGCCCTAGTCTTCCTACTCCTTGCCATCCTGGCCCTGCACTAACTTGTCCAATTAGTCATTATCCTCCTTGTTCAGGTCATCCTGTTCTTAGCCACCCAGCTTGAGCAACATGGCTTCTGTCAGCCTGGCCCTCCTTCTTCTCCTTTTCCTCCTTGTTGTGGTCCATTTTCCGAGCATCCCAGGTGCTAACACTCTTGAGCCTCTGTGACTTGATGTGCCTTTTCCCATTGGCTGTGGTTCCAAAGGCCCACCTATCCCAGGTCCCCTTAGCTCTTGTTCTTCTGGCTCTGGTTGTCTGGTCATCTCCTCCTGTTTTTTTAAGGTCCTGTTCTCTTAGTTTTCCTCACTCTCAGTCTGGTTTGCCTAACACTGGTCTTCCTATTTCTAGTCCTCACAGTCAATGTTATTTTCCTGGTTTGTGTCCCCTCAACTTGTTCCTTTTGCTACTAGTGGTCCTCTTTGTTTGGCTTTTTCTATGCCTAGTCCCCATAGTCCAGGTCCTCCTGGCCATCCGGTTCCTTCTAGGTCTCCTTCTCATAGCTCTTCTTGTTCCCTCCTCATCCTCTTGAGCCTCATCCCCTTGACATGGTCCTTCTGATCCTCCTCACCATGTTCATATGATACCTAGTACACAAGCTTCTCATCCTGTTGGTTCTCTTAGTCCACCTGGCCTCTTATGCCCTGGTCCTCTTAGAGCTTAACCTCTTAGCCCTTGTCCTCCTGGTTTGGATTGTCCTTGTCCTTCTGGCACTGTCCCTTATCCTCATGGTCCATTGGTACTGCACCTACTGGTCTGGTCCCTCTTGGTCCTGGTTCTTTTTGTTTGAGTCCATTTGCACCTGGTCACGTTAATCCTGGTACTCCCGGCTAAGCAGGTCCAGTCCCCTTGTTCTTTCTGGCCATGGCCATTCTAGCCCCCCTTATCTTTCTGATACTGGTCCTGCTACCCCCAGGTCCTGGTCTTTCTGCCCCATTCTGTAGTGTGGGCCCTGGTCCTAATGATATGGCCCCCTGGAACTCCTTGGCCTGCCCTTGGTCCAATTGGTTCTGATTCTTCAGATCCTCTTTGTTCTGGTCCTGGTCCTCCTGAGTCTGGCCTTCCTGATACCTTGGTACTTGCCCCTTGTTTTCCTTGCTTATTCTGGTTCCCTGTTCCTGCTGGCCACAATCCTCATGTTCCCTATTTTCCTGGATCTGTTCCTAGCCCCCTCCCCGGGCCCTTATCCTAATGTTTCTTGTCTTTGCGGTTTTACACCAACTGACTATGATCCTCCTTGTTCCTCACTACAGAATCGGCCAGTAGGGCAATTCTTACATTCTTACATTTAAGAAGACATTGCACTGACAAGGATGATTATCTGAAAGATTGAAATAAACTAACCCCAAAACTAAGAGAACAGGAGTATTCGATGAGACTAATTAGACAGACAAAGAGACAAGCCATGAATATTCCCTGAGAGTCACTATTATATCAGAAAGAAAAGAAACAATAGGATAGACTGATTTCTGTAACAACTTATGGCCCCCTCCCTCAACCCTTGTCCTAATGTTTCTCGTCTTTACAGTTTTACACCAATTTACTATGATCCTCCTTGTTCCTCACTTCAGAATTGGCCAGTTGGGCAATTCTTACATTCTTACATTTAAGAAGAAACTGCACAGAGAAGGATGATTATCTGAAACATTGAAAGAAACTAACCCCAAAACTAAGAGAACAGGAGTATTCAATGAGACGATTTAGACTGGCAAGAAACAAGCCTTAGATATTCTCTGAGAGGCACTATTACAGCAAAAAGAAAAGAAACAGGATAGACGGATTTCTGTAACAACTTATGGTCCTTTATCAAATAGGATGAAAAAAATCCTTAATAAAATAATAAGTGGAAGATACTTACTTCAGTATCTCTTAATTATGACCCATCAATGTATGCCTCCAAAATAGGAAGATTGATTAGGGACACTGTGGTGCATACTACACCAAAGATGGCAACTAGAGAACCGACAATGGATATATGGACAGTGTGGAATTTACACTTAGTTACAGGGCACTATCCGTATGGTGGTTGCAATGTGTGCATACTAACTTGGAAAGGAAGAAATAGGGCTTAGAACAAAAAACTCGAGGGGTTCTGTAGTCTTATACAATTTATAATTCAGAGAACATATTATATACCTTTATGTACCGTTAAGTGCCATGTAATTTGCGTTACGTGGGCATGCCAACTAGAAAGGTAAAAATCAATGAACATCGAAGTACCATCAGATGCAAACGAGACAACACTAAACTGACCAGATATTATGTAGAAAAATGACATACTAAAAATGACTTGCGAAGGGTAGTACTAGCTAGGATCAAGGCAAACCCTGCCATGATCTTAAAATGCCTTTTCCTGTATGAACAGAGATGGATATATAGTTTCCGTAGTGACAAAGAGAGGCTCAACCATGACATGGTATTGAGTCGACTATGAAACTTGTTACGAGCTTAACATGACTTACAGGAGATCACTATTATCTCACATCTGGCACCTGGAAAACAGCTTTTGGGAAAAGCTGTTTTAGATAAAAGATACAATTCATTTGTTCTTTTTTCTTCTTTTATTAGAAAATTTACTTTTTTTAAGGAAACAGGAATAAAAGGTTGTGCCATTAAACTTACAATATTTGAATGGACTACTATAACATTCGGGTTTACTCCAGACAAGCAATTATATGACACTAAATGAGTTGAACTACATCAGTGTATTGCTGATTAATAAAATTCTGTAATAAAATACTATAGACCTGCAGTCACGGCTAGCAACTGGGAAAAGTGGCAGGATGGGGGAAATAAAACAAAAATAAAGAAAAATATTTTTTTTTAAACGTAAGCCCAAGACAGCCGACCAAACATATATGCGCACTGAGGGGAGTGCTCTGTCTGCTCATCACCCCCATGACCCCACCCCTTTAAAAATAAAACAATAATAAACATGGTTTATAATCGTTTTATTTTTAAAGGTTTGCAGCTCCTGCTGCTGGCAGGGGGGCGACGCTCCTCCGCCATAGCGGGGGCGATGCTCCTCCGCCATAGTGGAGGGGCCGCCCCTGTAGAGCCGAGGTATGTCTTCCGACTGGTGGGAGACTACGTTACCCAAGATTTTATTGGCCATGCATTCAAGCATGGTGCACAATACAGGGGTGATACAGGAGACACAAGGTCCATGTCTGGACTACCTATGATCCTGAGTGCTCTGGCAGCAGCACCCTAGAATGATGCGTGGACCCCAAGCTCAAAAGAGAGATACTTTAGTGTCATCTTCATTCAACAAGGCAAAGGAAAGTGGATGTAGGTGTTGAGGAGGCACTATACCCTTGACCAAGTTAATGGAGGGGGCTGGTGACATGAGGCACTAACTACACAGACTGGAAACCTCTACCTACCTTAATTCCTCTAACTTACCATACAGTAGAGTAAGCTTCCTTACTGCCAAGCAAAGGTATTTATTAAAAACTATTTATGGTGGAGGGCAAGGTCAGGGAGTAAAGTGGGACTAAGTGCCTCAATTACAGCTTAGCAGATGGGTTACCCTGTGCCAGATAAAGAGCCTGATTTAGATCTCCCAGAGAGGAATAGTCTATAAACAATGCGACAGATATCCCATTTGCTGTATTACAATACCATTATATTTAATGAGAACAGTGCTTAATTTGTAAATAAAAAGGTGCCGGTGCTCAAAGCTCTCCTCTTAAACATGCGGCTGCTGCAATTAAAAGTGCAAGCACATAATACTGATGCAGCGTAATCCTCAAGTCACCTCTGGGCTCTTCAGTCCATTTACAGCCACTCCCTGCCCCTTTAGCTCACTCTTGCAGCTTCCTGCTTTTCCACTTTCTGACGTTTTTTCATTTGTCTCTTCCTCCGTCTTTCCCGCGTGTCTTTTGCTCGCAGTAAATGCTTGAGACAGAAAACTCAGCGCCGGTCCTTAGAAAGAAGTGCTGGTGCTCTGCACCAGAAACAGCAAGCACAAATTAAGCACTGAATGAGAATCATAATAAGGCAGATGGGACGTCTGCAATATTTGTGAAATAGTATTCCTTCTGCCAAAATTCTAAATCAGGCCCTTAATCATTATCCCGTTCCTTTTCTTGTACTGAAGTGCATTGTTTTTCCCACTGTCTATTTACGGCAGACAGGATATCCATGTTTTAAAAATCACTTTGTGACATAGTATTATTATTATTATTCATCAGCCTCTTTGGAGCCAGGGTAGAATTGAAAGACAGAGAAGATCAGGACCATTGGAATTAAAGTACGATAATAAATTGTCCATTACAATTGCCCAAGCTACAGAATGGAGAGAGTAGCAAAGTACCTGAAGCAATAGCATTCCTCCATTAATTTAGCACAACATAAATACTTGTGATGCATAGTACATAGTGCCCTACTCATTAAATAGAGGTAATTTATTTTTACAGACAAAGGGCTTGATTTAAAGTTTGGTAGGAGGGGTTACCCTGTCACAAATGCAACGGATATCTCACCCGCTGTATTACGGTGCCATTATATCCTACTGACATTGTAATACAGTGGACGGGATAGTGGTCATGTTTGTAATGGAGTAACCCATCAGGCAAACTCTAAATAAGGGCCAAAGTGTCCGTTTAGTTTTTTTCACTAGGAGAAAAATTGATTAATTTTAATTTGGTGGTATTCTGTCTTGATTCCTGCAGCCAGTCAGTGTTTTTTTGTGAGGCATATGTGGGGATAACTTGGCCCTGTGACTAATCATATAAAAATTCCAATGGCCCTAGGGTACCAGCAATATACTGCTACTGTGCCATTATACAAACAAATGTTTGCACTAAACATTATTTACAATTTTCCTTTTTTATTATTATTTTTTCTTTCTTGATATAGCTACTCCTCCCTGGTCCACCATCTTGGCAAGAGATAGCAGCCCGGCTGCAGTGGCACTGGACAGAGGCCAATCAGGCCAAATAGCCCCACATGGTGACTCTGTAGGAGGTGGTGGAGGTACGTGCCCTTGCCCCGGGACCCAGTACCTCCTGCTGCAGCACCTCCATCCCGGCTACATTACCTGCGCTGCCAGCAGCTGGGATCCCCATACCTCCACTGCACCCCGCCTACCCAGATTACTTCCATTGCTGCATGCTGCAAGAGCTGATTCAGCTTCACCAGGAGTTGGCAACCCTTCAAGCCCACGTAGATGAAGCCCTCTGATGCCCTTATTTTTGGTTTTGGTGGGTAGGATATGTTATGGGTAAAGAGAGTGGGGCTCTGTAACTATATTGACCACTAAGAGAGGTATGACATTGCCTATGCTGCCTATAACAACCTAGATAAACAGCATCTTAGTCTTCTGTAGAAGTTAGTTACTAACTAAACGAGTTCACTTCACACCATAGTTTTCTTACCATAATAGATGAAGCAATGGCTGCTACATCTCTCAATCTTCCAAAATGTTACTTCAGGGTTTTCCAAGGTGTCACCTTAATGGTGGTAATAGTAGTAGCAGGCTAGCATGCTCACAGAAAATACATCATAAGCAAGGTCCTACTCCCACCTAGGTGAACTCTACCTGTAGGATTAATCAGAAGAATTATCCATCACAGGCACGTAGATTGAAAGAAAACACAGTGTTACTGGACTATTTATTTATTTCATAACTTAACAAAGACTGAGACCAGACTACCACCTTGACACAAATACCTGATATTATAACAAAAACTAGCAATAGTAACTTCTTCTGAGCAATAGGGAATTAGCATTGAATTAAACTTACAGTCAGGAGAAGTGGACCCTGGACTAGCGGGGTCCAGGTTAAGCGCAACCAAAGGCCTAAGTGATGATGTTGATGAATAATGTTATATAGCTAAATTATGGATACCTTTTATGTGTGGGTGGGTAAGTGGGGCTGGTGTTGTCTATTGTTCAGGTACTGGAAGATCATGCATTGAGTTGGTGTCGCCTTCACTGCATCCTCCCCACCAAATGTGTGATCCATTTATGGTGTAAATTAAGTTATACCTTAATAAATCATAGAGCCTGGGGGAAGAGGGTTAGGGGTTTGATGAATGTATGGGAAAGGGGACTTGGGGAAGGTGTAATAAAGGCAAACACCACACAACAACAACAATATTCATCAGGGTGATGAGCAGCACATCATCATAAAATCTGTTGTGGAAAAAAATGAAGGAATGATGGTTCAATTAGATGCATTGCAGATAGACATTCAGCCCCATAGACCCAAATTATTATATACGTAAATCTTCTGTCATGTATATTTAAAAAATACAAATTATGGAGGAGTTATTGAACCCGCACATTTCTAAAAATTATGATTGTCAAAAATAAACTGATACTACATACAAATTCCAAATAGGGCGATGCATCTGCATTCTTCTCAGAATGTCTGGAGTGTCCATTTAGGTGCGGGCTGAACAGGTCTGGTAAGGTAAGCAGGTGTGTTGTGGAGCTTTTGCATTTCATGTAATGGAAAAAAAGGCCTGTGGATTGTAAAATAGTAACAATATTGTAGAGTCAAGGAGAAGGACAGAAGACAATCTTCATGAAGAGTAGTCCCAAAGGCTGAGCCAGAATATAGGGTGATGGAATCAATCACACTTGAGTCATCATGATTTAGAGTCAGAAGTGAGAGCAATTTTACAATCAATGCCAGACAAGTAGCTGCATGTACCTGGCTGAACAATCTCACGACTGTCATACCATTTAGCCAAGTGTGTCCATCATGTGACACTGATGATGTGACATCATCACATATCTGTCTCCAGTTACAGCCCCAAACCACAACCTCATAATAGAGGAATTTGACATTTATTGCTGCCACTACACTACCTAGCATTTAACAAATCAACACACCACTCGCCTGCTCTCAGGGCTCAGTAGAGAGAGATCTTAAAATCCTCATCATGTTGGTTAGGTTTCACTTTGAAGTAGATAACTTCCTTCTCCTGGCTGTTGAGATAGTTCCACTCATAAGTCTTGACTCTGAGCAACAAATCAGTCTGACTCCCTACTCAAATGCGATTGAAAGAGATAGGCCTGCAGGGCACTGCTGTTGATAAAGAAGAGCAGCAAAAGAATTTGAGCATTTTGTGCAGATTTGTATTGGTTAACTAAACTGGCTGGTGTGGTCTCTGAAGAACCAGAAAAAGTACAGCAAGGAGTGGACCATAGAAGTAAGTCTAGCTAAGTTTGTTAGGGCTAATTGCCTTCAGGCAAAATGAGTCATCAGCTTCCACACATTGCAAATCATCAAAATCAAGTGTACAAATTACTAGTTGACCACCCTCCTGCACTGTCTGCCAACACATCGATCATCAATCATCACTCACAATCACTCAATAATATATAATTCATGAGTGCAATAGTTACCTCTTCCAATCCAAGCACAGTGGTACACAATTGCATCTTCCCTTTTGATGGAAGCAACACAGTGGCGATTTGTCAGTCATATAAATGAAAGGATCTTTACTGGGGCAGCCCTGCTAGGGAATATAAAAAAAAGAAGGGAAGGCATCGGACGGAGGTAGGCATTGTTTCCAATGCCATTGAATGTCATGACTTTCACGCTTCATACCGCAGTAATCCACCAGTCTCTGCGCACCACCTTGTTTCTTGCTTGTTCTAGATTGACCAAGGTAGGGGCGACCCTTTCCAGTAGCCACGGTGCTGCTGATGATAAAACACCAAGCAGGCCGTAACCTCCAGAAGGAGTTCCAGAGGAAAAAAAACCAGCAGGGAGAAACCTCTAATCAAGGAACTCCTGAAAAATAAGAAAATAAAAAATATTGAGGCAGAAAAAGGACTGGAACAGAAACTGAAGTCATGAGAAAAGGTAGAATCCAAATCACAGCATACAGGAGCGAGGAGCACAACCGTAACGGAAGTGTTTACAATGCAAGGAATAGAAGACAAACCATGCTTATATACAGACAAGACAGGAAGTGTCATGCAGGGAGTAATGAAGACACCATCTTGGATTGGGTAGAGCCACATAAAGGTAAATAGAAAAATAACCATAGTATAAGATAAGAAGAAAAGCATGCAGGGAAAGAATGCAGACTTCTGGGAAAGAGAAAATATGGCCAAAGAAGAATTAAAAAGAAAAAAGGGAAAAAAGAAAAGAAGAAGAAAAAACAGCAACAAACAGGTAAAAAAAATTGGATGCAGTGAGAACCTGAGCCAAAAGAAAAGGTTTCAGGCCATGCTGTAGCCCGAAAAACAGGTTGCGGACTGAAAAGCGGCCCACAGCAGAAACGGCTGTCCGAGATGCGGACCGCTGATCTGACCGTGGCCCGTAAATGGTGCGCCGCCGGTCTGCGCTGTGTCAGATTGAAGGGAATGGGGAGGCTGCTTCACTGCACACTCTTACAACTCCAATAGGGGCACACATGTGCCTGGAATGGTGGATATGCATAAATCAGACACAAATAAAATATATAATGTTCCAGCTATAACCAGTTTTGTTTGTTTTTGCCAAAGCAGTTTGACATCAATCTGAAAGTTCTAGGGTGGCCTGATCAGCCAGGGAAGTAGAGTTCATTCTCAAACTCAGGGGTTTGCCCAGAAGTTTGTCAGCGAACACATTTGAGTATAACCAATCGCCATCATCTTCCTACTTCTCCTGTGGTGTTTTAGGAACAGGGTAATTGTGTGGTATGAGGTGTTGGTACATTTTAATCATGGTCAATCTCTCCACATTTCCAGGTGAGAAATTGGTCCTTCTGACAGTGACAAATGCCCCAGCTACACTGAAAACATGCTCAGTGGACACTTTGGCTACTGGACAAGCCACATAATTTATTGGCAGTCTGCTTAGCTCTAGCCATGAGGGCATCTTCTCATACCAATAGACTGAAGGGTTTTGGTCCACACATACCTCTTTTGGGTCGTCCAGATAGTCCTGTAACATCCTCTGAATGGTCATTAGTGCTGCCAGTTGCTTGCCCTCTTTTGCCTTTGCCTCTGTACTTGTCTTAAGCCCTGCCACATGAAACCAAGCAATTACAGAGATTGTGTCTGATTCTTCGGCTGTGGTTGCCTGTGTTCTTGTTGCTGGTGTTGGCTGCTGTGAGACAACACCACTGCCCTCTCTGGAGGTTGAAGGTTTCATGCCAGAACTTCTATCCAGGCCTCTAAATTCCCAGCTGTTTCTCTCGAAGGTCTCTCACTCGCTGAACTAGCCACATTTTATACAGTGAAACATCCCCATCTAAAATAGGAACGGAAGAGGCCAGTATTTTTATGTACTGTGGATCAAGTATTGTGGCACAGATGTACTGTTTGAAGGACATGATGTCTCTTTGCAGCCTTGGATTAGTAGCCGAAGGAAGGATTAAACTCTCAACCAACTCATGTGCTTTTCGGTTGCAGTTCACACCGGCAAAACTTTGCAACACCTTTTTCTAACTGGTCCTGTAGCAAATGCAACAATGGGATGGCTTGGGTTATCACACTGTCCTTGCTGACTTTCCATTTGAAAACCTCAAAAGGAACTAGCATCTGTATGAGATATTTGATTAGGCCCCATTTGTCCATATCCATTGGTCATTCTTTTCCCAATTGCATCTCCTCCTCTTTGAACGAATTTAAGTCTTGGTGGTATTACTGCCACACCCCATCAGTGGTGGGACAGAAAAGACCGGCATGTGAACACCTGCAAAACGTACTATTAAACACATTCCATTTCATACCATGGACCTTTGCCATCATACTGCAGCAGACCAGAAAGGCACCAGAATTCACAACACCGAAGACAGGTCTTTTTTCTGTTTTCCTATCACTCTGTGTTTTTTGTTAACTTTACTTAATTTCAGTACCCTTTATTTTTTTAGCACTAGATTTGTTTACCAAAAATTCACAATGGCAAGGAGGAGAAGTTCCTGTTTCGCAGAGGGAAAATTATCTGTCATGCTGGATGAAATCATTAGAGTATAGCCACAATTGCTAAGAGCACAAGTATAAAATACTACTATTTCCCAAAAAAGGCAAATGTGGGCCAGAATAGTTGACAGAGTGAATACTGTAGCTAACAATCTGTGCACAGAGGAGATAATAAGGAAGCGGTAGAATGACCTGTGGGTGAAAGTACATTCACTGGCCTCTGAGCATCACCTGGCATTCCAGAGGACTGGTCTTGGTTCTCCCCTCCCCCATCACAACTCTTTCCCTGGAAGGAGGAGATCTTGAAAATCCTCCATCCTGAAGGCTTGACAAGAATCCCTGGTGGACTGCAGAATGGTAAGTTACACCTATGTATGTATCACTAATTACAAATTAAGTCCTGCCCTTAAGGTAGACATTTAAAATGCTTCAACAACCTTAGCAAAACAGACATAGCTACTTTTGACCACACAAAACATGTTGTGTCGTATAGATTACTAGCAGCATGATTGTATCTCTCCTTTTATCAAAATGCAATATGTATAGTCAGATTGTGTGTAGTTCCCCATGGATCATCCCTTGCATTGGCTCTTCCCATTACTTTCTATCAATGTATGTTGTTCTTCCAAAAAAGGTCCAAAAGTGCATCCATTTTCACAGGAAATTATAGTGTTTCTAAGTAGTGTTTTCTCCTACTTACATTATATCTGTAGGAGTGTGCATGTTGCAAATGAGTATTCATCTCCAGTATAGTCATTGAAAGTGATATGTGTAGCTTACTATTGAAAACAAGTATTGTCTGTGGTGTCAACAGATGTCTACAACTACCATGATGCACTCCTTTTGGATCTGAAAAACAATAGTGCAATGTAATACTGTACCACCGTCCTTTACAAACATTGAAAAAACTAGTGAATTTGTCAGTCACAATGTCATACTATGGATTAAAATGTCACTTCTTGTGCATCACAGTCATGTTGACACCTGCTCATAGCTACATTGAATTGATGAAAATGCTTACATTATTCATTGCCTTTTGAATCCAAGCTATCCACAACTGTGTTGAGTCATGCTGAATACAAGTAGGAGACACACACACAAGTTCATTTTCACTGTCCATATAATAACCAATAACAGTTTTATTTGTAATTTAAACCATTGTGAATCCAATCTATCACAGCCTGCTAGACGTTAGAATGGCCCAGTACTCCAATCTACTCACCAACATGTTGGGTTGAAACATCAGGCGAGGATGGCAAGACCAACACCACCACCTCCAAGAGATGCAGAACCTAATTTCCTCTTTGAGTGTCTACCTTTCACTCTGTCGGCTATTTCATGGACACATTTACCTTCTCTGAGGACAGTTGTATTTTGGACATTAGACTCCAAACTGTTTGTGGCTCTACTACCATGTTTCCATCCACCTTGATAGACAATTTTTCATTTCATCTTTTTTAATACACCTGACTATGTTTTTATTGTTATGATAATAAATGTTATAGACATAGACTACAAGACACTTGTTGGATTATTTATGTCATTTCCTTTACCATGTCCATCTTCCACCATCATATTGTCAAATATTTTTAACATTCAGTTTCCCAAAAATATTGAAATGACAAAGAGGTAAAATGTTACCCAACTTATTCAAAGAAAACAAACTCAACTTAGAATGTATTTGAACATACAAATTTAGCAACAAATTCTTGTAGAACTGATCTGGGTTTCAGAAACCAGGCTAACCCAATAGTCTGTGCCATTCAGGGTTATAGGCTCCATGACCTTGAAACCATGGAGGAAAGAGAATATGCGGTGGGATCAATAAATCATCAACCAATCATCGAATTTGTAAAGCGCTCTACGTACCGAGAGGGTTTCAAGGCGCTGGGAGGGGGGGGTTGTTGTTACTGATCAAAGAGCCAGGTCTTGAGGAGTCTTCTGAAGGTGAGTAGGTCTTGAGTCTGTCGTAGGTTGGTAGGGAGCGTGTTCCAAGTTTTGGCGGCAAAGTATGAGAAGGATCTGCCTCCGGAGGTCTTTCGTTGGATGCGGGGGACGACGGCGTGGGCGAGGTTTGCGGAGCGAAGCTGGCGGGTCGGGGTGTAGAAGCTGAGTCTGTTGTTCAGGTAGGTTGGTCCGGTGTTGTGGAGTGCTTTCTGGGCGTGGGTAAGAAGCTTGAAGGTGATCCTCTTGTCCACGGGGAGCCAGTGAAGGTTTCTCAGGTGGCGGGAGATGTGGCTGGGGCGGGGTACGTCGAGGATCAGCCGGGCGGAAGCGTTTTGGATGCGTTGGAGGCGTAGTAGGTCTTTTGCTGGGATGCCTGTGTAGGGTGTGTTGCCGTAGTCTAGCCTGCTGCTGACGAGGGCCTGTGTCACCGTTCTTCTTGTTTCTGTCGGGATCCACTTGAAGATCCTACGAAGCATGCGGAGTGTGTTGTAGCAGGAGGAGGAGACTGTGTTGACCTGTTTGGACATGGTGAGGGAGGAGTTGAGGATGAAGCCCAGGTTTTGTGCGTGGTTGGTTGGTGTCAGAGGGGTTCCTAGTGGTAGGCCACCAGGAGTCGTCCCAGGCGGAGGGGGTGGGTCCTAGGATGAGGACCTCCTTCTTGTCCGAGTTGAGTTTCAGATGGCTGCTTTTCATCTATTCGGCGATGGATTCCATTCCTTCGTGGAGGTTGGTTTGGCTGTGTTTGGGTCTTTGGTGAGCGAGAGGATGAGCTGGGTGTCGTCGGCGTAGGTGAGAATGTTGAGGTTGTGTTGTTGGGCTACTTGTGCGAGGGGGGCCATGTAGATGTTGAACAGCGTCGGGCTGAGGGATGAGCCTTGAGGGACGCCGCAGATGATGTTGGTGGCTTCGGAGTGGAAGGGGGGGAGGCGGACTCTCTGGGTTCTGCCGGAGAGGAATGAGATGATCCACTCGAGGGCTTTTCCTTGGATTCCAGTTTCGTGGTGGCGTTTTTCCAGAGTGCGGTGGCAGACTGTGTCGAAGGCGGCAGATAGGTCGAGGAGGATGAGGGCTGATGTTTCGCTGTTGTCCATTTGACGTCTGATGTCGTCTGTGGCGGCGAGAAGGGCGGTCTCAGTGTTGTGAGTTCGTCTAAATCCGGATTGGAAGGGAGCCAGGATGTTGTTGTCTTCGAGGTGGGTCGTTAGTTGCGTGTTGACGATTTTTTCAATTACCTTCGCTGGGAAGGGGAGTAGGGAGATCGGTCAGAATTTTTTGAGGTCGTTGGGGTCTGCTTTGGGCTTCTTGAGGAGGGCACGGATTTCGGCGTGCTTCCAACTTTCCGGAAAAGTCACTGTGTCGAAGGAGATGTTGATGGCCTTCCGTAGTTGGGGGGCGATGGTGGAGTCGGCCTTGTTGTATACGTAGTGGGGGCAGGGGTCTGACGGAGATCCTGAGTGGATGGAGTTCATGATCTTGCGTATCTCTGTGTCGTTGACGTTGGTCCAGGAGGTCAGGTGGTTTGCGCAGGTGGAGCTTTCGGGGGTGGGGTCTGGCGTGGGAGTGGCGTTGAAGCTGTCGTGGATGTCGGTGATCTTTCGGTAGAAGAAGGTGGACAGTGCGTTGCAGAGTTCTTTTGATGGAGGGATGTCGTTGATGTTGGCACTGGGGTTGGAGAGTTCTTTTACGATGCTGAAGAGTTCTTTGCTGTCGTGTGCGTGGTTGTCCAGGCGGTCTTTGAAGTGGGATCGTTTGGTTTGTCTGATGAGTTGGTGGTGTCTGCGGGTGGCGTCCTTGTGGGCTATGAGGCTGTCAAGTGTGCGTTTGAGGAGCCATTCCTTTTTTAGTTTCCGGCAGTCGCGCTTGGAGTTTAGGAGCTCATTGGTGAACCAGGTGGCTTTTCTTCTGTGCTTGGTTGTCGGTGGGTTTCTTGAGTGGCGCGAGGGTGTTGGCACAATCGTTGATCCACAGAGTGAGGTTGTGGGTGGCGGTGTCTGGGTCGGTGAGGTCGGAGGGTGGGTTCTGGGCGAGGGTGTTGGTAAGCTGGTCTTCCGTAACTTTGCTCCAGCATTGGAGGGGTGGTTGTTGGGTGCGATGGTGCTCGGTATGTTTCTTGTAGGTGAAGTGGATGCAGTGGTGGTCGGTCCAGTGGAGTACGGTGGTGTGGTTGAAGGTGACGTGGGCGCTTGAGGAGAAGATGGGATCAAGCGTGTGGCCGGCGATGTGGGTTGGTGTGTTTACGAGTTGTCTGAGGCCGTGGTTTGTGAGGTTGTTGATCAGAGTAGTGGAGTTGGTGTCGTTGTTGTTCTCCAGGTGGAAGTTTAGGTCACCGAGGAGGATGTAATCCGTTGAGTTGAGTGCGTGGGTGCTGGTGAGGTCGGCGATGGATTAGCCGAAGGGTGCTTGTGGTCCGAGAGGTCTGTAGATGAGCGTTCCTCTGAGAGTGGTGTTGGGTTTGGTGTGGATGCGGAAGTGTAGGTGTTCGGCGGTCTTGAGGGTGTCGTCAGTGTGGGTGTAGACCTTGAGGGTGGATTTGTGGGCGATGGCTATTCCTCCTCCGATTCCGTTGGTGCGGTCCCTTCGGATGATCTTTTAGCCGTCCGGGATGGCTATTGCGATGTCGGGTGCCGAGGAGTCGTTCCACCAGGTCTCAGTCAGGAAGGCTACGTCTGGGGCGGTGGAGTCGAGTAGGTCCCAGAGCTCAATGGCGTGCTTGCATGCGGAGCGGGTGTTGAGGAGTATGCAGTGGAGGTGTTTTTTTCCAGTCTTTGTAGGTTTCGTTGTTCTGTCGCAGGTGAATCTGCAGCTTCGGCATGAGAAGGGTCCGTGGGTGTTCCTTGGTGAGGACTGGAAGCATGCTGTGATGCGGCCGGGATTGAGGGCGTTGAGTTGGTCGGCCGTGTAGAGGTGTCTGGAGGTGCGGGGATCTCGCAGACCAGGGGTGTGGTGCTGGGCGCGGTCCAGGCGCGGATGGGCGCAGACGGGCTTGCCTCTGGCGCGCCAGTGGCGCGGACGCGCAGCAACCGCCATTAAGAAGGGAGGGGGAGGGAGGAGCAGCTGGGAGGCAGGAGGGAGTGGCGAAAGGGGGGGCGCGAGGGGGCGGGGCCGCAGGGAGGCAGCGGCGGGGAAAGCGGCTCAGGGAGAGACGCAAGGGGAGCGCACAAGGGGCAAAAGCGGCAAAAAAGGCACAGAATGAAACTGAAAAAAAAACAGCACAGTAATTTAAGGTACAGAAAATGAGTCACAAGGTTAAAAAAGGCACAAAAGCACAGAAAACGAGTCACAATAGCGGCACAATAATTCAAGGTGCAGAAAGCGAGTCACAAAGTTAAAAAGGTACAGAAGCATAGAAAAACGAGTCACAAATTAAAAAGGGACAAAAGCACAAGTCTAGTGACGCTTACCAGGGCGCACTAGACACCAGGGATGAGGCGCAGGTGGATGCCTGTGGGTAGTGGAGGGCCTCGAACACGCGATCTGCAGCGTGTGCGGGGTCAAGGAAAGGGGACGGCTTGGTGGTGCTGCGGACGTGGGGGAGCCATCTCCTGACCAAAATCAGGTCAGAGGTCGCTCACCCTTGACGCGCAGCGACCGCCATTAAGAAGGGAGGGGGTAGGGAGGAGCAGATGGGAAGTGGGAGGGAGAGGCGAATGGGGGCGCGAAGAGGGCGGAGCCGCAGGGAGGCAGCGGCGGGGAAAGCGGCTCAGGGAGAGCCGGCAAGGGGAGCGCACAAGGGGAAAAAGCGGCAAATAAGGCACAGAATGAAACTGAAAAAAGAACGGCACAGTAATTTAAGGCAGAGAAAACGAGTCACAAGGTTAAAAAAGGCACAAAAGCACAGAAAACGAGTCACAATAGCGGCACAATCATTCAAGGTGCAGAAAACGAATCATAGAGTTAAAAAGGTACAGAAGCACAGAAAAACGAGTCACAAATTAAATAGGCAAACTATCACTGATTCATGACCTCAGTTGGAGCCATACATACTGCCCTCATTATAGGAATCATAGATCAATAACATCAATAGTCTACATCGTGGCAGTAACAACATTTGAAGATACATGTCTAGTACAGGACTCTGGGGCAGTATCTGGTGCAGTGTCACAACCACCATTCAGTGGTGTGCTAACAAAATATCCAATCACCTATGAGGAAACACATTAACAGCTCCCTCCACTGTCCAACCATTGAAGACTAAGCCAATGTGAAGGACAAAGAGTATGCTAGAGCTTTCACAAATGCTGTTGGAGTAAGTCAAGTGGCACATATTGCCTTGATGGCAGCATCACACAGAAAACAGGTCTGATACAATCTTCTGAACTTCCATACTATTAGAGTGCAAGTTGTATCTGCAAAAGATTTGTCCATCCCAATTGGGTCTCTGTCCCACGATCAGCACGTGTTCACTTTGTACTATTAAACAGCAACATAACACAGCGAATGTCACAACTTTGAAATGTTCAAATGAAGATTACATGGTGAAGGACCCTGAAACAGAATAACGGGAAAATTTATGATTTCATATATTAAATTTGACCTTAATGACAAGTTATGAGGGCACACATGCTTAGCACAAACACAGTTAATCTCTGTGAATGACCACAGTACTCAATGTAGGGAAACTCTGATCCACTAACATCTTTGCCTTGAACTTTCCTGCACTAAACATTCCTACAAAGTTGCAGAATGATATGTTCCCATGACACAAGTTGTACTGACATTGGAGGTTAAAATTTGTAAAGGTAAACTTAACTCAGGTGAAGAAGTGGTCAATCACATCTTGATGTAAGTCAACTCTTCTTCACCACTGTCATTGTCATTGGGCATTTCAACATCTTCACCAGGGGGCTCATCATCGTCTCCTTCCTCTGCAATTATAGGGATGTTTCTTCACAGGGCGATGGTATGGAGAATGCAATATGGCAACCATGATTTGGTGCACCTTGCTACCTTGTTGGGTGAGTAGAGTAAGGGTCCACTGGTCTTGTCCAGGCACCTAAACCTAGCTTTCAGTAGCCCGAAAGTCCGCTCCACTGGCCTCTGTGTTCATCCATTGGCCTCATTGAAGCGTACTTCCCCTGGCATTGTTGGATTTCTCAGCGGTGCCAATAACCACAGTTGGTTAGGATAGGATCATACACGGAAGCAACACATCAACAGATTGCACATATATCAAGCCATTGTCTCTTACTAAAACAAAAACTGTTGTGATGCACTGATTGGTAATAACTTATAAGACAATCACATGTAGCCATCTTAATATAATTGAATAGGTAATAGTATAATTAAACTTGAAGTCATTGCAAGAACAGCCCAATAGTAGTGTCCAGTCCTTCAGGATTTATTCATGAAAACTTAAAGTTGTCCTGGGCAATAAACTGTACTCCGTAGTATGTAGAAAAACAAATCGATGTGTATTCCAGTACTCCATGAATTTCAGTCAATGGATGTAAAATTGTCGACATATGCAATCATAATAGCCAACACGTGTTTCGTCTTAGGGCATTCACCTAAACAACTTCTTCAGGGCTGAAATTTCATCAAATAGAGCATCTAAAACAAACACGTGGACTTGTTACTTTCATATAAAATACTGCCCTCTCACCTGAAATGTGCTCCTAGAAAAAAAGTGGTGTGGTATCAGAAAAGAAAATTATGTTTTTATTTTTTTTATTACCAAGTGCAAAGAAAGAAAAAAGAAGAAAAGAAGGAAGAGTATGCCATCAGCAAAAAACAAATAATCTAGATATCCTTAACAATATACCTTCTCTAAAACGTGTGCGCTCACAATTACATCATAATAGCACCAACCGAGACGAATACCGTGCAAAATAGTGTGAAAAACCACTGATAGCCCGACCCCAACTATTCAAATGTCATAAACCAAAAACTGACAATCTATCACCATTTTGAAACCAGAGCAAACCAGATGTGTAATTAATTCAAAAACAATAATAATGAAAGTAAAACTTCAATCCAGTAACGAACTGTGTAAAAATTGTATTCTTTCCGATGAACAAAGCGATGCCCAGAAGTATCCAAATGTAAGAGAAATCCAAAACTGCAAGTGAAAATGAATCGCCTCGTCAGAAAAGAAGTACTCAGCTCAAGTATAAACTATAATACTGTGTGATGGAACATCCCGTAATCAACAGACTTGATGATGGACTTACCAAATTGAACATGATATCTCATTTTCAAAATGGTCGTGCGTACGCTATTGAAAATATCTGGTGAGATTGCCCAAACGAGCCTCACGTATATATACCGTAAACACAGAAGTGTTTGAAAGAATTCAATGTGGGAGTGGCAATCGATGACAGACTCCAACACCTCCGCAAGAGAAATAAAAAACATACTATGTTGGACCTCTAGCATGCCCTTGCGCTATAGTTACGGGGATGCAGAAGAAGCCAAATCTTAAGCTATCAGAGACGTCATATCACAGAGTGCGTGATAGATATAAAACAAATAGTAAACAACATTCCACTATTCCGAAACTCATTCATTACCCTAGAATCTAGTATCGATGACGATCTCCAGCACATCATGAAGAGAAATAAAAAACATGATGTGTTGAACAACTAACCTACCTTTGCGCTGACGATGCGAGGGTACCGAGAAAGCCAGTTCTTTAACTGACAGAGACGACATATCACCCAGTGTGCAAAATATATCAAAACCAGTAGCAAACCACATCCCACTAATCTGAAAATCATTAAGTCCTAGTATCCAGAATGTATCTCATAAAGAAGGGGATATATTCAGATTGTCGAATAAGCAGGTAAAAGAAGAATATAAAAAGTAAAAAGAAATTGAAAATAAACAGACCCCAATAGAAAAAATATTCAATAACTAAAAACTGTCCTAATTGTTAATCCTATTTATTTCAAAAGCCATATGATGAAAAATCATCCCGCATTGATTCAAACAGAAAGGCAATTACAGTCACTCCCAACAAATGACTATCCAAATGAAAGGCATAATATAATACCAAAATCAATACAAGACAATTGTAACAAATATGCAAACAAAATTCTTATAGAAGTTAAATAGCTTAACATAATTACAGATGGATATTGTATGGGTAAGACCAATAGTAATATCTCGACAGGTGAACATACCTCCATTACATGAAAAACATACCCTAAAACATCCAAAAAGCCTTTCATTCTCCCAAAAAATATTCAAGTTCTCTGTCTGTATTGAGACCTAATTCTACCGCTCTCAATCTCATTATCCACATTGCTTCTTTTTTGCGTAATGTTAATTCCCTATTCCCCCCTCTGGGGTCTCTTGAGACATGTTCAAACCCAAAAAATTCAAATTTCTTGTGATTATCCTGCGAATCACAAGCCAAACTGTGGGCCCATATGGGATACCTAATATCACCATTTTTTAAAGCCCCAACATGCCCACTAATTCTGACTTTGAGAGGGCGAATTGTACTCCCAATGTAGATACGAGTACATTTGCACGATATTATGTAAATGACAAAAGAAGTGTTGCAATTGATAGCTGTCTTGATTTTGTATACATGGTTCATTGTGCCTGAAGACTCATTAATACCATGGTATGCCCAATGGCACATCCCACAACCACAACATCTTGAAAAACCCACCCTGCGTGTCGATAGCCAAGAATTGGGTGGATAGTTGTCGTGAAACTAGGGCTCATAATACTCTTGAGAAACCTGCCTCTTCGAAATGTGAATGCTGCTTTGTCCGATATAAAATTCCTCAAGACCTCATCTTGATATAACATATCCCAATGTTTGTTGACGATTCTTTTGAGAACTAAGGTAGAGTTAGTATAATCAGTGACAAAACTGACCTTATCTATTCCTTTCCTGGGTTTGCTCTGGTTCTTAGATTTTAATGTTTCGCTCCTCGGTATATGTTTTATTCTGTGTTGAGCTCTATCGATTAAATGGTTCGAATAGCCCAGTGCCTTAAATCTCAAAATCATTTTTTTGACACAATCAATGAAATCCTGTCCTTTACTGCAATTGCGTCTTGATCTTACTAATTCTCCATTTGGTATAGACCCAATCTGATGTTGTGGATGCACGCTCGCAGCATGTAAAATAAAATGACATGCCGTAGCCTTCCGAAACAGTCTACTTTGTATTCTATTATCATCCACAAAAAGTTCTACATCTAGAACCTCAATGATCGTAGAACTGTACTGATAAGTGAATTTGATATTCATGTGATTAGACTTTAAAAATTCACAAAATTCCACCAATTTCTCCGAGCTACCAGTCCAGATCATAAGACAATCATCAATGTAGCGCCCCCAATAAAGAATAAAAGATTGACACTTCATTGACCCAGGACCCCAGACCCATTTATCTTCAAACCACCCCATAAAAAGATTTGCATATGAGGGGGGAAATCTGGAGCTCATAGCTACTCCTCGTTTTTGTCGATACCATTCTCTGTTGAAAAGAAAGTAATTATTGTCAAGAATCAGATCACTCATGTCCATCAACATTATAGTAGGGTCCCAAAAGCTTGCCGATCTCTTACCCAGTAAATGTTGTAGAGCTTGTCATCCTAAGTTATGATTGATACATGTGTACAATGAAACCACATCCAGTGTGACTAGTAACATATCACTATCCCATTCTATATCAGTTAAGATGCTTAGTATATGTGTTGTATCCTTGATGAAAGATGGAAGATTGTACACAAAAGGTTATAAAAAAAGATCTACGTATTCCAAGAGTTTCTCTGTAGGTCCTGATATACCCAATACAATAGGCCTACCTGGTGGAAAAGGTAGTCCCTTATGAATTTTAGGCAATGTGCATAGACAGGGATATCTTGGGTGATCCACCCTAAGATACAAATATTCATCCTTGGACAGTAATTCCTGTCTATACCAAATTAACAATTTGCTATTTATCATGTTGATGAGACTGGGAATTGGATTATAACCAACATGTTCATAGCAGGCAACATCACATAATTGCGATAAAATCTCATTGTGATAGTCTAGTTTATTCATGATTACCACATTACCACCTTTGTCAGCCTGTCTGATAATAATATCGTTCTCTTCTTGAAGTGTTTTCAGCGCTTGACGTTCTTCAACACTTAAATTCTGAATAGGATTATGATGTTTATTCTTTAATAGGTAAAAATCGAAGTCTTTACAAACCATATCAAGGAACATATCTAAATTGTTAGTATTACATGACTTTGGTGTCCATTGAGATTTCTTTCTTAAACCACTGTTGATACTTATATTGGATGCAATGTCTAAATCCTCTATGATTTGTGACAAAGTAATGGGATCTTCATCTTGATCCGCAATGGATATAAGTGTTGCGCAATGGATATAAGTGTAGATAACCTTAATGGATAAAGCACTTAGGTCTAACCCCTGCGTGGAAGAGTCAGAAGACTGTGAACCAGGTGGATGCAACCAAAAATGTTTCTTTAACTTCAGTTTCTGAACAAATTTAAATAGATTTTCTTTGGATCTACAGGGATCTCCATAGCTGGTAGGACACAAATTCAAGCCTTTCTCCAAGAGGCACTGTGTCCCTGAATAAAGTTCCAATTTTGACAAATTAACTATGTATATTGACGATAAGTCACTCAGATTTAGAATCTCCTAACACGTGATCTTGTTGTCATCCTTTCTTGTTCTGCTGTTTTTTGTGGTTGGTTCCACTCCTTCCCCTTCTAGTCTTCCTAAATTTGTATTTTTGTTGTTTTGGGCATATTTGCCTTGTTTGATCCTCATTAGTTCTTGTAAAAAATCATTGCTTCTAGTCCTAATGTCCTGTTGGGCAGAAGTGCTCGGTCCTCCCACTATACCACTATCACTCGTAACTGAAGTGCTAATACAAGTTGTATCTGAAACAAGTGAAACTGTCGACCCTCTGTGGGTCATATTAACATTTATCAAATGGTCATATTTACTGGCAAAAGTAAAAACCCTATCCATCAAGTAGTCTCTCTCATCCCTCTTTAACTTCCTTGCTTTCCTTTGTGTGATTTCTTCTTGGATTTTAGATAAAATGTCGTCTAATATCTTGTAATTTTTCTCAGTTGCCTCTTTCAAGTTTAAATCCCTGATCTCATTTTCAAGAACAGCAATCTCAGACTGTAAGGCGGTAACATTTCTTTCCGCATTAGTAATCAATATGTCTATGAGTCTCATTGAACTTGATGTCAATTCCTTGCCCCATTGTCCCATAATGCCAATAAATCGGCATCTAAATCATCGTAGGTCGGGAAAATTTGTGACCTGAGACCACGTGGAATACGGTTCAATTTCTTATATAGTTTTAATGTAGCCTCATCCCATCATTTTGAAAGTTTTTTCTTTCTCAATTTCTCCAGTCTGATAAATGTATTCTTGAGACCTTCATTTTGTGGATGATTAGTACGCATTGTGTTCTGAATTGTATATCCCCTTGCCAAACTGTAAAATAGTTCTTCAGCTAGTTTTGTCCTATCCATTGTTACTAGTAAGTAAATCTCCTGGGCTGCCACCCCAAATAACTCTTGAGATGTAATCTAATAGGGTGTAAATTGAGGGAAAGAACCGGCGCTCAAGGATGATAGTGTTATAATGTATGTAAATGGTGCAAACACAGGGGCACACCCCAAGTCCCCCAACTGGTTTACAAAGTAAACACATACAGACATAAAAACAGTTGTGATGCACTCATTGGTAATAACTTATAAGACAATCACATGTAACCACCGTAATATAATTAAATAGGTAATAGTATCATTAAACTTGAAGTCATCGCAAGAACAGTCCAATAGTAGTGTTCAGTCCTTTAGGATTTATTAATGAAAACTTCAAGTTTTCCTGGGCAATAAACCGTACTCCGTAGTATGTAGAAAAACAAATCGATGTGTATTCCAGTACTCCATGAATTTCAGTCAATGGATGTAAAATTGTCGACATATGCAATCATAACAGCCAACACGTGTTTCGTCTTAGGGCATTCACCCAAACAACTTCTTCAGGGCTGAAATTTCATCAAATAGAGCATCTAAAACAAATACGTGGACTTGTTACTTTCATGTAAAATACTAACCTCTCACCTGAAATGTGCTCATAGAAAAAAAGTGGTGTGGTATAAGAAAATCATTTTTTTTTTTTTTTTATTACCAAGTGCAAAGAAAGGAAAAAGAAGAAAAGAAGGAAGAGCATGCCATCAGCAAAAAACAAATAATCTAGATATCCTTAACAATGTACCTTCTCTAAAACGTGTGTGCTCACCTTTACATCATAATAGCACTAACCGAGACGAATACCGTGCAAAATAGTGTGAAAATCCACCGATAGCCCAACCCCAACTATTCAAATGTCATAACCCAAAATCTGACAATCTATCACCATTTTGAAACCAGAGCAAACCAGATGTGTAATTAATTCTATAACAATAATAATGAAAGTAAACCTTCAATCCAGTAACAAACTGTGTAAAAATTGCATTATTTCTGATGAACACAGCGATGCCCAGAAGTATCCAAATGTAAGAGAAATCCAAAACTGCAAGTGAAAACAAATCGCCTTGTCAGAAAAGAAGTACTCAGCTCAAGTATGAACTATAATATGAACATGATATCTTATTTTCAAAACGGCCGCATGTACGCTATTGGAAATATCTGGTGTGATTGCCCAAATGAGCCTCACGTATATCTACCGTAAACACGGAAGTGTTTGAAAGAATTCAATGTGGTAGTGGCAATCGATGACGGACTCCAGCACCTCAGCAAAAGAAATAAAAAACATACTATGTTGAACCTCTAGCATGCCCTTGCGCTATCGTTACGGGGATGCAGAAGAAGCCAAATCTTAAGCTATCAGAGACGTCATATCACAGAGTGCGTGACAGATATAAAACAAATAGTACACAACATTCCACTATTCCGAAATTCATTCATTACCCGAGAATCTAGTATCAATGATGATCTCCAGCACATCATGAAGAGAAATGAAAAACATGATGTGTTGAACACCTAACCTACCTTTGCGCTGACGATACGAGGGTACAGAGAAAGCCAGTTCTTTAACTGACAGAGACGACATATCACCTAGTGTGCAAAATATATCAAAACCAATAGTAAACCACATTCCACTAATCTGAAAATCATTAAGTCCTAGTATCCAGGATGAATCTCATAAAGAAGGGGATATATTCGGATTGTCGAATAAGTAGGTAAAAGAAGAATATAAAAAGTAAAAAGACATTGAAAATAAACAGACCCCAATAGAAAAAGTATTCAATAACTAAAAACTGTCCTACTTGTTAATCCTATTTATTTCAAATGCCATATGATGAAAAATCATCCCGCATTGATTCAAACAGAAAGACAATTACAGTCACTCCCAACAAATGACTATTCAAATGAAAGGCATAATATAATACCAAAATCAATACAAGACAATTGTAACAAATATGTAAACAAAATTCTTAAAGAAGTTAAATAGCTTAACATAATTACAGATGGATATTGTATGGGTAAAACCAATAGTAATATCTCAACAGGTGAACATACCTCCATTACATGAAAAACATACCCTAAAACATCCAAAAAGCCTTTCATTCTCCCCAAAAATATTCAAGTTCTCTGTCTGTATTGAGACCTAATTCTACCGCTCTCAATCTCATTATCCACATTGCTTCTTTTTTGCGTAATGTTAATTTCCTGTTCCCCCCTCTGGGGTCTCTTGAGACATGTTCAAACCCCAAAAATTCAAATTTCTTGTGATTATCCTGCGAATCACAAGCCAAAATGTGGGCCACTAAGGGATTCCTAATATCACCATTTTTTAAAGCCCCAACATGCTCACTAATTCTGGCTTTGAGAGGGCGAATTGTACTCCCAATGTAGAAACAAGTACATTTGCACCGTATTATGTAAATGACAAAAGAAGTGTCGCAATTGATAGCTGTGTTGATTTTGTATACATGGTTCATTGTGCCAGAAGACTCATTAATATCATGGGATGCCCAACTGCACACCCCACAACCCCCACATCTTGAAGAACCCTTTGTCCGTTATAAAATTCCTCAAGACCTCATCTTGATATAACATATCCCAATGTTTGTTGACGATTCTTTTGAGAACTAGGGAAGAGTTAGTATAATGAGTGACAAATCTGACCTTATCTATTCCTTTCTTGGGTTTGCTCTGGTTCTTAGATTTTAATGTTTCGCTCCTCGGTATATGTTTTATTCTGTGTTGAGCTCTATCGATTAAATGGTTCGAATAGTCCAGTGCCTTAAATCTCAAACTCATTTCGTTGACACAATCAGTTAAATCCTCTCCTTTACTGCAATTGCGTCTTGCTCTTACTAATTCTCCATATGGTATAGACCCAATCTGATGCTGTGGATGCACGCTCGCAGCATGTAAAATAAAATTACATGCCGTAGCCTTCCGAAACAGTCTACTTTGTATTCTATTATCATCCACAAAAAGTTCTACATCTAGAAACTCAATGATCCTAAAACTGTACTGATAAGTGAATTTGATAATCATGTGATTAGAGTTTAAAAATTCTCAAAATTCCACCAATTTCTCTGAGCTACCAGTCCAGATCATAAGACAATCATCAATGTAACGCCCCCAATAAAGAATAAAAGATTGACACTCCATTGACCCAGGACCCCAGACCCATTTATCTTCAAAACACCCCATAAAAAGATTCGCATATGAGGGGGAAAATCTGGTGCTCATAGCTACTCCTTGTTTTTGTCGATACCATTCACTGTTGAAAATAAAGTAATTATTGTCAAGAATCAGATCACTCATGTCCATCAAGATTGTAGGATGGTCCCAAAAGCTCGCCGATCTCTTACCCAGTAAATGTTGTAGAGCTTGTTGTGCTAAGTCATGATTGATACATGTGTACATTGAAACCACATCCAGTGTGACTAGTAACATATTACTATCCCATTCTATATCAGTGAAGATGCTTAGTATATGTGTTGTATCCTTGATGAAAGATGGAAGATTGTACACAAAAGGTTGTGAATAAAGATCTACATATTCCAAGAGTTTCTCTGTAGGTCCTGATATACCCGATACAATAGGCCTACCTGGTGGAAAAGGTAGTCCCTTATGAATTTTAGGCAATGTGCATAGACAGGGATATCTTGGGTGATCCACCCTAAGATACAAATATTCATCCTTGGACAGTAATTCCTGTCTATACCAAATTAACAATTTGCTATTTATCATGTTGATGAGACTGGGAATTGGATTATAACCAACATGTTCATAGCAGGCAACATCACATAATTGCGATAAAATCTCATTGTGATAGTCTAGTTTATTCATGATTACCACATTACCACCTTTGTCAGCCTGTCTGATTATAATATCGTTCTCTTCTTGAAGTGTTTTCAGCGCTTGACGTTCTTCAACACTTAAATTCTGAATAGGATTATGATGTTTATTCTTTAATAGGTAAAAATCGAAGTCTTTACAAACCATATCAAGGAACATATCTAAATTGTTAGTATTACATGACTTTGGTGTCCATTGAGATTTCTTTCTTAAACCACTGCTGATACTTATATTGGATGCAATGTCTAAATCCTCTATGATTTGTGACAAAGTAATGGGATCTTCATCTCGATCCGCAATGGATATAAGTGTTGCTGTATTGTAGATATCCTTAATGGATAAAGCACTTAGGTCTAACTCCTGTGTGGAAGAGTCAGAAGACTGTGAACCAGGTGGATGCAACCAAAAATGTTTCTTTAACTTCAGTTTCCGAACAAATTTAAATAGATCTTCTTTGGATCTACAGGGATCTCCATAGCTGGTAGGACAAAAATTCAAACTTTTCTCCAAGAGGCACTGTGCCCCTGAAGAAAGTTCCAATTTTGACAAATTAACTATGTTTATTGACGATAAGTCACTGAGATTTAGAATCTCCTGACACGTGATCTTGTTGTCATCCTTTCTTGTTCTGCTATTTTTGTGGTTGGTTCCGCTCCTTCCCCTTCTAGTCTTCCTAAATTTGTTTTTTTGTTGTTTTGGGCATTTTTGCTTTGTTTGATTCTCATTAGTTCTTGTAAAAAGCATTGCTTCTAGTCCTAATGTCCTGTTGGGCAGAAGTGCTCGGTCCTCCCTCTATACCGCTATCACTTGTAACTGAAGTGCTAATGGAAGTAGTATCTGAAACAAGAGAAACTGTCGACCCTCTGTGGGTCATATTAACATTTATCAAATGGTCATATTTACTGGCAAAAGTAATAACCTTACCCGTCAAATAGTCTCTCTCATCCCTCTTTAACTTCCTTGCTTTCCTTTTTGTGATTTCTTCTTGTATTTTAGACAAAATGTCGTCTAATATCTTGTAATTTTTCTCAGTTGCCTCTTTCAAATTTAAATCCCTAATCTAATTTTCAAGAACAGCAATCTCAGACTATAAGGCAGTAACTTTTCTTTCCGCGTTAGTAATCAATATGTCTATGAGTCTCATTGAACTTGATGTCAATTCCTTGTCCCCTAATGCCAATAAATCGGCATCTAAATCATCGTAGGTCGGGAAAATTTGTGACCTGAGACCATGTGGAATACAGTTAAATTTCCTATATAGTTTTAATGTAGCCCCATCCCACCATTTTGAAAGTTCTTTCTTTCTCGATTTCTCCAGTCTGATAAATTTATTCTTGAGACCTTCATTTTGTGGATGATTAGTACGCATTGTATTCTGAATTGTACCTCCCCTTGCCAAACTGTCAAATAATTCTTCAGCTAGTTTTGTCCTATCCATTGTTACTAGTAAGTAAATCTCCTGGGCTGCCACCCCAAATAACTCTCGAGATGTAATCTAATAGGGTGTAAATTGAGGGAAAGAACCGGCGCTCAAGGATGATAGTGTTATAATGTATGTAAATGGTGCAAACACAGGGGCACACCCCAAGTCCCCCAACTGGTTTACAAAGTAAACACATACAGACATAAAAACAGTTGTGATGCACTCATTGGTAATAACTTATAAGACAATCACATGTAACCATCTTAATATAATTAAATAGGTAATAGTATCATTAAACTTGAAGTCATCGCAAGAACAGTCCAATAGTAGTGTTTAGTCCTTTAGGATTTATTAATGAAAACTTCAAGTTGTCCTGGGCAATAAACTGTACTTCGTAGTATGTAGAAAAACAAATCGATGTGTATTCCAGTACTCCATGAATTTCAGTCAATGGATGTAAAATTGTCGAGGTATGCAATCATAACAGCCAACACGTGTTTCGTCTTAGGGCATTCACCCAAACGACTTCTTCAGGGCTGAAATGTCATCAAATAGAGCATCTAAAACAAATACGTGGACTTGTTACTTTCATTTAAAATACTACCCTCTCACCTGAAATGTGCTCATAGAAAAAAAGTGGTGTGGTATAAGAAATGAAAATATTTTTTTATTACCAAGTGCAAAGAAAGGAAAAAGAAGAAAGAGTATGCCATCAGCAAAAACCAAATAATCTAGATATCCTTAACAATATACCTTCTCTAAAATGTGTGTGCTCACCATTACATCATGATAGCACTAACCGAGGCAAACACCATGCAAAATAGTGTGAAAAACCACAGATAGCCCGACCCCAACTATTAAAATGTCATAACCCAAAATCTGACAATCTATCACCATTTTGAAACCAGAGCAAACCAGATGTGTAATTAATTCTATAACAATAATAATGAAAGTAAACCTTCAATCCAGTAACGAACTGTGTAAAAATTGCATAGGATATCTAGATTATTTGGTTTTTGCTGATGGCATACTCTTCCTTCTTTTCTTTTTTTTCCTTTCTTTGTACTTGGTAATAAAAAAATAAAAAAATAATTTTATTTTCTTATACTACACCACTTTTTTTTTATGAGCTCATTTCAGGTGAGAGGGTAGTATTTTATATGAAAGTAACAAGTCCACGTATTTGTTTTAGGTGTTCTATTTGATGAAATTTCAGCCCTGAAGAAGTCGTTTGGGTGAATGCCCTTAGACGAAACACATGTTGGCTGTTATGATTGCATATGTCGACAATTTTACATCCATTGACTGAAATTCATGGAGTACTGGAATACACATCGATTTGTTTTTCTACATACTACGGAGTACAGTTTATTGCCCAGGACAACTTGAAGTTTTCATGAATAAATCCTAAAGGACTGAACACTAAAATTGGACTGTTCTTGCGATGACTTCAAGTTTAATGATACTATTACCTATTTAATTATATTAAGATGCTTACAAGTGATTGTCTTATAAGTTATTACCAATGAGTGCATCGCAACTGTTTTTGTGTGTGTATGTGTTTACTTTGTAAACCAGTTGGGGGACTTGGGGTGTGCCCCTGTGTTTGCACCATTTACATACATTATAACACTATCATCCTTGAATGCCGGTTCTTTCCCCCAATTTACACCCTATTAGATTAAATCTCCATTGTCCCTTACTAACCTAGGATTCATGCAAATGATCATCAAGTCATAATGTACTTACCAACAAGCTAGGCCCTCTCAGGTCCAAGTATTCATGAGTATATTGCTGTTCCTTAGTATGAATGAATCATATGTTGACCCAGGGTAGAGGGCATACACACTTAAGATATATAAGTCTGTTGTGTGGTGGCACCAAGTCAATATTTGTGCAATCTATTGCCCCAACCGCATGTGGTATTTCACCCAAAGCATAAACCTCTCCCTTCATGGTGGCCAAATCCTGCAAATGTGGGAACTGGATGTCGCTGTTGATGTTTTTCATCAAGGACTTCTTGTAGCACACCACTGAATGTTGTCTGAGACATGCCCCCAGATCCTGCCTCAGTGTACTAAAAGATGCCAGTGGCAATGCAGTGCTGCCATGAGTTTTACTATTGGTGTTGTTATGGCTGTTTAATTCATAGTGTGAGGCAGGAGATCAGGCTCCAACGGCTGACTCAAATCCTTTATAGTTTGCCTTTTTAGACAATGCCTCTTGATGACGTCCCTTCTCTCCATGGTGGCAAGGTCTGGAAACAGCTGGAACACCTGAGGCTGTTGCCTGCTACCCATAGCTCGGTTGATACATCTGTATGTATGGAAAATAAAATATCAGATAAAATGGTTACACCATGCTTTTAATCTTAAACACATCTGACTTCTTAGCAACGGTAGAAATGTCATTGGGTAATACATGTACACACATTAACATCAAATATTGGGACTTCAAAAAATTCAACAAAATGTATTTGTATTACTTTTTCATTATGCTTTTTAAAACAAAATACTGTTAGAGGAGGTAGTACTTCCCCCGCAACATTGTTGTTGTCAAACACAGTCATGGATCACATTTTATTGTATAATATCTTGTCATGAAGTGCTGTTTGTATCTGGCATTTAAAAATGCACTAACCTCCATTTTCAGTGCCAATGATGCGCTAACAATTGTAAAATGCACAGCTTTAGACCCTAAAATGGTGGCTGCCTGACCTTGCCATCAGGACATTGGCTACCCAACACCCATCAGCAGACGTTGACCACATAGTAGGTGGTACCTTCCAAGTCGGACCCTGCCACAGGCTACTGTGTGTGATGACTATGCATGAAAGACAATGACTGTGTCCGTGCTCTGTCACGGATTGCATCTGCTATGTACTTGTACGCTGCGTTGTGAAAAAACACTTTCTTGCCTCCTGACAATGCAGCCATCAAGAGCTCCTTATTTTTTGCTGCTGGTACTGACCTCTGGGAGTCAGGATGCCGGGCTAAGCAGGTGACAGGGCCCCTGTCTTTGGCATGGAGGAGTTGGAGCTACTTGCAAGGGAGGTTATGTCCCTGTAAAGCCAACGCCATGGGACCCCAGAGGAACAGGTACATGTCTGATTGGGTAATGTCTGACTGAGTAACCGCTTCCTTTCTGTTCCACAGGGTATTGGGTTCCTTTTTGGTAATATGGGTAGTATTGTGATTAGAGATGACATAATGATATAGCTGGGACAGATTGTTTTTGGCCACTCTCTGAAATGTCTGTGCAAGGTAATGTTAAGTCACCTGAAAGTAGAGACTGTAATGTGTGTCCATGTAACACACAAATCCTGTTCATCACGCAAACAGCAGGCCACTGATTACCAGTGACCAGTAGACAGTGTACCAGTAGTATGACTGACAACATACAGCCAATGTTGAAATGATGTTGATGTGGAGTTGAAAATGTAGAGGGTCTGGGGTTGTGTGATGCTGCACTGTCTCGTGGAATTCTGGAACATAATGTATATTACGTTGCCCAGTATGGTTTAAACGTGTCATGGAGTTACATATAGGTGAAGTTAGTTTAAGTGTAGCAAGTTCAGATGACACTGGCTCACAATCATCCATCCCAGTCTGTCCCATTCCAAAACACACTTGTTCAAAGAACCCACAAATCCCTGCTCTCACTGACACATAGCAGCCCGTCTATCTTGCCCTCAGTCCTTGTATGTGATGCAGACCATGGGTTCTGACTTGCAAGTTTGGGCAGGAAGCCAATGTAATGTGAACAAGACGATGTGCAAGTATTATGCAGGCGGTTTGGCCTGTAGTAGCTCACAATGATTGTGAGGAATCAGGAGTGGCTCTCATAACTGGAAAGCTTGCATAGCTCTGGCCAAGATGATGCTGTAGGCCTGATTAGGTGACAAGAGAAGCTAGCAAGTATGGATGTTGTACATGAGACCACTGCAAATCAGTATTTACGCTCTACCTGTAACTCTTTGCTGGTAAAAAAACACTAGTAACTGTTTGGTGAATATATGTGTGAATATCCAAAATGTAATGTCACAACAGTACTGCCAAACAGTAACACTGAATTTTCTTTTCTTGTTCTTTTATGTTATTCATAGAGGTCAAAGCCCATCCGAAGGGAGAAATCTGGAAGGCCATTGTAAAGAAAGTGCGGACCATAGGGGTCCACAAGCGGCGTAGCCTGCACTGTCAGAAGAGGTGGGAGGACCTGCAGTCAGGCAGTCCTCCCAGCATTCCAGGTGGGTGTGCCACTCCCCGGACCCCCCAATACCACGAATCCTTGCGGTGGCTTACCTAGGGCTTCTTGGGAAGAGTTGAGGGCCTACCAGCAGCAACAAAGGGGTAAGTCATTGTCTGTAGACATTGTTGTGTTTTGACTTCTTTACATTCCAGCTATGTTCTATTCCATCAACACTGAGGTTGATACACATCCAAAGTCTACGAGGATTTCTTGAGATGTAAGTTGATCAGACAGTGTTTGATGCTGTGTGTGGTGTAATACTTTGTGCTGAGGGATGACTCTAGATTCCTCCTCACAAGGCAAGTACTGTTGTGAGCAGATACATGGCTGCATGCAAACAAATGGATTACCAGCATATTCACAATGACATGTGGGACAGTTTCACAAAACAAGCCCCATGTCATGATTGGGTCAGGTGGAATGGTATGTCACAAATGTGTGTAATTAACATAGGCTCCATTACTAGCAACTGTGGCAAACTCCTTAATTAAAATGCCGCTGATATATCCGAGTTGACATTAGTAAGTTGGTGCTATTACAATGTGACAATGTGCATCTGCACCAAAGGTATTAGTAATCTGTGTACGGTGGCATCATTCCTTTTCTGACTCGTGTTTGAAAGCAGTTTGTCCTACAAACTTCTAGAAGGTTAATGTGGAAACTGGCAGGAGGAGCTCAGTTTTTCGTCCTTCACAAATGTGCATGTAAGCCAGCCTGTGATATCCAATGTGAAATTCTCTGCCAAACTGTGTTGATTGCAACATACAGAAATGTAGCCACATCAGTGAGAGAGTTTTACATCCCACGGACAACATTTTGGTGCCCTTAGTTGTGCCCAGAGGAGAAATTAAAGGTGGAGAACAATGTGATACTGAAACGGTCATTTGCACATGTATGGCTAAATCACATAGATGTTGTGGTGTCCCATCTTGAGTACTCAATTTCCATAAAAAAATGTTACCCTTTGGGATAACTGATACAATTTTAGCTCTGTATTGCAGTTATTCAGAGATGTAGCCAGGCCTATGTCTTTTATCATATTGTTGGAACACTTTATCATTGAGTGAACTACAAGTGTGTATGTTACAAAGGCATACCTTATATGGGAGCCAGTGGTGGCTTGTCTGAGGAAAAAGAGGCGGGATGGGGCGGCGCATGGTGTGGGTGGGGGAGAAACAAAATATATATATTTTTAAACGTACCTTAATGCTGTGCCGCTCTGCTCTATCTGCTTCTCATTCCTTGCTGCAGTGACAGGCTCCCAGCCTGCCCTCCGGCCAATCCTGACGCTGCTCAGGACAGCATCAGGATTGGCTGGAGCGCCCAGGCTCTCCCCAGCTCGCCAACACAGTGCCGGGCTGGAGAGAGCCTACTGTGCATGTGTGTTTGGCCTGCCCAAGATGGCCGGCCAAACATACATGCGCAGTCACTGTGCAACCCCCCTCCATCCCCATCACGACCTTGGCCCTGCCCCTTTTAATACAAAACTATAATAGACAGAGTTTATTATCATTTTGTATTAAAAGGTTTGCAGCTGCTGCTGCTGGTGGGGGGTATGCTCCTCTGCCCTAACAGAGGAGCCGCGCCTGATGGGATCTTGAATGAAGGATCACCGAACATAGTGCAAATGTTGTGTGATGTTCATTGAAGTACAACTGTATTCTCACAGATACCCTTAAACTGTTGTATCTTTTTTTTCAGCTTTAACTGGGCAAGACAAAGATGACAGTGGCCACATTGGCAGGGATGAAGCTAACCATTGGGAATCAGGTGTGAACATCTTCAACACCGAGGGACCCAGTGGCTTGGAAGGTGCAGGGACTGGCCAGGAGGCCATGAGTGATTCAATATCTTCCTCACAGTCCTCCATTGAAGACCAGTCACTAGTGGGGGTGGACCCTGGAGCGACTGAGACACCTGCGTCTTTGTCTGGCCCCTCATCCCAATCTCCACCCTCCCTCTTGCTCTCCCCCAGTTGGCCCTAGCCGCACCCCTAAAAGTGGCGGTGTCACCTTTGATGCCGGCTCTTCTCCCCCTGCCCGATGTCCCAAGCAATGCTCAGTCAGGAGGCTGTTAATCTTTTAAGAATGGTTGCTGTAGGACAGATTGCACTTCTGAATGCCATTCAAGGGCTGGCTGGCGGGAACACCCAGATGTTGGCTTACCTGGGTGGCAGTTGCGGTGCACTGTCTGGCCTACAGTGCTGATTCCAGCGTCTGGCCTCCTCATTGGCTACAGCCTCCCACCCACCCCAACCTCGTGCCCACACTCCCACCTCCTTCCCAATCCCAACATACCAAGGTCCATATTTGTAATTTTTTTAGCGCCGCATTTGCGTAATTTTTTTACGCAAAAGCGGCGCAAACTTAAAAAATACAATTATATTTTCAAAGTTTGCGCCACTTTTGTGTCAAAAAATGACACAAAAGTGGCGATAAAAAAGTATAAATATGGGCCCAAATCTCTCAACCCAGCCCTATCAAAAGCACATGCAAATATATGCACATACCCACAACAACAACAAGCAGCACATCCCAACACCAACATCGCAAAAAACACAAGCACAGACACACACATGCAGACACCACACACACCACCTGCACCACAAGCATACCCATAGGCATCACACCCACCACAGCACAAACACCCCCCACCACCAGCACACCCACAGACATAACACCCATCACTAGAGCAACACCCACTCACATCAAAAGCACACCCCCAGTCAGTGCACCCACCATGACACAACCACACAAACCTAAAACCAGCACACCCACAGACACAACCCGGACCACTGCAGTAAAACACCCAGACACACCACAAGCACAGCCTCAGTCAGCACACCCACAGACACCACACCAACACATACCACATCCATTACACACCTATCCAAACACACATACATACTCAAAACAAATGTCCACACTCACTTACCCACCCAACAGACAATCAGTAAAAGACACAAATCTAAAGATACAGCAGACCCTGAAGCACCCACTCCCTCAACACACAAATGCATTACAGACACAGACACTTTGTTAGAAATTGGGTCTCTAGTTGACATATGTACGCACCCTGTCCAAATAAGGACCAAAATCCTAGTCAGGGTAAGTCACAATACAACCTAAAATGTCCTGTGCTCAACCTCTGGTACCTTCGCACAGAACAGGCAGGCTTAATTTAGAAGGCAACGTGTAAAGTATTTGTGCAATATCACACAGTAACACAGTGAAAACGCTACAAAAATACTCCATACCAGTTCATGAAAATAGATAATATTTATCTGAATAAAATAAGACAGAAATGACAAGAATCCAAAATGTACAATTCAAGATATCACTTTTTAGAAGTTTAGGTAAGTCTTAATCCATAGAAATTAATGGTTGTATCTTTTTAGCACAAGGTACCTTAGAGGCATCAAAAAATAATGAGCAGAGGGGCACAGAGAAAGCAATGTGTTGGATACTAAAGCAATGCATTTATTTTGCTGACGCAGCAGAGGTGATGCATCATTTCTTTCCTTGCAGGCAAGGTAATGTGTCGTTTTCTGGGTGCACAGCCTTGGCTACTTACTGCGGTGTGGGGATATTTTTATACCCAGGGTTAAACTGTGGAAAATCAAAAATGCACTGGGAGGATGAAACAGGCGCTGCATCGATCCAGCAGGTGATGCAGCAAATTTTCATCTACGAAAGAGGTGCTGCGTCGGTTCTGCAGGCGATGCTTTGAATTTTGCAGGTGTTGCATCAATTGTCAGACATGGTGGATTTTCTCTGTCGGGTGAAGTCCTTGATGGCCCTGAGGCTTTTTTAACAGGAGGCAAGCTCTTTCCAAGCCCTTGGAGTTCACTTGTGGGTTCTTCCGGCAGATTCAGGGAGCAGCATGCAGCAGGGCAAAAAGTTGGAGAGCAGTCCTTCCAGAAAAGCAGTGCAGATGAGTCATTTGGACAGCACAGCAGTCCTTCTAACAGAGTCCAGTTTTAGGTCCAGAAGTATCTGATTTGCTGGGGTCACAGACCCAGTACATATACCTAAATGTGCCTTTGAAGTGGAGGAAAGTTCAAAGAGTGGTTTTGAAATGCACCAGTTCCCCTTTAAACCCAGTCTTGTCTGCCAGGAGATCTGTGGGGGGTTATCGATCCTTTGTGTGAGGTCAAGCCACTAGCCTTTGAAGTGTAAGTGAGATTCCCTTCCACTCGTTCTGCCCAGGAAGACCCATCATAATGCAGATAAATACAGATGCAGCTGAGTGTCCTTTTTGTATGGCCGTCTTGATGGAATGAACAAGGGAGCTGTCAACCAGCACAGACCAGAAATGCATTGGAGACGGGCTGTAAAGCACAGAAACCAGTAAGTGCAGATAAATGGCTACTTTCCTAAATGTGGCACTTCTAAAATAGTAATGTTAAATCAAACTTCACCAGTAAACAGGATGTCTTACTACCATTCAAAGCATGTCATACATGACAATGCTACTCCTTTCGGATCAGAAATTACCATTTAAAAGTATATAAGGGAGCTTCCAATGCTGGCCCATGAGAGGAGCAGGCTGCACAGTAGTGAAAAATGACTTTGGGAGTATTTCACTACCAGGACATGTAAAACATACAAGTACATTTCCTGCCATTTGCTTACAGAGCACCCTGCCCAGTGGGCTACCTAGGGCCTTCTTTAGCAGGGACATATATAATAAAAGGGGAGTTTAAGGCTAGGCAAGTAGCTTCAAATGCCAAGTCAAGGTGACAGTACAACTGCATACACAGGCCTTGCAATGGCAGGCCTGGGCATGGTAAAGAGGGTTCTTATGTAGGTGGCGCAATCAGTGCTGCAGGTCCACTAGTAGCATTTAATTTATAGGCCCTTGGCAAATGTAGTGCCCCTTACTAGGGACTTATACGTAAATTAAATGTGCCAATTGGGTATGAACCAATATTACCATGTTTAGGGGAGAGAGCAAAAGCACTTTAGTACTGGTCAGCAGTGGTAAAGTGTGCATAGTCCTAAACCCAGCAAAAATGACATCAGAAAATGGGGTGAGTCAGGCAAAAAGTTGGGGGAAGACCACCCTAAGACTGACAGGTCCACCTCCCAAACCCTACTCCTTCCCAAATACCCTACCAATTTTTCTAAGGAGAGACCACTTTTTACCCTAGCCCTGACTCTTTCTAAAACCCATCCCACCCATCTCAAACATCTTTCCAGCTATTCTACTTTCCTAACCACCCTTTCCCCATCCTACCCCACCCCTTCCAAATGTAAATCTTCCACTTCCAAATCCCAAACCACCCCTTCTAAATACCAAACCACCCCTACCAAGCCCACCACTCCCAAACCCATGCCCTCCCCTCCCAAACACATGGACTGACCCCCACCAATATCACTGAGGTACCTGTTCTCTACCCCACAGTTGCCTTTCCAGAGGAATTTTATTCTGGCAGTGAATTTAGGAGGCAAGCGATGGGCCCGACAGCTATTATGACCCACATGGGCTAACGCCATTGTCTATTACTCATGATGGACTTTTCTTATTTGCGATTGAGAGACTTATCTCATGAATGTATAAAGAACTTTATTTTGAGAATACCTTTGTCTGGCCTTATTTTGTGATTGTTTCTAATTGTTTGCTGATGATGTCATTTCTGCTAATGTATGAGCCACTTACTATTTCTCATTTGTTTCAGTAACAAACACAGGTTGTATATTTTCGTTTTTTTTAAAATGCATACATTAGTGTTAAACATTACTGAAGGACATATTAATTTTGGTATAGCCACCTGTAGCATGTTGTAGTGCAATTGTTACACTAACATGGGATTGTTTAATTCAATTTGAGGATACTGTTTCAGTTGATACTTTTAATATTTTGGGGACGTTATTGCACGAACCTGCGTGGACACATTTCTATTTGTGATTGTTGAGACATTTTATGTAGGTGTCCATTCCCATGAAGGCTGTCCATACCAGATTGGTGGGTGCTACTCATATCTCAAGGTCTGTTCTGATACATTTTCTGACTGCAACTTTACACACTTCAGCATTGCGCATCATTATGATGGTATTTACACAAATTAATGAGCCATGGATGAGTCCAGTATTACTGTGATGCTACAACCTTGAGGGTAATAGGAGTGCCCGTGACTTACCTTCTTTTCTGCTGATGACAGTGTTGATTACCATCTTGGACCTGGCCCATGAGCAATGGGAGGACTGATAGCAGCAGGTTCATGGTGGCAGGATATGTGGAAAGCATTAAAAAGGTGAGTTTTGTATTTTTATAGCTCCCAAACCGACAACTCAGATGTGAAGGTTCAGATGCCACAGTTGCATCAGCGGGACTGCACATCGTGATTGGCTTGGCAGGAAAAGGGTCTTTTGTCCCGCCGCCAGCTGCTTTTGCCTATAGTGCTGTCGACTCGGTTACGTTTCTTGGCGTTGATGGCATACCGTTGGCTCTCTTTTGCCTATGCTTCTGCTGACATCTAAATATGGCGGGCGGCCCGTGACGGCAGCGGTCGGATTTCCAGTTGAAAAGTCATGCCCAACATCAAAATCAGGCACATAGTCATTGATCAGTTTGTACTGCTCAAATAGATATTGCAACATGTAATCGGTGGAGTTCCAACAAGCTGGCACCTCCTGTATTGGGGCTTTAATTTGTACTCTCTTAGCACGCTGTATGATTGTCATCTGCTTCCGGGCTTTAAAAGAATGGCTGAAATGAGTGCAGATTCTTCTGCAGATGGTCAGTATGTTGCTGACTATGGTGGTCAGTATGAACATGGTTGTAAACACAGCACCACCGGCTGGTGGTCTGGACCGCCAAATAATGAAGCACATGAGAAACAAGTAACGGTCCATACACATACTGCCATCTTTGTAGTCCCGACGAGGACGGAGGAGGTCTCCCACAGGCCAGCGGAAAGGCTCTGCCCACCCACCAAATAATGAAACACCACACCACCAGCAGTTACAGGGTGGGAACCACTGACAGGCAAAGCGTGGCGGAAACAAACAATATAAAAGGAGACACTCACTGGAGGTACACAGAACACGCTGATGCAGACATGGAGCGAGTGTTGGAAATAATGCCAGTGCTTCTCCTTGCCATAATCCTACAGGACCGTGACCAATGACGAAGACGACGGTGGTAAGTACCGCAGCCTGGTACACATGGGAAGAAAGGGCACAGTTACACTACCCACCCCACCTACCCCACAACGCACTCCCAATCCCTCCCACATCCCAAGCCATGCATACCATAACAAGATGTACTTACCAGACACAAGGCAACAAAGACCTGCAACAATGTACACACATGTGCACCCCACGCCCCCACAGTGAAACGCTGAACAACGTCACAATATTGTGCCAACAGCACTACTGGGCACTTAAATTTTATTTTAAGGAAAAAAAGTAATGTCTAAATAAGGCCATTGGCCAGTCCATTTCAAAGTCCCTGAAGGGCCAATATAGCCCGAACTTGACTCCCACATGTTCAAAGGGTACTGCACTGGAAAGGGGCATCAATGGGGCAGCCAGGCACCTCAGGGAACAGGGGCAGTGGGTGGCGGGTGGGGACTTAGGTCTGGAAGGGAGGGTGTTGGGCTTAGTTTTGGGACGTGGAGGGTGTTTGGATTTGCCCTTGTAAGGAGGGGGAGTGGACCTGGACCGGGGGTGGCAGAGGGACCTGGGGCAACACGAGGCCTCTTCCTCCCAGGGGGAAGGGCCACGGGAATGGGAAGGGCAGACTGGGGTAGACTTGGACAAGGAAGGAGTGGACTGTGCAAGGACACGGACACGTTTAGGGACAAGACGGGGTGGGCCAGTAGGTTCAAACAGGTCAACACAGGATAGGGAAAGCTTCTTAGGTTGAGTTGTAGGGGATTTGATGGCAGGTCTGGGAGTGGAGGATGAGGGGGTGCTCGTATCAGGTGTAGGTGTGCCGGATGTGGATGCAGGTGCCTGTATAATATGTTTATGTGTGGTGGATGTGGGTGGTGTGGATGTGTGCGAATGTTTGAGTATTTTGGAAGGATGGGGGTGGACAAAGTGGGAGAAGACAGGCAGCCAGTGTAGATGGATGTTGTCTGGGTGTCTGCAGGTCTGGTGAGTGTGCTGCAAGTGTCTGTAAATGTAGTCGTGGTGAGTGCAGGTGTGGTGTCAGGGGTGCATGTCTGGATATCAGATGTTGTGGTGACTGCATGAAAGGGGCAGTAGATGTGACTGAGGGTGCAGTGCATGTGGGTGTGCATGGTGAAGTGACAGACAGGGTGATGGGGGAGGTTGACACACTGGGGGAAGTGAATGTTGTTATGTGTGCTTTGGTATGTTGGGTGTGTGCATGCATGTGGTAGAAAGTGTGGTGCTTGTGTTTCTCAGTGTGCTTCTTGTGTGATCTGTGTGCATGGCTGTCTGATAGTGTGCTTGGGATGGGTGAAGGGAGTGGGGTGCTGGAAAGGGTAGAGGTGGTGGGACAGGGTACGGAAAAACCAGGGACACTGGCTGCCTTCAAAGAGGAGGCCAGAGCCTGAAAAGATTTTTGTAGGTCAGACATGGCACCGTGAATGCCTTCCAGGTATGCACTGCATTGCTGCATCTGGGATGCTAGCCCCTGGATGGCATTCATGATGGTTGTCTGCCCTACAGAGATGGTTCTCAGGAGGTCAATAGCCTCCTCCATGAGGGCAGCAGGGCTGACTAGGGCAGACGAGGAGGTGCCTGGGGCAAAGGAGACGCCCACCCTTCAGGGTGAGCGGGCCCGGGCAACTTGGTGGGGAACAACTGGAAGGGCGGTGATGGTTTGGGGGTGGCAGAAGATGACAAAGTATGGGTGGGCCCAGGAGGGTCCGCCACCACCAGGGAGCTCCAATCCGAGGAGGTATCAGAGTCATTACCTCCAGTGGTAGTTCCCTCCCCTGTGGTACTCCCCTCGCCCTCCAACCCACTGGTCCCCATGGCGTCGGTCGTCTCTGCCTCCTTGGAACCATGGGCTGCTGCATTCCCACTCGCCGGTGCCTCAGCTCCCTCGCCAGATGATGCTAATGTACAAAAGGACACAAGCGCACAGGGATGGGAAAACAAAACAAGAAAGAACTATGTCAAATCCTGAATATATGTACATTTTGGCTCACACACACTCCCACCCAGGTAACGCATGTACCCTCAGCAGAAACAACATACGTAATTAATGTGCCCCGACTAGTGGGCATGACCCCAGAATACACCAAATAACCCTCATTAACCACGACCCTGATACACTGTGTGAAATACACCCATGAGAGACCATGCCCAGCCAATGCACTTACAAGTCCATAAGGCCACAATGAATACCAGATGACAGAAATGGGACCCCCCTCATAGGCCTATAGAGCCTGCCAAAACTAGCTCTTACACCATCCAAAGGACTTGGAGAGGGCAGGACTGCAGGGACACACCTGTCTAAGTGCGTGGCACTACAATGCATACATCCCACAGCACCCAAATTCAACCATCAAAGTGGTATCACAACAGTGTTGCTACTCACCCCCTTGTGGCTGCTGTGCTGCCTTCAAGAGCCCATCTAAATACAGATAGGCCACCGCCAGTATGTGGGCCATTTGGGGAGTCAGAGTCCGATGGGCAACCCTTCCTCGTTGGGAGGCCTTCCCCAGCTGGGCCTCTCTGGTCTTCCTGGCCCAATGCCTCAGGTCCTCCCACTTCTTCCTGCAGTGGGTGCTCTGCCGGTTGTAGACCCCCAGGGTCCACACTTCCTTAGTGATGGGTTGCCTCAGGCCTTTCTTTTGATGGGCCCTGACCTGCATGGGACACACAGAGCAAAGAAACAGACGTCAGTATGGGTGCATCGTATACATATGCCATGCCGTTCCATATGGAATGGCCATTGTTGACATGCATTTGAACAAATTACAGGCAGAACATGCCAGACAAACTACGGCTGGGTAGTCACACATCGAACACACAGGCATGCAGACATCTGCCACAAACACACACATCTACAGATGACAGATGGCAACTAACCTGCTCCTCCGGTCGCCCATACAACTTCGCATAAAGGGGTAGGACCCCATCCACTAGCTTCTCCAGCTCCTCCACAGTGAAGGCCGGGGCCCATTCCTCTGTAACACGTGCCATCTCAGGGAGCAGAGTCAGGATACAGCAGCACACACTGTGGAGTACTACCCTTCATGTGACTCAGGAGTCAAGTGTCAAGAGTCTGACAAAATGGTGTAGGTACTGCGGCGGTGTGCTCTGTCACCACCAGCGGCGATCATGATTGGCCAGTGTTCCCCATTGACAACCATGTAATCCAATGATCAGGTGCACGGCGGTGAACACCGCCCTCCGCCATGACGACTAACGCCAGCGGAATGAAGCTACTTCCACTTTATCATACCTGGATGGCAGGAGGCTGCCAATTTGCTACCACCACGTCTCCATAGCCTGCCCGGAGGCCTCATTCAGGGCCCCACTCTTTTTCTGCCCTTCATCGCTTGCTGACATGATTCTATGATCCCCACATGTACCCACATTTGGAAGTGTGTCTACACTGTGATGCCATTATGACGGAGAAACCTCAGCACACATTTGCCTGACAGTGTACCTCATTCTTTCCGTTTGCGTGCGTTACCTATGTGTCACATTTTGAAAAGTACAGTGACCTCATGTGATGCAAGTGCATGTTGACACTCAGAATGTGTTCTTTCCTCCCCCAATGGTACAGACCCATGTGGCGAGGGAGGGCCCATCTGTATACAGACCCCTAGTAGATCTGGACACTATGGAAGAACGTCACATCATTATCACCTACCGACTCAATAGAGCTACAATCCATGACCTCTGTGCTTTAATGGATCCTGTTTTGAAGCCAGCCAATCGAAATCAGCATGCATCCCTACAACTGTGCAAGCGCTATCTGTGCTCCATTTCTTGGCTATGGGCTCATTTCATGTAACAGTGGGTATGGCTGCAGGGGTCTCACAGCCAATGTTCAGCCACATCCTGTCCAAATTCCTGAATGCCTTTGCTCACCACTTGCAAACTTATGTCCAGTTTCCCCAAAGGCTAAACTCCCCACCATCAAATCTGGATTCTATGCCTTTGCTAATATCCCCCATCTGATAGGTGTCATTGATAGAACCCACATAGCTCTCACACCCCCTAGAGTGAATGAACAGGTGTGTAGGAGTCGTAAGAACTATCATTCCATGAATGTACAATTGGTGTGTACTGCTGATCAGTACAAATCACATGTCAATGCCAGGTTCCCAGGATCAGTCCATGATTCATTTGTCCTGAGAAACAGAAGTGTGCCACACATGATGGGACAACTACAAGAGGACAGAGGTTGGCTCATAGATGAGTGTGTAGGACACTGGATCAGTTACATAGCTGACAGCCAGGCTGTATGCAAGTAAAGGCAGTTTGTTCAAGTCCTCTTTCACCCACTTTTGCAGGTGATTCTGGCTACCCTCACTTGCAATGGCTCCTGACAACTGTGAGGAATCTCAGGACAGATGCAGAGATGAATTATAATGAGGCCCATGGACATACTAGGAGGGTGATAGAGCACACTATGGGACTCCCGAAGGCAAGATTTTGTTGTCTCCATCTCTATGGGGGATCCATGTTTCCATGTCCCTGACAAGGTGTGTAAGATAGAGGTGGCCTGCTGCATGCTGCACAACTTGGCTGTGAGGAAAGCTATCCCACTTCTGGAAGAGGAGGGTGTTGTTCAACCAGCCTTGCAACCTCAGAGAGGGGAAGAGAGTGATGGTGAGGAAGAAGAGGGGGAAGATCTCAACTCCAGGACCCAGCTAATCTGGCTATACTTCCAGTGACTTTAAGGTACTGTTCAATGATGCTGCTGTCTTCACTGCATAGTTACAGTAAGTCTCATGTAATAAGTACTGTGGTGTCTTTTGTCAGTGACAATGCTAACTGATGACTGAAGTGTCATGTGCCAGGGAACCCAATATTAGGTACAGTGTGACATACTTCAGACACTACAGTGCGTTGGATCCCCTCCTGCAATATAGGTGTGATTATGATAGTAACTGGCTAATGCATACACAATCACAATTGATATCTCATATTGATGAGGGACATACAATTTGAATGCATAGGTGTATTTATTCCATGGCAATATATACATAAGTGTTGGGACAGTGAAAGGGAGTGGGCACATGGGGAAAAAACATACTCAGATACATATCCTCAGCTGTTGGTAGCATTGGGTTTTGGTCCATGTGGCCATTGGAAGATGGTGTGATGGCAGTGGCATGTCAACAAGGTAGCTCAGTGGCACACAAGGGAGACAATTCAGGGCAGAGTCACTTCCTGGCACTGGGCTTGGTCTTGGCTGGTGTTTCAGTGGCATATCTGGGTCTGAGGGCACGTTTGCGAAGGTGCAGCTGGGCTGCAGGGGTAGGAGTGCTGGTTTCCTGTGTGTCCTCTGGCAGTGCCACCAGTCCAGTGGTTGCTGCTGATGTAAAAGGCAGGGCAGCGTCGTGGCTAGTGGTAGGGGCTTGCAAGTGGGTGGAGGACTTAGGCTGGCTGTGGTGCTGGTGCTGCAGCACCCCTGCAATGGAGGCCATGGTGGCAGTGAGCTGTTTCTATTGCTCCATGGCCTCCTGGTGGTGTGCTATCTGCAGCCTGTGATTCTGCTCCAGGGTGGCCAGGATCTGGTCCATCCTGTCCTGGGTATGGTGGTATGCTCCCAGGACCTCAGATATCACCTCCTGGGCTGCTGCATCCATCCTTTGGCCAACCCCATGTGCCCCCTGCACAGGTCTGGCAGTCCCACTTGTAGTTGGCCCTTCATCATCCTGCCTGGTGGTGGGGGAAGACTCTGGCCCTGTACATGTGGGCAGCCAGTCCGTGGCAGGAAGACACTGGTGTGGGGTTGTTTGGTCAGAGCTAATGATGGTGGTTGAGTGGTAGGGGTGTCAGTGGTATCCTGGGTGGGGCTTCTGGAGGGTGACAGTCCAGGACTGTGTGATGGGCCAGGGAGTTCCTCTGTGTCCAGACATCCCTCTGCACTCTCCTCAGTGGGGCCTCAGCCTTCAGGTGGAGGGCTGGCACTCCTTGACGTCTCCGTCAGGGTGGCATGCGTGGTGGTGCCTGTGTGTGGGGGAATAGACATGTGGGTGTCAAGTACTTTTTCGGCAATTGCTGCACTGGTCTGCACTATTTCATGCTAGTATTCCCTTGTAGTGGCATGCATTTAATTTGGGGGGTGGAGGTGCATCGTGGGTGCTGTAGTGACACTGGGATTCCATGCAGGGGTAGGTGACTGTGCACAAGGGGTTGGATGGAGATTTGTTTGTGGGATTGTGGGCATGCAGGGAACTTGGATGTGGGTGTTGTGGACTGGGTAGCGGATGTGGTCCTGGTGGTAGTGAGGGGATGGAGTGGTACATGCATTACAGGTGTGGTGGATATGAAGAAATTGTAGTTGACTTACCCGAGTCCAGTCCTCCGGTGAGTCCGGTGAGGCCCTCAGGTGCAGGATAGCCAGGACCTTCTCCTCCCAGTCAGTGTATTTGAGGGGAGTAGATGGGGGACCACCAGTCTTCTGTACAGCAATGTTGTGCCTGGATGCCATGGACTGAACCTTCCCGCGCAGGTCGTTCCATCTCTTCTAGATGTCGTCCCTTGTGCATGGATGGTGTCCCACTGCGTTGACCTTGTTGACTATCCTCTGCCATAGCTCCATCTTCCTGGCCACGGGTGTCTGCTGCACCTGCGTACAGAATAGTTGTGGCTCAATCCTGAGTATTTTGCCCACCATGGTCCTCAGCTCCCTGTCTGTGAAGCGGGGGTGCTCAGGGGATGCCATGGTGTGTGTTGTGGGTGGTGTGTTGTAGGTATATTGGTGAGGGTGCTGTTGTTTGGTTGGGTATGTGGCTTGTGATGGTGTTTAGGGTATGTATGGGTTTTGGTGGTGCATTTGTATGTGTGACTTGTGTGATGTAGAGTTCAGTGTCTGCGTGTTGTGTTGTCAATATCTGTCGAGCTATGGGCATTGCAAAGGATTGTGGGGTGTGTACGTGAGTATTTTATAGTGTTGTGGAAGTGTGCCAGGTGTGTGGGTTACAAACTTGCCAATGTGTGCATTTGTTGTTGAAGGGTCCCATTGCTGGCCGTGGCGGTCTGTACCGCCAGTGGTTGTTCGGCATTCACTGTCCGCCAAGCTGATTTGTGGATCATTATTTAGTGGGCAGAGGATTTGTCTGCATGGCGGTGGCGGGGTAGGGTGTACTGCCTTTCCGCCGTAGTTGGCGCTGGCGGTGGGAGGAGGTTGCAGGATTTTTGGAGGTTTGTCTTTTGGACAGCATTATTCGGCGGTGTGCAATCCACCGCCACTTGGGGTCTTCTGTTCACCGTCAGCATGCCGGTCGGCGGTGATTACCGCCAAGTTCATAATGAGGGCCTATGTCTTTTTTTAAGAAAGTCCTGCACAATCAGGTTGACTTATTGCACTAAACACAGGACCATACAATAGCCACCATCTTCCATTGCCTTGACTAAATCACTGACATTGTATGGCAACAAATCGAATTGTAAGACCTCTGGCTCGCAGCCATTCAAACACCTTACTTTTGAAGTCTTCCTAGATGTTTGCAGCTGTATTAGATTTCTCCATGGTTAACATGGCTACTGTTGCATGCAGACAAACCCCTTAGAAGATTCTTCAGTGCTGAGACCTGTAGATAGCTGTTGCCTAACCCCTGCAAAAGAGATCTATTGTGAAGTGATACACATGTAATCAGTTGCTTGACAACTGGTCCACATGCCTGTCGTCAGGTGGATAGTATGAACATCATTCTGCTGCAAAGCTTGTCCAACCAATTGCAGCACATAGTGATGGAGTGCTGGAACAGCAACTCTGGCAAAATAGGTCTGAATAGGACTGTCATTGTGGGCAGACGGCCACTACAAATTCTTAAAACCCCACTCCGTCCACAAAAATAAAAGGGAAGAGGTCCAGGGCCAACATTTTAGCCAGCTTCCCATTGCACAGACATGCTGTTGACTGGTTATGTTCATAGGGCCCGTCCTGCCTAAACATGCCTGTAATGGTAGCCTGAATTCTTTTCTTTTCTGGTGCGACTGACGCAGGTGAGTTCCGAGAGGTAGGAAGTGGTAGACTCAATGTGCATCTTGGGGCAGTCACTGTATGCTGTAGTGTCTCCTTTTGACTGTTCTGCTATTTTGAGGTTGCTGAGGCAGGTAATGCTGGTGCACTACTGGGGACAGGGCTGCTTTGTGTAACTCTGTCACCCTCTTCTTGCTCATTACTGTAGGAGGCTGGCCTCGCTTATAGTGGGTACCTTGTGGTACTTACACCCTGTGCCAGGTCCAATTATCCCTTATTAGTAGAATAGAGGTGTTTCTAGCAGCTTAGGCTGATATAAGGTAGCTATGGCAAAGCCGCTTAGGCTGAACTAGGAGACATGCAAAGCTCCTACTATACCACTTATATCATATAACACAATATCCTAAGAAAACACAATACTCAGAGTTACTAAAAATAAAGGTACTTTATTTTTATGACAATATGCCAAAAGTATGTCAGTGAGTACCCTCAGTTAGAAGGTAAGTAATATACACAAGTTATATGTACACAAACCCAAAACAGGTAAGTAATAGTAAGAAAATTAATGCAAACAGTGTAGAATTACAATAGGATGCAATAGGTGAACATAGGTCTAGGTGCAACACAAACCATATACTCCAAAAATGGAATGCGAATCACGAATTGACCCCAGACCTGTGGGAGCTTGTAGAGTGTTGCTGGGACTGTAAGAAAACAGTCAGGGTGTCCAAGATACCCCACCCCAAGACCCTGAAAAGTAGGAGTAAAGTACACCTACTACCCCAATAGGACACAAAAGTCGTGATAGGGGGATCCTGCAAGAACCACAAACATCTGCAAAGCACTGAAGACGGATTCCTGGCCCTGAGGACCTGCAAGGCAAGCGGACCAAGTCCAAGAGTCACGATAGTGTCCAGGGGGGGCAGGAGCCCAGGAAACCCCGGATGAAGGTGCAAGGAAGCTGCCTCCGGCTGGAAGAAGCTTAGGATTCTGCAACAACGAAGAGAGCTAGGAACTTCTCCTTTGGATGGAAGATGTCCCACGGTGTGCTGAAGGTTGCAGAAGTGTTCCCACGCAGAAATACCGCAAGCAAGCCTTGCTAGCTGCAAGGGTTGCAGTAGAGGTTTTTGGGTGCTGCTGGGGACCAGGAAGGACCAGGATAACGCCCCTTTGAGTAGACAGAGGAGGCGCTCAGCAACTCAGAGAGCCCTCACAGAAGCTGGCAGCACCCGCAGAAGTACCAGAGCAGGCACTTAGAAGATTTGTGAACCGGAGCTGGCTCAGAGTCACAAAGGAGGGTCCCACGATGTCAGAGTCCAGTTCAGAGGGTTGAGCACTGTAGGACAGAGTGCTGGGGACCCAGGCTAGGATGTGCATGAAGGAATCCTTGGAGAAGTGCACAGAAGCCGGAGCAGCTGCAAATCACGCAGTACACAGGTTTGCAGTCTAGCGTGGGGAGGCAAGAACTTACCTCCACCAAACTTGGGCTGAAGGATCACTGGACTGTGGGAGTCACTTTGGTAGAGTTCCCGTGTTCCAGGGATCACCCTCGTCAGTTTGAGAGGGGACCCAGAGGACCGGTGATGCAGTCTTTTGGTGCCTGCGTTAGCAGGGGGAAGATTCTGTCGACCCATGGGAGATTTCTTCTTGGCTTCCAGTGCAGGGTGAAGGCAGACAGCCCCCAGAGAATGCACCACCAGGAAACAGTCGAGAAAGCCGGCAGGATGAGGCGCTACAATGTTGCTGGTAATCATCTTGCTATTTTGATGCGGTTTTGCAGGCGTCCTGGAGCAGTCAACGGTCGATCCTTGGCGGAAGTCGAATAGGGAAGTGCAGAGGAACTCTGGTGAGCTCTTGCATTCGTTATCTGAAGAATACCCCAGAGGAGAGACCCTAAATAGCCAGAAAAGGAGGTTTGGCTACCAAGAAAGGAGGATTGGCTACCAAGAGAGGTAAGAGCCTATCAGAGGGGGTCTCTGACGTCACCTGCTGGCACTGGCCACTCAGAGCAGTCCAGTGTGCCCCCAACACCTCTGAATTCAAGATGGCAGAGGTCTGGGACTCACTGGAGGAGCTCTGGGCACCTCCCCTGGGAGGTACTGGTCAGGGGAGTGGTCACTCCCCTTTCCTTTGTCCAGTTTCGCGCCACAGCAGGGCTGGGGGATCCCTGAACCGGTGTAGACTGGCTTATGCAGAGATGGGCACCATCTGTGCCCATCAAAGCATTTCCAGAGGCTGGAGGAGGCTACTCCTCCCCAGCCCTTCACACCTATTTCCAAAGGGAGAGGGTGTAACACCATCTCTCAGAGAAAATCCTTTGTTCTTCCTTCCTGGGCTGAGGCTGCCCTGACCCCAGGAGGGCAGAATCCTGTCTGAGGGGTTGGCAGCAGCAGCAGCTGCAGTGGAAACCCCGTAAAGGCAGTTTTTCAGCACCCGGGTTCTGTGCTAGAGACCCGGGGGATCATGGAATTGTCCCCTCAATACCAAAATGGGGTGACAATTCCATGATCTTAGACATGTTACATGGCCATGTTCGGAGTTACCATTGTGACGCTATACATAGGTAGTGACCTATGTACAGTGCACGCGTGTAATGGTGTCCCCGCACTCACAAAGTCCGGGGAATTTGCCCTGAACGATGTGGGGGCACCTTGGCTAGAGCCAGGGTGCCCACACACTAAGTAACTTGGCACCCAACCTTCACTAAGTGAGGGTTAGACATATAGGTGACTTATAAGTTACTTATGTGCAGTGAAAAATGGCTGTGAAATAACGTGGACGTTATTTCACTCAGGCTGCAGTGGCAGGCCTGTGTAAGAATTGTCTGAGCTCCCTATGGGTGGCAAAAGAAATGCTGCAGCCCATAGGGATCTCCTGGAACCCTAATACCCTGGGTACCTAAGTACCATATACAAGGGAATTATATGGGTGTACCAGTGTGCCAATGAGAATTGGTAAAATTTGTCACTAGCCTGCAGTGACAATTTTAGAAAGCAGAGAGAGCATAAACACTGAGTTCCTGGTTAGCAGAGCCTCAGTGATACAGTTAGGCACCACACAGGGAACACATACAGGGCACATACTATGAACACTGGGGTCCTGCCTAGCAGGATTCCAGTGACACAAGTGACACAAGGGCTAAAACAACATACATACAGTGAAAAATGGGGGTAACATGCCAGGCAAGATGGTACTTTCCTACAATTACCTTCATCTCCCGCCATGAAAAAGCTGATTCACCATTCTCATCACCACCTGTAGCAATTTTTCTAAGGTGCTCCTCCCTCCGGATTTCATGATGTTTTTTTCAGATGGGCCATTTGGCCTCTAGTACCATAATGTGGACCAGGCTTACCTCGACAAACACTAGCATGGCAAATGGAGTATTGTGCAATGTTATCTTCCTGCTTGCTAATCATAAAGAAGTCCCAAGCTGGGGAGAAGAATATTTTTAGCGGGCCAACAAAGAACACATGTAGGCCTATGGACACTGACTAAACAAAATGCCCCCCGGCCACATGGGATGGAGAAGGAACAAAGACAAATTGTAGGATATGGCACATACACACACACACACACCCTGGCCATACAAAGAAGGCATGGTAACAATGAAAAAAACACTGCCATTAATTCAGCAATGCTGAAAACAAAAATGAAGTGAGCTATAAACATTTTACAACACACATCCTCCCAGGACATCAAATATTACCCCATCAAAAAACACTTTTTGCAGAAAGAAAGTTGAAATACACAAAAACCCACATTTTAATGACATCCCTGGCCTAAGGGATGTTTTAAAACAACATATACCACAGAAACAGCTGTTTTGTGTACAAGTACAGGCTGGATGGCCTATGGGCAGATTTGTCCACATAGTAAAATAAATGAATAGTACAAATTTAACAAACATGGAGAAAACGCACTGAACTGTGCAACCTTTTTCCTTTACAAATGATGAAAAAAAACTAGCCCCTTACCGAAACTCCAGGCCGCCACCACAACCACAATTAAACTAAAAAATCAAATAAAAGCACAAATAAATATGTGTGCATGCCCTCTATCAAATAAACAACACTCTTTTACAAAGGTTTTTCAACTTACTTGTGATATCCCAAAGTCCTTAAAATTCAATACTATATAAGTAGCAGGAATTCCACAGAGAGTGATCCTCCCACCCGAAAATCCAAGTGAAAAGTTCAGAGGAGATAGACAAAGCACTGGGAGGAGCCTGCTAGACAGGAAGAGGGTTGGAGTCTTGGGGGCTCTTCCTTACTGTTGAAAAAATAAATTATATAAAATAATACTGGATTGTGGCTGAAGCAGCCAAGATAGAGGCGTGTTTTAGTGCCACTCCCGCACCCTCCCTGAATATCCTACTTAATCCGACATCCTGGGTACCTCATCTAGCCCTTGGAGGTGATGCTGTATACCTCTGATGGAGATCAGTGGCAAGGCCCCCAGACTGGCACCTTTGATCGCCTGCGAGATGCTATGATATTGAGGGTGCACTCCATGACTAAAATGGCAGGTACCAGCAGAAGCACTTAAGGAGCCGTGCACTGATGAGGGACATCGGAGGTTCCCGGAGACCTTCTGCAGACTTTAGCCTCCTTTCCTCCCTCCCCTATTAAAATAAACTTTCTCCTTTGAAGGAAACACCTGCGGACAACACATTATTGAGCCTGCCTGCGATGTGACTGACACAGCTGCTGCTTATGTCCCTGATCAACCCATGGCCTGAAGGTGTTCTCTCCCCGCTGACTGGGGCTGTTGGACTAATTGGGGGGGCAGCCTCCAGCACCCTGCATTGGTCCCCATTGACTGTGCAGCCGCGCTCCATGGGCCGATTGGCTCGGGCCTTGCCCTGATGTGTCAGGCTGCCCCAGATAAGGCCACTTGATGTGTCAGGCTGCCCCAGATAAGGCCACCTAAAGACTGATTGGGGCTGCTGTGATGCCTACTAGCTCAAATTGCAGGCACTTACTCTGGGCCCCACTACTGAAGTGACATGAACTTTATTGTGGCCGTTGCTGCTGGGGCCACAGACAGTTAAAGAAGTGAGGAGATTTGGGACCGGTCTGGGGAGACCGTCACTTCTTTGTCCCAGACCGCGTTGTGTTCTTCCCAATGCGTGCACCTCCCTTAATTATTGTGGGCCCCAGTGCCACCAGATACTATATCTGTGACAGGACCTGGAACCCTGAAGTCGCAGCAATCCTGCAGCTGAAACTGCACACCCCTTGGCCGCTTCCCGCACTGCGGCCTATACACACTAAATAACTTTTACTAGCAGGTGAGGAACACAGGAATATACATTTACAGCCTATTCTTGGACCCTGCTCTGGTCACCAGGTGGGACCTATTTGTAACCCTGCTCGACCTGACCCTCCTCCTGGTGCTAAGCGGGATATGGTTGCGACATTGCAGAGCTGCAGCGAACCACTGGGAACACTTTTGTGAGCTTGCAGTAACCTTGTCATCCCTGAAATTTTGGGAATATCTGACGCTAATAGGCAGTGGCTATGGGAGGACCAATGACTCTTGGCCTGGGACTCTCGATACATGGCTGTGGCCACCCCTTCCACTGCTTTGCCCGACTGCTCATCCTGCCCTACCTAGGGCGAGCAGGTCGTGGATCAGCATTCACACACTCCTGTGAGCTGGTGTCTTCTGGCCTACAGCTAAGGAGAGGCTGCCTGTACCCCCTTGCCCATTTATTTCTGCCCTCTTCATCCTTGTGAGCTCCTGCGTGCTGCAGTGGATCCTACTTTGTCTTGAATTCTCTTCCCCTCCACCCCTGTGAAAGCATGGGTAAAGACAGACCCCCTGCCTCCATCTCTCAATCTAAAATAGATAGATTTACCATCAGTGCTCCTGAAATGGTTACAAAACTGTCTGATGGAGACCTCAATCTGGCGCCCCCTGCGTCCTCTGATGTACATCATCATCCAAACAATCCAGATGTCCTAGGAGGCCCTTGAATCCAAAATTGGTCTGGTTAAGGTTGCCAAACTGTGACACAATGTCAGATCAGTGGCAGGCCGAGTGATGGACGTCGAAGGCCATGTCTCTATGCTAGAAGATGAATTCTCCAACCTCAAGTCCTTCTCTGTTGATGAAGGTCCACAGCCTAGAGGCCAGAGCAGAAAACACAGAGAAACGGTCCTGGAGAAGTAACCTCTACCTGGTGGACTTCCCAGAGGGAGTCGAATCCCCCAGCTCACAACCTTTGTGGAGATGTGCCTTAGTTCCTAAATGCCTGAATGATCACTACTACCCTGCTTCATGCTTAAGGGGGTGCACTGCACAGTGTCACAGCAGACACCCCTGCCGGCCCATCCACGGCCATTCACCATTAAGCTCCCAAACTTTCAAGATTGAGACTCGGTACTCAGGGAGGCCAAAACTCACAATGAGCTCCTCCAACAATCCTCTCATATTATGATCTTTACAGACTACACCAACGCAACACAAGCCCAAAGTAAATCACTCAATGCTGGTAAACAGAAAGTCAGAGCGTTGTCCGTTCCCCATGCACTGCCCTTCCCCGTGAAACTCTGTGTTGTACACAATTCATGCTCATCATTCTTTGATATCCCTGAGGCTGCTTGGGAGTGTGCCACTGAACGATGAGGACTTTGTAAGCATGACCCCCCCCCAAAGGTAGACCTGCAACCTATAACCACGATTCCAAAACCAACTGGTGTTCGATCCCAGTCTTGACATCGTTCAAAATACAGAAACAGGAGGAGGGAGCAGGATAAGTCTCCAGCAACCTTGGTGACTGAACATTACAACTCTCAACCTCAATCTACAGATGGAACCACACCTCCACCTTCCCAGGCTTCAGCCGAGTGTGGGAGTGATGCATCTACAACTGATACAGCTCTCCTTTTGGGATCACCAACACTATAACTAACTTAAATACTTGCCAACAGACCATACCTTTGACTCAGGGTGCCCAATAAATATGTGCATCCTCTTAATGCAATGGTTGATGATGGGAAGATTATTCTTGAATGCCCCAATTTATGTGTTCATTTGTTATTGATGGGTGTTTTGTGGGCAAAAGATGTTTCTTGGTAGAACATGGGGTGGGGGAGGAGGGGACTGTTCTACTGGGTGTTATGTTTGTTTCTTGTTTGTTTTCATTAGTTTTTACTACAAAAGCATGCTCAACTGACCATCCTGTCTACTCCGTGACCCACCGCTATTGCTCCCATCAGATGTCTCCACTTGCTTGCCAACATTTCTAACATGGAGTTTACCCTTATCTTATGGATTGTAAATGGTCTGTTGGACTGCATTAAGCACACTACTGTTCTTAAATCCCTTCAGTGCCACGATCATGGGGTAGCTCTGTTGCAAGAGACCCATCTCCTCAGCCCTTGCTGCACCTTTCTCTGTAGTTTTGGATACAACCAAGTATTTCATTCCGGTTTCACCAGAGAATCTAGAGGTGTGGCGATACTGCATCATAAGTCCTTTTCTTTCGCGATCACCCAAATATTTCATGACCCACTCTGGGTGAGCCCCTTATAACTGAGGAGGTTCGGGGGGCTATCCTGGGCCTGAAACCTGTGAAACATCAGGGCCCAGATTGCCTTCCCCTTCAGTACTATTCATCCGTCTGCAGTATAATATCCCCTTACCTGCTTCAACTATATACAGAAGAACTACAAATAGGGTCGTTCCCATGGGAGTTTGATCTGGCGACTATCGCTGTCAATCCCAAGACCGACCAATTGAGCCACTGACTGCGGGGAGTACTGCCCGATTTCTTTAATTAATACCAATATTAAACTCTTCACAAAAATGTTAGTGCCAAGACTCCAGATGGTTTTTGGATCCCTAATCTTCCTAGACCAATGCGGTTTTATGCCAGGGCAAAGTACTCAAAGTACGCAATGCTGTATACGGAACCTACAGGTTTCTCTCGCTCTTATGGACAAATTCCATACAGATGCTGCCCAACTACTTGTTGATTTTGTAAAAGCATTCAACACAGTCGATTGGGAGTATCTGTGGAGAGTACTTTACAGAATGGGTTTGGTGCCCAATTCCTGAAAATTGTATCTCTCCTTTATTCTCACCCGACGATTAGTGGGGCGCTATCTGAATGATTTCCAAATGAACATGGAACCCGTCAGAGCTGCTCCCTCTCCCACCTCCTCTTTGCCCTCGCCATCAAGCCCCTAGCAAGATTGATCAGATGCAATGTGCATATGAGGGCTGGAGGTGGGAAGAAGGCCCTGAGGACAGAATTGCGCTATACGCAGGTGATATTCTCCTATATCTCACAAAGCCCAGTACCTCGGGCCCGTGGGCCTTAGAACTCCTTCAACTGTTTGAGGAAGCTTCTGGCTTCCGCCTCAACAAGGAGAAGTTACTAGTGATCCTGTTACAGGGAGACAGTGTATCGAGCACCTGGCAGATGGGTATCCCCATTTATGTATTAGTTTCAAATACCTGGAAATCCATATTACCACAATGTCCGAACAGGCCAACGTTCACAACCCACAGCCTCTTATGAATAAAACCAAGAGCAGTCTATTGACCTGGCTAAACCTTCTTCTTAATCTGCTGGGTAGGCTTGCCCTGATCAGAATGATGGTGCTGCCCTGGTTCTTATACACCCTTCAAAACTTCCCACATTACATTGTTGATACCTGGTTTTGTGATGGGCTCATTTCTCTGACAAGTTCGTCCTCCCAGGATTGCACACGCTAAATGCCACCGGTCGGTTTTTGATGATGGAATTGCTAAAGCGGATGTCCGCCTCTACTACTGGGCATCCCATCTTCTGGTTATAAATGACTGGCTGAAGGGTGGCTTGGATGATCCAATATATAGATTGGAGCTCAGTGGACTGGTCTAGCTGGGGGTGATACATTTTCTTCAAGGCCAACCACTTCCTCTGGCAATCCCAGAGGTTGACAAGCTAATATTCTTGCTATGGCAGGGGGGCCTCTATTTTATGGGTTGGGACCACCACATAACGGACCAGACCCCTCCTTGGCGAGGTCGCTTGTTAGAACAACTATCACGATTGGAGGGATTCCTCAAGTGGGACCTAATGGAGATTACTACACTTGCTGATGTATGGCGAGGGTCCACCATGTATTCATTCACTGACTTTCTATTCCAGTTCTCACTCTCTCATACACAATTCCATAAATACCTCGAAGTATGACACACTTTTAATTGCTACACTAAACACCTTCTGGACCTCCCAGAATTTAACCCTCTCAAAGCAAAGCTTTTGAGGGGGAGGATGGGGCCAGGTGGTATCTCTTAGCTATACCACACCCTAGTAAAGAATTCCCTGGAAATGCTGGAGTGACTCTGTTGGAAATGGGAGGCTTGGATTGGCGAGCTGGAGAAGATTGAGTGGCATGAAGCATGCATGACGCCCCAGGAACTAGTGATATCAGCTCTCTTGCATCAGATACAACTACACTACTTGCACCAAACGTACATGTTCCCCCAATGCCGATGTGTGGCTTGCATCCTTACTGATTCCACCTGCATGTGCTGCCATGCTCCCATAGTTGATTTCTTTCACATGGTATGGCAATGTCCGAAAAGTGACTAAACTTGGTCTAAAACTGAAAATACGTTCTTGGTCATCTTGGAAATTACAGTCCAGTTGACTCCCCAATTGGTGCTGCTGGGTGTGCTGGAGGATATGGGAGGCACTCGAGGAGATAGGGCCTTGGTGGGTATGGTGACCATTGTGGCCAAACAGGACATAACACATTCCTGGAAGTGCCCTGATCCCATGAAGTAACACCAGTGGCATGCTGTCATGGACTAGTGTGTCAGGCAGGAGAAACCAGTTTACAAGGCTTATGGGTGCCCCAAAAAACTCTCCAAAAGTTGGGGTAAATAGTGGAAATATTACAGTTTAACAGTTAAACTAGATGGTATAATCACTTTGGCTCAATGAACTGTGGGAGATAGAGGGGAGAGGTACTGGACTAGGGTCGGGGATTGTACTCATACACTGGAGTCCTGCTAATCCCATGTTTTCTATTGAATGCTTTCACGCCTTCTTTGTACCTTTTAGCTGAAAACTCAATAAAACCTGTTTATCAAAATGAATACTTTCCGCACTAAAAAGCAACCTGAATGGTCTATTGGAGTAGAATATTCACTCAAAACATATTTTTGAGTAGATTTAACTGCTTCTTAAGTAGCAAATCTGCTCAAGAAACAGCCATGGCTGCTGGCGCTCGCCATCATCAGGAAAATGGCACTGGAAGGCTCTGCGATGACTCAAAACAATGTGAGCGCACTGAAAATCTTGTGTACACTCGCTAGCGACCTGCAAATCTTGTTGAGCTCACCAGCACATGACAAAACAAGTCTTGCCTTGCCAAAACAAGCCTTGTGCACATGAATGGAAAAATAATTCTGCCACAAGTCAGGTGGTGGAAATAAGTGGGAAGACATGTATTGCAGAGTTTGCTGCTTCCATCAACTCTGCGAACAGAATTATAGTTCCACCTAGACCTATTCATTAGGCCATCCTGCCTCTTCTTGGTTTTCATCAATCTTGGCCCATCTGTCCCTGTTCCTTTCTGGTCCCTTTGACTCTGGTCACCTTGTCCTTATACTATCACAAACTCCTTTCTGCTAGTTTTAAAAGTCAGTCTCATCACCATTTATGTACCAATAATGTTCCAATGCTTAAACAACAAGATATCTTGTATTACTGCAACCCATTTATTGTTTTGTTTTCTTTAGCAATCATATCAATCTTGGACTTCACTATGTGACTCATTTGTTTGTGCTGACCCTGATGACTCATTTGTTTGTGCTGACCTTGATGAATCATTTGTTGTTTTCCTTTTACAACACATGAAAATACCATAACAAGCTTAAAGGCAACACCTTCTGTAATGGCTTTTGTATTTAAAGAGTGTGTGTCCTTTCATCCACGCTTGCTATTTGTGTTTGGTTTTTAAAGGAGCTGTCACATCAGGATCCAAACATATGAGAGATCTTCTGGATTCCAGAGAACTGTTCTAGTCTTCATGCAGATCAAAGCTGCATGTGTTTCCTGACACCACTCTCTATGACTCTGTGTGCTTTCAATTCTTGCTCCAACGAGGTACTGCCTTCTGGCACTCAAGCAAGAATCCTTCTGGGACAAAAAGCACTTTGATAAGGTGACAAGTTGAGGGTCATGTTTAGGACTGCACTAGAGGTTGGTGAAGGAAGATCAACCAACCACAGCATGAGAGACACATGCAAACTAACTCCTAGTTCCCCCTAGAGGAAATTTGCTTTTGGATATGCAGACTAGTTTTGGGAACTCAAAATGAACCTTGAAAAGAACTGTTACAGTTTTGTATTCAGGAATTTCAAGAACTTTGTATCATTTATCATAAGGAACTGTAATACTGGACATTGCTCTCTTCGGGGAACAACCAGTGAATTGTAAAAACTGTTGATTATGAAAATAGAGCTAAGACATGTTGGCTAACCTTTTTCTTTCTAGGTCTCCTTCTTTGCAGTAGCCATCCTAATTTCCTTCCCCCCATATGGCCACATCAATAGTATGGTGAAATATAAAACCAGGGTCTCATTTAGGAGGCCCCAGTGGCATACTGCATCACTGGAGAGTCATTTGTTTTGGACACTCTGTTGGTGCAGTGTGCCAACCCATATTTGCAAGCCCACACAAAGCCATCTTGCGTGGCTTTTCATGTCCTTATAAATATGGCCCCGTTTCACACATAACTCTGCATGAAAGGGGGTTCCATAGGTGTTGCTGTGGGTATTCCAACACAACACCCATGGAACCTGAAGGAATCTGACAAATTCCCAAAGTTGGGAATGTGTGAGATTTCTACACCACCTTAGGGGTGGCGTAAAAGTGACGCGATGGGGAGATATACCTTTATTTCTTCCTGTTTTTTCCTCTTTCTATGTGTGTTGCATTGTGCAGCACACATAGAAAGCGGAACATGCATCAGGGGATTGTTTCTGTACAGGAAGGTTTCCCTTCCTGCACAAAAACAATATCATCCCCACAACGCAGGCACCTTTGTACCACGGTGCAAGAGTGCCTGCATTGGTGCATTCAGCAATTTGTGTGCCAGTGCAGGGGGAGAGGACAGAAATTCACTGTATCATGCAGATTAGTGCATTTCTGCCCTTTCCTGGTGGTGCAAGGTGGCGCAGCAAGGCACTTGCTGTGCCACCCTGCACCACAGGCCTTGGAAATGAGGTCTGCAGAATGGGTGCTGCCAGAAGGGGGGGCATCTTGAGAGCATTGCTTCTGAGGAACTAGGCCTGACAGATTCTCCTCACCCTTAACCTCCTAGCCCAGGTACTGCAGGTCCTGATCCTGTTGCCCTTCTTGGTCCATCTGGCATCTTATATCTTGGCCCTCTTAGTCTTCGTCCTCCTGCGTTGGGTTGTCTTGGTCTTCCTAAATCTGTTATGTATCCTCCTAGTCCTACTGATACTGTAGCCACTGTCCCTGTCCCTCTTGATGCCAGTTCTTTTTCCTTTTTAAGGTCCTCCTGAGGCTGGTCAATTTGTTCCTGGTCCTCCTGGTCACAATGGCCAGTCTTCTTGATCTTTCAGACTCTAATTTGCCTGTTTACATCTGATCCTCCTTACCCTGTTCTGCTACTTGAGTTCATTGCTCTGGCTCATTTGGTAATCTGAGTCCTGGCTCCATATTTCCTGATCCTTATGGCTCTTTAAGCCCAGTTTCTGATCCTTCTGGTCATGATCCTTTTAGTCCACTTAGTCCTCATTACTCTGGTCTTCTGGGTGCCCTTGGTACTGGTCTTCCCTTTCCCTGTCCTGCGTATCCTGGTTTGCTGGTCCTACTGGCCTTTGCTCCCAGTTATGACCTTCATAGTCGTCTTCAATCTGGTCCTGACCTTCCAGTCCTAGTCCTGCTGCTCCTTGTCCTCATAGTTCTGTCATGCCCTGGCCCACCACAGATTATCCTAGCCTTTCCTAGTTCTGATGTTTCTTGACCTCTGGTTAATTCTAACCTTAGAACTTTGTGGTCCTGTACTTTCTGGTCCTGGTCTGTCTGGGTGTAAGCCCTATGTACTCCATTCCCTGCTCCTCTGGATCCTAGGTTTCCTATTTCACAGGCTCCCAGTGCTATATCTTTTCATCCTCCTCATCGTAGTTCTCATCCATCAATCTTCTTGGTCCTGCTCCCCTGGTTTATCTAGATCCCAGGTTTTCCTGTTCCTAATCCTTCTGCTTCTGGTCCCAACTGTATATGTAGTGCTGGTCTTAGTTTTGGTATTCCTTTGTCGAGGCCTCCTGTATCAGTTCTTCTGCTACTGGTCTCACTAGCCTTTGTTTCCTTGGCCCTCCTAGTTCCAAAGTCCTGATGCTCTATCCTAGTCCTACTAGTCCTGGTCTCCTAGTTTGCCTGTTCCATCTTGTTCTTGCCTAATACACCCTGGTTCCATCTACCGTGGTTCTCCTAGTAGTGGTCCTCCTTCGTCTGGTCCTCCTAATCTCTGTAGCACCGGTCCTCCTACTTCCCATGTTGCACTTTATCCTGGTTCGTGTAGTCTCAGTAACCCAGGTTTAGGCTGCCCCTCAGTCGGACCCTCAAGGACCTTCTGATCCTGGTCCCCCTGCGCCCCCCCTGACCCTTTATATTCCTCCAGGTCCTGCTGTTTTAGGGTCTCCTGGTCTTGCTAGCCCTAGTCTTTTCCAGTCATGGTCTTCCCGGTCCTGGTCCACTTGATTCTGGATTATTGGTCCTCTTTGATCTGGCCACCGTGGTCTTACTCCTCCAATCTCTGGTCTTACTTTCCATGGGCCTCCCTGGAAAGCTCCTTTTTTTGTCTGTCCACCTGGGCCTGATACTCCTAGCCCTAGTCATCATTGTCCCTCTAGTCCTGGTAGGGGAATTTAGGCCCTCCTTGCCCTCTCCATTATTATGGTCCTGAACCTTCTGTTCGTTCTACCCCTGGATCTTCTGCTCCTTATGATCCTTTTCCATTGGGTTCTGATCCCCCTGTTCCACACCATAATGTCACTCCTGATACTTTTCAACCTGGTCCCAGTGCCCCTAGTCCTTTGTTTCCTTGTCCTTTTTCTCCTCGTCTATTTGCTCCTGGTTATCTCTGGCACTGGTAATTATGGTGTTTGCGAATTAGGCCTCACTTGGCCTAGGTCTTCTTGTCTTGACCACAGGCTTTGGTCGTACCAGCTCTCCAGATGGTACTTTTTCTGGCCTTACTGGTCATTTCCCTCCTCTAACTGGCCTTCCTTCCACAGGCCTCCTCGACAACGACTTGAGTCCGGTACTTACTCTAAGCCTATCACACATATATTTATATTTTTGACTTCCAGACTGATCACCAGAAAATAGGCACTGGATAAATTTATGTTTGTCTGGTGGTAAGAGTGAGAATTCTGCAACTTGAGCCTAATGACTTGGTTTGGAACACAAAAGACAAAACAAAAAATTAACGGGATTTTTTTTAAACACAAAGATCGAAAAAAACCTCTGCGGCTGCCATTATGCAACTTACAAATAATAAAAAAATACAAGATTCATAAATAGTGCACATAAAGCATATTTCATCTTAGTACGCAACTGCCATTTTAGCAAAGATTTTTAGGGGTATATATATATACTATGTTTGCGCCGAATGTGCGTCAAAACTATTGTTGCACATGCGGCGCAAATCTTACACCATATTTATACTACGATGCCCGACCCCGCGAACGTAAAGATTCCTCCGTGTGCGTCAGTTTCTGGATGCGGGAAACCGCCTTGCATTAATGACATGCAAGGTAGGCGTTCCCGTCCCAAAAATGACTTTAAGGCCTGTGCGCCTTATTTATACTCCTGCGTCATTTTGACTCACAGGAGGGGGCGGGCCTTAAAAAATGGCGCCCAGCCTGGTGTGCGCTGTTTTTTAACGCCTGGGTGAGGGCAGGCGTTAAGGGACCTGTGGGCTCATTTCGGAAGCAGTCCACATGTGCCCTTCCCTGCCCCCAGAAACACCCTCTGCCATCCCCACCCACCCCTGGAGGACACCCATGGATGGGGGGACCCATCCCAGGTAAGTACAGGTAAGTTGAGGTAAGTATTTTTTTTTTATTGGCATAAGGGGGCCTAACTTGGGCCCCCCTACATCCCACTGTGCTCAATGGTCATGCCCAGGGGACAGAAGTCCCCTGGGCATGGCCATTGGGCAGCGGGGCATGACTCCTGCCCTTGCTAAGAGAGGAGTCATTTTAATGGGGGTTGTGCGTCAAAAAATGGCGCAAGTCCGGTTAGAGCCATGATTTTTTACTCTAACCTGGCTTACACCATTTTTTGACGCACAACCCTCATTTTCCCCTACGCCGGCGCTGCCTGGTTAGAGTCATTTTTTTTTACTCTGACCAATCCATAATAAGGTACCCGCCTGGTGCGTTGGAATGGCGTTAGCCGGCAGTACATTTTTTGACGCAAACCAGCGCCGGCGCTGGTTTGCTTCAAAAAGTATAAATATGGGCCGTAGTACCTTCAACATGAACCCATAGTACCCATGTCTTCTAAGTGTGATGGACACCAGGTTAAACAAGTTTGATTTTGCATTTTTATTACACCTTTTCTACTATAGTGGAAACTGACACTAAATTAACAGTGTACTTCATAGCAGCATACGTCCTAGTGTTGTAGAAGGTCTACTGCTATATTATTATATCATGTTTTCGTTTCTGTTTTACATATTATTGTAAAATTGTAATTTGTATTTATATTGTGCTTACTGTCTTTGACAGGGCATTGAAGCATTTTGCAGCAAGTAACATGCTACTCCAGAATCTAAGCTTAAAGGTGAATACGTCGTAGGTTAGTAATATGTGCTTCCTTTTCCTAGTGGAATTAGTTGTGTTAAGTTAGTTTCTGAGCCTTGAAAAAGTCTGAGAGGACGAAACACGTGTTGGCTGTTTTCTGTTTTTTCATTTATGGACGTTTATACCTTTTGAATACCACTTCGTTTCTCCGATTACAAAGGATTAAAATATCTCCTGCAACTTGACTTACATTGTCACGACTCACGTGCTGCTTGCGCCTGGAATCTGCAGATCTCGTGGCGTGGATCTTGAGTGTTCGGCTTTGGCCCAAAAAGGGGCGACTCTTTCTGGTAGCTACGGTGCTGTAGGCAATGGAAACGCCAAGAACAGACCGTGACCTTCAGAAAATAGCGCCAGAGGGAAAAAAAAACTTCCAAAAAAGGGGAAAAAACCTCCAACAGAATGACTCCTGAAAACAAGAACAAAAGAACAGGAATCAAAAAGAACTGAATTCAAATAGCACAGAATTGGCGAATTCCAGAACCAAAAGGCAAGGAAATCAGGAGCGAAGACACCATCTGAACAGAAAGTGTTGCAGCGCAAAGAAGAGAAGAAAACACCGCCCTTAAATACCAAAAAACAGGAAGTGACCCACAGGAAGAAAAAGGACACCATTTTAGATAGGGAAAAGTAGATAGAACAGAATAGAGTAGAAACCATAGAGACTAGGGAATGAGGAATGCTGGGAAGAAAAAGGTAACCTGGGAAGGGGGAAAAGACATAAAGGAAAGTGCAGCAAAAACCCAAGAAAGAAGAAAGAAGAAAAAGAAGAAACAAGAACAGGTAAGAGGGGTCAGGAGACCCCAAAAATGCGGAGGGAGAGAGCAGTGTGAGGCCCCATGTAAGGTCTGGGGCCTCGTAAAGAACAGGAAAGACTCGGGGCGCGCCGCGTCTTAGAAACACGATGCGCAGCCCGAGCCGAACGCCCGGCTTGTGCCGAACACTCGGCTCGCGCCGCGCGGTGCGGCGCGACAGTAGGTCCCCCTCCCGAAGGCCCAGGTTTGAGAGGAAATAAACAGTGAAAGCGCTGAATCAGAAGAGGCGCGTGAACAGAAGATGCGTCTTCCCAAGAACATTCACTGAGAGGATAACCCTTCCAATGAATCAGATACTGCAGACGTTTGTGAGAAAGACGAGAGTCACAAATGTCCTGAACCTCATATTCAGGAATATCATCCACTAAGACAGGAGGAGGACAAGGAAACTGACGAGAGTAAGGGTCAGGCACATAAGGTTTAAGCTGGGAGACATGAAAGACTGGATGAATCTTCCACGTACGAGGCAAGTGAAGACGGACAGTGACAGGATTGATCAACTGAAGAATACGGAAAGGCCCGTAGTAGCGAGGTGTGAACTTGTTCTGAGAAAGACGTGAGGGTAAAAATTTGGAAGAAAGCCAATCTTTATCTTGCAGATGGTAGTCCGGAGTGGACCTACGTTTCTTGTCTGCTACTTTCTTCATATATCTCTTGGTGTGTAATAGATTGGATCGAATTAGTCTATGGATTTGTAGAAGTCGTTTGGAGAAATGAGTGATAGCGGGCAGGGGAGAGGTAGACCGAGGAGAAGTAGGAAAAGTGGTAGGATGAAAGCCATAGGAACAGAAAAAAGGAGTGACCTTGGAAGCACTATGGACAGTATTATTGTAGGAAAATTCTGCAATAGGGAGATAAGTGCTCCAGTTGCTTTGGGTAGAATTGCAAAAACAGCGAAGATATTGCTCTAATCCTTGGTTCAGACGCTCGGTCTGTCCATTGGTCTGAGGATGGAAGCCTGATGACAGGGCTCTATTGATATTTAGTGTTTTACAAAAAAATCTCCAAAACCGGGAAATGTACTGAGGTCCTCTATCGGATACAATGGTATGTGGAAGTCCATGAAGACGGAAGATATGATCGATAAATATCTGGCTTAGTTCTTGGGATGTAGGTAGCTTTTTCAGGGCAGTGAAGTGAGCCATTTTAGTAAAGGAATCCACAGTGACTATGATTACCCGGTTTCCTGCTGAAGGTGGTAGCGAACACATAAAATCAGTAGAGATGGTGTGCCATGGAGTTGGCGGGACAGGCAAAGGCTGGAGTAATCCTGCAGGTCTGGTACGGGGAATCTTGGCTTTAGCGCATGTGGGACAAGCCTGAACGTATCTTTCAATATCCAGTTTCCAGGTAGGCCACCAGAAAAATCGCGAAAGAAGTTCTTGTGTGGCCTTTATGCCTCTATGACCCGCAACCGGTGAATCATGGCACATTTGTAATGCTTTTTCTCTTACTCTGTCAGTAGGGAGGAATAACAGATCTTGATATAAATAGTAACCTTGTCTTTTATGTAATAGAGGCCTTAGTTTCTCTACTTCGTGATCATATAAGTTGGAGTATTCCAGTTGTACCTCCTCCAGAAAAGACTGAGCTACTCCAATGATCTTACTAGGTTCCAGTAGATGTTGAGATGGGGCAGGAGTACAATCTGGATAACGGCGAGACAGAGCATCAGCCAGAATGTTTTGGGATCCAGGAATATAAGTAATGTAAAAATCATACTGACTGAAGAAAAAGGCCCAACGAGCTTGGCGACTATTCTGGCATACGAAATTTTGTAAACATTGTAAATTACGGTGATCTGTTCTCACCTCAAAAGGCTCCTTGGAACCCATCAGGAACTGTCTCCATTCTAGGCAGGCTGTTTTCAGGGCCAATAATTCTCTTTCCAGTACTGAGTAATGTTGGTCTGCTATAGAGATTATATGGGACAAGTAGAAAACAGGATGTTCAAGACCATCATCCTCTTGTTGTTGAAGTAAGACGGCTCCAATGGCTCTTTCGGAAGCATCGGTAACTACAATAAATTGTTTGTTGGTATCTGGATGTCTTAAGATGGGAGCTTGAGTGAACGCCTTCTTTAAATCTTGAAAGGCTGTTTCGGCCGCCTTAGTCCAGACAAACCCTTTTGTTAAATTTTCCTTCTTTAAAGTGTGAGTTATATGGCTAGTCTGTTTCGCAAAGTCTAAGATGAATTGCCGATAAAAGTTCGCTAACCCTAGAAAACATTGTGTTTCTTTAATAGAAGATGGGGAAGGCCAATCTAGAATAGCTTGTACTTTTTCTTGATCCATAGCTATGCCAGTGGGACTTAAATGATAACCCAGATATTTAACTTCCGTCTTGTCAAACTCACACTTTTCTGGTTTGCAAAATAGCTGATGTGCCCGGAGTCTTTGAAGGACTTGTTTCACATGGGAAGAATGGAGTTCGGGATTTCTAGAATAAATAAGAATATCATCTAAGTAAATTACAACTGTCTGGTTCAGAAGGTCAGAAAACACTGAGTCCATAAATCTCTGGAAGATTGCGGGGGCATTAGTGAGACCAAAAGGCATTACTTTGTATTCAAAGTGACCAAAAAGGGTCCTAAAAGCTGTTTTCCACTCGTCTCCTTCTTTAATGCGTAAAAGGTGGTAGGCTCCTCGTAGATCTAGTTTGGTAAACCGTTGAGCCCCTCTGACTGCTTCTAGAATATCCCTGATGAGAGGCAAAGGATAATGATCTTTAATAGTTATCTTATTCAGGCCTCGAAAATCCAGGCAAGGGCGAAGATCCTTTGATTTCTTGGGTACAAAAAAGAGAGGAGCCCCGGCCGGAGAAGACGATGGAACAATAAGACCACTCTGAATATTTTCTTCCAGATACTCTTTTAGAACTTCCTTTTCAGGTTCCGTGAGGGAATACATCCTTCCAAAAGGAACAATAGTGCCAGGTTCCAAGGGAATAGCACAATCATAGTCTCGATGTGGAGGTAACACAGGTCTGGATGGATTTTGGAACACATCTTGAAACTCCAAATAATGTTCAGGGACTCATTGGACTGTATTAATGGAAGAACCGGTGGTACCTTCCGTAATTATTGATCTTTTAGGTGACCAATACTTGCCAGAAGAAAAACAGTGCTCGTAACAAAATTGTGAAGACAAGGAAACTGTCCGGGTTGCCCAATTCACATATGGATTATGTCTAATGAACCATGGAATTCCAAGAATGATGGTATGGTTGGGGGATGTTATGAGATCAAAGGCAACGTGTTCTTGATGGTTACCGATCTGTAAATTCAGCAGCAGAGTAGTTGTATCAACTGGACCAGAGGATATCAAGGATCCGTCCACTGTGTGCACTTGTTCGGGAATTTCCTTGGGTTGTGTAGGAACTTGTTGAGTAGTGGCCCACGTCTTATCCATGTAAATACCACTAGCACCACAGTCTAGTAAAGCCATAGTTTTTTCTTGACGGCCGTCAGGAAATTGTAACAGGACTGGTACTATGAACAAGGATGTTGTATTGTCATTAAAGGAACTGATGGAAGGTATAGCTGATAATCCCGTCCCCTCCCTTCTTACAGAGGACGGGAAGTGGCGTTTCCCGATGGCCTTGACGGACGTACAGGACAGGTACGAAGCATATGGCCAGCAGAACCACAGTACAGGCACAACCCTCTCTTTCGCCTGTCTTCCCGCTCGCTAGCGGAGAGAGGGCCTCGAGTAGTATCCACCTGCATGGGTTCTCCTTCGATGTCTCTAGCAGGAAGGCGAGGTTCCTCAGAACGATGCGGATAAACTTGTGAAGTGCTTGGTTGGAAAGACCCTCTACTCCTTCTCTTCTCCGATCTCCGTTCCTGAAGGCGGTATTCAATGGAAAGGGCTTGATCCATCAGGCCACGAAGATCTTCCACTCTGGTGGAATGTACTAATTCATCCTTTATTTCTTCTTTGAGTCCTCTACGAAACAAAGTCACCAGCGTACGTTCCACCCAGGTGGTCTCTGCCGCAAACTGACGAAAACGTGTTATGTATTGTAGGACATCTTGTGAACCTTGTTGAATGTCGCATAAGGCTTCTTCCGCTGAATCATCCAATCCAGGACGACTGAACATTTGTTTGAAGCGATTCTCGAAGGCGGAATAGTCCGACAATACCGGATCGTTGGACGATACCATCGGGGTTGCCCAGGCCAAGGCAGGACCGGATAAGGCACTGATTAGATAACCCACCTTTGTTCTGTCATGGGAGAATTGGGTGGGTCGGAAGGCGAAGTACACCGTTAATGAATCAAGGAACTCACGCAGTTTGGTTGGTTCACCGGAAAAACGATGGGTAGAAGCTGAAAGCGTTGGAACATCACCACTGCGGAAAGCCAAAGCCTGTCATAACGCAGCATTCTCATTGTGTAGTTGTTGTAATACTTGAGCTTGTTGCTGAATCGTCGTCAGGAGAGATTGATCTGGATCTGCAGCAGCCACCACTGTGTCATCCATGGTGTTTGAAGACGTCGGAATGGTTGGGCGCTGCAATCTGTCACGACTCACGTGCTGCTTGCGCCTGGAATCTGCAGATCTCGTGGCGTGGATCTTGAGTGTTCGGCTTTGGCCCAAAAAGGGGCGACTCTTTCTGGTAGCCACGGTGCTGTAGGCAATGGAAACGCCAAGAACAGACCGTGACCTTCAGAAAATAGCGCCAGAGGGAAAAAAAACCTTCCAAAAAAGGGGAAAAAACCTCCAACAGAATGACTCCTGAAAACAAGAACAAAAGAACAGGAATCAAAAAGAACTGAATTCAAATAGCACAGAATTGGCGAATTCCAGAACCAAAAGGCAAGGAAATCAGGAGCGAAGACACCATCTGAACAGAAAGAGTTGCAGCGCAAAGAAGAGAAGAAAACACCGCCCTTAAATACCAAAAAACAGGAAGTGACCCACAGGAAGAAAAAGGACACCATTTTAGATAGGGAAAAGTAGATAGAACAGAATAGATTAGAAATCATAGAGACTAGGGAATGAGGAATGCTGGGAAGAAAAAGGTAACCTGGGAAGGGGGAAAAGACATAAAGGAAAGTGCAGCAAAAACCCAAGAAGGAAGAAAGAAGAAAAAGAAGAAACAAGAACAGGTAAGAGGGGTCAGGAGACCCCAAAAATGCGGAGGGAGAGAGCAGTGCGAGGCCCCATGTAAGGTCTGGGGCCTCGTAAAGAACAGGAAAGGCTCGGGGCGCGCCGCGTCTTAGAAACGCGATGCGCGGCCCGAGCCGAACGCCCGGCTTGTGCCGAACACTCGGTTCGCGCCGCGCGGTGCGGCGCGACATACATGGACTTATTATTGGTTTTGGAGTGCCCTGGTTTGCTCTTTTCCCGTGCATTTTGTAACTAGAACTTGTGGTCCTACTATGCTCTGCTTATGACGTCTCAGATTGCCTCACTCATGACAATATGTATCTGCAACAGTGTCTCAACAAGGAGCCATTCAACAATATAATTAAAAATAAAACATAATGAATCACTTACTCTGTAAGGGAGTACCTAAATGCATAACTGCATTTAGAAAAACACTTTAAATAACAGTAACCACATTTCACAAAATGACAATAGTGATGGTGAATATAGTGAATTAAGTGCTTATGAACTGCAAACATATATTCAATGTATAAAAACATTATAATAATCACAGCAAGTAAGCTATCGTCATGACCGATAATTTTTGTCCAAGGTAAAATCAATATCCTTGATAAATTACTACAACCAATAGTCTGACAAAGATAGCCATGTATAGCTGCAAGACAGTCGATGGTTCAACCCCTATTTAATAAAGGGTCATCTTCAGGACTGGAAACAAAAATATGTGGCACTGTAAAAAAGAAGGAAAATGAAGAACATACGACAGAATTACAAAGAAAAGTAAATGAAACAAAGGGCCCAATTACTGGTCTGAAAATAGTGTCAACGGCTTGGACTTGTTAAATCTTGCTTGGTAGGAAAAAACAACACTCCAGCAAAGGGGTCCTAAAGGCCAAAGGAAGCACAGAGGAAGATAAGACTTAAGGCGCCACACCACATAAAAAATCGAATGATAACCAAAGGGGGGGGGCCTAGTAACCAACCCACAAGATTAGTAGACTATCACTCACCAATCAGATCAATTACTGTTGCAGATACCTTAACGCATCTCATATCCAAGTGACGGATCAAACCAAAATAAATAGAATCACTGATTCGGTTAGTGAAAGAACACGGTTATGCTTTATGCCACTTGCTGTAGCACAATTCGATCTAAAGGTATATTTGCTCTCTAATTGCACTCTGCATGTTGATTTGGTTTCTAGTGGGTCACCTGGACCAGATACAAATTTGACTAGTGGATTGGGATGGCATGTCTTTTCCGAGTGTTTGTGCCCTACCAATACAGCTACATTAGTATGTATTCCTGTTATAGGTTAGACATGATTTGATTTTGGTTTCTTTTAATTTCTTTTTCAGTTTTGCCTGATTAATTCGGCTTGTTCGTATTCCCTGATTGGTTTTGTGGTTTTCGGTTTGATCCGTCCCCTGGATATGAGATGCGTTTATGTATCCGGAACAGTAATTGATCATACCCAGGTCTCAACTGGGTTCTTCCTTGGGTATCCCCTGTGGTAGGTTTCTTCACTCATGACATTGACCTAATTTATTACAACACTGATCATCATTGACATCTTTGATCCCAAAACTGGCCACGGTAGAGGCACGATTCAAGTTAGCTCAATAAACTATAATTGGTGAATTCCAGTGTTTTTTTAGTTTAAAATATTACTTTAACAATTTTACTTAAATGTAATGTCAAGTTGTTTTTTCAATGAATATATATATATATAAATATATATATATTGAAAAAAAAGGTCACATGGACTTTATAGTTAGGTTGATGTTTTACCCATATAAAACCTAGAAATTAGGCAGCTATAGTTATACTTATGTTAAGAATCTATAACTCGCTGCCCAAAGTTACTTTCCAGCAAAAGTTATAGGGCCAGATGTATCAAGATTTTGCTTTGCGAGTCTCAAATAGCGAATTTTAAGAAATCGCTATTTCCGGGACGCAAAATGTAATGTAACAAAATTGCGAGTCGTAAATAGGTATTTCTTTAAAATTGCTAATGCAATTTGTGAGGTCCAAATACCGAATCGCAAACAAAATTGCGATTTGGTATTTGAAAATCGCAAATTGGGGAAACGGTTACCCGGCACAGCCTGATGACATCACAATCAAGAAGTGAGTCAGCCCATGCTGTTTCCAGGTACCACACCCACAGGAGCAGTCAGAGAATCACAGACCAGCCCCAGGGAGGCTATTGTGGGAGCAAGCCAGGACCTAACACCAACATGGTCAATGCTGGCAATGGGAAGGAGAAGGGAGAGAGGAAGAGGAAGCTGAAATTCAGTGAGCAAGAATTGGAGGTGCTCACTGAGGAGGTGGTCAGGAGCCATGACCGGCTCTTTGGGAAGAGCTCACTCCAGGTACAATAGAGTGAGAAGCGGAAACTTTAGGCTGACATTCAGACCAAAATCTGCGCAGTGGGAGTTGCGCAGCACTCGGTGGAAGAGATACGCAAGAGGTGGTACGACCTGCGTTCCCGTGTCAAGGAGAGGGTGGCCAGCAGGCTAAAGGAGGCAAGGAGCACAGGAGGCGGACCATCCACCCAGACACCCTCCACCCCCATGGAAGACCTGGTGGAGTCCACACTGCTTCCAGAAGCTCTCAGTGGGGTCACTGACATTGACACTTCCGGCACACCTAGCATCATCAAAGGTAAGTCAAATACAAATGCCCCTTAGGAAATAGCAATAAGTGCAAAGCATTGTGAGAAGTAGTCCATTCCACATCTTGCATGCGGCACAACAATGCCTTATGGGAGTGGTAGTCCACAACCCTGAGCTGAAAATAGCACATAGATAGCAATTAAGTATACAGACACACTGAAGAACAACACACACAATTCACAGCGATACAATGTTAGTGTACATTTATTACCATTGTGCAACATTTGGTGATACAATCATAAATGACATGCTGCACATTGTTGTTGCAGATGACTCAGGCCCAGCAGCAGCAGAATGTGTCAATGTGGGGGATGCAGAAACACAGCCACTGTCCGACTCAAACACCAGTGAGTCATTGTGTATAGCACCAATCAGACGCAGGGCAAAGGTGTTACCTCTCCACGAGTTGAACCTGGACTCCGATGAAATTCCGGATGAAGGCCACACACCACCCCCAGAAGCTAGATCCACAGGAATGCAGCAGTCCCTGCCCCAGCGTTACTCAACTCCCCGCAGGAGGCCTTACAATGCAGGCACACAGCACACAGATGAAGGCGAGGGCCCATCAATCTTCGGTGACCTTGAAGCGTCCATGCTCAAAGTGCAGCGCCTGCAATGCAAAAACATGAGGGCAATGCACAGGCAGTTGTAGTCACACAATGCCAATATGGGAGGACTGCACAAGCAGTTGGAGTCTCTGAATGCAAACATCTGCAAGCTGCATGAGGGACAGCAAACAGCTGCAGATAACACGAAGGAACTGACAAATGCCATTAAGGAACTCTGTACTGAGATCAGGCATGAGCGTGTGAGCCACTGCAGGCGCCAACGGCAGTTCATGGGAATGTTCCATGGTTTTTGCAAATTGGCTCGCTACATCAACTGCCCTGATATCACGGCGTGCTGTGGCAGCACAGGTGGCAGCACAGGTGGAGGCAGCACATAGCAGTAGGGACGTTGCACAGGGATTGGTGCAAATAACCAACGTTCTGGATACTATGCAGACAGCACGCAGTGCTACACCCAGCGAACTGGGTGTTGGGGATACTGAGGAGTCATCTAGCCTCAGCAGTCTTGCAGTCCCCGTGATGGATCCTAGGCGTCTCAGTGACAGGCACAGTACTGCCTGTGAGCCTGATACAAGAGATGCCAGCGAGGCCACTGCGCACTCAAGTGGAATGCGTGGTTGTAAGAAGTGACATTGAGGGTTACAGGGGACTACCTTCACATGTAGCAATACAGTACAACTATGATGATAATAGTGTGACACTGTTAATGGCTCATGTCTGCCTATTGTGCATTGCTTTGTCCTAGTGACACATATGTTACCTGGAGTCAAGGTAATAAAGGTGCTAACTACCGGAATACATGTCAGTGAGGTGGTGTTGTCATTACTTACATCTGAAATGGTTGTGCGTGATGTCAGCACGCCTTTGCCCGCCCTCTGCTGCACAGGTCCTGTCTGCTGGCTGTAGGGGTGGTATGGGATCATCCTCCTCATCTGAGTCTGGCTCCGATATTTCCACAGGTATGCCCCTGGTGGTAGCTATATTGTGCAAGATCGCACATGTGGCCACTATTCTACAGGTCCTGTCTGGGCTGTACTGTAGTGCCCCTCCACTTTTGTGGATGCACCGGAAGCAACTCTTCAGCTGGCCAAAGGTGCGCTCAACCACATTGTGGGTTGCCCTGTGTGCCGAATTGTATCTCCGCTCTGCTGGTGTTGCAGGATTTAGGTAGGGCGTCATCATGTAGGTGCGCACTGCGTAGGCACTGTCTCCTGGAAGGAACAGAGGGTATAATGAGAAGCTGTGCCATCTGACGTCACACTGCCATCAATGCAACATTGTAAAGTTGGAAATTACCTAGTAGATATCCTTCACCAAATTCCCCAGCTAGCAGTCTTGTGTGAATCCCGCTGTGGCGAAAGATGTACGAATCATGTGTGCTCCCTGGGTACCTGGCCACAAGATTAGTTATGATGTAGGAGGCATTGCATAACACCTGTATGTTCATTGAATGTTGGTTTTTACAGTTGCAGTATACATACTCTGTGGTCGATGGTGGACAGATAGCAACATGTGTCCCATCTATGGCACCTAGGACATGAGGGAACTGTGCTATCTGGTAGAAATCGATTTTTGTCTGCTGTATTTCCTGTGGGGTGTGGGGGAATCTGATGTACTGGTGTATCCTGCTCAGCATGGCATTTAGAAATGCATTGAAAAATCTAGAGAGGGCACTCTGTGATACCCCTCCAGCTGCTGCTATGACCCCTTGATAGCTCCCTGAGGCAAGTAGGTGCAGGGTGCATATGCTATTGGTCCTGTGTGTTGTGTGTTGCAGTATGGGTTGTAGCCCAGCAATCAGGTCAAGTATCATGGCTGAGCTCAACCTGTGCTTCTCATAAATCTCCTCCTCAGTCTGGTCAAAAAGGGTTATGCGCACTCTGAAAATGTGCTCCTGTCTCCTCCTCCCTCTCCTCAAACCTGCCAAGATCCTCATTCTCCTCGCCATGACATAGAGTGCAGCCATTGTGGAAATGAAGCTGAGGCATTCTGGGCCTCTTGATATAGGTTGCACCTGCTTACTACCTGGTTTCAATCCTTGGTAAATTACATGTGCAAAAGGCCATTCTGCGAATATTCGCAATTTGCGATTTTTTGATGCATTGCATAGCGACATGGTTTTGCATGTCGCAATCTGCGTATCGTAATTTGCGACAAGAAATACTGAATCTCTATTTGCGAGTCGCTATTCGAGCTCGCAAGTTGCGAAATGCAAATAGCGATTCGGTTTTTCATTTCGCAAATTGCGATACGCAGATTGCGACACGCAAAACCATATCGCTTCGCAAAAATTCGAAATGTTTGCGATTCCTTGTTTTTGACCTGCGAATGCCTTTCATACATCGCAAAACCAGTTTTTGCATTCGCAAACGGCTGATTTCTGCGATTCGCACCGTTTGCGAATGCTAAAATGTTTGATACATCTGGCCCATAGTTTCTTCAGATAAGCAGAAGTATGGGTAAAACGTCAACCTAGCTATAAAGTCCCTGTAACCTTTGGTGTATGTGTGTATATGTGTGTGTGTATGTGTGTATATCTATACATATATCTATATCTGTATATCTATATATATTCACTGAAAAAACAAAGATTAGAATAATGTTATAGATAGGTGACTATGTCAGTGACAACATTAACAAGTTGAACTAAAAAACACAGAAATTCACCAGTTATAGTTAGCAGAGATAGGTACAATTTGCGGCCCCACCATATACTGCTTGTGATCTCACATATCATATCACTCATGACATGCTCTATGACATCACTGATGACATCTCAAATGGCATCACTGATCATATCACCCAATGAGTGTGTTAGTTTGTTTTATAGATTACATAGTGGCAGGTAGCTACCATATTACTTTTCTACCCAATTTTGTACAGCCCTTGCCCGAGCTGTAGGAAGCTGGCTCTGTATATACTGTATCAAAATTAGACAGAGTGCACAGAGTCCAGGGGTTCCCCAGAGGCTTAACTGAGGCTAAAGTAAATAATATTAATGCTCTCTTTTGTGGTAGTGTAGTCGAGCAGTTAGGCTTATCAGAGGGTAGTGCAAAGCATTTGTTGTACACACACACAGACAATAGAAGAAGCACACACTCAATGACTTAACTCCAGACCAATGTTTTTTATGTACTAAAAATATATTTTCTTAATTTATTTAGAGAACCACAAGTTTCAAGTTGCAGATAAGTACTTCAATAGATTTGTATTTCATTTACGTATCAATAGTACTTTGTTTGAAATCGATAAGTTATACAGTTTTTGAAATATTGGCAATTATCTGTTTTAAAAGTTGACACTGTGCAATTTTTATAAACAGTTCCTGGATGGAAGAAAAGTTAGCACGTTATGTTAACGGCGTGAACTCTCAGAGCCAGGATTCAAGAAGTCTACAGCGTTTGAGCTCTCCACACACTCAGGTATACCTACAACACTCCATGAGCACCCTTCGATGTCTTCACATTTGCACTCAAACACCTGGACCCTGTCAGTGAGTGACTGCATTTGATGGCGGAGAGCCGATGTGGCAGGTTGAAGTCCTACTACCGTCTTCTGTGATTGGGACACTCTCTGTGCCAGCTTAGGAGGATCATCACACAGGGCTTGATATTAATAGTAATGAGTCAATTTTAGATTCTTGGAGAGTTTTTGCGATTTTACCGCCACTCAGTAGAACTTGATCAAGTTTGTCATGATCAGCAGGGGCAGGGCTAGAGTATGAATCCAACATGTCTGCTTTTGTTGTATAATGAGTTGACCGTTCTGACAAAATTCCTGTGAAATGGTATGGGTCACTTTGGTGCATTTGGGATTGTGAAATCTGTGTGCATTTAATAAAATTTTCCTTATTGTGTCAATTAGCTTTCTAGATTCTGCTTCTGTAGTATCTTTTTAGCTTTTTGCTTTTGTCTTTTTTGATTGTTGACTCCAAGGTTACAATCTGTTATGTCTGTGTACGTGTATTTTGTCTTGATGTTTGTTTTAAGCCAGTTAAATATCTTTTATGAATCTGCATGTATCCAAGGAAATTGTTTTTTGTGTTTTTTGTTATGCTTTGATGCTTATTGTGAGAATAATATATCAATAGCTTCAGGGAGCCATCCATGGAGTTTTTGAAATGTTTGTGTCCAGATCTGTGTTGAAAGTAAGCTGGGTTTGTAGGTCCCCCAAATTCAGGTTGTTTCAAAGTTGATCTATAGTTGCAGCTAACTGAGCTTAGCTGGATTGAGTTGTGCTGTCTTGTGTTGGAAAGCAACCAGGTGGTGGTCTGACCACATAAATGCAATCACCCTTTGAAATTTGATTTGATTAGGTCTGGCTTGCCAAAATTTACATCTATGATGTGTTGCGCAATTTGAGTGAGTTTGAGAATGTGCAGTTATGATGGCCTCGTCTAGGCCAGTGAGGATTGTTCTGGAGTGTGGCATATTAGTTTGTTAAAACATAAGTTCAGGTCACCAAGATGCATAGGTTTGAGTATTTTGTAAGTAGGCTTGAAACTTTATCTAGAATTAGGTTTGAGTATTTTTTTAAGTAGGCTTGAAAGTCTAGAAAGGAGTCAGGGAATGTTCCATTTTTAGGCGGTTTTCTTTAAAGAATAAGACAATTCGTGGAATATGTTGGTGTAGGGTTGCATTTGACAATGAAGGTCTCACAACCTTGTAACATAACATTGTAACATCCTCAGATTTGGTCAGAGTTGGTGTTTCCGTATATCTGACTGCTAAGCAAGCGCCTCATTTGCTTATGCAATTTTGTGTGACAGATTGATGGCCTGGTGGATCTGCTTCATGCAATATTGGGACCATGTATTCCCCTAGCCATGATTGATTGATGAAGAATAAATCAGGTTGTATCATTAGAAACAAATCCCAATCCCCAGGCAACCTTCTCTTCTCCTCCAAGCTCATAAATCTCTTTCTCCACACATCCACACAAAAATGTAAGACCAAAGGGTGATATTACATAATTTATTTTTCATTGCATTGTAAAGTATCATATTATGTTTCACAAAATTCACAACTTGTTGAAACAAACATTAACAATTGTCACTTGATATTTTCAAATCAGGTCTACATTGGGGACACCGTTGTTTTGTTTAAAAGCACATCCACTCCGTACTCATTCACTGACGGGTAACTTACAATCAAACACACTCATCAACATTATGCCTCCTTGAAACAATTATCATACCACTAACTTAACATAGGTCTAGTACACAGGCATACAATAATTCACAGTTTGAGCTTTTAACAAAATTTTAGAATATATTTATCCTTTATGTATGTTAATACATGTAATGGCGTCAGCACTCCACAATTTTTCTTTATTATTTCCTAGTTGTGGCTTAGATCCAATCTCTTTAATGCGTGTTTTACTGAAAATGCCTTCTTCAGGAATCCCACAACACCAGAGCCAATGGGTTTACTGTGACCTGTAACACAACAACATAATCCCTATTGAGCCGCACATTTAAAACTGTATGCATTTCTCACAAACTATATATGGAGTGCTGTGGTGCCATGGATTTTCAGTGTTCCAACTTAAAGAATGGGAGGTTTCAACTTATCTCCCTACACCATCAACCATCACCCGTACTGCACTCATCCTTTCTTGTGGTTTGTCACACCCTTTGTGCTCTGATGCGTTATTAATTTAATGTGCTGCTTTACCAAACCAAGATGGGGCAAACCAATAATTTCAGTCTCCTCGATACAAAAAATCAGACAAGGTCTCCAACCGTAAGTCACAACATAGGCACCAGCCGGGGTACTCACGAGAAAACAATGCATAGGGCGAACGAGGGCTGTTCCCAAAAAACACGTTAGGTACACTTAAATCCTGTGAGGTGGACGCTACCTGAGGGATGCTTTAGATAATAATATAGATGTATGTCAGAATCTCCTTGATTGATTTGGAGCCCTCATCCTTCAATTTGATATACAACTCCACAGTCTGCTAGTCAGTGAAAATTAATAAGGAGCATTACATTTCTGTGTCTTCACTGCCGACCTGCATTCAGTAAGTCTAGTGGACAGGCAGCGCTTGTTTCACCCATATAGCTATGTCCGCAAGGACATACAAGTAAATAAATGACATTCTTAATCTTGCAGTTAGTAAAAGTATTGAGGCAGATGTTAAACCCATTGAGCAAATAAGTATGTGTTTCAATTGCACTGTTACAGGATATACATTGACCGCACTTATAGTTACCCTTTATAGGCTGTTTCCCATCAATAGTTTTCTGGATAAATCCTGTCTCAAGGGAAGACGTGTTCTCGCCACCATGCCCTTCAGGTTTTTGGTCTTTTCATGTGCAAACATGCGGTTTTCTAGCTTCACAGTATAATTTGGATCACTATTTAGGATATACCAGTTCAAATTAATGACCTGGTGTACCCTCTTATTCAGGACCGAATCTCCAGAGACACACACTAATTTTGAATTGTTTTGGTGATGTTTACTATATAGCAGATGTTCTCTAGCATAGAATCTAGCAGGTATACATGCTTCTTTCACCAACCTTCTTGGGTATCCCTGTTTAATGAATTTTTCTTTCACAGTGGCAGATTTGCAAATATAGTCACTGAGGTTGGTGCAATTCCGCCTTAACCTAAGGAACTGACTGAACAAGATACTCTGTTTCTGGCTTCTAGGATGGAAATTATTAAAATGGAGGAGGGTATTCCATGCTGTACGTTTGCCAAATAGATCCACTTTGAGTTTGCCTGATCTGTGACGGATCCATATGACCAGGAATTTCAACTTTTTTCTTAATGATATTTGCTGTAAACTTCAGATTTTGTTCGACTAGATTCTGCTATTCAATAAATGTCCCTAGGTCTTCTTTTTCACCTGTCCAGAAAAAAAAGTCATCAATGTAACATGTCCACCTTTTAACTGATTCGTAGAATGGTGCAAGATCATTATGAGTTTGCTTGTCCTCAAAATTGCTAATTTGCTACACTTGGGGTGCAAGAAGCACCCCTGCTGACACCCTTAATTAGTTGGTAAATTGCACCACCCACATTCAAATGTGCCCCAGGAACCAGAAAGAGAAGCAAGGGGCACTGTTCTAATGATCAATAAGTCAAGTTGTTCATCAGGCAATATTTCAAAGTTGTGGTTCTTGATTTTGGACATGTAAAGAACATTTCTTAATTGACAGTTTAAAGAGGGTGTTTTGTAGGAGGTTTGATTTTGTACTGTGGGATGGTGAACAATATTCTTGGAATTTGTAGGTGGTGTGCTATTGCTGGTTGAGCTTGTTTTAGCAGGACATACATTGAGTGTTTTTAGTTATCATATCCTCATCCATTTGGCTTGGATGGCATTTGATAGGGTATCTGTGTTTGTGAGACTAGTTAAAATTGAGTAAGGAGCTGCGTGGTTCTCTTTAAATAATCAAGTTGGTGTATCAAAGACAAGGGATGGCAAAGTTATAAAGAGTGGTTCGCAGTGGTTTTGTTTTGCAAATGTTGAAGGTTGAAGGGGTATGAGTGAGAGGTGGTAGTGGAGTATGAAGGTCTTGTATTATGCCTTGCATTGTGCAGCAGATAATAGACGGTGAGTGAGTCATATTGCTATGTATTTTTGGACTGAATGGTTGGTGTTCTTGTTCCATGGAAACTGTAAGGGTGACAATATGCATTATTTGTATTGGCATTAGGTGCAGAGTGGATGCGTCCTATTGTTGTGGGATGGATGGAAGTTTAGGAATGTCTTAATTGTTTTACTCAGTAAGGTTGTGCTGGTGATTGGGTTTGTTCTGGTTGATTAATATTCTATGAAATTGGTGTAGTGACAAGATGTACAGTTTTAATGTATAGGATTGTGGTGGAATGGAGGTTGAAGAAGAAGGGGGTAAGGTTGGTAAAAGAGAGTCTCTGGGGAGTTCGAAAGGGTATAAACAGGGGGTTAGGAGGTTTAGTTGTTGGGTGAGTTTGGGAAAGAGGTAGGTTTATAGTTGGAGAAGTGCGTTGAAAGAATGTAATGTTGTCCTGTATTTTGAGTGGCAAGAAAAGAATGGTTGTGTAACAGAAGGGATGAGACAACTGGCATGGAAACTATCTTAAGATGGCTGGGGGTGGTAGAAGGATTTACTGAGAAAAGAAAGAGAGTGTGTTAAATTGACGAGAGTCTGGATATGTACTGTGTGGGGTAGAGGCATAATAAGGAAATGTGTTTTGGATTGGGGTTTAGCCTTGAATCATGGTTTGTGTAGAAGTGAAGGGGCACTTGTGGGGCTAGAGTGGTTCAATAGTATGTAGTATTGTTTGGTGGAGCTTGATATTGTTTAGTGAGTGAGGATTGGTTGGACTGATCTTGTTTGCTGGGAGTTATAGGGGAGTGATAGGTGTATGTTTGTTGAGCGATTGTATGCACAGTGGTTGCTGTGGAGGACTTCATTATCAGTAGCGAAACAGGCAGCATTTCCAGCCCTAAATCCCAAACAGGCCCAAAAAGGGAGGTTGCCCAGAAATGGTAAAACTGGCAAAAGCTGTATGAAAGACAGTTTACTATTATAAATCTCTCAGAATCATATTTGTAGGGTGCCTCAGTTGTGAGAGTCAGATCAGTTCAGTCCTTCTAACGTACACTTAGGGTTTACCACTTACCACTGACCTCTGGATTCTCACTAGCTAGTTGCAATACTAGTTAATGTGCATTACTTCACGTCATGTGAGGTAACTTCTTGGTGAGGGCTTTGTGAATAGCCAACACTGTCAACAGCACCAACTGTGAAAGGTGGCAGGGGGGGGAGGACAAAGAAAGTGAATTCCAAAAAGATGATATTGCTCTTGAGACCAGTCACTGAGATCAAACTCACCATATGTCTAGAAAGATGAACAAGATTTGGTTTAACACTTCTTCACAGCACGGGTTCACTGTTCTTGTATACCATGCCAACACAACTAAGAATCTGAGATGGTGTCCTCAGATTCTGCAAATGGCCTAAGACTTCAAGAAATGGCCTGGAAGCGAACAGGGAAAATGGGCTCTAAACGAGCTCCCACTGCAACACACACCAAATCCTTTGATAGCTACCTGAAATAAAAGCCTCTTTCTTGTAAAGATGGCTTGGGTCTGCCATCCCAAATCTGGGTCCTCCTCGTATGAATTGGGAGCAGAGGTGAGAGATCTTTGAGGAACAGAGAGGTAGTGGTGGTAATAACACAACATAGCAGAGGTGATCCCTAAGGATTAAGAATTCTGCAGGTGGTGGAGTTACTTTTCTGGAGACTGCATCACTGCTTGTTCAGCAGTAGTGATAAATCAGTGTGGGATGGGCCATCCAGAATATTGCCATACTACGAGGGGCTCTACAGTTAGATCTATGTGAGGGCACTGTCCCTATGAACTGTGCTATCTACAGTGAAGATCAGAGCAGCATCAAACTTATCACAGTTCCTCTTCTGTTGTGTGACACAACTGGGATATCTGTGAGATCCGGGACCTTCCAGAACCCCCCTTAAATTTCATGATGGTGAAGGATAAACAAGCTCATTTGCATGTCCAAACTGATATGCACCAGTTTATGGAACACAGCCCGGGCATAGCGGCATAGCCGCTGGCGCCTCTGACACAGCGTAAGGCCTAACTTCAAGCATACTCCTCTATTGTTACAGTGCTACAGGCCACACAGGAATCACACTACCAACTGGAGCCTCTGGCAAGATCAGTGCAATGTTATTAAAAGAATCAACCTCAGATATGCAAGATAAATCCTGGAAACCATGGTTACAGCTAGCTAGCTAGCTAATGTTTGCCCATTGACCATCAGCACACAGGAGTTAGACTTGGGTGAACCCAGGAAATGGCAATTAAGATCACATACTAATTGCCGCACAAAAGATTGCATATACGTGATTACGTGCCCTTGTGACCTTAAATACATAGGTATGACAACTAGAATGGTAAAAATACGAATCAATGAACACCGCAGTACCATCAGGTGTAAGAGATCTTCAACGAAATTGACCAGCCACTACATAGAGAAACACCACACTCCCGGTGACCTCCGGTGGGTTATTCTGGAAACCATTAGAGACAATAGAGACTGTGCAACTAGGCTATTTGAGAAAGAACAATGGTGGGTTTTCAGGTTGAAGACCCATATATCTGGACTCAACGATGAGATTCCTTGGACCAATTTTATCCATAAATAATTAGGCCCTGCTGATCTCGTCAGGATGCTTCCTGTATATCTTCTGCCATACTATGGTCTTGATACAATCCACGTTCTGCCGCTCTCTCTTCTCTATGGAATATATTTCTCCATATTCCATTTGTAGAAATGAACACCCTTTGCATTTCTGATAAATTATCTTCATGTACTAACCTCTCCTGATATTACTTTGCTGCAGTTCGATATTCCCTTTACATATGGCCAAATTTGCCTTCTTTTCTCTTTGTGTTCCTTACTCTTCCTTGGTTACAGTCTCATTTCTGTTTCCTTGTATTTACCTTTATAAACTCCTCCTACTGATCACCTCTTATCGTTCTGGGAATATTCAGAGCGATGTAGGATTGCCACTGCTTGCTGATCTACTGAGAGTAAGTGCCTCATTAGGGGTGTTATGGACTGTTTCTTTTATTTTATTTCTTTACTCGTATTCCTTTTATATTCTGGCAACAGACGCGGGCTGCCTAACGCGCGCTCGCGTCAAGTAGCAAAGTTTGCTACTTTTTGTATTCTCTTTAAATTAATTTTTACCGGCAGCGCGCTAGCTTTCCTGTACGCGTGCTGCTGCAAGCAGTGTCTGATAACGGTCCATTAACAATGGACCCTCAAGAGGAGGCTGGACGCGTTAGCAACCTCGCGCGCCTTCCTCTACGACTATCTATTTTTCGAGTACTTCGGCAGTATGCGGGAGCTCTCCCGTTCTGCTCCTTATTACGGCTGATACCGGCAACGATTTTCATTCCTGTTCTGGCTAGCGTACACTTCCTTTTTCAATTTGACTTCAGCTCGTACAATTTGCCTTAGCGTTTGAGCATTATCGTACTTCAGGATGTGTTTACTATGACACCGCTTTGAGCTTTGCCCATAAGCTGGGCATATGTTTCATTCTCCTTTACATTTATTCCTTCCCCGGTCTGAGTTCACGACCTTAAGTGGTCATTGCTGTGTCAAGTTGCAAGTTTTCTTGCCAGCCACGCCTGACTTTACCACTAATTCCTGTTATGCCCAAGCATTTCCGTAGGACATTATCCAATACACTCATAACTATAGAGATGAGTATATGTGTATATATGTGCGTTGTTTCTGGTTTTGATATTCCCCCATGGCTTTGTCGTCATGTTTAGATCAACTTGCACACTTTATATTGCGACATTACGCCCTAATTTGTTGTTATTTAAGGTATTCTTTCTTTATGCGTATTTAGACCATAGTGGACCACTCAAGCCTGATGTTTTCCCAGATGGGGCCCATCCTTTAGTATATGGAGGGTAAGAATTGTGATACCTTCGCCATGTTGGTCCTCTTTTCTTTCACTGTTGTACCTTTGTCACATGTCACCTAAGGGATTTCTCACGAGTGTATGGGTTTTAAACTGAGGATATTGTGTACACATTGTTATCTGATACAAAGACATTCTTTGACGATTGTTTCTTTCTTCTATATTTTATAGGTTCCTGTTAATCTGATTTCCCCTATTATGGGTCCCTAATTGCCTAAGGATTAGGTACGTGTCAAGGTCCTGACGAATCGCACTAGATCATTTTCTGACTAAACAGCGAGAAACATGTTGACCTATTATGCAGAGTAACACAGGGGATCCTGTGTGCACCTTCACTATCCTCCATTGAGAGATTTAGTGATTACATTATTTCCTTTCATTTGGGGAGTTTAGACATCATTTTATTATCTCCCCACGTGACGTTTTTAATCATGTCAGAGGTATCAGTATCATAATAAATTGTAATCTTTACCTATAGTCATTTTTAACTACCTTTATACCAATCCTAATTTTTTGACCGGTTGTTTATCATTCACAAAAGATCTCCAGCAAAGAGCCCCCGTGTGGGGCCCGTCAGGCATTGCAGCGCTGGCCTGACGAGCAGCATAGCCCTATGATGAAGCATGTCACTGTAAGGTGAGTGAGGGCACTTGCTTCAAACAAATTGATTTTTCATCAACCTCAATATAGAACTATCATTCTGAAAGAAACCCTCCCTTGTTTTTGGAACTGTGTATATATACTATTTTGATTTACAGCTAGCTAACTACTGCCCAACTACTTGAATACAGGGTTAAGGATGCAAAAAGCTGCCCTCTGTGAAATATCTTTCATATAGTCTGGATTCTGGAGGGAGCTGATGGTCAGGCACCACAACGCTTCATTAGGCAATGGTTTCTGTCATGGGCACCTGAAAATGAACTCTACTTATTTTATTATACATGGGGGGCAGAGGGCACCTACGGCATGTCCCTTTCCTGACATCTTCCCTCGGACATTCATTGTGAAACTTCTGAATTATCTTGATGGAGATTTTATCCTATATACAAAGAGCACCAAGAGAGACATATTCTATGATGCATCATGAGTAATGATTTTTTCTGATTATATGAAGGAAAATCAATAGAAGAAGAGTACTTTTACGCAAGTTATGGCAAAATTCTGCCATTACCCTCAAGTACAGACTAAAGTTCTTTGCCAAGTTGAAAGCTATTCAGCAGGACAAGGTCTATTTTCTTGAAAGTCCAGGGTTGGCGCAGACTTGGACAGAGCCACAACTGACTTTACGCCCACATGGTACACTTCCCGGTGTTGGAGGCCCGGTGCTCGTGGAGCGGCATTGTTTGAGATGAGAAAATAGGACATGGAGGAATGAAAGAAACACGTCAAAGCATGCTTCCCTTCACCAACAATTCAGGCCCAATAATAGAGTAATCAGAAGATAAAGAATAGGATCTGAATTGAAGCCTGGGTCCTACCCAAGCCATAGACTGAGAAGGAGACAAGATCTTCCTATATTGTGACACTATGATAAGAGGCAAATATCCCAGTTGAAATGTAATCATTAACTTTTAGATTCCTAATGGATTCATCCCTGGTAGGATTACCTTTCTCAACCTAAGAAGATTATTCATGGTTATGGACTGTGCAAAGACCTCTGGCACTGACTACCAGGTCGCCTTTCTGGGCATAGAGAAAGCCTTTGACACCCTTTGGTGGGTATACCTTCATACAGTCCTCTCTAGAATGGGTATAAGACCTAACTTCCTACAATGGGTGTCTCTTCTCTATAATCAATCTCTGGCCAGAGTGAAGACATGCTGCACTATATGCGATCCATTCCCAATTGCGCGAGGCACACCTCAGGGATGTCTGCTTTCTCCAATAATATTTGCATTAGCAATGGTGCCTCTTGAATGCCCTACGTCAACGTGCACCTGAATGGGGTATTAATGTGGATGACATTATCCCTCCATGCTGACAACAACCTGATTTACCTACGTCATGAGACCGCAATACTTCCCCAACTTATGAACTTCCTAGAAGGATTTGGTCAAACATCGGGACTGCGAGTGCATTGGGATAAGCCCCAGTTGTTTCCCCTGTCGGAGCTGACGGAGACCGAGCAAAAGGAACTACCAGCTCCCCTGCTCCCCTGCTCCCATACCACCATTAAATATCTAGGGGTGCAAGAATACCATTCAAATAAGGACCTCATAGAGGGGAATTAAGACAAATCTCTGGCGCAGGCAAGGTCCTCGCTCCAGTTCTGGACGTAGTTACCACTCTCTGCAGTTGAGAGGGTATCCATCTCCAAGATTCTGATACTCCCTAGATTTCTTTATTTTTTCTCTGGTATACCATTGTGGCTACCCGTTAGGATCATTAAGGACATGGGCACTCTTCTTTCCACATTAATCTGGGGTACGGGACATATGAAGGTGGCGTTATCCAAATGATATGCCCCTCTTGAACGTGGTGGGCTGGGGGCTTCAAACTTTGAATATTACTATGCAGCAGCATAACTTCAATGGCCTATGTGCTGGATAGCTGGTCAGAATAGAACAGAATTGGGACCCTGGTTCAGGGGACCAATATCACCTTGAATACTAAACTGGCTGCTGGGATCAGAGGCTCTTATACCCAGAAATGGTGTAAATGCTCTGATGAAAGTGTCCAAATTCTGTAGGACAAAATACTTACAGAAGTCAAAAGGAGACCCTCCCTATGCCCCTGAGCTTCCCCTATGGGTGCTGCCTTGCTTTCAAGTCATGCATGCACGCCCTGACACAATTGCATGGACGGAAGCAGGTATTACTGCAAGGGATGATATGTTCATGTACAACATACTCAACACAGTTGACAATTTAGTGGATGACTACAGAATCCCACACAGGTCCTTGCTGCTATATGCTACCATCACTCATCTTTCTCTTCTCCATGCATTCTGGCAAAAAACCCATGATGAGCCAGACACATCCCAACCCCTTCAAATTATGCTGACGCAGTAGGACAGGGCGAGGGAGGGTTACCCATATTTATAGAGCAAAAACAGAGAACCACTGACTTCTCTACACGATTATTTGGATGAGACCATGAATTAAATACATTAAATTAAATATCCCCACAACTGATATAAACAATGTAGATAATGCCTGGAGACTCCTAAACTGATTTCCATACACTCTAGATTCAAATACATACAATTCAACTTCCTACATCATACATACTTCACCACAGAACAATTGTTGAAGATGTACTCTGGAACGCCGGATCAATGCCCCCGCTGTCACACACCTACCACAAACTTCATTCATATGACATGGGATTGCCCGCTAATAATGAGATAATGGGACGATGTGACACGGTTCATCACAGATACGGTGGGCACCAAGATCCCAACAGATATTGGGCATTTCTCATTAGGACTAACCTCCCCAACAGCTGCTCACAAACCAATTAACAAATTTATTGATCTAGCAATGGTATTGGCTAAAAAAAAAAAGGATCGCCATGTGCTGGAAATCCTCGACATCCACCCCAGCTCATACATGGCTCAGGGACCTGTGCAGCAGCATAGTGACTGAACAATAAATATACCTTACGGTTCTACAACTCGGGTAATGTAGCTAGTGCCAATCCACCAGACTGGCAAAGCTATTTGGAAAAAGTTGAAGCCAAGTCGGACGATAGACCCCCTTGAATATTACACTGATGCACGATTATTGAAGGAGGTCCACAGTCTACTTCCTCGTTAACTTATTAACTGCTAGTAATGCTTCTGGATTCCACTGCTTAATATAAGAATCTATGAGGACCACAACTTTGTTATTCTTACCCATACAGCAGAAACGCATACTCATCGCAAATTTGAACTGCTCCCACAGTAACAAAGGAATTAAGGGGGTCATTACGACCCTGGCGGTCGGTGGTAAAGTGGTGGTAAGACCGCAAACAGGCCGGCGGAAAAAAATATGGAATTATGACCCTGGTGGTTACCGCCGCGGTCATCCGCCACTTCACCATTCCGACCGCCATGGCGGTGAAGACCGCTGGGCTGGAGATTGCGGTCTCCAGCCCGGCGGTCGTCACTAGACCCCGATGGTATCAGGACCCTGCATACCGCCATGGATCTCGGGTGGTTGGGAACTGCAATGAGATCCTTTGTGGTAGGCAGTATCAGTGACAGGGAATTCCTTCCCTGGCACTGATAGGGGTCTCCCTCACCCCGCTACCCCCTACAAATCCTCCCCCCACACCCCTTTCCCCCCTGCTGCCCTCCGAAGGTGGCACAACCCCCTCCCCACCCGACCCCGAACATGCACATATACACACCCCTACACGCACAAACCCCCAACATGCACATATACACACCCCTACACGCACACATACACCCCGACAACACATACCCGCACACATACAAACAGACATGCACACCGTCCGACCCGCACACATTTCCCATACACACAACACCCCCCGCATGCATACACTCACTCACTCACTCACCCACTCTACACTCTCACACGCACACTCCCATGCACGCAGACAACACCCCTCAACCCCCTCCCCTAACGGACGATCAACTTACCTTGTCCGTTGATCCTCCAGGAGGGGACGGGATCCATGGGGGCAGCTCCACCACCAGAACACCGTCACCAGAACACCACCACACCAAATCTTGGGACGTGATTCAGTGGGCGGTGTTCTGTTGACGTGGCGGTGGAGGTTGAGCAACCTCCACTTTCCCGGCATCCGCCAGTATGGCTGCTGGCGGCTTTCCGTACGAAAAAGGACAGCGGGCTGCCAGCGGTCATAATACGCAGCGCGGAAGACCACCACCACTGGCGGTCTTCAGCACGGCGGTACTTCGGCGGTCTTGCGAAAAGACCGCTGAGGTCGTAATGACCCCCTAAGTCTTTCCCCCAAGAAGGACGCCCTCCCCTAGATACCGCCCCTCATGCATAAACCCCTCCCCACATTAGTCACAAGACCCCTGACTGGAAACAGCACCCAGCATCCACTATAATAGTTTATTCATTTTGAATGAGAGTGATGTTATAATTCCTACAAATGCTTTTATTTTTCCCATGTTCTTTTTCACCCCCTGTTGAGGAGTGACTGTAAGTATGACATATGGGAATTTGATGGTCCATCTCTTAATCTGAAGGTGCTGTTCGAGTAATTTGTTGAATTTCATCTGTTTTTTCATCAATAAAACCACAATAAAGAAAAATTGAAAAAAAAAAACTTTTGGATTCCTGGGAACAGTTTTTGTTTGTTTTTGAAGGAGATTTCCAGAGGGGTGGGCAGTGGTCTGTACATTTGGTGTTTCAAGCTATACTTCCGAGGTGGTGATTTGGGCATGAGTGAGCAGGGCGACCCCCTGTGGGGGCAATACTTTTATTGAATAGTTGTATGGTTTCCCTGGGGGCCACTATGGCCCCCAATAGAAACCATACAGCTATTAAAAAATATATATATCTATATATAGACATATCTAGATGTCTATATATAGAGGTATATATATATATATATATATATATATATATATACTGGAAGAAGCAGGATCACAAGAAAACAACAGCCAGCCAGGGCAAAAATCTGGATCCCAAAGGATACAATGAGTCACAAGAAAATCTAATGTCCAAGTAAGAAGTGACTCAAACAGATGATCTCACTAAAGAACAAAAATATATATTTCTACTACAACGTTTCAGCTTCCGCCTTCCTCAGGTAGTACAAGATTGTTTGCTCAGTGGCTGCACAGCTGACACTGGTGGATTTTCAAAAAGCATCATGAGTGAAGATTCCAATTGGAATGTGGAATCAATGCAGTCCTGAGAACTCTTCAGATATGCAGAATTCAAGTGGTATTGTCAGTGATGTTCAGTCCATCTGGATGCAGTGATTTTAAACAGTACATCCAGAAATTTTCTCTGATGTCCAGTAGTTCTTCCTTTAAAACATGTTCCACAAGGAAAATCTTCAAATCTGATAGTAAATGGTCCACAAGGTTAAAGTGGTTGACTACAGGCTGGTCAAGTTTCTTGTTAATTATTGCTGATTTATGGTTCCTGAATCGTGTACGGAGGTCATTCACAGTTTGACCTACATATTGTTTTTTACAGCTTTGATGTTGGCACTGAATCACATAAATAATGCATGTTGAGCGACATGTAAGATGCTGTCTTATTCCATAGGTCCTTTTTGTAACAGAGCTAGTTACTGATGATGTTTGTAAAAGGTATTCACATGTGATGCACCTTTTGGAATCACAGCAATGAACTCCTGCATTTGTTACAGCTTGCTTAAGTTCGGCTCTCCCAAAAAGTGATCGTAAATTGGGAGCTCTGCGGTAAGCAATGACTGGCGGTTTTGGAAAAAGCTTTTGCAATTTTTCACAAGTAGATAGTAAGGGAAAAGTTGTTTGTATTATATTTCTGTAGTTGGGAGCTGATGGATGATAGTCAACCACAAAAGGGATTCTGTCACTTTTGTTTCTTCTGTTGTTATTCCAAATAAGTGCTTCCCTGGGTAACTGCAAAGACTTGTCAATTTGTTGCAGAATGATATGCAGAGGATAGCCTCGCTTTTTAAATAATCTAACAAGCTCCTGCAGATGGCCTTTACAAGTGTCTTCATTGTGCAGATGCATCTAATTCTGAGTGCTTGGCTGTAGATGATGCTGAGTTTAGTGTGGCGTGGGTGACATGAGGTCCAGTTTAGATACAAATGAGCATCTGTATGCTTGTGGTACAGATCAGTTATACTTTTTTGTTCATGAATGGTGAGTAACACATCCAGAAAAGGGAGATGACTCTTCTGTTTAGTATTGCTGCCAGTGAATTTGATGGTAGGATGGATACTGTTGATAAAAGCTGTAAATTGCTCAAGTGTTCTGCTTCCTGCATTCCATATTATAAATATGTCATCAATGTATCGTAGCCATACCAGTGGTTTTATGTTAGAACTCGCAAGTATATAGTCCTCCAGTTTTCCCATGAAGATATTTGCATAGGAAGGAGCATCCGAGTGCCCATTGATGTCCCTTGTATCTGCAAATAGTGTTTATCATTGAAGGTAAAATTGTTGGATTTAAGGATAACTCTTGCAAAGTTGGTAAGCACATTTTTTGATGTTTTTTTCACAGTTCTTTTATTAAGAGCTTCAGATAATGCCATAAGCCCATCATCATGTGGTATATTGGTGTATAATGATGTAACATCAAATGTAGCCAGAAGAGTGCCATCATCAAATGTATAGGTTTGGTTTAATTTTTCAATAATCTGAAGAAAGTGACTGGTGTCCTTAGCAAATGATGGAAGTTGTTGGACAATGGGTTAGAGGTGCAGGTCAACAAATAAAGATAGTCTCTCAGTGGCCGTATCATTGCCAGAGATGATGGGGCGGCCAGGATTGTTCATTTTGTGAATTTTGGGAAGCATATAAATTCTTCCAGGTCTTGGTTTGGGGTGGACAAGTATATCTGTTGTTTCATCAATGAGGTTTAAGCTCCTGTACCTTGCAACCATGTTCTTGATTTCTTTGTTCAAGTCTTCTGTGGGATCAGTTTCTCAAGGTTTGTAAGTGTTGGTATCCATCAGTTGTCTCATTCCCTCCTCAATATAATCACATCCTTTCATGGCAACCACTGCACCACCTTTGTCTGCCGGTTTTATAATGACATCTGTTCTCTGTTGAAGGTGGTAGAGGGCTTGTCTTTCCTCTCTGGTAATGCTATCAAAAATCCTTTTAGGTGTTGATTCTTTGATGAATTTGTTAATGGATAAAATGTATGTATCAAGAACGGAATTTCTACCACATTGAGGGGTCCATGACTTGGGATGGCGGAACTTCTTAAATGGATCTGGAAGGTAGCTTGGCAGATCAACATTAGAATTATTGTTAAAGTATTCTGCAAATCTGCATCTTCTCTCAAAGGATTTTAGGTCTCTCTTCATGTTGGCTGTATTATGGTCCTTAGGTACAGGACAGAAATAGAGGCCTTTGCTCAAGAGGTTTAATTTGCCTGGTGATAGCAGCCCTCCAATTAAGTCAACAACTGTATCTGATGTCTGGAAGGAAGGGTTGTAGCTGGCTGGTGCTATGCAGTCTTTTTTGTCTTAGAAATCTTCTGGTTTTTTTATGCGGTTTACCCACAGGACATACACTGACAAGTGAATCTCCGAAAACAGAATGATTTATGAAGTGGTGATTTGGGAGAGGAGGTATATGAAATCTTAACATGTCTCTTTTCAGTTTTGCAGATTTAATTTTAAAAGCATTCCTTGCTGTGATCTTTTTTACTTCTGCAATCCTCTGCAGTATGTGTGCCACTTCAGAGTAACTTTTTGTGTTCTTTAAAAGTTCCAATTCTTTTTGTAGCTTGGTTTTAAGCATCTGCATTTTTTGAATGGTTACTTTAACATGTATTGATAGTAGGGCCATTGATGTGTTATGCAGCAAAATATTCCATGAAGCAGACCATTCACAGTTACTTAGTTTAATAGATGGTTTAGATTTAATCTCCAACCCCATGGGATAGATGTTAAGTTTCTTATAGATTTGTAAATGTGCTATTGTAAATTGGCGCTTACAGATTTTCTCCTGGATGAACAGTGCATATCTGGGATGTAGATTTGTTCTTGACATGGTGGTTGCTTCTGGCTTGAGAATCGGATCCAAGGGGGATACAGGTTTGTGATCCCCAAAACAGTACACTGGAAGATGCAGGATCACAAGAAAACAACAGCCAGCCAGGGCAAAAATCTGGATCCCAAAGGATACAATGAGCCACAAGAAAATGTAATATCCAAGAAAGAAGTGACTCAAACAGATGATCTCACTAAAGAACAAAAATATAAATTTCTACTACAACGTTTCAGCTTCCGCTTTCCTCAGGTAGTACAAGATTGTTTGCTCAGTGGCTGCACAGCTGACACTGGTGGATTTTCAAAAAGCATCATGAGTGAAGATTCCAATTGGAATGTGGAATCAATGCAGTCCTGAGAACTCTTCAGATATGCAGAAATCAAGTGGTATTGTCAGTGATGTTCAGTCCATCTGGATGCAGTGATTTTAAACAGTACATCCAGAAATTTTCTCTGATGTCCAGTAGTTCTTCCTTTAAAACATGTTCCACAGGGAAAATCTTCAAATCTGATAGTAAATGGTCCACAAGGTTAAAATGGTTGGCTACAGGCTGGTCAAGTTTCTTATTAATTATTGCTGATTTGTGGTTCCTGACAAAACAACCTGGTTTCTGGAAACTAGACATCTGGGGGAGTCCACAGAGGTGACTCTTTTGTGGATTCCCCAACGTTTTCATACCCAGAATACTCTGCAAAGGTGAAATGTTGAATAAAAACTCTAATTTTTCTTGCATTTCTGCCACAAAATTCCTACCACCCAGTGTTTTCCCACCTGTCCTGATAAAAACACTACCCCACTTGAGTGCCTGCACCTATTGCCTGCATCAGGAATGGATCACCCCAGGGTCAACAGTTGCCCTCACGTCAGGACCAACATTGACCATTCTGTGATTTATTCCTGTCGCGGGCACTAGGCCTACCCACACAAGTGAGGTACCATTTTTATCGGGAGACTTTGGGGAATGCTGAGTGCAAAGAAATGTGTGGCTCCTCTGAGATTGTGAGGAACAGTGTTTTTTGGCCAAATATTGAGGTTTGCAAAGGATTCTGGGTTACAGAACCTGGTGAGAGCGCCACAAGTTACCCCATCCTGGGTTACCCTAGGTGTCTAGTTTAAAAAAATGCACAGGTTTGGTAGGTTTTCCTGGGTACCGGCTGAGCTAAAAAACAAAATCCACAGCTAGGCACTTTCCGTCAGTTTTCTTCGGAAAAATGTGATGTGTCCATGTTGTGTTTTGGAGCATTTCCTGTTGCGGGCACTAGGCCTACCCACGCAAGTGAGTTACCATTTTTATTGAAAGACTTGGGGGAATATAGAACAGCAGAACAAGTGTTATTACCCCTTGTTTTTTCTACGTTTTTTCATGCCAAATGGAAGCCAGTGTATAAAAAAGACGTCTATTTGAGAAATGCCCTGTAATTCACATGCTATTATGGGCACCCCAGAATTCAGAGATGTGCTAATAACCACTGCTTCTCAACACATTATCTTGTGCCCATTTTGGAAATACAAAGGTTTCCTTGATACCTATTTTTCTCTCTTTATATTTCACCAAATAAATTGCTGTATACCCGGCATACAAAAAAGGTCCAGCTCCTTTATTGGCTATTGGTGAACCTACAAGCCCTATATATCCCCACAACCAGAATAGTCCAGCAGATGTAACGGTATATTACTTTTGAAAATATACAGTTGCAGGAAAAAATTACAGAGTAAAATGTGGAGAAAAATGGCTGTTTTTTTCAACTCAATTTCAATATTCTTTTATTTCATCTGTTATTTTCTGTATGAAAACCTTGTAGGATATACACAAATGACCCCTTTCTGAATTCAGAATGTTGTCTACTTTTCAGAAATGTTTAGCTGTCCAGCATTGGTTTCACACACATTTCTGTCACTAACTGGAAAGAGGCTAAAATCACACAAAATTGTACAAATGGGGAAGGTCCAAGTAAAATGCCAAAATTGTGTTGAAAAGTGTGGTTTTATGATTCAAGTCTACCTGTTGCTGAAAGCTGGGATGATTGTGATTTTAGCACTGCAAACCCTTTGTTGATGCCATTTTCAGGGAAAAAAACACATGCTTTCTTCTGCAGCCCTTTTTCCCCGTTTTTCTGAAGAAAAATAAAATTTGAGCTGTATTTTGGCTAATTTCTTGGTCTCCTCCAGGGGAACCCTCAAACTCTGGGTCCTTTTAGAATTGCTAGGAAAAAAAGGACACAAATTTGGCATGGATAGCTCATGTGGAAAAAAAGTTATGAAAGCCTAAGCGCAAACTACCCCAAATAGCCAAAAAAGGTCTCAGCACGGGTGGGGGGCAGCAGCTAAGGGGTTAATAGAAGAATTTGAAAGTCATCTGAATTGTAAATATTGTTAAAGTACATGGTAATGTACAGATTATGATGGTGATGTATAATACATGATGTACAATAAAATTGATTTGATTGTTAAATATAAAGCACACACATATGGGGAAAACTGTTTTGTAGAACCTATGTAATTTGGAATATGTTTTCCTTTTTCTTCTGAATTGTCTTACATTAGTTATAAGTCAGTTATGAGAAAATACAGAGTTTTAAATATTGTGCTACAAAAATGTTGTAGAGGGAATATTGACTACAAACGTATTATTTCGGATGTAAGTATATATATAGGCTTAGATACACTCTACTTAACTTAAATCTATCTATCTATCTATCTATCTATCTATCTATCTATCTATCTATCTTTCTATCTATCTATTTATCTATCTATCTATCTATCTATCTATCTATCTATCTATCTATCTATCTATCTATCTATCTATCTGTTTATTCACTTAAAAACCAAAGGTTACAAGGATGTTATAATTAGGCTCCCATTTTAAATGTAGAAAACCATAGAAATTCACCAGTTACAGTTAGAGTTATCCCAAGTAACTATAACTTGTACCCTAAGGTAACTATAACTCGTGCCCCTGCCATGCACAGTTTTTTCGTCACAAATATTACATTGATATAATCAATGATGCTATCAAAGATGTCATGAGTGCCGCAATTTGTGGGGTAATTAGAAGTGCATGGCGAGGGTGCTTTTTCAGAGAATTTCTATGTTTTTTTTAACGTGTAGTAATTTTTATTACTGCACGTTAATCCAACCACCACCGCACACAGCCTTCAGCTGTGCGCAGCTGGGGTTGGCTGCAAGGCCTAGAATGTGGCCAGTCCCTGTGGCCAACCTGTATAACCACCCAGCCCCAAGCTGAGCATGGCCTTTGCCACCCAATCTGCACACGACCTTTGGGCATGCGCAACGGTCCCTGCTGCTAACTCCTATAACAACCCAACCCTGCATGGCCCCCCATCCTCAGGCCGATATCAGCCCCGGGGACCCCATCTGCCAGGGCCCAGCATAAATATTTAATTTTTTTTGGGGGGGGCGGCTCAGAGGACGATCTTGGCCTAATTTTATTTTTAGAGAGGGGGGCTCAGTGGTCCCCTCCCTAGACCGAACTGGGCCCGGAGATCCCGTCCCCGAGGCACAGCCTAATTGTTTTTTGGGGGGGGGAGTCCTGGGTGCCCCCAGGGTACCCAGGTTACTGTTAGGGACCATGGGGGAGCCTGAAGGCCCCTCGATTCCAGCTGTCTCCCTGCCTTCTGTGGGAGACAGCATTGCTGTAACAGAGACGGAGTTCCCTCGTAAAATTTTCTGCCACCACTAGACCACTGGTATGGAATCAGCTCCACTCACGTAGGATGCAAGTAGTAGAAGCTTTGTACATAGATAGATCACTTGCCTATTTGAACCTGAAAAAAGGAGAGTGGACGGGATAGCTCTATGACTATCTCTCCAATAGTCGAATGTTTTAATTTCCTTCTCTGAATAGGACTTCCTGAGGCCTTGATTTTAATTATGAGTGTTTTAATGGGGATGTGTATTTATTTGGCAGACCTTTACAGTCAGTTGCTAGCCTAAATTGAGGTGTGCTGAATGATGCCTTTTTGAGAGGCTGTAAGCACAGGGCTTGCAGATCATGTCATGTCCACACTGCATTTCTGGAAAATATGTCTGGGATTTTCAAATATGTATTAAAAGAAAAGCTCTTAAACTGCCGTCAGTAAACAGAATGGCAGAATTGTGAGGAGGACTAATTGACTGAGGGGTGCTTGGCATGTGCACATGAGGGTTCTTTCATGAGAGGCAGAAGTGCTCCTATAAATCTTAATGTATCATGGAAATCACATTGATATTATCGAGATATGCATACTGTTACAGAATTTAATCTAACATTTTCAAAAAACATATAGGTGGTCATTACAACCTCGGCGGTCTTTTAAGAAGACCGCAGAGGGACCGCCGTGCGGAAGACCGCCAATAGTGGCGGTTTGCCGCGCGGCGTATTATGACCGTTGGCTGCCCTCCATCGTTTTTCCGACGGAGAGCCGCCAACAGCCATACTTGCTGGCGGCGGGGAAGTGGAGGTTGCTCCACCTCCACACCAACAGAACACCGCCGAGCTAATCACGTCCTGTGATTCGGCGCGGCGGTGTTCTGTTGGCGGTGTGGTGTTGGCGGAGCTGCCCCCATGGCTCCCGTCCCCTCCCGGAGGATCGACGGAACAGGTAATTCGATCGTCTGTTAGGGGAGGGATGGGGGGTGTTGTGTGTTGTGTGGGTGCATGGGAGTGTGCGTCTGTGTATGTAGGGGGGGGGTGTGTGTGCATGTATGCTTGCGGGGGTGATGCGTGTTTCGGAAATGTGTGCGTGTCTGTCTGTATGTATGTCTGTGGGGGTGTGTGTGTGAATGTGTGAATGTGGGTGTAAGTGTCTGAGTGTGTGTGTGGATGTTGGCATGTATGTCGGTGTGTGTGCGTGTATGTGTGTTGGTGGTGCCTGTGTGCGTGTCGGGTGTGGGTCAGTAATGTTATGTTGGGGGTCGGGGTGGGGAGGGGGGCCCTGCCACCTTTGGGGGGTGGCAGGGGTGATGGGGGGTGTAGGAGAGGGAGTCGGGGTGGGGGTGGGGGGAGACCCCTATCAGTGCCAGGGAAGGAATTCCCTGGCACTGATAGTGCTTACCGCCATGGATTTCATGCATGGCGGTTCCTACCGCTGGAAATCCACGGCGGTAAGCCGGGTCACAATACCGGCGGTGGTATTGTCACGGCTGCCGGGCTGGAGACCCAGGTCTCCAGCCCAGTGGTCGTCTCCGCCCTGGCGGGCGGAACGGGGAAGCGGCGGATGACCATGGCAGTAACCGCCATGGTCATGATACTCAAAAAAAGACCGCCAGCCTGTTGGCGGTCTTACCGCCGCTTTAACACCGTCCGCCAGGGTTGTAATGACCCCCATAAACTTTACATATGCTTTTTATTTTCCATCTGTCTTTCAAACAATCACTTAATCCAGCAGCTAAGCAAATCTCATTCATTAATTCACAGATCTGTCCACACAACTGATCCTTTCACTAGACTTTAACTCCCTCTATCATTCAAGCCATCCCTACAGCCACCATGTGTCTACATGCACTAAGGAGGTAACCTCACATCCTTCATGAGGAATTGGACTGATGCTGACAAGTCGGTCAGTTGAATTCTTTGACCAGACCTGCTTCCACAATAAACCAGAGCTACCACTGAACTAATTAGTTATGTGTGTGTTCACAGCTCTAAGACACCTGCAGTCTCAGACCTTCTATGTGACAGTGCAGCTACCATCAGGCCTGAATGTCACCTACAATGACTCCAGCTCATCTGGCTCCAGAACAAGATTCAGTCTTGGAACCAGATTGTCAGGATGAGGGGTGTGAAGGGGAAATTACTAACTATTTACCTGATGCACCCCCATGCAGCCCTTTCAATTTGAGGTCCGTCATAGGAAAGCAACATTGGAATGCTGACTTCCTTTCCAGATTGCCCCTTTTCCCCAATCTGGAAAATCCTGGGATAGACATGTGGCAGGATGAAGGGTATGAAGGGAAAATGACTAACGACTTAATGGATATGCCCCCTGTTAGAAATGGGGTATTTGGTTGGCATGCAGGTTATCCCCTGTCCAAGCTAGGACCCTCACTCTAGTCGGGGTAAGTCACACACTGTCCAAATTATCCTGTGCCCACCCTCTGGTAGCTTGGCACCGAGCAGTCAGGCTTACCTAAGAAGGCAATGTGTAAAGTATTTGTGCAATAAATCATACAACAAGACAGTATAGCACCACAAAAATACACCACACAGTGTTTAGAAAAATATATAATATTTATCTGGATAAATGCAGGTCAAAACTATTAAAATGCAATAAGTATATGTTGAGATATCACTAAAAAAGAGACGTAAAGGGGGTCATTCCAACCCTGGCGGTCGGTGTTAAAGCGGCAGCCAACCCGCCAACAGGCAGGCGGTAAAAAAAATGGAATTCTGACCCTGGCGGGAACCACCAACACAGCCCGCCACTTTAACACTCCGACCGCCACGGCGGGACAAACAAACAGCGCGGTGGTCACCGCCAACAGACAGGCGGCAGACAATGTACCGCCCACCCTATCACGACCCACCAATCCGCCACCTTTTCCGGTGCGGCAGCCCCGCCGATAAAAACACGGCAGAAACAGACTACGAATGGGAAAACGCTCACCTCTATACACTCCACGAGGAATCTGGACAGCATGGAACTCGAATTAAACATCCTACCAGCTATTGTCTACCTGCTCCTCTACCAGGAGCACGAACGCCGGCGCAGACGACAACGGTGAGTACTGCACCTACGACACAGGGGAGGGGGGAGGAGAAAAGGTTACGGGCACTCACATACGCGACACACCCACCCCCCCCCCCCCCCCCCCCCAAATCCCTACACACCAATGCAGAGCAACAAGTCAGAGTGACACCCCCCAAACCCCCCGGAAGAATGCAAAGACAAAATAAATTGATCATGAAAATTGGAGTATATTATAGCATATTTGAAGTTAAGTGAAATATGAAATATTGAAATAAAATATATTACAACATGAACAATATATACATAGCCCAAAAGTCCGGCACATATTGGCTACCTTCCATTGTTCGTGGGCCAATGTGCATAAACACATGGGCAAAGCCCACACACGAGACCCGATTCCATTGGAGAGAACACTGCTGGGGCATTAGATAATAAAACTACAGGCACCTCAGGGGGAAGGGAAGGGGGGCACCTCAGCCACATGAGTCCACGACGCCAGATCCACGAGGGGCCTCCATGCCCACTGTACCATCCTGGGGAGTGCAAAGCCACAGTCTCTCAAGTCTCTACAGTGGGTGGATTGCCCACTGTACCATCCTGGGGAGTGCAAAGCCACAGTCTCTCAAGTCTCTACAGTGGGTGGGTTGCCCACTGTCACATCCTGGGAAGTGCAAAGCCACAGTCCATCAGGTGGATTACAGACTCCATTGGTTATGGAGGAGGCATGTTGGCCAGAGTGCTTCGTGAAGCCCTGCCCGACACAGATCCGGCCCTGCCAATGTGCCAGCGGTGCTTGAGATGAAGGGCCCATCGGAGCGGTGCTTGACAGGAAGGGCCCCGCAGAGCAGTTCAGAGACGGCGGTGCCCAGCGGAGCGGTGCTTGACAGGAAGGGCCCAGCGGAGCGGTGCTTGACAGGAAGGGCCCAGCGGAGCGGTGCTTGACTGGAAGGGCCCAGCGGAGCGGTGCTTGACAGGAAGGACCCAGCGGAGCGGTGCTTGACAGGAAGGGCCCAGCGGAGCAGTGCTTGAGTTGAAGGGCCCAGCGGAGCGGTGCTTGAGTTGAAGGGCCCAGCGGAGAGGTGCTTGAGATGAAGGGCCCAGCGGAGCGGTGCTTGACAGGAAGGGCCCAGTGGAGCGGTGCTTGACAGAAAGGGCCCAGCGGAGCGGTGCTTGACTGGAAGGGCCCAGCGGAGCGGTGCTTGACAGGAAGGGCCCAGCGGAGCAGTTCAGAGACGGCGGTGCCCAGCGGAGCGGTGCTTGACAGGAAGGGCCCAGCGGAGCGGTGCTTGAGTTGAAGGGCCCAGCGGAGTGGTGCTTGAGTTGAAGGGCCCAGCGGAGCGGTGCTTGAGTTGAAGGGCCCAGCGGAGCGGTGCTTGAGTTGAAGGGCCCAGCGGAGCGGTGCTTGACAGGAAGGGCCCAGCGGAGCGGTGCTTGACTAGAAGGGCCCAGCGGAGCGGTGCTTGACAGGAAGGGCCCAGCGGAGCAGTTCAGAGACGGCGGTGCCCAGCGGAGCGGTGCTTGACAGGAAGGGCCCAGCGGAGCGGTGCTTGAGTTGAAGGGCCCAGCAGAGCGGTGCTTGAGTTTAAGGGCCCAGCGGAGCGGTGCTTGAGTTGAAGGGCCCAGCGGACCGGTGCTTGACTGGAAGGGCCCAGCGGAGCGGTGCTTGACAGGAAGGGCCCAGCGGAGCAGTTCAGAGACGGCGGTGCCCAGCGGAGTGGTGCTTGACAGGAAGGGCCCTGTTCAGCGGTGCTTGTCACGGTGGGGCCCTGTTCAGCGGTGCTTGTCACGGCGGGCCTTGTTCAGCGGTTCTTGAGACGGGGGGCCCTGTTCAGCGGTGCTTGTCACGGCGGGGCCCTGTTCAGCGGTTCTTGAGACGGTGGGGCCCTGTTCAGCGGTGCTTGTCACGGCGGGGCCCTGTTCAGCGGTTCTTGAGACGGCTGGGCCCTGTTCAGCGGTGCTTGTCACGGCGGGGCCCTGTTCAGCGGTGCTTGTCACGGCGGGGCCCTGTTCAGCGGTTCTTGAGACGGCGGGGCCCTGTTCAGCGGTGCTTGTCACGGCGGGGCCCTGTTCAGCGGTTCTTGAGACGGCGGGGCCCTGTTCAGCGGTGCTTGTCACGGCGGGGCCCTGTTCAGCGGTTCTTGAGACAGCGGGGCCCTGTTCAGCGGTGCTTGTCACGGCGGGGCCCTGTTCAGCGGTTCTTGAGACGGCGGGCCCTGTTCAGCGGTTCTTGAGACGGCGGGGCCCTGTTCAGCGGTGCTTGTCACGGCGTGGCCCTGTTCAGCGGTGCTTGTCTTGTGTTCCTGGGGAACCGGATCTGGCCAATAATTCCCGCTCAGTCGCCATCCGACCTTTCGCTAGCGGGGCCCTCCTGTGCTGGAGTCCTGGGCCCGTGGGTGTCCTCCGTCACACCCGAAATGGGGCTGGTGGGGCCCTCCTGGGCAGCTCGCCTGCTGCCGGACTTGTCCGCCCTGCTGCCCTTGCCCTCCTTCGCCGAATCTCTGGGGCCCTTGCCTCCCTTTGTGGATGTGCCAGGTGACGGTGCAAGGGTAGTGTCCTTGGGGGCAGCCGTCTCAGGCCTGTCGCGCCGGCCCTTCCCTTTTTTGGTTCTTTTCCCAGGGGGTGGGCTGGCTGTCCCCTTGCTGCTGGCCGATGTTCCGGCCCTAGGAGCTGGTGGACTCCAATAGCCCTGAACTATGGTCCTAGTAGGTGCAGGGCTTGTGGTGGCTGAGGTGCTGTTTGGACTCTTACGAGATGGAGGGGGTGGGTCAGGTGATGCAAAGAGGTTAATTTTGGAGAGGAAAAACTTTTTAGGAGCAATGGGAAGGGTAGGTGCAGTGGGTATGAGAGTGGAGGAAGAGGATGTGGTTGTAGGAGAGTCAAGTGTGCTGTCTATGGGTGTAGGTGCTTGTGACGGAGGCTGTCGTGAGGTGGATGGCTGTTGGGTGGGTGGCTGCCTGCGTTTGTGTGGTTTGGAAGAGGGGGTGACAGACACACTGGGAGAGGACACAGGGGACGTGTAAATGGCAGTGGGGGTGGTGACTGCACGTGTGCGGAGTGTTCTGGTGGGTGTGCTGGTGATGGACGTAGTGGCTGATGATGTTGTGCATGCATGTGTGAGTGGAGACGTCACAGGGAGGGAGGAGGGAGACGAGGAGGAGGGGGACACAGAGGAAGCAGTGGCTGTTGGCATGTCTGCATGTGGATGTTGCTTGGGTGAATGCTTGTGTGATCTGTGGTGCTTATGTCTGGATGAGCTGCCCTTGGGTGTTGATGTGTGTGCAGGCTGGTCTGTAGGTGTGTCTGGGATAGGCAGAGGAACAGGGGAGTGGGACTGGGTGGAGGGAGTTGGAGGAGGGAGGAGGGAGGCTGGAGACAGGGACAATGGCTGCCGTCAGTGCTGAGGCCAGAGCGTTGAACGATCGCTGATGGGCAGCCTGACCCGAATGAATGCCCTCCAGGTATGCATTGCTCCGATGCACCTCCCTTTCCACCCCCTGGATGGCATTCAAAAGGGTGGACTGCCCAACAATGAGCATCTGGAGGAGGTCAATGATCTCCGCACTGAGGGCAGCAGGGGTAACTGGGGCAGGGCCTGAGGAGCCTGGGGCGAAGGAGATGCCCGGCTTCCTGGCCGAGCGGGCACGGGGCGAACGCTGAGGGCTGCTGGGAGGGCGAAGCTGGTGCGCTGGGTGGCGGCTGTACCTGTTGTTGCGGTGGGCACGGATGTTGCCGCCACCACAAGGGAGCTCCCTTCCGAGGACGTGTCGGTGTCGCTGACGTCTCCACGGGTCCCCGTTGTGGGGCTCCCCTCGCCCTCCGTCTCACTGGTGAACTCGGAATCGGTTGCAGGGTCCTCCGGGCCATGTGAGATGCAGCTCCCTCGTGCGCCGATGCCACTTCTCCTCCGCCTGATGATGCTAATGCACACATGAACAGGAAACCCCCAAAAAAGGGGGGGGATAAGAAAGAAAGACATGTTGAGTGCATGCATTGGCGGCACTGTTGGCGGAGAGGACAGACACAGAAGCCCCCTGCACTACGCTGCGCACTCGGGGTACACTACTCAATTATTGTGACTTGGCCTACAAGTCTATGGAGGACAACTGCACACATAGGTGAGCCTGGGCCATGGATAGCTGTACTTAGCACCCTACAGAGGTGGGGGGTGGAGGCACAGGGCCATGCCTAATGGAGGGGCCTAGCCTACAGAAACAGCCCTGGCCTAGAGATAGCCACAGCCCTCCTCCACCACCCAGACACCTCCACTGTGTGCTGATATAGCAGAATGTGCTGAGACTCACCCCCTTGTGTCTGCTGTGATGTCCTCACGCGCCCATCCAAATCGGGGTAGGCCACCGCCAGGATCCAGGACATCAGGGGGGTCAATTGCCGTGTGGCACCCCTCCTAGGTTGGGAGGCCATCCCCAGCAGAGCCTCGGCGGTCTTTCTGCTCCCGCGGCGGATGTCCTCCCACCTCTTGCGGCAGTGGGTGCCCCGTCTATTGTGGACCCCCAGGGCCCGGACGTCCTTGGCGATGGCACACCAAATGTCGATCTTCTGATGGGCGCTGACCTATGTGACATGGACAGGGTGGGAAAAGAAATATCATCACTTTTCTGCATGGTCGATGTGAGTGGCCCCCCCTCCCCAACCTTGCCATGTGGCACATGCTCTCATCTGTCGTGCGTTGCATTCCTCATTCGCTCCCCTCCCCACCATCTTACATCCACCCCACTCAACACAGGCATAGCCCATACAACGTGCTCCCTGTGTACTTACCTGTTGGTCTGGAGGACCGTAGAGTAGCGCATACTGGGGGAGGACCCCATCAACAAGTTTCTCCAATTCCTCAGATGTGAAGGCAGGGGCCCTTTCCCCAGTCGCAGCAGCCATTGTCTCTTCCAGACCGAGGTCACAGCAGCACTTGCAGTATAGGTCCTCTCCTGTGGATGATCAGGTCTCGAGTGATTAAGCAGATAGAAAATGGCGGTCACGCCCGCGCCGGTGCGTACCGCGTCCGCCGGCGCACATCGTCATTGGCTCCTGAGACCCATAGGGTTCAATGTTAACCAATGCTGCTTTGCGCCTCGGTCTTCGACCGCCTACCGCCATGGTGTGCCACGCCAGCGCATTGACTTCACATCCCATTGTCACACTTCACAGGTCAGGCAGCCGCCATTTCAAGGGCCCACATGGCTTAATTTCTACAGCGTCACACAGGCCTAGGCCTTGCATTGCCAATCATACAAGCCATTCAATGCATAGCGAATCGTGTACTGTGCAAGCTGTGGTTACGTACCTGTGGGTTGCTTGACTCTGTGCTCCATGTTGTCCTTCCTAGGCACCGTCCGCTGGGACTTGCGAGGAGATGGAGGAATCCTCCTGTGTACAGACCACTGGTGGACCTGTCGACAATGGAAGAAAGACATGTCATACTGACATACAGGCTTGACAGAGCCACTATACAGGAACTGTTTGCCCAGCTGGAGCCAGACCTGATGTCCCCCATTCGCCAACCCACAGGGATTCCCCCTCTGGTGCAGGTTCTGTCAGTACTCCATTTTTTGGCAAGTGGATCATTCCAAACAACAGTGGCCATATCATCAGGGATGTCTCAGCCTATGTTTTCTAAGGTTTTGTCCAGAGTGTTGTCTGCCCTGATGAAATACATGCGGAGCTACATTGTTTTCCCTGAGGTAGGCGATTTGGCTACAGTGAAGGGTGATTTCTATGCCCTTGGCCATATCCCCAACATCATTGGCGCCATTGATGGGACTCATGTGGCTTTGGTTCCCCCCAGTGAAAGTGAGCAGGTGTACAGGAACAGAAAAAGTTATCATTCGATGAATGTCCAGGTGGTCTGTTTGGCTGACCAGTACATCTCCCATGTAAATGCCAAGTTCCCTGCGTCATTGCATGACGCGTACATCATGCGAAATAGCAGCATCCCTTATGTGATGGAACAGCTACGGAGACACCGTGTGTGGCTAATAGGTGACTCTGGTTACCCCAACCTGTCATGGCTACTTACCCCAGTGAGGAATCCCAGGACAAGGGCAGAGGAACGCTACAATGAGGCCCATGGGCGAACTAGGAGGATTATAGAAAGAACCTTCGGCCTCCTGAAGGCCAGGTTTAGGTGCCTGCATATGACCGGTGGATCCCTAATGTACTCACCAAAGAAGGTGTGCCATATCATCGTGGCCTGCTGTATGCTTCACAACCTGGCTTTGCGACGCCAGGTGCCTTTCCTGCAGGAGGATGGTCCAGATGGTGGTGTTGTAGCAGCTGTGGAGCCTGTGGAGAGTGAAGAGGAGGAAGACGACGGGGACAACACAGACAACAGGGACACTGTGATACAACAGTAATTTCAGTAGCACACAGGTACGAATCAACCACGCCATTTTACATTTACTTAAAGTCTCCTGCCTCTCTACTGTCTGAGTTTCCCCCCAGTTCCTGTTAACTGAGTTGTGACTTTCACTTCCGTTTTCAGAGCTGTGGGCCCCACTGCGTGACCTCTGCTTTGTTTGCCCATGGACTACAGCTGTGTGACAGTGGTATGTTGTTATCACAATGTGACTGAACATTATTGCACCGTTATGTCTAATACATTTGTTCAAAATACAAGCAGACTCCAGATTTTTTAAGTGCAATAAGTGATTTTATTAAAGTGCTACATTTAGGAACATGATTGTGAAACGGTGATGGGTGATGGTGGAGTAATGTCCATGGCAGAGTCCAGTTTTCAGTCTCACAGGTGCATTGTCCATATGCCTGTGGAAGGATGGAGCAGGGGCAGTTCAAGGTTGGACAGGGTGACAATGTGGGACAGTGGGATGACATCAGGGGGTATCCTTTGCTGGCGGGGGTCTTGGCATCCTACTCTGTCTTCTTGTGAGATCTCAGGTGCCGCTTGCGGGGTGGTTCTTCTTCTGCAGGAGGTGTGGTTCTGGTGGCCTGTCGTTGTGTGGGGGCCTCCTGTCCACTAGCGCCGGCGGAGGGGTTAGGCTGTTCCTGGTCCAGGCTAGTGACAGGGGCCCTTTGTGGTGCCACATGGTCCCGCAATGTGGTGACTATCTGGTTAAGGGCCACGACGATGGTCCCATTGTGGAACTAATGTTCCTCAGTTCCTCTCTGAACCCCATGTACTGTTCCTCCTGCAGTACCTGGATCTCCTGGAACCTGGCCAGTACCGTAGCCATCATCTCCTGGGAGTGGTGGTATGCTCCCATGATGGAGGAGAGGGCCTCTTGGAGAGTCGGTTCCCTGGGCCTGTCCCCCCCCTGTCGCACAGCAGCCCTCCCAGTTCCCCTGTTTCCCTGGGCCTCTGTCCCCTGGACGGTGTGCCCACTACCACTGCCCCCAGGTCCCTGTTGTTGTTGGGGTGGTGGGTCAACCTGGGTGCCCTGTAGTGGTGGATACACCGCTGATTGACGTGTCCTGGAGACAGAGGCATGGGCCCGCTGGGTGGGAGCTGTGCTGGTGTTTCCAGAGGGGGTTAGGTCTGGTGTTGCCTGTGGCTGTCTGTGGGGAACCGACTGTCCCGAGGTCCCCGATGGGCCGGGCTGGTCATCTGGGTCCAGGGAGACAGAGCTGCTGTCATCACTGGGGGCCTCTTCTGGGGGTGGGATGGACATCTCTGGACCCTCCGTGGCGGTGTGGTGGCATTCGGGTCCTGCAGGGGTATAAGAGTATGGTTATTGCTTCTGTGTGTGGCATTTCGTGTAATGGGTGGGTGGCCGTGAACCCCAGTGCTGGCATTCCCTTGTGGGGGCTTTTGTGACGGTGGCTTGTGGGGGTGATGGGTGTGTGCAGTGGGCATGCTTTGGTGATGGGTGTCCATGCTTTGGGGAGGCATGCAGGACTAGGTTTTGGGATGGGTGGGTTGTGATGGTGAGCCATTTGCAAGGAGTTGGTGTGATGGGGGTGGGGGTATGATTTGGCATGCAGGTGGGGTGGGGGGAATGAAGTAGTGGAGATTTGCCTTACCAGAGTCCATTCCTCCGCCCACTCCTGCGATGCCCTCAGGATGCAGGATGTGCAAGACTTCCTCCTCCCATGCTGTGAATTCTGGGGGAGTAGGTGGGGGTCCGCTGCCAGTCCGCTGTACCGCGATGTTGTGCCTTGATACCATGGAACGCACCTTCCCCCGTAGGTCGTTCCACCACTTCCTGATGTCGTCCCAATTGCGTGGATGCTGTCCCACAGCGTTGGCCCTGTCCACTATTCTGCTCCATAGCTCCATCTTCCTGGCAATGGTGGTGTGCTGCATCTGTGCACCGAAGACCTGGGGCTCTACACGAACTATTTCCTCCACCATGACCCTGAGTTCTGCGTCAGAGAACCTGGGGTGTCTTTGGGGTGCCATGGGCTGGTGTGGATGAGGTGAGGGGTGGTGTATGTGTTGTAGTGTGTGGTGAGTGTGGTGGTGTATGGTGTTTTGTGCGTGGAAATTGTGTGGGTGATGTTGTGATTTGCCTCTGTGTGATGGTCCTTCAGTCGCAATTGTGGTCGTAAGGGTTTGTGGGTGATGTGGGTGTGTGTTTTATATTTAATTGGGTGTGTGGGAGTGGTGTGTGTATGTGTCTCAGGTGTGTGTATTTTGATTTGTCTAATGTGGTAGTGTTTTGTAAAGGTGTGTGTATTTTGAGCGCGGCGGTGTGTACCGCCAATGGTATACCGCGGTTGAAAGACCGCTGCGGGGATTTGTGGGTCGGAATGGCATGGGCGTATTTCTGTTGGCGTGACAGTGGAGGTTTGGTCGTCGCCTGTTTTGCGCTGCCCGTTGGTGTGGCGGACTTTTGTGGATGTCAGGTTTTTGGCGGTTTGCCAGTTGCGGGTCAGAATGACCGTGGCGGTTTACCGCGACCGCGGCGGTGTTATGGCGGTCTTCTGACCGGCAGTAAGCGCCTTTTACCGCCGAGGTCAGAATGACCCCCAAAGTGTCTTATGTCTTTTAAAAGCAATCAAAGTCTCTTTCAAGCACAAAGAACCGCAGAGGAGGAGATGCGTTGAAACAAAGGGGTGTGCGTCGATTTCTCAGGCCGCACATGGCGATGCACCGTTTAGTTTTCACACAGGGACAGCTGTGCGTCGATTTCTGGTGCTCGGTCATGGATCCTCCTAGGGTTGCAGGGTTTTTGGACGCACCGGGGACGATGTGTGGATTTTCTGCATTGGTAGGATGAAGTCACAGGAACTGCGGCGATTCGGTGGGCGTTGCGTTGAATTTTCTACTGCGCGGCAGACGCTGCATCGATTCCTTTCTGGAAGTCGGGCTGCATCGTTCAGGCTCAGCTGTGCGTCGATCCGGTGGGCCGTGCGATGAATTTCCGGTCACTACGCTGCTGCTGCATCGATCTTCTCGATGGGAAGTCGGGCTGCGTCATTCTGGTTCGGCATGCGATTAATTTTTCACCACGGTGCAGGCTGTGCATTGTTCCTGGTAGGCTGTGCATCAAATTTTGCCACACAAGGAGTCCTTCTTGTAGAGATGAAGTCTTTTTGGCCCTACGGCTTCAGGGAACAGGAGGCAAGCTCTATCCAAGCCCTTGGAGAGTACTTCTTCAGCTCAGCCAAAGAGCAGCAAGGCAGCAGGGCAACAGCAAGGCAGTAGTCCTTCAGAGAAAGCAGACAGGTGAGTCCTTTGGGCAGCCAGGCAGTTCTTCTTGGCAGGATACAGGTTCTGGTTCAAGTTGCTTCTCCAGGAAGTGTCTGAGTTGGTAGGGGCAGAGGCCCTGTTTAAATACCCAAGTGTGCCTTGCAAGTGGGGGAGACTTCAACGAGGGCTTAGAAGTGCACAAGGTCCCCTTTCAGTTCAATCCTGTCTGCCAGGTTCCCAGTAGGGTGTGTGGCAGACCTTTGTGTGAGGGAAAGCTACTGTCCTTTGACATGCAAGTGTCAGGTCCTCCACCCTCCCAGCCCAGGAAGACCCATTCAAAATGCAGATTTATGCAAGTGAGGCTGAGTATCTTGTGTTTCGGGTGTGTCTGAGTGAATGCACAAGGGAGCTGTCAACTAAACCCAGCCAGATGTGGATTGTAAGGCACAGAAGGATTTAAGTGCAGAGAAATGCTCACTTTCTAAAAGTGGTGTTTCAAAAATAATAATATTAAATCCAACTTCGCCAGTCAGCAGGATTTTTTTGTATTACCATTCTGGCCATACTAAATATGACCTTCCTACTCCCTTCAGATCAGCAGCTACCACTCAAACAATATATGAGGGCAGCACCAATGTTAGCCCATGAAGGGAGAGGGCATATGCACTTTAGCACTGGTTAGCAGTGGTAAAGTGTGCAGAGTCTTAAAACCAGCAAAGACAGTATCTAAAAAGTGGAGGGAGGCAGGCAAAAAGTTAGGGGTGACCACCCTAAGGCTGTCAGGTCTAACATGTGCCCCCCCCCAGCTGAAAGTGGGAAGAGCTACCCAACCTCCTAGGAGCTCTCATTGCTAAGGCAGAAGTATCTGGAGAGACCCTCAGCGTTGGCATGGTCAGTCCCCGGGCGATGCTCCACCGTGAAGTCCATCCCCTGTAGGGAAATGGACCACCTCAAGAATTTATGATTCTCACCCCTCATCTGCATGAGCCATCTGAGGGGCCTGTGGTCTGTCTGAACCCGGAAGTGAGCCCAGACAGGTATGGTCTCAGCTTCTTCAGTGCCCAGACTACAGCAAATGCTTCTCTTTCAATAGCACTCCACCTCTGTTCCTGTGGTAATAGTCTTCTGCTAATAAAGACTACTGGCTGGTCTAGGCCCTCCTCATTTACCTGTGCTAAAACAGCCCCTATGCCATGCTCTGAAGCATCTGTCTGCACAATAAATTCCTGGGGGTAGTCATGGGCCTTGAGCATGGGGGCCATACACATAGATTCCTTCAGGGAGTCAAAGGCTTTCTGACAAGCCTCTGTCCAATTCACCAACCTAGGTTGCTTTTTGGAAGTAAGTTCTATCAAGGGTGTCACAATGGATCCATAGCCCTTGACAAGCCTACGGTAGTATCTTGTGAGGCCTAAGGAGGCTCTCACTTCTGTCTGAGTTGTAGGTGGTTGCCAGGCCTTGATAGTTTCAATCTTGGCCTGGAGTGGCTGCACCTTGCCACCACCTACTAGGTGTCCCAAGTACACCACGGAACCCTTCCCAATATGGCACTTACTACCCTTGATGGTCAGGTTTGCCTGTTGTACAGCCTGAAGCACCTCCTTAAGGTGGAGCAGGTGTTACTCCCAGCTGGAACTATAGACGGCTATGTCGTCCAGGTAGGCTGCGCAGAAGGCATCCTTGCCAGCTAGGACCCCATTGACCAACCGTTGGAAGGAAGCAGGGGCATTTCTCAACCCAAAGTGCATCACCCGGAACTGGTAATGGCCATCAAGTGTGAAAAATGCGGATCTCTCTTTAGCTGTCGAGACGGGGCCACTCACCTGAAAAGCAGGATGTCTGCAGGGGCGATGCCCCGACCTCCTGGAACACCTCTCAGCGCTTCCTGGCAGACACAGAAACCCCGGCAGGTGTCCCAAAAGGAAAGGGGGGGGTGAAAGAGAAAGAGACAAAACACTGCCACGTCTTGCCAGTCCAACCAGGCACCCTGTATCTTCGGGGGGCAGGTCATTGTTGACAGAGTGATAGTAGAGTTAGTACACTCAACTTCCTTGAAACCGGATCTCTCTTTCTGATCTGGGCATGGGAGCGGTAGAAGAACACTGGGATGCTCCAGCACTTTTCTTGGATAATAATAACTGATGGCCCAATAACTAACACTTCATTACCAAAAACCCAAACTGAGTACCATAACAATAAGTACTGCGATACTAGGGTTAACTTCACAGAGATTCACTGTTGCACACTACAATTAGAACTGTGGTTGCACTTATCATGCACCAGAAAGACAAACAAGGGCATTCATTATATCACATATGACTTTCCTGCATGCAAAGGTTTAAGCTAAAAGGAACAAAAACAATCCAAGAAATACAAATGTCCACTCTGGGTTTAGGGTGGCAGAGTTTGGTTTGGTTTCACTGTGTGTGTGAAAAACCCTTCAAAAGCAAATTCCTCAAACCTGAAACACAGGCATGAATGACACAATTTAAATCCAAGAGTTATGCTTTTAGAGAAAGAAAAGTCACGTAAATGCTCTTTTAAAATTGCACTGTCACTTTTTGTAGTACTTGAGCTCAAGCAGATTTCCTGAAGCACATTTAGGCACGTAATTACAATAATAATGTAGAATGTTCAGAAATGCATTTGTCTCTTCAATTTAAGCACTCTGACAAAATACGAGGTCTGAAATACACCAGCTGTTCTAGGAAAGCGCGTCGCTCAAAGAACAAACTCCCTGGAGAATACTAATCACTTATCTGCAGGCTTTTCCGGAGTGCTGGAGGAGTGCCTGGTGACAGCTGATATGGGAACAAAGAAAAGAATTGCCTCAAAAGTCCTGAATATGAGGATGACAGTAGAGGCTGGACTGCCAGATCAGATGCTGAGATCAGGAAGCAAAACAAAGCCAAGCAGGGAGGCATGCTTCACTCTGCTATTTATAGCCAATCAGGAAAGCAGTTAAGTTCCACATGTGGATGAGTCACTACACCTAATTAGAAGCACATGTATACACCAAACCGAATTAGAAGCACCTGCTCACATTAGCAAACAAGCATTGGTAAAACAAGCATTGATAAAACCAATTGTGTAACACAGGACATTATGGCCCTCATTCCAACCCTGGCGGTCTCTGACCGCCAGGGCGGAGGGCAGCGGAAGCACCGCCAACAGGCTGGCGGTGCTTCCAGGGCTATTCTGACGGCGGCGGTAAAGCCGCGGTCAGAAAAGGGGAACCGGCGGTTTCCCGCCGGTTTTCCCCTGGCCCAGGGAATCCTCCATGGCGGTGCTGCTTGCAGCGCCGCCATGGGGATTCCGACCCCCTTCCCGCCAGCCTGTTTCTGGCAGTTTTCACCGCCAGAACAAGGATGGCGGGAACAGGTGTCGTGGGGCCCCTGGGGGCCCCTGCACTGCCCATGCCACTGGCATGGGCAGTGCAGGGGCCCCCTAACAGGGCCCCATACAGATTTTCACTGTCTGCTTTGCAGACAGTAAAAATCGCGATGGGTGCCACTGCACCCGTCGCACCCCTGCAACTCTGCCGGCTCCATTCGGAGCCGGCTTCCTCGTTGCAGGGGCTTTCCCGCTGGGCCGGCGGGCAGCCTTTTGGCAGTCGCCTGCCAGACCAGCGGGAAAGCCAGAATGGCCGCCGCGGTCTCCTGACCGCGGAGCGGCCATTCAGCGGTAACCGCATGGCGGGCGGCGACTGTCGCCCGCCGCGGTCAGAATGACCGCCTATGTTTTCTTAGAAACATGAAGGTTTAACCAAGAACAGAGATATGATTTAACCCTAATCCCTGGGGATGCTGACAGAAAATGCAGGAGGCACCTTGGGGATTCCTGACATTAGCCCCCTCAGTCAAGGCGATCTGCCAGTACCCTGATGTGAGATCAAAAGTACTGAGAAATTTGACAGTGCCTAGGCTGTCTACGAGCTCATCAGCTCGGGGGATGGGGTGAGCGTCAGTCTGTGTGACTGAGTTGAGACCCCAGTAGTCCACACAGAACCGGAGTTCTGCCTTGGCACTGGGTGCAGCTGCCTTAGGCACCAGCACCACAAGGCTGGCCCAGGGACTGTTGGACTTCTCAATAACCCCTAGGGCCAACATCTTGGAGACCTCCTCCTTGATGCTGGCCTACACCTTATCTGACAACCTGTACATTTTGTTCTTTACAGGGGGACAGTCTCCAGTGTGAATATCATGGACACACAAGTGGGTGAGTCCAGAAGTAAAGAAAACCAGGGAAGAGAATTGCTCAAACAACTCATAGCAGTCTCCTCTCTGATTCAGAGTCAGGGAGTCAGAGAGATTTACACCCTCCACTGACCCATCACCTTCTTTGTCAGCGAGGAGGTCGGGGAGAGGTTCTCTCTCCTCTTACATGCCCTCTTCTGTCACAAGGAGCATACTGACCTTAGACCTCTCAAAATGAGGCTTGAGTCAGTTATGGTGCAGAACCCTTAGGGGGTGTCTAGGGGTCTTGAGGTCCACTAGATAAGTGGCCTCCCCCTTCTGCTCCTTGATTTTAAATGGGCCAGACCAACGGTTCTGGAGAGCTCTATGCTCTACTGGTTCCATTACCCAAACCTTGTCTCCAGGTGAGAACTTAACCAGAGTGGCCTTCCGGTCATTCCACTCCTTCATCACCTCTTGACTGGCCTCAAGGTTACTCTTGGCCTACTTCCAAAAGCCTTTGGGTTTGGTTGCGGAGGGACAGCATGCAGCTGACAACATCATGGGGAGGTGTCTTGGGAGCTTTCTCCCAGCCCTCTTTAACTATGCTTCATGGTCCCCTGACAGGGTGACCATCGAGAAGCTCAAAGGGGCTGAACCCCACCCTTTTCTGGGGCACCTCCTTATAAGCAAAGAGCAGGCATGGCAAGAGGACATCCCACTTATGCCTCATGGCCTCAGGTAGGCCAGTGATCATGCCTTTAAGGGTCTTGTTGAATCTCTCAACAAGCCCATTGGACTGAGGATGATAAGGGGTGGTAAACCGATAGTTCACCCCACATTCATCCCACATGGACTTCACGAACGCAGACATGAAGTTTGTGCCTCTGTCAGACACAACTTCCTTAGGGAATCCCACACGGGTAAATATTCGCATTAGAGCTCTGGTCACCACTGGTGCAGTCACTGTTCTCAGAAGGATTGCCTCTGGGTAGCGGGTGGTATGTTCCACCAAAACCAGGATAAACCTGTTGCCCAAGGCAGTTTTGAGGTCCAATGGACCAATGACATCTATGCCCACCCTTTCAAAGGGGGTGCCTATGACGGGGAGTGGAATCAGGGGGACTTTAAGCCTTTTCCCTGTCTTCCCACTAGCCTGGCTAGTGGGGCAGGCCCTGCAGAAATTATCTGAGGCTACCCGCATTCTAGGCCAATGGAAGTGGGTGACAAGCCTGGAAAAGGTCTTGTCTTGGCCCAAATGTCCTGCCAGGGGTATGTTGTGAGCCAGACCCAGTAGGAAGGCCAGGTAACACTGGGGGATCACCAACACACGTGATGCCCCAATGGCCGAATCCTTATGCTAACTGTAAAGCAGATAATTCTCCCAGTAGATGTAATGATCGTTAGAGGCTTCACCAGCTGCTTGGGCTGAGGCCTGTTGCCTCAGACCCTCAAGGGTGGGGCATTCCTTCCGCGTCTTGCAGAATTCTTCCCTGGTTGGCCCACCCTCTACTTGCCAGCCAGCAAGTTCAGGTAGGTTGCCCATGTCAACAATGTCATCTCTGGTTGGCTCAGGGTCCCCGTCCACCACTGTGGGAACATCGGAGGCAGGTTTCCCGTGCCTCTTGCCTTCGTCTTTGCAGCTGTTTTGACCATTGTTCCAGGCTCCAGACGCCCTTGACTCCTTTCCTGGGCAGCCATGGACCTTGTGGTTATGAAGACCCAGTCAGGCAAAACTAACATCTCCAGGTAGGATCTGAGCTCTACCTCCTTCCAGGCAGTATGCTCAAGATCATTGCCTAACAGACAATCGACAGGAATGGCAGAACTCACAGCTACTTTCAGAGTACCAGAGACCCCCCCCCACTTAAAGGGAACCAGAGTCACCGGTAGGTGACTCTCACTATTGTCAGCGACTATGACCTGGTGGAATGTATTAGGGACTTTCTGCCTTGCTGACACCAGCTGACTCTTGACAGTAGTCATACTGGCTCCTGTGTCACGCAGAGCCTCCATCCTTTGCCCATCAATGGTGACCCACTGCTTATACTTTGAAGTATTGCCAGGCATGTGGGCTTTAGGCACCATCTCCTTATCTCCCAGGGATGCTAGGGACATCTATGTCTGCCCTCCAAAGCTAACTGGAACTATCTCCCCCCTGAGCGCTACACTAGCCAACCCTGGTGTCTGTTCTCCAGTGGTGGACTGTGCTCTCTTGGAACACTGGGTGTCGCCCTTAGAGTGTCCATGCTGGTAGCACTCTAGCATTTGGGGATGAACTTCCCTACCTTCTTGTCGAAGTACCCTGGTTTCTTCCCAAACCTAGAAGAGGAATGATTACCACTCCCCTCCCCCTTGGGAATTGTTTTGGGGGCCTTTTGAGAATTCCTTATCTTTAAGTTTTTCTCCCCCCTCTTTCTTCGGTTAGGAACTCTGACCACCTTTGTGGGTGCTCCCCCAGATGCCTTTTTGGACACTCTGCTGCTAACCCAGAGGTCCGCCTCCTCAGCAAGCTTCCTGGGATCAGTTAGCTTACTATCTGCCAAATGGTGGCGCAACTCTGTAAAAGAAATACTGAGCGTATGAGCATCAAAGGTGACCACAAGGTTTTACTGGACACTATTAAAAAACAGGCTGACCATTTCAGTAAACTTGAGCAAGATCAGCTACAAGTAACTTCAGGCGAAGCCATGGGTAGAGGACCCTCTTCCTTAGGTCCGACCATAACATTGTAAAATCTGTTAACTGGAGAGGATCTAAATTCATTTTTTTAACTTTGAAAGAGCAGCTACGGCAAGCGCCTGGCCTATGGAAAGATGGCTGTTTTATTTAGCCCCACTCTTAACTGGGGAGGCCCAAGCAGCCTACCGGATCCCTAACCCAAAGGGTGACACATCCTATGAGGAGGTGAAGAAAGTCATTCTCAATAGAGTGGGGTTAGATGAAGAGGCATATTGAAAACAATTCTGAGGGGAGAGAGGTGCATCTGAGGATATCCCGAAAACATTGTTTTTCAAGTTAAAAAGTGCATCCCATAAATGGCTTAGGCTGCAAGAGAACAGTAGAGAGGATATCATGAATAAAATTTACTTGATACAATTCCTAGGGGCTCTACTAGTCCACACCCAAAAGTGGCTGGGACAGTCTTTAGGCTTAACTATTGACCAGGCAATGGAGATAGCAACCACTTTTTACAGAGCACCATCATGCTTTCATCAAGGTGAAAATGACGAGGGATTTAAGTTCCCTCCAAGTCTGGGTTCTAATCGTTACAAAAGGAAGACCTAGATGAGTGCTAATGATAACTTGAAAGTTTGTAGCACAAAATCACAGAAACCTCTCCCTTGGTCAACCACAATGTGTTGAATGTGTGGAGTGGGAACACATTTCTCAGTTCTGCAAAACCAAGAAAGCTGTGGAAGTGCCTAAGGAAGTAAATTATGTACCAAATTCCATCTTCTTCACATAAGAAATGGGCCCACGTTTCTATGTTAGTCTACAGGTCAGTCAAAAGTGGGTGACCACATTATTAGATTTAGGAAGTAGGCAATCAGTAGTACAGGAGACCTCATACACCCCCTTCTCAAATCATCCAGGGTAAATACATAGGTATTAGGTGCATTCATGGAGATGTGACTACTACTGCCGGGCAAAACATAGAAATAGAGGTAGGAATCCTCCAAAATCTCCTTCCCAGAAAATGTAATCCTGGGAACTGATAGCCTACAATTTCTTGACATGCCATTAAAACCATAGGAGAAAATTTTGAGCCACCTATGGGAGGTACTCCACCAAAAGAGATGACCCAGGAGACATTTCCCACTCATGGTGCATTTTTAGCTCCCAAACCTTGGACAACAGACTGCAATTTGAGGGTAACACAAATACATGAAGCCATTACAATATGCTTGGGGCAATGCCAAAATAAATTAGGTAAACCCCAGTCCTACTTATGCATACTTTCAGGTTAGAAATGATCTACTTTACTGAATAGGTGGAATCAATGAATCCCCACAACTGTTAGTTCCCCAAGAATTTAGAGACCAGGGACCTGATTTAGATCTTGGCATTATTACAGCCAAGCTGCATCAGCGGTGGGCCCAAAAAGACAGTCAAGTCAGCGGTCTTCAGGCCGCCGTATTTGAATATATTGTGGGTAGGCCAAAGACTGCAACATCAGAGTGCTCTCTGTCACACCAGCTGCATCCCTCAGCCGAGGAAGTAGACTCCAGTGCTGATGAGTAAGCTCGCTGTTGCCATCTTGATGTTGGCATCCCCCTAAACCTATTTAGATTACATAGCTGTGCTGGTGGTGTTTCAGCGGCGGGCCCATGACGGCAGGGGTCAATCGCAGGACCCGTGCAGTATAGCACCATGGCTCTGGCCATTGGTTGGATGGAAGTAGGCCACACCTGTTGTATAGTGGATGATTGTGAACACCTGCAAAGCACACTATAAAACCCAGTCCATTCCAGACCATGATCCTTTGCCATTCCATTGCAGCACACCATTCAGGCACCAGAACTTTCAAGCCAGGAAACAGGTTTTTTCTTTGTTTTGTTTTTCTCTCCCTCTGTGTTATTTTTTGTTCAATTTGACTTAATTTCATTACTCTTTTTTTTGGTGCAATATAAATTTTGGTTTGTTAAAAATCACAATTGCAGGGAGGAGAAATCCCCATTTCACAGAGGAAAAGCTGACTGTTATGGTGGATAAAATAATTAAAGTAGAGCCACAATTGTTTGGAGCTCAAGTACAACATACTACCATTTCCCAGAAAAGACAAATGTGGTCCAGAATAGTGGACAGAGTGAATTCTGTAGCTAACAAACCGTACACACGAGGTGATTAGGAAGAGGTGGAATGACCTGCAAGGAAAAGTCTGTTCCCTGGCCTCCAAGTATCACCTGGATAGCCGGAGGACTGGTGGTCTTTCTCCCAGTCCCCCTTTACAACTATTTACCTGGGAGGAGAAGGTCTTGCAGATCCTACATCCTGAATGCTTGACTGGAATCCCTGGTGGAGTGGGGTCTAGTAAGTTGCACTTAGCAATGCCTCTACAATCACCAATTGAGTTCTGTCATTAAGTTAGACATATATAATGGTTCAAAACTCTTAGCAGAACAGACATACCTTGACTTGACTACACAAAATAACTTCTTTCATACCAGTTTTTAGCTTCATGTCTCAACCTCTCTCATTACCAATGTACAATATGTGTAATTGGATTGCCCCCATGGATCATTCCTTGCAGTTGCTCCGTCCCTTGTGTGATATCAGGGTATGTTGTTCTCCCACAAATAGGCCATAAACTCCATCCAGTTGCACAGGAAGCTAAAGTATCTTTAAGTGGTATTCTCACCTATTCACATCATACCCATATATGTGTGTATATTGTAAATAAATGTGTGTTCATCTCCACCATAGACATTGAAACAGATAGGCACAACTCATTTTCAAACATGTATTGTCTATGGTGTGAACAGATGACTACAACTACCATGATGCTCTGTGTTTTTAGTCTCTGCAAGACTATAGTGTTGTGTAATGTTGCTCCACCTTCCTTAACCTTCATATGTGCACACATCTCAACAAATTGTGCATTACACAGTTACCATGTCAAGCTACGGTTTAACCTGTCAGTTGTGTATCTCAAGTATGTTGACACTTTCTGATAACTACATTGAAGTGATGGAAATGCTCACATATTTCATAGTCTTCTGCATCCAAGATTTCCTACATCATGGTGTGGCATGCTGTATAAAAGTAGTATTCTCACACAATTTACATTACCTTGTCCATATGATAACCAATGACAGTTACATTTTGAAGATGACCCACATTCCTTCTAATGTCTTGTAGCCTGCTTGGGCTTGGAATGGTCCAGTACTGTGATCTACCAATCTGTTGAGTTGAACATCTACTACATGTAATATACAATGAAATAACACTTTTGCATTTTAGGACATCTCTACAACGTCATCACTGGTGTTGGCATCTGTGTAAGTCAGCCTTCATGTGTAAAACAATGAAAATCACACAATGGCCTGATCATTCTATCAGTCTGATTTTACTTTTTTAGGTTGCCTCATTTGTAGCTAAAGACACAAAAATGCACAAACTGGATATTAATTACATATTCTCTGCATCCTTCTCAGTTCCAGCACCCCAGACCAGTGGAACAGCGAGTGCCACACAACACCTACACTTCAGGCCACGAGCAAGCCTTCAGTGAGGACACCTGCAAGTCTAGATGATCAGGAGCAACCTGGTCCATTTGGTCAGTCTGGCCAGACAGCTCCAGTGAGTCACACTCGGTCCCCACCTACACCTCCCACCCTAGCTGTAATAACACTTCAGCCAATGGATGCCTCCAATTCCTGTGTTCCAAGGAACGTCACACTAATCTCGTAACCCCTAGTCCTGGCTGCTGTTGAGAACACATCAACTCCGCCACCAGTTCTGGCAGGAACCAGTGGGCTGGGCACAACACTTCAATGGCACGGGGTAGTGGGGTTAAGGGTCATGGAAGGCAATCTGTGGGTCAGCCACGCAAGGCCACTGGGGTCTTTGTCAGCCCGACCACCATTGACCGAGTCTTGGAAGCAGTACAACAGTCTTAAGATGTGATGTGCTGGGAAATCAAGGAGGTGCAGAGGGAGCTCATATTCGAAAAATACATAATCATAAAGCTCCTTGAGTGGGGTGATTTATGGCATGTACCACCACGTGAGCAGGGCTTTTCCTACTCCAGCTGTACCTGTCTGTGTACCCGCTACATCTGGCACTATTACACCAGTGCCAGCCACAGACAGGGAGGCCCTGCCACATGAGGAGCCTTTTCCTCCCACCCAGTTCCTACACCTGTACCCCCTCCTTATCTGGACCACCAGGAGTGGATGGCAAGACTGCAACATGACACAACAAATCGTACTTTCCTCCAGTGTGCATCTAGCATTCACTCTGTGGACTATTTCAGAGATACATTTACCTTTTCTGAGGACAGTTTGTATTTTATACATTGGACTTCAAAATGTTTTTGGCTCTACTACCATACTATAATCCACCATGACTGACTTATTTGTTTCATTTTCATATTTTTTTATTAGCATTTCTGTTTTTGTGTCATGCTAATAAATGCTATGGACACAGACTACAAGGTTATTGTTCTATTTTTTTGTGGCCTTTCATTTGTCATGTCTGTCTTACATTATCATGTAGTCATTTCTTCTGAACATTTATTTGCCAAAGAACATTTGTAATGACAAAGAGGTAAAGTGTTATCCATTTTATAAGGAAACAAACACAAATCATTATCTATTTGAAACATACATATGTTGGCAATAAGTCTCTGAAGAAGTGAAATCTGAGTTTCAATACCCAGGCCTAATCCCAATAGTCTGTGTTATTCAGGGTTTTAAGCTCCACAACCTTGAAACCATGGAGGCAAAGGAATATTTGAGGGACTCAAAATAAATAGGCAAATTATCACTGATGCATGTTCTCAGTTAGAGCCCTTCATCATGTTTTTACAATAGGAATCATAGATCAATAAAACCAATAGTCTACATTATGGCAGTAACAACATTTGAGGTCACATGACCAGCACAGGACACTGTGGTAGTATCAGGTGCAATGACACATTTACCATTCAGTGGTGTTGAAACAAAAAGTTTTATCAACTTTGAGGAGATGCATCAACAGCTGCCTCCACTGTCCGCAAATTGAAGATTTAGCCAATGTAAAGAAAGAACAGTATGCTAGGGCTTGACATACACATGTGGCTTGAGCAAGTGACACATATTGCCTTGATGCCACCATCAGACAGAAAACAGGTCTGATACAATCTTCTGAACTTCCATACTATCAGAGTGCAAGTTGTCTCTGCACAAGATGTGTCCATCCAAAGCGAGTGTCTGTCCCAGGATCACAGTTGTTCACTTTGTACTTTCCAACAGAAACATATCACAGCAAACGTCACAACTTTGAAATGTCCAAATGAAGATGACATGGTGAAGAACCCTGAAACAGAACAACAAGGGAAAATTCATCATTTCACATATGTTCCCTTTGTTACAAATTGTTCTGACATTGGAGGTTACAATTTGCCGAGGTAAACATGCAATCCGGTGAAGAAATGGTCAATCACATCTTGACGTAAGTCAACTCCTTCTTCTTCACCACTGTCACTTTCATTGGGCATTTCAACATCCTTACCCGGTGGCTCTTTACGGTTTCTATCCACTGGAATGATTGGGATGTTACTTCGCAATGCAATGTTGGGCAGCATGCAGTAGGCAATCATGATTTGGCACACCTTATAGGGTGAATAGAGGAAGGCTCCAAATGTCTTGTCCAGGCAGCCAAACCTGGCCTTCAGAAACCTGAAAACCCACTCCACTGGCCTCCGTGTTCTTCCATGGGCCTCATTGAAGCTGACTTTTCCTGGCATTGATGGATTCCTCAGCGGTGCAATAACCATGGTTGGTTAGCATGAGTCTCCTACATGGAAGCAAGACATCAACAGATAACTTATATCAAGCCATTGTCCCTTTCTAAAGTACTTGCAAAACAAGCTCCAGAAAATGGAGAGGGTCCAAAGGCACTGACTTCCTGTATAAATTGCCTGGTTCATTAGACTCGTGTGGGAACTTTGCCGGGGGACATGGACCCAAGTCCTCCAGAGAGAAGGTAAACTGACTGAGGAAAGTGGTAAAGCCCCACTGAATAAAGTCTGTATTTAAGGTCCAAATACCATAAATGCCACAAGTTCAGAAGGACAGGATTACAAACAGCGTTGTTATTGATCCAAATAAATTGGTTTATTTTGTGTGGAGAAAATGAATGATTTCCAAAACGAAATACATCAGAAATTAATCCAGAAAGGAACCATGGGAGTCAGCCAACACGTGTTTCGCCCCACCAGGCGCGTAGGCTGGGGCTTTCTCAAGGCCTTTAAGCAGAGTTCAGCAATGTAAAACAGTTGTTGTATGCATTAATTGAAAAAATTCATAATCTTGTTGTGGACATCAATCAATCAATCAATCACTGCATTTGTAAAGCGTGCTACATACCCGTGAGGGTCTCAAGGCGCTGGGGAGGGGGGGGGTGCTACTCGTCGAAGAGCCAGGTCTTGAGGAGTCTTCTGAAGGCCAGCAGGTCCTGGGTCTGTCGTAGGATGGTGGGGAGAGTGTTCCAGGTCTTGGCGGCGAGGTAGGAGAAGGATCTGCCGGCGGCGGTGGTTTTTCGGATGCGGGGGACTGTGGCGAGGGCGAGGTTGGCTGAGCGGAGGCTTCGGGTGGGGGTGTGGAAGCTGAGTCGGTTGTTGAGGTAGGTGGATCCGGTGTTGTGCAGTGCTTTGTGTGCGTGGATCAGGAGCTTGAAGGTGATCCTTTTGTTGATGGGGAGCCAGTGCAGGCCTCTCAGGTGGAGTCTGATGTGGCTGTGTCGGGGGACATCGAGGATGAGTCGGGCCGAGGCGTTCTGGATGTGTTGGAGTCGTCTCAGGAGCTTGATTGTAATTCCTGAGTAGAGGGCGTTCCCATAGTCGAGTCTGTTGGTGATGAGGGCCTGGGTAATGGTTTTTCTCATGTCGAAGGGGATCCATTTGAAGATCCTGCGGAGCATACGGAGGGTGTTGAAGCAGGACGCGGAGACGGCGTTGACTTGCCTGGTCATGGAGAGAGTGGAGTCGAGGATGACCCCCAGGTTGCGTGCGTGGTCTGTGAGTTCCGGGGCTGTGCCTAGTGACGTGGGCCACCAAGAGTCGTCCCAGGCTGATGGGGTGGGTCCGAGAATGAAGACCTCCGTCTTGTCTGAGTTCAGCTTCAGTCTGCTGTCCTTCATCCAGTCGGCTACGGCCTTCATTCCTCGGTGGAGGTTAGCTTTGGCGGTGTGGGGATCTTCGGTGAGGGATATGATCAGCTGGGTGTCGTTGGCGTAGGAGATGATGTTGAGGTTGTGTTGTCGTGTGACGTGGGCGAGGGGGGCCATGTAGATATTGAACAGTGTCGGGCTGAGGGAGGATCCCTGTGGGACGCCGCAGATGATCTCGGTGGTTTTGGAGCGGAAGGGTGGGAGGCGGACGCTCTGGGTTCTGCCGGAGAGGAAGGATGTGGTCCAGGCCAGGGCCTTCTCTTGGATACCGGTGTCATGGAGGCGTGCTGATAGGGTGCGGTGGCAGACTGTGTCAAAGGCTGCTGATAGGTCCAGGAGGATGAGGGCGGCTGTTTCTCCTTTGTCCATCAGGGTCCGGATGTCGTCAGTGGCGGCGATGAGGGCGGTCTCGGTGCTGTGGTTATTGCGAAAACCCGATTGGGAAGGGTCCAGGATGTTGTTGACTTCGAGGTAGCGGGTCAGCTGTTTGTTGACAATCTTCTCAGTCACTTTTGCCAGGAAAGGGAGCAGGGAGATGGGCCGGAAGTTCTTGAGGTCCTTAGGGTCCGCCTTGGGCTTCTTCAGAAGGGCGTTGATCTCGGCGTGCTTCCAGCTTTCTGGGAAGGTTGCTGTCTCGAAGGAACAGTTGATTGTTTTCCAGAGGTGGGGCGCGATGGCTGCGCTGGCTTTGTTGAAGACGTGGTGAGGGCAGGGGTCCGATGGGGATCCGGAGTGGATGGAGTTCATGGTTTTGATGGTGTCTTCATCGCTGACGCTGGACCAGACGGTCAGGCGACTGGTGTGAGTGGTAACGCAGGGGTGGTGGACTCGGTGGTGGGTGCGGGGGGGTCGGGGTTGAAGCTGTCGTGGATGTCGGTGGTCTTGCAGTGGAAGAAGGTGGCCAGGGAGTTGCACAGGTCTTGAGATGGTGGGATGTCGTTGGTGATGGAGTTGGGGTTGGAGAGTTCTTTCACGATGCTGAAGAGCTCTTTGGTATTTTGTGCGTTGTTGTCTAGGCGATCCTTGAAGGCGGTCTTCTTGGCGGTCCTGATGAGTTGGTGATGTCTGCGGGTGGCGCTCTTGAGGGCTGTGTGGTTGTCTGGTGTTCGGTCGTGGAGCCATTTCTTCTCCAGCTTCCGACAGGTGTGCTTGGAGATCCGGAGGTCCTCGTTGAACCAGGCGGCTTTCTTGTTGGTGTGGTTGGTTGTAAAGGTCTTGAAAGGGGCGAGGGTGTTGGCGCAGTCGTTGATCCACTGTGTGAGGTTGGTCGCGGCGGTGTCTGGGTCGGTGGGGTCGGTGGGTGGTCTCAGGGCGAGGGCAGTAGTCAGTTGGTCCTCGGTGACCTTGCCCCAGCAGCGGCGTGGTAGCTGTTCGGTGCGGTGGTGTGTGGTGGGTTTTCTGAAGGTGAAGTGGACGCATCTGTGGTCGGTCCAGTGTGGTTCGGTGGTGTGGTTGAAGGAGACGTGGGGGCTTGCGGAGAAGATGGGGTCGAGCGTGTGTCTAGCGGCGTGAGTGGGTGTCGTTACGAGCTGTTTGAGTTCGAGGTTGGCGAGGTTGTCGATCAGGGTGGTGGAGTTGGCGTCGTTGTTGTTCTCGAGGTGGAAGTTCAGGTCCCCGAGGAGGATGTAGTCCGTGGAAGCGAGGGCGTGGGTGCTGATTAGGTCGGCGATGGTGTCACTGAACTGTGGGCGGGGTCCGGGAGGTCTGTAGATGAGAGTTCCTCTGAGGGTGGTGTTGGGGTCGGTGTGGATCTGGAAGTGCATGTGCTCGGTGGTGGTGAGGGTGTCATCAGTGTTCGTTGAGATTTTGATGGAGTCTTTGTGGATTATGGCGATTCCTCATCCCACTCCGTTGGTGCGGTCTCTGCGGGAGATCTTGTAGCCCTGTGGGATGGCTATGGCGATGTCTGGTGCTGAGGTGGCGCTCAGCCAGGTCTCCGTCAGGAAGGCGACGTCGGGGCAGTGGAGTCTAGGAGGTCCCAAAGTTCGATGGCGTGCTTGCGAGCGGAGCGGGTTGAAGGAGGATGCAGCGGAGGTGGTTGGGTTCTCTGGCTGGTGGTGTGGAGGGTTGGAGGCTGGTGAATCTGCAGTTCCGGCAGGTGAAAGGCCCCTGGGTGCGTTTCGGGGTGGCCCGGTAGCAGGGGTGGTCTCGTCTGGTGTTGAGTGCGTGGAGGGTGCTTGCGTTGTAGTGCAGTCTGGCGTTGCGGAGGGTTCAGGTTCCAGGGGTTCTGGTGCTGGGTGGGGTCCAGGCGCGGACGGGCGCAGATGGGCTTGCATTAGGCGCGCCCACTGCACGCGTCCACTGCGCGGCCGCTTCGCGGCCTCCATATGAGGGCAGAGGGAGGGAGGAGCAGCAGAGAGGTGGGAGCGGGGCGGCCAATGCGGCGGACATCAGAACGTTAAGAATCGCGTCCGTCTCCTGAGGAGATGCATACAACAACTGTTTTACATTGCTGAACTCTGCTTAAAGGCCATGAGAAAGCCCCGGCCTATGCGCCTGGTGGGGCAAAACACGTGTTGGCTGACTCCCATGGTTCCTTTCTGGATTAATTTCTGATGTATTTCGTTTTGGAAATCATTCATTTTCTCCACCCAAAATAAACCAATTTATTTGGATCAATAACAACGCTGTTTGTAATCCTGTCCTTCTGAAATTGTGGCATTTATGGTATTTGGACCTTAAATACAGACTTTATTCAGTGGGGCTTTACCACTTTCCTCAGTCAGTTTCCCTTTCTAAAGTAGGATTCAGACAAACTGTACTTACCAACAAGCCAGGCCCTCTCTGGTCCAGGTTATGACATCTGCATGGGTATGATGGTGTTCCGTAGTATGAATGAATCATGTGTTGACCCAGTGAAGAGGGCACACACACTTGAGATGTGCAAATCCAGTAAGCAGACTACTTGCACATTGATGGAATGGTAGTTCTTCCAATTGCAGTAGACCTGTTCCCGTGCATGGTCGCACCAAGGTAATATACGTGCCATCTATTGCTCCAATCATACGTGGTAGTCCACCAAAAGCATAAAAATCTCCTTTCATGGTGGCCAAGTCCTGTGGATGTGTGAATTGGATATAGCTGTTGATATGTCTCATCAAGGAGTGAGGACTTCCTGTATCACACCACTGAAATTTGGTTGGGACTGCCCCCAGATATTGTCACAGTTTATTGAAAAGTGCCAGGGGCCACAAAATGCAGTACTGCCATGAGTTTCACTACTTGTGTTATGACTGTTGGATTCATAATGTGAGGCAGGAGATCAGGCTCCAACTGATGACACAAATCCAGGATAATTTGCCTATTTTGCCAAAACTTCTTGAGGACATCCCTTTCCTCCATGGTGGCAAGGTCTGAAAAGGGACGGAAAACTGAGGCTGTTGCCTCCTACCCATGACTGGGTTTAGACGTCTGTATGTATGGAAAAGAAAATATCAGATGAAATGGTCATACCATACTTTTAATGTCAACACACATCTGAATTCTTGTTAACAGAAGGATTGTCATTGAGTAACACATGTACACACATTAACATCAAAATGTTTTAAAAATTATTTACATTTTTCCTTTTTTCCATTATGTTCAAATGAAACATTTGAAATGTATCATTACATGTTTTTATTAAAATATCGTCAACAGAGATATTGCTTACCCCGCGCCACTATACGTGTCAAACACAGTCACGTTTCACATTTTATTGTGTCACACCTTGCCAAGAACGGTTTTGTTTGTATCTGACTTTTAGAAAATGCACTAGCCTCAATTTCGAGTGCTGGTGATGTACTAACAGCTGAAAAATACCCAGCTTCACACCCTAAAATGGAAGATGCCTGATTTCATTGTCAGTACATTGGCTACCTGTCGGTGGAAGTTGACAGTGCAGTAGGTGGTACCCTCCACAACGATCCCTGCCAGAGACTAACATGTGTGATAGCTATGCAGGGAAACCAATGGCTATGTCCGTCTCCGTCAGGGATAGCGTCTGCCATGTCCTTGTATGCAGTGTATTGCAAAATAATCACTTTCCCCTTAACACTGCTGCCAACCATACCTACTCATTTTATGCTGCTGTTTCTGACCCCTGGAAGCCAGTATGCCTGGCAAAACAGCTGACCGCATATAGTAGTTGTAGCTCCTTGCCAGGGAGGTCATGTCCCTGTACAGCCAGCTCTATGGGAGACCAGAGGAACAGGCACATGTCTGATTGGGGAATGTCTGACTAAGTAACTACTTCCTTTTTAAACCACAGACTGATTTGTCATTTTTGGATAATGGGGGAAGTATTATAATTGGAGTTAACTGAATGATGTATACGGAACAGATTGTTTTTTGCAACTGTTTGAAATATCTGTGCATGGCAATGTTCAGTCATCTGAAGGTAGAATCTGTAATGTGTGTCCATGTAACACACAAATCCTATTTCATCACACAAACTACAAGCCACTGACTACCAGTGGCCAGTTGACAGTGTACCAGTAGTATGACCGACAACACCGATGTTGAGGGAAAAATGTAGAGGGTCTGGAGTTGTCTGATGCTGTACTGTCAAGAGGGATTCCAGACTATAACGTGTATGGTTTAAACCTGTCATGGAGCCACATATAGGTAAAGTTATTTTATGTGCAGCATGTTCAGATGGCAGTGGCTCACAAACATCCTTTCTACTCTGTCTCATTCCAACACACACTTGTTCCCACATCCCACGAATCCTGCTCTCACTGACACATAGTAGCCAACCTATCTTGCCCTTAGTCACAGTATGTGATAGAGACCATGGGTTCTGACATTTGAGAGTTTAGACAGTTTAGGCAGAAAGCCAATGTAGATGTGCGTGGGTTTATGTGCAACGATTGTACAGGTGGTTTGGCCTTTAATAGCTCACAGTGATGGTGAGTAATCGGGACGGCTCTCACAACAGGATATGTTGCATAGCTCTGGCCAAGTAAATGCTGTAAGCCTGATTAGGTAACATGAGGAGCTAACAAGTATGTTGCTTATGAGATCACCACAAATCAGTATTTCTTAGCAACCTTAATATTTTTTGGGAAAAATGTAGTTACTCTTTGGTGAATGTACATTTGAATATCCAAAATGTAATGCGACAGCAGTACTGCCAAACAGAAGCACTCAAATGTATTTTCTTGTGTTTTTTGGTCATCTATACAGGTTAATGCCTATCAAAAGCAGGAGATTTGGAAGGCCATTGCAAAGAAAGTGCAGACCTTGGGTGTCCATAAGTGGCTCTGTAGGAAGAGGTGGGAGGACCTGCATTACACGGCGCAGACGTCTGCTGAGGGAGAAGTCGGGCAGTCCTCCCAGCAATTTAGGTGGGTACGCTGCACCCTGACCCCTAATGGCCCACATCCTTGCAGTGGCTTACTTGGAGCTTCACGGGCAATTGAGGGCACAACAGCAGCAACAAGGGGGTAAGTCATTGTCTGTAGATATCGTTGTTTTTTAACTTCTTTACTTTCCAGCTATGTTGTACGCCATTAACATTGAGGCTGACACACATCGAAAGTTCATGAGGATTTCTGGAGATGTAAGTTGATCAGACAGTGTCTGATGCTCTGTGTGGTGTATTGCTTTGTGCTGAAGGTTGCCACTAGATTCCTCCTCACAAGCCAAGTACTGTTGTGGACAGATACATGGATGCATGCAAACAAAGGGATTTCCAGCATCCCCTCAATGACGCGAGGGATAGTTTCACAAAACATGCCCCATGTCATGATTGGGTCAAGTGGGATGGTACATCCCGAATGTGGGTAGTCAATGTAGGCTCCAATACTGATAACTGTGGTAAACTGCACAATTATAATGCAGCTGCTATATCAAACTTGAAATTGATAAGTTGATACATGACAATATGAGAATGTGCATGTGCACCACATGTATTGGAATTCTGTTTACAGTGGCATCATTCTTATCACACACATGTTTGAAAGCAGTGGACAGTAGCAGGTTGACCTGAGTCCTTAGTTTTTCACAAATGTGCATGTAAGCCAGGCTGTGATTAACAATTTGAATGTGTCTGCGAAATTGTATTGCTTGCAACCGACAGGAACGTGTCCACACTGAAGAGAGAGTTATACATCCCACAGGCAACATTTTGGTGTCCTTAGTTCTGCCCAGAGGAGAAATTGATGATGGAGAGCAATGTGACATTGAAAGGGACATTTGCATATGGAATGTTACATCACAAAGATATTGTGGTGTGCCATCTTGAGCAGTCAATTTCCACCCCAACACCTTGCCATTTGGGAAAAGTGAATCAATTTTAGCTTTGTACTGTAGTGAGTCAGAGATGTCTCCAGTCTTATGTGTTTAGTCATGCTGTTGGGACCCTTTGTCATGGAGTGAACTACAAATGTATAAGTGACAAAGGCATACATGATATGGAGGCTAGTATGGAGAATTACTGAACTTATCGCAAATGTTGTGTGATGTACATTGATGTCCAATTTTATTCTCATAGATACCCTAAAACTGTTGCATCAGTGTTTTCAACATCAACTGGACAAGGCAAAGGTGACAGCGACCACATCAGCAGGAATGAAGCTGGCCACTGGGGATTGGGTGTGGACACCATTGACACCGAGGGACCTAGTGGCACAGAGGGTGAGAGGACTGGCCAGGAGGCCTAAAGTGATTCAACATCCTTCTCGGAGGCCCTAATTAAGACTAGGTCCTAGTGGGGGCAGACGCTGGAGCGACTGTAACACCTGTGTCTTTATCTGCTCCCCACTCCAATCTCCACCCTCCATCTTGCTTCCCCCAGTTGGTCATAGCAACCCCCCTAAAAGGGGCGCTGTCACCTTTGCTGCAGGCACCTGTGTCCCTGTTTCAGTGTCCCAGGATCCGCTCAGTCAAGAGGCTGCAGACCTTTTACGGACGATCGCTGTAGACTGGATCGCACTCCTGAATGCCATCCAGGGACTGGCTGGCCAGAATACCCAAATGCTGGCTTACATGGATGGCATTAATGGTGCCCTGCCTAACCTACAGCAGTTATTCCAGACTGTGGCCTCCTCATTGGGGGCAGACTTCTATCCACCCCAACCTCGTGCCCACACCCCCATCCCTTCCCCATTCCAAATCCCTCAACCCAGCCCTCTCCAAAGCACAGGCAAACATATGTAGGCACCCACTATAAAAGCCACAAGCAGCACATCCTCACTCAGACACAGCAAAAAACATAAAAACAGACACACAGAAATAGAGGCACCACACACCTCACTACCACCACCCCCGCATTCAAACAGTCACAACACCCGCCACTATACCCACAAACCCACACACCACTAGCACACCCCCAGTCTGCACACCCACCACTATAGAGATACCCACAGACACCACCAGCACACGCAGAACAGAAACACCTACACACACCACAGGCACACCCCCAGTCAGTGCACCCTCTCCCAATAACCACAGCCATCACCAGCAAACACCCAATCAGCGCACCCACCATGACACAAAAACCCACACACACCACAGGCACACCCCAGTCAGTGCACCTACCACCACAAACGCATGCACCAGTACACCCACAGACACCACAACAGACACCATAACACACACATCCACACACACACATACTGAATCCAAGTGCCCACACTCACCCACCCTACAATCAATAAGAGACACAAATCAAATCACAACACATACACAAGGCCCTCAGACACCCATATCTTCAACAGGCACATGCACAGCTACTCCTTCTATCTCCCAACCCAACACCTTCCCACTCACCATGCCCTTTCCCCTAAGGAGGATATCATGTTTGCCCTGGCCCTGATCTCTACCACCTCCCAGACCACTCCTTCCAAACATCAGACCACCCCATCCCGATGTTTTCGTACCACTTCTAAATCCCACACTGCCCCCCACACCCCAAACCAACCCTTCCACATCCCACACTGCCTCTTCCAAATCCAAACACACCACTACCAAAACTAACCTACCCCTTCTAAACCAAGTTCACCTCTCCCAAACCCAAATTCACTCCTCCCACAACCAAGGACCCCTAGTGACAGCAATGAGGTACCTGCTCTCTCTTCCCTATAGATCCCCCTTCCAGAGGAGGTTCCTTTTTGACAGTGGTTGTAGGAGGCAAGTGTGGCCTGACAGCCATCATGGCACACATGGACTGTTTATATATTGTACATTCATTCATACTTTAGCTATTCTGAGCGATGTATCTCATTTACACATAAAAAACATTTGTTTTTGAAACATTCTTTGTCCTGGCCTTCTTTGTGATTGTTACTGATTGACTGCTGATAAGGTTATTTCTGCTACTGTGTGAACCATGCACTTCCTCTCCTTTGTGAGACCGACTTTTTTTTCTAAACGCCTACATAAGTGTTGTACATTGATGATGCACATGATAATTGTGGTGCAAGCATTCATCATGTTACTGTACACTTACACAAAACGTATGTGTCCTTCTGATGTTGTGACTGGAGAATGCATGTGTGCTTATTTTGACACGCTGTGTCAATAATATTCACATATACATTGTCCGGGGCACATGACACTTTGGAGTTCAATATCATCTATTGTTTGACATCAATTACAGACACCAAGGGGACATATGAGCTTCCAAGTTCTCTGACATGTTTGCAGTTTAAAGGTAAAATGGGCTGTAAATTATGTGTAGAGTCCCTTGTAGCTTTTTGTATTGCAATTGCTACAGTGTCATGGTGTAGAGTGATTTCTATAGGGGATACTATTTATATTTGGGTCTATTGTTTGGGGAGATTACTGCACACACCTGTATGATTACAATTGTATTTGGGATTGCTGTGCCTTATGGTATAGGTGTCCAGTACCATGAAGACAGTTAGTGCCAGATTAGTGGGTTCTACAGACATCTTGGAGTGTGTATTTAAAAATGTTTATCAGTGCAATACTGCAGGGAAATACATTGCATATCATTATACTGTTGTCTGGGGCCCTTGGGTAAAGGAAGTTGAGTCCTGTGCTGTTTTACTGCACCAAGTCCATGCAAGAATTAGATAGTTTTATATTGGGTTTTAGATTGTAGTTTTAGGTTCGTGTAGGGTAGGCATAGGTTAGGTCAAGTATAGTGGGAGGTGTGTTTTTCAACATTTTTTTTATTGTTGGGGGGTTGGGTGGGGGTAATGTTGGGATATTTGTGTTATATATATATATATATATATATATATATATATATATATATATATATATATATATATATATAAGATATGTTTGTTTAGGTCATAGGTTAGGTTAGTACATGTGTAGTCATAGTTCATGTTGTCCCACTTGCATCTTGTCTCTTAACCCCTACGATGCCTTGGACGTGGTGATCTTGTCCAAGGCACCGGTTCCCGGGTGCCATGGACGAGATCACCTCATCCTGCACCCGGGAACCAGGGTTGAGCGCTAGCGCTCCCCCCATGTGCCCCCCACCCACACCCCCGATCGTGGATGGAAGGGGAATCCCTTCCCCTTCCACCTCCAACCCCCGTGACGTCAGCACGCATTGCGCGCTGACAATCACATAGGTCTCCTCCTTCGCAAGAGAAATGCAAAGCATTTCTCTTCCGATCAAGTGGAGGAGGCCGAGAGAGGCTTCCAAGGGAAGGAAATGTATTTCCTTCCCTTTGAAGTCTCTCTCGGCGTTTCAAAAGCCGGATTGTAAAGCAATCCAGCTTTTGAAACACCCACTAATCACCAGGGAATTCTATTATATTTATGAAACTGGGATAAGGGAGCGACCCCTTGGGCAAGGGTCGCTCCCAGGGGGGGCATTTTTTTTGGAAGGGCTTTTCTGCCCCCAGGGGGGGCAGAAACCTCTAGGCACCAGGGATCATTTTGTTTTTTGGTTTTGTTTTTGTTTTGTTTTTTCTTTTAGAGGTGGTGAGCGACCCATTAGGCAAGGGTCGCTCTCCTAGGAGGCAAATTACATTTGGGCCATTTTTTGCCCCCCTTGGGGGCAGATTGGCCTATTTTTATGAGGGCAATATGCTCCCAAGGGGGGCAGAAACCACTAGGCACCGTGGATTTTTTTTTTGCGCCAATGTTACGCAAGGGGAGCGACCCCGTAGGCAAGGGTCGTTCCCTGGGGGAGGGGTTGGGGCGGTTGGGGGGGTCAAATTTATTTTAGGCCATTTCTGCCCCCCCGGGGCAGATCGGCCTATTGTTATTAGGCCGATCTGCCCCCCGGGGGGGGGCAGAAACCTCTAGGCGCCAGGGCTAAAAAATAATTTGAGTTTTTTTTTTTTGTTTGTTTTTTTAGAGATGGGAAGCGACCCATTAGGCAAGGGTCGCTCCCCTGGGGGGCAAATTGTATTTAGACCATTCTGCCCCCCTTGGAGGCAGATCGGCCGATTTTAGGTCAATCTGCCCCCAAGGGGGGCAGAAACCTCTAGGCACCGGGGATTTTTTTTTTGCGCCAATGTTACACAAGGGGAGCGATTCCGTAGGCAAGGGTCGCTCCCGGGGGAGGGGTTGAGGGGTGTGGGGGGGGTGGCAGGGGCAAATTTATTTTAGGCCATTTCTGCCCCCCAGGGGCAGATCGGCCTATTGTTATTAGGCCGATCTGCCCCCGGGGGGGCAGAAACCTCAAGGAGCCAGGGATAAAAAAAAAATAAAAAATTGTTTGTTTTTTTAGAGATGGGGAGCGAACCATTAGGCAAGGGTCGCTCCCCTGGGGGGCAAATTGTATTTAGACCATTACTGCCCCCCTTGGGGGCAGATCGGCCGATTTTAGGTCAATCTGCCCCCAAGGGGGGCAGAAACCACTAGGCACCGGGGATTTTTCTTTTGCGCCAATGTCACACAAGGGGAGCGACCCCGTAGGCAAGGGTCACTCCTGGGGGGGTTTGGGTGGCAAATTTATTTCAGGCCATTTCTGCCCCCCCTGGGGGGAGATCGGCCTATTGTTATTAGGCCGATCTGCCCTCAGGGGGGGCCAGAAACCTCTAGGCGCCAGGGCTAATTTTTTTGTGTGTTTTTTTTTGTTTGTTTGTTTTTTTAGAGATGGGGAGCGACCCATTAGGCAAGGGTCGCTCCACTGGGGGCAAATTGTATTTAGACCATTTCTGCCCCCCTTGGGGGCAGATCGGCCGATTTTAGGTCAATCTGCCCCCAAGGGGGACAGAAACCATTAGGCACCAGGGATTTTTTTTTTGCGCCAATGTCACGCAAGGGGAGCGACCCCGAAGGCAAGGGTCGCTCCCGGCGGAGGGGTTGGGGGGAATTTATTTTAGGCCACTTCTGCCCCCTGGGGGCAGATCGGCCTATTGTTATTAGGCCCATCTGCCCCCAGGGGGGGCAGAAACCTCTAGGCGCCACGGCTAATTTTTTTGGGGTGCTTTTTTTTGGTTTGTTTGTTTTTTTTAGATGGGGAGCGACCCATTAGGCAAGGTACGCTCCCCTGAGGGGCAAATTGTATTTAGACCATTTCTGCCCCCCTTGGGGGCAAATCGGCCGATTTTATGACAATCTGCCCCTAAGGGAAGCAGAAACCACTAGGCACCGGGGATTTTTTTTTTGTGCAACGTCAGCCAAGGGGAGCGACCCCGTAGGCAAGGGTCGCTCCCGGAGGGGCTTAGGGAGGTGGGGGGGCAAATTTATTTTAGGCCATTTCTGCCCCCCCTGGGGGCAGATCGGCCTATTGTTATTAGGGGGGGCAGAAACCTCTAGGCGCCAGGGCAAGTTTTTTTTTGTGTTTTTTTTTTGTTTGTTTTTTTAGAGATGAGGAGTGACCCATTAGGCAAGGGTCGCTCCCCTCGGGGGCAAATTGTATTTAGACCATTTCTGCCCCCCTTGGGGGCAAATCAGCCGATTTTAGGACAATCTGCCCCCCTTGGGGGCAGAAACAACTAGGCACCGGGGATCATTTTTTTTGCGCCAATGTCACGCAGGGGGCGCGAGCCTGTAGGCAAGGGTCGCTCCTCGGGGGGGTTCGGGAGGGCACATTTATTTTAGGCCATTTCTGCCCCCCCTGGGGCCAACTGAGCTAGAGGCCAAAATCCATAGGTAGGCACTTTGTAAAAAACACCTCTATTTTCTGTGAAAAAATTTGATGTGTCCACGTTGTGTTTTGGGCCATTTCCTTTCGTGGGCGCTAGGCCTACCCACACAAGTGAGGTATCATTTTTATCAGGAGACTTGGGGGAACGCTGGGTGGAAGGAAATTTGTGGCCCCTCTCAGATTCCAGAACTTTCTGTCACCGAAATGTGAGGAAAACGTGTTTTTTTAGTCAAATTTTGAGGTTTGAAAAGGATTCTGGGTAACAGAACCTGGTCAGAGCCCCACACGTCACCCCATCTTGGATTTCCCTAGGTCTCTGGTTTAAAAAAATGCACAGGCTTGGTAGGTTTCCATAGGTGCCGGCTGAGCTTAGGCCAAAATCTACAGGTAGGCACTTTGCAAAAAACAACTCTGTTTTCTATCAAAAAATGTGATGTGTCCACGTTGTGTTTTGGGCATTTCCTGTCGCGGGCGCTAGGCCTACCGACACAAGTGAGGTATCATTTTTATCGGGAGACTTGGGGGAATGCTGGGTGGAAGGAAATTTGTGGCTCCTCTCAGATTCCAGAACTTTCTGTCACCGAAATGTGAGGAAAATGATTTTTTTTTAGCCACATTTTGAGGTTTGCAAAGGATTCTGGGTAACAGAACCTGTTCAGAGCCCCACAAGTCACCCCATCTTGGATTCCCCTAGGTCTCTATTTTTCAAAAATGCACAGGTTTGGTAGGTTTCCCTAGGTGCCGGCTGAGCTAGAGGCCAAAATCTATAGGCAGGCACTTTGCAAAAAACACCTCTGTTTTCTGTCAAAAAATGGCATGTGTCCACGTTGTGTTTTGGGGCACTTCCTGTCGCGGGCGCTAGGCCTACCCACACAAGTGAGGTATCATTTTTATCGGTATCGGGAGACTTGGGGGAACGCTGGGTGGAAGGAAATTTGTGGCTCCTCTCAGATTCCAGAACTTTCTGTCATCGAAATGTGAGGAAAACATGTTTTTTTAGGCAAATTATGAGGTTTGAAAAGGATTCTGGGTAACAGAACCTGGTCAGAGCCCCAGAAGTCACCACATCTTGAATTCCCCTAGGTCTCTAGTTTCCAAAAATGCACAGGTTTGGTAGGTTTCCCTAGGTGCCGGCTGAGCTAGAGGCCAAAATCTACAGGTAGGCACTTTGCAAAAAACACCTCTGTTTTCTGTAAAAAGATTTGATGTGTCCACATTGTGTTTTGGGGCATTTACTGTTGCGGGCGCTAGGCCTACCCACACAAGTGAGGTATCATTTTTATCGGGAGACTTGGGGGAACACTGGGTGGAAGGGAATTTGTGACTCCTCTCAGATTCCAGAACTTTCTGTCAACGAAATGTGAGGAAAACATGTTTTTTTAGGCAAATTATGAGGTTTGAAAAGGATTCTGGGTAACAGAACCTGGTCAGAGCCCCAGAAGTCACCACATCTTGAATTCCCCTAGGTCTCTAGTTTCCAAAAATGCACAGGTTTGGTAGGTTTCCCTAGGTGCCGGCTGAGCTAGAGGCCAAAATCTACAGGTAGGCACTTTGCAAAAAACACCTCTGTTTTCTGTCAAAAAATGGGATGCGTCCATGTTGTGTTTTGGGGCATTTCCTGTTGCGGGCGCCAGGCCTACCCACACAAGCGAGGTATAATTTTTATCGGGAGACTTGGGGGAACATAGAATAGCAAAACAAGTGTTATTGCCCTTGTCTTTCTCTACATTTTTTCCTTCCAAATATAAGAGAGTGTGTAAAAAAGACATCTATTTGAGAAATGCCCTGTAATTCACATGCTAGTATGGGAACCCCGGAATCCAGAGATGTGCAAATAACCACTGCTCCTCAACACCTTATCTTGTGCCCATTTTGTAAATACAAAGGTTTTCTTGATAGCTATATTTCACTCTTTATATTTCAGCAAAGTAATTGCTGTATACCCGGTTTAGAATGAAAACCCACTGCAGGGTGCAACTCATTTATTGGCTCTGGGTACCTAGGGTTCTTGATGAACCTACAAGCCCTATATATCCCCGCAACCAGAAGAGTCCAGCAAACGTAACGGTATATTGCTTTAAAAAATCTGACATTGCAGGAAAAAGTTACGGAGTAAAACAAAGAGAAAACGTGCTGTTTTTATCACCTCAATTTCAATTTTTTTTTTCAGTTGTTATTTTCTGTAGGAAACCCTTGTAGGATCTACACAAATTACCCCTTGCTGAATTCAGAATGTTGTCTACTTTTTAGAAATGTTTAGGTGTCTGGGAACCAGCATTGGTTTCATACCCATTTCTGTCACTGACTGGAAGGAGGCTGAAAGCACAAAAAATCATAAAAATGGGGTATGTCCCAGTAAAATGCCAGAATTATGTTGAAAAGTTGGGTTTTCTGATTAAGTCTGCCTGTTCCTGAAAGCTGGGAACCTGGTGATTTTAGTACCGCAAACCCTTTGTTGATGCCATTTTCAGGGGAAAAACCACAAGCCTTCTTCTGCAGCCCCTTTTTCCCATTTGTTTGAAAAAAAAGCGCAATTTTCACTATTTTTTGGCTAATTTCTTGGCCTCCTTCAGGGGATCCCACAAGGTCTGGGTACCTCTAGAATCCCTAGGATGTTGGGAAAAAAAGACACAAATTTGGCTTGGCTAGCTTATGTGGACAAAAAGTTATGAGGGCCTAAGCGAGAGCTGCCCCAAAGAGCCAAAAAAGGCCTGGCACCGGAGGGGGAAAAGGCCTGGCAGCGAACGGGTTAATGGGGTGGGGAGGCAATGTTTAGAGTGTGGTGTTACATGTGTTAGATACATTTAGAATAGGTTAGATAGGTGCAGTTGTTGATGAAGTATAGTTAATATAGGGGAGTTTAGTGTAGGGTAGGTTTTAGGTATTCTTTTGGTACATGGTTATAAAATAAAGCCTGTTCATCTTAGCCTAATAATGTTGTTCTTTGATTGAGTGTCTGTGGCTTATAATGAGTGAACTGGCCAAGTTGGGGGAGTGGCCTAGGGTAGGCTTACTGTCTTTATTTCCCAGGTTTCCCATGTACATCCCCTATGACCAAGAAGCTGTCAGAATGGCTGCCACATGCTGTCTACCAGTGCATATATTTGCCATCCAGTGTTCCAGCCATTCACAATGCGTATATATTCTTTATCTTGGACCGGTAAATATGGTTCTTCACCTTGATTGGTAGTGTACATCTGACAACAGGCACATTTGGAACTGTATCCTGCAACACTGACAGGTGGCCATCACCGATAAAGTTAGCTTTTCCTGTTCCACACAAATAAGTTGTACCCCCATCTGGGCAAATTACCATTGATTTGGCTCAGAACCACACATGCCGTATGTCTTCTTCAAAGGATATGGGTTCAAAATCATATAGTATACACAGTAAGTTGGTTGTAGCTGACAACACCATCATTTAGCTTTCTCTTGTTCGGATCCTAGTATGTGGCTTAGTGCCTGACAGTCATGCACTCATGTACTGATATTCTGGACCAATTGACATGGGTTGACACAATGCTATCTTTTAGCTGAGTAGATGGATCACAGTAAACGTGCTTTATTTACAGGTACAATTGAAATTGTGATTTCTAGACAATATCCATTTCACAGACCCCATGAGACATATGTAGCACAATTGGTGTCCGGGGTTGAGGGACATGTCATGAGACATGGGTAGGAGAAGTGTGCATTAGTGAGGAGTTTAAAAAAATGCCAATTGGTATGGAAGAGACAATGACAGCACATAGCAGACAATTGAACAGTGGTTAGGGGAAGAGGGCACATTTCCTACTGTCACAACACTGGCACGATCCTAAGCACAGAACTAAGGAGAAATTGTCCATGTGGCACAGACTAGTGCTACCAGGTGCTTTTCCTTGAGAATGCTATTCTTTCCACATCTTCATCCTCTGATGTGTGTGGTGCCTCCTCTGCCATGGCTGATGCTGTTGTAGAGTTAGAGGGGGCCACACACACTTCAGGGTATAGAGATGTAGAATCAATGGTCCCGGCAGCTGCCATTTGTGGCAACACATAAGGCATCACTGCTGTAAGGAGAAACTGCAGATTTTTCAACACTGCAACAACATTAAGGTGGTAGACAGCCAGGTTTTCCCTGAGGGAGGCCACTTTCTGCTGGATGGACTCCAGGGTATTCTGCATGCTGCTGGCAGTTTGGGAGGGCATTTGTTGTAGCCCCTGCTTCATGACAGCAGGTATGTCCGCCAGACACCACTGGAGTCCACGTAGCTGGGAGTGAGCCTCTGGAGGCAGCTGAGTTGTCCTTATTTGGACTGAGGCATGTCCGCACTTCCTCTAGGCTGCCTGCCATGTTCTCAACCCCATCCAAACCTCCTTGGCCAGCTCCTGATGGACTCCTACCAATGTCCTCTGAAAGCTGGTCTCTGGGTTCTCGGAGTCCAGGGTTGTGTGAGTACTGGCTGGTGGTGTGCGTTGGTGGCTGGGTGGTTCATGTGAAGACCATGCAACACTGTGTGTCCTCCCTGCAACTGGAGGTTGCAGCCTTGATGCCACATTGAATATATCGCCCCTTCACACCCAGCACTTTGCGTGGAAGGTGTATGCAATGGGTGTTGCTGTGGGCGTACCACTGCAACACCCATTGTATTTTGACACTGCCTCAGAATTTGGACTATTTGTATACCGGACGCCGGGCCAATATCTGACACTAGCCCAGGGGTGGGTTTAGCATGCCAAAATCTAGGAGTAATGCTTACATTTCTACTGGATGTCTTGCTTATACTATGTGTGCTGCATTTTGCTGCGGACAGAGTAAGAGCAAATGGCACTTTAAGTTTGTTGTTGTGCAGGATGGTGTTACTTCCTGCACATAAACACTCTTCCCCTCAAAGCAGCCATCCTTGCACTATGGTGCAAGGGTGGCTGCCCTGGCGCACAACATCTTATTTCCCCTTGCGCAGGGGGGTACGCAGGGGTGTGGTGTACTCATGTATATGGTGCATTCCTGCTTTTTCAAAATGATGGTGCATGATGCTGCCTAATTTTGCATAGCGACATGCACCATCATTTTCTGTTTGATCTAAGCCCTCTAACTTGTCAAATGGTGAGAGTGCAGCCACTTGTTCAGCTGCACACATGATGTTCACATACATGCACAATGTGTTGTATGCATTTTATTTTGTGCCCATTCCCATATGACGCATATGGTTGTGTGTGAGTTGTTGTGGGTTCACTCTGTATGGGTTGTGTTCCACAGGTTGCAAGCTTTAGAGCTGATTTTTTCTCATTTTGCATGGCTCCGAGCAGCTGCAAGATGTGTTGCAGTACACTGTAGCAGTGTAGATATGCAGTGATGTGCCATATTAACTTGAATGCAGTACAGTCCTGCAATTCCCCCTGCACAGATTAGTGCTCTCTGCACCAACACAGGCATTGTGTCAGCATAATGACGAGGGGCCTGCCTTGAAGTGATGATTTGTTTATGTGAATGGAGGTGTCCCTTCCTACACATGTACAAGCTATTTTGTGGAGATGGCATTTCAATGTGTGCTGCAAGATGCAGCACACATGAGTAAAGGCAATGCGACATTGAGGAAGGGAAGCATTTTGGCAAGAGACACCACTCTGACACCACCCCTGGGGTGGTATTGACTTCCGTCCTAGTCTCTGATGTCTACCTTGTGTTGGTACAGGGGCTTTGACTTTATGCAATGGGTGTTGCAATGGCACAGCCACAGCATTTGCATGTGGCTACCAGGAAACGTGGTGCTTATTTACATGGCCTATGTTGACGTTGTGTATCTGTTGGTGTACATTGCACAACCAAAGCATCAGTACTTGTGTGGCTTGAGTGTGGAATGTGCATCTTGATTCAGGACCTATGTTTCCCAATACAACTCTTTAGCATGCATTGAGTGTGCCCTATGTGTCTCCCCCTTCTGCCATTAGTGGAGTTCCAGATATCCTCACCTGCAACGGACCCTGCATTTGTGGTGGTTCATGGTAGTCTGCACTGTCCTGTCCTGCGATTCCAGTGACCCGCTCCTCTGGTATGACCGCTAAAACCATATCCTCCAGCTCATACAGGTCCTCTTTTGGTGTGGGACTTCCACCTCCAGTCTGCAGTGCTGCCTTACAGTTTCTGGCAAGTTTCTCCTTAGTCCTGCGCTTGCAATCATGCCAGCGCTTCTTGACCTCAGTGACAGTCCTCTTCACCTCAGTGACACTGTTGACCTTGTCCACTATTTGCTGCCATATTGCATCTCTCCTACCAACTGGCAATTTGGAGGTGACGAAGAGCTGGTGTTGCTGCTCCGTCACCTCTGTGACCAGGATGTCATGCTTCTGCTCGCTAAAGCGACACTTGCGCTTTCTCTTCTCCTTCCCCTGTGACTTCTCTGGACCCTCCTGGCTGGTACTTGGGTGTTTGGGATCTCCCTGGGGTCTCTCTTGGCCTGATGATTCCATCTTCTCTTGCTATTGCACTCTTTCCTGCTTTTGTGTTTTGTTCTGACGCTAATGCAGTGTAAAAATTACGCTAACCCTTTTGCAACATGTTTACGTCCTGCAAAATGTTGAAGTGCCACTTTTGCAGCATTGTCATTTTTCCTTACGGCAATGCGTAGCTGTTAGTGCCTTTTTTTTACGCCAACCATTCCTTAACTCTATACTACGTAATTTCATAAATATGGTGCAAGAATGGCACTAAGGAATGACGCTAGCTCGGGTTAATAAAAATGACTCACAACTGCGCTAGCTCAGTTATGCGTCATTTTTCATAAATATGCACCTTTTTTTAACTTACCTCTGCTGTCAGGGAACGTTATATTTCAGCTGATTTTACTTCAATTTTTATTACACTAACAGTGAATAATGAAACATTATTTGCTATTAGTGTAATAAAAAAATGAGAGAAAACAGAGTGGAGCCCCATCCGACATCCTTAAGGACTGCCTGCCAATGTGTTCCTGGCACTGATTTTGCCACATCTGAGGCCAGGGCCCACAAAGACAGTGCCAGGGTTTGCAGAGGATAGGCCAGTGTTCACAGCTGTGACCCCTGGTGGCCCCTAAATGACATCCATGCCTAAAAGATCTTATCAGGGCACTAGTCAGAGGTACACGTGGGTGGACGGCATCCACCCACTATTTTCACAGGGTGGACGCTGTCCATCCTGCCGTGAAGTTTGCCCCCATTGTATAATGCTGAATTTGTCCTGGTGTAATTTTAAGACACCAGGACACATTCAGCAGCGCCTGCCTGTTGTCTGCTTTTGATCTGAACAACAACGTCCAGGCATGGAGCGGGTTTTTCCAATTCAAGACTCAAGCTGGCCCCATAACGAATTCTGAATTTAAGGGGCCCTCAGGCGTCCTTTTGTTGGAGTGCCCTTGACTGGAAGCTATCTGGAGTCTCACACCTATATGCAAATGCAGTGGAGGGGAAACAAAGGCACACAGTTTGTCAGCACTTTACATGTACTTAAGAGAGGCATGCGTTTTGACTTTGTTCAGTTCCTGTATATGAGAGATATGCATACACTATTAGACTGTCAGATGTGTTGGTCTGTCCTAGTATTTACACAAAATAACTACTTAAATATTGCTATTTTTTTAATTCTGTTATATCGCTGTTCATCAAAATGCTGGAAGACATAGCACTTTACATCACACATACTCATTACATTGACAATAAATCATACAAGTTTGTTCATCATGTTCAGAATATGTTACATAAGACAGTGAGGGTTACAAGATGTAGGAGTCGCACATTGTCCTTCATAGCTCACTGTGCTATATATAGAAGGATTACAATTTATGATCTGCAAGTAAGAAAAGTATCTCTGTGGAAAAAGCTGTAACTTACCTATCTACATAAAGTAAAAATTGGACATCTGCATGTCACATTATGGCCCACATTACATCTTTGGCGGTAAGTACCGCCTACCGCTGCGGCAACGGCCGCCAAAAGACCGTCGCCGCGGCTAACATCTGTCTGCCATAATATGACCACAGCCGGATTTCTGCCACAAGAAGGGTGGAAATCCAGCTGTGGTCATGCTGGAGGACAGTATTAAGGTGGTGCTGCTACCACCAGCAGCGCCACGCCAGTAGACCGCCGCCAGCCATATTATGAAAAATAATACTGCCTGGCAGTGTTCTGCTGGCGGGCCCTGCTGGCGGTAGCAGCACCCCGTTCTATCCCCTGCCGGAAGACCCCCTGGATTGAGGTAAGTCAGGTCTCCGACAGGGGGGGGGGTGGGGGGTGTTGTGTGTGTGTTGGGGTGTGTGTGCATGAATGTGTGAGGGTGGGCGTGCATGCGAATGAGTGTGTAGTGTTGCTTGCGTGTGTGCATGTGTGAGAATGCATGTATGAATGCAAATGTGAATGCGTGTCTGCGTGTAAGTTTGAATGTGTGTACGGATGTGTGAGTGAATGAATGGATGCATGCGTGTATGAATGCGTGTATGCCTGTGTGAGTGTGTGACTGCGTGGTGTGTGCCTGCGAGTTTGCGTATATGGGGGGAGGACTGGAAGAGGGGAGCATGGATGGAGGGGGTGTGGGGGTTGTCTGGGGAGTGTTGGAGGGGGTGGTGGGCCTCCTACCAGTGACAGGGAAAGAATTCCCTGTCATGGGTAGGGCCTACTGCCATGGTTTTCGTGGTGTTACGAACGCCATGAAAACCATGACGGTAGGCAGGGTCAGAATGCCGCTGACAGGACAATAGCTGCCACCGGGCTGGAGATTGTTATCTCCGGCCCAGCGGCTGCTACCGCCATGGCGGCCGGTGTGGACCATTGGCCGGATGGCTTCAGCCAACCTGCCAATGTCATAATTTGGCTGCATGTACCGCCAGCCTGTTGGCAGTACTACCGCCACATTTCCACTGACCGCCGGGGTCATAATGACCCCCAATGTATTTAGCAGACATTAACACTCTATCCTAATTTGAGTCAAAACAGGCACTACACAAAACACAGATATTTCCAGCAAATACGTTAACCAACAAAGTTATCTTACCATCATTATTGCTCCCTTGGATTCACTGGGAACCCAAAGATTTCTGCTGCAGGTGTCTTAACCTTATAGGATATTTTAAAATTCTGACTTTGCTATTAATTAAGCTGAACAGATTTACTGTCCTGTTTCTCCTTGTTGCCATTATTTTGTGGGACATATTTTACAAAACAAGGCCCATATTTGTTGGCTTTGTGGTGCAGGGCAGTGCAGCAAGTCACCTTGCTGCTCTGGCCCGTGTCACAGGGAAAGGACAGGAATTCACAGTATTCATCCAATACAGAGCAGCCCTGTCCTTTCCTCCAGCACTGGCATCCTTTTGGAAGCCTAGCGACAACACAGGCACCCTTACACCATGCTGCAAGGATGTCGGTGTTGCATGCAGGAATGTTGTTTCTGCAGGAAGGGGCACCTTCCTGCACAAAAACAATCCTGAGGGGGTTTCTTCTTTCTATGTGTGTTACAGAATGCAGCACACGTAGAAAGTAGAAAAACAAGGAGAAATAAAGATATTTCTCCTTGTTCTGCTTCTGCTGGGTAAGTGTAGGATTTTGGAGCATTCCCAGGTTTACAAGACCTTGTAAATCTGAGAATGTGTTAAAATCCATGGGATATGCATGGGAACACCCACCGCAACACCAATGGAATGCCTACCCAGGGCAGAGTAAGATAACACAGTGACTTGTGCTGCTTTGCCTCACTCCACGCTAATGGCTTTAACTAGAATAAACGCGAGACCCATTGCATTGCAAATGCTTGTTAGGACTAGTGCCTTGGATCTTATTATTTGCATACGCTCGTTGGGAAACGAGACAAACATTTTTTGTGTACGTTTATCTCCGTTCACAATTTCACTTCCATAACACCCTTCAGTGGCTTATTGGGATGCAGGTTTTCCTTTCCTGTGTCTTTCATCTCTTCTACCAGTGCATACATAAGTAATTCATAGAAGGCGATGGGATCTCCTAAAGGGGAATGAGAGTCGAGCTACAACTACAGACTTCAAATTCAGATTGTCGATTGAAAATGTCTTCATAGCTAACTCCACTGAAACTAGCACCTCTTTGGGCTCTCTGAGCAGCAACTCCCTCCCTGTGCCTTCATTTCAGCCCCAGAGAGCATAGGATGCTCATGTCACGTTCCTCCAGTAGGCAGAATATGCGCAGCATATCTCAACCCCACATCCCTCAGGCTACCTGCAGCACATTCCTCTGGCAGACAATCTCTTCTTCGGGTGAGAGTTCAAAATATGCCTGTGAAGCTGAAAGTCATAGAAGTGGCTCAAGCGTTATGCAAACACGTAGGAGGAAGCAGAGGTTCAGATAGAGCAGGGGCAGGGGCAGCTCTTCCGACAGGTCTCTGAGAAGGAGGTAAGAATAACCTCGTCTTCCTACTCCGTCTCATCCTGTCCTCCGTCCCACGCCCTCCCAAAACATGCTCACACTCAGTGGCTTCTTCATGTCCTAGGTTCACGCTGAAAGCAGAAATTGGGCCCGTATTCTAAGCACTGTGACTGTCTAAATCAATCTCCGCATTGTGTTCAGGGCGGGTACATGCGATTCCTATTGGTTGTCACTGAAACCGCAGAAGAAATGTTTTTTCCTTTCAGAATGAGAAGAAGCACAAGCTAATATGAAATGCTTATATGACAGAGGGGGTCATTCTTACTTTGGCGGGCGGCGGAGGCCGCCCGCCAAAGTAACCCCGTCAGAACACCGCAACGCGGTCGAAAGACCGCTGCGGTGATTCTGAGATTTGCCCTGGGCTGGCGGGCGGCCGCCAAAAGGCCGCCCGCCAGCCCAGGGCAAATCAACCTTCCCACGAGGACACCGGCTCAGAATTGAGCCGGCGTAGTGGGAAGGTGCGACGGGTGCAGTGGCACCCGTCGCGTATTTCAGTGTCTGCATAGCAGACACTGAAATACTTTGCGGGGCCCTCTTACGGGGGCCCCTGCAGTGCCCATGCCATTGGCATGGGCACTGCAGGGGCCCCCAGGGGCCCCGCGGCACCCCCTACCGCCATCCTGTTCATGGCGGGTTTCCCGCCATGAACAGGATGGCGGTAGGGGGTGTCTGAATCCCCATGGCGGCGGAGCGCGCTCCGCCGCCATGGAGGATTCAGAAGGGCAGCGGACCGCCGGTTTACCCTTTCTGACCGCGGCTGAACCGCCGCGGTCAGAATGCCCTTCGGAGCACCGCCAGCCTGTCGGCGGAGCTCCCGTGGCCGGTGACCCTGGCGGTCACCGGCCGCCAGGGTCAGAATCAGGCCCAGAAGAATCTTTTGACGATGAGGCATTTCTCAAAAACACGGGCTCAGAACTTCATCTTAGTGGTGGAACGATCTACAAATAAGCACTCTGGTCGTTCTGAAAGACAACTTGGAACGAAACTGCTTTGTCAACCTTTCTCGCATTTTATGTGCTCTCTCGTTTCCCTTTCCTGTTCTCCTCAGACACAGTTCTTGAATTCTTCAGAGAAATTGAGCTTTCAGCGGTCAGCTCAATAATAGCATATGATGACACACATAATCGATAACAAAGTGCTCCATGAGCTGCAAAACAAAACCTTAATGCTCATATTAAATTACCGTATGGGAAAAATATATGATTCATATAATCTTTTCTTTGTAAATCTGTATCCATCATCAGCGGAAATAGGACACTAAAGTGGGCGCTGCTTGTATTTCAATGACTTTTTCTGCAAGTTGCTTTGGCAAGTCTGTTGTTTTATTATTGTAAAGCCTTTAAATTTTATTAACATTTCAGTGTTTATTGACAATGTTTTTTTTTTTTGTAGCTTTTATTTTTTCCTACCATGATTTCGTTGTATATTTAGGTACAGCCATTATATTAATTGGGAAGAATAGCTCTGGTTATTTGGAACACCAGGTTTGCAGTCTTATGTCAAAATATGTTTTCAGTATATTGCTAGATCGCCAAGCTTTGCTGTCATCTCTACAGGCAGCTGCCAAAGTATCCTTGATTTGAATCACCAGAGAGGTAACGCATCTTTTCTGAAGCTTGCCTCGCCCATAAATCATCATCAATTAAACTTCATTGTGTCGAGAATTTCTCATTTTAGATCCTTTGTTACCAAATAAGTCTTTCATACGTTACGCTGTAGGTAAATTCAGTACTTTTGAATTAAACTGGCTGTAACTTGTCACAGTTCCCCTTTTAACAATCCTTGACGAAGCCAATAAGTTTCTGTATTTTTAAAGAGAACTTTTGCACGTCATTGAAAAGCTACATTCAGCACTTTCCAGATGCAGGCTGCCTTAAGCTATTAGTAGTGGTCCCTTTAAGGGGCGTGGTTAGGATCACGCAAGAGATGGTGGCTCTTTAGCGAGCTCCCGTGAGCTCGCCCTAATACACCGCTCACTGATGACTCTGGAGGATATTTGAGGCTAGAACTGGGGCTGAGAATGCAAGCTGACCGTGCAGCTGCCGTAAGATCAAGGGCCCAAGCAAAGCTTTGTGACAAGCTGGCCTGTGAACTGACATTCTTCATTCGCTCTCAAGCAGCACCAAAGAAGATGGTGATGCTGCAATAGACGCTGTCGGCCGCAATGAGATGTGACGCAGTTTCCCTCTGTTCCACTTCACCAGCTTGCAATCATCTGCTACCCTTACCAACCTGTTGCAGTCGGATCCAGCAGTCCAAGTGGTGCATGGTGACAAGCGCTGGCCTGTGAATTGCCATTCTTTTACTGCTCCCAAGCTATAACAAAAAAGATGCAGCGTTGCGATAGATTCAACGAGCCGCAGCAAACTGCAACATGGTCTCCCTCTGCTACCCTCACCAGCCTGCAATCATCTTTGTGGCGCGGTGCCAGCAGTCCTGTGCCTCAACAAATTTCAGCCTCTGCTTCAATTGCATAGGCTGCAGCATTGACTAGGATGACTCGCCACCTCAACATCAGCATGGTCTGGAGCTTAGTGATGGTGCCGCTCGGGCCAGAAGTATATTTTACCCAGCTCATCCTAATCTGTGACCGGGCTGGCCAGAAGTCTTCAGGTCCACAGTGCCAAGTGAGGTAGTGGTGGGTCCTGAAGTGACTATCATGGGGACTATCTAATGGTGCCATTTGTATGAGGCTGGCCTGGCTTATAGTGGGTACCTTGTGGTACTTACACCTTGTGCCAGGTCCAGGTATCCCTTATCAATAGGTTAGTAGTGTTCTAGCAGCGCAGGCAGATAGAGGTAGCTATAGCAGAGCAGTTTAGGCTGAACTAGGAGACATGCAAAGCTCCTACTATACCACTATATCACTTAGCACTATATCATAAGAAAATACAATACTCAGAGTTACTAAAAATAAAGGTACTTTATTTTATGACAATATGCCAAAAGTATCTCAGAGGATATACTCCCTTAGGGGGTAAGTAAAATACACAAAATATACACACACAAACCAAATCAGGTAAGTAAGCAGTTAGAAAAGTAGTGCAAACACTGTAGAACACAATAGAATGCAATGGGGAGAAATAGGCCTAGGGGCAACACAAACCATATACTCCAAAAGTGGAATGCAAACCACAAATGGACCCCAGGCCTAGGGTAGTGTGTAGAGGGTCGCTGGGAGTGTAAGAAAACACTAAGGTTGTCTAAGATCCCCCACCCAAGACCCGGAAAAGTAGGAGTAAAGTTACCCTACTACCCCAGAAAGACAGTGAAGGTGAGATAGGGAATTCTGCAAGGACAACAACTGACTGCAAAGCATTGAAGACGGATTCCTGGACCTGAGGACCTGCAAAGGAAGGGGACCAAGTCCAGGAGTCACGCAAGTGTCCAGGGGGGGGCAGGAGCCACTAAACCCCGGATGAAGGTGCAAAAGGGCTGCCTCTGGGTAGAAGAAGCCGAAGATTCTGCAACAACGGAAGGTGCTAGGAACTTCGCCTTTGGTCAGAAGATGTCCTACGGCGTGCTGGAGGATGCAGAGTTGTTTCCACGTAGAAAGACCACAAACAAGCCTTGCTAGCTGCAAGAGTCGGGGTTGAAGGTTTTGGGTGCTGCCAGGGCCCAGGAAGGACCAGGAGGTCACACCTTGGAGGAGGAGACAGAGGGGTGCTCAACAACACAGAGAGCCCACGCAGAAGCAGACAGCACCCACAGAAGCACCTGAACAGGCATTCAGAAGATCTGAGCACAACGGTCGACTTAGCACAACAAAAGGGAGTCCCACGAAGTTGGAGTCCAACTCAGTGAGTTGGGCAATGCAGGACGGAGTGCTGGGGACCTTGGCTAGGCTGTGCATGAAGGAAGTCTTGCAAAAGTGCACAGAAGCCCTAGCAGCTGCAGTTCACGCAGTGCACAGGATTACTGTCTGGTGTGGGGATGCAAGGACTTACCTCCACCAAATTTGGACAGAAGGGCCACTGGACTGTCGGGGACACTTGGATCCAGCTCCTGTGTTCCAGGGACCATGCTCGTCAAGATGAGAGGGGACCCAGAGGACTGGTGATGCAGAAGTTTGGTGCCTGAATTGGCAGGGGGAAGATTCCGTCGACCCACAGGAGATTTCTTCTTGGCTTCCAGTGCAGGGTGAAGGCAGACAGCTCTCAGAGCATGCACCACCAGGAAACAGTCAAGAAAGCCGGCAGGATAAGGCACTACAATGTTGCTGGTAGTCTTCTTGCTACTTTGTTGCAGTTTTGCAGGCGTCCTGGAGCAGTCAGTGGTCGATCCTTGGCAGAAGTCGAAGAGGGAAGTGCAGAGGAACTCTGGTGAGCTCTTGCATTCGTTATCTGGCGAGATACCCACAGGAGAGACACTAAATAGCCCTCAGAGGAGGATGGCTACAGAAAAAGGTAAGCACCTATCAGGAGGGGTCTCTGACGTCACTTGCTGGCACTGGCCACTCAGAGCTGTCCATTATGCCCTCACACCTCTGCATCCAAGATGGCAGAGGTCTGGGACACACTGGAAGAGTTCTGGGCACCTCCCCTGGGAGGCGCTGGTCAGGGGAGTGGCCACTCCCCTTTCCTTTGTCCAGTTTTGCACCAGAGCAGGGCTGGGGGGATCCCTGAACCGGTGTAGACTGGCTTATGCAAGGAGGGCACCATCTGTGCCCTTCAAAGCATTTCCAGAGGCCAGGAGAGGCTACTCCTTTCAGGCCCTTCACACCTATTTCCAAAGGGAGAGGGTGTAACACCCTCTCTCAGAGGAAATCCTTCTGTTCTGCCTTCCTGGGACTGGGCTGCCCAGGCCGGGGGGGCAGAAACCTGTCTGAGAGTTGGAAGCAGCGGTAGCTGCAGAGAAAACCCCGGGAAGTTAGTTTGACAGTACCCGGGCTCTATGCTGGAGACCCGGGGATGCATGGAATTGTCCCCCCAATACCAGAATGGTATTGGGGTGACAATTCCATGAATCCTAGACATGTTACATGTTCATGTTCGGAGTTACCATTGTGACGCTACATATAGATATTGACCTATATGTAGTGCATGCGTGTAATAAGTAACTTTGCACCACAATACCTTTTTAGGCATCTTTTTACTAGTGAGGTCATTAAGAAGAGCTGCAATGGAGCCATAATTCTTAATAAACCTCCTGTAGTACCCTGTGAGGCCTAAAAAGGCTCTCACCTGGGTTTGAGTTATAGGGGGAGCCCATTCCATAATGGTCTGGATCTTCCCCTGCAGTGGTGCAATCTGTTCCCCACCTACCAGGTGGCCCAGATAACCCACTTTTGCCTGCCCTATCTGGCACTTTGAGGCCGTGATAGTGAGGCCTACCTTTTGCAGGGCCTCCAAACTTTCCACAGGTGGACCAGGTGATCATCCCTGGTGGAGCTAAAGACAGCTATATCATCCCGATATGCTGCACTAAAAGCTTCCAACCCTTGCAGGACTGTGTTCACCAACCTTTGAAAAGTGGCAGGTGCATTCTTCAGACCAAAGGGCATCACAGTGAACTGATAGTGCCCTCCAATGGTTGCGAATGCAGTTTTAGGTTTTGCATCTTCTGATAACTTAATCTGCCAATACGCTGCAGTTAAGTCAAAAGTGCTCAGATACTTGGCAGAAGCCAGTGTATCAATCAGCTCATCTGCCCTGGGTATAGGGTGAGCATCTGTCTTGGTTACTTGGTTGAGCCCTCTATAGTCAACACAAAACCTCATCTCTCTTTTTCCATCCTTACTGTGAGGTTTTGGAACCAGCACCACTGGACTAGCCCATGGGCTTTCTGAAGGCTCAATCACTCCTAAGTCTAACATTTTCTGAACCTCTTGTTTAATGCAGTCCCTGACATGGTCAGGCTGCCTATAAATCTTACTTTTGACAGGCAAACTGTCTCCTGTGTTGATTGTATGCTCACACCAAGTAGTGGTACCTGGTATTAGTGAGAAGAGTTCTGAAAAGTGATTTAAAAGATTTATACAGTTGTCTTTCTGTTCAACAGTAAGACAATATGCAAGTACTACTCCCTCCACTAAGCCATCAGCTTCAGTGGTGGAGAAGAGATCAGGGAGAGGGTCACTCTCTTCTTTCTGTCCCTCATCAGTTGCCATGAGCAGGGTGAGATCAGCCCTGTCATAGTAGGGTTTTAGGCGGTTGACATGGAGTACCCTAAGGGGACTCCTGGCAGTGCCCAGGTCTACCAAGTAGGTAACCTCACCCTTTTTCTGAACAATTAGATGGGGTCCACTCCATTTGTCCTGGAGTGCTCTTAGGGCCACAGGCTCCAATACCCACACCTTCTGTCCTGGGTGGTACTGAGTCAGGACAGCCTTCTGGTCATGCCATTGCTTTTACAGCTTCTGGCTGGCCTGAAGGTTTTTACTGGCCTTTTTCATGTACTCAGCCATTCTTGATCTTAGGCCAAGTACATAATCCACAATGTCCTGTTTAGGAGCTTTAAGGGTTCTTCCCAACCCTCCTTAACAAGAGCAAGGAGACCTCTCACAGGGTGCCCAAAGAGGAGTTCAAAGGGGCTAAAGCCCACTCCTTTTTGGGATACCTCCCTGTAAGCAAAAAGGAGGCAAGGTAACAGGGCATCCCATCTCCTTATGAGTTTTTCAGGGAGCCCCATTATCATACCTTTGAGAGTTTTATTAAACCTCTCAACCAGACCATTTGTTTGTGGATGATAAGGGGTAGTGAACTTGTTAGTTACACCACACTCCTTCCACATTGCCTTGAGGTATGCAGACATGAAGTTACTACCTCTGTCTGACACCACTTCCTTAGGGAAGCCCACTCTGGAAAAGATTCCCAGGAGGGCCTTTGCCACTGCAGGAGCTGTAGTGGTTCTTAAGGGGATGGCTTCAGGGTACCTAGTGGCATGGTCCACTACCACCAGGATAAACCTATTGCCTGAAGCTGTTGGAGGGTCAACCCCCACCCTTTCAAAGGGCACCACAACCACCGGAGGTGGAATTAAGGGGGCCTTTGGAGTGCCGCCATTCTTGCCACTGGCTTGGCAGGTCACACAAGAGCGACAAAACTCTTTAGTGTCCTCTGACTTATGAGGCCAGTGAAACAGGGGAACAAGCCTGTCCCAAGTTTTACTTTGGCCCAAATGCCCAGCCAAGGGAATGTCATGTGCCAAGGTAAGAAGAAACTCTCTGTATTGCAAGGGGTTGACCAATCTCCTGGCAGCTCCAGGTTTAGAGTCCCTTGACTCTATACAGGAGGTTGTCTTCCCAATACACCTTATGGCTATCACTGACATCCCCATTCTGCAGTTTGACAGCTTGCTGTCTCAAACCCCCTAGTGTGGGACAGGTATGCTGTGCCACACTCAGCTCTTCCCTAGCAGGCCCCCCTGCACCCAAAGGTTCAGCAATGTCTGCTGCCAGCTCATCTGGTGTAGGTTCTGCACACCATCTCTCAGAGGAAATCCTTTGTTCTGCCTTCCTAGGACTGGGCTGCCCAGGCCCCAGGGGGGCAGAAACCTGTCTGAGGGTTGGCAGCAGCGGTAGATGCAGAGAAAACCCTGGAAAGTTAGTTTGGCAGTACCCGAGCTCTATGCTGGAGACCCAGGGATGCATGGAATTGATCCTAGACATGTTACATAGCCAGGTTCGGAGTTACCATTGTGACGCTACATATAGGTATTGACCTACATGTAGTGCACCCGTGTAATGGTGTCCCCACACTCACAAAGTCTAGGGAATTTGCCCTGAACAATGTGGGGGCACCTTGGCTAGTGCCAGGGTGCCCTCACACTAAGTAACTTTGCACTTAACCTTTACCAGGTAGACATATAGGTGACTTATAATTTACTTAAGTGCAGTGTAAAATGGCTGTGAAATAACGTGGACGTTATTTCACTCAGGCTGCAGTGGCAGTCCTGTGTAAGAATTGTCTGAGCTCCATATGGGTGGCAAAAGAAATGCTGCAGCCCCTAGGGATCTCCTGGGTACCTAGGTACCATATACTAGGGGATTATAAGGGTGTTCCAGTGTGCCAATCAGAATTGGTAAAATTAGTCACTAGCCTGCAGTGACAATTTTAAAAGCAGAGAGAGCATAAACACTGAGGTTCTGGTTAGCAGAGCCTCAGTGATACAGTTAGGCACCACACAGGGAACACATACAGGGCATACTTTATGAACACTGGTGTCCTGGCTAGCAGGATCCCAGTGACACAGGCAAAAACAAACATACATACAGTAAAAATGGGGGTAACATGCCAGGCAAGATGGTACTTTCCTACACCATTCTGTTGATGCACACATGATACCTGCATGCTGGAGGCGCTGAGTAGATTCCGCCTTCAAAGTTTGTGCTATTTCTAACACTATAATTTGTGCTCCGGCTGAATCTAACGACCTCCCGATGAAATCCTAGCATCCTAGATTTTTTGAGGGCCCAATTTGTCAGTCATCTGGGAATCTACTACGCCCAAATGTGATCTCTGGTTCACCAGAGTGAACTTAGTCCTCATTGAGGCTGAGTAATATTTGGAGTCTCAGTGTTTTAGGGGTTGACCATGGCAGACTCAAAAGAACACAAAGAACACAAAGAGAAGGATGGGAAAGAGGGGAAGGGTAATCTTAAAAGGTAAAAGCAAGAAACCCTCTTCCTGAACATCCCATAAAAGGCAACAAAACAAGAAACCCCACTTCCCAAATTTCCCATGAAAGACAAACAGGAAAGCTTGACCACCCTGGAGGCAATCATGAGGAAACTCAATGAGGTGCATGACATAGCCCAAAACATCAAAACAAATACTGATCCCTTTCAAGCGGAGGTCTCAGGTATTCACAAGGTTCTTAGAGCCCTTAACCTTCAGATGTCCAACCCAGAATATAGAATTGGGATGGTGGAAGACCAAATATCTGCTCAGAATAACAGCTGGCAAGCTCCAACTTGATGATAACCTCCCTTAAACAGGAAATTAACAACTTGGAAGACAGCAACAGATGTAGTATTCTCTGGATCTTTGGTCTCCCCAAAGATCGGAATCTGAAGCCCCCTCTGTGTTTGTCTTTCTGGAAAAGTGGCTTCCAGTGGTCCTGGGCCTTTTGTTTGATAGAGGCTTCAAAATTGAACATTCTCAACAGACACCCACTCACAAAACCAAAGCTGCAACAGCCCCTCGAGCTATGATATTTAAATTCCTTTGTCACCAACATACTGAGTTGATTCTGCCACAAGTGCAGAAATGCAAGTAAATCTACTGAAGAGCGCCAGGATCTCCAGATTCCAAGACAATGCGGGAGATATGGTTATGAGTAGGGAGGGCTTCCTGGCTTTCAGGAAAAACTTGCAGACAGAGAAATCCAGCACCGAACCTTGGTCCCACCCAAGTTCAGGGTTGTCTTCAAAGGACGTTTGCATTCCTTTTTGGAACCTGTGGAGCTAATAATCTTTCTTGATAATACTTTTGAATCACAGGTGGAAAAAAGTAGTGACAGGCCTGGCTGACCTGGTTGCTGTGACTACACTTACCATGGTCAACGCCACCCTGGAGGTCAACTGGGGCCTTGTTTCCCTTGCTCACTTATACTCTTTCAAGACTTTCAAGACTACTCTGGTTTAGGATCCCGGTAACAGTAAGCAGTGGATGTCCTGGCCCTTGACAATAAATGTGGTAGATTATTGCCTACCATTTAACAACTTATTCCTATTGCAGATTTAGATGATTCAAACATACCTGTCCCCAGCCAGACTTTAAGTGACATTTATGTCTATCTTTTCTTGATTTATTGATTGCATTAGTCTGTTTGCTGTAGCTCTAGGCCTCTGGCCTGCAATTCTATCTCAATTAGAGGAATAATGTACTTTACTGTATTGTTTGTATGTTCTCTGTTTCACATAGACCACAGTATGTATGCCTAAATGCTTTTCCTAATCTTAAGCACCATGGGCCAGGTGTAGCAAAAAAGCAAATTGCGACTTGCAATTTGCGAGTCCGTGCGACTCGCAAATTGCAAGTCACAATTTGCTATGCAGAAAGGTGTCTCAGACACCTTCTACAATTCGCAATGGGGTCGCAAAGACCCACCTCATTAATATTAATGAGGTGGGTCGCAATTTGTGACCCCATTGCGAGTATGGGCACTCACGGGGATGGTGGCCTGCTGGAGACAGCAGACCACCATGTCCATGACTGCTTTTTAATAAAGCATTTTTTTTTTTCTATCTGCAGCCCGTTTACCTTTTGTTTCGGTATTTTTCAGAGCAGGCAGTGGTCCATAGGACCACTACCTGCTCTGAAAAATTATTTTTGTTTCCATTCACAAAGGGGAAGAGGTCCCATGGAGACCCCTTCCCGTTTGCGACTGGGTTACCATCCACTTCAAGTGGATGGTAACTGCGATTTCATTTGCGACCGCTTTTTTGGTCGCAAACGAAATTGCATAGCATTGCGAGTCGCAAATAGGAAGGGAACACCCCTTCCTATTTGCGAGTCGGAGATGCATTTTGAGGGTCGGATCTGACTCGCAAAATGCATTTCTGCATACCGGAGAGGCTTTTGCACCTCGCAAACAGCGTTTTTCGCCGTTTGTGAGTCGCAAAACCCTTTTTACATCTGGCCCCATGTTACTTATTGTTTTCATGTTACTCATGTTATGCAGGTTACTCTTGCAGTGTGCATGTTAGACTGTGCTGTATTGAGCCTGGACTAAGGGCTTTATTATTGGTTTGGACCTCTACTTGTGGCCACCCATTTGGTCTCTTGGACAAGTCCAAAATATCAGAACACTATGTAACTCTGAGAACAGGCCATGTTGTTTTCGATGCTTGCCAATCTTGTCCCCTAATCATGTTTTAGACTGTGGATGAGTATGCTCATTTACCCCCACTATTGCTGTCTACTTACTTTAATGCTGCACTGTGCTACCCGGGGGTTCAGCTTCATTTGTGGATTTTTCCTGAGATTGTCTTGCAGCACATGTTGCTTTGGGGTGGTTTCAGATGGCTCAGATTAAACACAATGTTGGCACTGTATTATCGGGTTTGCCCTGTTCACAGACTGCTGACTCTGAGAAAGTCATCCTTTTAGCATGTTCTCCCCAATATTCCTGACTGATACTGATGTTAACTGACCCTGACTGTGCCCTGCGCTCTGCTTGACAGACCCAGGGCCAGTGCTCTGAATAAAAGGTATATGGCCAAATGGCACAATGTTCTAATTCCAGTTGGCAATGACATACCCTGTAAGTCTCTAGTAGATAATAGGGAGAGGGGGATTCAAACTACCTATAAGTACCTAGTATATAATAGGGCAGGGACGTTTGGAGGCCCAGTAGATTTCCTGCACTGGAGTGTGCATTGTTGGGTGCCTGCTGTCATTTCTAAATGCAGCCCTGCCTCACAGACTGTTTTAAAAATGCAAAATGTACGAAAATTCGGCTTTGGAATTAAAGGTGCTTTCAAAGTAACAACCTACCTTATTTTTACATATGTCACCCTCAAAGTCTCCCCTAAATGCCCCAGGGATAGGATGCCATGTAACTATAAGCAGGGACATTATAAAAGGTGTTTTATACATCCTGGTGGGGGAAAACTGCACCTTTCATTTTCCTCCATTGTAGAAAGTTGGCTCCATAGGCCATATTGTAAATATTTTTCATAAGCCTAACTAAGGGTAGGAACAAGATAAAATACCATGAGAGGACTCAAATGAATGGCAATGATAAATGCAGCAATTTGCAGTTGTTGAATGTATCATATTGTATACAGAAAATAAGTTTTGAGCCTTTCTTTACTGTAAGCCAAATTCTAGCCTGCTAGTGTTCTCTCCTGATTGGTCAGCCCTAACAGGATTAGCCAGGCTCCTTTGATGAGGTGATAAATGGCCTACACTGAGCAGAGGTTATCTGATGGGTGAGGTAGGCAGATGGTGAAGGCAGGCCAGGAAGGGGACTGGGTGAATCAAACTGAGACTTCAAAAGGATACCAGTTAGAAAGGAATGCTGCCAGGCCTGCCCCCTCACCCCTATACCTCACAGATAGATGGTGGGTTTAGGATAGGAATTTGCAGATGTCCGGAAGGGAAGTTAATGAAAATTAACTACACCATGGGGTTGGTTTAGCCAGATCTTCCTCCTCTGGAGGAAAATCATCCATCTTGGAATATTAAAGTACAATGCTTTATGGGACAAGAAGATGTCACACTTTCGAGGAAGTTGTCATACTTTTGGGTGGCACCCTGCATCTCATTAGAGAAAGGATGCCCACTGACTGTCCTCTAAGATGATTGAATAAAAGTGGCTGATCTGCTTTGGAAGTCAGATCTACTGCCTGAAACCACAAGAAAAAGAAGGACTGCCCTACTGAAACCCTGGTTTGCAACCAAGATGCCTGCACACTTAAGGACTGTGCCTGTTGCACACTGGAACCACAGTCCAAATGACTTTGCCTTGCTTCAGGACTCAGGAGGGATCTTCCTGAAAGCAACAGATGAGAAGAGCTTCCCTGCACCAACTTTCACTAAAGTACCCAGCCAGGAGTGCGTCTAGTGAACTTACAAGGATTTGGCCAGGTGCATTGTGGGATTTGAAGTCCCAAAGTTCCAAGGACCATCTTAAGGCTCCTAGACCCTCGGATTTATGTTTTGGGCACTTTCCAAAGGGCCATCTAGTCAGTAGGCCCAATACTACTAGTCATCAGTGGTATATGTTTTTAAAACTTCATTTAGGGTAGGGATGGCATTGGATTAAATTAAACATGTTGGCTAATGTTTGCATTTAACTTTTTTGCAAAAAGTATATATGTTGTGGGGTAATATGTGATGGCATAGGAGGATGTATGCTGTTGTTGTGAAATTTTATAGCTCAGTTAATTTTTGTGTTTTGCATTGCTGAATTAATGTTAGTTTTTTCTTCAGTGTTACCACCATGCCTTCTTATGGCCAGTGTATATGTGTGTGCATGGGTGTGTGTGTGTGTGTGTGTATAGGCATGGATATCCCACGCTGCGAGGACCGGTCCACCATTTGTCTTTCTTCTCCATGCTGTGTGGCCATGGGCCATTTTCTGTAGTCTATGTCCATAGGCCTGTATGTGTTCTTTGCTCTCCATGCCTCCTTGTTCACAGTTGTTGTTTGACCATGCAGCTGGTGGCAATGTTCTGCATCCAGCCATAGGCTTGCATGTTTTCTTTATTTGCCATGCCTTCTTTCTCCTTGTTGTTTTACAATGTGGCTGGCAGCCATTTTCTGCATTACTGCCAGTGTCCTTTTGTCACAGGCTTGCATGTGTTCTTTGCCATGCCTCCTTGCTGTTCTTTGACCATGTGGCTGGTAGCCATTTTGTGCATGTCACCAGTGTGCCTTTGCCATAAGATTGCATATAAACATTGGCAATTATTGGCAATTTGTTTATTTTAAGTTTCTATTTTAGTGTTTTATTTTAATTTTCTATTATTATTTTATTTTAATTTTTTATTATATTTTATTTTAATTTTTATTTTTTAAAATATTTTTTTTAGTTTTAGAGATTACATTTTCATTGTAACTATTTTTATTTACATTTTTAATTGTAATTTTTAATGGCTTGTTTTTTTTTGTTTTTTTTTTCATTTTTAAAAATGTTCAATTTCATTTTATTTAATTCTGCATTTTGTCTTGATCCCTCCACCCATCCTCCCATCCGTCCACCCATCCACATCCATCCCTCTATCCACCAAAGGTGCACAGTCGAGATACTTTAGGTGTATAATAATTCAATTTCCTCCTGGACACCCTGGCTGCGGTGCACTGCAGACAAATCAGCAGCATAATTAGTTTTTTTAATGATTATTCCGTTTCCCGTTGACCACCTTGCTGCTGTAGGATTTGTAAGGATTATTCCATTTGCCCATGAACCTCTCTCTGACAACCACCTTATGTGTCTCCTTTAAATCAGATGGAGATAAAGTAAATAGCTATAGCTGCATATTGTGCTGCCTGATTTGAAATTAAATTTTATGGTGTGGTGATGTGGTTTGACTTTACAATGTTTAACTAAATTGGTATTTATACATAAGTAATCAACCATAATAATATTGCATTTGTCTGTACCTTTTCAACTTGCAACAATGTCACGTTTCACTAACTACATGTTTTTCTTCCTTGTTTGCTTTTAAGTGCACAAGAAAAGAGACAACACATCACCTGCAATACTGCCAAAGAGAAGGCCTGTATAGTTAGTCGTCCAATCTCTTCCACCTGTGCAGCTTGGTGCCACTGCCAGCTGAGACCTTTAAGATGGCCCCAAAGAAAGTTGCCCCCATAAAAATGGTCAGTGAGAAGAAGCAGTTTTCCACCAGTGGTGTGCTGACCGCAACCTTTTTTGGGAGATGTGTGCCTGCCACACCAGCCTCCAGGGAGGAACCTGGGAGTAGCACTCCCACATCTACAGCACCACCCCAACCTAAGCCCAAAACCATCTCTGTCAGTGAGGCAGGCACTGCAATCATGGCAACACCAACGAGCAGTGAGCAGTGAATTAGATATGTCCTTTTTGCAAAGTAGTACCCAGTCAGTTCAGGAAACAGAGCAAATTGGACAGCAGCAGCAGCCAGCAATAGTAGATCTTCCTGAAGTTAGAGCAGAACAGGAGGTTGAGCTTCCTGCCAAGCAAGAACCTCCTCTTTTAGAATCAATGGCTCCCAGATCTCCAGCAAGAAAAAGGAAGGATACTACTGCACCATCTTCTCCAAGCACCACTTCTGGTGACGATGATAAGGAAATGGAGTGGACCCCAGCAGAGTCTGGGAGATGCCAGGATAGGCAAAGGAAAAAAAAAGTCCCAGAAAGCCTTAGAATCATGGAAGAGGATGATGGTGAGGAGTAGGATGATGGTGAGCCAGTCATTGCGGAGGCTGGCACAGAGGAGTTTGACATTACTATCCAACCTGCTTTGAGGGATGTAGCACAGGCAGCACCTCCAGCTCCTGTATTTGTAAGGACCCAGCAGAGACATGCACCAATATACTCCAGTAAAAGTATGCACTGCAGAGAAGCAATCAACTCACCCAACTACCTCCAGTTCTTCTTCAGACATTGCAGTGGCCCAGTAAGAAAGTACTTCTCCCCAGTTTGGGACTTTTTCACGATTAACAAACAGAAGGAGAACATTGCGACATGCTCCATTTGCCATGCAAGTGTTTATCGAGGGTAGCCTGGTTCACATTATGGTACTGGAGGCCAGGCGACCCATATGTAAAAACATCATACAATCAGGTGGGAGGAACACCTTTAAAAAAATTGCTGATCCAGGTCGCTGTGGTTGAGGTGAGGAAAGCCCAGAAATATCAACTACAACTGATCAAATCATGTTGGAAGTTGAAGAAGAAGACGGTAGCATCCCCACGCAGAGCTGCCCTGTCCCCAGCAGTGTGCCAGAATCACCTGCCTCAGTGACCTCACAATGGCACAGGAAGGCTCACAGTCAGTGGAGACACCACAGCATATAGTGACCGCACCACGACTCACATTGAATCTCCCACCTCCTACATTTCAAAAGTCACCTGCGTCAGTGGCCTCAGAAAATAAGAACATACAGGCTGCTATTACGGGCATGTTTATGCAGGAGGGGCCTGTGATCGGTTCCTGTGTTGAAGGAATACTCGAACGCGTTGGTCAGGTGTGCCAGTGTTTTATTATAACAAGAGGATAGTCGGTGAGGTATGGTGCAGGTAAGTTTAAAGGGTTTTTCCTCCTTTGGGTGGGTGGTGGTTTCTTGTTGTGGTCGTTCTCACTCTTCTCTCTCTTTTATTTCCTCGGTATACAGGTGTCCCGGGAGGTACATGTAAAAGAACAGAGGACATAAGGTAAGTGGAAGGAGCACTATGGAGTTTTCTCTTTCTTTTTTTCCCTTTCTAGTATCTGCCGTTTTACTGTGTGGTTTACAATGGCTATGATCTCACTGTCTCTCTTTGTTCGTTTGAAAAACCGTTCTTCTGGCCTTTCCCGTGCGTTACTGTTCTTCCCTTTCTTCCATGGTGCCTTCTATATTTTCGTAGGTGCAGTGCTTTTCAAGGTGCCTTAATATATATATATATAAAAAAGTGCTTCGGTGTGCTCGATGTGGAAGGGTGTCTGTGCTCTGTTTTCCTCCCCCCCCTCCTTCCCTTTAATTCCCTCGTTCCTTCCCCTCTCCCTTTTTCTTCTTCTTCCCCCCACCCCCTTTCATACGTCTCTCTCACTCTCGCTCTCTTTCTCTCTTTTCTTCCCCACTCAGGTATGTGATCCCACGCACCTGGGTTCGCCACGCTTGTCCAGAAGCATGGCGGGCATTAGCGTTTCGTCCTCCCGGCTGCCTGCTCCCGCAGGTCCTGTCAAACGTCTCCGGTTGATTTCTCCAAGTTGTATTCAGTGGTTTCTGGGTCTCGAAGCGCCGCCCTTCTTCTTCTTTGCTGGTCTCTGGTAGCCCGATTCTTTCCTCCTCTTGGGTTCGTCCGTCCGCTTTCTCCACACCATTTTCTCTCATCAGTGCTGTCGGAGGCAATTTTAACTTGGCGGCGGCCTGCCGATCCTGAAAGTCCCACCAATCACGGGACGGGAGGCGGGTCAGGCAACGGTCCTCAGGGGCAGAGACAGCACAGGACCTGGAAGTGTGCGGGTGATCTCCAATCAACCCGTCACAGGGCCCTATGACCTCAACCATCCATTGGAATGTTTGTAAATGGGAAACTTTCAAAACTGTAAGCACCGGACCTCCTCCCTTTTTCTTTTGTGGAAGGAGTGGGATTCTTAGAGTTTGTTGCAGCCATCTGCCCACAATGGAAGGTTTCAAGTCGAACCTATTTTGCCAGAGTTGCTGTTCTAGCGCTGCATGTCAATGTGCTGTAATTAGTTTGACAAGCTTTGCACCAAAGTGTTGTCCACACTATCCACCATTATAGCAGATGTGGACCAGTTGTCAAGCTACTGATTACATGTGCATTACTGCACACTGGATCTCTTTTATGAGGCTAAAGTAACAGCCATCTACAAGCTTTGGTCCTGAAGAAGTTTTTAAGACTATTCAGCGGCCTGCAACAACAGCTTTGTTTGCCATGGAGAAATCACATATAACTGCAAACATCTTGGATGAATTTAATAGCAAGGTGTCTGATTGGATTTGTTACAACGGATAATGGCAGTAACATAGTGAAGTCCATTACATACAGTGGCTATTTTAGGGGCCTGTGTTTGATGCATTGCATCAACCTGGTTGTGCAAGACTTTTTCAAAAAAGAAGACATATGCCCTCATTACAACCCTGGCAGTCGGTGTTAAAGCGGCGGTAATACCGCAAACAGGCTGGCGGAAAAAAAATGGGATTACGACAGTGGCGGAAACCGGCAACACAGACAGCCACTTTAACACTCCGACCGCCACGGCGGTAGAAACAAACTGTGCGGCGGACACCGCTAACAGACAGGCGGAAAACAAAGTACCGACCACCATATTACAAGAGGCCTATCCGCCACCTTTTCCGGGGCGGAACCAATGCTATCAAAAGCACGGCGGGAACAGTACACAGAAGGGAAACCACTCACCTCTCGACACCCAACGAGGAACCAGGACGCCATGGAGCCCGAACTTCAGGTGTTGCCCATGTTGGTTTACCTCCTCTTCTACCAGGAGTACGAACGGCGGCGGTGGCGACCACGGTGAGTACTGCACCTACCACACGGGGGAGGGAAGAGAGTGACACACACACGCAACACGCAACAACCCCACCCTCACCCTCACCCACAACAACATACACACAAATACATGCAGCAACATTACATATACACCCCCCCCACCCCTTAGAAGAACGCAAGGACAAAAGGAAATGATTGTAACGATTGTAATCATGAAAAATCCATTAGTCCAAAGTCAAAATTCAGTATATACAAATATGTACACCAACTACACAAGTCCGGATAGTGTACTAATCATTGTCCGTGGACCACTGGGCCCAAAATGCATGGGCTAAGCCTACACATGATACCTGACTCGAAACGGAGAGAACACTGCTGGGGCATCAGATCAAAAATACACAGGCACCTCAGGAGGAGGGGGGCACCTCAGCCTGATGAACGCACAACGCCACTGCTGCACGAGGGGGCTCCATGCCCATTGCTGTATCCTGGGGAGTGCAAAGCCACAGTCTCTCAAGTCTCTCCAGTGGGTGGTTTGCCCACTGATTTATCCTGGGGAGTGCAAAGCCACAGTCTCTCAAGTCTCTCCAGTGAGTGGTTTGCCCACTGATTTATCCTGGGGAGTGTAAAGCCACAGTCTCTCAAGTGGATAACAGTCTCCACTGGTTCTGAAGGGGCCCTGGTGCCCAGAGTGCTTCATCCTGCCAAGGACTGTGGTAGTGGATGTGATACTCCACTGGTTCTGGAGGGGGCATGGTGCCCAGAGTGCTTCATCCTGCCAAGGACTGAGGTAGTGGATGTGATACTCCACTGGTTCTGGAGGGGGCATGGTGCCCAGAGCGCCCCACGTGCAGTGTGGCCGGTACAATTCCCTCACCTGGGTGTGCGTGCCACGAGATTGGTGAGGTTCAGGTAGCATGATACGCCATGGAGGCAGCGACATACCCCACACTGCTGCGGCTGTGCCTTCCACCTGCAGGTGCAAACAGTGATGGAAGTCATGCCTCATGGAAGCTCCCCAGGGTCCAGGAAGTCTCCTCCAGCCCCAGATGACTGACCACTGGGGATGGTAGCTATGTCAGCGGTACTGCCTGTGTCCGAGGAGGCCGCGGGGCCGGTGGCGGTGCTTGCGGCGGGGTCTGTCGCGGCGGTGCTTGCGGCGGTGTCTGTGGCGGCGGTGCTTGCGGAGGTGTCTGTGGCGACGGTGCTGGAGGTGGTGCATGGGTCAGCACCTGCTGAGGGACACAGTAGGACGCCTCCTGCAGCCTCGGATGGCTGCTCACTGGGGAAGAGGCTGGGGACTGTCGCTGAGGCTGTAGACGTGCCGGGGGCGGTGCAGGTGGCGGTGCTTGCGGCGGTGTCTGTGGCGGCGGTGCTTGTGGCGGTGTCTGTGGTGGCGGTGCTTGCGGCGGTGTCTGTGGCGGCGGTGCTTGCGGCAGTGTCTGTGGCGGCGGTGCTTGCAGCGGTGCATGGGTCAGCACCTGCTGAGGAACACAGCAGGACGTCTCCTGCAGCCTCGGACGGCTGCTCACTGGGGAAGAGGCTGGGTTCTGTCGCTGAGGCTGTAGACGTGCCGGGGTGGTGCAGGTGGCAGTGCTTGCGGCGGGGCAGGTGGCGGGGCAGCTAGCGGTTTTCGCCGCCATACAGGTTGGCGTGGTCGTGGACAGAAAGTGTGACACTGGTCCCTCAGTCCGTGCCGCCATGTCCTCTCCTGACCTGCTCTTCAGCTTTTGGCCCTTCCCCAGCTTTGATGGTGCCGCAGTTGACTTGCCACTATCCCCTTTGGCTTTTGCTGAGCCCTTGGTGGCTAGTAGTTTCGGCTTCTCCCTCCGGGATGTGGGCACCTTTTTCACCTTGGCTGGTGGCTGAATGTCCTTGCCCTCGCTCCGTGGCACACTGGCAGCACTGATAGGTTGCGCACTCAATGACCCCGCAGTTGCTGGCACCACTGTGCCTGGGGATGTGGTGGCTAAAGTGCTGGGCTGGGACCTGGAAAGCCTGGCCCTAAGGGAAGGACGGGGGGAGGTGTAGGGAAGAGGTCAATGTAAGCCAGGAAGAGTTTTTTAGACACACTGGGACGGGAAGATGGAGGGTGTTTGGGAGTGAGGTAGAAGTAGTGGTTGTAGGAGGTGTACGTCTGCTGAATTTGGGTGAAGATGCATGGGCTGGAGGCTGTTGTGAGGTGGATGGCTGTTGGGTGGGTGTGTGCCTGCGTTTGTGTACTTTGGGAGGAGAGCTCACTGACACACTGGGAGAGGACACTGGGGATGTGTGAATGGTAGTGGGGTGGTGAGTGCACGTGACCAGTGTGTGGTGATGGGAGTGCTGGTGATGGAGACAGTGGCTGAGGATGTAGTGCATGCAGGTGTGAGTGGAGACGAGACAGGGAGGAGGAGGACGTGGAGGAGGGGGACACAGTGGAGGCAGTGGATGTTGCTGTGTCTGCATGGGGATGGTGCTTGTGTGAGTGCCTGTGGGATGTGTGGTGCTTATGTTTGCCTGAGCCACTCTTGTGTGTTGATGAGTGTGCATGCTGGTCTGATGGTGTGCTTGGGATAGGCTGAGGTACAGGGGATTGGGTCTGGGTGGAGGAAGTTGGAAGGGGAGGCTAGACACAGGGACAATGGCTGCCATCAGTGCTGAGGCCAGAGCCTGAAATGCTCTCTGTTGGGCTGCCTGCCCAGAATGAATGTCCTCCAGGTATGCATTTGTTTGTTGCCAATGCCTCTCAACACCCTGGATGGCATTCACAATGGTAGATTGCCTAACAGTGAGAGATTTCAGGAGGTCAATAGCCTCCTCACTGAGGGCAGCAGGGCTGACTGGGGCAGGGACTGAGGTGCCTGGGACGAAGGAGATGCCCACCCTCCTGGGTGAGTGGGCACGGGACACACGTTGAGGGGCTGCTGGGAGGGCAGTGCTGGTAGGGGGTATGGCGGCAGCACCTGATGATGCGGTGGGCACAGAGGTGCCCACCACCGCAAGGGAGGTCCCATCAGAGGAGGAGTCGCTGTCACTGCTGTCTGCGCCTGTCCCCGCCGTGGAGCTCCCCTCGCCCTCCATCCCACTGGTGGCTTCAGACTTTGTTGTTTCACCCTCCAGGGCCAAGTGGGTTGCAGCTCCCTCCTGCTCCGGTGCCAATGCTCCTCCGCCTGATGATGCTATTGCACACAAGAACAGGGAGACCACAAAAAGGGGGGGAAGACAGAAGGAAGACATGTTCAGTGCATGCAACTCCACTACCGTTGGCAGACACAACACACACAGAGCAGCCCTCTGCACTACGCCATGCACTCACAGTTCCTAGAAATTTCAGCGGACGATGTGGTACGGGCCTAAAACCAATTGCTGCACACCTGGAAGTCACAGGAGCCTGACTAGGTGTAGATGGCTCTTACCAATGGTGGGTTTGGGAGGCCACATGGCCTGCCTCACAAGGGACCTTGCCTACAAAGTTCACCCTGGCCTAGGGGAACCCACTGCCCACCTCCCCCACCCAGACACCTCGTAATGCATGCTGAGTCTGCTGAATGAGAGTGTACTCACCCCCTTGTGGCTGCTGTGATGCCCACAAGCGCCCATCCAACTCCGGATAGGCCATCGCCAGGATCCGGAACATCAGGGGGGTCATGGTGTGACGGGCACCCCTCCCACGTTGGGAGACCATCCCCAGCTGGGCCTCCGCCGTCTTCTTGCTCCAGCGGCGCAGGTCCTCCCATCTTTTACAGCAGTGGGTGCTCCGTCTGTGATAGACCCCCAGGGCCCGGACGTCCTTGGCAATGGCACGCCAAATACCCTTCTTCTGGTGGGCGCTGACCTAGAGGAATGGTACAGGGGGAAAGGAAATTACTTACCCGTCGGGACCGTCATACTCATTGCCCCCCAGTTCCCACCCATGCCCTGACACACATACACTCCCCATCCGCACATGCAGGCCTCAGCCCCCCCCATGTATCTTTCATCCACACCACTCAAAACAGGCATTGCCCATGCAGCATGCTCACAGTGTACTCACCTGTTTGTCTGGAGGACCGTACAGTTGCGTGTACTGGGGGAGGACCCCATCCACTAGTTTCTCCAACTCCTCCGAAGTGAAGGCAGGAGCCCTTTCCCTAGACACATGAGCCATCATCGCTTCCAGACACAGGTTACAGCAGCACTTGCAGTGTAGGTCCTCTCCTGCTGAAGGTCAGGTATCAAGTGAGTGAACAGACAGAAAATGGCGGTCACGTCTGCGGCGGTGTGTACCGTCACCGCCGGCATACATCATCATTGGCTCCTGGGACCCATAGGGCCCAATGTTAACCAATGCTGAATTGCGCCGCGGTCTTCGACCGCCCACCGCGATGGTGTACAACGCCAGCGCAGTTATCTCATCTCCACTTGTCCCACCTTACAGGTCAGGCAGCCGCCATTTCAGGAGGCCACATGTGATGGATGTTAACTGCATCACACCTATCTAGGCCGGGAGTATAGACAGATACCGGCACATTGCAAATGAATAATGTTTCTGCAGATAACACATTGTGATACCTCAGTGTTGGATGACTCTCTGCTCGCTGTTCTCCTCCATAGGGCACGTCCGCTGGGGCAGGTGATGAGATGGCGACATCCTCCGGTGTACAGACCCCTGGTGGACCTGTCGACAATGGAAGAGAGACACATCATAGTCACATACAGACTTGATCGCGCAACAATCCAGGATCTGTGTGCCCAGTTGGAGCCAGACCTGATTTCATCTATCTGCCATCCCACAGGAATCCCCGCTCTAGTGCAGGTCCTGTCTCTACTCCATTTCCTAGCCAGTGGGTCTTTTCAAGCAACAGTGGCCATGGCATCAGGGATGTCCTAGCCAATGTTCTCTAACGTGTTGTCCAGAGTGTTGTCTGCCCTGCTGAAACACATGCGCAGCTACATCGTGTTCCCTCAGGTGGAGGATTTGCCCAGTGAAAGGTGATTTCTATGCCCTGGGACATGTCCGCAACATCATTGGTGCCATTGATGGTACACATGTGGCATTTGTCCCCCCCGCAGGAATGAACAGGTGTACAGAAACCGGAAGAGCTACCATTCGATGAATGTGCAGATGGTGTGTTTGGCAGACCAGTACATCTCCCATGTCAATACCAAGTATCCTGGCTCTGTGCATCACGCTTACATTTTGAGGAATAGCAGCATCCCTTATGTAATAGGGCAACTCCAGAGGCACCGTGTGTGGCTAATAGGTAAGGCCAAGGTCCCAATACAGTTGACATAGGTGTCTGGGTATGGGGCTGTCCCTAAGGGTTAGTGTGTGTCTAACAGTTGCCCCTCGACATTTGCAGGTGACTCTGGTTACCCCAACCTGTCATGGCTACTGACCCTAGTGAGGAGTCTCAGGACAAGGGCAGATGAACGCTACAATGAGGCACATGGGCGAACTAGGAGGGTGATCGAACGCACCTTCGGCCTCCTGAAGGCCAGATTCCGGTGCCTCCATCAGACAGGTGGCTCCCTATACTACTCACCGAAGAAGGTGTGCCAGATAATCGTGGCCTGCTGTATGATGCACAACCTGGCTTTGCGACGCCAGGTGCCTTTTCTGCAAGAGGATGGGCCAGATGGTGGTCTTGTGGCAGCTGTGAAGCCTGTGGACAGTGAAGAAGAGGAGGCAGAAGAAGAGGATATTGACAACCGAACCAACATCATCACCAGGAAGTGGAGCAAAGGCAGTTTAGGGATGGACAGGGTGACATAGTGGGACAGAAGAGTGACATTCAGGGGGGTCTAATTTCCTGGCGGGGTCTTGGCAATGTTCTCTGTCTTGTTCCTGGATCTCAGGGACTGTTTGTAGGGTGGTTCTCCATCTGCAGGGGGTGGGGTGCTGGTGTCCTGTTGTCCCTGTGGCGGTGCCTCCTGTTCACTAGCGCCGGCGGAGGTGGAGGGCTGTTCATCGTCCAGGCTAGTGTCAGGGGCCCCTTGTTGTGCCACTGTGTCCCTCCTGGTGTTGAGAAGGTCTGCCAGCACCCCTGCAATGGTGACCAGGGTGGTGTTAATGGACTTCAAGTCCTCCCTGATCCCAACGTAGTGTTCCTCCTGCATCCGCAGGGTCTCCTGAAACTTGGCCAGTACCGTTCCCATCGTCTCCTGGGAATGATGGTAAGCTCCCATGATGTTGGAGAGTGCCTCATGGAGAGTGGGTTCCCTGGGCCTGTCCTCCCCCTGTCGCACAGCAGTCCTCCCAGCTTCCCTGTTATCCTGTGCCTCTGTCCCCTGAACCGTGTGCCCACTGCCACTGCCCCCAGGTCCCTGATCGTCCTGTGTTAGTGGGGTTGCTTGGGTTCTCTGTAGTGGTGGATACACTGCTGATTGACGTGTCCTGGGGACAGAGGGATGGGCCCGCTGGGTGGGTGCTGTGGTGGTGTTTCCTGAGGGGGGAGGGTCTGTAGTGGCTTGTGACAGTGGCAGGGGAACCGACTGTCCCGATGTCCTTGATGGGCCGGGCTGGGTATCTTGATCCAGGCGTGCAGAGCTGCTGTCATCACTGTGGGCCTCTTCTGTGCGGGGACTGGATATGTCTGGCACCTCCTGTCCCGTGACGTTGGGTAGGGGTCCTGTTGGGGTGGAAATGAATAATTATTGTATGTGTGTGTGCCATTGTGTGCAATGGGTGAGTGACCCTCTACTCCAGTGCTTGCATTATTGGCTTGGTCCTTGTGTGATTGGTGATTTTGGGGCATGAGTGAGTCTATGTACTGGCAATGCTTGAGTGATGGGTGTCCATTCATTGGTGTTACATGCAGGGCTTGGTTTTGGGATGTGTGGGTTGTGTTGGTGGGGTATCTGTGGGTTGTTAGGGTGATGGGTGTGAGGGTAAAGGTGGGAGTATGATTGGCATGCAGGTGGGGTGGGGGGGATAAGGTAGTAAAGATTTGCCTTACTAGAGTCCAGTCCTCCTGCTACTCCTGCGAGGCCCTCAGGATGCAGTATTGCCAAGACTTGCTCCTCCCATGTTGTTAGTTGTGGGGGTCTACCGCCAGTCCTCTGTACAGCAATCTGGTGTCTGGAGGCCACGGAACGCACCTTCCCCCGTAGGTCGTTCCACCTCTTCCTGATGTCATCCCATGTTCTTGGATGCTGTCCCACTGCATTGACCCTGTCGACGATTCTGCGCCATAGCTCCATCTTCCTAGAAATTGATGTCTGCTGCACCTGTGATCCGAATAGCTGTGGCTCTACCCGGATGATTTCCTCCACCATGACCCTGAGCTCCTCGTCAGTGAACCTGGGGTGTCTTTGAGGTGCCATGATGTGGTGTGGGTGATATGTGAGGTGGTGTCTGTTGTGATGTGTGTGGCGATGTCTTGGTGTGTGTTGTTTGAGGTGCCTGGATGTTGTGTAAGTGGTGGTGTTGTGTGTCTGTGGATGCTGGTGTTGTTTTAGGTAGTGCCTCTCTCCTGCCTGCTTTAAATTTTCTGGTAGTAAGGGTTTGCGGGTAATGTGGGTGTGTGTTTTATAGTGTTGTGGGTGTGTGGGTGTGGTGTGTGTATGTGTATCAGGTGTGTGTATTTCAAATTGTCCAATGTGGTTGTGTTTTGTATATGTGTGTGTATTTTGAGCGCGGCGGTGTGTACCGCTAATGGTTTACCGCGGTTGAAAGACCACCGCGTTGCTTCGTGGGTTGTGATAGTGTGGGAGTATTCTTGTTGGCGTGACGGTGTCGGTTTTGTTATTGCCAGTTTATCACTGACTTTGGTGTGGCGGACTTGTGTGGGTGTTTGTATTGTGGCGGATTCCGGGCTGTGGGTCGTTATACCTGTAGCGGAATTCCGCGGCCGCAGCGGTATGTTGGCCGTCTTCTGCACGGCGGTAAGTGGGATTTACTGCCAGGGTTGTAAGGAGGGCCATAGTCAGCAACATACTGACCACCCGCAGATGAATGTGCACTCATTCCAGCCACACTTTTAAAGCCCAAAAGCAGTTGCGAATTATTCAGCGTGGTAACAGAGTACAATTTGAAGCTCTGACACAGGAGGTGCCAACACATTGGAAATCAACCTCTTATATGTTGCAATGTCTGTTTGAGCAGTACAGACAGATAAATGGCAATGTTATTCTAGGAGGAAGGAATGCAATTAGAAAAGCTATGACCATGGATGCGAACAAATGGGGCCTACTCAAATGCCTGACACAAATACTGCTCCCTTTTAAGGTTTTCACTCGGAAAGTTAGCAAAGAGGACAGTAAAATGGGCCAAGCTGTCCCATTGTTGCATCTGTTACAGGAGCAGCTAAAGAAGGTGCCTGAAAGGGTCTCACTCTGAGGTGTGAACAAGAAACTTAGAAGTGCATGCCTGTGTTGAGAGCATAAGCTTTCGCTTGACTTGTAATGCAAGGCTGCAAAGGACATTATCAAGTGCAAAGATTACATCTATGCCACTCTACTTGATCCACATACAAAAAAAATCTTCCCACTTTCATTCCTTTTTCTGAAGGGGATGTTTCAAAATACAAGAGGTTGAGCAAGCCAAAGAACTGGAAGAAGAACGGCTGGAACTCAAAGTCCCACTCTGTGGTTCTGGGATGTTGCCTTCAACTTCCAGAGAGGGCAGTCTTGTCTCACAGCAGCCAAAACTAGCAACAATAACAATGACAGCAAGAGCATCAGAAGAATCAGATCCAACCTCTGCATTCGCTTGGTTTCAAGTGGCAGGTCTTAAGTCCAGTACAGAGGTGAAGGTAAAAGAGGTCTAGCAAGTGGCAGCATCAATGACACTTCAGAGGATGTTCCAGGAGTATCTGGGTGACCCAAAGAGGTGTATGTGGATCAAAACCCATTGGTGTATTGGTATGGGAAGATGCGCCAATGGCCACAGTTCAGGAGGCTGACAAGAAAATATCTGGCTTTTCCTGTAGCCAGCTTGTCTCCTGAAAGTGTGTTTAGTGCAGTTGGTGTAGTTGTTACAGTGAGAAGGACAGTCTCTCACCTCAAAACATGGTGATTTTAACCATGATAAAAATTAACCATCTTTTTATACCACCTGATTACACTGTTCCAGAAATACCACAGGAGAAGAAGAGAATGATTAGTCAGAATCAAGTGTATTTGCTGACCAACTTCTGTGTGAACCACCCGAGTTTGAGGATGAATTGAACTTCCTGGACTGAGTATGCCAGTGCCACCATAGAACATTTTAATTATTCCTTGTTTGAACCTCTTTGTTTCTTTATTTCTTGAAACAAAATAACTAGTGGAACGTTGTTTGTCTCAGATTTATGCTGCCCCACCATTTATAATAATCATATATTTGGCCAGATTGGAGTTGAACCCGTGTGCATTGAAGAAGCCTTCACATTCCCTTCAAGACATTCGAGACAATGCCTGCCTCCGTCACATGCCAGTGCCTATTCTTCTTTTATTTTTACATCATCTAGCTGGGCTGCCCAGAAGATCATTGATTAAAAGACTGCCAGTGCCAATGCCAAAGTATAATGTGTTGCTATCATCGACAAGGAGATCATATATTTTGTATCAGCCACTGTGCTTTGATTGGAAGAGGTAACCACTAACTATTGCACCAATGAGTGGTGATATATTGAATGATTGTGAGTGATGATTAATGATGTATGTGGTGGATAACCGTGAGGGAGAGAGTTCAGCAAATGTGTAAAGTTGATTTCGATGATTTGCAATGTTCCAGGGATTATGGGTGATCATTTTTTCCTGAAAGTGATTGGGCTTTCAAATTAAGCAAAATGTACCTGCAGGTTCCACTCCTTTTTTGTGGTTCCTCAGAGACCAGACCAGTTGCTTTAGTGACCAAACACAAATCTATACAAAATACTCCAATTCTGTTTCTCTATATGTTCTTCAACAGCAGTACACTACACAGGTCTACCTTGTTCGGTTTGGGACTGGGAGGGAGTTACTCAGGATCAGGAGAAGGAGGAGGAGGATGGAAGGACTCAGGGAGGACAATCTCAACAGCTAGAAGGAGAAAGTTGTTGACTTCAAAGAGAACCCATAATGATTGTGAAGATTCCAAGGCCTAGTACTCACTCAGCTCTGTGGACTGGAGAGAGGCAGGGCCGGCTTTTGGGCAGTGTGAGCGGTGCGACCGCACCGGTCACTGACCTCCGGGGGGGCGCTGTGTTTAGAAATAACGTCCGAAACTTGCTATTTAAAAACACCTGATGAAAAGTTCCTTGTGCGCTTAGCCTTCAAGAAACAACTAAAATGTCAAGATACCTCTTGTGACCAATGTTCCTGCTAGAGAGAGAGATGGGAGTTTTGCTAGTGGCAGCTTTGACTCAACATAAAGTAGCATAGAGAGTTAATATGCCTGCTGCAAAAAACAGAACTTTGGGGCATATTTAAGAAAAGTGGTGCTGCACTGTGTGCAGCACCACTTTTCTTGCACCCCTTAGCGCCCCCCTAACTCCACCATGTGTGCATCATATTTAAAACACAGTGCACCATGGTGATAGTTAGGGGACTAGCGTCAGAATGTTTTATGCTAGTCAGGCGCTTTGCAGGATTAGCGTAAAAATGTTGATGCTAATCTTGCAAAGCACCCAGAAGCCCATTGTGACCAATGGAAGCCTCCTTTTAATGCCTGCTCTGAGCAGGTGTTAAAAGTGCTGGAAAGAAATGACCCAAAGAAATCTGACAGATTTCTTTGCGTCATTTTTTTGGCCCCCCTGGCGCAGGCATGATGTATCGCAAAGGGTTACAAAGTGGTGAAATGCATACATTGCGCCTCTTTGTAAATATGGCGCAGCGTTTTTGGCCTTCTAACACCACATTAGTGTAAAAAAATGACATTAATGTATTAGAATGGCACTAGGAGCTCTTAAATATGCCCCTATGGCAGTGCTTAATTTGTGCTTGTTATTTCTGGTGCAGAACACAGGCACTTATTTTTGAGGGTTGGTGCTTATTTTTCAGCCTCAAGCATTTACTGCGAGAAAAAGACACATATGGGAAAGACGGAGGAAGAGCAAAGTGAAAAAGCGCCACAATGGGAAAAAGCAGAAATCTGCAAGAGTGAAACTGAAGGGGCAGGGAGCGCCTGTAAATGGATTGAAGAGGCCCGAGATGGCTTCACGACTATGCTGCCTTTGTATTCCGTGTTCACACATTTAATTGCAGCAGCTGTGTGTTTAAGAGGAGGGCTTTGGGCACCGGCACCTTTTTATTCACAAATTAAGCACTGCTCTATGGGGCATATTCGAAAAAATTGGCACTGCACACAATGCTGCACCACTTTTTTGTGCCCCTTATCACCCCCAAAATGCCACCATGTGTGCGTCATATTTAAAATATGGCTCACCATGGCGGTAGTTAGGGGACTAGTTTCAGAATTTTTTATGCTAGCCCAGCGCTTTGCAGGATTAGCATCAAAAATGTTGACGCTAATCCTGCAAAGCACCCAGAGGCCCATTGTAGCCAATGGAAGCCTCCTTTTAATGCCTGCTCTGAGCATACGTTAAAAGTGCTGGAAAAGAATTACGCAAAGAAATCTGGCAGATTTCCTTGCAACATTATTTTGGCGCCCCCTAACGGGGGGAATGCCCCCTTTGCATACACTATGCCTGGTGCAGACATAATGTAGCACAAAGGGTTACAAAGTGGTGCAATGCAGGCATTGCGCCTCTTTGTAAATATGGCACAGCGTTTTTGGCCTTCTAACACCACATTAGTGTTAAAAAAATGACATTAATGTGGTGTTAGAATGGCACTAGGAGCTCTTAAATATGCCCCTATGGCAGTGCCTAATTTGTGCTTGTTATTTCTGGTGCAGAACACCGGCACTTATTTTTGAGGGTTGGCGCTTATTTTTCAGCCTCAAGCATTTACTGCAAGAAAAAAACACATATGGGAAAGACAGAGGAAGAGCAAAACGAAAAAGCGCCACAATGGGAAAAAGCAGAAATCCGCAAGAGTGAGCTGAAGGGGCAGGGAGCGCCTGTAAATGGATTGAAGAGGCCAGAGATGGCTTCAGGATTACGCTGCCTTTGTATTCCGTGTTCACACATTTAATTGCAGCAGCCGTGTGTTTAAGAGGAGGGCTTTGGGCACCGGCACCTTTTTATTTACAAATTAAGCACTGCCCTATGGGGCATATTTTTAAAAAGTGGCGTTGCACACAGTGCTGTGCCACTTTTTGTGTGTGCCCCTTAGCACCCCCCCTAATGCCACCATGTGTGCTTCATATTTAAAATATGGCTCACCATGGCAGTAGTTAGGGGACTAGCGTCAGAATTTTTTATGCTAGCCCGGCGCTTTGCAGGATTAGCATAAAAAATGTTGACGCTAATCGTGCAAAGCACCCAGAGGCCCATTGTAACCAATAGAAGCCTCCTTTTAATGCCTGCTTTGAGCAGGCATTAAAAGTACCGGAAAAAAAGACACAAAGAAATCAGACAAATTTCTTTGTGCCATTTTGTTGCCCCCCAAACACAAGCATAATGTGGCGCAAAGGGTTACAAAGTGGCGCAATGCATGTATTGCACCACTTTGTAAATATGGCGCAGCGTTTTTGGCCTTCTAATGCCACATTTGCTTAAAAAAAATTACACTAATGTGATGTTAGAATGGCATTAGGGGCTGTTAAATATGACTCTAAGGGGCATATTTGAAAAAAGTGGCGCTGCACACAGTGCTGCACCACTTTTCTTGCAACCCTTAGCGCTCCTCTAACACCACCATGTGTGCGCTGTATTTAAAATACAGCGAAACATGGCGGTAGTTAGAGGACTTGTGTCAGAATTTTTTACGTTAGTCCGGCACTTTGCAGGATTAGCGTAAAAAATGTTGATGTTAATCCTGCAAAGCACACAGAAGCCCATTGTAACCAACCAAAGTCTCTTTTTAACGCCTGCTCTGAGCAGGCGTTATAAGTGCCTGAAAAAAATGACTCAAACAAATCTGTCTGATTTCTTTACAACATTTTTTGGCCCCCCCAACGGGTGAATGCCACCTTTGCATACAATATGCCTGCGCAGGCGTAATGTAGTGCAAAGGGATATTAATTGGCACAATGCATGCATTGCGCCACTTTGTAAATATGGCACAGTGTTTCTGGCTTTCTAACGCCACATTAGCGTGAAAAAAATGACGCTAATGTGGCCGTTAGAATGGTGCTAGGGGCCCTTAAATATGCCCCAATATTTTAAGTGGCTAGCTGAGTGGCTTAGTAAAGCCAGCCTTTCCAAGTGCTTTAAAAAACATGAATGTATGTGAAAGGGGAGTGATGGAGAGATGAGGGGCACATTTGTCGGGTGGTAGTGAAACCGAGGAGGAGGTCATAGGGTGGGGGGGCGCCACAATAAACTGTCATGCAGAGCACCACCAGTCCTAAACCCGGCCCTGGAGAGAGGTGTGTTGATTTTAGATGTGTGCTGACTGTGTGTTTGCTGCATTGCTGACTGAAACATGAAAATCCTCTTTTTGTTCTTGCTCTGCCTCTCAGTCTTCTTGGTACACTCCTGACTTCTCATGAAGCTTACCTTGCTTCTGTTTGTCCTTCTCCTGTACTCTATCATCCAATTACGGTTTTTCATTATGCAGGCCTTCTCCTAGCCCTCTCCTTTTATGAACAAAAAATGGTGAAAACTCAGCACTCCAGCTTATCTGCCAGACAGGTTCAGCGAGGCACCCAAGAGTGACTGACATTCCAAGAAGAACGGAGAGGCACTGCCCAATTTGGCAATACAGTATCATTTTTCTTTTATCAATCATAGGCCCTCATTACAACCCTGGCGGTCGGTGTTAAAGTGGTGGTATTACCGGCAACAGGCTGGCGGTAAAAAAAATGGGATCACAACCAAGGCTGAAACCGCCATAATTGACAGCCACTTTAACACTCCGACCGCCACGGCGGTAGCAACTAACACCGCGGCGGTCACTGCCAACAGACAGGCGGAAGACAATGTACCGCCTACCCTATCACAACCAGCCAATCCACCAGCTTTTCGGGGTGGTACCAACGCCATCAAAAGCACGGCGGAAACAGTGTTCTGAAGGGAAACCACTCACCTTTTGACACTCAACGAAGAACCAGGACGCCATGGAGCCCGAGCTGCAGGTCCTGCCGATACTGGTGTATCTGCTAATACACCAGGAACACCAAAGACGACGGCTGCGGCGATGACAGCGGTGAGTACTGCACCTAGCACACAGGGAAAGGGGGGAGGAAAAAGAGAGTGACACACACATGCAACACGCAACACCCCCACCCACAACACCATACACACAAACACATGCAGCAACAGTACATTTACACCCCGTAACCCCCTGGAAGAACGCAAGGACAAAAGTAATTGAGTTCAATCAGTGATATATTAGAAATATGCAGATAAAGTTAGCGTTTGGAAAAAACAGTATATACAAACATTTACAATATGTACAGAAGGCCGTTCACTGTCCTTTGCAAATGTTTATGGCCCAGGGGGGCAAAAATATCATGGGCAAAGCCCACACTTGACACCTGCCTCAAAACGGAGAGAATACTGCAGGGGCATCAGGTTGAAAACACACAGGCACCTCGGGGGACGGGGAATGGTGATGGCACTACGCCACTGCTCCTGGAGGGGTCAATATGCCCACAGCGATGTCCTGGGGATTTGAAAGCCACAGTCTCTCAAGTGGGTGGTTTGCCCACTGCTTGGTCCCGGGAAATGCAAAGGCACAGTCTCTCAAGTCTTTCCAATGGGCTGCCCACTGCTTGGTCCTGGGGAGTGCAAAGCCACAGTCTCTCAAGTCTCTCTAGTGGGTGGGTTGTCCACTGCTTGGTCCTGGGGAGTGCAAAGCCACAGTCTCTCAAGTGGGTGGTTTGCCCACTGCTTGGTCCTGGGGAGTGCAAAGCCACAGTCACTCCAGTGGGTGGGTTGTCCACTGCTTGGTCCTGGGGAGTGCAAAGCCACAGTCTCTCAAGTGTGTGGTTTGCCCACTGCTTGGTCCTGGGGAGTGCAAAGCCACAGTCTCTCAAGTCTCTCCAGTGGGTGGGTTGCCCACTGCTTGGTCCTGGGGAGTGCAAAGCCACAGTCTCTCAAGTGGGTGGTTTGCCCACTGCGCGGTCCTGGGGAGTGCAAAGCCACAGTCTCGCAAGTCTCTCAAGTGGGTGGGTTGCCCACTGCTTGGTCCTGGGGGGTGCAAAGCCACAGTCTCTCAAGTGGGTGGTTTGCCCACTGCTTGGTCATGGGGAGTGCAAAGCCACAGTCTCTCAAGTCTCTCCAGTGGGTGGGTTGCCCACTGCTTGGTCCTGGGGAGTGCAAAGCCACAGTCTCTCCAGTGGGTGGGTTGCCCACTGCTTGGTCCTGCGGAGTGCAAAGCCACAGTCTCTCAAGTGGGGCGTTTGCCCACCGGTTCCGGAGGGGGCCTTGTGCCCAGTCTGCTTCATCCTGCCAAGGAAAGTGATAGTGGATGCATATCTCCACTGGTTCTGGAGGGGACCTTGTGCCCAGTGTGCTTCATCCTGCCAAGTGATAGTGGATGCATATCTCCACTGGTTCTGGAGGGGACCTTGTGCCCAGTTGTAGGAAAGTACCATCTTGCCTGGCATGTTACCCCCATGTTTCACTGTATATATGTTGTTTTAGTTGTATGTGTCACTGGGACCCTGGTAACCCAGGGCCCCAGTGCTCATAAGTGTGCCTGAATGTGTTACCTGTGTAGTGACTAACTGTCTCACTGAGGCTCTGCTAATCAGAACCTCAGTGGTTATGCTCTCTCATTTCTTTCCAAATTGTCACTAACAGGCTAGTGACCATTTTTACCAATTTACATTGGCTTACTGGAACACCCTTATAATTCCCTAGTATATGGTACTGAGGTACCCAGGGTATTGGGGTTCCAGGAGATCCCTATGGGCTGCAGCATTTCTTTTGCCACCCATAGGGAGCTCTGACAATTCTTACACAGGCCTGCCACTGCAGCCTGAGTGAAATAACGTCCACGTTATTTCACAGCCATTTTACACTGCACTTAAGTAACTTATAAGTCACCTATATGTCTAACCTTTACCTGGTAAAGGTTAGGTGCAAAGTTACTTAGTGTGAGGGCACCCTGGCACTAGCCAAGGTGCCCCCACATTGTTCAGAGCCAATTCCCTGAACTTTGTGAGTGCGGGGACACCATTACACGTGTGCACTACATATAGGTCACTACCTATATGTAGCTTCACAATGGTAACTCCGAATATGGCCATGTAACATGTCTATGATCATGGAATTGCCCCCTCTATACCATCCTGGCATAGTTGGCACAATCCCATGATCCCAGTGGTCTGTAGCACAGACCCTGGTACTGCCAAACTGCCCTTCCTGCGGTTTCACTGCAGCTGCTGCTGCTGCCAACCCCTCAGACAGGCATCTGCCCTCCTGGGGTCCAGCCAGGCCTGGCCCAGGATGGCAGAACAAAGAACTTCCTCTGAGAGAGGGTGTTACACCCTCTCCCTTTGGAAAATGGTGTGAAGGCAGGGGAGGAGTAGCCTCCCCCAGCCTCTGGAAATGCTTTGTTGGGCACAGATGTGCCCAATTCTGCATAAGCCAGTCTACACCGGTTCAGGGGACCCCTTAGCCCTGCTCTGGCGCGTAACTGGACAAAGGAAAGGGGAGTGACCACTCCCCTGACCTGCACCTCCCCTGGGAGGTGTCCAGAGCTCCTCCAGTGTGCTCCAGACCTCTGCCATCTTGGAAACAGAGGTGCTGCTGGCACACTGGACTGCTCTGAGTGGCCAGTGCCACCAGGTGACGTCAGAGACTCCTTCTGATAGGCTCCTTCAGGTGTTAGTAGCCTATCCTCTCTCCTAGGTAGCCAAACCCTCTTTTCTGGCTATTTAGGGTCTCTGTCTCTGGGGAAACTTTAGATAACGAATGCAAGAGCTCATCCGAGATCCTCTGCATCTCTCTCTTCACCTTCTGCCAAGGAATCGACTGCTGACCGCTCTGGAAGCCTGCAAACTTGCAACATAGTAGCAAAGACGACTACTGCAACTCTGTAACGCTGATCCTGCCGCCTTCTCGACTGTTTTCCTGCTTGTGCATGCTGTGGGGGTAGTCTGTCTCCTCTCTGCACCAGAAGCTCCGAAGAAATCTCCCGTGGGTCGACGGAATCTTCCCCCTGCAACCGCAGGCACCAAAAAGCTGCATTACCGGTCCCTTGGGCCACCTCTCAGCACGACGAGCGAGGTCCCTCGAATCCAGCGACTCTGTCCAAGTGACCCCCACAGTCCAGTGACTCTTCAGTCCAAGTTTGGTGGAGGTAAGTCCTTGCCTCACCTCGCTGGGCTGCATTGCTGGGAACCGCGACTTTTGAAGCTACTCCGGCCCCTGTGCACTTCCGGCGGAAATCCTTTGTGCACAGCCAAGCCTGGGTCCACGGCACTCTAACCTGCATTGCACGACTTTCTAAGTTGGTCTCCGGCGACGTGGGACTCCTTTGTGCGACTTAGGGTGAGCACCGTTTCACGCATCCTCGTAGTGCCTGTTTCTGGCACTTCTCTGGGTGCTACCTGCTGCTGAGAGGGCTCCTTGTCTTGCTCGACATCCCCTCTCTCTCCTGGTCCAATTTGCGACCTCCTGGTCCCTCCAGGGCCACAGCAGCGTCCAAAAACGGTAACCGCACAATTTGCAACTAGCAAGGCTTGTTGGCGTTCTTTTGGCGGGAAATCACTTTTGCACGATTCTCCACGGCGAGAGGGATCCGTCCACCAAAGGGGAAGTCTCTAGCCCTTTTCGTTCCTGCAGAAACCTCTGCTTCTTCTGTCCAGTAGAAGCTTCTTTGCACCCACAGCTGGCATTTCCTGGGCATATGCCCATCTCCGACTTGCTTGTGACTTTTGGACTTGGTCCCCTTGTTCCACAGGTACCCTAGATTGGAAATCCATTGTTGTTGCATTGTTGGTTTGTGTCTTTCCTGCATTATTCCTCTAACACGACTTCTTTGTCCTTAGGGGAACTTTAGTGCACTTTGCACTCACTTTTCAGGGTCTTGGGGAGGGTTATTTTTCTAACTTTCACTATTTTCTAATAGTCCCAACGACCCTCTACAAGGTCACCTAGGTTTGGGGTCCATTCGTGGTTCGCATTCCACTTTTGGAGTATATGGTTTGTGTTGCCCCTATCCCTATGTGTCCCCATTGCATCCTATTGTAACTATACATTGTTTGCACTGTTTTCTAAGACTATACTGCATATTTTTGCTATTGTGTATATATATCTTGTGTATATTTCCTATTACACTCTAAGATACTTTGGCATATTGTCATAAAAATAAAGTACCTTTATTTTTAGTATAACTGTGGATTGTGTTTTCTTATGATATTGTGCATATGACACTAAGTGGTACTGTAGTAGCTTCACCCGTCTCCTAGTTCAGCCTAAGCTGCTCTGCTAAGCTACCATTATCTATCAGCCTAAGCTGCTAGACACCCTATACACTAATAAGGGATAACTGGGCCTGGTGCAAGGTGCAAGTACCCCTTGGTACTCACTACAAGCCAGTCCAGCCTCCTACACCAGTGTGCTTCATCCTGCCAAGGATAGGGTGGGTGGATGTATTTCTCCACTGGTTCTGGAGGGGGCTTTGTGCCCAGTGTGCTTCATCCTGCCAAGGATAGGGTGAGTGGATGCATTTCTCCACTGGTTCTGGAGGGGGCTTTGTGCCCAGTGTACTTCATCCTGCCAAGGATAGGGTGATTGGATGCATTTCTCCACTGGTTCTGGAGGGGGCCTTGTGCCCGATGATGCTGCACCTGGTGTGTGATAGTTCCTATTACCTCACCTGGGTGTCTGAGGCACGAGATGTGCTGGGAACAGGTAACATGATACTCCATGGAGGCAGAGCCAGACTCCAACCTGCGGCGACTAAGACTGCAAACTGCTGGTAGTGCCGGAGCTGGTGCTTCAAGTGGTGGGTGGAGGGTCCAGGCTGCCGCCTGCATCCCCGGATGGCTGCCCACTGGGGATGCTGCTGCTGACAGATGTAGTGGCACTGGCTGGGCATATGGCGGTGCAGATGGCGGTGTAGGTGGCGGTGCTTGCGGCAGAGATGCTGCTGGTGCTTGCCATGGTGCAGGTGCTGGTAGTCGTGGAGGGAGACACCAGGCCGTCTCCTGCAGCCTCGGACGGCTGCCCACTGGGGATGATGCTGCTGACAGTTGTTGTGGCAGCGGTGGGGCAGGTGGTGGTGCCTGCGGCGGTGCTTTCCACGGTACAGGTTGCAGGGCTGTCGGTACTGATGGTGGGCACCAGTCCCTCACCTGGAGGCTCTGAAGCCTGAAGTGCTTTGCCTTGGGTTTTCTTCCCTTTTTTCCTCCTTGGCAGATGCTGCTGGGACCTTGGCACTGGCAGATGTAGTTTTGGAGGAGGCCTTGCTGGGTGGGTCGTGCTTCTTGGCCGTGCTGCATGCTGGCCCCTTCTTCACCTTGGCAGGTGGCAGAATGGGTTGGTCCTTTGCAGGGGTTGGTGGGACACTGGCAGCCTTGACGGGTGCCACCTTTGATCCTCTGGGACTTGCAGGTACCACAGCGGACGCTGACATGGTGGCTGAGGTGCTGGCCTGGGATCTTGACACTCTGGCCCGAGGGGAAGGACGGGGGAGGAGGCATACGGAAGAGGTCAAAGTTTTCCAGGAAAGGTTTTTTAGACACACTGGGACGGGAAGATGGAGAGGGTTTGGGAGTGGAGGAAGAGGGAGTGGTTGTAGGAGGTGTATGTCTGCTGAATTTGGGTGAAGGTGCATGGGCTGGATGCTGTGGTGAGGTGGATGGCTGATGGGTGGGTGGGTGCTTGCGTTTGTGTACTTTGGGAGGAGGGGTCACAGACACACTGGGAGAGGACACAGGGGACACGTGCATGGCTGTGGGGGTGGTGACTGCTCGTGAGGGGTGTGTTGTGATGGGCGTGCTGGTGATGGAGGTAGTGGATGAAGATGTAGTGTATGCAGGTGTGAGTGGAGACGCTACTGGGAGGAGGTGGACGACGAGGAGGGGGACACAGTGGAGGCAGTGGATGTTGGTGTGTTTGCATGGATATGGTGCTTGTGTGAGGGCCTGTGAGATGAAGTGTGGTGCTCATGTTTACCTGAGCCACTTTTGTGTGGTGGTTTGGGTGCATGCTGGTCTGAAGGTGTGCCTGGGATAGACTGAGGTAGAGGGGATTTGGTCTGGGTAGTGGAAGTTGGAGGGGGGAGGCTGGACACAGGGACAATGGCTGCCATCAGTGCTGAGGCCAGAGCCTGAAATGCTCTCTGTTGGGCCACCACGCCAGAATGAATGCCCTCCAGGTATGCATGTGTTTGTTGCAAATGCCGCTCAACACCCTGGATGACATTCAGAATGGTTGACTGCCCAACAATGAGGGATCTCAGGAGGTCAATAGCCTCCTCACTGAGGACAGCAGGGCTGACTGGGGCAGGGCCTGAGGTTTTTGGGGCGAAGGAGATGCCCACCATCCTGGGTAAGCGGGCACGGGAAACACGTTGAGGGGCTGCTGGGAGGGCGGTGCTGGTGGGTGGGTGGTGGCTACACCTGTTGTTGGGGTGGGCACAGAGGTGTCTACCACCGCCAGGGAGCTTCCATCGGAGGAGGAGTCGCTGTCACTGGTCTCCCCTCCTGTACCCGTTGTGGTGCTTCCCTCGCCCTCCGTCCCACTGGTGCCTTCACCCTCGGTGGATTCCGCCTCCAGGCCCATGTGGGATGTAGCTCCCTCCATCGCTGGTACCTCTGCTCCTCTGCCAGATGATGCTAATGTACACAAGGACAGGTTGACAAAAAAAAAAGGGGGGGAGAGAAAGAGGATATACTTAATCAATGCCAGCAACAATGCTACCGTTGGCGTACACAACACACAGGGAGCTGCCTATGCACTAGGCCATGCCCAACCAGTAACTAAGGTAGTCACCAGCCCATGGGGTACAATGCCTAACGCCAGCATCTGCACACCTGAAACCCACAGGACCCTGCCCAGTAGGTGTTGCCCACTTGTACCATTGGGGTAGGAGTGCTTCGGAGCCTGCACACAAGGGACCTACCCTGCCATGATCGCCCTGGCCTAGGGGCACCCACAGCCCACATCCCCCACCCAGCTAGCTCCTAAAGCGCGCAAAGTCAGGATTCAGGATCTATACTCACCCCCTTGTGGCTGCTGTGATGCACTCAAGCGCCCATCCAACTCCGGATAGGCCACCGACAGGATGCGGAACATCAGGGGGGTCATGGTACGACGGGCACCCCTTCAACGTTGGGAGCCCAGCCCAAGCTGGGCCTCTGCCGTTTTCTTGGCCCAGCGGCGCAGGTCCTCTCATCTCTTGCGGCAGTGGGTGCTCCGCCTGTGATAGAACCCAGGGTCCGCACCTCCTTGGCGATGGCACACCAAATAGCCTTTTTCTGGTGGGTGCTGACCTAGAGGGAAAAGACAGCAGAAAAGAAAATTACTCACCCGTCTGGACCGGCATACTCATTTCCCACCAGTTCCCATCCATGCCCTGACCCACATACACTGACCACCTCTCATGCAGCACTCAGGCCAGGACGCCTCAGCACCCCCCAACATGTGGCTTACATCCACACCACTCCAAACATGCATTGCCCACACATCATGCTCACAGTGTACTCACCTGTTTGTCTGGAGGACCGTAGAGTAATGTGTACTGGGGTAGGAACCCATCCACCAGTTTCTCCAACTCCTCCGCAGTGAAGGCAGGGTCCCTTTCCCCAGATACTCTAGCCATTGTTGCTTCCAGACTCAGGTCACAGCAGCACTTGCAGTATAGGTCCTCTCCTGTTGACGGTCAGGTAGCAAGTGAGTGAATAGTTAGAAAATGGCGGTGACGTCCGCGACGGTGCGTACCGTCATCACCGGCATACATCGCCATTGGCTCCTGGAACCCATAGGGCACAATGATAACCAATTAGAAGTTGCGCGGCCGTCATCGACCGCCTACCGCGACAGAGCACAACACCAGTGCACTCACCTCATTTACACGTGTCCCTCCTCATAGGTCAGGCAGCCGCCATTTCAGGGGGGCACATGGCATGGCACCTAACTGCGTCACAGCAGACATTGGCCCATCAACTGACTCTGGACTTCACATGCTGCTTCTGTGACCTAAATTCAGCAACAGTTGTGAATTCTATGTGGAAATATGACCTTCTGCTCACCGTTCTCCTCCATAGGCTACAACCGCTGAGGCAGATGATGAGATGGCGGCATCCTCCGGCGTACAGACCCCTGGTGGACCTGTCGACAATGGAGGACAGATACATTATCATCACATACAGACTTGATCGTGCCGCAATCCAAGAACTGTGTGCCCAATTGGAGCCAGACCTGATGTCAGCTATCCGCCAGCCCACAGGAATGCCCCCTCTAGTGCAGGTTCTGTCAGTGCTGCATTTCCTGGCAAGTGGTTCCTTTCAAACTACAGTGGCCATGGCATCAGGAATGTCTCAGCCAATGTTCTCCAGAGTGTTGTCTGCCCTGCTGAAGCACATGCGCAGCTACATCGTGTTCCCCCAGGTGGATGATTTGGCCACAGTGAAAGCTGACTTCTATGCCCTGGGACATATCCCCAACATCATTGGGGCCATTGATGGTACACATGTGGCAAATGTCCCCCCCCCCCAGAGAAATGAACAGGTTTACAGGAATAGAAAAAGCTATCACTCGATGAATGTGCCGATGGTGTGTTTGGCGGACCAGTACATCTCCCATGTGAATGCCAAATATCCTGGCTCTGAGCATGACGCCTATATCTTGAGGAATAGCAGCATCCCTTATGTGATGGGCCAACTCCAGAGGCACTGGGTGTGGCTAATAGGTAAGCCCAAGGTCCCCACACAGTATAAGTAGGTGTCTGGGTGTGGGTATGGGGTTCTCCCTAAGGGTTAGTGTGTGTCTCACAGTCGTCCCTCGATATTTACAGGTGACTCTGGTTACCCCAAACTCTCATGGCTACTGACCCCTTTGAGGAATCCCAGGACAAGGGCAGAGGAACGTTACAATGAGGCACATGGGCGTACAAGGAAGATTATTGAGAGAACCTTCGTCCTCCTGAAGGCCAGGTTCCAGTGCCTCCATCTGACAGGTGGATCCCTGTACTACTCACCCAAGAAGGTGTGCCAGATCATCGTGGGATGCTGTATGTTGCACAACCTGGCCTTGAGACGTCAGGTCCATTTTCTGCAGGAGGATGAGCCTGGAGATGGTCTTGTGGCAGCGGTGGACCCTGTGGACAGTGAGGAAGAGGAGGCAGATGAAGAATATGTGGACAACAGAACAAACATTATAATGCAGTACTTCCAGTGACACACAGGTAAGAGACTGTAACTCAACTTTACATTTCAGTAATCTTTTGGACATTGTACATGGCAGCCTCTTACCCTCTGTCTATGGACACTGACTGTATGTAGGAGGCTGGACTGGCTTGTAGTGAGTACCTAGGGGTACTTGCACCTTGCACCAGGCCCAGTTATCCCTTATTAGTGTATAGGGTGTCTAGCAGCTTAGGCTGATAGATAATGGTAGCTTAGCAGAGCAGCTTAGGCTGAACTAGGAGACGTGTGAAGCTACTACAGTACCACTTAGTGTCATATGCACAATATCATAAGAAAACACAATACACAGTTATACTAAAAATAAAGGTACTTTATTTTTATGACAATATGCCAAAGTATCTCAGAGTGTACCCTCAGTGAGAGGATAGGAAATATACACAAGATATATATACACAATACCAGAAATATGCAGTATAGTCTTAGAAAACAGTGCAAACAATGTATAGTTACAATAGGATGCAATGGGGAAACATAGGGATAGGGGCAACACAAACCATATACTCCAAAAGTGGAATGCGAACCACGAATGGACCCCAAACCTATGTGACCTTGTAGAGGGTCGCTGGGACTATTAGAAAATAGTGAGAGTTAGAAAAATAACCCTCCCCAAGACCCTGAAAAGTGAGTGCAAAGTGCACTAAAGTTCCCCCAAGGACAAAGAAGTCGTGTTAGAGGAATAATGCAGGAAAGACACAAACCAACAATGCAACAACTGTGGATTTCCAATCTAGGGTACCTGTGGAACAAGGGGACCAAGTCCAAAAGTCACAAGCAAGTCGGAGATGGGCATATGCCCAGGAAATGCCAGCTGCGGGTGCAAAGAAGCTTCTACTGGACAGAAGAAGCTGAGGTTTCTGCAGGAACGAAAAGGGCTAGAGACTTCCCCTTTGGTGGACGGATCCCTCTCGCCATGGAGAGTCGTGCAGAAGTGTTTTCCCGCCGAAAGAACGCCAACAAGCCTTGCTAGCTGCAAATCGTGCGGTTAGCATTTTTGGATGCTGCTGTGGCCCTGGAGGGACCAGGAGGTCGCAAATTGGACCAGGAGAGAGAGGGGACGTCGAGCAAGACAAGGAGCCCTCTCAGCAGCAGATAGCACCCGGAGAAGTGCCAGAAACAGGCACTACGAGGATGCAAGAAACGGTGCTCACCCGAAGTTGCACAAAGGAGTCCCACGTCGCCTGAGACCAACTTAGAAAGTCGTGCAATGCAGGTTAGAGTGCCGTGGACCCAGGCTTGGCTGTGCACAAAGGATTTCCGCCGGAAGTGCACAGGGGCCGGAGTAGCTGCAAAAGTCGCGGTTCCCAGAAATGCAGCCCAGCGAGGTGAGGCAAGGACTTACCTCCACCAAACTTGGACTGAAGAGTCACTGGACTGTGGGGGTCACTTGGACAGAGTCGCTGGATTCGAGGGACCTCGCTCGTCGTGCTGAGAGGAGACCCAAGGGACCGGTAATGCAGCTTTTTGGTGCCTGCGGTTGCAGGGGGAAGATTCCGTCGACCCACGGGAGATTTCTTCGGAGCTTCTGGTGCAGAGAGGAGGCAGACTACCCCCACAGCATGCACAAGCAGGAAAACAGTTGAGAAGGCGGCAGGATCAGCGTTACAGAGTTGCAGTAGTCGTCTTTGCTACTATGTTGCAGGTTTGCAGGCTTCCAGCGCGGTCAGCAGTCGATTCCTTGGCAGAAGGTGAAGAGAGAGATGCAGAGGAACTCGGATGAGCTCTTGCATTCCTTATCTAAAGTTTCCCCAGAGACAGAGACCCTAAATAGCCAGAAAAGAGGGTTTGGCTACTTAGGAGAGAGGATAGGCTAGCAACACCGGAAGGAGCCTATCACAAGGAGTCTCTGACGTCACCTGGTGGCACTGGCCACTCAGAGCAGTCCAGTGTGCCAGCAGCACCTCTGTTTCCAAGATGGCAGAGGTCTGGAGCACACTGGAGGAGCTCTGGACACCTCCCAGGGGAGGTGCAGGTCAGGGGAGTGGTCACTCCCCTTTCCTTTGTCCAGTTTCGCGCCAGAGCAGGGCTAAGGGGTCCCCTGAACCGGTGTAGACTGGCTTATGCAGAATTGGGCACATCTGTGCCCAAGAAAGCATTTCCAGAGGCTGGGGGAGGCTACTCCTCCCCTGCCTTCACACCATTTTCCAAAGGGAGAGGGTGTCACACCCTCTCTCAGAGGAAGTTCTTTGTTCTGCCATCCTGGGCCAGGCCTGGCTGGACCCCAGGAGGGCAGATGCCTGTCTGAGGGGTTGGCAGCAGCAGCAGCTGCAGTGAAACCCCAGGAAGGGCAGTTTGGCAGTACCAGGGTCTGTGCTACAGACCACTGGGATCATGGGATTGTGCCAACTATGCCAGGATGGCATAGAGGGGGCAATTTCATGATCATAGACATGTTACATGGCCATATTCGGAGTTACCATTGTGAAGTTACATATAGGTAGTGACCTATATGTAGTGCACGCGTGTAATGGTGTCCCCGCACTCACAAAGTTCAGGGAATTGGCTCTGAACAATGTGGGGGCACCTTGGCTAGTGCCAGGGTGCCCTCACACTAAGTAACTTTGCACCTAACCTTTACCAGGTAAAGGTTAGACATATAGGTGACTTATAAGTTACTTAAGTGCAGTGTAAAATGGCTGTGAAATAACGTGGACGTTATTTCACTCAGGCTGCAGTGGCAGGCCTGTGTAAGAATTGTCAGAGCTCCCTATGGGTGGCAAAAGAAATGCTGCAGCCCATAGGGATCTCCTGGAACCCCAATACCCTGGGTACCTCAGTACCATATACTAGGGAATTATAAGGGTGTTCCAGTAAGCCAATGTAAATTGGTAAAAATGGTCACTAGCCTGTTAGTGACAATTTGGAAAGAAATGAGAGAGCATAACCACTGAGGTTCTGATTAGCAGAGCCTCAGTGAGACAGTTAGTCACTACACAGGTAACACATTCAGGCACACTTATGAGCACTGGGGTCCTGGGTTACCAGGGTCCCAGTGACACATACAACTAAAACAACATATATACAGTGAAAAATGGGGGTAACATGCCAGGCAAGATGGTACTTTCCTACACTGTACCCTTTAGATTCTCTATTTTCAGATCTGTGTGCCCCATTCTGGCTCCTGCTACATGTACTGCTGCCCACCAAAGGTCATTCTGTAGTATATTTCACTGAACATATATGTTGCAATGCTTTGATAATGTTGTATTAATACATTTTTCGATTCATTACACTGACCCCGGTATGGTATTTGTTTCAAGGGTGTTTATTTTTGTGCCAATAAGTATGGGGGTATGTGCAAGGGGCTGGGGCGATGGTAGAGGAATGTCCAGTTAGAGTCCAGTCTATTGGTATCACAGGTGCATTATCCAAGGGGGCATAGGAAGGGGAGCAATGGCAGTTCAAGGTGGACAGAGTGACAGAGTGGGACATAAGGGTGACAATCAGGAGAGTCTTATTTCCTGGCTGGGGTCTTGAATATGTTCTCTGTCTTCTGCCTGGATCGCAGGGATCGTTTGCGGGGTGGCTCTCCTTCTGCAGGGGTTGGGGTGCTGGTGGCCTGTTGGTCCTGTGGCGGGCCTCCTGTCCACTAGCTCTGGCGGAGGTGGAAGGCTGTTCCTCAGTTTGGCTAGTGTCAGGCACCCTTTGTTGTGCCACTGCCTCCCTCATGGTCTTGCCCATGTCAACCAGCACCCCTGCAATTGTGACCAGGATGGTGTATATTTTTGTTAGGTCCTCCCTGATCCCCAGGTACTGTCCCTCCTGCAGCTGTTGGGTCTCCTGTAACTTAGCCAGTACCTGGCCCATGGTCTCCTGGGAATGGTAGTGTGCTCCCATGATGTTTGAGAGTGCCTTGTGGAGGGTCGGTTCCCTTGGCCTGTCCTCACCCTGTCGCACAGCAGTCCTCCCAGCTTCCCTGTTGTCCTGTGCCTCTTTCCTCTGAACCGTGTGCCCACTGCCACAGACCGCAGGTCCCTGATCGTCCTGTGTTTGTGGGGTTGCCTGAGGTCCCTGTATTGGTGGACACACTGCTGATTGACGTGACCTGTGGACAGTGGCATGGGCCCGCTGGGTGGGTGCTGTGCTAGTGTTTCCTGAGGGGGAGTCTCTGTGGTGGGTTGGGACTGTGGCAGGAGAACCGACTGTCCAGAGGTCCCTGATGGGCCCGGTTGGTCATCCTGATCCAGGCATGCAGAGCTGCTGTCATGACTGTGGGACTCTTCTGGGGGGGGGGGTTGATGTAGCTAGCACCTCCTCTCCGCTGACATTGGGTAGGGGTCCTGTTGGGATGCAAATGCATTGTTAATGTATCTGCGTGTGCCATCTTGTGCATGGCTGTGTTTCTCTCTATGATTGTGTTTTCCCTGTCAGCTTGGCCTTGTGTGAGTGGTGATTTTGTGGGCTGGGTGAGTCTCTCCATTGGGCATGCTGTGGTGATGGGAGCCCATGCAGGTCTGTGATGGGTGTCCATGCATTGGGGGTGCATGCAGGGCTTGGTATTGGGATGGGTGGGTTGTGATAGTGGGGTATGTGTGAGGTGGTGGAGTGATGGGGTGAAGGTAGGTGTAGGAGTTTGTGATGGCATGCAGGTAGGGTGGGGGATATAGTAGTGAAGATTTGACTAACCAGAGTCTAGACCTCTTGCTACTCCTGCGAGGCCCTCAGGATGCATGATCGCCAAGACTTGCTCCTCTCATGTTGTTAGTTGTGGGGGAGGAGGTGGGGGTCCACCGCCAGTCCTCTGTACAGCAATCTGGTGTCTTGAAACCACGGAACGCACCTTCCCCCGTACATCGTTCCACCTCTTCCTGAAGTCATCCCTGGTTCTTGGGTGCTGTCCCACGGCGTTGACCCTGTCCACGATCCTCCACCATAGCTCCATCTTCCTTGCAATGGACGTCTGCTGCACCTGTGATCCGAATAGCTGTGGCTCTACCCAGATGATTTCCTCCACCATGACCCTTGGTTCCTCCTCTGAAAACCTGGGGTGTCTTTGAGGTGCCATGGATGTGGTGTGAGTGATATGTGTGAGGATGTGTGTGCTGATGTGTGGGGTGATGTGTTGGGGTGTATGCTGTGATGTGCGTGGATGGTGTATGGGTGATGATGTTCTGTGGCTCAGATTGAGTGAGTGCTCCTGGCTTGTATCTTCTCTGGTGGCAATCTTTTTTTTTGTTGGAAGGGTTTTGGGTAATGTGGGTGTGTGTTTTATAGTGGTGCGAGTGTGTGGGTGTTGTGTGTGTATGAGTGTCAGGTGTGTGTAGTTTGAATTGCCCAATGTGGTATAGTTTTGTAAGTGTGTGTGTATTTTGAGCGCGGCGGTGTGTACCGCCAATGGTTTACCGCGGTTGAAAGACCGCTGTGTTGATTCGTGGGGCGTGATACTGTGGGTGTATTCCTGTTGGCGTAACGGTGTGGGTTTTGCTATCGCAAGTTTATCACTGACCTTTGGTCTGTCGGACTTGTGTGGGTGTCTGTATTGTGGCAGTATTCTATGTGTAGGTCATGATATCTGTGGCAGATTACTGCCGCAGTCACGGTATGTTGGCGGCCGTCAGCACATCGGTCGGCGGCATTTACCGCCAGGGTTGTAATGAGGGCCATCATTTTTAGAACTGGGTGGGTTCATTTCAATCCTCCATAATTTGTATTTTTCAAACCTAGAACACATAGCATTTAGAGATATTGGGCCTGATTCTAATGTTGGCGGGCGGCGGGAGCCGCCCGCCAAGCTACCGCCGCTGAATGACCGCCCTGCGGTCAAAAGACCGCGGCGGCCATTTAGACATTTCCTCTGGGCCGGCGGGCGCTCTCCAAAAGAGCGCCCGCCGGCCCAGAGGAAATGCCCCTGCAACGAGGACGCCGGCTCAGAATTGAGCCGGCGGAGTTGCAGGGGTGCGACGGGTGCAGTTTGCACCCGTCGCGTATTTCAGTGTCTGCTTAGCAGACACTGAAATACTTTGCGGGGCCCTCTTACGGGGGCCCCTGCCGTGCCCATGCCATTGGCATGGGCACGGCAGGGGCCCCCAGGGGCCCCGCGGCACCCCCTACCGCCATCCTGTTCCTGGCGGGCGAACCGCCAGGAACAGGATGGCGGTAGGGGGTGTCAGAATCCCCCATGGCGGCGCGGCAAGCTGCGCCGCCATGGGGGATTCAAAGGGCAGCAGTAAACCGGCGGTCTTAGACCGCCGGGGTCAGAATGACCCCCATACTATCTTGGGTCTCTCTGGTGCAGAGTTTGCATTTAACTGTTTAATACCTGTCCATTTATTATTCCCTTCCACAGCAGATTAATGATAGTGTGGTGCGCAGAGTCCCAATGATTATTATTGTCTTGGTTTCTTTTGTATACACCTTTCCCCAAATCCCCTTTCCCATCCATTCATCGGGCCCCTAACCCTATTCCCCCGGGCTGTGTGATATATTGAGATGTGACTGCATTTTACACCATAGATGGATCACACACTTGCTGGGGCAGATGTGATGAAAGGGACACCAACCCACTGCATGACCTTCTACTACCTGAGCAATATTCTACACTGGCCCCATCAACATCACCATTAAGGCCTTGTGTTGTGTGTTGTGTAAATGCTTAACCTTGTCCAACCACTCCTGACTTTGAGCCCACTTCTCCTGACTCAAGGATTTAAGTTCCTAAGTTTAGTTTTTAAATACTAGCCCCCCATTGCTCGGAAGAAGTTGGTATTACTATTTTTTATTATCATATCAGGTCTTCTTTTCTGTTTTTCAAATACTGTCAAGGTGATAGTCTGCTCTCAGTCTTCTGAAAGTTATGACCCACTAACTCTCTGTTTTCTTACAATCTAATTGACAGTGATGGATAATCCTTTGATTAATCCTGCAGTTGGAGTTTGCATAGGTGGGAGTGGTACCTTGTGTTTTCCCTGTTCCCTGTTAGCACACTAGCCTGCCATTACTACCATTGTCCCCTTAATTTGGCACTTTGGCAAAAACCCTGCACTAAGAAGTCAGAGGTATTAGCCCTTGCTTCATCTATTCAGGTAAGAGAAGAACTATGGATTGAAGGGAAATTGTTTAGTAAGTAATTAACTTCTACTGAAAAAAAATTGTTATGTATCTAGGTTTTTGTATATAAAGTATGCAATGGCAATCATCCTCTCATGGTCAATATACTTACAGAGAGCAGTAGAGCAAGAGTTTATGTAAATGACTCACACTTTTTTTTAGCAGATTTAAAAAAACAGGTTACACTAAAAGACAACAGTGCAAACTAAAACACCAAATTATACATTTGAGGCATTAATCAAGTAAAATAAATAATCCCCTTTTAATTTTAAAATCACCCAACCTTTCCACCCATAACTGGCCCACCCCTCTCCCCAAGCAAATGTACCTGTCCCCAAAAGTCAAAAGTCCACAACAAAAGTTTGCAACAAAAGTCTAAAGTCTAAGACCCGGTCCCTATTCCCTTCCCGCCCACCCACAAGTCAATCCCACCAAAGCAAAAACTGAAAAAGGTCACAGAAGAGGTCACTGTTGATTGGGTCCGGAGTTGGTCCAGGCTACACTTGATCCTTTCCAGCTGGCTCTCCATCCTCCTCTCCAGGAGGTCCAGCTGCTTCAAGATGGGCTTCAGTAATGTCCTCTGTGTGTCAGCTTGGGGGGGGGCACAGATTTGTGACAGCTGATGGCAGTGCCTGCAATGGAATGGCCAGGAGGCTGGGGTTAGCTTGCTGAAGTGAGGCCTCGGTCAGAGGCAGTTTGTAACTCCAGTAGTGGGTGACACAGTAGCAGTACATTGCTGTTCCCCGAGGGCCATTGGCATTTATGATTATGATTAGGAGAGTCACAGGGTCAATTTTATTTTTTACCTACACATGCCTCACCTAAAAGCACTGACTGTCTGACAAAAATGATTTAACCCCTTCGCTGCCAGGCCTTTTCCCCCTCCTGTGCCGAGCCTTTTTTGGCTTTTTGGGGCAGTTCGTGCTTAGGCCCTCATAACTTTTTGTTCACATAAGCTACCCACGCCAAATTTGCGTCCTTTTTTCCTAGGGATTCTAGCGGTACCCAGACTTTGTGGGTTCCCCAGAAGGAGGCCAAAAAATTAGCCAAAATATAGTATAAATTTCACATGCACATGTCGAGTGTTGGGCTGCTAATAAGATCTCTTCTGAGAGAATTGTTTTTACCTTAGCTGAAACCACAGCTGCTATTGATTCTCTGAGGCCAGCAAAAGCCCCTGGCCCGGATAAGATTCCAGGGGACTTGTTCAAATCAGAACCTAAGATATGGGCATGGTATATCAATTTATTGTCTAATGCCATAGCAGCTGGCAGCCCTATTCCAGAGTCTTGGCGTGGTGCTGAAATAATACCGATTTACAAAAAGGGTGATACAGGGTTGCCTGTAAATTATCGACCAATTAGCCTTATTGATATCCTTCAGAAGACGTTTGCCAAACAAGTCTTAGAGAGGCTTACTGATTGGATTCAAGACCAGCAAATTTTATCTCCCTTACAGGCTGGGTTTCGGCCCAAAACTAATACTATGGACCAAGTTTTCAGGCTGTCACTACTGTTCTGGAAGTATATCACCTTATCTAAGCAAAAACTCTATGTGGCTTTCGTAGACTTAAGATCTGCATTTGATCTTGTCCCAAGAGAGAAACTGTGGGAAGTACTAAACAAAATTGGTATCCCAGGGAACTTAGTGCATTTAATCCAAAGATTACATGAAAAAACATTTGCACAAGTAAGATGGGGCAATCAGGGGGAACTCACAGACAAAATAGACATCAAGAGAGGAGTGCGCCAGGGTTGCGTTCTTGCCCCAACACTATTTACACTGTTCATCAATGAGGTGGTGCAAGTCTTGTCCAATTGTCAAAATGATGCCCCATCTTTGAATCACCATAAAATTCCAATTTTGCTATTTGCCGATGATTCTCTCTTGATCTCCAGAACCCCTATGGGCCTCCAGGTACTCATGGACAAGTTCAGTTCGTTTTGCGGTGACTATGGTCTGGAACTTAACCATAGCAAAACTAAACTTATGACTTTGGGTTGTGGCCCCACTAAGAGATATTCAATATTTTACAATGGAACGCCCCTAGGTTTGGTAAGCTCTATAGATTACTTGGGGGTGAGAATTAGCAACAATCTGCATTGGGGGGCCCAAATTGACAAAAGTTTGGCTCGCCTGGTACAGTCATCTGGAGCCATTCTTCGTTTTCATAAGTCTACTTCTGAGAGAGTGATTACTCCAATTATTAAAATTTATAGAGCAAAGGCACAAAGTGCTGCGGTCTATGGGGCAGAAATTTGGGGGTCCTCAAACACTGGCAGGCTTGCAGTGGGGGAAAACAATTTTGTGAGGTCTACTTTGGCCTGCTCTCGCAGTACCCCTCTGCTGCCATTGTTCTGGGACCTTGGCCTTTCACGCATCTCAGATGTAGTTGCCCTACGACCTCTGCTTTTTGGGTCCGTGTTTGGTCCACCCCTGAGTTATCTACATACAAGGAGTCTATCCAAGACATCTTGGATAGACCAAATGTACTCACCATTCCCTGGTTTAATCACATCTCTAAATGGTTTCATAAATTGGGTCTTAGTGAGCTATGGAGTCATCCAGAAAGTATAAGGAAGGAGCAGAAGAATCATTTGAAAACTGTATACTGGACTTATGTCAGGGAAAACTATCTGCTGTGCCCTACTCACGGCAGATTGACCTCACAATTTTTTGATTTTAAATGGTATCCGTCTTTTGAATCTTTTATGGATATAATTCTTGACCCATTAAGTAAGAGTTTATATATCCAGTTCAGATATGGTTGTCTGCCTCTCAAATCATATGGCAGTAAGTGGAGTGCAACTACAAGATCTGATTTTTGTCCGAGCTGTAACCATAATTCAGAATCCATTGTACATTTTATGTTTTTATGTCCTGCCTATTTGATTGCGCGTCGAAAGTGGTTACGGCCAGTGTGTAGAAATATGGGGGTAAGACATTGTATTGTTGCCTTAAGAATTCTGATGAGGGAAAGTTCCCCCCCCTTACCCTGTGCGGTTAGTAAGTACATTACAGCTGCCTGGCATGTACGTATTAATCGCTTGGGGAAAATTGCTGATGCGGAACTTACTTCAAAAATAAGGACAATATGAAAATTGACAATGGAATGTTTTAGTCATCAAATCTTAACCACACACCTAGACTGGAACAAAACCCCATGATTAATTTAAATGACAGTCAGTAGGAGATTAGGTGTTTGGTTTTTATGTGTTTTAAGGCCGTAAAGGATGTTCTTTTTTACTCCTCTTATTTCCTTTTTTAACTTAATTTTTACTTATCTTTTATCTTTTTACCGGTGGTTGTTTTGCTTTTATGGTTGAAAGTAACCGAATAAAGCTATGTATTGATTGAGTATAAATTTCGTTTTTTTAAAAAAATGGGAAAAAGGGGCTACAGAAGAAGGCTTGTGTTTTTTTCCCTGAAAATGGCATCAACAAATGGTTTGCGGTGCTAAAATCACCAGCTTCCCAGCTTTCAGGAACAGGCAGACTAGAATCAGAAAACCCAATTTTTCAACACAATTTTGGCATTTTACTGGGACATACCCAATTTTTACGATTTTTTTGTGCTTACAGCCTCCTTCCAGTCAGTGACAGAAATGGGCATGAAACCAATACTGGATCCCAGAAACTGAAACATTTCAGAAAAGTAGACAAAATTCTGAATTTAGCAAGGGGTAATTTTTGTAGATCCTACAAGGGTTTCCTACAGAAAATAAAAACTGAAAAAACAAAATGTTGAAATTGAGGTGAAAAAAACAGCCATTTTTCTCTACGTTTTACTCTGTAACTTTTTCCTGCAATGTCAGATTTTTGAAAGCAATATACTGTTACGTCTGCTGGACTCTTCTGGTTGCAGGGATATATAGGGTTTGTAGGTTCATCAAGAACTCTAGGTACCCAGAGCCAATAAATGACCTGCACCCTGCAGTGGTTTTTTCATTCTATTCCGGGTATACAGCAATTCATTTGCTGAAATATAAAGAGTAAAAAATAGCTATCAAGAAAACCTTTGTAGCTCCAAAATAGGCACAAGATAAGGTGTTGAGGAGTAGTGGCTATTTGCACATCTCTGAATTCCGGGGTGCCCATACTAGCATGTGAATTACAGTGCATTTCTCAAATAGACGTCTTTTTTACACACTCTCTTATATTAGGAAGGAAAAAATGTAGAGAAAGGCAAGGAGCAATAACACTTGTTTTGCTATTCTATGTTCCCCCAAGTCTCCCGATAAAAATGATACCTCACTTGTGTGGGTAGGCCTAGCGCCTGCGATAGGAAATGCCCCAAAACACAACGTGGACACATCCCATTTTTTGACAGAAAACAGAGGTGTTTTTTGCAAAGTGCCTACCTGTAGATTTTGGCCTCTAGCTCAGCCGGCACCTAGGGAATCTTACTAAACCTGTGCTTTTTTGAAAACTAGAAACCTAGGGGAATCCAAGATGGGGTGACTTGTGGCGCTCTGACCAGGTTCTGTTACCCAGAATCCTTTGCAAACCTCAAAATTTGGCTAATAAAACACATTTTCCTCACATTTCGGTGACAGAAAGCTCTGGAATCTGAGAGGAGCCACAAATTTCCTTCTACCCAGCGTTCCCCCAAGTCTCCCGATAAAAATGGCACCTCACTTGTGTGGGTAGGCCTAGCGCCCGCGACAGGAAATGCCCCAAAACATAACGTGGAAACATCACATTTTTTGACAGAAAACAGAGGTGTTTTTTGCAACGTGCCTACCTGTAGATTTTGGCCTCTAGCTCAGCCGGCACCTAGGGAATCTTACTAAACCTGTGCATTTTTGAAAACTAGAAACCTAGGGGAATCCAAGATGGGGTGACTTGTGGCGCTCTGACCAGGTTCTGTTACCCAGAATCCTTTGCAAACCTCAAAATTTGGCTAAAAAAACACATTTTCCTCACATTTTGGTGACAGAAAGATCTGGAATCTGGGAGGAGCCAAAAATGTCCTTCCACCCAGCGTTCCCCCAAGTCTCCTGATAAAAAAGGTATCTCACTTGTGTGGGTAGGCCTAGCGCCCACGAAAGGAAATGGCCCAAAACACAACGTGGACACATCACATTTTTTCACAGAAAGCAGTGCCTACCTGTGGATTTTAGACTCTAGTTCAGCCGCCACCTGGGGAAACCTAGCAAACCAGCACATTTTTGAGAACTAGACACCTAGGGGAATCCAAGATGGGGTGACTTGTGGGGCTCTGACCAGGTTCTGTTACCCGGAATCCTTTGCAAACCTCAAAAGTTGGCCAAAAAACACTTTTTCCTCTCATTTCGGTGAAAGAAAGTTCTGGAATCTGAGAGGAGCCACAAATGTCCTTCCACCCAGCGTTCCCCCAAGTCTCTTGATACAAATGGTACCTCACTTGTGTGGGTGGACCTAGCGCCCACGAAAGGAAATGGCCCAAAACACAACGTGGACACATCACATTTTTTCAAAGAAAACAGAGGTGTTTTTTGCAAAGTGCCCATCTGTGGATTTTGGCCTCTAGCTCAGCCGGCCCCAGGGGGGGCAGAAATGGCCTAAAATAAATTTGCCCCCAATCCCCCTGGGGTGCAACCCTTGCCTACGGGGTCGCTCCCCTTGCGTGATGGCGCAAAAAAAAAAAAGATCCCTGGTGCCTAGTGGTTTCTGCCCTCCTTGGAGGCAGATTGACCTAAAATCGGCCGATCTGCCCCCAAAGCGGGCAGAAATGGCCTAAATACAATTTGCCCCTCCAGCGGAGCGACCCTTGCTTAAGGGGTCGCTCCCCATCTCTAAAAAAACAACAACAAAATTGCCCTGGTGCCTAGAGGTTTCTGCCCCCCAGAGGGGCAGAAATGGCCTAAAATAAATTTGCACCCCCAGCCCTCCGGGGAGTGGCCCTTGCCTACGGGGTCGCTCCCCTTGCGTGACGGCGCAAAGAAAAGATCCCTGGTGCCTAGTGGTTTCTGCCCCCCTTGGGGGCAGATTGACCTAAAATCGGCCGATCTGCCCCCAAAGCGGGCAGAAATGGCCTAAATACAATTTGCCTCTCCAGGGGAGCGACCCTTGCCTAAGGGGTCGCTCCCTATCTGTAAAACAACAACAAAAAATCCCCGGTGCCCAGAGGTCTCTGCCGCCCTTGGGGGCAGATCGGCCTAATTAAAATAGGCTGATCTGCCCCCAAGGGGGGCAGAAATGGCCTAAATATAATTTGCCCCCTATGGGAGCGACCCTTGCCTAAGGAGTCGCTCCCCATCTCTAAAACAAAAAACAAAAAAATGTATCCCTGGTGCCTAGAGGTTCGGCCTAATAATAGGCTGATCTGCCCCCGGGGGGGGGGCAGAAAAGGCCTTAAAAAAAAATGCCCCCCCTGGGAGCGACCCTTGCCCAAGGGGTCGCTCCCTCATGCTAGTTTCCTTTTTTAAATAAAATCCCTGGTGTCCAGTAGGCGTTTTGACAGCCGGAGTGCTTTCAATCCGGCTGCCAAAACACAGAGAGAGACTTCAAAGGGAAGGAAATAACTTTCCTTCCCTTTGAAGCCTCTCTCGGCCTTCCCCACGTGATCGGAAGAGAAATGCTTAGCATTTCTCTTCCGATCGCGCTGGCAGCTGAGCTTCCAGCGCGATGGGAGGAGGCCCTGTGACAAACAGTGCACGATCGCGCGCTGATGTCACGGGGGTGGGGGGGTCAGGGGTGGAAGGGGAAGGGCTTCCCCTTCCATCCCTGCCTTGGGGGGGTGGGGCGCTCCCTCTGTACTGTGTGCCCAGGACGTGATGGTTACGTCCTGGGCACAGCAGCACTGTGCCTCAGGACGTAACCATTACGTCCTGGGCACAGAAGGGGTTAAGGCAGAATAACACCAGATTTATGTGATGTGATTTGTTTCCTTTAAAGGCTTTTCTTGTAACTAAACAGTCAGTTTGAATGGAAAAATAAAAATAAATTACCACTCCTTTGCGAGTAAGGCATTAAGCACTATGGATTACAAGTTGTTGTGCTGCTAAATTAATAGAGGCACGCTAGCTCGCTCTTCGGGTAATTTGCTACTGTCGATGTAGTTGACTAATATCTATCTGTAATTCCAATGGTCCTGCTCTACTCCAAACGCCTTTCACTTTGTACCCTGACTCCAAAGAGGATGAATAATAATAAATAAGATACTATGTTGCACATGTCACATAGAAAATGTGGATATTACTATCCTGTCTTCCGTAAGTAGACAGTGGGGAAAATGACATACTGCACTATGGGGAAAGGAACAGGCTTATAGACTGTATTTGCCACATTCACCACAGAGTATCCCTTATGCCAAACTTCAAATCAAATCAGGTACTTTATCCCACTTTACTCACATACCTCGCCCACCACCACTAATTATTTCAAACAAATTCATTCATTGGGGAGTAAGGAAATGAAGCTTGACTTACTCTACTGCAGAGCAAGGTAGAGGGATTAGGCAGGTAGGTAGAGCTTTTGCTGAGGAATAGAGGAGTGCCACTGATCATCGATTCATCATGTGCTGAAGCTTTGGCTTATTCAATCACTATAATAGATGAAAGTATAAAGGGACAAATCTAAACAGGCTTAAAAAAATCTGTTATTGGAAACCGTGAAATATATTTTGCAATCACTTCTTATTGCCATAGAAATGTGGCTCATGCCAAGAATGGATTTTTCAATTTGTTTGGCTGGGATGGAAGAATTTAGGAAAGAATAAAGGAGTGAAGCACTAAGAGGTGACTAAGTGGGTGAAAGGAAACACACCTTGTGTGCTCAGTTTGCAATGCATTGAAAACTCTGTATATGCTGCATAAACTGAAGCAGACACACATTGCACAGCCAACAATGTAGTCAGGAATTTAACCATCCAGCATTTCGGTCATGGCTGGCAAAATGCCATGGGCAGGGAGGGGTTGATGAATGATGATGGGTGGGATACATATCTGCCTCGCTTAACAAATACAGGGGGTCATTCTGACCCTGGCGGTCATGGACCGCCAGGGCCAACGACCGCGGAAGCACCGCCAATAGGCTGGCGGTGCTTCCGGGGGCATTCTGACCGCGGCGGTAAAGCCGCGGTCAGAAAAGGGAAGCCGGTGGTTTCCCGCCGGCTTCCCGCTGCCCCAGGGAATCCTCCACGGCGGCGCTGCAAGCAGCGCCGCCATGGGGATTTCGACCCCCTTCCCGCCAGCCTGGTTCTGGCGGTTTACACCGCCAGAACCTGGCTGGCGGGAACAAGTGTCGTGGGGCCCCTGGGGGCCCCTGCAGTGCCCATGCCACTGGCATGGGCACAGCCGGGGCCCCCTAACAGGGCCCCACATTGATTTTCAGTGTCTGCGTGGCAGACACTGAATATCGCGACGGTTGCAACTGCACCCATCGCACCCCTTCCACTCTGCCGGCTCCATTCGGAGCCGGCATCCTCGTGGAAGGGGGTTTCCCGCTGGGCGGGCGGGCGGGCGGCCTTCTGGCGGTCGCCCGCCAGCCCAGCGGGAAACTCAGAATGACCGCCGCGGTCTTTTGACCGCGGTACGGTCTTCTGGCGGTTCCCGCCAGGCGGGGGTCAGAATGACCCCCACAGTGACTCAAGGGATTAGAACAAAAATTAAAATACCCCCCACTTTGAACCATAGCTTTGCTAACCATAAAAAAGTAAGCAAAGTAAATGAGCAGCATGCCGCTCTCCAGAGGATCTCCCTTGTTTATTCATCCAAGCAATCATTCAGTTTTTCTTTTATTCTTCCTACTATATTGATCTATAGCCCCCATAATGTAAGCTTTACTTGCTCTCATCCAGTCTTTCACCAAAATTTCCAATCTATTATCCATCCATTCAGTAACCACTTTTTCCTTCAAAAATCTTTCCACCCATCCACCCATTTACTCATTCCTCACCCACGCATCCTTTCACCCATCCACCCATCCTTTCCTTTCACTCATCTCACCCTTCTTTTCTTTTAACCGTCCATTCTTTCCAATTTACGTCAAGCCTTAATTTTTAGTGTAAATTATGTGAGCTTTTGCTGAGTTGCAGATAGAAGAGGCCATAACTCAACCACTCCTGTAGCTGGTAAAGCGGGAGGTTTACAATTACGACTCAGATCAACGCCCTTGTTGCTAGTGAGTATTTAATAGTAACTGTCAATAAGCAAGCAATGTGACTTACCACTGCGCATGCTCGCGCCACTTCTCTCCCTCCAACTGACACTCCTCCCTCAGAGGCACTTGAGCTGGCGGCACTGGTGGTCGGTGTGGCTAGAAAAAATTTATACATTTTTTAGGTGCTAGATACTCCTCCCCTTATTTTGTTAAGTAAAAAAATACAGCACTACTATGGTGTCATTAGGGAGGCAGAGAGCAGTGCAACCAAACTGGCACATCGCGATAGACGCACCAGTGTGTTGTAAATTCAGGCCCCGATTCTCCCTTTTTTTTGCAATGCATAGATACATACTAGTACTACACAGTGTGAAATTGCTTGGGGCTGTCCAAGCTACATAAAGAAATTCACATAGAATGCTAACTCACTGATATCACTAATTCACTATAGTGACAGGAGGACAGAGGAGTATGCATTGCAATGCCTTCTTAAGTAATCAGCCAAATCGAGCGCTGATGAGTACGATAAAGTAGCACCCAGCATTCTGCCTAGCTCAAACTGGATTACATTATAATATCCTTAACGTAAGCTAAACGTAACTTACCTCTTAAGTGTGAGCAGCATGCTATTCGGCCAAGAATCTCGATGCCTACCAGGTCGAGCAGAACCTGCTCCCAGTCGAGGATATCCACCCAGCTGTGCTTCAGTTGCTGGGTGGTGCGTTGGACCTGGCTTGTGCGCTGCACACACCTGCACATCCTCCCCCAATGCAACTGCGGCTCCTGCAGGGGGTACCCTTTGCCAGGCCTGCCACCTGCTGCCAGCATGTAGGAGAGGTGGCGCTGCACGTAAAAAAACAGTGCTGCCACCTCCACCTCATAAAAAATAGCCTGGGGCTGTACACCATGGCGGTGCTGCCGTCTACAGGGTAGGGTGCTGCTACTGGCTGTTCGGGGGGGCCTGGCACTGCAGCTCCCCTGTTTGCTGTCCTGCTCTGTCATGGTGCTGGGCGGTGTGAAGAAAAGAAACAGGAGAAGGAAGGAAGGAAGGAAGGAAGGAAGGAAGGAAGGAAGGAAGGAAGGAAGGAAGGAAGGAAGGAAAAAATTAACATAAATGCAAAAAGTTAGGAAAAACACAAAAAACATGATTAAAAAGTAAAAATACATAAACACAAAAACACACTAATATACTAATAAAAAATGCGGGGAAGATTAATTAGGAGGGCGGAGGATTGAAAAGACAAGAAAGAGATCTAAATAATTTTAAAAAATGGACCCAGTACCATGAACAGAGTAAGAAAACAAGATGGCCGCGTGGTGCTGTTCGCGTACAATTTTGAACACGAGGACATACTCCGCATTGTGTTTGACACAAAACTCAATGCGAACTGACACGATGGGGAAACTCCGCCTGCCTGTGGAGCTCCACGCAGTGCAGCAGTTTTTTAAATACTCAGTGCTACACGGAACTCCGCGAACTCCACCCAGGCCTAATTTAAACCACTCAAAATGGGCAACAAGTGAAGCCAAAGAGACGCCATCAGTACAGAAACGATCTCTACATGGCTTCATCGGTTACATGTCACCATATTTTTCTTACATTTCTAACAATACTATTAACGTATGACATAGGGATTCACAGGCCTAAAGGATCAAGAATTGTCCTTCTGGTGCCAGCACAGCAGTGTCTCATTGCGGGTGAGGTGGGCCTGACACGGCTCTTTTGGCCCCATTTCATCAGCCATGAGTTGAAGACGAGACAAAGGCATAGGTTCTCCACTTCATTAGTTGTGTGGTTGGTGTCCACTGAAAAAAAAGCACAAAAAAATGAATGCAAAGAAGCAATGCGCCTGTCATCACACTGATTCGTAAAGTGCCAGGCCACTCCTGTTCTTTATTTTATCAAGATATCAAGCTATTAACACGTACTTGGATGTGTGTGCATTGTATGCAGGCGTCAGGTCGTTAAAGGGGTCCGTGGCATTGACAGGCACCAAACCTATCGGCTGCAGAAAGACAAAAGGCTGGCATTTTTATACTTTAAGTTATTGATTGGTTTGTTTGCTCTAATTCGCTGCTAATAGTGTCACTGATAAAAATAATTTATTTTGTTGTGAAAAAAATTAATTTTTGTGTCCCGGACTTCCAGCATGCTAAGACTTCGTTTGTGGCACTTGATGTGTTGTAACATTTTCATATTGCCCATAATCGCACGTTTTCGTTACCATGTGGTTGACATGAGTCAACAAGCCATAAACTGTTAATATGTCCATTAATAACGAAATGGCCACTCACCTCACAACTGTCAGCTGGGTTAACAAATATATTTCGGAGCGTGGTTACTTCTAAAGTCACATTTGACTAACACCCTTTTCTGGTCTTGGTGCTCCCTCATGGCAAATAAAAATGCAAAATGTCAACTTAATGAAGTGTCTACATATTTATCAACCACAAATAGGAATACTAACCCACAGCACAAGATGACCAACTATCCTGTATTTTGAGACATTAATACTTTGTTTAAAGGACAGAAGAGCCTCGAAGCTTGGCCATATTAACCTTCTAAGGATGTTTTGCAAATCAGCTGTCCTAAATATTAGTGATATTTAATTATCTGCCACTGAATTTTACCGGCGATTGTCTTTTAATGAGGTTTTTACCTGGGGACAACTAGAAAACTTGACAGTTGCACTACCATATGAAAAGCGTGTAGTGTTTGCACAGAAAAGTCGGAGATGAAGGAAGCGATATCAGAGGTGATTGAGAGGGTTCGTTGCATAGATCTTCAGATGAGCATGCTGGGTTTCATTTCTAGGATGAAAAAGAATAAAGATGAATATCTCTTTGTCCGACTACCACTAGCTCTAGATTTTACTGCTGTACCAAGATTGGATTTCCTTCTGTTATGTTACAAGTGATGTAAAACATTTTCTCGCTCTTTTTAATAATATTTTTACTGTTGTGGAATACAGCACTTGGCATACCCAACAGCCCCTCATGTTTGACCCTGATAATTGTATCAAACCGATGTATCAATAATGATGTGGTGTGTCATCAATATTAACGGATTCACTGTACAATAAAGAAATGTGAACGGAAAAGAAAAGAAAATCCTACTAAACAAATACTTAACCCCTTCGCTGCCAGACCTTTTTCCCCTCAGGTGCCAAGCCTTTTTTTTTGGCTGTTTGGAGCAGTTCACGCTTAGGCCCTCATAACATTTTGTCCACATAAGCTACCCACACCAATTCTGTGTCCTTTCTTTACAACATCCTAGGGATAATAGAGGTACCCATACTTTGTGGGTTCCCCTGAAGGAGACCAATAAATTAGCCAAAATACAGAGAAATTTTCGTTTTTTTCAAAAAATGGGAAAAAGGGCTGCTGAAGAAGTATTGTGTTTTTTTCCCTGAGAATGGCATCAACAAAGGGTTTGTGGTGCTAAAATCACCATATTCCCAGCTTTTAGGAACAGGCAGACTTGAATCAGAAAACCCAATTTTTCAACACAATTTTGGCATTGTACTGGGACATACCCCATTTTTACTTTTTTTGTGCTTTTAGCCTACTTCCAGCTAGTGACAGAAATGGGTGTGAAACCAATGCTGGATCCCAGAAAGCTAAACATTTCTGAAAAGTAGAAATAATTCTGAATTCAGCAAGGGGTCATTTGTGTAGATCCTACAAGGGTTTCCAACAGATAATAACAGCTGAAACAAAAACATATTGAAATTGAGGTGAAAAAACAGCCATCTTTCTCAACGTTTTACTCTGTAACTTTTTCCTGCGATGTCAGATTTGTGAAAGCAATATACCCTTACATCTGCTGGATTCTTCTGGTTGTGGGGATATATAGGGCTTGTAGGTTCATCAAGAACCCTAGGTACCCAGAGCCAATAAATGAGCTGCACCTTGCAGTCGGTTTTCATTCTATACTGGGTATACAGTAATTCACTTGCTGAAATATAAACATTGAAAATAGGTATCAAGAAAACCTTTGTATTTCCAAAATAGGCACAAGATGAGGTGTTGAGAAGCAGTGGTTAATTGCACATCTCTGAATTCCGGGGTGCCCATACTAGAATGTGAATTACAGGGCATTTCTCAAATAGACATCTTTTTTACACACTGTCTTACATTTGGATGGAAAAATGTAGAGAAAGACAAGGGGCAATAACACTTGTTTTGCTATTCTCCGTTCCCCCAAGTAACCCGATAGAAATGGTACCTCACTTGCGTGGGTAGGCCTAACGCTCCCAACAGGAAACGCAACATGGACACATCACATTTTTACATTTTTGCAAAGTGCCTAGCTGTAGATTCTGGCCTCTAGCTCAGCCGGCACCTAGGGAAACCTACCAAACCTGCACATTTTTTAAAACTAGACACCTAGGGGAACCCAAGATGGGGTGACTTGTGGGGCTCTCACCAGGTTCTGTTACCCGGAATCCTTTGCAAACCTCAAAATGTGGCCAAAAACACTTTTTCCTCACATTCAGTGACAGAAAGTTCTGGAATCTGAGGAGAGCCAAAAATGTCCTCCCACCCAGCGTTCCCCCAAGTCTCCCAATAAAAATGGTACCTCACTTGTGTGGGTAGGCCTAGCACCCATGAAAGGAAATGCCCCAAAACACAATGTGGACACATCACATTTTCCCAAAGAAAGCAGAGCTGATTTTTGCAAAGTGCCAAGCTGTGGATTTTGGCCTCTAGCTCAGCCGGCACCTAGGGAAACCTACCAAACCTTCAATTTTTTTAAAACTAGACACCTAGGGGAATCACAGATGGGGTGACTTGCGTGGCTCTTGCCACGTTCTGTTACCCAGAATCCTTTGCAAACCTCAAAATTTGGCCAAAAAAACACTTTTTTCCTCTCATTTTGGTGACAGAAAGTTCTGAAATCTGAGAGGAGCCACATATTTCCTTCCACCCAGCGTTCCCCTAAGTCTCCTGATGAAAATGGTACCTCACTTGTGTGGGTAGGCCTAAAGCCCACAACAGTAAATGCCGCAAAACACAATGTTTTTCCCAAAGAAAACAGAGCTTTTTTTTGCAAAGTGCCTAGCTGTGGATTTTGGCCTCTAGCTCAGTCGGCACCAAGGGCAACCTACCAAAACTGCGCATTTTTGAAAAATAGACACCTAGGGGAATCCAAGATGGGGTGACTTGTGGGGTTCTCACCAGGTTCTGTTACGCAGAATCCTTTGCAAACCTCAACATTTGGCCAAAAAAACACTTTTTCCTCACATTTTGGTGACAGAAAGATCTGGAAGTCTCCCGATAACAATGGTACCTCACTTATGTGGGTAGGCCTAGCGCTCACGACAGGAAATGCCCCAAAACACTATCTGGACACATCAAAATTATCAAATATAAAACTACCTGTTTTTGAGGGGAGGGCACCTGCGTTTTTGGTCCTGGGCTCAGCAGCCATCTAGGGAAACCTACCAAACCCAGACATTTCTGAAAACTAGACACCTGAGGGAGTCCAGGGAGGTGTGATTTGCCTGGATCCCCCAATGTTTTCTTACCCAGAATCCTCAGCAAACCTAAAATTTAGCTAAAAAATGATATTTGTCCCACATTTCTGTGTGGGATCACCGCACCGGGACAAATTTCCTACCACCCAACGTTCCCCTCAGTCTCCCGGTAAAAATGATACCTCACTTGTGTAGGTGGGCCAAGTGCCTGTGACAGGGAAGAGCCAAAAAATGTCGAAATTGAGGGGGAACCAAAGCGGGTCCAAAAGGTCAGTTTGAAAAAAAAACATATTTAGGCTGACAAGTGCAGCAGAATTTTTATTGGTATAGATGAGACAATGTTGGGTGGTAGGAATTTTGTGGATTCCTGCAGATTCTGAAAGGTTCAATCACAAAAATGAGGGAAAAATGTGTGATTTCCAGCAAAGTTGGAGGTTGGCAGGGCATTGTGGGTTAGAAAAAGGTGCGGGTGCAGGTGAAGCACACCACCCTGGAATCAACCAGATGCTTAGTTTTCAGATGTGTCTAGGTAATGTGGATTTTTCTACATGGCAGCGTGCCAAAGTCCAAAAAGTGCAGCCCTCACCATTCCAAGTGGGACGATTTTGAGAGTTAGCCAAACTCTCATGGCCCAAATGTAAAACTAAAACCAAAAATTATCAAATGTCTCTTGCTTGCCGTGGGATAAGATGTTTTAGTGTGCAGGGGGAGAGCTGAAAGACTGTTACCCCCTTCAGTTGGGGTGGGGGCATAACCAGGCCCATACTGGTTGGTAGCCACCACCCCACTATTTTTAGTTTTTTTCTTAATTCCCTGACATCTAGTAGACTTTCTTCCCCCCCCAGGGTGTGGATCGGGGGTAATTGCCCAATCTGCCCTCTTATTTTGAAAAACAATCTCCCCTGGTCTCTGGTGGGTTTTCTGTCCCCCTTGGGGCAGATGGGCCTTCCAAAAATAGGCCGATCTGCCCCCAAGGTTGTCAGATATGGCCAACAGTAATGTGCCCCTATAGGGAGCCACCCTTGCCCAAGGGGCTGCCCTCCTGAACAAAACACACACCAATCCCTGGTGTCTTGTGGTTTCTGCCCCCCTTGGTGGCAGATTGGCCTAACAAAAATAAGCTGATCTGCCCCCAAGGGGGGCAGAAATGGGCTAAAAATATTTTGCCCCCCCTGAAGAGTGCCCTTGCCCAAGGGGCCGCTCCCCTTATGCGTAAGTATAAAAAAATAAAAATTCCCTGGTGTCTAGTGGTTTCTGCCCCCCCCCGATCTGCCCCCGGGGGGGCAGAAATGGCCTAAAAATAATTTGGTCCCCTGGGGAGTGACCCTTGCCTAAGGGGTCGCTCCCAACATATTAAAAAAAAAAAAATGAACAAAATAAAAATTTGCTCTGGTGTCTAGGGGTTTTCTGCCCCCCCCCCCCCCCCCCCGGACAGTAATGGGTTAAAAATAATTGGACCCCCTGGGGAGCGTGTCTTGTCCAAGGGGCCGCTCCCCTCATGACAATTACAATAGAAAAAAATGTTCCCTGGTGTCTAGCGGGCATTTCTGATGCGATCGGGCAACAGAAATGCTGAAAGAGACATGAAAGGAGAGGAAAGGCCTTTACTCTCCTTTCATGCCTTTCTCAGCTCTTCCAGTGATCGGAAGAGAAGTGCAAAAGCATTTCTCTTCCGTTCCGAGGAGCAGGCTTCTGATGAGGTCAGCGCGCTCTTGCACACAGTGACGTCATCAGACACCACAGGGGAGGGGGTGTGTGTTGGTGGAAGGGGAAGCGATTCCCCTTCCAACTCTGACCTGGGGGGGTGCGGGTTGGGGTGCGGCCCTCGGGGGGAACGCTAGCGCTTCCCAGAGGGCCGGTACACAGACATAATGGTTACGTCTGTGGCGCCTGAGAGGCGCACCCACGGACATAACCATCACGTCCGTGGCTTACACGGGGTTAAGAATTGGTGCAATGTTTGTATTAATTTGAGGCCACCAGCCTCTGGAGGTTGGGGCACCATAACTAGCAGGTCAGCTCAGGTCAAGAGCCAGGACTTCCAGGTCCCAGCACTCTTTAAAGACTGAGTTTGTTCACTGTTCCTCCCATTCCCCACCTTTGTTGCTTTCTTTACACTTCCCACAGTTATCAGATCTTTGCATGTTTGACTGGCCCTGATAATTAGACTTAACTTGGGCTTTGTTGCATTGCTGCTGTTGGAGTATTTTCATTCTTTGCAGGAATCAATGTGCAGCTAGGTCAACAAACCTTTGGACCCTGCATAAGAATGTGGTAGAACCATGCAGCAAAATGTCAATACAACCCAATTAAATTACAATGTATGACCAACGTGGCCATACAAGGAAAACTCCAGGCAGGAATAGAGTTAAGGAGTTTATTACAAACTTAAAGTCAAATTTATGTAGACAATTCTCAAGGCAAAGTTGTAAAGATACAAAATCACAAAGGGTTGACCAAAGCGACAAAATAAGTTCAGGCGAACTAACATGAAGAGAAGTAGACACTCAACAAAGACAATACAGAACATCAGTAAAATAACCTGATGAATGGAAAACAAGGGTTGCTCAGTTTTAATAAGCATCAAGGCAGTTCAAATCATCAAAGTTCAATATAGTTGGGCAAGGGGAAATCCCTGCATATCAGAAGCTCGGTCAAGAGTCTTTTTTGAGTATTAAGGATCAAATCTCGAAGTCTCTGCACAGCATTTCAAAGGGGCAAGGCAGAGGGGAAGATACCTCTCAGAGTCGAAGGGGCTCAGCATGCAGCAAAGAATGTCAGGAAAGTTCTGATATAGCTGCTCCATGTTCAACTGTTCATCAATATTTTTAAGTTCATAAGGCAAAATGATTTGTCAGTTTGCCGGCCCATCTGACGTTGAAGGGGCAACATCCAATAGGAATCGATCATGTAACTCCAACTTGAAAGATCCACATGGTTTCCCAGGTTTGTCATGAGAGCAGTGTCAATCAGTACATTTCCACACAAGATTGAACCAAATGTTTAAATAGTCAGTCCACTGCCAGGAGATTTCACATCCAAGGTCATTTTCTCACATTCACTGAATGTAAGCCAACTTGGCAGGAACTTCCTGCCAAGTTGGCTTACATTCATTGTGAGCCGTAATTTCAAAGCTGGTGACTATACTGTGCCATTAAAATGTCATTGCCAGCTTCTCATGATTACAGCTGAAACAAATGTCTTTTATATTGTCTTACTGCGTAGTTAACCATTCCCTTAATGGTGATTACTTTGTTATAAACTTGCTGTGATACAAAAATGAATACCTGAAAAAGTAGTACTGAAGGGAAACTTGGGGAGCTTCCCTTTGGTATTTGGCCCAGCCTGAAACATTGTAATTTGCACACACATAACTATGTTCTGAGGCAGACTGTCACCAATCCCCATCTGACAATACGCGCCAATCCTGACAGTTTAAAAAAAAAAAAATCGGTTCTATGGCACCTGAAATTGGGTGTCTGTCATTATTTGGATACTTTTTTCCTTTTTTCAAATTTCTGCAAAATTATATGATGATAGATGTGATTTCCTAACTTTAAATGCAAAACAATTATGCCCACCTTTTATGCCATTGTCGTTTTTGTACATCCCTCTAAAGTCCAATCACAGTGCTTCCAGTCACTAATGAACCCTAATTGTCTTCTGCGACCTGACCGTATAGACTGAAAAACCAATTGTCTTCAAAGACATTTAGCAAAGGTGCCAATTTATTTCATTATTGCTAAAAAAGAATTAACTTTGTATTATTGCAGAAAAACATTTGTTTACTTAGTCAGGGGATTCACATGCTAATTCTAACAGTTTTTGTAAAAATGTGGACTATAGTTTACTGTCAGGCATATAGGTGGTCATTACAACCCTGGCGGACGGTGTTAAAGCGGTGGTGAAACCGCCAACAGGCTGGCGGTAAAAAAATTGCAATTACGACCGTGGCAGAAACCGCCAACAAAGACAGCCACTTTAACACTCCGATTGCCACGGCGGTACAAATAAACAGCGCAGCGGTCACCACCAACAGACAGGCGGGAGACAATGTACCGCCCACACTATTATGACAGGCCAATCCGCCACCTTTTCCGGGGCGTATTCACAGCAGATAAAAACACGGCGGAAACAGGAATTTCGAAGGGAAAACACTCATCTCCACACACCCCACGAGGAACGAGGACACCATGGACCCAGAACTCCAAATTCTCCCTGCAATAGTCTTCCTTCTCCTCTACCAGGAGCACGAACGCCAGCGGCTAAGACCACCATGAGTACTGCACCTACGACACAGGGGAGGGGGAGGCAAAAAACAGGGACACACACATGCAACACCCCCACCCTCACCCACTACAACACACACAAATGCATATCAATACATCACAGTAACAACCCCCAAACCCCCCGGAAGAATGCAAGGACAATAGAAAATTAGAGTAACCATTGTAATATATTAAAAACAAGTAGGCAGAAATATATATATATACACCATGTACAAAATAAATACCAAGCATAGTAGTCCAGGTAGTGCACTAAGATAGTCCGTGGAACACTGGGACCACAGGGTATGGGCGAGGCCCACACATGATCCCCGACCATGACGAAGAGAACACTGCAGGGGCATCAGATACCAAGAAAACAGGCACCTCAGGGGGAGGGAAAGGGGGGGCACCTCAGCCGCTTGAGTGCACGATGCCAAATCCACGAGGGGGCCACATGCCCACTGTTCCATCCTGGGGAGTGCAAAGCCACAGTCTCTCAAGTCTCTACAGTGGGTGGTCTGCCCACTGTTCAATCCTGGGAAGTGCAAAGCCACAGTCTCTCAAGTCTCTACAGTGGGTGGTTGTAGGAAAGTACCATCTTGCCTGGCATGTTACCCCCATATTTCACTGTATATATGTTGTTTTACTCTATGTGTCACTGGGACCCTGCCAGGCAGGGCCCCAGTGCTCATAAGTATGTGCCCTGTATGTGTTCCCTGTGTGATGCCTAACTGTCTCACTGAGGCTCTGCTAACCAGAACCTCAGTGGTTATGCTCTCTCTGCTTTCCAAATTTGTCACTAACAGGCTAGTGACTAAATTTACCAATTCACATCGGCATACTGGTACACCCATACAATTCCCTAGTATATGGTACTAAGGTACCCAGGGTATTTGGGTTCCAGGAGATCCCTATGGGCTGCAGTATTTCTTTTGCCACCCATAGGGAGCTCTGAAAATTCTTACACAGGCCTGCCAGTGCAGCCTGAATGAAATAACGTCCACATTATTTCACAGCCATTTACCACTGCACTTAAGTAACTTATAAGTCACCTATATGTCTAACCTTCACCTGGTGAAGGTTGGGTGCAAAGTTACTTAGTGTGTGGGCACGTGGCACTAGCCAAGGTGCCCCCACATCGTTCAGGGCAAATTCCCCGGACTTTGTGAGTGCGGGGACACCATTACACATGTGCACTGTACATAGGTCACTACCTATGTACAGCGTTACAATGGTAACTCCGAACATGGCCATGTAACATGTCTAAGATCATGGAATTGTCACCCCAATGCCATTCTGGCATTGAGGGGACAATTCCATGATCCCCCGGGTCTCTAGCACAGAACCTGGGTACTGCCAAACTGCCTTTCCGGGGTCTCCACTGCAGCTGCTGCTGCTGCCAACCCCTCAGACAGGTTTCTGCCCTCCTGGGGTCCAGGCAGCCCTGGCCCAGGAAGGCAGAACAAAGGACTTCCTCTGAGAGAGGGTGTAACACCCTCTCCCTTTGGAAATAGGTGTGAGGGCTGGGGAGGAGTAGCCTCCCCCAGCCTCTCGAAATGCTTTGATGGGCACAGATGGTGCCCATCTCTGCATAAGCCAGTCTACACCAGTTCAGGGATCCCCCAGCCCTGCTCTGGTGCAAAACTGGACAAAGGAAAGGGGAGTGACCACTCCCCTGACCTGCACCTCCCAGGGGAGGTGCCCAGAGCTCCTCTAGTGTGTCCCAGACCTCTGCCATTTTGGAAACAGAGGTGTTTGTGGCACACTGGACTGCTCTGAGTGGCCAGTGCCAGCAGGCAACGTCAGAGGCTCCTTCTGATAGGCTCTTACCTCTCTTGGTAGCCAATCCTCCTTCCTAGGTAGCCAAACCTCCTTTTCTGGCTATTTAGGGTCTCTGCTTTGGGGATCTCACCAGATAATGAATGAAAGAGCTCACCAGAGTTCCTCTGCATCTCCCTCTTCACCTTCTGCCAAAGGATCGACCACTGATTGCTCAGGACGCCTGCAAAACCGCAACAAAGTAGCAAGATGACTACTAGCAACCTTGTATCGCTTCATCCTGCCGGCTTTCTCGACTGTTTCCAGGTGGTGCATGCTCTGGGGGTAGCCTGCCTTCTTTCTGCACCAGGAGCTCTGAAGAAATCTCCTGTGGGTCGATGGAATCTTCCCCCTGCAACCGCAGGCAACAAAGACTGCATCACCAGTCCTCTGGGTCCCCTCTCAGCACGATGAGTGTGGTCCCTGGAACTCAGCAACTCTATCCAAGTGACTCCCACAGTCCAGTGACTCTTCAGTCCAAGTTTGGTGGAGGTAAGTCCTTGCCTCCCCACGCTAGACTGCATTGCTGGGTACCGCGTGATTTGCAGCTGCTCCGGCTCCTGTGCACTCTTCCAGGATTTCCTTTGTGCACAGCCAAGCCTGGGTCCCCGACACTCTAACCTGCAGTGCACGACCTTCTGAGTTGTCCTCCAGCGTCGTGGGACTCCCTTTTGTGACTTCCAGTGGACTCCAGTTCACTTTTCTTCCAAGTGCCTGTTCAGGTACTTCTGCAGGTGCTGCTTGCTTCTGTGAGGGCTCCCTGACTTGCTGGGTGCCCCCTCTGTCTCCTCATCCAAGTGGCGACATCCTGGTCCCTCCTGGGCTACAGTAGCATCCAAAAACCCTAACTGCGACCCTTGCCGCTAGCAAGGCTTGTTTGCAGTCTTTCTGCATGGGAACACCTCTACAAGCTTCTTCGTGATGTGGGACATCCATCCTCCAAAGGGGAAGTCCCTAGTCCTCTTCGTTCTTGCAGAACACCAAGCTTCTTCCACCCAGTGGCAGCTTCCTTGCACCCTCAACTGGCATTTCCTGGGCTCCTGCCCACTTTCGACACTGTCGCGACTCTTGGACTTGGTCCCCTTGTCTTACAGGTACTCAGGTCTGGAAATCCACTGTTGTTGCATTTCTGGTGTTTGTTCTTCCTGCAGAATCCCCCTATCATGACTTCTGTGCTCTCTGGGGTAGTAGGTGCACTTTACACCTACCTTTCAGGGTCTTGGGGTGGGCTATTTTTCTAACCCTCACTGTTTTCTTACAGTCCCAGCGACCCTCTACAACCTCACATAGGTTTGAGGTCCATTCGTGGTTCGCATTCCACTTTTGGAGTATATGGTTTGCGTTGCCCCTATACCTATGTGCTCCTATTGCAATCTACTGTAACTTTACATTGCTTGCATTACTTCCTTTTGCTATTATCTGCATAATTTTGGTTTGTGTATATTTCTCATCCTCATACTGAGGGTACTCAATGAGATACTTTTGGCATATTGTCATAAAAATAAAGTACCTTTATTTTTAGTATATCTGTGTATTGTGTTTTCTTATGATATTGTGCATATGACACCAGTGGTATAGTAGGAGCTTTACATGTCTCCTAGTTCAGCCTAAGCTGCTTTGCCATAGCTACCTTCTATCAGCCTAAGCTGCTAGAAACACCTCTTCTACACTAATAAGGGATTACTGGACCTGGCACACGGTGTAAGTACCTCTGGTACCCACTACAAGCCAGGCCAGCCTCCTTCAGTGGTCTGCCCACTGTTCAATCCTGGGGAGTGCAAAGCCACAGTCTCTCAAGTCTCTACAGTGGGTGGTCTGCCCACTGTTCAATCCTGGGGAGTGCAAAGCAATAGTCTCACAAGTGGATGACAGTCTCCACTGGTTCTGGAGGGGTCATGGTGCCCAGAGTGCTTCATCCTGTTAAGGACAGAGGTAGTGGATGTGAGTCTCCACTGGTTCTGGAGGGGGCATGGTGCCCAGAGTGCTTCATCCTGTTAAGGACAGAGGTAGTGGATGTCAGTCTCCACTGGTTCTGGAGGGGGCATGGTGCCCAGAGTGCTTCATCCTGTTAAGGACAGAGGTAGTGGATGTGAGTCTCCACTGGTTCTGGAGGGGGCATGGTGCCCAGAGTGCTTCATCCTGTTAAGGAAAGAGGTAGTGGATGACAGTCTCCACTGAATCTGGAGGGGGCATGGTGCCCAGAGTGTTTCATCCTGTTAAGTACAGAGGTAGTGGATGTCAGTCTCCACTGGTTCTGGAGGGGGCATGGTGCCCAGAGTGCTTCATCCTGTTAAGGACAGAGGTAGTGGATGACAGTCTCTACTGGTTCTGGAGGGGGCATGGTGCCCAGAGTGCATCATTCACCCTGTGGCAGACTCAGTTGCGTCAGTGCCCCTGCCGCTCATGGGCTAGCGGTGCTTGAGATGGCGGTGCCCTGTTAAGCGGTGCTTGAGATGGCGGTGCCCTGTTCAGCAGTGCTTGAGATGGCGGTGCCCTGTTCAACGGTGCTTGAGATGGCGGTGCCCTGTTCAGCGGTGCTTGAGATGGCGGTGCCCTGTTCAGCGGTGCTTTAGATGGTGGTGCCCTGTTCAGCGGTGCTTCAGATGGCGGTCTCCATTGCAGGGTCTCAGCTGCTGGTGGTCCTTCATTGCCCAGCGGGGCTGGCGGTCCTTCATGGCCCAACGGGCCTTTTGCTGGCGGTCCTTCATGGCCCAGCGGGCCTTTTGCTGGCGGTCCTTCATGGCCCAGCTGGGCTTGCGCTGGCCTCCTGGGCAGCTGGGCTTGTGCTGGCCTCCTGGGCAGCAGGGCTGGTGCTGGCGGTGGCCTCCTGGGCAGCTGTGCTTGTGCTGGCGGTGGCCTCCTGGGCAGCTGGGCTGGTGCTGGCGGTGGCCTCCTGGGCAGCTGTGCTGGTGCTGGCGGTGGCCTCCTGGGCAGCTGGGCTGGTGCTGGCGGTGGCCTCCTGGGCAGCGGGGATGATGGCGGTCTTCTCCGCCATGCAGCTCTTCCCAGACTTGCAGGGTTTCTTGTGGCCCTTCCCCACCTTGGAAGGTGTCACAGCTGACTCCACACTCCCAACGGGACCCCTGGGAGCGGCTTTGGTGGCTGGAGTCTTCACCCTCTCCTGCCGGTCACTGGCCAACTTCTGATGCTTCACAGGTGGGGGACTGTCTGTGCTGTGGCTCCGTGCCACACTGGCTGCCCTGGTGGCCGGTGCACTCCACATTCTGGTGACTACAGGCACCACTGGTCCCGGAGATGTTGTGGCTGAGGTGCTAGTTCAGGACCTATGAGACGGACGGGGTTGGGGAGGTGTGGGAAAGAGGTCAAGGTTGGACAGGAAAAATTTTTGGACACACTGGGACGGGTAGCTGGAGGGGGTTTGGGAGTGGAGGAAGAGGTGGTGGTTGTAGGAGGTGTACGTTTGGTGACTTTGGGTGAAGGTGCATGCGCTGGAGGCTGTCGTGAGGTGGGTGACTGTTGGGTGGGTGTGTGCCTCCCTTTGTATATCTTGGGAGGGGGCGTCACAGACACACTGGGAGAGGACACAGGGGACGTGTGAATGGTAGTGGGAGTGGTGACTGCACGTGAGCGGGGTGTGGTGGTGGGTGTGCTGGAGAGGGACGTAGTGGCTGTAGAGGTAGTGCATGCAGGTGTGAGTGTAGACGAGACTGGGAGTGAGGAGGGAGACGAGGAGGAGGGGACACAGTGGAGGCAGTGGATGTTGCTGTGTCTGCATGTGTGTGATGCTTGCGTGAGTGCGTGTGGGATGTGTGGTGCTTATGTTTGCCTGAGCTTCGCTTGGGTGTTGACGTGTGTGCATGTTGGTCTGTAGGTGTGCTTGGGATAGGCTGAGGTACAGGGGATTGGGTCGGGTTTGAGGAAGTTGGAGGGGGGAGGCTAGAGACGGGGACAATGGCTGACATCAGTGCTGAGGCCAGAGTCTGAAAAGCTTGGTGAAGGTCCGCCTGACCAGAATGGATGCCCTCCAGGAATGCATTGGTTTGTTGCAACTGCCTCTCTACACCCTGGATGGCATTCAAAATGGTAGACTGCCCAACAGTGAGGGACCTGAGGAGGTCAATGGTCTCCTCACTGAGGGCAGCAGGGGTGACTGGGGCAGGGCCTGAGGTGCCTGGGGAGAAGGTGATGCCCACCCTCCTGGGTGAGCAGGCACGGGGCAAAGGATGAGGGGCTGCTGGGAGGGTGGTGCTGGTAGGGGGGGTAGCGGCTGTACCTGTAGATGCGGGGGGCACAGATGTTGCCGTCACCACAAGGGAGCTCCCATCAGAGGACAAGTCCGTGTCGCTGGTGTCAGCTCCTGTCCCCGCCGTGGAACTCCCCTCGCCCTCCGTCCCACTGGTAAATTCATACTGCGTAGTGTCGCCCTCCAGGGCCATGTTGGATGCAGCTCCCTCGTGCTCCGTTGCCACTGCTCCTCCGCCTGATAATGCTAATGCACACAAGAACAGGGAGACCACAAAAAGGGGGGGAACGACAGAAGAAAGACATGTTGAGTGCATGCATTACCGCTACCCTTGGTGGGCATGACAGACACAGAAGCCTCCTGCACTACGCCGCACTTTTGGGCTCCACTGTTCAATTTCCGGGAAATGGCCTACAAGGCTATGGACGACATCTGCACACATAGATGACACAGGGGCATGACTAGCTGTACTTGGCACTCTACAGAGGTGGGCTGGGGTGCCACATGGCCTGACATATGGAGGGGCCTTGCCTACGGAACTCGCCCTGGCCTAGGGAAACCCACAACCCTCCTCCCCCACCCAGACACCTCCACTGCGCGCAAAGTCAGCAGAATGAGAGTGTACTCACCCCCTTGTGGCTGCTGTGATGCCCTCAAGTGCCCATCCAACTTCGGGTAGGCCACCGCCAGGATCCTGAACATCAGGGCGGTCATGGTGCGACGGGCACCCCTCCCACGTTGGGAGGCCATCCCCAGCTGAGCCTACGCCGTCTTCTTGCACCAGCGGCAAATGTCCTCCCATCTTTTCCGGCAGTGGGTGCTCCGTCTGTGGTAGACCCCCAGAGTCCGGACGTCCTTGGCGATGGCACGCCAAATATCTTTCTTCTGGTGGGCGCTGACCTACATGAAATGTACAGGGGAAAAAGAGAAGCTATTACCAACTGCACCGTCGAAGTGATTGGCCCCCATCCCTACCCTTGCCATGTGGCACATGCATTCACCGTCTTTCATGCATGCAGCACTCTCCCCCCTTCCTTCTTACATCCAGCCCTGTCCACACAGGCATAGCCCATACAGCATGCTCCCAGTGTACTTACCTGTTTGTCTGGAGGACCGTAGAGTAGCGTGTACTGGGGGAGGTCCCCATCCACAAGTTTCTCCAACTCCTCCGATGTGAAGGCAGGGGCCCTTTCCCCAGACACTCAAGCCATTGTCTCTTCCAGACCGAGGTCACAGCAGCACTTGCAGTGTAGGTCCTCTCCTGTCGAAGATCAGGTATTGAGTGATTGAAGTGATAGAAAATGGCGGTCACGTCCGCGGCGGTGCGTACCGTCACCGCCGGCGTACATCGCCATTGGCTCCTGGGACCCATAGGGTCCAATGTTAACCAATGCAGCATTGCACCACGGTCTTCGACCACCTACTGCGACGGTGTACAACGCCAGCGCAGTTACCTCACATCCCATTGTCCCACTTTACAGGTCAGGCAGCCGCCATTTCATGGGCCCACATGGCTTCATTTCCAACTGCTTCACACATACAGGCCACCTTTTGTGTATGATAGGTGTTCTGTGTAAACTGTGGGTACGTACCTCTGAGTTGTTTGACTCTGTGCTCACTGTTGTCCTTCATAGGCACCGTCCGCTGGGACATGTGAGGAGATGGCGGCATCCTCCGGTGTACCGACCGTTGGTGGACCTGTCGACAATGGAGGAGCGACATTTGATTATCACATACAGGCTTGACCGTGCCACAATCGAGGAACTGTGTACCCATTTGGAGCCAGACCTGATGTCAGCAATCCGCCATCCCACAGGAATCCCCCCTCAAGTGCAGGTGCTGTCAGTGCTCCATTTCCCTGCAAGTGATTCCTTTCAGACAACAGTGGCCATGGCCTCAGGGATGTCCCAGCCTATGTTTTCCAACGTATTGTCCAGAGTGTTGTCTGCCCTTCTGAAACACATGCGGAGCTACATTGTTTTCCCTCAGGTGGAGGATTTGCCTACAGTAAAAGGGGATTTCTATGCCCTGGGACACATCCCCAACATCATTGGTGCCATTGATGGGACCCATGTGGCTTTGGTACCCCCACAGGAGTGAACAGGTGTACAGAAACCGGAAGAGTTATCATTCTATGAATGTACAGATGGTATGTTTGGCAGACCAGTACATCTCCCATGTGAATGCCTAGTTCCCTGGCTCAGTGCATGACACCTGCGGAATAGCAGCATCTCTTATGTGATGGGTCTACTCCTGAGGCACCGTGTGTGGCTATTAGGTGAGCACCTGGAAGCAAGTCAGTGGGAATGGTTGTCTGGGTCTGGGGATATCCCTCCAGGTTAGTGCGTGTCTAACAGTTGTCCCTCACCATTTGCAGGTGACTCTGGTTACCCCAACCTGTCATGGCTTCTGACCCCAGTGAGGAATCCCAGGACAAGGGCAGAGGAACGCTACAATGAGGCCCATGGGTGAACTAGGAGGGTGATTGAGCGTTCCTTCGGCCTCCTGAAGGCCAGGTTCAGGTGCCTCCATATGACAGGTGGATCCCTATTCTACTCACCAAAGAAGGTGTGCCAGATCATCGTGGCCTGCTGTATGCTTCATAACTTGGCTTGGCGACGACAGATGCCTTTTCTGCAGGAGGATGGTCCAGTTGGCGGTGTTGTTGCAGCTGTGGAGCCTGTGGACAGTGAAGACGAGGAAGCAGGGGAAAAAGACATGCACAACAGGGACTCAGTGATCCAGCAATATTTCCAGTGAGACACAGGTAAGAATACAAACCTGCCTACTACATGTACTTTAACACTACTACCTCTCTACTGTGTGTCGTTTTCACCCAGTATATGGTCACTGAGTTGTCACTTTCCCTTAGGATTTCACAGATGTGGGTCCCACTGTGTGACATCTGCTTGGATTCCTCATGGACTAGAGCTGTGTCACATAGGTATGTTGACATTAAACTTGAAAGAGCATTTTGTCACTGCAATTGCTAATACACTATTTCGAAATCACAGACAGACTCCAGATTGTTTTGTGCTTTAAGCGTGTTTATTTAAGTGCTCAATATTGGAGGGGGTAGTGAAATGGTGAGGGGTGATGGCGGAGGAATGTCCATGGCAGAGTACAGTCTATTAGTCTCACAGGTGCATTTCCCTTATGGGCATAGGAAGTGGAGCTAGGGCAGTTTCAGTATGGACAGGGTGACGAAGTGGGACAGTAGGATGACAATCAGGGTGGTCTCATTTCTTGGCGGGGGTCTTGGCATTGTGCTCTGTCTTTGTCCTGGATCTCAGTGAGCGTTTGCGGGTTGGTTCTCCCTCTGCAGGGGGTGGGGTGGTGGTGTGGTGGTCCTGTGGCGGGGCGTCCTGTCCACTAGCGCCGGCAGAGGTGGTGGGCAGTTCATCGTCCATGCTAGTGTCAGGGGCCCCTTGTAGTTCCACAGTGTCCCTCCTGGTGTTCACAAGTTCCTTCAGCACCCCTACGATGGTGCCCAGGGTGGAGCTGATGGTTCTGAGTTCCTCCCTGAAGCCCATATACTGTTCCTCCTGCAGGCGCTGGGTCTCCTGAAACTTGGCCAGTACCGTTGCCATTGTCTCCTGGGAGTGGTGGTAGGCTCCCATGATGGAGGAGAGGGCCTCGTGGAGAGTGGGTTCCCTTGGCCTGTCCGCCCCCTGTTGCACAGCAGCCCTTCCAGTTCCCCTGTGTTCCTGGGCCTCCGTCCCCTGGACCGTGTGCCCACTACCACTGCCCCCAGGTCCCTGTTGTTGTTGGGGTGGTGGGTTTCCTGGGTTCCCTGTAGTGGTGGACACACAGCTGATTGACGTGTCCTGGGGACGGAGGTATGGGCCCGCTGGGTGGGTGCTGTGCTGGTGTTTCCAGAGGGTGGAAGGTCTGTAGTGGCCTGTGACTGGGTGATGGGAACCGACTGTCACGAGGTCCCCGATGGGCCGGGCTGGTCTTCTAGATCCAGTTGGACAGAGGTGCTGTCATCACTGTCGGCCTCTTCTGTTGGTGGTGTGGACCATCCTGTCCGGTGACGTTGGGTAGGGGTCCTGCAGGGGTATAAAAGGATGGCTATTACATCTGTGTGCGTCATGGTGTGCAATGGGTGGGTGACTGTGTACCCCAGTGCTTGCATTCCTGTGTGAGACCTTGTGTGAGGATGGTTTAGGGGGTTGTATGGGTATGTGCAGTGGGCATGCTTTAGTGATGGGTGTCCAAGCTTTGTTGTTGCATGCAGGGCTTGGTGTTGGGATGGGTGGTTTGTGATATTGGGACATATGTGAGGAGTTGGGGTGCTGGGGGTGAGGGTGGGGGTATGTGATGGCATGCAGGTAGGGTGGGGGTTGTAATAGTTAAGATTTGACTTACCAGAGTCCATTCCTCCACCTACTCCTGCGAGGCCCTCAGGATGCAGAATCTCCAAGACCTGCTCATCCCATGCTGTTAGTTGTGGGGGAGGAGGTGGGGGTCCGCCGCCAGTCCGCTGAACCGCCAGGTGGTGTCTTGAGACCACGGAACGCATCTTCCCCCGTAGGTCGTTCCACCTCTTCCTGATGTCCTCCCGATTTCTAGGGTGCTGTCCCACTGCGTTGACCCTGTCCACTATTCTTCGCCATAGCTCCATCTTCCTTGCAATGGAGGTGTGCTGCACCTGTGGTCCGAATAGCTGTGGCTCTACCCGGACGATTTCCTCCACCATGACCCTGAGCTCCTCCTCCGAGAACCTGGGATGTCTTTGCTGTGCCATGGGGTGGTATATATGATGTGTAGGGTGGTGTGTGTGGTGATATGTAGTGGTGTGTTGTGTGAGGTGTGTGGAAGTTCTGTGGGTGATGGTGTTGTGTGCCTGTGGATGCTGTTGTTCTTGCTGGTGCTCTCTCTCTGGCCTTCTTTCGGAATTGTTTGTCGTGGGGTTTCGTGGGTGTTGTGGGTGTGTGTTTTATATCGTATTGGGTGTGTGGGAGTGGTGTGTGTATGTGTATCAGGTGTGTGTATTTTGAATTGTCCAATGTGGTAGTGTTTTGTAAATGTGTGTGTATTTTGAGCACGGCGGTGTGTACCGCCAATGGAATACCGCGGTTGAAAGACCGCTGCATGGATTGGTGTGTCGTGATAGTGTGGTCGTATTTCTGTTGGCGTGACGGTGTCAGTTTTTTTTTCGCCAGTTTATCACTGACCTTTGGTGTGGCGGACTTGTGTGGGTGTCTGAATTGTGGCGGATTTCGAAATGTGGGTCATTATAGCTGTGGTGGAATTCCGCAGCCGCGGCGGTGTGTTGGCGGTCTTCTACACGGCGGTAAGCGGCTTTTACCGCCAATGTTGTAATGACCGCCATAGTCTTCTGAAAGGGAATTTTTCTGAATTTTACTCCTAATTGCTGGTGAAAACTGGAAAACCATCCCTGAATCTGTGACTTTGGGCCTGATTTAATTATTGGCAGTAAGGATACTCCATCATAATGGCAATGGACTATCCTCATCACCAAGAATGGGGTCTGCCTCCCACATTGAAATGCGGGCAGACCTTCAGGTTAATCACAGTGGAGACTACTCTGACTCCACCATGATTAACCCCCTCAGATGGGCCTGCAGAGCAAGCACTTCGGAGAAATGACTACATGTCTGTCCACCCAATTTGGATGGGCGGACATATAATCATTGTTTTACTGTTTTCTACTATATGAACAGTAAAAACATTGTAATGCTCCCCCCGCCATGCAAAAAGCATTCCATGGCGATGGGAGCATTACTTTTATTCTTATTTTGGGATTTTCTTTTTAAAAGAAAAAAAGATTCTTCTTTGTGACAAACAGTAAAATACATTGACAGGAACTGCTGTGATGGAGATTCCTGCCAATAATTTTATGAATGACTGCACTCTTGTGGTAAGGTATAAATCTGGCAGATGAAGTATTCATGGGCAGGAGGACATAAATGTTCTCTGTAAGGCCAGTGATGAATATGTCAGAATATAAATGTGGCCTTTTGTCTTGTTTTGATTATTGGTAGTTCAAAGTCAATTGTCCTGGCATTATTTCTTTTATTTTTTTCTGCTACAAATTTTAAACATTCTGTATATTTAGAGAAATGTTTGTCAGATAGCAAACCTTGAATGCAAAGGGTGTTATTGTTAATAATGTTCCCATGTATGTTGTGTACTTGGGTAAATAGATGGAGACATGATTTAAAAGTTCTGTCCAGGATCACTGATAGAGTATTGGAATAAAAAATATTGTGTGGACAGAGAATGATCCCAAAAATATTGAGGAACAAAATATCAAGAAGGTAAGTGCAAATAGGTAAGTATAGATTTCCTATTTGTAACTCCACATCTACATACTTTGAAGATATATAAACATTGTCAGGTTACATGTACGTGAAGTTATATATAGTACAACTCTGCTTACCTATAGAAACATACTTTCACAATATTTTTGTCCTTGATGTTTATCACATGATATTTTGTCCCATGATATTTTTGTTTACGATATTCTGTCTAAATACCCAAGGCCATCATCCACATATTACTCTTTTCCAGCGTTACTAGGTTTCTAGTTGTAGCACAAATTAGTAAGTATGAAAGGTTCTTTAAAAACTTTAGTTGTAGACTTTCAGGAAGATTAATGTCATGAAAAGTTCAGGTTTAGGTGGATGATCCCTAGTCACTTGAACCTGTTGATAGTGTGTTTAAAGTTGTGTATACCTTGGAGTGGCCTGTTGCATGGCTGGGATATTTCAGAATGCCTCTATTAGAATGGAACCCAAGGGCTCACTGGAAGGACTAACAATGCCAATTGCAGAGGCAGAGTGATTGTGCATTGAGGTATTTTCCACAAAGTTCAGATTCACATCTCAGCCCATGCATCAACCAGACAAATAGTTGACCCACTTCCGGTGTTCCAGGGTTCTATGTTTCTTTTCATTACAATACATAAACCCTGTGTGGCTAGAAAGCCTGTTCCCTTTCTCAGATTTTAAGTAGTTCACTTGAAAGGTGTTCCTTTCCATAGTACTGGAGAATAAAAGGAAGTGGAAAAAATACTAAAGTTATATATTGTTTTTGACTAATTATCAGTTCAGTAGTTTTTTCCCCAATTTGTTTAATGAGTCTCTCATTTTGTTGAGTTGCTCACTTTTGTAAAAAAAATTCAGATCTTTTTTGACTGCTTCTTTTGGCTCATGTGATTTCTGTTGAAAGAGACAATACAGTTCATTTTTTTTTTTTTTAAATGACCTGAAATATTGTTGTATTAGTTGCTTAAATCACAATTAGTTTAGTTTTTCTATTGTGTTTCCCCTGCTATTTTCGGAGGGTAATGGTTAGAATTGTCTTCTGCCCAGGTTTTCATTCCTTCCGTTATTTTTTTATCTTTTACAGCAGTCTAATACTTGTGTACTTTGTTTTGTTCTTTCCTTTTTGACCACTTTGCGGACTCCCATCTCTGTTTAAAAATTAAATGAATCTTATAAATATTTTCCTTATGCCCCTTTGGAGTTGTGTGTGCAGAAAATGTGCAGAGCATTATACAGAAAGCATCTGAATTTCCTGGTGTACTTTGTATAATACAAAGGGTAATAGTGAAATTCTGGCGCTCAATTATGCGCCTCACACAATTTCAGAATTAGCATAGGTCTACAGTGTTGTGCTCAAAGGGAAGATGTTCATCTCACACCATCAATACAGCCCAAGCTTTCTGTTGCACCAACAAAAAGTCCTTAAGCACACACAATTTATATGGAGTCTAATGAAAACAATTTCACGTATTCCAAAGTTAAGTGATGTCACATGTCAAATCTTTATTGCTCCACTGCCAACATGTGTTTTGTTGATCAGGCGTCTTGCCCCAAGACTTCATCAGGGTTAGAACAAAAGAAAGTATCCAATTCACATAGGCCAAATAGATATCCTCAACAGGAATACTATCACCCGTGACACAATACGTATGTACGGATTAGACCCAATGTGTGACATTTTGTGGAAACCCATGGGTAGACAAATTGCATACATAATCAATGCAGTGGAAAAATAAAAACTGGACATGGGACATTACTGAACTTTGAAATTTGTGAAATAATTTTCAGAACTGATGACTGGTTATCTAAGAGACATTGCTGATTTTCTGTAGTCTTTTGGCACTGAATCATTCACTCTGTATTTGCTTGCAGAGCAAAAGCCTGGCAAGTGTGTTTAAGAGAAAACAAATGCATGATACAAAAAATAAAAGCATAAGGCGTACATTTGCTATGGCATCATTGTTACTATGTTATGTTTTTGTTACTATGAGTGTTCTTCAGGTATTTTCTGTGTGCATAATATTTTTCGATTTACCTTTGTCTAAGTCCCTATTTGCAAAAACCATTTCAAGTTCCATTTCTTTCACACCATTGCATTCATTTTTTAATTATTACATACAGATTTTAGACAGATATTTTTTTATTTATACCTTACATTCACACTTTCTGGGATACTTATTTATCATCCTCCGGGCCCATATGGAAAATTTTTGCAGGCTTTGCCAGACCTTGTAATGGACATCTCCTGTAAAACCCCAAATTTCACCATTCAAGGGGATTTTAATATCCATGTAGAGGATGAACAATGCTTCCCTACTAAATCTCTACTTTCTAATTTAGGTGCTTTAGACCTGGCTCAGGTTATCAAAGTATCGACTCATATCAAAGGCCACATTATTGATCTAGTTTTTAGTAACCTTCCCAATCTACGTCCCCATACTCCTCGCCCACTGATCTGGACGGATCATTATTTACTATCACTGACTTTGCCCTGGGCCCCTTCTCCCTTTTATCATCATCTTATAAAATCAGTCTCTCGTCAATGGCCAAAATTAAATCCCACAGACTGGCAGAATACTCTTCTCGCTTCATTACCCAGTCAGGATGAGTCCAATACAGGTTCAATAGAAAACGTTAATAACTGGATTTCTACTTCTTTGGGCACTCTCCTCCTTACCAAGTTGATGGTCAGAAGGACAGGCCACACATTAATCCCTGGTTCACTCCCCAATTGCTAGAGCAGAAAAGAAATGTAGGCAATTAGAAAGAAGGTTGAGAAAAGACTACAGTATTTTTTCCAAGATACAACACAGGGAAGCAATCAGAGCATTTCATGTTTTAATCAAATCAGCTCAAGCGGCATTCTACAGTCAAAGAATAGAACAGTCTGCTAACTCTCATAGAGAAATATTTATGATTTTCAAAGAACTTACCTCTACCCCCCGTTGGTCTGCCCAATAGAGGCTTCCTCGGATCACAGCAACAGTTTAGCTGATTTTTCCCAAAGAAAGATTGTTGATATCTATGCTTTTTTTCCTCCTACACCAGATCTTATAACAGACAGAAACCCCCATAAGGAGCTCCAGAGTTCTGGAGCCTCTTTTTCGTTTTTTCAGCCAGTTACTAATGCTCTCATTACCAACCATCTTCATATGATAAAATCAGGTTCACCTTTAGATCCTGTTCCACCTCATATACTTGCTCTAGCCTCTACCCTGTAGTAAATAACATTCTAAACCATTCTTTAAACTTGGGTATGATACCACAATCCCTTAAGCATGCTGTCATCAAACCCCTATTGAAAAAATCTAATCTTGACCCTACGGAATGGAAGAATTATAGACCTATTGCTCTTCTTCCTATTCTGTCTAAAATCATGGAGAAGCATATCAATAATCAGCTAACATGTTTTCTTGAGGAATATGAACTTCTAGCTCCATCTCAGATGGGTTTTAGGCCACAACATAGTACTGAATCAGCCCTGCTAGCGGTCATGGAGAATGCAGGCCAAATACTAGACCTTGGTGGTCGGGCAGCTATCATCTTATTAGATTTGAGTGCTGCTTTTGATACCGTGGACCACAATATCCTCCTTCGAAGACTCTCTGGAATAGGAATTGAAGGAAATGCATTGTGTTGGTTTTCTTCATTTCTAAAGGATAGAACCTTTGAGGTTCTGGACCGTGCCTTTTACTCCAACACTTTTTCCCTCACATGTGGAGTTCTGCATGACTCGTTGCTTAGTCCTACTCTTTTTAATATTCATCTCTCTCCACTGGCCAAACTTGTGGAACCCCATGGCCTCTCTTTGATCTCATATGCGGATGACACCGAATTAGTAGTGTCCCTCTCAAACCCTGGAAATACCCTCCAATCCAACCTTTCAGCTTGCTTGGAGGAGGTAGCCAAATGGATGACGGAGTCCAAACTCAAGCTTAATGATGACAAGTCAGAGGTAATGATCACTGGTAATCACACTCCCTCCAACCCCTTGACAGTCCTGCCCGATGGGTTTGGAGGCCTCCCTCCACCTAAGGACAACAGAAAGAGCTTGGGTTTTTGGCTAGATCCACACCTTACCATGGACTACCAATCTAAAAGGCTTGCCACATCATGTTTTGGCCTATTAAGAACTCTAAGGAAAATCATCAACCTTCTGCCATTTTTGGCAAGAAGACTTCTCATTCAAGCATTAATATTGTCCCGCTTGGATTACGGTAACTCTCTCTTTTTTAGTTCCCCTAAATACGTAATCAGGTTACAGATTGTGCAGAATTCTGCTGCACGACTGCTTAAAAATGTCCCTAGACACACCTTTGTTAAACCTGCTCTGCTTTCTCTTCATTGGCTCCTCATAAAGCAACAAATCAACTTCAAGGCGATGTGTATGACTCATAAAGCTTTGCATAACAGGGGGCTCAAATTTCTTAGACATAATATGTCTTTCTATTTCCCGACTAGGCCCATGAGGTCCTCTGTTGCCCTACGAGCTCATACGCCTCACTTCAAGAAGTCCAGATGGGGAGGTAACTCCTTTTTAGTAAAAGCTGCAGATCTTTAGAACATTCCCTTTGGGACTTCGCCATGACCACACTGAACTATCCTTTCGCAAGAAACTGAAGACATGTTTATTTTCCTCTTAAGCAATTCTGTGGCACTGATAAGATATAGACCTCTCCTTTAGCGCTGGGAAACCCTCGGGTATCCATGCGCTCTATAAATAAATAATATAACATAACATATGTGTAATGCTGTATGGCTGTGGTGTTTGTTTCTGAGAAAATAAAAGATACATTTATTTTTCCAATGATTACTGTGCTACCATGCTTGTTTCCTCTTCGACATGTAATTGTGACTTTGTGCTCTGGACTGGTTTGTTCCCTGCCCCCACTTACCTAGGCTTTAGTATAAGTTGCTTTCCCAATGCTAATTTGCTTATTGTGCTTGTCAGCTCAATTGTTCAACTTTGGTTCAATATAAGTTCTGCCATGGGATGTAAGTGCATTGTACTTTGTCCATTATACTCACCAACAGGTACACAGAAGACTCCGTGGCTGCCATGGAACCGGAACTTCAAGTCTTCCCAAATGCTCTTCTACGCGATGGCCCTCCTGAAACACCAACGCCGATGAAGACGACGACAGTGAGTACAGCCAACTAGCACACAAGGGAGGGGGGGAGGAAAAGGAGAGTGACACACGCACACTCACAACACACACCATTCACACGCACTCCATACACATAACCAGCAGCACAGTTAAACCAACGTCACAGGACACACGTTAAAATAAAACAAGGACAACTATGAGAATCAGCAAACACTGTAATTTGATTCCAACAGCCACCATACTGTCCATTTGATTCCAAATGCAGGAGACAATGTTCAGAATGCACCAATGGCCAGTCCAATGTACAAAAAGGCCACATGGCCACAGGGCACAGTCCAAGGCCCAACTTGACTCCTGACAACTTCCAGAATCTACTGTTCAGGGGCATCATGTTGGAAATGGGCAGGCACCTCAGGGGGAACAGTGGGCGGGGCACCTCAGCTGAAGTGTGGAACTTGACCACTGGTCCTGGACGGGGCTCCATGCCCTTTTGTCTTCGCTGGAGAGTTCAAGGCCACAGTCACTGAAGTGGGGAACTTGCCCACTGGTTCTGGAGGGGGCTCCATGCCTATTTGTCTTTGCTGGAGAGTGCAAGGCCACAGTCACTGAAGTGGGGAACTTGCCCACTGGTTCTGGAGGGGGCTCCATGCCCATTTGTCTTCAGTGGGGAGTGCAAGGCCACAGTCTCTGAAGTGGGGAACTTGCCCACTGATTCTGGAGGAGGCTCCATGCCCATTTGTCTTCGCTAGAGAGTGCAAGGCCACAGTCACTGAAGTGGGGAACTTGCCCACTGGTTCTGGATGGGGCTCCATGCCCATTTGTCTTCGCTGGGGAGTGCAAGGACACAGTCTCTGAAGTGGGGATCTTGCCCGCTGGTTCTGGAGTGGGCTCCATGCCCATTCGTCTTTGCTGGGGAGTGCAAGGCCAGAGTCACTGAAGTGGGGAACTTGCCCACTGGTTCTGGATGGGGCTCCATGCCCATTTGTCTTTGCTGGGGAGTGCAAGGACACAGTCTCTGAAGTGGGGAACTTTCCCACTGGCTCTGGAGGGGTCTCCATGCCCATTCGTCTTTGCTGCGGAGTGCAAGGCCACAGTCACTGAAGTGGGGAACTTGCCTACTGGTTCTGGACGGGGCTCCTTGTACAACAGTCCCTGAAGGGTGGCCTACACGCCCTCTGCTGGTGGTGAGGGCCGCTGTGTCTCTGTTGGAGGTGAGGGCTGCTGTGCCTGTCCTGGAGGTGAGGGCTGCCGTGTCTCTGCTAGAGGTGAGGGATGCTGTTTCTCTTCTGGAGGTGAGGGCCCTGGAGGTGAGGGCTGCTGTGCCTGTGCTGGAGATGGGGGCTCCCTGCCCTCTGCTGGAGGTGAGGGCTGCTCTGCCTCAGCTGAAGGTGGGATCTCCTTGCACTCTGCTGGTGGAGTGGGCCTCTTGCCTTTCATTGGTGGTTGAGTGGGCCTCTTGCCTTTCATTGGTGGTTGAGTGGAACCCTCACTTTCATTGGTGGTTGAGTGGGAACTCTCACTTTCATTGATGGTTGAGTGGGGACTTTCCCTTTATTTGCTGCTGGAGGGGATTTTTGGCAATCTTTGGTGGTGGAGAGGGATCCATGTGTCCCCTCTTGTGATGGGTCCCCTTAGCCTTTGACATGTCACTTGTGTCCTTGCCTCTAGGGCTAGCAGGTGCCTCCACTGTCTCTATCTCCTCACCCTTCCTTTTCACCACCCTAGTCTTCCCTTTCTGAGCCAGAGGTGTGCTCTCAGTAGGAGTGACAGCCGTCACACTCTGGGGCCCCTTTGTGCCAGCAGCTGATGATTTGATGGGAGCAGTGGCATACTGTTTGGCTGAGATGCTGGGTTGGGTCGTTGGGACTGTGGTCTTACGGGCAGGATGGGAGGGGGAGGGAAGAGGTCAAGATGTGCAAGGAAAAGCTTCTTAGGGGCGTTGGGGTGGGAGGAGGGATGGGAGTGGAGGTTGAGGGAGTGGTTGTCGGAGGTGTACGTCTGCTGGACTTGGGTTCAGGTGCATGGACAAAGTGAGTGTGTGAGGTGGATGGCTGTTGGGTGTCTGCATGCATGCTTTTGTGTCTCTTGGGGGGCAGACAAGGTGGGAGAGGACAAAGGGGACACGTGGATGGATTTTGTGGAGGTGTCTGCAAGTGGGGTGTGTGTTCTGTATGATGTGGTGATGGTGGTGGTGGCTGTTGATGCAGTGCATGCAGGTGTGAGTGCGGATGTGACTGTGAGGGAGGAAGAGGAGGAGGAAGGGGAGACAGTGGAGGCAGTGAATGTGGTTGTGTGTGCAAGTGTCTGTTGTTTGTGTGAGTGCTTGCAGCCAGTAGTGTGCTGCCTGTGTTTGACTGCGCTACTCTTCTGTGTGCATGCTTGTCTGTATCAGTGCCTGGGATGGGTTGGGATTGAGGAGACTGGGAAGTGGTGGTTGGAGGGGGGATGGTAGGAACAGGGACACTGGCTGCCAGCAGAGAGGAGGCCAGAGCCTGAAACGATCTCTCTAGGGCCACCAACCCACTGTGGATGCTCTCCAGGTATGCGTTGCATTGCTGCATCTGGGATGCCAGCCCCTGGATGGCATTCACAATGGTTGACTGCCCTACAGAGATGGATCTCAGGAGGTCAATAGCCTCCTCACTGAGGGCATCAGGGCTCACTGGGGCAGGGCCTGAGGTGCCTGCGATGAAAGAGATGCCCACCCTCCTGGGTGAGCGGGCACAGGCAACTCAGTGGGGTGCTACTGGGGGGGGGGGTGCTGGTATGGGGGTTGGCTGCTGTACCTGTAGCTGGGGTGGTTCCAGAGGTGTCCGCCACCACTGGGGTGCTTCCATCGGAGGAGGAATTAGACTCAGTATTGTCACCTCCTGTCTCCGCCGTGGTGCTCCCCTCACCCTCTGTCCCACTGGATGGGGGACTCTGCCTCCTGGGTCCTGTGAGATGCAGCTCCCTCAGTCGCTGGCGCACCTGCTCCTCCACCAAATGATGCTAATGCACACATTGACATGATGACAGAAGATAATGGGGGAAGAGAAAGGGAGCACTGGGTCAATTACTGCAACAACACCACAGTTGGAATACACATTACCATCATACACAGGGATCAGGATTGAGCACTATGCATCGCAATGCCATTACATAGGCTAAGTGCCACAGCAAGATGAGAGCCAACCACCGCCAACTGCAACCCTCATGGGACCCACTAAGCCCTGTCTGACATGGAATGCTACCTATCTAGGTTACCAGATTTTGCTATATACCCATTTACCTTGAGCTGGATCACACAGCAATGGCTGAACTGGCATTAAGGGACACCCACTAACTGAAACCCACCACCAGGATCCCATGCCACTGAACAATAATTGTTGTCACGCTCACTGTACTCACCCCCTTGTGGCTGCTGTGCTGCCCTCAGGCACCCATCCAGCTCTGGGTAGGCCACTGCCAGAATGCGGGCCATCAGGGGGGTCAGGTTCCAACAGGCACCCCGCCCTTGTTGGGAGGCCATCCCCAGCTGGACCTCTGCGGTCTTCTGGGCCTAGCATCTCACTTCCTCCCACCTTTTCCTACAGTGGGTACTCCACCTGCTAAAGACTCCCAGGGTCTGCATGTCCTTGGCGATGGCATGCCTCAATCCCTTCTTCTGATAGAGGTAATACAGACAGGAGGACACCATTAACCATACAATCCGGCCTGTCACACATATGGCCCACAAATACCATTTCCATCTCCATTGACACACACATCACCCGGAGCACTGCATATACACTACCACCAGACATACCCCCACCCACATTACAAACTGCCAGCACACACATCTCCATACAACCTTGTCACATGCATCATGCCCATGGTGTACTCACCTGTTGGTCTGGGGGCCCATACAGCTGTCCATACAGGGGTAGGACCCCATCCACCAGGTGCTCTAACTCCTCCAAAGTGAAGACAGGGGCCCTTTCCCCTGTAACACGAGCCATTGCAGGATCCAGACACAGGTCACAGCAGCCCACGCAGTAGCAGTGTTGTTCTGTGGAAAGTCAGGAATCAAGCGAGGTTTTAGACAGAAAATGGAGGTCACGTCCGTCGCCGCTGATTCCCATTGGACACTGTACTCCATAAAGCCCAGTTTAGCCAATGAGGAATAGGACGGCGGTGCAAGACTGCCTCCCGCCCAACCCCACCGTAGTTACATCACTTCCACCTGTCCATACTTACGGGACAGGCGGTCGCCATGTTATGGTGGTGGACAACATTCAGAAATTGGAAACTGTGTCATTGCTATAAATTGCACATACATTGCCATTCACATTTTCCGATTACATACATGCTCTATGTACACTGAGGTGGTGGTTTCATTGTTCAGATTGTGACACCCTACTCACTCTTGTGTCCCTTAGATACCTACCACTGTGGAGGAATAGGAGGAGGAGACAAAATCAGGTGACCAGACCCCTTGTGGACTTGGCTACACTGGAGGAAAGGCACATAATACTGACCTATAGACTGGACAGGGCCACAATCACAGAGCTGTGTACTCAATTGGAGCCTGAGCTGATATCAGCTATCTATCATCCCACTGGGATCCTCTCTCTTGTGCAAGTTCAATAAGTGCTCCATTTCCTGGCAACTGGTTCTTTCCAAGTGACAGTGAGCTTGGCATCAGGAATGTCACAGCCAATGTTCTCAACAGTGCTGGCAAGGGTTTTGTCTGCCTTGGTCAAACCCATGTGCAGCTACATCTCTTTCCCCAGAGTGGAAGATCTGGCCACTGTGAAGGCTGGATTCTATGCAATGGGACATATTCCCAATATTATTGGGGCGATTGACGGAACACATATTGCATTTCTTGCCCCCACCACAATGAACAGGTGTTCAGGAAGCGGAAGAGTTTCCACTCACTCAAAGTTCAAATGGTGCGCCTGGCTGACCAGTACATCTCCCACGTCACTGGCAAGTATCCTGGGTCGGTGCATGATGCCTCCGTCCTGAGGAATAGCAGCATCCCAAATGTGATGGCACAATTACAGAGGCACAGGGTGTGGCTAATAGGTGAGCCAGAGTCCCCACCTACTATATGTCAGTGTATGCCTTCAGGAGTCGTCCCCCATACCATTGTGTATGGCTAATGTTTGTCCCTTAATACTTGCAGGTGACTCTGGCTACCCTAACTTATTATTGGCTCCTGACCCCTGTGAGGAATGCCAGGACAGGAGCTGAGAATCGGTATAATGATGCACATGGGCGAACCAGGCGGATCATAGAATGTACCTTCGGCCTCCTGAAGGCCAGGTTCAGATGCCTTCATCTGACAGGTGGATCATTGTGCTACTCCCCTTAGAAGCTTTGCCAGATAGTTGTAGCATGCCGCATGTTGCACAACCTGGCCCTCAGACAACATGTGCCTTATCTGCAGGAGGAGGGTATTGGAAATGGCCCTGTGGCAGCAGTGGACCCTGAAGATGGTAAGGATGAGGAGGCAGAGGATGTGGATGTGGAAAACAGAACATCAGTTATACAGCAGTACTTCCAATGACACACAGGTGAGACAGTGGAACTGACCATTCCTCTGATTATTTATCCTTTTACTGTGGCTGTAGCATGGTGGCAGTCAATTCCTTTTCATCTCAATTGACTGTCACCTATGCCTTCTCATTTTGCAGATGTTGGTGTTATAACTACTTTGTACTGATGTGATGACTACAGACAGCTACAGGTCATTATTTGTATGCTATCATAGAGTTCAGGTCATTTGCATAAGATGTAACTGTTACTATAATTGCACATTTTCTTCACATAAAGCACTATCAATCAAGTCTTGCTCAAGGGTGTTTATTGTAGTGAAATTTATAGCCGGAATAGTGCAATGGAATTGGGTGATGGTAAAGGTAAGTCCAGGGTATTGGTCCAGTCTGTTTGTAGCACAGGTCCAGTATCCAAGGGGCCATAGGAAGGGGAGCAAAGGCAGTTCAAAGTGGACAAGGTGATAGAGTGGGACACAAGGGCGACATTCAGGAGGGTCTCATTTCCTGGAGGTGGTCTTGGTCTTGGCAAGTGTCTCTGGCATCTGTCTGGGTCGCAGGGACCTTGTGCGGGGTGGTTGTTCACCTTCTGCAAGGGGAGGGGTGCTGGTGGCCTGTGGGTCCTGTGGCTGTGCCTCCTGTCCACTAGCTGCAGCAGATATGGTGAGCTGGTCAGTTGACTGGCTAGTGAAAGGGGTCCACTGGTTTGCTGTATATTCCCTGATTATGTTGGCCATGTCAGTCAGCACCCCTGCTATGGAGACCATGGTGGTGTTGAGGGCCTGCAAATCTTTCCTGATCTCCTGATGGTGTACCTCCTGCAGCAGCTGGTTCTCCTGCACGATGTTAAGAATCTGGCCCATCTTGTCCTGGGATTGTTGGTAAGCCCCCAGGACATTAGTGAGTGCCTCCAGGACAGTCCGTTCCCTGAGCCTGTCCTCACCCTGGCGCACAGCTGTCCTCCCAGTGTCCCTATCCCCCTGTGCCTGTGTCCCCTGAACGGTGTGCCCACTGCCACTGACCCCAGAATCCTGATTGTCTTGGCTGTGAGGTGTGGACTGGGGTCCCTGTTCAGGTGGGCACAGTGCTGATTGGCGTGTCCTGGGGACAGAGGTGTTGGGATTTTGGCTGGGTGCTGTGTTGTTGGATACTGAGGGGGGAGGCTCTGTGGTGGACTCGGAATGGGCTGGGGTGGCCGACTGACCAGTGGTCCCTGATGGGCCAGGAAAAGCATCCAGATCCTGATGTCTGGAGTTTCTGTCATCACTGAGGGCATCTTCTGTTGGGGGACTGGATAGCCACGGCACCTCCTCGTCACTGGGATTGGCTGGGGTACTTGCAGGAATGTAAGTGATGTATTATGCTTCATGTCTGTGACATGTTGTACATTCCTAGATTCCCCTATATTGTTGCAGTTACCCTGCCACCTTTGTTTGTGTTTGGTGATGTATTGTGGGATTGTTAGTTCTCCATGCTATGCATGCATAGGTGGTAGTGTACATGCAGGGCTGGTAGGGCTATACACGCAGTGGTTTTGGCATGCAGGGTTTGGCATTGTGGTTAGGTGCACTGTGTGGGATGGAGTGATGGGAGTCAGGGTGAGGGGGTGAGATGGCATGAAGTATGGGGGGTGATAGGTCGTACATTTTGACTCACCAGTGTCCAGTCCTCCGGCTACTCCAGTGAGTCCCTCAGGATGCAGTATTGCCAAGACTTACTCCTCCCACGCTGTAAGCTGTGGGGGAGGAGGGGGGATCTACCGCTAGTTCTCTGGATGGCGAGCTGGTGCCTTACTGCCATGGAACTTACCTTCCTCTGTAGGTCGTTCCTCCTTTTCCTGAAGTCGTCCCTTGTTCTTGGATGCTGTCCCACAGCGTTCACCCGGTCCACAATTCTCCACCATAGCTCCATCTTTCTTGCAATGGATATTTGCTGTACCCATGCTCCAAACAGTTGTGGCTCTACCCTGACTACTTCCTCCACCATGACCTGCAACTCCTCATCTGTGAAACGGGGGTGCCTAAGTGGGGACATGAGTGTTGTGTGGTGTGTGTTGTGCAGTGCGTGTTGAATAATGTGGTGGGGTGTGGGGTGCGTGACGGATGGCTGGGTGTTAGTGGTGTGTGTAGTTGTGTCTGTGATTTACATGTCTGTCTTGTGGCTATTTTTTGTGTTCGTAAAGGGTAGTGGGTAATGTGGGTGTGTGTTTTATAGTGCTGTGGATGGGTGGGTGAGGTGTGTGTATTAGTGTCAGGTGTGTGTTTTTGGTATTGACCAATGTGTTGTTTTGTATTTGGGTGGCCATTCTGACCGCACCGGTATGTACCACCTATGGTTTACCGTCCTTGAATGTCCGCTGTGGTGATTTGTGGGTCATAATTTGGACCTGCCATTTTGCCTGTCCCTGATTACTGCTTCAGGAAGGCTGTTGACAGCTAGATGAAGGTATATCACAGTTCTTTGTGTTCTTTTTTTGATACTCTTTTTTTGGAGCCACCACCATTGCCACAAGAGCCATTACTTTGCACAAACATCGTATCTAAGCTATAGCCAGAAAATGGCATTTGAAAGAAAACTACCCGAACATATTCTGAATACCTAGACAGTGGATCCAAATCCACTGACTGGATAGTGAGCATAAAAGTGGAACTGTACGATGATGGGCCCATAAGATACAAGATTGCAAGTAATAATAAGCCTCAGTTTATTTACAGTGTCTTATTAGCTACAATATTTGTAATAAAAGAAATGAATAAAATATCTCTCTGTCTCTTTTGTTCTTCCCATAGTGTTACAAGTTATTAGTCTTGACCCTATGCAGTATATTAATGTACTGCTCCTAGGACCTATCACCTTAAGTTGAAGGGCCAATAGCCAATCTCACTCAATGGGCAAAATGTGTGTGTTCTCCTGTCTTCAAATCACCATCAAACAGAAAAGCAAAAGGATGGAGCAGTTCAAGAGGACACACGCGATTTTCTGTTCACAGAGGAGAAACAAGGGTAGCTAGAATAACTGACAGGGTACAATGGTATAGTATTTACAAGCCATGGAGAGGACTGTCACCCCACTTATTTAGTGTAACCTTTCTGATTTTGGAGTGCAATTAAATAATCAATGAAATAACCACAATCATTTAGTCCCTTTGCTCTCCCTCCCATGGTAATTACTCTGAAAACATTTCAACTGCATCTGTAAGTTTCCCCAATGCATTCCATACCATTCCATACCATTAATACCAATAGTACCACATCAACAAAGAGAAAGAAGAATCATTACTTAGTCTATCTACGTAACAAAGAAAGTGGCTGGTTGCAAAAATGCATAATATTACATAAAATATAAGATGCTCTGATATTCAGCAGCAGTATACCAACAAGGTTATGCTTGTTGACTCTGTACTTTGAGAACTGGCTGCATGAACCTGGTGCCAAACTATTTGTTAAAAAAACTATAAACTGTTTAACAGAAGGATAATCAGTCCCCACAAATTTGGAACATCACTTGCATCAACAGTCCTATAAAGGCAACATATATAGGCTGTCTTTTAAGAGTCACTTATTTGGGAGTAGGATTACCCCAGATACAGCCTTGCTTCACTATCCCTGATTGTTAGAAATGGTGTCTGTAGTTGGCAGTTGTTTACACCCTGTCCAAATAGGGACCCTCACCCTAGTCAGGGTAAGGAAGTCACACAGATCACTGCTCACCCGCTTGGTAGCTTGGCACAAGCAGTCTGGCTTATCTCAAAGGCAATATGTAAAGTGTTTGTACACATACACACACACACAGTAACACAGTGAAAACACTACAAAAGGACTCAACACAAGTTTAGAAAAGTAGCCAATATTCATCTGAGTAAAACAAGACCAAAATGACAAATAATCAACATACACAAGTCAAAATATCACGTTGTAAAAGTTTAAGCAAGTCTTAGTCCATAGGAATCAATGGATGTATCTCTTTAGCACAAGTACCTGGGATGTGTCAAAAACAAAGACTATGCGGGCCACAGGGGAGGTGAGGCACCGGAAAAGCAAAGAAATGCGCTGGTTCCTTACTGTGCAGAGGAGGTGATGCGTTGATTCTTTCCTCACAGATGAGACAATGCATTGGTTCCTTACTGACAAGGGAGATGATACATTGATTCTTTCCTGGTAGGAAAGGCCATGCAGTGATTTCAGGACACACAGCCTCAGTTCCTTAATGCCGTGTGGGGTCGATGAGAAATTTGCATCCAGGGACGAAGCGTGGAAAATCCAGGTGACTGTGTTGATGTGACCATGGTGAGACAGACACTGCACCAATTCTGCAGCCCCCGAATGGTCGCTTCATCGATTTTTCAGCTGCAAAACAGGCGCTGCATCAGTTCTTCTGGTCCTGCGCCTTGATTCGTGGATTTCCTCCTTTAGATAACCAGCTTGCACTTCCAAGGGCCCAGGGACTGGAGTTGGCACCACTTTCACTTGGCAAGTCAGGACTCTCAGGAAAAGAGCCAATAAATTGGCTTATGAAGTCTTTGATGTCCCTGAGGCTTCTTAACATGAGGCAAGCTCGGTCCAAGCCCTTGGAGAACCTCTGGAAGCAGGATGTAGAAAGCCAAGTCCAGTCCTTTCTCTCCCAGGGCAGAAACAGCATGCAGCAGGCCAGCACAACAAACTAACATGCAGAGTGGCAGTCCGTCGTACAGCATCCAGCTCTTCATCCTGGCAGAATGTCCTCAGTCCAGAAGAATTCTAACTATGTGGTGTCAGACTTCCAGTACTTATACCCATTTCTGTCTTTGAAGTAGGCAAACTTCAAAGAGAAGTCTTTGTAGTGCACAAGACCCTGCCTTTCCCTGCTCTGGCCCTAGACACACTCCAGGGGGTGCCCTATTTAGGTACAAGTGTCATCTCCTCCCACCGCTCTAGCTCAGGAAGATCTCAGCCTGGTGATGGACCATCATGATATGCAGGGCACGCCTCAGCTCCCTTTGTGTGACTGTCTCAAGTGAATACACAAACAGCCCAACTGTCATCCTGACCCAGACGTGTATTCAGCAGACAGGCAGAGGTACAGTATGGCTAAGCAAGAGAATGCTCACTTTCTAAAAGTGGCATTTTCAAACTCACAATTCAAAAACCAACTTCAATAAAATATGTATTTTTAAATTGGGAGTTCAGAGACCCCAATCTCCATATCGCTATTTCCTACTGATGGGAAATTACACTTCAAAGCTATTTTAAAGCAATTCCCATGCTACCCTAAGGGAGAGATAGGCCTTGCAATAGTGAAAAACAAATTTAGCAGTATTTCATTATCAGGACATCCAAAGCACACCAGGACATGTCCTATCTTTTAAATACACTGCACTCTGCCCATGGGGCTGCCTTGGGCCTACTTTAGGGGTGACCTACATTTAGTAAAAGGGAAGGTGTGGCCCTGGCAAGTGGGTGCACTTGTCAGGTCGAAATGGCAAACCTCACACACATACACTACAATGGCAGGCCTGAGGCATGTTTGCAGGGCTACTCATGTGGGTGACACAATCAGTGCTGCAGGCCCACTAGAAGCATTTGATTTACAAGCCCTGAGCACACACCGTGCACTGTACAAGGGACTTACTAGTAAATCAGATATGCAAATCATGGAGAAAACAATTACCCATACACTTTAGAAAGAGAGCATATGTACTTTAGCACTGGTTAGCAGTGGTAAAGTGCCCAGAGTCCGAAAGCCAATAAAAACAGGTCAGAACAAATAGGAGTAGTGAGACAAAACATATGGGGATACGCCGGTCATAAGGGCCAGGTCCAACACTGATGCTTCTTTTTAGGCTTGATTTAGGTTGGAATGACAATGTCACTACCAACTACGCAGTCATTTAGTTCAGAGAATGATTACCTGCTAAACATTGCTACGAAGACATCTGACACAAATGACAGTTCTTTGGCTGGGTTAACTATTTTGGAATATAAAAAGAATAGTTTTGTTTTTCCTGTCTTAAGTTTGGAATTATACCTCTGAGTGGTATTGAGTCAGTAACTCGCAGAAGGGGGCGTATGCAGTTGGTTACGTTTAACAACAAAAAAAAACATCTGGGATCCTAAATGGCTAGGGTTATCAGATTGCACTATTGGACAAAGATACACATTCCTCAGTTCTTGCCTTTGCTTTTACAAATCATTGTTTTCAGGTGTTTTAGTCCTATTTGTTTATTTGAACTATACCAGAATTACAAATTCCTGAATGCACAGATTTGTTACCTGAAAACTTGGGACAGAAAAAGAAGGGTGTTCATAACATGGAGCCTTTTGGTATTCGAACATCTGTCCATGACTTTGTGATTAAAAGTGGATACATAGTCCTTTAAGAGTGAGCATTTTCAACTAGACTTAGAAATGATTTAATCATCTTCAATATTTGTCGCCTCTCAGACACACTTATAAAATTTGGAACATTTGTGAAGTAATTGACAGCTCCATATTAGGCATTCAAAGTTTATATATTTTGGGCCTTTGTACAATTGAGTGGCACTCTCTATCATGACTATCAAATTAACTCAGAAACATTCATATTTTCTCTTCGATGGCTACTGGGATGTGTAGACAGCGTTGTTCGAGTACAATTTGCATTTCACCCAGCTTTATCACTAACTTGCATAAGGAGTACTTATTGTGTTCACTCTTTCTAGTTCTAACTGGTGGTAAGCACCTACTTAAATCTGCAGAAAGTATAATCAGTCATAATTTCAGCTGATCAAGACAGCAGCAATGTAAATAGTGTCATTTTGCCGCTGCTTGCCTAATCACCATCTAGTAAATAGTGTCTGCTATTTAACTAGCAGCCGAGTAAATAGTGACTTTTTTTGCTGTTGGCGCAGCTGCTGGCCAAACTACATAATTTCTGGTATTTAGGCAGCAGAAAAGTAAATTATGATGTTCATTAGAGTTTTCAAGGCTGACGGACAAATTCTACATAATGGCTGCTATTTTGCCAGCAGCTGGGTAAATAGTGAAGTTTCGTGGCACTTTGCACCGCCACTAGTACATGTCTGCTATCTGCCACATTCTGGAAAAATTGTCATATTTTTTTATTTTTTATTTGAATAGTGTGCTATTCAACCAACAGCTGGGTAAGCAATGACGTTTTCTTGCTATTTGCATGGCAGTTGTCAGGTAAATAGCAGAGAAAATTCACTATTTACCCAGTATTTGGCTAAATAGCCTCTACCTTACCTGGCCACTAACTAAATAATATTGTTTTGCCGTTATTTACTCAGCAGCTGGCTAAATAATAGAAATTATTTACTATTGGGGGTGGGGGCGGCCTTGAAAATAGCAAAAAAACTTTACTACTTACCCAGCCGCTGGCTAAATAATAAAGATACTGCACTGTTTGGCTGATGACTGTGCAACTAGCAGAAACATGTCACCATTTACGCAGCCGCTGGCTAAGTAGTAGAGATTCTGCACTGATCAGATGACGACATGCAAATAGCAGAACAACTCCATTATTTACCCAGCCACTGGCAGTAAAACATATCAGTGTAATCAGTATTTCCACCTCAGCCATCATAACTTTGTTACACATTTTTAGGATAATCAGGAGAGACAGGTTGCAATAAAGTCAACTAACATATGAAGCACTTGAACAATAAGCCAAGTTAGCAGCGGTCATATTGAGCCCGCACCTCACCAGCCCCTCACCACATCCACCCTGATATGGCAGGCCCTGCTTCTCATTGTATGTTCCCATCCCTTAATGTCTGGGAGAGGACAGGGAGGCCTTGAGTTGTGAGGGGTGTGCTACATCTTCGGACCTATGTGAATGCTCAGTAACTTACATGTCTGCTCTCATTCCTATGCATTGAGGTCAGCCTCAGGCACCTGTATGGTGTGTAATAAACCTTCCCAGTCTGTTGCGAAGTGTCTCTTTCACAATTCAGGTGCCTCCTCCTGTCACAGGGCCACAGCCTCAGCCCTACCCCAATTGAGGTTGCCGCACTCTCATGTCACCTCCTGGGCATCACACTGGCCTTTCAATACATGACGACCATTGCACCGCCCATCAGCAATGCCAAATCAGTGAAGCGGATTGTAGCTCCCCCAGTGTTACTTTGCTTACATAGCCCCAACATACCGCTCCCCATACTATAATAGATAGTATGGGCTGTTAATCTGGCAAGGGTGGCTGTGACCACCTACCACAGTTCACTAACCAGCAAGCAACTCCAGGACATATGTTTCATGTCCTCTTCAGGATCAATAATACACCATCGGCAAATCTGTATGGATCTGGGAAAGATTCTGAGGAGCCTCACCGGAGTGAGGTAAGCCATGTGCAGTAGTCATACATACTTTATTCGGTACCTCAATATCATAAGAAGTCCATAGAAGCATTAAAACATGTGCAGAACGATACATACATACAAACATTTGAGATTCAAATGTTAAAAGCACAATACATTGGATAACAAGAACAATAAAAACCAAATCTGTCCATGTTTGTGCCTTGAAGGATAAAAACTACTCATTGGGCAGAAGCCCCCTAATCATTAAATAGCTGTTTCCTGAGTCTAAGAGCACCAAAGAAGAAGCTTGCAACTTCGAAACAAACCCCGGAGAAGAAAGCATTTGATCAAACAGCAAAGGGGGTTTTGCTTGTACAAATCGTGTTTCCCTCAGCAATGGAACAATAAAATGGTGCCTTACTGTCTAATACAAATCACAGAAAGACATAAAATGCATAGTATCCTGCTGTGAGAAGTTGTCGCAGGTGCTAGGTTGCCACTCCCCAGTTTTGTGGCACCCTTTTGGGACTGCTAAAAATCAGTGTATAAGATTCAGCCTGAACCTTGCTAATAAAAAACGGTGGTGGGGATTGTTAACAATTGCCAAATAAGATTCTCCTAATGAGCATTTTATTATAATATATTGTTTTACCATTGGTTGACGGAGCTCACTCTTCTCTCTATCCCCCATCCTACTTGAGAGCAACATGTTCTTTAGCTCCAGCAGATCCCTTTTCCTCAAAGTTTTAGGGTTTGCAGATAACTATGAGCAAACCACACTTTCCAGCATGTGTTTAAGGTATCTCAGCCAGGCGATGCGGAGCGCCCCTTCCAGTGAGCTACAGTCCTCTATCACTAGCCGATAGAGTGAAAGGGATGGATTTGCCCTGATTCTAAGTTAGCACATGATTGGGGCCAGAGCAATAAGCTCAGAGGTAACCTAGGCCTAATTCCTCATGTACCACAAAAGAAGTGCATACGGGAATCCTGTGCAGTATGTTGCGTTGTATATACTGGAATTGGGTGTTATGGGACATTTTCTGTTGGTGTAAGAGAGCCCTGTCCCATTACTTCCACATCTGTTCCGAGCCCATGTCTCCCTCCCATACCCTTCAAAGAGGTTCCAAGGAATCTGCTGGCAGGTGTGAAAGAGCCTGTGTCAGCCAAGTTCTCAGTTGATGCTCTTCGCCCATGGCGTGCATTGTTTGATGACGGAGTACGGGTCAGGTTCTGAGTCAGTGATATTCTACAATTGTCCTATTCAAGATATCGACCTGCTATAGGCCAGGGAGTGCCCTGCCAGGAGGCCCCTATCATCCTTCAGCTGATCTAAGGGAACAAGGACTCCATCCTGGAACACATCTCCCAGAGTTGCCATTCCAGCTGACTCTTGCAGCATCATGCTCTCTCCCCGAGTACCTCTTTAAATGGTCGAATAGAACTTAAACAGATCCAAGGAGCATATTGAGGCATACTCGGCATGAGGCACAAACTCCTCTTAAATCTGCTGCGGGACACACACAAGAAGTCACTGGCCGGTTGGTCGACCACCCCTGCGGGAGACAAGTCTCTCTTACCATCTGTTGCACATGGGGCCCGAAGGCCGTTCCCAGCAACTCTACATACCGTCCCGTGATCCAGCGAGTGGGTTGCTAAGTAATAATGTTCAAATTTTGAGCCTAATGTCCACCCTTCTCCACTGGGAGCTGCATCTTGGTCAGAGCTTTCAGGTTTCTACTCATGTTCCAAAGGAAGCCCCCTAGCTTTGCATGGAGTGTACAAAAAGTGCTACAGGGAACATTTGTGCCACAAGGAACATTTGCCAGGAGAATTTGGAAAAAATACAAGAGATGAGGGAGCATCACCATTTTTGAAAGGGCACTCTACTCTGTACTGAGAGTGGGAGTGTGCACCAGAATGTGATCTGTGGATGGAGGAGGTGACGGCTTTCGTGAAGTTACCTTTGATAAGGTCTCGGGTGGCATGATATATGTAAATGCCCAAGTAGCGGAAAGAAAGCAGTTCCCAGTGGAAGGAATGTATGTCTACCATAAGTTGCTGCAGGCTGCACTCTGGATGAAGCAGAAACAAACATATTTTCGACCAGTTCACCCCTTGTCCTGAGGCATCTTATAACTCCACCATGATGCTTGGCCGAGATTTAAACTTTTTGATGTAAAACTGCACAAATGCAGTTTTGCGTCAAAAACATTTGCGCCTGCCAGCACTATTCCTGAGCGCAAGCCGGGTGCCATATTTATGGAATGGGACTAGCCGGCGCAAAGGAGTGGTGAGTATTTAAAAAAATTACGTTAACCATTGCGCCCTGTCGTAAAGAAATATAACGTTAATGCTGCAAAAGTGGCACAAAAACGTTTTGCGGCACGTAAACATGTATCAAAAGGGTTACCGCCATTTTTAGCCCGCATTAGCGCCAAATTTAAATGCACAAGCAGGAAAAAGTGCAAGTGCAACTGAAAATGAAAGAAGCAGGCCAGGAGAGACCCTAGGGAGACACCAATCGCCCAAGCACCAGCCAGGAACCTGGAGAAGGAGAAGAAAAAGCACAAGTATCGCTTCAGTGAGGAGGAACACAACATCCTTGTCTGAGAGGTGACGGAACACCAACACCAGCTCTTCGTCACCTCCAAATTGCCAATTGGTAAGAGAGAGGCTATTTGGCAGCCAATAGAGGACAAACGCAACTGTGAGGTGGAGAGAACTGTCAATGAGTGCAAGAAGCGCTGGCATGATTGTAAGCGTAGAACTAAGGAGAAATTGGCCAAGAACAGACAGGCAGCACGCAGACTGGAGGTGGAAGTCATGCACCACAGGAGCACCTGGATGAGCTGGAGGAGATGGTTGCAGCAGTCATCCCGTAAGAGGTGGTCACAGGAATCCAGGGACAGGACAGCGCAGACTATCAACCACAAACACAAATGCAAGGTAAGTGGCATGGGGGAATTAACAGGAATCTAACAAATGCCAGAAGGGGAGGTAGATAGAACACACCCAATGCATGCTAAAGGAGTGCATGGGGAAAAATGTTCCCTGAAATCAGATGCTAAATCCCCATATAAGCAACACATGTGCACACGCCTTGGATGTGCTATGCCTCCCAACATATACCCAATGTGGATATACACCAATTACCAGGGCCGCACTCCACCACATAAATAAGCAGCAAATTGACTGGGAGGGATGTGTATATACTGTGCCTGGGCCTGTGCTATCACAACATCCCTTGCATATTGCCAAATTTCCTGTACCCACACAAATTAGACATCTGACACTAGGACGGATATCAATACCATTGACTGGGCTCAGGGTGGTGTATCTTGCAAAAATGCTACCCTATTTCCTTGTAGCATTCCCAGTACACATACACTGACAAAGGTAAACATGAGGAGGAAATAAAGTATATGTCAACATTGCGCCCTGCTAATGTCACCCCTTGGGTGGTAATAGATGTCAGCGCAGGCTGAGGTCTACCAAAACACGTAAATCTGGGGCTGCATAAAAATGCGATGGGTGTTGGGACACCCATAGCAACTGCCAATGCACGCCCCTTCCACTCAAAGTGCAGCATGGGAAGGGGCAGATATTTACATGGTAGCATCAAGGCCCAAGAAGTGGTTTAATGCCAACTAGTAAATATGACGCAGCACATTGGACCACTGGAGCGTCCCTTCACAGGACTCTCCAGTGGCACTAGGGGCCTAAAATATATGCCTCATAATGTACAAGCTTGGGCCTTCAACTAGTCACTGAGCCTCCACTACAGTATACATTATGTGCCATGTCAACTGCCACAACAATCTAGGATTGATCTCAAAATATTTCATTGCAGAGGATGATGGCTTCCCTCCTGCCGACTTTCCTGTCCTGGATTTCAATGATGACCTAGATGACCAGCTGACAATCATCAATGAACCGACTCTCCAGGAGGTCCTAGGATCCCTCCAGACACTACCTCCAGTTGCAAGGAGGACACACAGCGTTGCAGGGTCTCCACATGGACCACCCAACAACCTAAATATCCCACCTGCCAGTACTGACACGGCCCTGGACACCAAGGACCCAGAGACCACCTTTCAGAGGACAGTGGTAGGAGTCCAGCGGGAGCTGGCCAAGCAGGCACGGGTGGTGATGGAGATTGTTGCAGGAAGCCTAGAGGGATTGCGGACTTGCCTCATAACAGGTAATGAGAACACAGTTGCCATCCGAGGCACACACTCCCCACTGCCAGGAGTCCAGCAGTCCCTGGCGGACATAGCTGCTGCCATGAGGGAGAGGCCACAGCAAATCCACTCCCAAACTGGCAGCAGCATAGCAGACAACAGGCTGGAGTCCATTCAGTGGGAAGTGGCCTCCCTCAGGGGAGACATGGCTGTCTACCACTACAATGTTGCTGCTATATTGAAAAATAAGTAGTTCCTCCTTGCTGCATTGATGCTTTATGTCTTACCACAAATGGCTTCTGCTGGGAACTTGGTCTCTACATCTTTATCCCCTGAAGTGTGTGTGGCCCCCTCTACCTCAACAACAGCACCACCAATGGCACAAGAGGTACCACACACATCAGAGGATGAATATGTGGAAAAAATTACTTTCAGTAGGAAGAGTACCCGGTAGCACCATTATGTGTCACATGGACAACTCTCCTTAGTTCTGGCCTCAAGATCATGCCAGTGTTGTGACAGTATGAAATGTGCTATCTTCACCCACCCACTGTTGAATTGTCTGTTATGTACTGTCTTTGTCTCTGACATACTGTTTTGCTTTCCTCATATTATGACTGAGCTGACAAAACTTCTCTGGAATGCACTTCTTAGTTTAAAGAAGACATTTATCATTATTAGTTCACCACGAGGTTCCTGAAAGGCGAGATTAGTAGGTTGGAAGCACACGTTTAAAAGTAGTCACAGCAATGAAAGCAAAATATATCAAAGTACTTCTCAATTGCAATGTGCACAGCAAATACATGTGATTATATTATAGCATAACTTCAAAGCAAAGAATAAAAGTCAAAATGTCATCACTGTAGGGCCTATCACTCCGCTTCATCTTTCTTATGCCTGCAAGTTGATGACTCCTGTTCAACTGCGAGAAAGAGATTTTCCACCCAAATGGGAGGTTAGGCAGCTGTCGTCCGCTCCTGACTGAAGTCCTGGAAAATTCCCCCTGGATGCTGCCCAGGGACACCGTAAAAAGCCTGCTAACAGGCCCCTTAGTCAAAACATGGCTCAGGGTGGGAACCAAACAAGAGATGGAGAGTGGCCAAGTCTCCAAACCTCACTCGTTCCCAGGCTGGATAGAGAGATAAACACACTCTCTTATCACACTTGGGTTCGGTGTGAATTCAAAATACAAAAAACACAGCTTGGTCTACCATGTGGAAAAACACAGCTCATCTGCAATGTCTCAACTGCAATGTCCAACTCCACGTTAAAGCCAATAGGCAGCTAAACTGAATACAAAATGTAATGTCTAATACCACGTTAAAGCCAATAGGCAGCTAAACTGAATACAACATGTAATGTGCTACTGGTGAACATTGAACAACTAATATGCGCAGTGGTGAAACACAAAGTCATTGGTCAAACACAATTAATGGCATAACATCTCCACCCTATGACCAACAACTTTTGTTTACACTCCTCTTATTTCAAACAAAAACTAAAAAACTAAAAATTATAAGCAAATCGGATTTGAATGATAAAAGCAATCACTGTAAAGCAATGGAAGTGGATTAACATATTATTCTCATAACCTTTCAAATCAGATACACCTACAATGAAAAGACTGAAGCTTATATACTCTGATTGGGATAATAACTGATTGAATAGTGTCTCTAAAATAGCAAGTTGATGTAGCATGAGTTCTACTCATGTAAAGGTACACGGTCCAACTGAAAGGTTTGCTGGAATGTAAGTGAAAGTCAGGGTTCCACACGAAAAAACACAGAAAGTTAACTGGCAATGTTGCTTAGTTCCAGTGGAAGAATGTAATCAAACAAGTTGACAAACTTTATATTGATCCCATGTAGAACTTGAACTGAAGGCGCCAGTTGCGCAAAATGGATCCATGAGGTTTGTACTTTAATCAATCAGGTTCAGGTTGGGGGGGCGGTCCCTCCCCTGACCCCACACGCAAACACCCGAAGGGAGACCACACAGCACACTCATGGTCAGTGGCGAGTTGTGGTAGGATCTGCAAAAGAATAAAGTATGACTTTTCTTGCAAATAACATTTGTCATCTGAAATGTGCCCTTCTTCTTCCCTTTTTCCTTGTTTTATAATCTTGGGGCCCTTTGTTATGATTTCTGCAGGTTCTGGAGGGCCATTTGGGGATTCAACCCACACCTTAGCACTGAGGTTTTTATATGCTACACCACAGCTTCCCTTTCCTTGCACTGTTAAAAGGGCTGGGGCAGACTCCTTTCTTAATAAACCTCCATTCATTGCACTTATGACAAGTTGGACAATTCTGTCTCCAATCTGTATGAATGAATCAGATTCTCTTCTAGTTATCAGCATCATTTTGATTTTGACTTGGTAATCTGCAGCAATCACTTCCCCTAAAACCTGATCAATTTGCCATATCTGTCCTGGTAACTTTCCTCTCCCCAACTGATCTTTGACTGTTTGTGGGCAGATCTCTGTTGTGTGTGCTGACAAATAGGACACTGTAAAATCACAGTTTTTATCAAATCTAATGGAATGTGCATCTCTCTCATTTCTGCCCACCTGTGGGTGGCTTTTTCTCCCAGATGTCCACATTTCTGGTGCACCCACTTAGCCATCCCCACCAAGTCAGAATTCTGGGTGGACACTTCTGACTTTGCACTTTTCTCTTTAACATCTGTAAGGGAATTGAACCAGTTACGTACAAGCCATGTGGAAAACCAAACGGCTAATCCATTGGCAGTGAACCAAGAATCAGTGTAAAAATGACACGTCTCAAGCAGCTCTTGCTTTAAAGTCTGACACACATTGTACAACTCTGCATATTGGTTACTTTTTCCTTCTCCTGTGGTAGACAACAACGTTTCAGTAACTGGATTTTATAACACTGCTTTCCACTGTCTTTTAGTATTTATGCATTTCAATGAATTATTAGTCAAACAAACACGCTTTTTATCCTCAGGGGACAAGAATTCAAATGGTGCACTCAATTTCACTGGTGACTCTTTTACCTGTGATACTCCCTGCACCCTCTCCTCATCCTGTAAAGGGGCTTGTGACACCTGTTCATGTAGGGCTATAGTGCCTGTAGGTCCTACTTGAGCCCTGTTTTTTATGTACCAGATCCAAAATATGATACTAATCCTCTTGTGCCTGTCTTATACTGTTAGATTTAGGTGAACTCATCACCCACTTCATGATTGGTAGTTCAGGTTTCAGAATTACATTATCGTTTAATGTCATTTGCTCAGTATTCACTAGAGCCCAATAACAAGTCAAAAACTGTTTTTCAAAAGGAGTACAGTGCTCCACAAAGTCAGATGGTTTTCTAATCCAAAGTTCCAGGGGCACCCTTGTCCTCCCCTGTTCCTGATTTACATGTAAATCAGTGTTTCCCTCTTGCACTGCGTACAAATCTAAAGTCTGTTGAATTATTTCATTTGCCAAATCAAAAGCACGCAGCTGCTTCTCACTCCCTTCAAACTCATGTTTTTTCCTAGTTACCTTGTACCAAAGTGTTAAGATTTTACTCAGATGAGGGCTATACTGTTTCCAAAAATCAAACAAGCTTGTGAAACTTGGTGTCTCTTGCTTAGTGCAAATAGTAAGAAACTCTAAAATCTTTTGTTTTACCTGTGACATCATCTGCCTATTTTCTGGATACCACTGAATTCCCAGAAACTACACATTTTGTGACAGTACCTCTGCCTTGTCTGAATTAATTGTACACATCATACTTTGAAAAAACGGTCTGAAAATAACATTCTCAACTTCGTGCTCAGTGTAATCTTTTAAGGAATGCACTTGAACTCCTGCCAACAACCGTGGGCTGCTCTGCACATAGAGATCTACGCTCTGCTCAAGAGGCTCACACTGGCCCCCACCTTTTTTAACCTTCTCATTACTGGAATGGGAAAAGCAAGATTCTCCTGCAACAGCTTTATAGATTTCAGTTTTATCTTGCAACAATTTGTTCTGGCTAATTTGCTCACATAAATTCTTATTTTCATGTTCTAACTGCCTACATCTCTCATGCATTTATTTTTCTGAAAGCAGACAAAAGTATCCAAACCCTTCTGTCAAGAACAAAAGGGACATAATTTCTTTCAAAAATCACATTTTCTAAATATGAAAACACTTTTGCTTTATTCAAGCACTCATCCCAAGACTCACAAAGTCCTGATAAACAAGAAAACATGTTTCTCACAGCACCATAAGGCAGTTTAACTTCACATGCATTTTCAAACATGGTCTGCCGTGCTTCTTTAATTCTCTAAACAACAAAAACAATTACACTTTTAAATTGTGCACCTCCAATCTCTAATTCGACTCCCAGACTGACGACTAACGCCAAAATGTTTTGCTTTCCTTATCTTATGACCGAGCTGACAAAACGTCTCTGGAATGCACTTCTTATTTTAAAGAAGACATTTATTATTAATACTTCACCCCAAGGTTCCTGAAAGACGAGATTAGTAGGTTGGAAGCACACGTTTAAAAGTAGTCACAGCAATGAAAGCAAAATATTTCAAAGTACTTCTCAATTGCAATGTACACAGCAAATACATGTGATTTTATTATAGCATAACTTCAAAGCAAAGAATAAAAGTCAAAATGTCATCCCTGTAGGGCCTATCACTCTGCTTCATCTTTCTTATGCCTGAAAGTTAATGACTCCTGTTCAACTGCGAGAAAGAGATTTTCCACCCAAACGGGAGGTCAGGCAGCTGATGTCCGCTCCTGACTGAAGTCCTGGAAAATTCCCCCTTGCTGCTGCCCAGGGACACCGTAAAAAGCCTGCTAACGGGCCCCTTAGTCAAAACATGGCTCAGGGTGGGAACCGAACAAGAGTTGGAGAGTGGCCAAGTCTCCAAACCTTGCTCGTTCCCAGGCTGGATAGAAAGATAAACACACTCGCTTATCACACTAGGGTTCGGTGTGAATTCAAAATATGAAAAACACAGCTTGGTCTACCATGTGGAAAAACACAGCTCATCTCCAATGTCTCAACTGCAATGTCCAACTCCATGTTAAAGCCAATAGGCAGCTAAACTGAATACAAAATGTGATGTCTAATGCCACGTTAAAGCCAATAGGCAGCTAAACTGAATACAGAATATAATGTCTAATGCCATGTTAAAGCCAATAGGCAGCTAAACTGAATACAACATGTAATGTGCTACTGGTGAACATTGAACAACTAATATGCGCAGTGGTGAAGCACAAAGTCATTGGTCAAACACAATTAATGGCATAACACATGCCAATTGGCAATTGTTGTAACTCCTCACTAATGGACACTACTCCTGAGCATGTCCTTCAACCCTGGACTCTGATTGTGTTGCATATCCATAGCTTACACTAATGGGGGATTAATCTACAAACAGTACATACTAACATGGGTAAGGTACCCACAGAACGAGAGAAAATTCCATCCTGGATAGCCCAGAAAACAAATCCGCTGGAAGCTGTGTTTCCCCATAGGGACAACAGGAAAAACATAGAATTCTCACAATCTGCTTGCCCGTTGGAATGGTTCCCTCAGTGGATGACTGCGCCACATGGGGTACAGTCTTCGCTGCAATTTATACCACTACAGATGGTACCTCAACACTTGCCAATTAACCGGAAGTGTTAAAACAAATTCAGAATGAGCACAGGGCTGCTCCAGCCCTAGATTTGACGATGAAATGAATGCATAACTTCGACTCAGTCTCCTCAATCATACTCAGTAACAATAAAGGGGAAGCAGTAGCACTGGCTATACGCCAGCGCCTCCAAGAGATCCCACATCTGGATCAGGAGAAACAGTTACCGAAAATTATCTCTTACACCTATACCAGTATAGGACGGGATAGTTTGGGAGCCAAGCCAAAGAAGCCTAAAATACAAAGTACCACCGCTAAGGAAGGAACTAAACCAGCACAGGAGGGTTCTAAAAAGCGCTGGGATAAACAAAAACAGTTTAAAGACAGACAAAGTCAGAGAGCAGATTCTCCGCACCCAGAGAACTCCGACAGAAGATACACTCTCAGAAATAGAGAAAATATACTGATTCACGTCCCTCTCATTCCTTTCAGGAAGCACCGGATAGATGTAGCGAGAGAGGGGGCTGTCCAGAAGGATGTCCTGAATATGTGAAACAGAAGAAAGACTCACCACAGTATTCAGACAAAAAAGAATATAAGTCCCCATAGCAAAAGCCAAAGTTTAAAAAGAAAAAGGAGGAAGCACTGTCAATTAAAAATGCCAGTATACTTGAGAACATTGCTGAAGAACAAGACGAGGGCAGTGACACTGTTAGACAGCGCAGCAGAGGTCACGATATGTCGCCAGAGTCTGAAAGATCATTTGGATGCAACAGCAACTAGCAATTATATTCCAGTTGAAACGGTGGACGGCTGCGTCCTCCCACCCGACAGGGTTTATGATTTAAACATTCAAGTTGAGGGAGACATAGAGCGCACCATTGGTGTGATATTCTGGGATGAACTTAGTTGTGATGTACTGCTGGCCGAAAGGGACTGGCCACCTGAGCACGTCCGTAAGCTCCCACATGGGAAAGATTTAATTTTGCCTTCTTTCTCTGATCTTGTTAGAAAAGCAGTAAACCAAGCCTACGCTGTCAACTGAGCTTTAGTGCAGGTACCTGCGTCATACTGCAACCATGTAGGTTGGGGCAAGGATTCTCCTTGCCATGTGATGCCTATTAGGTCTACACCCCAGCTAAAGCCACAATATCCTGTTAAACGTGAAGCAAAAGCTCCGGTGAGGGAGAGCCTCACTCAGGTCGAGTACCAGGAAGTAATTGAGCCCTATGTCCCTGCAATGGATAACCCGTTATTTCCCATTGCAAAACCAGACCCTTCCTATAGAATAGTCTTAAATTAAGACATTGAAACAGTCATACACGCACATACGATATACAAAATTCACATACCACAGTACTAACTAATATCATAGTGCACAAAAAATACGAAACAACATTGGACATTTCCAATGTTTTTTTCTGCCAGAACTTAGAACACGAAAGTCAGGACCTGAGTGCATTCTCATTTGGCTCACAAAAACACTTTTGCCGTTTGCCCCAAGGCTATAAGAACAGCCCAGGTCTGTTCTCAGCCTGAGTAACATCAATATTACAGGATATTGATCCTGAGGCGTTGTCTAACGTGGATGATATCTATCTCGCAGATGACGACCTCAATATTCATCTTGCCAGGGTTGATTGGATCGTTCAAGAATTTGCAGCCTTTGGGTACAAATTTAATTTTAGAAAAACTAAAATAGCTGTTCTCAGTGTATTGTTTCTGGGATACGAGCTATCAAACGAGGGGAAGAGCGCGGTCCCGCACTTTCTAGAAAAATGTACTCAACTACACCCACCTAACACTCTCAAGAAACTAGCCTTTACTTGGTTTCTTTAACTTTGGCAGAACTTATATTCCTGACTATGCACAACGTATCAAGCCACTTTATGACTTAATACGCCCTGATATTTCCAGCAGACATCCGACAGTTGAACACACACCTATCCTTAGGAAATTGCAACAGGACATGCTAGAAGTAAAACACTTGCACACCGGTGACAACAAAACAAGTTTGGTCATCGGAATAATTGCTGGTGCCATTGGGTTCACTTGTGTCACCTTTAACGAGGGCAACATGGTGCCCATAGCATATAAATCACATTTATACTCCAATGCAGAACAACGTTTTGCACCCACAGAAAAAATTCTAACTGCAGTTCAGATGGCTGTCATTAAGGAGAGGCCACTTACCCAAGGGAAACGCATCATTGTCGTTACCCCAGTGTCAGCCTTAGAGGCTGTCACCAAAGCAAGCGTCATTTACGCTGGATTCAGTGGGCAACCTCTTTAACTGCCACTGATGTAGAATACATCTTTGGTCCAAAACTTCAGACACAAGAATTTCTCCAATACACTCCTCTAGATATATTGCCACTTGACAGATAACATGCTGTCATTTACACAGATGGTTCAGCACAACCAGCTGTGGGTACCAAACATCAATATTCAGCCGCTTGTGCAGCTATTAGCAGGGTGATAAAGGATGGAGTCTTCCACCCTCACAATACCTACATGCAGAGCCTAGGGTACTGCACAGCTGAGCAGGCTGAACTCAAAGCCCTTATCTTAGCGCTAGAACACACTGAGCCAGGATGACTGACTTTGATTGTCTGTGACTCATACTACTGTGTCCCGTCCTACAGTGATTATTTCAATCGTAGGAGGTTGAGTGAGTTCAGAGATTCCAAAGGGAACACCATAAAACACAGAACTCTGTGGAGAGGGTGGCTGATCTTAAGGATAAGCTACCTTGTGTCCATGTAGTACATACATTGGGCCACCAACGTGTAGGAGTACATGTTATCGGCAACAATTTGGCTGATGAAGCAGCCAAATCTGCAGTAGCTACGGCTTCTGTGGCTGCAGTGACTCGTTCTCAGATAAGATTGGATAATGAAATTCTGACTGCCGTGAAAGCTTCGGCTGCAGGCATGCCTCTTCCAAAAGCATACCCTACAAAATACTCTTACCACATCAGTGCACAGAATGTTGCATACGCATCAATTCCTGAGGTTGGAGATCGAGCGGTCCCCAACCAAGACCAGAGATTAGATCTAATAACAGCAGTGCATGAGGGTGTCGCATCTGCCCATGCTGGTATGTCGACCACAGTAGCACTGTTACAGAAACGCTTCTGGTGGACAGGTCCATACAAACAGACAAAACAATACATCATTTGTTGTGAAATTTGCTAGCAAATTAAGAGCTCCAATATTAAACGCTCACCACAGACATCCCTATTAGTGTCCAGTAGGCCACTACCATGTGTGTGCCTGGAACATTGCGGTCCGCTCCAACCTGATGGTGCATACAAATATATCTTATTAGCTGTAGATTCTTGTTCTTGATTCCTGTGGGTATGGCCTCAGCGGTCGGCTGACTCTCAAACTGTTATAAAAGATTTGCTGATCTTTATTGGTACATATGCAGTTGCAGCATTCCATTCGGACCAGGGCCCTGCCTTTGCCTCTAAGGCATTCAGGGACACCATGGGGATGATGGGTGTTGAACTCCATTACTCCTCACCATACCATCCAGAGGGAAATTCGGTCATGGAGAGGAGGAATCATGATCTAAAGCAGTCCTTAACAGCTAGAGTATTATGTTTGGGCTGCAGGTGGCTTCATCACCTATATGGGGTCCAGAGAGCACTGAATAATCTGCGAAGACGGTCCTTGGGGGGACGCACTCCATATGAGGTTCTCTTTGAGATGCCTATGTATGTCCCAGATCTTGATGGCCCTGGTTTGGTTGCAGCAGACACTCCTTTTGACATAAATGAACCTCTCACTGTCTTACAAGAGCTTCAGCATTTTCATGATGATAAATAATCCACCAGTGCTGTCACCTTTGAAATGAGGGATTTATCAACAACTTCTACAGGCTAGATTCCTAATGTTGGGGATCTGGTCCATGAGAAGATTGCTGTGAAGAAGGAATTCGGTCTATCCTACAGAGCACCGGTCCCAGTCCTGGGAGTACAAGGTACCACAACTGTCATCTTACCACCGCTGCCTGGTTCCAAAGCAAACAGATTAATTTCCATTGACTACGTCAAACTTTACCATGTGGCCGATCCTGCACAGTAGACCCAGAGGTCACTTGGGTAGTTGCCGGTACCCACTCACTACCTAACAGGACATACCTCTTCTTAGCAGAAATAACAAAATTACTTCTGACTACACAAGCATGTCTAACAATGCTACAAATCCGTCCTCCACCATGGGGATGGCAGAAAATGAGCTCTTGCTGGTTCCAGTTACCACTTCAACAACAACACCTGTCCGGGATTTGGCCGTTTTCTACACCAACACAACACAGACTGACAACACCATCTACTATGAGCCTCCCAGTGAAGTGGATCCATCCACCGGTAATGCACCTGTTCCTGCATTTGCAGAGACTGCTTCTGGTTACTTAATCGATATTTATTACTTTTCTTCAGACTCATCCACTCCTGTGATTGAAAATGTTTCAAAGACACATAAGCTGTATCTATGGCTTAAAAATAACTATTTTATACACCCATGGAACTATTTATGGTTCTGCTTGACATTTTTTGCATTATTTCTCTGGATTGGTTTTGTGACTGTTTTCTTTTTGCTTATAAATGGTCATTACCTTCCTGAACGATCCTCTGTTGAGATTGTGGATGAAGTCTTAACTCTATATCATTCCTCACACAAGGGCGACAGAGACATTTTCGTTGTCCTTTGTGAACATTTCAGCTGTACCAATTCCTGATGGGATTGAGTAGGATAAAGTTCCATTTGATGTATACGTGCCTACTGAGGTCATTCAAATTCTATATGTTTTCAAAATTTCTATGACTGATTATTACACCTGGTGTTGTATCTGATGATTGGGATATCCAGACATTTGATTCTTTGTTAACTGAAATGAAGGACTATTCAGTATTTGAAAGTGATGATGTATACACAAACACAAAGCATTATGAGGAAATGTTCTGCTATAACAACTGGGGGCATTACTACCTGCACCGTAACATTAGAAATAGACTAGTATCTAACTACACACAGTGGCAACACTGTTCAACTAACTGACACAAAACTGATTCATTTAGACTCCTTTGTTTCCCGTCTTGCAGTTGAAGGTTACAAATACTGGAAGAACACTATTGACTCAAAGAGTGTATGGGGAACACAAGATTGGCAAATACGGGGTAGGGAAGCTTTATTTAGAGCAGGCCTTATTCCTGTGCAAATGATCTTTTTGAATGACACCATTCAGCAGACATCCTGTCTGGGGTTAGCAAAAATAAAAGAAATGAATGTGTCCACTATCCCCACACCCGCTAAGTTTAATAATTGGCTTTTCTTCCTGAATGTCACTGAGGAAGAACTAGATGCAAAGGTTCAGGCAAGTTCCTACAACTCTTCACTTTCCAGCCCAGGCGGGTGGTTGATTTGGCCAATAGACACAAATGGGTGTCAGGCACGTTTTGTGAATTCCTCAGGGAGTTTTAAGATTAGCAGGCCTTGTTTTGTCTCAGGTCAACACACAAGTATAGTTTCAACATACAGTTTGGGTAAACTGTGCCAACAATGGGTACAGACTAACACGTTATCCGCAGTTAAGGGACATCTTAACACTCTTTCTGAAGATATAGACTTGCAGGAATTTTTGTTAGGTCCTTGTAAGCCACGCTCTAAAAGATTCATCTATGCCATATATAATGAGATCTGTAAGCTTTCTCAGATAGAAGCAGCTGCTCATTTAAGGTAGATAGACAAGGAAAATGTAGAAAAGGCTTTAGCTGTTGTCAACAACAACATGAACACTCTGTCAAACAGGATTTATTCCATAACAAACATAGGCCCTCATTACAACCCTGGCGGTCGGTGTTAAAGCGGCGGTAATACCGCAAACAGGCTGGCGAAAAAAAAAAAAGGGATTACGACCGTGGCGGAAACCACCAACATAGACAGCCACTTTAACACTCCAACCGCCACAGCGGTACAAACAAACAGCGCAGCGGTAACTGCCAACAGACAGGCGGAAGAAAATGTACCACCATCCCTATCACAAGATGCCTATCCGCCACAGTACACAGAAGGGAAAACACTCACCTCTCCACACCCCACGAGGAACCAGGACGCCATGGAGCCCGAATTGCAGATACTGCCGATGCTGGTCTTCCTTCTCTTCTATCAGGAGCACCAACAACGGCGGCGATGACCACAGTGAGTACTGCACCTACAACACAGGGGAGGGGGGAGGGAAAAGAGAGTGACTTACACACACACACAACACGCAACACCCACATCCCCACCCACACCCACAACACCATTCGCACAAATACATGCAGCAACAGTACACATACACCCCCCACCTCCTGGAAGAACGTAAGGACAAAAGGAATGGATTTGAACGAATGTAATCATGTGAAATCTCATTATCAAAGTTCAAAATCCAGTAAACACAATTATGTACACCAACTACACAAGTCTGGATAGTGCATCAATCATTGTCCGTGGACCACTGGGCCCAAAATGCATGGGTGAAGCCCACACATGATACCTGACTGGAAATGGAGAGAACACTGTTGGGGCATCAGATTGAAATGAAAATGGTACCTCAGGGGGAGGGGGGCACCTCAGCCAGATGAATGCATGACGCCACTGCTGCACGAGGGAGCTCCACGCCCATTGATGTATCCTGGGGAGTGCAAAGCCACAGTCTCTCAAGTCTCTCCAGTGAGTGGTTTGCCCACTGCTTTATCCTGGGGAGTGCAAAGCCACAGTATCTCAAGTCTCTCCAGTGGGTGGGTTGCCCACTGCTTTATCCTGGGAGTGCAAAGCCACAGTCTCTCAAGTCTCTCCAGTGGGTGGTTTGCCCACTGCTTTATCCTGGGGAGTGCAAAGCCACAGTCTCTCAAGTATCTCCAGTGGGTGGGTTTCCCACTGCTTTATCCTGGGGAGTGCAAAGCCACAGTCTCTCAAGTCTCTCCAGTGGGGGGGTTGCCCAGTGCTTTATCCTGGGGAGTGCAAAGCCACAGTCTCTCAAGTGGATGCCATTCTCCACTGGTTCTGGAGGGGGCTTGGTGCCCAGAGTGCTTCATCCTGCCAAGGACAGAGGTAGTGGATGTCTTTCTCCACTGGTTCTGGAGGGGGCTTGGTGCCCAGAGTGCTTTATTCTGCCATGGACAGAGGTAGTGGATGTCTTTCTCCACTGGTTCTGGAGGGGGCCTGGTGCCCAGAGTGCTTCATCCTGCCAAGAACAGAGGTAGTGGACGTCTTTCTCCACTGGTTCTGGAGGGGGCCTGGTGCCCAGAGTGCTTCATCCTGCCAAGGACAGAGGTAGTGGACGTCTTTCTCCACTGGTTCTGGAGGGGGCCTGGTGCCCAGAGTGCTTCATCCTGCCAAGGACAGAGCTAGTGGACGTCTTTCTCCACTGAATCTGGAGGGGGCCTGGTGCCCAAAGTGCTTCATCCTGTCAAGGACAGAGGTAGTGGATGTCTTTCTTCACTGGTTCTGGAGGGGGCCTGGTGCCCAGAGTGCTCCACGTGCAGTGTGGCCGGTACAATTCCCTCAACTTGGTGTGTGTGCCACGAGATTGCCGAGGTACAGGTAGCATGATACGCCATGGAGGCAGCGGCATACCCCACACTGCTGCGGCTTCGCATTCCACCTGCAGGTGACAACAGTGATGACAGTAATTCTTCATGGAAGCTGCCCAGGGTCCTGGAACTCACCACCACCCTCGGACAACTGACCACTGGGATGGTAGGCATGTCAGCGGTGGTGCCACTGTCCGAGGCCTTCATGGGGCCGCTAGCGGTGCTTGCGGCGGTGTCTGTCGGGGTGGTGCTTGCGGCGGTGTCTGTCGTGGTGGTTCTGGCGGCGGTGTCTGTCGTGGCGGTGCTGGCTGCGGTGTCTGTCGTGGCGGTGCTGGCTGCGGGGTCTGTGGCGTCGGTGCTGGCGGTGGGGTCTGTGGCGGCGGGGCATGTGTCAGCACCTGCTGAGGGAGAAAGCAGGATGTCTCCTGCAGCCTCGGACGTCTGGCCACCGGGGAAGAGGCTGGGGACTGTCGCAGCAGCTGTAGACGTGCCGGAGGCGGTGCAGGTGGCGGTGCAGGTGGCGGTGTTCGCCACCATACAGGTTGGCGTGGACGTGGACAGAAGGTGTGACACCGGTCCCTCAGTCTGTGCCATCATGCCCTCTCCTGACCTGCCCTTCAGTTTTTGGCCCTTCCCCACCTTTGATGGTGGCACAGTTGTCTTGCCACTATCCCCTTTAGTTTTCCCTGACCCCTTGGTGGCTGGTGTGTTCAGCTTCTCCCTCTGGAATGTGGGCACCTTTTTTCACCTTGGCAGGTGGCGGAATGTCCTTGCCCTCGCTACATGGCACACTGGCAGCCCTGATGTTTGGCGCACTCCATGATCCCGCAGTTGTTGGCACCACTGTGCCTGGGGATGCAGTGGCTGAGGTGCCGGGCTGGGACCTGGAAAGCTTGGCCCTAGGGGAAGGACGGGGGGGTGAAGGGAAGAGGTCAAGTTTTAAGCCAGGAAACGTTTTTTAGACACACTGGGACGGGTAGATGGAGGGGGTTTGGGAGTGGAGGAAAAGGTAGTGGTTGTAGGAGGTAAATTACAAGAACAGAATGCAGCAGGCCTAGAGAGAACATGCATCAATCCCTAGAAGTACCCAGTATAAGACAACAGTAATTTAGTAGATATGGTGTGCAACTCCACCCTGGCCCCTGCTGCAAAGAAGAACCAATGGGGCAGAAGGAGCCCCAACAATACAAGAACATTAAGTGGGTGCACCACTCTAGAAACATCCAAAGGTCACAATAAGCAAGAAAAGTCCAATGTCGTAGAAATAATGCGGAGCTCCTTTCAGATTGCTTTCCCAAAGTATTTTATTGTTGACAGATGGAGCTTGTTGTAACAAAAGGTTCATAAACATGGAAGCAGCCAACGCATTTCACCCCGTACAGAAGGGGCTTCCTCAGGGCTGCAAGGTAACATATAACCATGAGACCATCAAAAAATGATAAAATGTGATATAGCCCGTATACCATCAAAGAGCCCCATATTAACAATAAATGTAATATTTGTGTTTTAAATACTAGTACTTAAGTGAACACGTTGTGTGGTGATAGGTCCAAAATACAATACAATAAGAAAATTCTAAATACTTGCAAATATTTTTTTAAATATTTGAATGTAGTATTAGTCGAGAACAAGAGAGAGATAACGCATGATCCAAAGAACCGGCAAGAAGATGAGACACCCACCAAAGGAGTCCAGAAGGTGCAACGTGAACTAATTAAAGATTAAAGAAAGTTGCCATGCACAAAACGTGATAAGACCAAGTTCCTCATAGAAAATGAGCATGCAGGAAATATTGAAAGTTCAAACCGAGAAGGTTTCCCTACCTAGGGGCACCGTTCGCATAAGTGGAAAGAGTGAAACAAGTTTAAAAAAAGTTTAAAAGAAGGGGGTAAGTCAAAAAAGCACATACCAATGAGATATTCCTGATGATGTGAGAGTAAAATGGTAAAATATGGCCACACGAAGGCATATAGTAAGCCTAGTAGGGAGAAATTATTAGAAATAGTAATTGACCTGGTACGCATGAAAGAAAATAAATAATAGAAAATTGGATATCTCTCAAGAAAAAACACCCGGCAGTTTGCCGTGTTTACCTGTATAATACGTAGAAAGAGCTTATTATCTTCTATCTTGCTCGCTCTCCAAAAAGTATCAAGGCCGGTAGGTCTGAACTAATTTAGGGGCTTGGCCGTGTGCCGCCCGTACCCTTTATCGTGTGTGCACGCGCCCCGTGCGCAATACCATATTTAAAGGAAAGAGAAAGGAAAGGAAGTCACTTGCCAAGAGTTTCCGTCAGGCCAAAAAAACATGAGAATAGAAAGCGGACTGCAAATCCCATAAAGGGCCGGTTACCGTTATTTGTATAAGCGTGCTTCCCGTGCACGGTGCAATTTATCACACGAGGGGGAGGGAAAATGCGGAAGCACATATTAAAGAGCTTCCGTCGCGTCGAAATAAGCAAAGGGTAAAAATGTGAAAATCAAAATGAAAAACGGACTGCAAATAGCGGTCGACATGTAGAAATATATTAGCTATCTGGTCAGGAAAAGCAGAGAGCTACACTTAGGCGGCCATCTTTAAAAGGTAAAACAGAAGCAAAAAATGTATTTAAAAATCTGAGGCTTACCCCTTGTGCTCAGAAAGTTTTTTAATAAGGTAGCAATGTAAAAAATCAACAAGAGGAGAAAAAAAGAGAAAAAAGAGAGAAACCAAGGAAGGTCAAAAAGAAAAAAGGAAGGTAAGTAAAAGAAAATATAATATGCAAGAAAGTGGTTAGTATTCCTAAGTAAAAAACAAATTGTAGGGAGAATATGTCATAACAAACCATGGAATAAAGTAAAAAGATCGGACAGAAGGACATTACCAGTAAATTATACACCAGACAAAACAGAGGGTTGTGCATGTTACAATTGAAAACGTGAGACCAGGAAAAAAGTATATCAAACAGAGGGGGATTTAAAGGGCTTGCAAATCGATTCCATTCCACAATCCGATGGTAACACATGTAATTAATCAATAAGAATACAAAAATATTTTTCCTTTTCATTTTGTTGTGATGACGGCCTGTACTGAGACTTCATAAGCATTTCATAAATTAAATTTAAACAAAGAGCGCTTACTTGTGCAGAAAAAAGTGCAGCTGGTTAATTTAACCATGAAACAAATATACATTAGAAGAACTTAAAGAATACTTAAGACAGTACCATAAGAGTAATCTACAATAAAGACCAATGTTGAGGTCATATGGACTCATCATATATCAAATTTGATCAAAAAATACACTGTATTATGCCAAGAATACAAGATACAATTTGAGAGTATACACATAAGCAAAAAATGGGAAATCCCCAACGAAAAAGGTTTTCAATAAGCAGGCGATATTATATGGAGAATTGTCTGAGCAGAGTACTAGGTACAATATGTCATAAAAAGAAATGAAATTCATGATCAGTATTAAGTCCAAATTCTACTGCTCGTAATTGGCATATCCACACAGCCTCCCTTTTGCGTAATTGTAATTCCCTATTGCCTCCCCTGGGATGTTGCGGGATATGATCAATTCCTTGAAACCAGATTGAACCGTCATGAGGGTGGGCCAACGCAATATGAGATGTCAATGGGTATCTGCTGTCATTGTTCCTAATGGCCCGCACATGTTCCTGTATTCTCTGTTTAAGGGATCTTATAGTGCTATCCACATATATCTTGTTACATGCACATCGTAAAATGTAAATCACAAATTTGGTGTTACAATTGATAAAACTGGTGATGGTGTGTGTCCCAGTATCATTATAACAAAAAGTCTTGGTTTTATCTAAACCAAAACTACACATATTACATTCACGACAGGTGTAAAAACCCGAGAGTTTCGTAGGCAGCCATGTGGTGACATTAGATACAGGTACACAACTGGGACAAAGGTAGTCCCTAAGCGTCTTACCCCTCCGGTAAGTAATCTTGGGAGTTTTAGGGAGGAGCCCTTTAAGTCCGGGTATATCAATTAACAAGTGCCAATGTCGTTTGAGTATTTTGTAGATACCCTGACTAAGAACTGAGAATCTAGTGACAAAAGAAAAGTGCTCGGAACATTTTTTATTTTTGCCACGAGGTGTTAGGGTCAAAGTGTCCTCTCTTGGTGTATTCCTGATGCTTTGGAAAGAATCATATGGTCATAACCTCTATTGGAAAATCTCTGCTTGACCATTCCAATATGTTCCAGAAACTTGTCATCCGTACTGCAGTTGCGTTGTACGCGTGTCATTTCACCAAAAGGAATATTGTTAATAACAGAAGAAGGATGTGCACTAGTCGCATGAAGGAGGCTATTACAAGAAGTGGATTTCCTGTATAAAACACTTTGTACGGAATTATGTTGTATGAAGAATCGTATATCCAGAAAGTCAATGGAAACCTTACTATGTTGAAGACTGAGTTTGACATTGTAGGGATTATCGTTGAGGAAGGCATGGTACTGGGTAAGCTGTTCATTCATTCTTTACTTTATTCGGTGCAAAAAGACCATAAAAGACATAAAATAAATAAATAACATACAGAATTTTCAATCATAAAAATTTCTAAAAACACTGTTAATACATTTTCCGAACACCAAAAGCAGCATGTATAAAATTTAGCACAGCCTGGATTATGTCCATAGTTCCCAAATCATGTAAGTGGGAGTAAGCAAGTTGGCTAGTTCTGATACTGTTAGATTGAAATAACGGACGTAGAAACCTTTTTCTTGGCGTAGTGTATAAAGTGCAAAAAAGCATAAAATGTAATGTACTTTGAGTTGTCTTTCCATCGCAGCAACAGGGAGGGAGGATCTTAAACCAGGTTCCGGCAACTGGGAATGCTACCAGATAATGTAGGGTATTTAGGCGTAGTCTTGTGAGTAAAAACCTTTTTTGCTCATGATTAATGATGGTCAAGTACAGCTTCGGTTGAAGTTGTTGTGTCTCTAATCTTGTCCGTTGGCTCATTAAGCAAGAGGCTGGGTCAGTGTCCTGATTTTTCTGCCAGAATATGTCTTTGACCTTCTTAATGTCCTGTCTTGTTAAGGTATCTGGTTTAAGGAAAAAATCTCCTAGTCCTAATGATAGGAGAGTAAGGTAAACATATCTAAGCCAGGGTATATCTAGAAATCGTGACAGAAGAAGGGAATCCTGTATCACCTTTCTACATAGAAGCGTTTCAGGCTTAGTCCAGATTTGTATCCACAATATGAGAGGTTGAAGTTTTATATAGCTGGATATGTATCTTAGACCTACTTCTTTGTGACAGAACTTTATTGGTGTAGATTGGGGGACTGATAGTAGCCTTCTTAAGAATTTGTTTTCAATAATCTGGAGCCCTGTGCAGTCTGCATGCCCCCAGACCCCAGCTCCAAATGTCGCGACGGAAAGGCATTTAGAAGTGTAGACAGTCATCATTTCCTTAACAGGTTTATGTCGTAGTCTTCTTGCAAATCTAAAAACAGCTTCAATGTTTTTTTGGAATTGTATTGAGCGTGTATTAACTAAAAACTTCCAGTTAAAATCTACATCAATAGGGACCCCCAGATACGTAAAATGTGGGACCTTAAGTATCTCATGCCCATTTAAAGTAAATTTTTTCGTTTTTGCTAACTTAGGACCACACTTCATGACAAATGACTTGGTTCTATTAACTTTAAGGCCAAGGTTCCTCATAAAGGTATTAAAAGCATTCAATAAAATCTGGAGGCCATTCGCTGTCCTTGAAATTAAAACTGCATCATCTGCATATAAAAGTACAGGGATTGGGAAGTTATTAATAACTGCGGAGTCTTTTCCTAGATCGCAAAGAAATTTCTCCAGCCCATTTATATATAGGAGAAAGAGAAAAGGGGCAAGAACACAACCCTGTCTGACCCCTTTTTGTGAGGGGAATTTCTCTGTCAGACCTCCCTCCCGGGAGTAACGGACCCGAGCCTCTGTGCAGGCGTGAAGTGTAAGCTGTTCAATAGACCCATTCCATATCAAAATAATGTCATCAATATACCTCCCCCAAAATACAATAAATTCAGTCCAGGGGGAGGACGTCGTAGTTTTCCTCCTGCAGCCACTGGGTCTCCTGAAACTTGGCCAGTACCGTTGCCATCGTCTCCTGGGAATGATGGTAAGCTCCCATGATGTTGGAGAGGGCCTCGTGGACAGTGGGTTCCCTGGGCCTGTCCTCCCCTGTCACACAGCAGTCCTCCCAGCTTCCCTGTAGTCCTGTGCCTCTGTCCCCTGAAGTGTATGCCCACTGCCACTGCCCCCAGGTCCCTGATCGTCCTGTGTTAGTGGGTTGCCTGGGTTCCCTGTAGTGGTGGACACACTGCTGATTGACGTGTCCTGGGGACAGAGGGATGGACCCGCTGTGTCGGTGCTGTGCTGGTGTTTCCTGAGGGAGGAGGCTCTGTGGTGGCTTGTGACTGTGTCAGGGGAACCGACTGTCCCGAGGTCCCTGATGGGCTGGGCTGGTCATCTTGATCCAGTTGTGCAGAGCTGCTGTCATCACTGTGGGTCTCTTCTGTGGGGGGACTGGATATGTCTGAACCTCCTGTCTGGTGACGTTGGGTAGGGGTCGTGTAGGAGTGTAAAGGCATGATTATTGCATCTGTGTGTGCCATTGTGTGCAATGGATGAGTGACCCTGTACTCCAGTGCTTGCATTCTTGGCTTGGTCCTTGTGTGATAGTTTGTTTTGGGGTCTGTGTGGGTATCTGTAGTGGACATGCTTTGGTGCCGAGTGTCCATGCTTTGGTGTTACATGCAGGGCTTGTTTTTGGGATGTGTGGGTTGTGTTGGTGGGGTATCTGTGGGTTGTTGGGGTGATGGGTGTGAGGGTAAGGGTGGGATATGTGATGGCATGCAGGTAGGGTGGGGGATAAAGTAGTAAAGATATTGTAGGAAGTTGGCTCTGTATGTGCTATTTCAAAGTAAGGAATAGCATGCACAGAGTCCAAGGGTTCCCCTTAGAGGTAAAATAGTGGTAAAAAGAGATAATACTAATGCTCTATTTTGTGGTAGTGTGGTCGAGCAGTAGGCTTATCCAAGGAGTAGTGTTAAGCATTTGTTGTACATACACATAGACAATAAATGAGGTATACACACTCAGAGACAAATCCAGCCAATAGGTTTTGTATAGAAAAATATATTTTCTTAGTTTATTTTAAGAACCACAGGTTCAAATTTAACATGTAATATCTTGTTTGAAAGGTATTGCAGGTAAGTACATTAGGAACTTTGAATCATTTCAATTGCATGTATACTTTTCAAGTTATTGACAAATAGCTACTTTAAAAGTGGACACAGTGCAATTTTCACAGTTCCTGGGGGAGGTAAGTTTTTGTTAGTTTTACCAGGTAAGTAAGACACTTACAGGGTTCAGTTCTTGGTCCAAGGTAGCCCACCGTTGGGGGTTCAGAGCAACCCCAAAGTCACCACACCAGCAGCTCAGGGCCGGTCAGGTGCAGAGTTCAAAGTGGTGCCCAAAACGCATAGGCTAGAATGGAGAGAAGGGGGTGCCCCGGTTCCGGTCTGCTTGCAGGTAAGTACCCGCGTCTTCGGAGGGCAGACCATGGGGGTTTTGTAGGGCACCGGGGGGGACACAAGCCCACACAGAAATTTCACCCTCAGCAGCGCGGGGGCGGCCGGGTGCAGTGTAGAAACAAGCGTCGGGTTCGCAATGTTAGTCTATGAGAGATCAACGGATCTCTTCAGCGCTGCAGGCAGGCAAGGGGGGGCTTCCTCGGGGAAACCTCCACTTGGGCAAGGGAGAGGGACTCCTGGGGGTCACTTCTCCAGTGAAAGTCCGGTCCTTCAGGTCCTGGGGGCTGCGGGTGCAGGGTCTTTTCCAGGCGTCGGGACTTAGGTTTCAGAGAGTCGCGGTCAGGGGAAGCCTCGGGATTCCCTCTGCAGGCGGCGCTGTGGGGGCTCAGGGGGGACAGGTTTTGGTACTCACAGTCGGAGAGTAGTCCGGGGGTCCTCCCTGAGGTGTTGGTTCTCCACCAGCCGAGTCGGGGTCGCCGGGTGCAGTGTTGCAAGTCTCACGCTTCTTGCGGGGAGATTGCAGGGTCGTTAAAGCTGCTCCTCGAAACAAAGTTGCAGTCTTTTTGGAGCAGGTCCGCTGTCCTCGGGAGTTTCTTGTCTTTTTCGAAGCAGGGCAGTCCTCAGAGGATTCAGAGGTCGCTGGTCCCTTGGAAGGCGTCGCTGGAGCAGAGTTCTTTGGAAGGCAGGAGACAGGTCGGTGAGTTTCTGGAGCCAAGGCAGTTGTCGTCTTCTGGTCTTCCTCTGCAGGGGTTTTCAGCTAGGCAGTCCTTCTTCTTGTAGTTTGCAGGAATCTAATTTTCTAGGGTTCAGGGTAGCCCTTAACTACTAAATTTAAGGGCGTGTTTAGGTCTGGGGGGTTAGTAGCCAATGGCTACTAGCCCTGAGGGTGGGTACACCCTCTTTGTGCCTCCTCCCAAGGGGAGGGGGTCACAATCCTAACCCTATTGGGGGAATCCTCCATCTGCAAGATGGAGGATTTCTAAAAGTTAGAGTCACCTCAGCTCAGGACACCTTAGGGGCTGTCCTGACTGGCCAGTGACTCCTCCTTGTTATTCTCATTATTTTCTCCGGCCTTGCCGCCAAAAGTGGGGGCCGGGCCGGAGGGGGCGGGCAACTCCACTAGCTGGAGTGTCCTGCGGTGCTGTGACAAAGGGGTGAGCCTTTGAGGCTCACCGCCAGGTGTTACAGCTCCTGCCTGGGGGAGGTGTTAGCATCTCCACCCAGTGCAGGCTTTGTTACTGGCCTCAGAGTGACAAAGGCACTCTCCCCATGGGGCCAGCAACATGTCTCTAGTGTGGCAGGCTGCTGGAACTAGTCAGCCTACACAGATAGTCGGTTAAGTTTCAGGGGGCACCTCTAAGGTGCCCTCTGGGGTGTATTTTGCAATAAAATGTACACTGGCATCAGTGTGCATTTATTGTGCTGAGAAGTTTGATACCAAACTTCCCAGTTTTCAGTGTAGCCATTATGGTGCTGTGGAGTTCGTGTTTGACAGACTCCCAGACCATATACTCTTATGGCTACCCTGCACTTACAATGTCTAAGGTTTTGTTTAGACACTGTAGGGGTACCATGCTCATGCACTGGTACCCTCACCTATGGTATAGTGCACCCTGCCTTAGGGCTGTAAGGCCTGCTAGAGGGGTGTCTTACCTATACTGCATAGGCAGTGAGAGGCTGGCATGGCACCCTGAGGGGAGTGCCATGTCGACTTACTCGTTTTGTCCTCACTAGCACACACAAGCTGGCAAGCAGTGTGTCTGTGCTGAGTGAGAGGTCTCCAGGGTGGCATAAGACATGCTGCAGCCCTTAGAGACCTTCCTTGGCATCAGGGCCCTTGGTACTAGAAGTACCAGTTACAAGGGACTTATCTGGATGCCAGGGTCTGCCAATTGTGGATACAAAAGTACAGGTTAGGGAAAGAACACTGGTGCTGGGGCCTGGTTAGCAGGCCTCAGCACACTTTCAATTGTAAACATAGCATCAGCAAAGGCAAAAAGTCAAGGGGCAACCATGCCAAGGAGGCATTTCCTTACACAACCCCCCCCCCAAACGAAAGAGGATGAGACTAACCTTTCCCAAGAGAGTCTTCATTTTCTAAGTGGAAGAACCTGGAAAGGCCATGTGCATTGGCATGGGCAGTCCCAGGTATGTGTTCCACTATAAAGTCCATTCCCTGTAGGGAGATGGACCACCTCAACAGTTTAGGATTTTCACCTTTCATTTGCATCAGCCATTTGAGAGGTCTGTGGTCAGTTTGAACTAGGAAGTGAGTCCCAAAGAGGTATGGTCTCAGCTTCTTCAGGGACCAAACCACAGCAAAGGCCTCCCTCTCAATGGCACTCCAACGCTGCTCCCTGGGGAGTAACCTCCTGCTAATGAAAGCAACAGGCTGGTCAAGGCCATCATCATTTGTTTGGGACAAAACTGCCCCTATCCCATGTTCAGAGGCATCTGTCTGCACAATGAACTGCTTAGAATAATCTGGAGCTTTTAGAACTGGTGCTGAGCACATTGCTTGTTTCAGGGTGTCAAAGGCCTGTTGGCATTCCACAGTCCAGTTCACTTTCTTGGGCATTTTCTTGGAGGTGAGTTCAGTGAGGGCTGTCACAATGGATCCATATCCCTTCACAAACCTCCTGTAATACCCAGTCAAGCCAAGGAATGCCCTGACTTGAGTCTGGGTTTTTGGAGCTACCCAGTCCAGAATAGTCTGGATCTTGGGTTGGAGTGGCTGAACTTGGCCTCCACCTACAAGGTGTCCCAAGTAAACCACAGTTCCCTGCCCTATCTGGCATTTGGATGCCTTGATAGAGAGGCCTGCAGATTGCAGAGCCTTCAAAACCTTCTTCAGGTGGACCAGGTGATCCTGCCAGGTGGAGCTAAAGACAGCAATATCATCAAGATAAGCTGTGCTAAAGGACTCCAAGCCAGCAAGGACTTGATTCACCAACCTTTGGAAGGTGGCAGGGGCATTCTTTAAACCAAAGGGCATAACAGTAAACTGATAATGCCCATCAGGTGTGGAGAATGCTGTTTTCTCTTTTGCTCCAGGTGCCATTTTTATTTGCCAGTACCCTGCTGTCAAGTCAAAGGTACTTAAGAATTTGGCAGCACCTAATTTATCTATGAGCTCATCAGCTCTAGGAATTGGATGAGCATCTGTCTTGGTGACAGAATTGAGCCCTCTGTAGTCCACACAAAACCTCATCTCTTTCTTTCCATCTTTGGTGTGAGGTTTGGGGACTAAGACCACTGGGCTAGCCCAGGGGCTGTCAGAGCGCTCAATTACTCCCAATTCCAGCATCTTGTGGACTTCCACCTTGATGCTTTCCTTAACATGGTCAGACTGTCTAAAGATTTTGTTTTTGACAGGCATGCTGTCTCCTGTGTCCACATCATGGGTACACAGGTGTGTCTGACCAGGGGTTAAGGAGAAGAGTTCAGGAAACTGTTGTAGGACTCTCCTACAATCAGCTTGCTGTTGGCCAGAGAGGGTGTCTGAGTAGATCACTCCATCTACTGAGCCATCTTTTGGGTCTGATGACAGAAGATCAGGGAGAGGTTCACTCTCTGCCTCCTGATCCTCATCTGTTACCATCAACAGATTCACATCAGCCCTGTCATGGAAGAGCTTAAGGCGGTTCACATGGATCACCCTCTTGGGGCTCCTGCTTGTGCCCAGGTCCACCAGGTAGGTGACCTGACTCTTCCTTTCTAGCACTGGGTAAGGGCCACTCCATTTGTCCTGGAGTGCCCTGGGAGCCACAGGCTCCAGAATCCAGACTTTCTGTCCTGGTTGGAACTCAACCAGTGCAGCCTTTTGGTCATACCAAAACTTCTGGAGCTGTTGGCTGGCCTCAAGGTTTTTGGTTGCCTTTTCCATGTACTCTGCCATTCTAGAGCGAAGGCCAAGTACATAGTCCACTATGTCTTGTTTAGGCTCATGAAGAGGTCTCTCCCAGCCTTCTTTAACAAGAGCAAGTGGTCCCCTTACAGGGTGACCAAACAGAAGTTCAAAGGGTGAGAATCCTACTCCCTTCTGTGGCACCTCTCTGTAAGCGAAAAGCAGACATGGCAAGAGGACATCCCATCTCCTTTTGAGTTTTTCTGGGAGCCCCATGATCATGCCTTTTAATGTCTTGTTGAATCTCTCAACTAAGCCATTAGTTTGTGGATGGTATGGTGTAGTGAATTTGTAAGTCACTCCACACTCATTCCACATGTGTTTTAGGTATGCTGACATGAAGTTGGTACCTCTGTCAGACACCACCTCCTTAGGGAAACCCACTCTGGTAAAGATACCAATGAGGGCCTTGGCTACTGCAGGGGCAGTAGTCGACCTAAGGGGAATAGCTTCAGGATACCTAGTAGCACGATCCACTACTACTAGGATGTACATATTTCCTGAGGCTGTGGGAGGTTCCAGTAGACCAACTATGTCCACACCCACTCTTTCAAAGGGGACCCCCACCACTGGAAGTGGAATGAGGGGGGCCTTTGGGTGCCCACCTGTCTTACCACTGGATTGACAGGTGGGGCAGGAGAGGCAAAACTCCTTAACCTTCTGGGACATATTGGGCCAGTAGAAGTGGTTGACTAACCTCTCCCACGTCTTGGTTTGTCCCAAATGCCCAGCAAGGGGAATATCATGGGCTAAGGTCAGAATAAACTCTCTGAACGACTGAGGCACTACCACTCTCCTAGTGGCACCAGGTTTGGGGTCTCTGGCCTCAGTGTACAGGAGTCCATCTTCCCAATAGACCCTATGTGTTCCATTTTTCTTGCCCTTGGACTCTTCAGCAGCTTGCTGCCTAAGGCCTTCAAGAGAGGGACAGGTTTCTTGTCCCTTACACAGCTCCTCCCTTGAGGGTCCCCCTGGGCCCAAGAGCTCAACCTGATAAGGTTCAAGCTCCAAAGGCTCAGTTCCCTCAGAGGGCAGAACTTCTTCCTGAGAAGAGAGGTTCCCTTTTTCTGACTGTGTTGCAGTTGGTTTCCCAACTGACTTTCCTTTTCTCTTGGTAGGCTGGGCCATTTTTCCAGACTCCAGCTCTACTTTTTCACCCTGTGCCTTGCATTGTGCTCTTGTTTTTACACACACCAGTTCAGGGATACCCAGCATGGCTGCATGGGTTTTTAGTTCTACCTCAGCCCATGCTGAGGACTCCAGGTCATTTCCAAGCAGACAGTCTACTGGGATGTTTGAGGAGACCACCACCTGTTTCAGGCCATTGACCCCTCCCCATTCTAAAGTTACCATTGCCATGGGATGTGCTTTAGTTTGATTGTCAGCATTGGTGACTGTATAAGTTTTTCCAGTCAGGTATTGGCCAGGGGAAACCAGTTTCTCTGTCACCATGGTGACACTGGCACCTGTATCCCTCAGGCCCTCTACACTTGTCCCATTAATAAAGAGCTGCTGCCTGTATTTGTGCATGTTAGGAGGCCAGGCAGCTAGTGTGGCTAAATCCACCCCACCCTCAGAGACTAGAGTAGCTTCAGTGTGGACCCTGATTTGCTCTGGGCACACTGTTGATCCTACTTGGAGACTAGCCATTCCAGTGTTACCTGGATTGGAGTTTGGAGTGGAATTTTTCTTGGGACAGGCCTTGTCTCCAGTTTGGTGTCCAGACTGACTACAGTTTCGACACCAGGCCTTTTTGGGATCAAAGTTTTTACCCTTGTACCCAGGATTGTTTTGTGAAGAGGCTCTGGGCCCACCCTCCTGTGCAGGTTTTTGGGGGCCTTTAGAAGACTCTTGACTATTTTTATTTTTGGCTGTCTCACCACCTTTCCCCTGGGGAGGTTTTGTGACCCCTTTCTTTTGGTCACCCCCTGTGGAAGTTTTGGACACCCTAGTCTTGACCCAATGGTCCGCCTTCTTTCCCAATTCTTGGGGAGAAATTGGTCCTAGGTCTACCAGATGCTGATGCAGTTTATCATTGAAACAATTACTTAACAGGTGTTCTTTCACAAATAAATTGTACAGCCCATCATAATTACTTACACCACTGCCTTGAATCCAACCATCTAGTGTTTTTACTGAGTAGTCTACAAAGTCAACCCAGGTCTGGCTCGAGGATTTTTGAGCCCCCCTGAATCTAATCCTATACTCCTCAGTGGAGAATCCAAAGCCCTCAATCAGGGTACCCTTCATGAGGTCATAAGATTCTGCATCTTGTCCAGAGAGTGTGAGGAGTCTATCACTACACTTTCCTGTGAACATTTCCCAAAGGAGAGCACCCCAGTGAGATCTGTTCACTTTTCTGGTTACACAAGCCCTCTCAAAAGCTGTGAACCATTTGGTGATGTCATCACCATCTTCATATTTAGTTACAATCCCTTTAGGGATTTTCAACATGTCAGGAGAATCTCTGACCCTATTTATGTTGCTGCCACCATTGATGGGTCCTAGGCCCATCTCTTGTCTTTCCCTCTCTATGGCTAGGATCTGTCTTTCCAAAGCCAATCTTTTGGCCATCCTGGCTAACTGGATGTCCTCTTCACTGGAGTTATCCTCAGTGATTTCAGAGGTGTTGGTCTCTCCTGTGAGGGAACCAGCATCTCTGACTATTATTTTTGGAGTCAGGGTTTGAGAGACCCTGTTCTCCCTAGATAGGACTGGTAGGGGGGAATTTTCCTCCAAGTCACTATCCTCTTCCTCTGAGTTGCCACCCTCAGAGGGGTTGGCCTTTTCAAACTCTGCCAAAAGCTCCTGGAGCTGTATTTTGGTAGGTTTGGGGCCCATTGTTATTTTCTTTATTTTACAGAGTGACCTTAGCTCCCTCATCTTAAGATGGAGGTAAGGTGTGGTGTCGAGTTCCACCACAGTCACATCTGTGCTAGACATTTTGCTTCTAAAAGTTGGAATACTTTTTAAGAATCTACAACTGGTTCTAGAATCTAATTCAAACTTTTACAAACTTTTAAACTCTAAAAGAAATGCTAAACAGGATCTAACACAAGGCCCTAGCAGGTCTTTTAAGAATTTAGAAAACTTTTCAAATTGCAAAAATCAATTTCTAATGACAATTTTGGAATTTGTCGTGTGATCAGGTATTGGCTGAGTAGTCCAGCAAATGCAAAGTCTTGTACCCCACCGCTGATCCACCAATGTAGGAAGTTGGCTCTGTATGTGCTATTTCAAAGTAAGGAATAGCATGCACAGAGTCCAAGGGTTCCCCTTAGAGGTAAAATAGTGGTAAAAAGAGATAATACTAATGCTCTATTTTGTGGTAGTGTGGTCGAGCAGTAGGCTTATCCAAGGAGTAGTGTTAAGCATTTGTTGTACATACACATAGACAATAAATGAGGTACACACACTCAGAGACAAATCCAGCCAATAGGTTTTGTATAGAAAAATATCTTTTCTTAGTTTATTTTAAGAACCACAGGTTCAAATTTAACATGTAATATCTTGTTTGAAAGGTATTGCAGGTAAGTACATTAGGAACTTTGAATCATTTCAATTGCATGTATACTTTTCAAGTTATTGACAAATAGCTACTTTAAAAGTGGACACAGTGCAATTTTCACAGTTCCTGGGGGAGGTAAGTTTTTGTTAGTTTTACCAGGTAAGTAAGACACTTACAGGGTTCAGTTCTTGGTCCAAGGTAGCCCACCGTTGGGGGTTCAGAGCAACCCCAAAGTCACCACACCAGCAGCTCAGGGCCGGTCAGGTGCAGAGTTCAAAGTGGTGCCCAAAACGCCTAGGCTAGAATGGAGAGAAGGGGGTGCCCCGGTTCCGGTCTGCTTGCAGGTAATTACCCGCGTCTTCGGAGGGCAGAACATGGGGATTTTGTAGGGCACCGGGGGGGACACAAGCCCACACAGAAATTTCAGCCTCAGCAGCGCGGGGGCGGCCGGGTGCAGTGTAGAAACAAGCGTCGGGTTCGCAATGTTAGTCTATGAGAGATCAACGGATCTCTTCAGCGCTGCAGGCAGGCAAGGGGGGGCTTCCTCGGGGAAACCTCCACTTGGGCAAGGGAGAGGGACTCCTGGGGGTCACTTCTCCAGTGAAAGTCCGGTCCTTCAGGTCCTGGGGGCTGCGGGTGCAGGGTCTTTTCCAGGCGTCGGGACTTAGGTTTCAGAGAGTCGCGGTCAGGGGAAGCCTCGGGATTCCCTCTGCAGGCGGCACTGTGGGGGCTCAGGGGGGACAGGTTTTGGTACTCACAGTCGGAGAGTAGTCCGGGGGTCCTCCCTGAGGTGTTGGTTCTCCACCAGCCGAGTCGGGGTCGCCGGGTGCAGTGTTGCAAGTCTCACGCTTCTTGCGGGGAGATTGCAGGGTCGTTAAAGCTGCTCCTCGAAACAAAATTGCAGTCTTTTTGGAGCAGGTCCGCTGTCCTCGGGAGTTTCTTGTCTTTTTCGAAGCAGGGCAGTCCTCAGAGGATTCAGAGGTCGCTGGTCCCTTGGAAGGCGTCGCTGGAGCAGAGTTCTTTGGAAGGCAGGAGACAGGTCGGTGAGTTTCTGGAGCCAAGGCAGTTGTCGTCTTCTGGTCTTCCTCTGCAGGGGTTTTCAGCTAGGCAGTCCTTCTTCTTGTAGTTTGCAGGAATCTAATTTTCTAGGGTTCAGGGTAGCCCTTAAATACTAAATTTAAGGGCGTGTTTAGGTCTGGGGGGTTAGTAGCCAATGGCTACTAGCCCTGAGGGTGGGTACACCCTCTTTGTGCCTCCTCCCAAGGGGAGGGGGTCACAATCCTAACCCTATTGGGGGAATCCTCCATCTGCAAGATGGAGGATTTCTAAAAGTTAGAGTCACCTCAGCTCAGGACACCTTAGGGGCTGTCCTGACTGGCCAGTGACTCCTCCTTGTTATTCTCATTATTTTCTCCGGCCTTGCCGCCAAAAGTGGGGGCCGGGCCGGAGGGGGCGGGCAACTCCACTAGCTGGAGTGTCCTGCGGTGCTGTGACAAAGGGGTGAGCCTTTGAGGCTCACCGCCAGGTGTTACAGCTCCTGCCTGGGGGAGGTGTTAGCATCTCCACCCAGTGCAGGCTTTGTTACTGGCCTCAGAGTGACAAAGGCACTCTCCCCATGGGGCCAGCAACATGTCTCTAGTGTGGCAGGCTGCTGGAACTAGTCAGCCTACACAGATAGTCGGTTAAGTTTCAGGGGGCACCTCTAAGGTGCCCTCTGGGGTGTATTTTGCAATAAAATGTACACTGGCATCAGTGTGCATTTATTGTGCTGAGAAGTTTGATACCAAACTTCCCAGTTTTCAGTGTAGCCATTATGGTGCTGTGGAGTTCGTGTTTGACAGACTCCCAGACCATATACTCTTATGGCTACCCTGCACTTACAATGTCTAAGGTTTTGTTTAGACACTGTAGGGGTACCATGCTCATGCACTGGTACCCTCACCTATGGTATAGTGCACCCTGCCTTAGGGCTGTAAGGCCTGCTAGAGGGGTGTCTTACCTATACTGCATAGGCAGTGAGAGGCTGGCATGGCACCCTGAGGGGAGTGCCATGTCGACTTACTCGTTTTGTCCTCACTAGCACACACAAGCTGGCAAGCAGTGTGTCTGTGCTGAGTGAGAGGTCTCCAGGGTGGCATAAGACATGCTGCAGCCCTTAGAGACCTTCCTTGGCATCAGGGCCCTTGGTACTAGAAGTACCAGTTACAAGGGACTTATCTGGATGCCAGGGTCTGCCAATTGTGGATACAAAAGTACAGGTTAGGGAAAGAACACTGGTGCTGGGGCCTGGTTAGCAGGCCTCAGCACACTTTCAATTGTAAACATAGCATCAGCAAAGGCAAAAAGTCAGGGGGCAACCATGCCAAGGAGGCATTTCCTTACAGATATGACTTACCAGAGTCCAGTCCTCCTGCTACTCCTGCTACTCCTGCGACGCCCTCAGGATGCAGTATTGCCAAGACTTGCTCCTCCCATGTTCTTAGTTGTGGGGGAGAAGGTGGGGGTCCACCGCCAGTCCTCTGTACAGCAATCTGGTGTATGGAGACCACGGAACGCACCTTCCCCCGTAGGTCGTTCCACCTCTTCCTGATGTCATCCCTAGTTCTTGGATGCTGTCCCACTGCGTTTACCCTGTCAACAGTTCTGCGCCATAGCTCCATCTTCTTTGCAATGGAAGTCTGCTGCACCTGTGATCCGAATAGCTGTGGCTCTACCCGAACGATTTCCTCCACCATGACCCTGAGCTCCTCGTCAGAGAACCTGGGGTGTCTTTGAGGTGCCATGATGTGGTGTGGGTGATGTGTGAGGTGGTGTGGGTTGTGATGTGTGAGGGGATGTGTTGTGTGTTGTTTGAGGTGCACTGATGTTATGTAAGTGATGGTGTTGTGTGTCTGTGGATGCTGGTGTTGTTTTAGGTAGTGTCTCTTTCTAGCCTGCTTTCAGATTTCTGGTAGTAAGGGTTTGTGGGTGTGTGTTTTATAGTGGTGTCAGTGTCTGGGTGTGGTGTGTGTATGTGTATCAGGTGTTTGTATTTCGATTTGTCCAATGTGGTTGTGTTTTGTATATTTGTGTGTATTTTGAGCGCGGCGGTGTGTACCGCCAATGGATTACTGCGGTTGAAAGACCACTGCGTTGATTCGTGGGTCGTGATAGTGTGGGCGTATTCCTGTTGGCGTGACAGTGGAGGTTTTGTTATCGCCAGTTTATCACTGACCTTTGGTGTGCCGGACTTGTGTGGGAGCTGTGGGTCGTAATTCCTGTAGCAGAATTCCGTGGCCGCAGCGGTATGTTGGTGGTCTTTTGCATGGCGGAAAGCGGGATTTAGCACTAGGGTTGTAATGAGGGCCATAGTGTTGTCTGCGATTAATATCATTCAGACAGAAATGTCCCTTTTATATCATGGGCAAAGCCAGCTGCGTTCCATCATGCAGTGAGGGTGGACATTACAAACTTTGAAAAATGGCCGCGTTCCATGGAAGTACATGCTGCATTTAATTGAAAATGGCTAAAAGGGAAGCGAGTTTCACCATGCGTCACATAGAAAAGTTTGAGAAGTTGCCATTCACAGTTGTAGAAAGTCTATCCACAGTATGGCTCCTACATGGCATTACTAGTCTGCCCATTTCCAATTCTTGCTGTAGACAGGTATGAGCAGCTATGCGATAGCTACATTAAAGAAGAGTGGGAGTTGCCCTTTGAATAAAAAATGTCTGAACGGCAAAACAGAGGTCTTTCTCAGTGGAAGTAAATGTGAAACTACTGTTAGTCATTCAATGATCTGCAAGCAGGTGTCCCTTCATGGCCTTTGCAATGTGGGGGTCACAAACTTGGCCTGTTTTCTGAAGGGTACTCGTGTCCCTTTGATTCCACCAGCATTTCATATACTTTTGAAAGGAAGCTATGTGGTGCTGTGGAACCAAAGCTGTTGCAGTATGTGACCAGGAATTGTCTACGGAATTTCAGTCTCTAAGGTTGTTACATGTTGTGGATAAGTTTTATTCCCCTCACACGAGAGATAAAAGTATCAGAAATCAGAAATGTGGCCTCACATTGATACTGCTAATGTAAATGATGACAAGCTGAGCAGACTAGAGGCACTACTGTTCCAAAAAAAGTCGTGTTGACATCGACTAGAAAGACGCATGTGCTCCAGATAGCGAGATCATCAGCCGAGATACAATCCCTATTAAATACCAACTTCCCCAAGCACTTTAGAGAACTGATATCTTGAATTTTCAATGTTTCTAGCACTGAGGGGATTCTCCATTTCTTTAAGGCTGTTGGGTCTGGATTTGTGTCCATCTTCCAGACTGTCTTCGGAGTCATTTCATCGGCCATCCATTCACTCTTTTCCAGTGTGTTTGGCGGCTGCCCTATAATTTTGACATTAATAGGCGGACTACTGCTGCTAGTTCTTCTGATTCGCAGTAGTTGTGTCTTTCCAGCTACGCAAAGCAATGGAGCCACTGCCACCAGCTCAACTATGCTGTGAACGCATGGTTCAGGTCTTTAATGCTCCGTTGCTGGAGGAATTGGAGTGTGCTTGGTCATTGTCATTCTGACCAGTCCTATGGTGCCTGCAGCCAGTCTTTCATTGCGTGTGGTGCCTCTTCAAACATTTGCCTACAGTATGTCTTGCTGTTATGCCAGTGCCTCCTGTGGACCGAGGACTGCTGATGTCCCCGATGAGGGTTCATTCACCGTCGTGCCCCTTGAGACTCAGGCTGATTCACGAAGCCACTTATAAGCCATTCTTGATGAACAATCTGGCTCTTTTTGGCACTGTGGAGAGTGCCACTCTTGCAGGTGGACCTGCATAAGAGACTACTATGCACCACTGCTCCGTGGATCCACCTGCCTATCCTGTCATCAATCTAACATTTGATGATGAGGCCTCTTTCATGAGGTCCTTTCCATTCAATGGCTTCGAAGATGCTCTTCAAGATCATGACTACTGTTAAAAAGATCTGATGATTGGCTTATCTTACCAAATCTAAAGTTTGCATTTATTGCCCTTCCTTTGGCCTGCTGTGCTTGTCATAGTCAACATGATCTCTTTGTATGTTTTTAGCTGTTTTTTACATGTTTTTTTTAATTCACGTTTTAGCTAGTTTTTATGACTTTAGCTTTTAGTCCAGAGCATTTTTAGCTTGGATTCATTTGCCTTCAATGTTATCATCCTATGGTGTCATACTTGTTACGGCAATGCGGAGGGTGTAGTGAATCCTATATTTTTTTAATGGGAAACAGGGGTTGGCTTAGCCCTCTGGCTTGCGGACCTGTGCCCCCGTCACCTGGTGACTTTTACCCTACTTAGCTTGCTGTGTTTTCAAGCAATTATTTAATTATATGTTTCCAAGATGGCTGCATTGTTTCTAATTAGGCCAATGTTTTACTTTCACGTTATCAGTGACATCACACTAAGGCGTCAATACCAAGCAACAAAGATAAACAAACTGTAGGTATTCCCATTAGGTACTTTCCCCTCTTCATGCCTTTGAGGGAATTGTTAACATAAATTGCCATCCCAAGCATGTCTTGTTATCTATTGTTTGGTAACAGACCTTTGTCAGGCGTCCGAGCAGATCTGTATAAATTCACCTCACTATACAGATAGTCAGAGGGATTCTGACCAGACGCCACCGCTGCAATCGATGCTGCACGTCACTTTGACGCTGACCTAGTCTTCATGTCCCTATGGAGTCTGAGCTAGAGACCTCATTCCAAGGTAACAAGGGGTTGGGGGGTCTTCTCATAGACATGGCATTGGCAGATTAGGTTTAACACGCCTAGCTCTCTTTAGGTTAGAGATTAGGTTCACATTATTAGGGTATTAGGACATATTTTCACATCTCACGTCACTTTATGTTATTGCAAGATGGTGGGGGTCTTTGTATTAATGACTCTTGTCTTGTCTTTACCATTCTGTTTCTTGCATTATTCATTATCCTTGTTATTGCAGCCCATGCAACTTATTGTAGATTGTAGTTTTGTTTACTGCATCTCCTTCATTGCCTGTGTTTGATTGAGACATGTTGTTCATGTGAAAAAGGGGTAATCTCTGTTTAACCACAACACTCCCTGAGATGTCACACGCTTGAGTACATGGGTAAAGGCTGTCACAAATCACCTTTTACTGTTTGGGTTTTTGGTGAGGTGCTGCTTGTGAGCCGGCAGGATTGGGACGACAGTTGCAACTTGTTGTAGGACTGCCATAGTCGCCTACAAACATAAGTACTGTCATCCTTAAATCAGCAGTCTTGCCTAGAGCAAGAGTCAAACTACGACAGTAGACCCACGAACATCCAAACCATCACTGTCCCTGACACTCCTGTGATGCTTCTCACTGCACCATATTTACATGATACTGACATGCAGCTGTCTGATAGCACAACACCTCCATTACATTAACATATTGGACAGCTTGATAATGTTTTTTCCATCTGAGGGGCATGCAATGGTTGTAGCAGTGCCTGGCCCATTCTAACACCCATGGCATTCCAGCCTGCATCAGATGTTGTAAACATCTACATCATTGTCACAGCTAACTAACAAACTACTACCCTGGGGTTGTGTGGGTATTCCAAGGTCTTGAGGAATGGCATCATACATCCTTCAGTCAAGTAATTAATTTGTGTGTGCCATCTCAAGGCACACATACTATCGAAATAGCTATGTGAGTGTATACATGTGATGTTGAGGTACCTACCTGCACATTGACTGGATGAAATCATGATGTAGCGCCAACAGTATGGGGCCTTTCATTGCTGCCATAGTATACCTTTATCAGTCTATTGAGGAATAAGTACATGGGCACATGAATACGCCTCAACACGGACACACTTGCTCAGTGGTCAGAAGATGCATCTGATGGTGCAGGTTAGTGAGTGGTATGCCAGTGATGGAGCTGCTGCAGGGCAGCCCCATACTATCAGTGACAAGCAGCAGGCCTATGAAACTGACTCACCACATGTTTCTGGTTTTGACATCGTATAGGCTGTCTGTGATACACAACGAACTGGAACATGGAACTGCCAGTAGACCATTGCATGTTCAGGCACCCTTATACGGCCATGGCTATTTACATAAAGGGCCCAATAGAACTACAGTGGTGCACTACCAATTGCTTCTGTCATGTCCTTGTGCCCCTCAGTGGACCCCTTACTCACTGCTGTGTTTATGCGTAGTCAGAAATATGTCACACCATGTTGCATGTGTCGTCCAACATCATCTATCAATGTGAAGCTCAATGATGCACTCAGCAGGAGATGCAACTGATCATCAAAACTACTACTTGGTAAACAGGGGCCCTTCTCTTACAATTGCATGCCCACATTACACAGCTCCTCATAGCAGACGTTCTGAGTGCTGGAAAATGATACCTAGAGAATTATCTACTGGCTGAGCGGATGAAAAATTGGGATCACAACAATGTTTTGGGGCTCCCTTTCATGAATGCTGCATTGCGCAGGCCTCATTTGTAGCTGCTCTTTACCCGGTTACAATATGCATTCATCACAACATTTGGAGATGGCTGTGCACACTAAAATGTACATCTGTCCTGCATTTGCTTCCTTGTTTTACAATTGAAATGCTGCCCTAACCTGGGGCATTGACTCTTCATACAGCTCGCACATGACATGTCCACATGCACTGCATGCAGCACTCAAACTTAACAGCAACTGTCATGCATATGCTCACACATTTAGGTTGTATGGCAATGGATGACTTACCAATTGTTCCACCAATCTCGACTCCCAGATGGTCAAGCAGATCCTGTTCCCTCAACACCAGATCTCCCCAGAGGTGCTTGTTTTGGTGGCCATTCCTTACAGTTTTGAATATCCGAGTCAGTTGGTAGAGCACCTTGCCCCAACGCAGCGGTCTTGCCTCCATGGGGTAGCCTTGGATCACCTGGCCACCCACTTGCAGCATCATTGGGAGGTAGTGTGCCACTAGCCAGATCCCCCCGCTCCTCAGCAGACATCCGCCTCATTTTCCCTTTCCCAGACATTACTAGGGGTGACTGCAGTTCACACAACAAAAAAATTAATGAAACTTAACCCCTACTCCTACCCCAACTACCCAAACTACCCCAACTATTTAACTACCCCAGACAAACTCCCAACAATACAGAGACAATTACAGTACACTCAACAGACAAAAGACAATTATTGACACAATAATAATACAATCTTTACACAGGACACAGCACAATGTATAAAACACACACTGCAAACACTCCACAAAATCACCAGCAACAAAAACACAACCTCACACAGTCACAGGGAAACATACTGCAAATTGAAAGTGAAAGTACACTCACTGTAGCATGTTTGCAGGCAGGAGGTCCTGGTACATAACTTCCTGGGCATGAGGATCACGTTTTTTAGTCATGCTCATTTTTTTTGATGCATGACTGTTTTGCGCCATATTTTCACACCATTATCATGAAAAATGTCTGTGAATGTGCGATAGATGCACAGGGACTTTGCGTCTGTTAGCCTAGGGGAATTGTATGGCAGATGTGTATGTGTGAACATTTTTCCCGCATGACGGTAGTGCATGGATTTTTTTATTGTGACCCTTGAATGCACCCTGAGTGACTTGAGATGTTACATGTGGATATGTGTAATGGCAACATGTGGGTGTTTGTCCAGTACTGTCATCATGGTGACAATGGAATGTTGGACCTATGGGTTCATTTGTGAGTGTGCTGCATGTGATTACTGAATACCTTGTACACATGTGCATGTGTGGCTACAGTGTGTCCACAGACATGTTGGCACATGTGTGCTATGTGTGCATACACGTGTACAGAAGCTAAATTTTGTGTGGACTACATTGTTATGTCAGAGATACAGGTGTTCACATACCCACAACACCTAACATGTTTGTCCAACACATGGTAATGCATGTGACAACCATGTAAACATCTACACACAATACTCAGTGGACTTGGACTTCATTAACATCACAACAACCCAGTCAATGTGCCTCTGTATGTGCGTTCACACTGTGTGTGTAGTTGGATTTCCCTTCATGTTGCTTTGCTACATGTGTGCCATTTCTGCCAGCAAGCACCGTAGGTGCGGGAGATGTCATGTACACATGTGTAGTGTAAGATTTATATCTGCCGTGTGTGTGCATGGACATATATTGTGTGAATTCTGTCACATGTGACGACAGTGGTGTGTTCATGGGATGTGAAATCTCACATTACATTCTTCCTGCATGGGCACACGTTGCCATTTGACAAATGCATGTGTTGTCACATCAGTGCACCCATGTTCCCGTATGCTGGAACACATGTGTAGCTCATTTCTGTCAGTCACTGATCTTGTGACATCTATGTCCTACTTTTGTGCTACGTTGCCTTTTGGTCTCAATCCATACACATGTCCATGGCTGAGCCAATACAGTGGTCCATGTGTGCTGACATATGTGGCATGTGTGTGCATGCCCTCAACTAGGCACTCATATTTGTCCCCATCAGGTTAGTAATGACTGTCACAAACAATGGCATACCACTGTGCCACAGTGTTGTAGTCTTGCATAGCTGCCAGCCTACTCATCACCACAACTGTGTGAGTTCCTAGAACAACACAAAAGCATGGTTGCATGTGAGGAGGTTAGTAAATGGAACCCCAGTCTGATCACAACCCTGTGCACATGCATGATGCCCATGACAATGTGATATGTCCATGTAGCTAGAACAGTGGTGTGTGGGTACATTGAGCATGGACCTAGCCTCTTCATGTTTGCCTCTCAGCTTCACTTTGCACCCCCCCAGCAGACACATGCACATTTGTGGTCATACTTTCCTGGATCTCCCATTTTCCACTGCCATAGTTAATGTCAGCTTTCCCCTCTCACATACAACACTCTGATCTTGGACATTTAGTACATGTGACATGTTTTGATGTCCTTGACATATCCCTTTGGCATCTTTTTGGCCTAATATCTCTGTTGTTCCTTCAACATTTGAAACAGGCCAGGCTACAGATGGTGGTATCTGTCACAGCCTTTGTCATGCTGACATGCTAGGTCCAAGTACCATGGTATGCAAGTGGACAACTTGGCTGTGTGATGTACTGGCCCGGCCACTGTCTCTGTACAAATGTGTAATATTGACATCTACATCTTGATATGTTTTACAGTCAGTGTTGGTTTATGTGTGTCCCTTCTCTATGTATTACTGTACTACTGGTGAGGTATGTTTTGTCACCTACATTGCTCCCATTCTTTAGTTTGTTAGAACTTTGGGCACATCTCATACTGCAACATTGTCTATTAATACAATGGCATGATACTACATGTGACTTGTGTTCATGGTAGAAGTACATCTCTCCTTCTCCTGCCAACTTGATAAGGACAGTTGCATTGTCTGTACTTGTGAGTTCTGATATGTTCCACAAGCACATGACATCACTTCTGCCACACCACTTCTGTTGTCTCCATTTGACATCCCATGTTGTATGTATAAGTATGTGTGGGTGTCTGTAAGCAGTCCATCCAGTAGGTCCAATGTACATGTGTTAGCATTCATTCCAGCATGGCACAGCCGAGGTAACTGACTGATATTGAGGTGTCTCATCATTTCATCTCAGTGCTGGTGAGTAAATGAATTAATTGCAGCAGATATAAGCAGGTCTACACTCACACTGTTTGGTGTTGTGTCTCACACATATTTCATCAATGCTGGACAGAGTAGTACATCCCACACCTGATTGCGATGTTGGAGGCCATGACATGTATGGGAATTATTGACCACATCGCCATCTTGCACTTGTCCTGTCAAGTGAGTGACAATGGATGGTGTGTATTGCTTTGTGCTCTGTGATGTAGTTGTACATAGCATACTATTTGTACATGCTGTCACATTAAGCATTGTTGATCCTGGCAAAATCTTGCTACCTACAACATACACCCTTACATCAGTATGAACATGTGTGCTTAGATTTGGGCTTGCCATGTGTCAGGAGAGGAGGTTTCTGAGAAAAATTAGCACCTTATTTACATTGTGATCATTTGCTACTCTGACGACATTCAACTTGGTTGAATATGTGGTGGTGCATTGTCCCAAAATATCCATGGATGGTCACACTGGATCATGTGTTTGGATACTGATTCTGCACCCAGAGCTGCTTATGTAGTCAAGGCAAGCCATTGCGCACTCAACAGCCTAAGTGTGCGTGCCATACGTGAAGTACAGCCCACCATGTGCCCGTGTCATGCACATTGGCAGTGCTGCTACACATTTCCATGGTTACACTGTGAAGGGTCAGAATGGGGCATTGGTTACAATCCCTAGCCTTCAACTCAGAAACCACAGCTCACAATGATGTTCCACCCTTGTCACACATGTACTATGCAGGCAATGCTACTGTCACCATGAGTTGTGACAGTGTACTGTTGCTACATGACTTGTTATCCATTTGGTTACAGCCCCTACCTCATGTGTACCCCCTTTCATTAATCCTGTTACGCATGGTGTCATTATGGCGGATGGTCTTGGTATTGGCACCTTTCCCACTTGACCGGACAATATATGTATTGGTGCAAGGAACTAGACCTTCAGGTTTCCACTGCCCTAAATTTGAGTGTCACTGACATTTGATATGGTGGCAGTAGACCGGACCCACTCATGTCACAAACGTTGTTGCAACCATACTGGACACCTTTGTGTTACCTAACTGCTCACTGTGTTTAGGATCACATGCCAATGGTGTATGTAGTCAAGAATAAGTAGACTAGGGAGATTCGTGTGCAAAGTGATTTATTAGTTCTATTTACAATGTGATGTGTAAAGTAATGTGCTCATGTGTAGAAGTTCTCCACAATGTGGAGCCTCCTATGAACTCCAGCTGCAGTGTTTATTTGTTTCCCCTCCACATGATCTGCCCGATTGTCATCGTCCCTCTGAACCTTATCCTGTTCCTCCCAGTGGATATTTGTCTGGACACAAATGTTGAGCAGGATTCCACATGGCAAGATGATCTTACACACAAGTGGACACAAGGGACAGACACCTGAACCTGGATTTCAGCAGGCCAAATATCCTCTCCACCACATTGCGTGTCTTCTTGTGTCCCTCGTTGTAGGCCAGCTGTTCCACCGTTGTGGGGTTACTACTTCCTAGCAGCACAATGGTGTCAGATGCTGATACAGCATTGTTGCCCTAAAAAGCAAATTTGTGGCGTCCTTTTTGACATATTGCACTATGCATGCAGTGTGACACTTAGGGCCATTATTTTGAGCACCTAGCACCAGCAGAGCATCACATCTATAGAGCTTTGGTGGCGCTATGCCCTGTCCCATATTTCAAGGAGGCGTTATTCCACTTTTTTGTTGCTTGATGCCACCATGTGACTACAACCCCTTCACACACAACCCTTTGCGTGGAAGGGATGTGCAGAGGGTATTGCTGTGGGTGTGCAACACCAACACCCATAGCATTCCCTAGCTGACTCTGATTTGGGAGTTTTTGTTAACCTGATGCAGCACCAATACATCACCCCACCCCAGGGATGGCATTAGCAAGGCACAATAAGAAGGAATACTTTGATTCCTCCTCGTGTTTTACCTAATTCAATGTGTGCTGCATACTTCAGCAAGCTTAGTAGGAGTAAAATGCCAGACATGGTAGGTAATGTGCTGGAAGGTGTCCCTTCCCACACATGTATAATCACAGTCCTCAATGCAGACATCCTTACACAGTTGTGCAAGCATGCCAGGGTTGGTGCTGGTAGCTACTTTTTGCACAGGCACTGGTAACAACACAGGGGTGTGCTGTATACTATTAATTTAGGCAGACTCCTGCATTGTGTAAATGAGGGTCGGCTGTGCGGCCTATTTTGGTACAGTGTTGCACTCTGTCATTTCCCTTAAATTGATGTGCCCTAGAGACCCAATGTGGCAGATGATGGTTGTGGCAGCCATGAAGTGTACGTGAGTGTGTGTCCCACATTGTTAGAATGAAGTGATTTGTTGCAGATGTTTTGCATGCCTTCTATTACATGATTTCTGACAGACACTTTCAACACATGCACAGTGCTGGCTTTGGGAGAGGGCACAGATATTTTCTCACTTGTCTCTTAGTACGGTGAATATAAGGTCAGGTATCTTGCTATACACCTAACACATCCAACTATGTCAACCATTAATGTTAATTAATTTTTTCACAGACGCAATACCATGGTGGAGCCTTTCTGGTAGTTGGAACAGACATGGTGTTCTTAGTGGGCACTAGGGGCGCATGTGAGGTGACACTGCAGTAGGTGCTGACCCATTTCTCATGGTTCAACCCTATAGTCTTCAATGGCAAATATTTCTGTAGCCATGTGTGTGGGACACAATGCAGCAGACAAGTGTATGTGTACACTACAGATATGTCAGGTATGCGTAGCTGATGTGTACTTGGTTATGGTGTCACTTGGGTGGCGTTGGATTTAGGTTCTGCCCCAAGCTCACACACCATGAGTTACGTGGGACTGTGCCTATGTGGGACTTCTTCAACATGACCATAGCATATACCATTGACATACCTGTGTACGTCTTTGTTTGGTGTGATGTGTGTGTGTGATCTGTATTCATTTGTCGACCTGTGGACACTTATAGTGGTTTGTGAGCAGCTTCTGCATGCAAAGGAATCTTGGCTCCACCTGTCCACATGTGGTTTGCCTGTCAGGGTGTTGCTGTGTTATGTAGATTAGGATGCATGCGTTTGTTACATGCAAAGTGTGCAGTGTGCTGTGGCATGTGACTTATGTGTTGTTGCCTGTGCATCTCTGTGGCCCTGCCCATATGTAATTCTGTTTGAGTTTGTCTTGTTTGTCCTTGATGGTTGGTATGTTATGTGGTATGAGTAGTATGGTGACTTACCTATGAGTAGGCCATTGCCATATTCACCATCCTGAAATCGCTGGTTGATGGTGCAGTGGCGAAAGATGTATGCGTCATGCCAGGCTACTTATCCAGGACGTTTGTGAAGACCCCATGGTGGTCCACGATAGCCTGTACATTGATGGAATGTGTGGTTGTAGTTCCTGTAGAGGTGTTCCGTAGCTGCAGGTGCACCAGCTGGACATGGATACAGTCCATTGCACTCAGCTCATGTGGAAACCCAGCTAACTGAGAGAAACCTTGCTTGGTCTCATGCTCCAGCTGCTGGGTGTTTGGGAGGTAGATGTGTTGTGGAGTGAGGCGTAGGATTACATCCAGGACCTTTGGTAGGCAGTTGGAGAAGGATGACTGGGAGATACTAGCAACTTGAGCACCTGTTGTCTGGAATGATCCAGACACCATCATGTGGAGGACAGCGAGGAGATTTGTAATGGGTGGGATGTTATGAGGAGTTTGCAGCCTTGCCGTGATATGTGGCGCAATCAGGTGCAGCAGGTGTACAATAGACTCCCAGTTGAGTCTGTACATCCAGACCACATCCTGTTCCTAAGATGGTGATTCGCTATCAGAATATTAGCTCCCTCCTTCTGGGCTTCCTCTGTGGCTGTTGTGGTGGTGTTTTTGGTTGCTGCAGTGGCGGTGGTTGGATCTGCAGACGTCGTCGGCGTTTGCAAAGCTGGAGCAGTAGCACTTCCATATTGTCCTGTCAGTTTCCAAAACTCCTTCTTGGTTTTTTCTATGAGTGGTGGTGTGTGAGCCTCTTATTAATGCCTGTGTCTGACCAGGCATTCATATTTTACTCTAATTGGACTTTGTGACATTTTTTGAGTCCGCGTCCTTCGTTAGCACTTTTTTTGCATCAGGGAATAAATATGGCGCTAGGGGGTTAGCGTTGTGTTTAGGAGGGGAATGCCTACCTTGCATCTCATTAACGGCTAGGCGGTTTCGTGCATCTCAAACATGGCGCTAACTCCAATATTTTGACACTAGATGTGTCTAGCGTCAGAATATAAATATGAAGTTAAGTTTGCACCATTTTAGCATCAAAATAAATGACTCCAAGCCAGTGCAACCATAGTATAAATATGCCCCTTGGTATTTCAGCAATGCGCAATCATATATCTCTTACATAAATCAAAACGTTGTCTGCATATAGTGTGGCCACCTGTGTTGACCCAGCCAGTGGTATGCCCCTGGCCTGACCACCTGCCTGAGCCTCTGCACCAATGGTTTAATTGCCATGGCGAATAGCAGCAGAAAAAGGGGACAGCCTTGACGGGTGCCTCTGCAAACCTGTAAGGGGTCCGAAACCCATGCCCTATTTTCACCCATGCTGTGGGCTCTGAATATAGGAACCTTATGAGCCTCCGTACTCTATACTCAATGTCACGCACATGTACTCCCAGTCCACTGTGTTGAATGCTTTTTTCAGGTCCAGCACTACACATGCCACTGGTTAGGCACACTTCCCAGTGCTTGGTAGAACCTGCTGATATTGACTATTATTCCATTTTGATCTGGATGGACCAGGTGTGGGAGGTGTTCGAGCAGCCTTAATACTATGATTTTACTCAATATTTTATGGTCCATACCTAACATCGACAGAGGCTTTTAGGACAAAAGCTTCAGGGGCCCTCCCTGGCTTTGGAAGCGAGACTAACAATGCCTCATGGAGTGTCGAGGGCAATCACCCCTTAGTGAGGGCAGTATCATATAGTTCTAACAGCTTTGGGACTTGGAGAGCTTTGTATGTTTTGTAAAGTTCAATAGGTAACCCATCTAGTCCAGCAACTCCCCGGATGACCCCTCAGGTTTCCTGTTTTGTAATGGGAACATTTGGCTTTTCTCTCCTTATGGACAGGTAATGTAGCCTTGCTGAGGAATCTTTGGATTTGGACCTGGTAGTCCTCTGGGGAGCGGATCATATACCAAATGGTAATAGATGGTGAATGCTGTATGTATGTCATTTTAGCTAATGTCAAGCTACCTGTATCGCAGTCAGGGCAGTCATGGCGGTGGTTACTGTGGCGCTCTTCAGTAACCATGCCAATAGTCGGCCTAACTTATCACCCTCAGCATGCATCTTGGCCTAGTATGCCCCTATAGTTAGGGCACAATGCAGCAATTTGATGAGGCAGGCAGACCGCCCTCTTGCTGCAGACACAGCTGGCCTCTCAGGTGGGTAATATTGTGCAGCATTTTCAAGGGCACCCAGCGAAGCCTCTGTTAGCTTCAGTTCATGTTGGATGGTAGCTCGTGTGCCCACCACAGTATGTATGCAGTGACTCTGCATCATCACCTTCAGTGCTTTTCACTCTGTCAACCTATTGGTAGCAGTGCCTCAGCTGTCTATTAGGTAATTTGATAGAGCAGTATTAGTTGAGTTTCGGAATACCAGATTCTATAACGCAGTGGGTTGCAATCACCAAGTCGGCACTGGAGGGAGTGGTGTATCCCACCTTTATTGGAGCTGAAGCGGATTATGGTCTGACAGGGCTTTTTCCAAGTACTGTGCCCCCATAACATTCATCTTGGCGGCATGATGACAGAGAATGCGGTTGAGGTGCAACTGGAACTCATGTGGCAATGAATAGTAGTATTCCCTGGTGTCTGGGGGTAGTAGGTAACAGCTATCCACCAGGGTCCAATGTGCAAGCAACTGGAACAGGTAAGTCACAGTGGCCACCATGGGGGAGGTTGGCAAAGGAGGGTACGATCAGTCCAGCTGCAGGTTCAGTATGCAATTAAAATCCCCCCTATAATCCACAATATATGTGCCCAACTATTCAATATGGTAGATAAGTGCCCCATAAAAGGTTGTTGCACCACACCTGGAGCACAAATACTCCACAGTAGTATGGGTGTGACATCCAGTTGGCCCTCTACAAGGACATAATGTCCTTCGGGGTCTATTTCAGCATCCTACTGCTAAAGGTTACTGAGGGTTTACAGTTTTACTTTAATACTCATTTTCTAGACAAGGACTCAATGAAGCATGAGATCAGGCTCTCATCAGCCTTTCTTAGTAGTCTTCAGGCATGGACAAACAGGCAGCCCTGCTTAGAAACTCTGAAGGATGTTGGCAGCTTGGGGGGGGAGATGTTTCCCAAACATTGGTGACCAAACAGTGCTGAAACTCTATTTAGACAGTGACCGGGTAAATAGTAAGGGTGGGAAGAATTTTTAATTCCGCCAGCAGAATTGAAGACATTTTGTAATTCTGCATTACTCTTGTAATGCAGAATTACTAATACATTATTTGCTCTGCTACACCAGTGGAATTAATCAGCACTACTATCTGTTGCACTTTATGCTTGTGCATTTGTTCAAACAAGTGAATCTCCCTCCCCTAGTCTAGCTACACAGACGGTCTCTTGTTAAATTCTGGTGCAGCAGCCAGGTATTCCTGGCCCACTTGTGTGAATCTGTTGACCCTTGCAAACCAGCTATCACTTGGCCAAGAACAAAACTTCTCTTCCACGCTCGGGCTGCGCTGCCACTGGTTCTGATGAATAGCTTTGCATCTTCCCATTGGTCCATGGGAAGGCTTCACGTGAACAACAGGTCTGGTGAGCCGATTGCAGTTCTTTACAATAAAAATGCTCTTACTAGGTTGCAACAGACACTTCTGCATTAGGGAGGAGAGGTCCGTGCGTAAGCTGTAATGGTATATGTGGGAGCCCCTTAAAGCCATGTAGTGGAGCACAGCTCGGGCAGCTCCATGCAGAGCCACTCTGGTGATTAACAAGGCCCCCATGAGCCTCATATAAACCGTATAAAGTAAGAAACTCGGGGCTCGGTGGAGTCGCATGCTCACCTGTGGATGCATGGAGTTTCTTAGAGGGACTTTTACGATTTGTTTGCAAACACACTTTCCTCATTGTATTGCATGGTGTTACATGAGACAGAGATCACACATACGTTCGATACGTTAAGGGGAAATGTTGTTCTGGCAGCAGACAGTGGAGGTTGTATCAGCTTATTGGAACAATACTGGCATGACTAAATTTGCACAATTTACTAAAGGTGCGCTTTAAAATATGTTCTATTGTGGAATTCTGGTAGGGTAGTTCAAGCCATGTGGTATACCTCATGGCTTATATTGTCATCATGTTAAGAGTTGGCTTACAGAAATTTCATCTGTAGTTTTTGGTCTCTGTTTTACCTTCCCCAACTTTCGACTGGAAGGAATGGGTAGGCGTTTTGTCTGCATGGCTCTTAAGATTGATTGTATAAACTAAAAGCTACTCTAATGACCTCTCATGGTTGGCAGAGGGGTTGTACTTATCCATCTGTGGCTTTCACTTACAATCATTAAATACAATCCTCTGCATTCTAAGCCATTGCTTAGAATACAGTACGGGAATGTTTGCTCCTTATACTCTTAAGCGCTGGCTTGTGAAACCTTTCAATTTCTCAATACTGGTTTACCAGTCTCCACATTTTTAAGGTTGCTTGGCTTGAAAGTGAGTACTTGCTAGAGCTCAGTTTCTCATAAATCGCATGTGATCTGTTCAAGAGTGCAGGCAAGCAGAGCCGACTGTGCTTAACACACACTTGAGGCACAGAACTGCCTGCAGAAATAACACCCCCGCAGGCGGCAAAGCAGCACAATTTGTAGCAAAAAAAGAATGTTGATGTCCAAAAGGAGGGGACTGACTCAGATCCTGGATGTGCCATGGCGCAGGGGCACAATGATAGACCCGACCCAGAACAGCTGAGGAAGAGCAGTGCTTGCAGTTGGCCCTGGCTTCTGGCACATTCCACTGTCACTGTTCTTGCCACGGGTGGGGAAGGCCAAGCTGGCTTTGTATCGCAACCATGGAGCCATCGTCCTTGAGAGGTAGCGTATTATAGAGGCCAGCAAGTTCCTCATCCACTTGTACTCTTCTTTGAAGTAGATGTTAGAGGGGGTAGGTGCAACTTCTTCCTGAATAGGAGCTGGATAAAAGTAGGAAGAGTTGCTATTGACACGCTCTGGAGCAGGAAGACAACCTCTGTGTTTGGCAGGCATGACTGTAGTTATTAAATAGCACACACACGCTACAAATGTGATTAAAATGATGTTTTTCTATGTTGCAATTACATATTTATTATTTTCAAGAGTATTTGGACATAACCATTACTTTTATTTAGGAGTGGGTTGAACTCCATGGAATCGTGCAGAGTTTTTATGAAACGTATGACCTACTCCTTACTTCTACCATCTACCCTCTGTTGTCACTCAGGAAGAACTAATGACCATCTCTTTGCTAAAAAGGATATTATAGATTTTTTGGGGTAGCCTTTGCTCCATTCTTCCTCACTTCAGTTCTGGGTCTCCACCCTCTATCCAAAGGAATGCAGTCAATAAACTCCCACTGCAGAGGAAAGCTGCATCTACTCTCCATCATATCAAGCAAAATGCATCCCACTGATCCATGCACTCAGACTTTTATCACAAAAGGAGTCTTACTACTATGCACAAGTTTGCTAAGGGCTTGCCTTGCCCTTGCATCAAGCAAGGCGATGCCATGCAACTCAAGCCCTTAAATGGGATTTACTAAGAAACGCAAAGCCACCTTGCATGGCTCTTCATAGCTTAGTAAATCCAGAGTAACGCAAAACAGTGCAAATTGCTTCTTTGCGTTACCCTCTGTTGAGAAGGTGTTCTATGGGTTGAGCAAGGGCATTTTGAAGCACCCAGACATGGGTTCTGAAACAATTCCTGATTTACTAAGGTGAGTTAATCTGGGATTGCATCAAAATGGTACGCGTTCCCAAGTGAGATGTAACAAGGTGAAATATCGTTATTGCTCCTTGTTACTTTCTCTTTCTGTGCATGCTGCATTCTGCAGCCCACATAGAAAGAAGAAAATGCCTCAAAGGATTGTATTTGTGCAGGAAGGTACACCTTCCTGTACAAAAACAATCCTACTCATAATACAGACACCCTTGCATCTTGGCGCAAGAGTGCCTGTGTTGACGCTGGGTAGCACACTGTGTGCCAGTGAGGGAGAGAGTAGAAAAGCAGAAATGGTGCATTTCTGCTCTCTCCCTGTCACGCAAAGCATGGCAGCAAGTTGTATTGTTGCAACACATTGCATGGCTTCTTAGTAAATCCGCCCGTTGCTACATACCCACCTCACAAGGACAGTAATGGATGTTCAGCACAAAGGTCCAGGGGTCACACAAAATCTCTCTTTGGCCATCTCAGATGATATAACTGGAGCATCTGTCACCCCCTCTTCTGCTTATCCGAGCCTTCTTATGAGCTTGATCTTCCCTTCTTTGATTGCCATATACCTTTGACACCCTTGTTTGCCATTAATCATTATTCCTGACTTCAGCCATCTGAGGTTCTCAAACCCCTTCTTCCATCCTTCACAGACCACACTAATTTTCACCCACCCACCTGTAATCTTGTCTGTCAAATTTCAGTCCCTATGCCCTCAGCTGCACTCTCAGAATACTGTGCCAGTATCAGACCTCAACTTCTACACTCAGAAGCCACTTTGAATTCTCTGTTATTTCAGCAACCAGTTCTATACATGGGCTGAAGAGGTGGGAGTTTCTAGGGTTTGACAGTATAAGAAGCATTAATAGGAAGCATTGACAAAAGGGATATACTATACATGTGGCCTAGATTCACATAGGTGAACTCTTGCGCATTGTCTTCTTCCTTCATTTCCAAGTTATTTTGTGCCATCAAGGTGTTTGTCTTCCTCCTAATCCTTTTCCAAGTTCTCCTTTTCTAGTGTTATTTTGGCTCTGCTGATCCTCAACCTGGCCTATTTTCTAACTAGTTCTGGCACCACTGTACTGGTTTCCTGATTCTGAGGATTCTGGTTGTAGTCCTTCCTAACCCTAGTCTTCATGGATCTGATCCTGGCTCATCTGTGTATTAGCCATTCCTGGGCCTCCTGATCCTACTAGTAGTGATCCCCATCCTGATCCTCCTAGTCTACTGGGTCCTTATTCACCTAGCTCAGTTGTCCTGGTTTTTCTGGGGCTGACACTCCTGATTGTTCTGTTTTGGGTCATCCTGATTCTCCTTGCCCTGGTCCTTGTGGTTCACCTGATACTGCTTCCTCTGGTCCTTCCTATTAGGCCCTCTTAGGCTGGGAATGGTCATTTTGGTCCTGGTCTGGTCCCATTGCTCATTGTGGTTCTGTTTGTCCTAGTTCCCTGATCCTCCCAGCCTGGTCCTAGTACCTGAACTTCTAGTCCTCCTGCCCCATTTGGAACTTAATTTCCTGGTTGCTTGGTGCTGAACACTTTGGTCCTCCTAGCCCTGTTCCTGGTCCTGCTTATTCTGATCATTCTAGTCCACATAATTCTCCCCATCTGGTATTTGGTCTTAATGGCCCTAGTCCACTTACTCCTGACCTGACAAATTCCCTTGGCCCTCCCCCAACATATCATGATACTCTTGGCCCTAGTACTCCTGTGAGTTGATATCTTGGTCTAACCTGTCACCTTTATCCTGATCCTCCTTGTTCAGGTCATCCTGTTCTTAGCCGTTCTTAGCCATCCAGCTTGGTCATCATGGCTCCTGTCATTCTGGTCTTCCTTGTCCTCCCTTTCCTCCTCATTCTGGTACTGCTTGTTCTGGCATGCCCAGGTCCTGTTACTCTGGGTCTCTGTGAACTGAGTTGTCTTTTCTCTTCGATTGTGGTCCCTATGATCATCATGCCCTGATCCTCTTAGCTCTTGTCCTGTTGGCTCTGGTTGCCAGGCCATTTCTCCTTTATTCTTCAGGTCCTGGTCTCTTAGTCTTCCTCACTCTCAGTCTGGTTTGCCCAGCAGTGGTCTTCCTATACTTGGTACTCACAGTCTGTGTTCTGTTCCTGGTTTTGTGCCCACTAGACTTGATTGTTTTGTTTCTGGTACTACTTGTTTGGGTCATTATATGCCTAATCATCTTGGTTGTGCTCCTTCTGACCATCCTGGTCCTTTCAGACCCCCTTCTCATAGCTCTTTCTTTTCTTTCCTAATACCCTTGACCCTCCTCCATTTAACCTGGTCCTTCGGAGCCTTCTCACACTGGAAATTTGATTTCCAGTACATACGATCCTGGTTCTGCTGGTTCCTTCAGTCTACCTGGCCTCTTATCTCCTGGCCCACTTAGGCATTGACATCTTAGCTCTTATCTTACTGCTTTGGATCATCCTTATCCTCATAGCCATGTACCTTGTCTTCCTGTTCCTTCTGGCACTACACACAATGTTCTGGGCCCTCTTGGTCCTGGTTCTTTGTTTGGGTCCCTTCTGAGCCTTGTTATTTTGGTCCTCCTAGACATGCAGTTCAGTCCCCTTAGTCTTCCTGGCTCTGGCTGTTCTGGTCCTCTTGATCTTCCTCACCTTGGTCCTGCTATACTTAGGTAATGGTCGTTCTGCTCCATTTGGTACTCTGAGCCCTGGTCCTATGGTCCTGGTCCTCCTGGCTCCTCTAAGCCTGTTTCTGTTGATACTGTTCCTTGTAATCCTCCTTTTTCTGGTTCAGGTCCTCCTGGCTCTAGGCATCCTAGTATATTTTGTACTGACCCCCTCATCTTCCTTGCTTATGCCTGCCCATGGTCCTATTGGTCTGGACTTTGTCTTTCTGGATCTGATCCTGAACCTCTAGGCCATGGCCTTCCTGCTGCTATTCCTTATGCTACTACACAAACTCATCACTGTCTTGCTTTATCTGTTCTTGGGCATCCTGTTGTTAGCCCTGTGGGTTGGACCCCCAGGCTGTGATCACATTGGTCCTGATGTCTCTGGTCCTGATACTCCTTTTTCTTCGTCACCCTGGTTCTCCTAGTTATAGTACTCAAGGTACTGATCCTCTTTGTCCTGATCTTCGTGGTCTCCTGAGTCCCTTGCTTCGTGGTCCTCTTGGAACTTTTCTTCTGACTTTGTCTGTCTGTGTCCCTGATCTCATCTTCCTGACACACCTGGCCAAGGTCATGCTATTCTTGTTCTGCACAGTACCTGTTCTTATTGAGATTCTGTGTCCATTGTCTCTGATCCTCTTAGCATTGTTTGGGTTCTCCTGGACCTAGTTTTCCTGTATCTGACCCATCTGCTATCTTAGTCTCAGTCACCTTGGTCCTTGTCATCCTGGTCCTTGTCCCATTGTGCTTATTAATTTTGCCATTTGGCCATCACGGTCCTTCCTGGTTCTTCCACTCTTGGCCCATCTGGCCCTGTTCCTTTTTGGATCTCTTTGTCCTAGTTACCTTGACCTGATTCTCCTTTCTGTCAACCTCCTAGCCCTGGTACCATGGGTCCTGGTCCAATTGCTTCTTGTGTCCAGGCACTCTTAGTGTTTGTCCTCCTGGTTTGGATTGTCCTTGTTCTCCTGGATCTCTTCCATGTCCATTTAGTCCTACCGGTACTGCAGCCATTGACGTAGCTCCTCTTGATCCAGGTTCTCCTTGTTCAGGTCCTTTTGAGCACAGTCATTTATGTCCTGGTCCTCCTGCCCACCACTGTCCATTCCACTTGGACTTCCTGTTGCTGGTTGGCCTTATTACCGCAGATCCTCCTTGCCATGGTCCTGCTACTTGTAATTATTGTTCAGCCCCACTTTGTATTCTGAGCCCCCATCCCCTACGTCCAGATCTTCATGGCCCTCTTAGCCCTGTTTCCAGTCCTCCTGGTCACAAACCTTTTAGTTTACCTTGTCCTCTTGCTCTGGTCTTCTGTGTGCACCTAGTACTGACCCCCTTGGTCTTCCTAATCCCTATCCTGTTTATCCTAGTTTCCTGTACACATTGGCCATTGCCCTTCTAGTCCTGATCTTAAACCTCTTCAATCTGACCGTTATCCTCCTGGTCTTTGTTCTCCTGCTCCTTTCCCACAAGGGTCTGCAATAATTTGTCCAGTCACCGATCATCCCAGCCACATTACAGTATCTCACTCAATTTACCTCCTTCAAGTACACCAAATCACTATGCCATAAATACCAATTACTTAATGTATGCACCTCCTCCTCTGGAGCCCAGATACCACCTATCTGTCTGCATTATATGTTTGCTGCTGCTTGTTGACTGCTGCTGTGTTGCCAGATGTGAAATACTAAGGAAGCACAATCCCTCTTAAAAAGAAGCCTAAAGCTAGCATAAAGCCTTCCATGAGAAGCCCCAAAAGGGTCCCAGCCCTAAAAAATCATCAAAAGGAGCATCACAAACATTAAAAAAACTAAATATTCTCATGAGTGGACAAAACATTAATGTAACATGCTTTCAATTCATATTCAGTATTCCTTGCTGACAGCCAAAGACTTTCTGACTGAACTGCAACATTTCCATGTGCCATATCCTAAAGATTCTTTTTGATTTCTACATGTCTTATTTTAATATTAAAATAACATAAATGTTTTTAATCAAAACTGATTTGACAGTTTTTTCATCTGTAAACACCTTAGCTTAATTCATGCACTTACCTTACATTTATATATGCCCTTACTTTCAAATGGTTCACACATGTTACATCCCAGATACAAGATGGCCACCACACAGTGCCATTGGGTGGAGTCCCTTTTTAGGGTGAGCGTTAGCTTACGACCTCTTGTATACTTTTAAATATACTTCTTCTGTGGGCTTCCAACTATTTCATTTGTAAGTTTCAGTGTCATTTAAAAAATCTTGCTTGCTAGTGGTCAGTCTTGCCTCTTTGTCCATCCTTCTTCCATGTGGGAGCAGGGCAAGAATGATCTTACCTTAGCTGTAAAGAAGGCAATAAATCAGGCTGCTATCTGGGACACTTTTGGTCTTTATGGGATCTCTGGACCCTCTTTCAGCTGCCTAGCTCCCACCCTTCCTTGGCTTGAATTTTCTTTACAACTCCACCAGAGCCCCACAATCCTTAGAGACAGTGCCCACTTCTGCTCCATACTGGAATCCCACTTGCAGCTGCATCAGTGCACCTCAGTTCACACACTCCAAGCCCTCAACTGTGCCATTGCCAGGAACACCAGACACGCTGTCTGCCAGAGCACCTCAGTTCTTCCATTCAGTACACTCTGCTGCTCCAGTACTGGACCCTTGGGTGCAGCTCCGTCAGTGCACCTCGATTCACACACTCCAAGCCCTCAGCCATGTCAGTGCCAGGAACCCCACACACGCTGTCTGCCAGAGCACCTCAGCTCTTCCAGTCAGTACTCTCTGCTGCTCCAATACAGGAACCTCCAGCGCAGCTCCATCAGTGGACTTCAGTTCACACACTCCAAGCCCTCAGCTGTGCCAGTAACACCACACACGATATCTGCCAGAGCACCTCAATTCTTCCAGTCAGTACACTCTGCTGCTTCAACATGGGGACCTGGGGCGCAGCTCCATCAGTGCACCTCAGTTCACAAACTCCAAGCCCTCTGCCGTGCCCTTGCCAGGAACCCCACACATGCTGTCTGCCAGAACACCTCAGTTCTTCCAGTCTGCACACTCTACTGCTTCGGTACTGGGACCTTAGGTGCAGCTCCATCAGTGCACCTCAGTTCACACATTCCAAGCCCTCAGCTGTGGCAGTGCCAGGAGCACCACACACACTGTCTGCCAGAGCACCTCAGTTCTTCCAGTCAGTACACTCCGCTGCTCCAGTACTGGGACCTTGGGCACAGCTCCGTCAGTGCACCTCAGTTGACACACTCCAAGCCCCTCTGCCGTGCCCATGTCAGGACCCCACACATGCTGTCTGCCAAAGCTCCTCAGTTCTTACAGTCAGTACACACTGCTGTCCCAGTACTGGGACCACAGGCACAGCTCCATCAGTGCGCCTCGGTTCTACCCCAGCGAGGTCACTTCCTCTCCTATACTGGGACCCCGCTCACGTACAATTCCATTACAGCAGCTCAATTTTAATTTTCAGTCCCACTGCCGAGCCAAGACAGGACCCAAAAGAGCAAAACATAGCTCAGCCAGTGCACGTCAATTCTAACATCCAATGCCGCTGTTGATGGGAGCCACCATAGCTCTGCCAGAATCTATCAATTCTAACATTCAGTGCACATTTCTTCTAAGTACAAAGGCTCACACACACGCCCTTCGGGACGTCTCGCTTCTATGGTTCAGAGGCAATGCCACTCCCATGTGTGGCTCGACTCGCAGCTTCACTAGGGCACCTCCAGTGTAACACTCTGCAACGCTAGGACACCAAGACTAGATTTCCAAACATAGCTCCATTAACTTACCTCACTTCTGATCTTGTGTGCCCATTACTAGTCCAGTACTGCCGCCCACATACAACTCTGTCAGTGCACATCAACCCTATCCTCCAGGGCCCCATTATTCCAATACTAGGAATTACACAGCGCTCCGTTTCTCATTCCAGGCCCACTGTCTTTCTGTTATTCCAGCATAGAGGAAGAAGGTAAATGGAAGTGTTTTAGTTAAGTGCTGGGCCACTGGAATTATATGGTAGGAAAAAATGAAGCAGGGTTGACAAATTTATGCGGCAAGAAAAGTCCAGTTATGAATTTACAATGCCAATATCTCTAACTCAAGAAAATGCAAGACCTGTTGCATTGCAAATGCTTGCTTTCTTTATGGTTGGCTAAATAAAGATCTCCTTCACAGTGCTTATCCGGCTGCTATTCACACTGTACTTTATTGCTACTATTTAATTCTATGACTGACTAAACAACAGAGATTATGTACTATTTTCCCAGCCACTGAGGAAATAGCTGAGATTTTGAATTATTTGGCTGCCAGCCTTGCTCTCTCAAGCACATAAATGTTTCTCTACTCAATGTAATGCCTTTTCTTGATTCGCAAATCACTCAATAGTACAATCCTAGAGCTCTCTTTTTGTTTCAATATCTTTGGATGTGAATTTGCTAACGGAGAAGGAGCAGGGTTTTGAACATAAGACATTTATTCCTGTGGGCCTTTGTATCTGACAAAAGCATATGACTGTGGTTCACGTGCTAACATTTAGGGCACACACAGGGCAGGCTTAAGGGAGGTGCTACCAGTACAGTTGCACCCAGCTCTGACTTTGTAGGGGGAGTTGTGTTTAAAAATCCATCAGTTTTCAGGCAACAATAAAAAATGTCAAGATAACTCGGGTGATTAATTTTCCTGCTAGTGAAAGATCAGAATTTTTTCTAATGGCAGTTATGATTCATCATAGTAGTGCAGAGGGTTAATGTGCCTACTGCAAAGAATGTGTACCATTCAGACCTCAGAACTGAGGGCCTCTTTTAAAATGTTTTGGCACAGGGTAGCTCGCAAGTCTTCCTGCGGCGTTGCCCTGCATCAAAACAAAAGGGCAGGAATGCGCTCTGTCTATAACAGTGGTTCCCAAACATTTTCAACCTGTGGCTCCCTTGAGCTATTGGCCATTGGCTGCGGCTCCCCATTATGTTAGTTTTTTTTGGGCTGGTGGGGGGATGTAAGCCCAGCCCAGGGAGCACTTCCATTTTTCCCATTGAAAATAATCGTACCTATGGCAGGCAGATTGAACAAGGGTGTCTGGAGACTGGAGTGAGCAGAAGGCTTGAAAAGTCAAGGTAGTATGAGATAAGCACCAACAGAGGCAAAAGGAAAACAATCCTGGGGTGTTTTTTTGTCAGATGTGATGTGAGATAATAAATGGTAATTTTAAACAACCTTTGCCATCGTAGTTAAGCTATTCAAAAAACAGAGGCTGCTGTTATTCATCAAATGGCCCAGTCGTCCCACCACAAGCTCAAGCCTGCCTGTAAGCTACAAACTGGTGTTTTGTGAGTGGTTTTAGTAAGTGGAAATGGAGAGGGACAGGCTCCTCTGGGCTTTGCATTGGGGAATGCTATGCAGGTCACCCTGTGGCCCCAGAGGAGACCAGATCTTCTTCCTGCCTCGAAGCCTGCTCAGTCGAGGGCACCATACAGTAACCAGAGATAGGCAGCTCTGTATTTGAGGCACTAAGGAGGCGAAGACTTAGCGTGGACGCACTGAAAGCCTGGTCACAAGGAACAATATTATCACCACCCTTCTCCCACTCACGCAACAGGCCTTGCTACACCCGCAGTGGACGGAGGAGACACAGTGGACTTCTGGGAGACAGAAAGTAGGGTGTCCTTACTTGTGAAAGCAAGCATTGAGAGCTTTGGAGGATGGACTTACCGATAAGCAAACCACGTCTATCTATGATTTACTGATTCAACAGTATGTTCATTTGCATTTTCATTTTTAGGAGTTGCCCGCAATAGGGAGGTATAGCGCTATGAACGAAAGAGACCACAGCTCTACAGAGTTGATGATTTTGTGTGTTATTGTCTAATATTTAAGTGTAAAATAATTATTTATTTGCTGCTTTATATGATAATGTGGATGACATTTTAATTAAACATACTAAGATTTAATTACTTACATTTGAATTTATGTATGGGTATTGTTATTAACTTGCTAATGTTTTACTGTAATGCTTTCGTAACTGCCAGCATTCTGTGACAAAAAGAGGCAGGGTTTGCTCGCTGAAAAAATTACCACCAAGAATAATGACAATGTCACCAGAAATTATGACATACAACCTGTGCCCCTGCTATATGAAAGCATATGTTGCTGAGTAAAGTTACTCTGCCTGAAATCTTAGCCCATGCTGCAGGACACAGTGGGTGTAACATGCTTTTTCTGGCAAGAGTTAAAGGTGCACAGATCTTTCATCAACTTGCGTAGTCATTGCTCACACACCTACCCAGGATCCCACCAAACCCAGGAGCTTGCCTGCAAATTAATGTTAATCTCTGCCCTCACATGCAGCTTTCCCACAGTGCGATACTCCAGACCTGCAAAACTAGTAACAGTAAAAGCAGGAGCGTAGCTTGGTCAGTAAGAATGGAGGGGAGGGGTAGCTTTAGAATGCCCAACAATCATGCTGCCATATAATCTCAAAACTATGCAAACGTGGCAGGGGCACAAAGTCAACTGCAGAGCCAGGAATGTAAACTGTGGGCCCGTTCAGACGTTGTGAAACAGTGTCAGCACCTTTCTCGAAGTGATGGACTACTGTACATCCAAGCCTACTCCATACCGTCAGCCACACATAAAAGGCCACTTTTTAAACTGGAAGAAATGTGCAGAAAGAAAAGCACATGCTGCAGAGAGCAGGCGGCATGGAGAGATGGGATATTAACTGTATGGGGGTGACTGCCTGCCAAGGTACCCTTCAGTGCAGCGCTGTCACCGCTGACATTGTGTCCTAATGCTCGCAGCCACCTTGAATCAGAGAGCGACTTGCCTTGTTAATGGAAAAAAGTGGAAGGAGAAACAAACGATCAAGACAGCAAATCTTTGTAGTAAACGAGGAAAAGCGTACGCTTCCCCTCTCTGGGCAGGGTGTTAATTTATTGAATGAACGCTCGCCTCCTTGTCCTCTGACAAAATGTTTTTATATATCAGCACAATGGACTAATCATCTATTTTCACTGGTTTGGGGATTTGTAATGCTCGTCTCTCTTAGTTCATGTACACCTAGCATGGTTCCCAAACTGTGCACGGCGCCCCTGGCTAGTTTTGACGGCGCACCAGGGAGCCGCGGCGCACAGATTGGGAACCACTGGCCTATCAGAAGGAGCCTCTGACGTCACCTGCTGGCAATGGCCACTCAGAGCAGTCCAGTGTGCCACAGACACCTCTGTTTCCAAGATGGCAGAGGTCTGGGACACACTGGAGGAGCTCTGGGCACCTCCCCTGGGAGGTGCAGGTCAGGGGAGTGGTCACTCCCCTTTCCTTTGTCCAGTTTCGCACCAGAGCAGGGCTGGGGGGATCCCTGAACCGGTGTAGACTGGCTTATGCAGAGATGGGCACCATCTGCGCCCATCAAAGCATTTCCAGAGGCTGGGGGAGGCTACTCCTCCCCAGCCTTCACACCTATTTCCAAAGGGAGAGGGTGTTACACCCTCTCTCAGAGGAAGTCCTTTGTTCTGCCTCCTGGGCCAGGGCTGCCTGGACCCCTGGAGGGCAGAAACCTGTCTGAGGGGTTGGCAGCAGCTGCAGTGGAAACCCCGGAAAGGCAGTTTGGCAGTATCCGGGTTCTGTGCTAGAGACCCGGGGGATCATGGAATTGTCCCCCCAATGCCAGAATGGCATTGGGGTGACAATTCCATGATCTTAGACATGTTACATGGCCATGTTCGGAGTTACCATTGTGACGCTGTACATATGTAGTGACCTATGTACAGTGCACGTGTGTAATGGTGTCCCCGCACTCACAAAGTCCGGGGAATTTGCCCTGAACGATGTGGGGGCACCTTGGCTAGTGCCAGGGTGCCCTCACACTAAGCAACTTTGCACCCAACCTTCACAAGGTGAAGGTTAGACATTTAGGTGACTTATCAGTTACATAAGTGCAGTGGTAAATAGCTGTGAAATAACGTGGACGTTATTTCACTCAGGCTGCACTGGCAGGCCTGTGTAAGAATTGTCAGATCTCCCTGTGGGTGGCAAAAGAAATGCTGCAGCCCATAGGGATCTCCTGGAACCCCAATACCTTGGGTACCTCAGTACCAAATACTAGGGAATCATATGGGTGTACCACTATGCCAATGTGAATTGGTGAAATTGGTCACTAGCTTGTTAGTGACAATTTGGAAAGCAGAGAGAGCATAACTACTGAGGTTCTGGTTAGCAGAGCCTCAGTGAGACAGTTAGTCATCACACAGGGAACACATACAGGGCACATACTTGTGAGCACTGGGGCCCTGCCTGGCATGGTCCCAGTGACACATAGACTAAAACAACATATATACAGTGAAATATGGGGGTAACTTGCCAGGCAAGATGGTACTTTCCTACAGGGATGTCTCACTATTGATCCATATCCCTTTACAAACCTCCTATAGTAACCAGTCAATCCAAGGAATGCCCTGACTTGAGTCTTGGTTTTTGGAGCTACCTAGTGCAGAATAGTCTGGATCTTGGGTTGGAGTGGCTGAACCTGGCCTCCACCTACAAGGTGTCCCAAGTAAACCACAGTACCCTGCCCTATCTGACATTTAGATAACTTGATAGAGAGGCCTGCTGCTTGCAGGGCCTGCAAAACCTTCTTCAGGTGGACCAGGTGATCCTGCCAGCTGGAGCTAAAGACAGCAATATCATCAAGATAAGCTGCACTAAAGGACTCCAAGCCAGCAAGGACTTGATTCACCAACCTTTGGAAGGTGGCAGGGGCATTCTTTAAGCCAAAGGGCATCACAGTAAACTGGTAGTGCCCATCAGGTGTATAGAATGCTGTTTTCTCTTTTGCTCCTGGTGCCATTCTTATTTACCAGTACTCTGTGCTGTCAAGTCAAAGGTACTTCAGTATTTGGCAACACCCAATTTGTCAATTAACTCATCTGCTCTTGAGTTGGGATGAGCATCTGTCTTGGTGACAGAATTAAGCCCTCTGTAGTCCACACAGAACCTCATCTCTCTCGTGCCATCTTTTGTGTGAGGTTTGGGGACTAAGACCACTGGGCTAACCCAGGGGCTGTCAGAGTGCTCAGTTACTCGCAACTCCAGCATCTTGTGGACTTCAACGTTGATGTTTTCCTTAACTTGATCAGACTGTCTAAAAAATGTGTTTTTGACAGGCATGCTGTCCCCTGTGTCCACATCATGGGTACATAGGTGTGTCTGACCAGGGGTTAGGGAAAAGAGCTCAGCAAACTGTTGGAGGACTTGCCTGCAGTCAGCTTGCTGTTGGCCAGAGAGGGTGTTTGAGTAGACCACTCCATCTACTGAGCCATCTTTAGGGTCAGAGGAGAGGAGATCAGGGAAAGGTTCACTCTTAGCTTCCTGGTCCTCATCTGTAACCATTAACATGTTTACATCTGCCCTGTCATGAAAGAGTTTGAGGCGGTTTACATGGATCACCCTTTTAGGGGTCCTGCTAGTGCCTAGGTCTACCAGGTAGGTGACCTGACTCTTTCATTCTATCACTGGGTAAGGGCCATTCCATCTGTCCTGAAGTTCCCTGGGAGTCACAGGCTCCAGAACCCAGACTTTCTGCCCTGGCTGAAACTCATCCATAGCAGCCTTTTGGTCATACCACATCTTCTGGAGTTTTTGGCTGGGCTCAAGGTTTTTGATTGCCTTTTCCATGTACTCTGCCATCCTTGAACGTAGGCCTAGCACATAGTCCACTATATCTTGCTTAGGCTCATGAAGAGGTCTCTCCCAGCCTTCTTTAATAAGAGCTAGTGGTCCCCTAACAGGATGGCCAAACAGAAGTTCAAAGGGGGAAAACCCTACTCCCTTCTGAGGCACCTCTCTGTAGGCGAAAAGCAGGCATGGCAAGAGGACATCCCATCTCCTTTTGAGCTTTTCAGGGAGCCCCATGATCATGCCCTTCAATGTCTTGTTGAATCTTTCCACAAGACCATTGGTTTGTGGATGGTATGGTGTGGTGAATTTGTAAGATTTTTAGGAAAGCTGACATGAAGTTGGTACCTCTGTCAGAAACCACCTCCTTAGGAAATCCCACTCTGGTAAAGATACCAATGAGTGCTTTGGCTACTACAGGGGCAGTAGTGGACCTAAGGGGAATTGATTCAGGGTACCTAGTAGCATGATCCACTACTACTAAGATATATTGATTCCCTGAGGCTGTGGGAGGTTCAAGTGGACCCACTATATCCACTCCCACTCTTTCAAAGGGGACCCCCACCACTGGCTTGACAGGTGGCACAGGAGGCACAAAACTAATTTTCTTTCTGGGACATATTGGGCCAATAGAAATGGTTGACTAACCTCTCCCATGTCTTGGTTTGTTCCAAATACCCAGCAAGTGGAATGTCATGGGCTAAGGTCAGAATGAACTCCCTAGACTCCTGAGGCACTACCACTCTCCTAGTGGCACCAGGTTTTGTATCTCTTGCCTCAGTGTAAAGGAGTCCATCTTCCCAATAGACCCTGTGGGTTCCACTGACATTTCTTTTTGTTTCCTCAGCCGCTTGCTGCCTAATGCCTTCAAGAGAGGGACATGTTTCTTGCCCCTTGCACAGTTGTTCCCTTGTGGGTCCCCCTGGGCCCAAGAGTTCAACCTGATAAGGTTCCAACTCCATCGGCTCAGTTCCCTCAGGGGATAGAACTTCTTCCTGAGAAGAGAGGTTCTTTTTCTTTTTCTGTGCTGAACTGGTTCCCCAGTCTTCTTTCTTTTTCTCTTAGAGGGTTGGGCCATTATTCCAGACTCCAACACCTCTTTTTCACCCTGAGCCTTGCACTGTGCCCTTGTCTTGACACACACCAGTTCAGGGATACCCAGCATGGCTGCATGGGTTTTGAGTTCTACCTCAGCCCATGCCGAGGACTCCAGATCATTTCCAAGCAGACAGTCTACTGGTATTGCAGAGGAGACTACCACCTCTTTCAGGCCAGTGACCCCTCCCCATTCTAAAGTTACCATAGCCATGGGATGTACTTTAGTCTGATTGTCAGCGTTGGTGACTGGATAAGTTTGTCCAGTCAGGTATTGTCCTGGGGAAACCAGTTTGTCTGTCACCATTGTGACACTGGCACCTGTAGCCCTCAAGGCTTCTACTCTAGTCCCTTTAATAAAGAACTGCTGCCTGTATTTTTGCATGTTAGGGGGCCAGGCAGCTAGTGTGGCTAGGTCCACCCCACCCTCAGAGACTAATGTAGCTTCAGTGTGGACCCTGATGTGCTCTGGGCACGCTGTTGATCCCACCTGGAGACTGGCTATTCCAGTGCTAACTGGAGTAGTAGTAGAAGTGGAACCTTTCTTGGGATAGGCCTTGTCTCCAGTTTGGTGTCCCTGCTGATTACAGCTACGACACCAGGCCTTTTTGGGATCAAAGTTTTTACCCTTGTACCCAAATGAGGATTGTGAAGAGGCTTTGGACCCACCCTCCTGAGCAGGTTTTTGGGGCCCTGTAGAAGACACTTTACTTTTTCCCTTGGATGTCTCAACACTCTTCCACTGGGGAGGTTTTGTGACCCTTTTCAGTTGGTCACCGCCTGTGGAAGTCTTGGTCACCCTAGTCTTGACCCAATGGTCTGCCTTCTTTCCCAATTCTTGGGGAGAAATTGGACCTAGGTCTACGAGATGCTAATGCAGTTTATCATTGGAACAATTACTTAAACTGTGTTCCTTCATAAACAAATTATACAGCCCTTCATAATCATTTACACCACTGCCATTAATCCAACCATCCAGTGTTTTGACTGAGAAGTCAACAAAATCAACCCAGGTCTGGCTCGAGGATTTTTGAGCCCCCCTGAACCTAATCCTGTACTCCTCAGTTGAGAATCCAAAGCCTTCAATCAGGGTAGCCTTCATGAGATCATAGGATTCTGCATCTTTTACACAGAGTGTGAGGAGTCTATCCCTACACTTTCCAGTGAACATTTCCCAAAGGAGAGTACCCCCTTGAGATTTGTTTACTTTTCTGGTTGCACAAGCCCTCTCAGAAGCTGTGAACCATTTGGTGATCTCATCACCATCTTCGTATTTTGTTACAATCCCTTTGGGGATTTTTAGCATGTCAGTATTTTCTCTGACCCTATTTAAGTTGCTGCCACCACTGATGGGAGCTAAACCCATCTCTTGTCTTTCCCTTTCTATGTCTAGGAGCTGTCTCTCCAAAGCCAATCTTTTGGCCATCCTGGCTAGCAGGAGGTCATCTTCATTGATGCTGCCCTCAATTCTTCCAGAGTTGCTGGACTCCCCTGTGGGAGAAGCAGCATCTCTGACTATCACTTGTGGAGTCAGGGTTTGAGAAACCCTGGGCTCCCTAACTAGGACAGGAGGGGGGAAATTATCCTCCTGGTCACTAGCTTCCCCCTCTGTAAGGTTGTCTTCAGACAGGTTGTCTCTAGCAAACTCTGCCAAGAGCTCCTGGAGCTGTACTTTGGTAGGGTTTGATCCAGTTTTTATCTTTTTTATTTTACAGAGAGTCCTTAACTCTGACATCCTAAGATGCAGGTAAGGGGTGAGGTTGAGCTCCACCACCATCTTTTCTGTATTAGACATTATGGGGGTCATTCTGACCCCGACGGTCTAAGACCGCCGGGGCCAGGGTCGGCGGGAGCACAGCCGACAGGCCGGCGGTGCCCCGCAGGGCATTCTGACCGCGGCGGTTCGGCCGCGGTCAGAAGAGGCAAACCGGCGGTCTCCCGCCGGTTTACCGCTGCCCTTAGAATCCCCCATGGCGGCGCAGTGCGGTCATTCAGCGGCGGTACCCTGGCGGACGGCCTCTGCCGTCCGCCAGGGTCAGAATGAGGCCATATTTCTCTAAAAGTTGGGATACTTTTTAAGAATCTAAAATTATCTCTAGAACTTATCCAAACGTTTACAAAACTTTTAAACTCTAAAAGAAATGCTAACAGGGACCAACACAAGGCCCTAGCACGACTTTTAAAAATTTAGATAAATAGCTCAAATTTCAAAAATCAGTTTCTAAGGGCAATTTTCTGAATTTAGTCATGTGATCAGGTATTGGCTGAGTAGTCCAGCAAATGCAAAGTCTTGTACCCCACCGCTGATCGACCAATGTAGGAAGGTGTCTCTGTATATACTATTTCAAAGTAAGAAATAGTGTGCACAGAGTCCAAGGGTTCCCCTTAGAGGCAAGATAGTGGCAAAAAGAGATAATTCAAATGCTCTATTTTGTGGTAGTGTGGTCTAGCAGTAGGCTTATCAGAGGGTAGTGTTAAGCATTTGTTGTATACACACAGGCAATAAATGAGGAACACACACTCAAAGACTTACTCCAGGCCAATAGTTTTTTATATGGAAAAATATATTTTCTTAGTTTATTTTAAGAACCACAGGTTCAAGATTTACAAGTAATACTTCAAATGAAAGGTATTTCACCTAGGTACTCTAGGAACTTTAAATAATCACAATATCATGTACAGTCTTTGTAAAAATGGCAATAAGCTTAACTTTTAAAAGTGGACACTGCAAAAATCAACTGTTCCTGGGGGAGGTAAGTAAAGATTAGTTTTGCAGGTAAGTAAAACACTTACAAGTCTCAAAGTTGGGTCCAAGGTATCCCACCGTTGGGGGTTCAAGGCAACCCCAAAGTTACCACACCAGCAGCTCAGGGCCGGTCAGGTGCAGAGGTCAAAGAGGTGCCCAAAACACATAGGGGGTCATTCTGACCCCGGCGGTCTGAGACCGCCGGGGCCAGGGTCGGCGGGAGCACCGCCGACAGACCGGCGGTGCCCCGCAGGGCATTCTGACCGCGGCGGTTCGGCCGCGGTCAGATGCGGGAAACCGGCGGTCTCCCGCCGGTTTCCCGCTTCCCTGCAGAATCCTCCATGGCGGCGGAGCGCGCTCCGCCGCCATGGGGATTCTGACACCCCCTACCGCCATCCTGTTCCTGGCGGGTCTCCCGCCAGGAACAGGATGGCGGTAGGGGGTGCCGCGGGGCCCCTGGGGGCCCCTGCAGTGCCCATGCCAATGGCATGGGCACTGCAGGGGCCCCCGTAAGAGGGCCCTACAAAGTATTTCAGTGTCTGCTATGCAGACACTGAAATACGCGACGGGTGCCACTGCACCCGTCGCACCTTCCCACTACGCCGGCTCAATTCTGAGCCGGCGTCCTTGTGGGAAGATTGATTTGCCCTGGGCTGGCGGGCGGCCTTTTGGCGGCCGCCCGCCAGCCCAGGGCAAATCCCAAAATACCCTCAGCGGTCTTTCGACCGCGGAGCGGTATTTTGGTGGGGGAACTTTGGCGGGCAGCCTCTGCCGCCCGCCGAAGTTAGAATCACCCCCATAGGCTTCAATGGAGAACAGGGGTGCCCCGGTTCCAGTCTGCCAGCAGGTAAGTACCCGCGTCCTCGGGGGGGCATACCAGGGGGGCTTTGTAGGGCACCTGGGGGGACACAAGCAGGCACAGAAAGTACACCCTCAGTGCCACAGGGGCAGCCGGGTGCAGAGTGCAAACAGGTGTTGGGTTTCAGATAGGAATTAATGGGGAGACCCGGGGTCTCTTCAACGATGCAGGAAGGCACAGGGGGGGGCTCCTCGGGGTAGCCACCACCTGGGCTAGGCAGAGGGTCGCCTGGGGGTCGCTCCTGCACTGGAGTTCGGTTCCTTCCGGTCCTGGGGGCTGCGGGTGCAGTGTTGGTTCCAGGAATCGGGTCCCTTGTTACAGGCAGTCGCGGTCAGGGGAGCCTTTGGATTTCCTCTGCAGGCACCGCTGTGGCGGCTCAGGGGGGTCGTCTCTGGCTACTCACAGGCTCGCAGTCACCAGAGAGTCCACTCTGTAGTGTTGGTTTTCCACAGGTTGAGCCGGGGGCGTCGGGTGCAGAGTGGAAAGTCTCACGCTTCTGGCGGGAAACGTGAAGTCTTTAAAGTTGCTTCTTTGTTGCAAGAAAGTTGCAGATTGTTGAATAGGGCCACTGTTCACGGGAGTGGAAATAGGGACAATGGCTGCCATCACAGGAGTTTCTTGGTCCTTGGTTGCAGGGCAGTCCTCTGAGGCTTTAGAGGTCGCTGGTCCCTGTTGGATGCGTCACTGTTGCAGTTTTCTTCGAAGATGGGAGACAGGCCGGTAGGGCTGGGGCCAAAGCAGTTGTCGTCTCCATCTTTACTGCAGGGTTTCAGGTCAGCAGTCCTTCTTCTGGTTAAGGTTGCAGGAATCAAGTTTCCTAGGTTCTAGGGGCCCCTAGATACTAAATTTAGGGGTGTGTTTAGGTCTGGGAGGGCAGTAGCCAATGGCTACTGTCCTTGAGGGTGGCTACACTCTCTTTGTGCCTCCTCCCTGTGGGGAGGGGGGCACATCCCTAATTCTATTGGGGGAATCCTCCATCCACAAGATGGAGGATTTCTAAAAGTAAGGGTCACCTCAGCTCAGGACACCTTAGGGGCTGTCCTTATTGGTGGGTGACTCCTCCTTGTTTTTCTAATTATCTCCTCCAGCCTTGCCGCCAAAAGAGGGAGCAGTGGCCGGAGGGGTGGGCATCTCCACTAGCTGGGATGCCCTGTGGTGCTGTAACAAAAGGGGTGAGCCTTTGAGGCTCACCACCAGGTGTTACAGTCCCTGCAGGGGAAGGTGTGAAGCACCTCCACCCAGTACAGGCTTTGTTCCTGGCCACAGAGTGACAAAGGCACTCTCCCCATGTGGCCAGCAACATGTCTGGTGTGTGGCAGGCTGGCAGAAACTAGTCAGCCTACACTGGAAGTCGAGTAGGTTTTCAGGGGGGCATCTCTAAGATGTCCTCTGGGTGTATTTTACAATACATTGCACACTGGCATCAGTGTGGATTTATTGTGCTGAGAAGTTTGATACCAAACTTCCCAGTTTTCAGTGTAGCCATTATGGACCTGTGGAGTTTGTGTTTGACAAACTCCCAGACCATATACTCTTATGGCTATCCTGCACTTACAATGTCTAAGATTTTGCTTAAACACTGTAGGGGCATAGTGCTCATGCACATATACCCTCACCTGTGGTATAGTGCACCCTGCCGTAGGGCTGTAAGGCCTGCTAGAGGGGTGTCTTACCTATGCCACAGGCAGTGTGAGGTTGGCATGGCACTCTGAGGAGAGTGCCATGTCGACTTAGTCATTTTCTCCCCACCAGCACACACAAGCTGTGAGGCAGTGTGCATGTGATGAGTGAGGGGTCCCTAGGGTGGCATAAGACGTGCTGCAGCCCTTAGAGACCTTCCCTGGCATCAAGGCCCTTGGTACCAGGGGTACCAGTTACAAGGGACTTTCCTGGGTGCCAGGGTTGTGCCAATTGTGGAGACAAAAATACAGTTTAGGGAAAGAACACTGGTGCTGGGGCCTGGTTAGCAGGGTCCCAGCACACTTTCAAGTCATAACTTAGCATCAGCAAAGGCAAAAAGTCAGGGGGTAATTATGCCAAGGAGGCATTTCCAACCCCCCCAAACGAAAGAGGATAAGACTAACCTTTCCCAAGAGAGTCTTCATTTTCTAAGTGGAAGAACCTGGAAAGGCCATCAGCATTGGCATGGGCAGTCCCAGGTCTGTGTTCCACTATAACGTCCATTCCCTGTAGGGATATGGACCACCTCAACAGTTTTGGGTTTTCTCCTTTCATTTGTATGAGCCATCTGAGAGGTCTGTGGTCATTCTGAACCATGAAGTGAGTACCAAAGAGGTATGGTCTCAACTTCTTCAGGGACCAGACCACAGCAAAGGCCTCCCTCTCAATGGCACTCCAACGCTGCTCCCTGGGGAGTAACCTCCTGCTAATAAAAGCAACAGGCTGGTCAAGGCCATCATCATTTGTCTGGGACAGTCTGCTCCTATCCCATGTTCAGAGGCATCTGTCTGCACAATGAACTGCTTAGAGTAATCTGGAGCTTTTAGAACTGGTGCTGTGCACATAGCTTGTTTCAGGGTGTCAAATGCCTGTTGACATTCCACGGTCCAGTTAACCTTCTTGGGCATTTTCTTGGAGGTACGTTCTGTGAGGGGTTGTAGGAGGCTGGCCTGGCTTGTAGTGGGTACCAGAGGTAATACACCTTGTGCCAGGTTCAGTTATCCCTTATTAGTGTAGAAGAGGTGTTTCTGGCAGCTTAGGCTGATAGAAGGTAGCTATGGCAAAGCAGCTTAGGCTGAACTAGGAGTCATGTAAAGATCTTACTATACCACTAGTGTCATATGCACAATATCAAAAGAAAACACAATACACAGATATACTAAAAATAAAGGTACATTATTTTTATGACAATATGCCAAAAGTATCTCAGTGAGTACCCTCAGTATGAGGATGAGAAATATACACAAAATATATGTCCACAAACCAAAATTAGGCAAGTAATAGCAAAAGGAAGTAATGCAAGCAATGTAAATTTACAGTAGATTGCAATAGGAGCACATAGGTATAGGGCAACACAAACCATATACTCCAAAAGTGGAATGCGAACCACGAATGGACCCCAAACCTATGTGAGCTTGTAGAGGGTCACTGGGACTGTAAGAAAACAGTGAGGATTAGAAAATTAGCCCACCCCAAGACCCTGTAAGGTAGGTGTAAAGTGCACCTGCAACCCCCAGAGAGCACAGAAATCGTGATAGGGGGATTCTGCAAGGAAAACCAACACCAGCAATGCAACAACAGTGGATTCCCGGACCTGAGTACATGTAAGACAAGGGGACGAATTCCAAGTGTCGCGACAGTGTCGAGAGTGGGCAGGAGCCCAGGAAATGCCAGCTGAGGGTGCAAGGAAGCTGCCACCGGATGGAAGAAGCTTGGTGTTTTGCAAGAACGAAGAGGACTAGGAACTTTCCCTTTTGAGGATGGATGTCCCACATCGCGAAGAAGCTTGCAGAGGTGTTCGCACGCAGAAAGACCGCAAAAAAGCCTTGCTAGCTGCAAGGGTCGCGGTTAGGGTTTTTGGATGCTGCTGTGGCCCAGGAGGGACCAGGATGCCGCCACTTGGATGAGGAGACAGAGTGGGCGCCCAGCAAGTCAGGGAGCCCTCACAGAAGCAGGCAGCACCCGCAAAAGTACCTGAACAGGCACTTGGAAGAAGAGTGAACCAGAGTCCACGCGAAGTCACAAAAGGGAGTCCCACGACGCCGGAGGACAACTCAGAAGGTTGTGCACTGCAGGTTAGAGTATCGGGGACCCAGGCTTGGCTGTGCACAGAGGAAATCCTGGAAGAGTGCACAGGGGCCGGAGCAGCTGCAAATCACGCAGTACCCAGCAATGCAGTCTAGCGTGGGGAGGCAAGGACTTACCTCCACCAAACTTGGACTGAAGAGTCACTGGACTGTGGGAGTCACTTGGACAGATATGGTGAGTTCCAGGGACCACGCTCGTCGTGCTGAGAGGGGACCCAAAGGACCGGTGATGCAGTCTTTTGTTGCCTGCGGTTGCAGGGGGAAGATTCCGTCGACCCACAGGAGATTTCTTCAGAGCTCCTGGTGCAAGAAGGAGGCAGGCTACCCCCAGAGCATGCACCACCTGGAAACAGTCGAGAAAGCCGGCAGGATGAAGCGATACAAGGTTGCTAGTAGTCGTCTGGCTACTTTGTTGCAGTTTTGCAGGCGTCCTGAGCAGTCAGCAGTCGATCCTTTGGCAGAAGGTGAAGAGGGAGATGCAGAGGAACTCTGGTGAGCTCTTGCATTCGTTATCTAAAGAATTCCCCAAAGCAGAGACCCTAAATAGCCAGAAAAGGAGGTTTGGCGACCTAGGAAGGAGGATTGGCTACTAAGAGAGGTAAGAGCCTATCAGAAGGAGCCTCTGACGTCACCTGCTGGCACTGGCCACTCAGAGCAGTCCAGTGTGCCACAGACACCTCTGTTTCCAAGATGGCAGAGGTCTGGGACACACTGGAGGAGCTCTGGGCACCTCCCCTGGGAGGTGCAGGTCAGGGGAGTGGTCACTCCCCTTTCCTTTGTCCAGTTTCGCACCAGAGCAGGGCTGGAGGGATCCCTGAACCGGTGTAGACTGGCTTATGCAGAGATGGGCACCATCTGTGCCCATCAAAGCATTTCCAGAGGCTGGGGAGGCTACTCCTCCCCAGCCTTCACACCTATTTCCAAAGGGAGTGGGTGTTACACCCTCTCTCAGAGGAAGTCCTTTGTTCTGCCTCCTGGGCCAGAGCTGCCTGGACCCCTGGAGGGCAGAAACCTGTCTGAGAGGTTGGCAGCAGCAGCAGCTGCAGTGGAAACCCCGGAAAGGCAGTTTGGCAGTACCCGGGTTCTGTGCTAGAGACCCGGGGGATCATGGAATTGTCCCCCCAATGCCAGAATGGCATTGGGTTGACAATTCCATGATCTTAGACATGTTACATGGCCATGTTCGGAGTTACCATTGTGACGCTGTACAGATGTAGTGACCTATGTACAGTGCACGTGTGTAATGGTGTCCCCGCACTCACAAAGTCTGGAGAATTTGCCCTGAACGATGTGGGGACACCTTGGCTAGTGCCAAGGTGCCCTCACACTAAGCAACTTTGCACCCAACCTTCACAAGGTGAATGTTAGACATTTAGGTGACTTATAAGTTACATAAGTGCAGTGGTAAATGGCTGTGAAATAACGTGGACGTTATTTCACTCAGGCTACACTGGCAGGCCTGTGTAAGAATTGTCAGATCTCCCTGTGGGTGGCAAAAGAAATGCTGCAGGCCATAGGGATCTCCTGGAACCCCAATACCTTGGGTACCTCAGTACCATATACTAGGGAATCATATGGGTGTACCACTATGCCAATGTGAATTAGTGAAATTGGTCACTAGCTTGTTAGTGACAATTTGGAAAGCAGAGAGAGCATAACTACTGAGGTTCTGGTTAGCAGAGCCTCAGTGAGACAGTTAGTCATCACACAGGGTACACATACAGGGCACATACTTATAAGCACTGGGGCCCTGCCTGGCATGGTCCCAGTGACACATAGACTAAAACAACATATATACAGTGAAATATGGGGGTAACATGCCAGGCAAGATGGTACTTTCCTACAGGGGTGTTACTATTGATCCATATCCCTTTACAAACCTCCTATAGTAACCAGTCAATCCAAGGAATGCCCTGACTTGAGTCTGGGTTTTTGGAGCTACCTAGTGCAGAATAGTCTGGATCTTGGGTTGGAGTGGCTGAACCTGGCCTCCACCTACAAGGTGTCCCAAGTAAACCACAGTACCCTGCCCTATCTGACATTTAGATACCTTGATAAAGAGGCCTGCTGCTTGCAGGGCCTGCAAAACCTTCTTCAGGTGGACCAGGTGATCCTGCCAGCTGGAGCTAAAGACAGCAATATCATCAAGATAAGCTGCACTAAAGGACTCCAAGCCAGCAAGGACTTGATTCACCAACCTTTGGAAGGTGGCAGTGGCATTCTTTAAGCCAAAGGGCATCACAGTAAACTGGCAGTGCCCATCAGGTGTAAAGAATGCTGTTTTCTCTTTTGCTCCTGGTGCCATTCTTATTTACCAGTACTCTGCTGTCAAGTCAAAGGTACTTAAGTATTTGGCAGCACCCAATTTGTCAATTAACTCATCTGCTCTTGAGTTGGGATGAGCATCTGTCTTGGTGACAGAATTAAGCCCTCTGTAGTCCACACAGAACCTCAACTCTCTCGTGCCATCTTTTTTGTGAGGTTTGGGGACTAAGACCACTGGGCTAACCCAGGGGCTGTCAGAGTGCTCAATGACTCTCAACTATAGCATCTTGTGGACTTCCATGTTGATGTTTTCCTTAACTTGATCAGACTGTCTAAAAAATGTGTTTTTGACAGGCATGCTGTCCCCTGTGTCCAGATCATGGGTACATAGGTGTGTCTGACCAGGGGTTAGGGAAAAGAGCTCAGCAAACTGTTGGAGGACTTGCCTGCAGTCAGCTTGCTGTTGGCCAGAGAGGGTGTCTGAGTAGACCACTCCATCTACTGAGCCATCTTTAGGGTCAGAGGAGAGGAGATCAGGGAAAGGTTCACTCTTAGCTTCCTGTTCTTCATCTGTAACCATTAACATGTTTACATCTGCCCTGTCATGAAAGAGTTTGAGGCAGTTTACATGGATCACCCTTTTAGGGGTCCTGCTAGTGCCTAGGTCTACCAGGTAGGTGACCTGACTCTTTCCTTCTATCACTGGATAAGGGCCACTCCATCTGTCCTGAAGTTCTCTGGGAGTCACAGGCTCCAGAACCCAGACTTTCTGTCCTGGCTGAAACTCCACCATAGCAGCCTTTTGGTCACACCACATCTTCTGGAGTTTTTGGCTGGGCTCAAGGTTTTTGCTTGCCTTTTCCATGTACTCTGTCATCCTTGAACGTAGGCCTAGCACATAGTCCACTATATCTTGCTTAGGCTCATGAAGAGGTCTCTCCCAGCCTTTTTTCACAAGAGCTAGTGGTCCCCTAACAGGATGGCCAAACAGAAGTTCAAAGGGGGAAAACCCTACTCCCTTCTGAGGCACCTCTCTGTAGGCGAAAAGCAGGCATGGCAAGAGGACATCCCATCTCCTTTTGAGCTTTTCAGGGAGCCCCATGATCATGCCCTTCAATGTCTTGTTGAATCTTTCCACAGGACCATTGGTTTGTGGATGGTATGGTGTGGTGAATTTGTAAGTTTTTTAGGTAAACTGACATGAAGTTGGTACCTCTGTCAGAAACCACCTCCTTAGGAAATCCCACTCTGGTAAAGATACCAATGAGTGCTTTGGCTACTGCAGGGGCAGTAGTGGACCTAAGGGGAATTGCTTCAGGGTAACTAGTAGCATGATCCACTACTACTAGGATATATTGATTCCCTGAGGCTGTGGGAGGTTCAAGTGGACCCACTATATCCACTCCTACTCTTTCAAAGGGGACCCCCACCACTGGCTTGACAGGTGGCACAGGAGGCACAAAACTCCTTTTCTTTCTGGGACATATTGGGCCAATAGAAATGGTTGACTAACCTCTCCCATGTCTTGGTTTGTTCCAAATGCCCAGCAAGTGGAATGTCATGGGCTAAGGTCAGAATGAACTCCCTAGACTCCTGAGGCACTACCACTCTCCTAGTGGCACCAGGTTTTGTATCTCTTGCCTCAGTGTAAAGGAGTCCATCTTCCCAATAGACCCTGTGGGTTCCACTGACATTTCCTTTTGTTTCCTCAGCTGCTTGCTGCCTAAGGCCTTCAAGAGAGGGACATGTTTCTTGCCCCTTGCACAGTTTTTCCCTTGTGGGTCCCCCTGGGCCCAAGAGTTCAACCTGATAAGGTTCCAACTCCATCGACTCAGTTCCCTCAGGGGATAGAGCTTCTTCCTGAGAAGAGAGGTTCTTTTTCTTTTTCTGTGCTGAAGCTGGTTCCCCAGTCTTCTTTCCTTTTCTCTTGGAGGGTTGGGCCATTATTCCAGACTCCAACACCTCTTTTTCACCCTGAGCCTTGCACTGTGCCCTTGTCTTGACACACACCAGTTCAGGGATACCCAGCATGGCTGCATAGGTTTTGAGTTCTACTTCAGCCCATGCCGAGGACTCCAGATCATTTCCAAGCAGACAGTCTACTGGTATTGCAGAGGAGACTACCACCTCTTTCAGGCCAGTGACCCCTCCCCATTCTAAAGTTACCATAGCCATGGGATGTACTTTAGTCTAATTGTCAGGGTTGGTGACTGGATAAGTTTGTCCAGTCAGGTATTGTCCTGGGGAAACCAGTTTGTCTGTCACCATTGTGACACTGGCACCTGTAGCCCTCAAGGCATCTACTCTAGTCCCATTAATAAAGAACTGCTGCCTGTATTTTTGCATGTTAGGGGGCCAGGCAGCTAGTGTGGCTAGGTCCACCCCCCCCCTCAGAGACTAATGTAGCTTCAGTGTGGACCCTGATGTGCTCTGGGCACGCTGTTGATCCCACCTGGAGACTGGCTATTCCAGTGCTAACTGGAGTAGTAGTAGAAGTGGAACCTTTCTTGGGATAGGCCTTGTCTCCAGTTTGGTGTCCCTGCTGATTACAGCTACGACACCAGGCCTTTTCGGGATCAAAGTTTTTACCCTTGGACCCAAATGAGGATTGTGAAGAGGCTTTGGACCCACCCTCCTGAGCAGGTTTTTGGGGCCCTGTAGAAGACTCTTTACTTTTTCCCTTGGATGTCTCAACACTCTTCCACTGGGGAGGTTTTGTGACCCCTTTCAGTTGGTCACCCCCTGTGGAAGTCTTGGTCACCCTAGTCTTGACCCCATGGTCTGCCTTCTTTCCCAATTCTTGGGGAGAAATTGGACCTAGGTCTACCAGATGCTAATGCAGTTTATCATTGGAACAATTACTTAAACGGTGTTCCTTCATAAACAAATTATACAGCCCTTCATAATCATTTACACCACTGCCATTAATCCAACCATCCAGTGTTTTGACTGAGAAGTCAACAAAATCAACCCAGGTCTGGCTCGAGGATTTTTGAGCCCCCCTGAACCTAATCCTGTACTCCTCAGTTGAGAATCCAAAGCCTTCAATCAGGGTAGCCTTCATGAGGTCATAGGATTCTGCATCTTTTACACAGAGTGTGAGGAGTCTATCCCTACACTTTCCAGTGAACATTTCCCAAAGGAGAGTACCCCAGTGAGATTTGTTTACTTTTCTGGTTGCACAAGCCCTCTCAAAAGCTGTGAACCATTTGGTGATATCATCACCATCTTCGTATTTTGTTACAATCCTTTTGGGGATTTTTAGCATGTCAGTATTTTCTCTGACCCTATTTAAGTTGCTGCCACCATTGATGGGAGCTAAACCCATCTCTTGTCTTTCCCTTTCTATGGCTAGGAGCTGTCTCTCCAAAGCCAATCTTTTGGCCATCCTGGCTAGCAGGAGGTCATCTTCATTGAAGTTGCCCTCAATGCTTCCAGAGTTGCTGGACTCCCCTGTGGGAGAAGCAGCATCTCTGACTATCACTTGTGGAGTCAGGGTTTGAGAAACCCTGGGCTCCCTAACTAGGACAGGAGGGGGGAAATTATCCTCCTGGTCACTAGCTTCCCCCTCTGTAAGGTTGTCTTCAGACGGGTTGTCTCTAGCAAACTCTGCTAAGAGCTCCTGGAGCTGTACTTTGGTAGGGTTTGATCCAGTTTTTATCTTTTTTATTTTACATAGAGTCCTTAACTCTGACATCCTAAGATGCAGGTAAGGGGTGAGGTTCAGCTCCACCACCATCTCTTCTGTATTAGACACTATTGGGGGTCATTCTAAGTTTGGCGGGCGGCGGTCGCCGCCCGCCAAACTTACGCCGCCAAATGACCGCTCCGCGGTCAAAAGACCGCGGGGGCCATTCAGACATTCCCGCTGGGCCGGCAGGCGCCCGCCAAGAGAGCGCCCGCCGGCCCAGCGGGAAAGGCCCTGCAACACAGAAGCCGGCTCCGAATGGAGCCGGCGGTGTTGCAGGGGTGCGACGGGTGCAGTTGCACCTGTCGCGATTTTCACTGTCTGCTATGCAGACAGTGAAAATCATGCTGGGGCCCTGTTAGGGGGCCCCTGCACTGCCCATGCCAGTGGCATGGGCAGTGCAGGGGCCCCCAGGGGCCTCAGGACACCCGTTCCCGCCATCCTGTTTCTGGTGGTGAAAACCACCAGAAACAGGCAGGCGGGAAGGGGGTCGGAATCCCCATGGCGGTGCTGCTTGCAGCGCCGCCATGGAGGATTCTCCCAGCCGGGGCTAATCCGGCGGGAAACCGCCGGACCCGGCTGGGCGACCGCGGCTTTACAGCCGCGGTCGGAATACCACATGAAGCTCCGCCAGCCTGTTGGCGGTGCTTCCGTGGACTGCCACCCTGGCGGTCTATGACCTCCAGGGTTGGAATGAGGGCCTATTTCTCTAAAAGTTGGGATACTTTTTATGAATGTAAAACTATCTCTAGAACTTATCCAAACGTTTACAAAACTTTTAAACTCTAAAAGAAATGCTAACAGGGACTAACACAAGGTCTAGCACGACTTTTAAAAATCTAGATAAATAGCTCAAATTTCAAAAATCAGTTTCTAAGGACAATTTTCGGAATTTAGTCATGTGATCAGGTATTGGCAGAGTAGTCCAGCAAATGCAAAGTCTTGTACCCCACCGCTGATCCACCAATGTAGGAAGTTGTCTTTGTATATACTATTTCAAAGTAAGAAATAGTGTGCACAGAGTCCAAGGGTTCCCCTTAGAGGTAAGATAGTGGCAAAAAGAGATAATTCAAATGCTCTATTTTGTCGTAGTGTGGTCTAGCAGTAGGCTTATCAGAGGGTAGTGTTAAGCATTTGTTGTATACACACAGGCAATAAATGAGGAACACACACTCAAAGACTTACTCCAGGCCAATAGGTTTTTATATAGAAAAATATATTTTCTTAGTTTATTTTAAGAACCACAGGTTCAAGATTTACAAGTAATACTTCAAATGAAAGGTATTTCACCGAGGTTCTCTAGGAACTTTAAATAATCACAATATCATGTACAGTCTTTGAAAAAATTGCAATAAGCTATTTTAAAAGTGGACACTGCAAAAATCTACAGTTCCTGGGGGAGGTAAGTAAAGATTAGTTTTGCAGTTAAGTAAAACACTTACAAGTCTCAAAGTTGGGTCCAAGGTAGCCCACCGTTGGGGGTTCAAGGCAACCCCAAAGTTACCACACCAGCAGCTCAGGTGCAGAGGTCAAAGAGGTGCCCAAAACACATAGGCTTCAATGGAGAACAGGGGTGCCCCGGTTCCAGTCAGTCCAGTAAGTACCCGCGTCCTCGGGGGGCATACCAGGGGGGTTTTGTAGGGCACCGGGGGGGACACAGCAGGCACAGAAAGTACACCCTCAGCGCCACAGGGGCAGCCGTGTGCAAAGTGCAAACAGGCGTTGGGTTTCAGATAGGAAGTATTCGGGAGACCCGGGGTCTCTTCAACGATGCAGGAAGGAACAGGGGGGGCTCCTCGGGGTAGCCACCATCTGGGCTAGGCAGAGGGTCGCCTGGGGGTCGCTCCTGCACTGGAGTTCGGTTCCTTCCGGTCCTGGGGGCTGCGGGTGCAGTGTTGGTTCCAGGCATCGGGTCCCTTGTTACAGGCAGTCGCGGTCAGGGTGAGCCTTTGGATTTCCTCTGCAGGCACCGCTGTGGGGGCTCAGGGGGGTCATCTCTGGCTACTCACGGGCTCGCAGTCACCGGAGAGTCCACTCTGTAGTGTTGGTTTTCCACAGGTTGAGCCGGAGGCGTCGGGTGCAGAGTAGAAAGTCTCACGCTTCAGGCGGGAAACGTGAAGTCTTTAAAGTGTCTTTAAAGTTGCTTCTTTGTTGCAAGAAAGTTGCAGATTGTTGAATAGGGCCACTGTTCACGGGAGTGGAAATAGGGACAATGGCTGCCATCACAGGAGTTTCTTGGTCCTTGGTTGCAGGGCAGTCCTCTGAGGCTTTAGAGGTCGCTGGTCCCTGTTGGATGCGTCACTGTTGCAGTTTTCTTCGAAGATGGGAGACAGGCCGGTAGGGCTGGGGCCAAAGCAGTTGTCGTCTCCATCTTTACTGCAGGGTTTCAGGTCAGCAGTCCTTCTTCTAGTTAAGGTTGCAGGAATCTAGTTTCCTAGGTTCTAGGGGCCCCTAAATACTGAATTTAGGGGTGTGTTTAGGTCTGGGAGGGCAGTAGCCAATGGCTACTGTCCTTGAGGGTGGCTACACTCTCTTTGTACCTCCTCCCTGTGGGGAGGGGGGCACATCCCTAATTCTATTGGGGGAATCCTCCATCCACAAGATGGAGGATTTCTAAAAGTAAGGGTCACCTCAGCTCAGGACACCTTAGGGGCTGTCCTGATTGGTGGGTGACTCCTCCTTGTTTTTCTAATTATCTCCTCCAGCCTTGCCGCCAAAAGAGGGGGCAGTGGCCGGAGGGGCGGGCATCTCCACTAGCTGGGATGCCCTGTGGTGCTGTAACAAAAGGGGTGAGCCTTTGAGGCTCACCGCCAGGTGTTACAGTCCCTGCAGGGGGAGGTGTGAAGCACCTCCACCCAGTACAGGCTTTGTTCCTGGCCACAGAGTGACAAAGGCACTCTCCCCATGTGGCCAGCAACATGTCTGGTGTGTGGCAGGCTGGCAGAAACTAGTCAGCCTACACTGGAAGTCAAGTAGGTTTTCAGGGGGGCATCTCTAAGATGTCCTCTGGGTGTATTTTACAATACATTGCACACTGGCATCAGTGTGGATTTATTGTGCTGAGAAGTTTGATACCAAACTTCCCAGTTTTCAGTGTAGCCATTATGGAACTGTGGAGTTCGTGTTTGACAAACTCCCAGACCATATACTCTTATGGCTATCCTGCACTTACAATGTCTAAGATTTTGCTTAGACACTGTAGGGGCATAGTGCTCATGCACATATACCCTCACCTGTGGTATAGTGCACCCTGCCTTAGGGCTGTAAGGCCTGCTAGAGGGGCGTCTTACCTATGCCACAGGCAGTGTGAAGTTGGCATGGCACTCTGAGGGGAGTGCCATGTCGACTTAGTCATTTTCTCCCCACCAGCACAAGCTGTGAGGCAGTGTGCATGTGCTGAGTGAGGGGTCCCTAGGGTGGCATAAGACGTGCCCTTAGAGACCTTCCCTGGCATCAAGGCCCTTGGTACCAGGGGCACCAGTTACAACGGACTTACCTGGGTGCCAGGGTTGTGCCAATTGTGGAGACAAAAGTACAGTTTAGGGAAAGAGCACTGGTGCTGGGGCCTGGTTAGCAGGGTTCCAGCACACTTTCAAGTCATAACTTAGCATCAGTAAAGGCAAAAAGTCAGGGGGTAACCATGCCAAGGAGGCATTTCCTTACAGGCACCCTTTCCGTTTGGCTGGCTGGTGGCCGGGATCCTTTCCCACCTGGAGTTGCTGGGGACACTACTGTGCCCGTGGACTGGGTGGCTGAGGTGCTTGCCTGGGTTTTGACCACCCTGGCCTGACGTGAAGAACAGGGAGGAGAAAGGGTAGGGAAGAGGTCACCGGTGGAGAGGAAAAGCTTCTTACGGACATTGGGGCGGGAAAAGGGAGAAGGTCTGGGAGTGGAGGAAGAGGGAGTGGTTGTAGGAGGTGTCAGTCTGCTATGTTTGGGTGCAGGTGCATAGGCTGTATGCTGTTTTGAGATAGATAGCTGTTGGGTATCTGAGTGCTTGTGTACTTTGGGAGGAGGGGGCACAGACACAGTGGGAGAGGACACAGGGGATGTGTGCATGGATGTGGGGGTGGTGACTGCCAGTGAGGTGTGTGGTGTGTGTTCTGACAGGTGTGCTGGTGGTAGTGGATGAGGATGTAGTGCATGCAGGTGTGAGTGGAGACGCAACTGGGAGGGAGGTGGAGGAGGAGGGGGCCACAGTGGAGGCAGTGGATGTTGGTATGTCTGCATCTGGATGGTGTTTGTGTGCGTGCCTGTGGGATGAAGTATGGTGCTTGTGTTTGCCATGTCCACTCTAGTGTGTTGTCCTGTGTGCATGCTCATTTGCCTGTGTGCTTGGGATAGGTTGGGGTTTAGGGGAATGAGACTGGGAAGAGGAAGTTGGAGGGGGGGAGGGGGGAAATAGGACAATGGCTGCCATCAGAGAGGAGGCCAGAGCCTGGATTGATCTCTGTTGGGTCGCCAAGCCAGTGTGAATGCCCTCTAGAAATGCATCGGACTGTTGCGTTTGGGCTGCCAGCCCCTGGATGGCATTCACAATGGTTGACTGCCCAACAGAGATGAATCTCAGGAGGTCAATAGCCTCCTCACTCAGGGCAGCAGGGCTAACTGGGGCAGGGCCTGAGGTGCCTGAGGCGAAGGAGATGCCCACCCTCCAGGGTGAGCGGGCATGGCCAACTCACTGAGGGGCTGCTGGGAGGGCGGTGCTGGTACGGGGGGTGGCAGCTGTACCTGTAGCTGGGGTGGGCACAGAGGTGTCCGCCACCACCAGGGAGCTTCCATTGGAGGAGGTATCCATGTCTTGACTGACCCTCCAGTCTCTGCCGTGGTGCTCCCACAGCCTTTCGTCCCACTGGTGCCCTCACCGTCTGTGAACTCTGCCTCCTGGGTCCTGTGGGATGCAGCTCCCTCCGTCATGGGTGCCTCTGCTCCTCCGCCAGATGATGCTAATGCACATAAGGACAGGATGACAAAACAAAAAGGGGGAAAGAGACAAAGGGTACACTTGGTCAGTGGCGGCACCAACACCGCCATTGGCGCACACAACACACTCACACACAGGGAACAGCCCTACGCACTAGGCTATGCACTACCAGTTACAATGCTAGTCACCAGGTAGTGGGTAGGGACAGATACCGCCAACTGCAGCATACCTGGGACCCACACACCGGTTCCCAGTAGTGGATGCCTACTAGCTAGGTTGGAGGAATTTCACATCAGAACCCTGCCCAACATGGGCCTCCTCTGCAATGTCAGGCCTGGCCTACATCCCCACCCGGATACCACCCCACCAGGGGTTAAGTAGCAATGAAGGGCACTGTACTCACCCCCTTGTTGCTGCAGTGATGCTCCCAAGCGCCCATCCAGCTCCGGATAGGCCACCGCCAGTATGCGGGACATCAAGTGGGTCAGGGTTCGACAGGCACCACTTCCTCGTTGGGAGGCCACCCCCAGCTGGGCCTCCACCGTCTTCCGTGCCCAGTGTCTCAGGTCCTCCCACCGCTTGTGACAGTGGGTGATCCGCCTGCCGTAGATCCCCAGGGTCCGCACGTCCTTGGCGTTGGCACGCCATACACCCTTCTTTTGTTGGGGGCTGACCTGCAGAGGAAATAGACACAGGGAAAGGTATCACTCAGACTGTCCTGCCTGTTACACTCATGCCCCACCATGCCCCTTACCAGCCCCATTAGTACAGACATGCCCCAGCATACATGCTGTATGCTGCCCAGGGTCCATCCACCAACCCCCCCACACGAGGCCTTCACACACAGCACTCCATGCATTCATGCCCCATGCGTCGTACTCACAGTGTACTTACCTGTCTGGAGGCCCATACAGAAGTCGGTACTGGGGTAGGACCCCATCCACCAGCCTCTCCAACTCCATCGAGGTGAAGGCAGGGGTCCTTTCCCCAGTCACACGAGCCATGGTAGGTTCCAGACACAAGTCACAGCAACACATGCAGTGTAGGTCCTCTCCTGTTGAAGGTCAGGTAGCGAGTGAGTGAACAGATACAAAAGGGCGGTGACGTCCGCAGCGGTGCATACCGTCACCGCTGGCGTACATCACCATTCCCACTGTACCCCATAGGGCACAATGATAACCGATGAGGAGTTGCACGGCAGTTCCCGACCGCCTCCCGCAATGGCCCACAACATCAGGAGGAATTACCTCACTTCCACCTGTCCCTCCATACAGGACAGGTGGACGTCATTTCAGGGGGTGGGCAGGGAATGGATCCTAACTGCGTCACAGTTAACAATTGTACATTCAGGACATATGCCACTAATGAATTATTAAAATCACATCATGCATTGAACTGTAGGGGTTACAATGTACAGAAAATGACTGGCTCCTCACTCTTTTACCCCATAGATTGCAACCGCTGCAGATGAATAGGAGATGGAGTCATCCCCCAGTGTACAGACCCCTGGTGGACTTGGCAACAATGGCAACAATGGAGGACCGGCACATAATACTCACCCATAGACTTGACAGGGCTACAATCACAAAGCTGTGTGTCCAACTGGAGCCTGACCTGATATCTGCTATCCGTCACCCCACTGGGATCCCCCCTCTTGTGCAAGTGATATCTGTGCTCCATTTCTTAGCAACTGGTTCTTTCCAAGTGACAGTGGGCTTGGCAGCAGGAATGTCATAGCCAATGTTTTCAATAGTGCTGACCAGAGTGTTGTCTGCCCTGATTAAACACATGTGCAGCTACATCATTTTCCCCCAGGTGGAAGATTTAGCCACAGTGAAGGCTGACTTCTATGCAATGGGACACATCCCCAACATTATTGGGGCTATTGATGGAACACATATATCATTTGCCCCCCCCCGAAATGAACAGGTCTTCAGAAATCAAAAAGGTTTTCCCTTGATGAAAGTGCAGATGGTGTGTTTGGCGGACCAGTACGTCTCCCATGTCAATGATGAGTATCCTGGGTGGGTGCATGATGCTTTTTTCCTGAGGAATAGCAGCATCCCAAATGTGATGGGCCAACTCCAGAGGCACAGGGTGTGGCTAACAGGTGAGCCCTGGTTCCCACCCAGTGGATTTTGGTGTATGGGTACGGTGTGGGCCATAAGGTTTAGTATATGGCTAAAAGGTGTCCCTCGATATTTGCAGGTGACTCTGGTTACCCCAAACTCTAATGGCTACTGACCCCTGTGAGGAATGCCAGGACAAGGGCAGAGGAAAGTTACAATGAGGCACATGGGTGAACAAGAAGGATAATTGAACGTACATTTGGCCTCCTGAAGGCGAGGTGTCGGTGCCTCCATCTAACAGGTGGATCCCTGTGCTACTCACCCAAGAAGGTCTGCCAGATCATCGTGACATGCTGTATGTTGCACAACCTTGCTTTGAGACACCATGTGCTTTTCTGCAGGAGGAAGAGAGTGAAGATGGCCTTGCGGCAGCAGTGGACCCTATGGACAGTGAAGATGAGGAGGCAGAGGATGAGGACAACAGGACTGCTGTGATACGTCATTACTTCCAATGACACACAGATAAGACAGTCTAGCTTCACATTTCATTGACAGCTTAATGTTTGACATTGACACTGACAGGCTGTGACTACCTACTTCTATGGCCACTCATTGTACCCTTTGGCATCTCTATTTGCAGATATTGGTTCCCCACTATCACTCCTGGTGTGTTCACTGCAGCCAACTACAGGTCTTTCCTATGTATACATTACAGTTGAACTGCAATGTTTAAAACTTGTTAAATGAATACATACTTAAATCATTTGACATACTCCATAAAAGTGGGTAGTGCAATAGGCTGGGGTGATGATGGAGGAAAGTCCAGGGTAGAGTCCATTCTATTGGTAGCACAGATGCATTGTTCAAGGGGGCATAGGAAGGGGAGAAATGGCAGTTCAAGTTAAACAGGGTGACAGAGTGGGACACAAGGGTGACATTCAGGAGAGTCTTATTTCCTGGTGGGGGTCTTGGCAATAGTTTCTGGCTTCTGCCTGGATGGCAGGGAATGCTTGCGGGGTGGTTCTCCTTCTGCAGGGGGAGGGGTGCTTGTGGCCTGTTGGTCCTGTAGCGGGGCCTCCTGTCCACTAGCGACAGCGGAGGTGGAGGGCTGTTCAGTAGTCTGGCTAGTGGCAGGGGCCCGCTGGTGTGACACTGCCTCTCTCATAATGTTGGCCATGTCTGCCAGCACCCCTGCAATGGAGACCCGAGTGGTGTTAATGGACTTCAAGCGCTCCCTTATCCCCAGGTACTGTCCCTCCCGCAGCCGCATATTCTCCTGCAACTTGTCCATGATCTGGCCCAGCGTATCCTGGGAATGTTGGTATGCTCCCTGGATCACAGAGAGTGCCTCCTGAAGAGTCGGTTCCCTGGGCCTGTCCTCCCCTTGGCGCACAGCAGTCCTCCCAGCTTCCCTGTTGTCCTGTGCCTCTGTTCCCTGAACCGTGTGCCCACTGCCACTGACCCCAGTTCCCTGATTGTCCTGGGTTTTTAGGGTGCCCTGGGGTCCCTGTAGAGGTGGACACACTGCTGATTGATGTGTCCTAGGGACAGAGGTATGGGCCCACTGGGTGGGTGCTGTGGTGGTGTTTCCAGATGGGGGTGGCTCTGTGGTGGTGTGTGATTATGCCTGGGTAACCGACTGTCCGGAGGTCCCTGATGGGCCAGGTTGGTCATCCAGATCCTGGCGAGCAGAGCTGCTGTCATCACTGTGGGCCTCTTCTGTGGGGGGACTGGATGATGCTGGCACCTCTTCTCCTGTGACATTGGTGGGGATACCTGTGGGGATGTAAATGGGGATGTAAATGCAGTGTTATTGGTTCTGTGTGTGACATATTGTGCATGGGTGGGTTGCTCTCTATGGTTGTTATTACCCTGGCAGCTTTGCCTTGTGTGAGATTTTATTTGGTGGGCTAGCTGTTTCCCTCTGGTGTGCATGCTTTAGTGATAGGTGTACATGAAGGTTTGTGAGTGGTGTCCATGCATTGGTGGTGCATGCAGGGCTTGGGATTGGGATGGGTGAGATGTGATGGTGGGGTGTGTGGCTGGTGTTGGACTGATGGGAGTGAGGGTGGGGGTATGTGATGGCATGCAGGTAGGGGGGGTGATAGAAATAGTTGAGAGTTTACTTACCAGAGTCCAGTCCTCCTCCTACTCCTGTAAGGCCCTCAGGATGCATGATTGCCAAGACTTGTTCCTCCCATGATGTTAGTTGTGGGGAAGGAGGTGGGGGTCCACCGCCAGTACTCTGTACAGCTAGTTGGTGTCTTGCTGCCACGGAACGCCCTTTCCCTCGTAGGTCGTTCCACCTCTTCCTGATGTCTTCCCTTGTTCCTGGGTACTGTCCCATGGCATTGACCCTGTCTACGATTCTCCGCCATAGCTCCATCTTCTTAGCAATGAATATCTGCTGCACCTGTGATCCAAATAGCTGAGGCTCTACCCGGATGATTTCCTCCACCATGACCCTCAGTTCCTCCTGTGAGAAAGTAGCGTCTTTCTAGCCTTGTTACCCCCACTTTTGGCCTGTTTGTGAGTATATGTCAGGGTGCTTTCACTGTCTCACTGGGATCCTGCTAGCCAGGGCCCAGTGCTCATAGTGAAAACCCTACGTAGTCAGTATGTTTGTTATGTGTCACTGGGACCCTGCTAACCAGGACCCCAGTGCTCATAAGTTTGTGACATATATGTATGTGTTCCCCGTGTGATGCCTAAATGTCTCACTGAAGCTCTGCTAACCAGAACCTCAGTGGTTATGCTCTCTCTGCTTTCCAAATTGTCACTAACAGGCTAGTGACCAATTTTACCAATTCACATTGGCATACTGGAACACCCTTATAATTCCCTAGTATATGGTACTGAGGTACCCAGGGTATTGGGGTTCCAGGAGATCCCTATGGGCTGCAGCATTTCTTTTGCCACCCATAGGGAGATCTGACAATTCTTACACAGGCCTGCCAGTGCAGCCTGAGTGAAATAACGTCCACGTTATTTCACAGCCATTTACCACTGCACTTAAGTAACTTATAAGTCACCTATATGTCTAACCTTCACCTGGTGAAGGTTGGGTGCAAAGTTACTTAGTGTGTGGGCACCCTGGCACTAGCCAAGGTGCCCCCACATTGTTCAGGGCAAATTCCCCAGACTTTGTGAGTACGGGGACACCATTACACGAGTGCACTATACATAGGTCACTACCTATGTATAGCGTCACAATGGTAACTCCGAACATGGCCATGTAACATGTCTAAGATCATGGAATTGTCATCCCAATGCCATTCTGGCATTGGGGAGACAATTCCATGATCCCCCGGGTCTCTAGCACAGAACCCGGGTACTGCCAAACTACCTTTCCTGGGTGTCCACTGCAGCTGCTGCTGCTGCCAACCCCTCAGACAGGTTTCTGCCCCCCTGGGGTCCAGGCAGCCCTGGCCCAGGAAGGCAGAACAAAGGATTTCCTCTGAGAGAGGGTGTAACACCCTCTCCCTTTGGAAATAGGTGTGATGGCTGGGGAGGAGTAGCCTCCCCCAGCCTCTGGAAATGCTTTGATGGGCACATATGCTGCCCATCTCTGCATAAGCCAGTCTACACCGGTTCAGGGATCCCCGAGCCCTGCTCTGGCGCGAAACTGGAAAAAGGAAGGGGGAGTGACCACTCCCCTGACCTGCACCTCCCAGGGGAGGTGCCCAGAGCTCCTCCAGTGTGCCCCAGACCTCTGCCATCTTGGAAACAGAGGTGTTGCTGGCACAATGGACTGCTCTGAGTGGCCAGTGCCAGCAGGTGACGTCAGAGACTCCTTCTGATAGGCTCTTACCTCTCTTAGTAGCCAATCCTCCTTCCTAGGTAGCCAAACCTCCTTTTCTGGCTATTTAGGGTTTCTGCTTTGGGGAATTCTTCAGATAGCGAATGCAAGAGCTCACCAGAGTTCCTCTGCATCTCCCTCTTCACCTTCTGCCAAAGGATCGACCGCTGACTGCTCAGGACGCCTGCAAAACCGCAACAAAGTAGCAAAGACGACTACTGCAACCTTGTATCGCTTCATCCTGCCGGCTTTCTCGACTGTTTCCTGGTGGTGCATGCTCTGGGGGTAGCCTGCCTCCTTTCTGCACCAGGAGCTCTGAAGAAATCTCCTGTGGGTCGACGGAATCTTCGCCCTGCAACCGCAGGCAACAAAAGACTGCATCACCGGTCCTCTGGGTCCCCTCTCAGCACGACGAGCATGGTCCCTGGAACTCAGCAACTCTGTCCAAGTGACCCCCACAGTCCAGTGACTCTTCAGTCCAAGTTTGGTGGAGGTAAGACATTGCAGCACCGGTCTGACGAGGAGATTGCCCAGTGATGAAACTTGGCATCCTAATGGATGGTTGAGGGCTCTCCTGATTTGCTGACTCTGTCCACCCTGCATATATTTTTTGAGTGATATATATACAAAATATTTTTTATATATATTGGAACAGTGTACTCCGTTTTTTATACATAAGGTTTTGGGAGACCGTACACTGGACCAGAATCCTCCCAGTCCCTCTCTTTGTTTCATTGGTTTGAAAAGCAGCTGTGCTGTGGAACTTGTTTATGTTTCCCTAATTGGGTCTATTTACGACTAATAATTGTCATCTTTTCCGTCTAGTGTGACGATGGATAATTTCCAAGGTCTCAGCTACGACGATGAGGTTGTTTCAGCCATATTACAGGCCCCCTCTATTCTCGCAAGTGATGGCTCCGTCCCCACGGGAAGCCTCAAGGAGGATTGGGACAAACTATCCTCCTTGAAGCGTGAGTTGATTAAGACCATAATGCATGGGACAATCATGACTGAATATCTCAGAGCCAATATTGCCCCAAACGGTCTACTTTTTTCTAATATGCCTAGGATTTTCCTGCAGGATCTAGCCTTTAGAAAAGACTGGGCTCAGATCGCGTGGAAGTGTACTAGGGATTGGCTTGGTTTGATCATTAACACTTCCAAACGTTTAGCAGAGTCAATTACTGTACAAATTAATTGTGTAGAGAGTACAATCAAGACTAGGGTCACTCTGGCAGCATTCAAAAGCCGCCTACTTGAGATTAATTCAGAACTCAACGACACCAAAGAGTTCTTGACCCAACAAAAAATATCCAAGTTACAAAAGGATATTAAAAAGTTAGAACGAGAGAAGGTCTATCCCTATATCAGGGAAGACTTTGAGGCGGATACACAATCTCGTTCATCTGACGAGTCCATAGTATCTAACAAAAAGACTCGGAACTACAGCAGTAGCTCCTCATCTGACTGATGGAGCACTGATGAGAGTATGCTACAACCTCTCTTTAACCACCCCCAATACCCGCCCAACCAGCCTTTCTTCTGGCAACCTCCATATCCATTCTTCCAACCTCGCCCTATGTTGCCCTATGGGCCTTTTTTAGGCCGCGGCCAGGGCAGAGGAAGAGGCAGAAGGAGAGGAAGAGGCAGGTGAGTACACTGGGGCAGAGAGGAACCACAAATGGTGACCCGGAGTCAGGGCAATATTTCTCCACCAAAGACTTAGTAGTCAACTTATCGAACAGACAACTTTCGGTACACGAATCAAAAGCCCTTAACAGGGGTTTAGGTTTTGTACCTACACCATCTGAGGATTCCTTTTGTTTACATTGCGAACTCTCCCAATTCTTTAGAAAGATCCGCCTCCATTTCTTTTTCAAGGACCAAACAAGACCTCCCACAGTTGAGGATACAGGTTTGAGAAAGCCTTCCTCTTTCGTTCCACCATCTAATTCTCTCCCATATGAGGTTCTGGCTTTTTAAAAAGCTGTTTTATTAGACCTGGAGAATATCCATCCCAAACAACCTTTTGTCAACCTACCCACTCTCGAAAGGGAGGCCCTTAGAACGCTGTCTACCGATCAGTCCATAGTGATAAAACCAGCGGACAAAGGAGGGGCAATAGTCATCATGGACACTTCTGACTACAGGCATGAGTGTCTCCGCCTTTTAAGTGACACAACATATTATGCACCATTAACTCGTGACCTAACTAGTGAGTTACAGACCCAGATTAGAAGTATGATTGAAGAGGCTCGTGATAACTCTTGGATTTCCCCTAAAGAAGCGGAGTTCCTAGATACTACCTATCCTCGTATCCCATACTTTTATTGTCTACCTAAAATTCATAAGGGTATATTACCTCCCCCAGGCCGCCCTATTGTATCGGGCATTGGCTCAATTCTAGAACCCTTGTACACCTTTTGTGACTTCTTTCTCCAACCTTTGGTGAGAAATTCGAGTACTCACCTTAAAGACACCAAGGATGTACTTAATCTGATTGAGACTGTCAACTCCACTTTGTGTGTCCAGGCCTTAATTACCTTGGATGTAGAGGCCCTCTATACTAATATTCCCCAGGAGGCCACTCTACAGGTTCTGGAGACTGCCCTACTCCAGAGTTCCTGGTCTTCACCCACTCCAGTTCAATTTGTGATGCAATGTGCTGAATTAGCCATGACTAAAAATGTTTTTCAGTTTGAGGAATCACTCTTTCACCAGATTCGAGGCACTTCCATGGGCAGCACATTCGCGCCTAGCTTGGCCTGCCCTTTACATGTACCATTTTGAGAAATTGTTCATCGTACCTACGTCTAACCCATTCTTTGATAACATCAAGTTGTGGCGTAGGTATATAGATGATATCCTTATTATTTGGCAAGGCCCGCTCCAGGATGTTGAACTTTTCACGAACTGGGTCAATACCCTGGATCCCTTTTTGAGATTCACGGCTCACGTTTCAGCCACGCAAGTCTCCTTTTTAGACTTAGTGATCAGCATTGTCGATGGCAAACTGGCAACTGACACTTATCCAAAGAGCACTGACCGTAACAGTTTGCTATTATACGACAGCTACCATCCAAAGGCTCTACGTGACAATCTTCCTGTAGGCCAATTTCTGAGGCTACGGCGTAATTGCAGTACGGTCGAATTATTTGACATTCAGGCCCTTGATTTGAAACGTAAATTACGCAATCGCCACTATCCTCGTAATATCATTAACCCGTCCTATAAGAGAGCTCGGAAAAACCACAGGGAGGCACTTCTGGCACCTATGGTGAAGGAAACAGAGGCCCGTATGACTTGAGTATCAGCATACACCCCTCTGTCCAACTTAGTGAAGAAACTTATCAACAAACGTTGGAACATTTTACAGAGTGGGGTAACCTTTATTCCTTGGCCCCTGTTTGCCTTCAAACGGTCACCCAATATTAGAGACATGGTCGTCCACACATGGCCCGCCAACAAGCGGATGTGCTAAAACAAACCACCTTATGGCATCTGCCTCCAGTCACCGGACATTTTCCTTGTGGTTCCTGTAACATCTGCCCTTTGACCAAACGTGTTGACTCTTTGGACTTGAAACACGTCGGAACTTGGCATCTCAATAAACATACTAACTGCAACACACAACACTGTATTTACATGATCACCTGCCCTTGCGAGTTACAGTATGTTGGGATGACTACCAGACCTGTGAAACAGAGAATCAACGAACATCGGAGCAACATAAGGTGCTCCTGGATTACTACAAAATTGAGCTCACATTACTTGGAAGCCAATCATGGTCACAATGATATGTGGTGGGTCGTCCTACAGGTCCCCAAATCTAGTAATAATGACCCTCAGTATCTGTTTAAGACAGAACAATGTTGGGTCTTCCGACTCAAGACATCCAGCGAGGGGTTAAATGATGATATCACTTGGTGCTCCCTGTTCCCGTGACTTACTTATGACATTCAATCCATCCACTGGCTTGACTTTCCTTCACTTTGTACTACTCTTACACTGATTATCATGTCTATATTGTTTATATCAGTATAAGTAACAACATGACAAACTTTATATCTGTCCCCTCAATTTTCACTGAGGATTTCTAATATCCTACATATGAGGACAGAGTATGTCTTTTTCGTTCATTTGCATATATCGACCCCGATTACTGTGTAGGGGTTTATTTCAACGTTAGATGTCCAATATGGCTTTTTTCCATCTTATGAGGAGGCACCCTCCAGTGTCCCTACTACTAATATGGCTGCCTGATTTTGCCTGTAGATATTTTCTCCAATGGCCGGGAATACCAGTAAGACAGCTGCCGCTACTTCGAACGGTTGTCCATCTTCTATTGTTTTGGCTTTGGACAGAGCAGCTTCCGGCACGAATAGTTTCCGGTTCAAACGCGTCTTGTTCGTGCTTCGAACCTCGACGGTTTTTAGCCTGCTGACGCGCTGTATGGCGTCTTTCAGGCGTGCACCTCGGGGCAGGTTCACACGCAGGACCGGCAGGAGACCAAGTAAGTCTGCATGCGATCCCACTTCTAAGTTTTAATTTCTCTCGAGGTACCGATGTGTGTAATTATCCACCTTTTTAATGCCATCGGCTCTCTCCTGCATTGCACATTAGGAATCAGGAGTGATTGTACAGTTTCAAAGAGACCAATTCTCTTTGGAATGTCTGCTTTTGGTTTTGTTTCTTTACTATCTACAAACAGTATTCTGACTCTATGTTTAAAACTGTTGCCACCTGTATACAATTTAATGTGTACAGGCTACTACCATTTGACATACTGGGCTACAATAGGGCACACTCTGTCCTTTTGATTACAGAATCATCCATATGTATTTATTTAATCCATGCACTGCATCTCAATTTGTTTATACCTAGTAATTCTTCTGTGGTTTTGAGGCTTGCGCGTTCCTATGATGTTTATCCTTCATTATGGGATGGTAAGCCTTTCTATGTATTATGTTCGTCTGTACCACACTTTTGGGACCGGGGCTTCAGTGAATATTTTACTGTTTGCATTACTCAAACTTTGATGTTTTGTTTGTGCTTTCACCTTTATGCAGGGTGACTGATTGACCAAATCGACGTTGACAACTAGTCTTCATACAGTAAGTGACCTCCCAGCACTTATGACATACTATTAAATAGGAGAAGTAGTTTTAGGGTCCTGATGAAGCGTCATTGGATCATTTCTATGACCGTTAAGATGCGAAACATGTTGACCAGAATACGTTAGGACTAGGTACACTTCCTTTTCCTTTTTACGGAGTGTAGTGGGACATTATCCCCGGTATCTCACTCCCTCTAATTTTTAATCTTGACTTGAACCTTCCTTCTGATCCATTAAAATTGTGATGTTAGAGGTTGAAAGCCAATTTTAATCCACTTTCCTCTCCTTTTGTTTTTTGACAGTCAGTTTCCATTTCAGACCCCATTTTGCTAATATTAAATTTCGGTTGAGTACCACCTCCGATTTCGTGGTGGTCCACCAGACATTGCAGCACCGGTCTGACGAGCAGATTGCCCAGTGATGAAACTTGGCATCCTAATGGATGGTTGAGGGCTCTCCTGATATTGTTGACTCTGTCCACCCTGCATATAAATATATATATATATTGGAACAGTGTACTCCGTTTTTTATATCTCAGAAGAACACCTATGGGTGTACTACCTGTGCTGGGGTCTCTAAACCTACATGCCCTACCATATACTAGGGACTTATAGGTAGGTTGATACTGCCAGTTATAATTAGCCTAATTTGTATATCCACTTTACAATGACCACTGGCCTTGGGACTGGTTAGCAGTATCCAGGGCACAGCCAAGAGTCAGTAACTACCAGTATCTGTCTAAAACGTTTGGGAGTGACCAGGGCAAAAAAGGAGGACTTTCCTACAATGGGAGTCTGACTCTCTGTGTTCTGCCGGTCAGGAAGGAGCATATCCACTGTAGGGCCTTGTCGCAGATGCCAGGTCCTTGTAGTCTGGAGCAGAGGGTGTGATGGGAGACTGTGTCAAAAGCAGCCAAGAGGGCCAGTAGGATGAGGGCTGCTGTTTGGCCGTGGTCGAGGAGAAAGCGGATGTCATCTGTGGCAGCAAGGAGGGCGGTCTCTGTGTTGTGGTTGCTCCTGAAGCCTGACTGGGAGATGTCCTGGATGTTGTTATTATCAATGTGCTTGCAGCAGCTGTGCGTTGATGGCCTTTTAGATTACCTTAGCTGGGAAAGGTAGTAGAGAGATGGGGCAATAGTTCTTGAGATCCAGAGGCTCGTCCGTGTGTTTTTTCAGGTGTGGTCGGATTTCAGCGTGCTTCCAGTCTCCGGGAAAGGTAGACGCTTCCAAGAAACAGTTGAGAGTGTGGTGCAGATCGTGTGCGATGGAGGTGTTGGCTTTGTTGAAAATGTGGTGGGGGCAGGGATCCATAGGTGCTCCTGAGTGAATACTACTCATGATGGAGAGGGTGTCGCCCATGGTGAGGGTGGCCCACGAGTGCAAGATCTGCAAAGGTTTGGGGGATCCAGCCTGGATGGTTGTAGGTGGGTTCGAGGGTTTTGGGGTCCGAAGCTGTTGTAGATGTCCATGATTTTTCAGTGAAAGAAGGTGGCCAGTCTGTCACATAGGCCCTTAGATGGAGGGATGTTTGCAGCTTCTGATTTGGTTTGGCAAACTCCTTGACCATGATGAAGAGCTCTTTGGCATTGTGTGCGGTGCTGTTGATACGGTCCAGCAGGGCGGTTTTCCTGATGGATCTTATGAGGTGGTGGTGAAAGTTGATGGCGGATTTGAAAGCCGTGAGGTCCTCTGGAGTCTTGCTGTTCCTCCATTTTTTTCTAGACATTTGCAGGTGCGCCTTGAGTCCTGGAGTGCGGGGGAGAACCAGCTGGCCTTCCTGGGGTTGTGTTTGCCTGAGGTCGTTCGGAGTGGCGCTAGGAGGTCGGCGTATTTGGAGATCCATTGGTGGAAGTTTTGTGCCAAGATGTTTGCATCCGTGGCGGGGAAGGTGTGCTTCGCAGGGAGGGGGGCAGGGCCACAGGGGCAGCAGCAGCAGTGACAGAGCATGGGGAGAACAAAAGGCACAAAAAAGTGGAAAATATAGAAAAAAAGAGAAAAGAAGACAGGAAGAAAATTGATGACAGAAAGCAAAGAGACACACAGACATGTACAGATGGCCACTAGACCACCAGGGATGAGGCACAGGTGGGTGCCTGCGGGTGGAGGTGGGCCTTAAACTGAGAGTCAGGAAGGCTTTCAGTCAGATCAGCAGCAGCAATAGCAGCAACTAGTGGAGCTGCACAGAGAGGAGTGGGCAGACGCTGACCAGGAGGTTAGAGGAGTAGTCCCCTCACTGCACAGTGGCCGCCATTAAGAAGGGGAGGGAGGTGGGAGAGTATGGTCAGCTGGGAGGGCAGGAAAGCGCTTTGCAGGGAGTGGGGCGGGCCACAGGGGCCGCAGCAGCAGGGATGGAGTACGGGACAGAAAAAGGTGCAAAAAAGTGGGAAATGGAGAAAAAGAGACCCATGCATTAAATAACAATGCTAAGCAAGCTTAGTGCCATTATTTAGCCCCGCCTCTCACCCGTGCATCATTTTAGCACAGGAGGATAAATATGGAGCTATGGGGATTGCACCATTTTTTGGATGGGAATGCCTACCTTGCATTTCATTGACGCAAGGTAGGTTAATGCATCCAAAAAATGGTGCAAACATCTAGATTTAGACCTATTTAAACATTGCCATCTTTCTAAAATAATTGTGAAAAATTCTGAGGGGGAGCCCAATGATTTTTATTTTTCAACTGGGGGTGCGCGGCATTAAAAAGTTTGAAGACCACTGCTGTAGTGGGTGGCAAAGTGGGTGCTGCAGTCCACTAGTGACATTTACCTAACAGGTCCTGGGTTACTTTGTTTCATACACTGGAGACTTATAAGCAAATGAAATATGCCAGTTAAGTGTATAACCAATTCAGCATGTTTGTAGGGGTCAGAGTTCAGCAGAGTCCCAGCGCACAGAGTCAAACAAAACTGTGGCATCTGCCCACAAAAAAGGGTGTGATTATGCAAAAAAGAGGCATTTACCTACACACACTTTTCCCCACAAATAGGAGTTCATGTAACATCTACACTGATCTTCTGCAATCAGAGAAATAAAACATTCATGCTTTCAGGAAGAATCTAAAACTCATCTTTTACATCACTCCCAGAGCTAACGGATATCCTCCTTAACTGTTCAGCGAAGTTGACTGCAACTATGCTTTATTCATATCTTACAATCTACTGATACTTTGCAAAAACACATAAATGTAAGATTAAGAACATAAATGTGTTCTTAAATATCTTTTGCTACATCCCTTTGCTACCATGAAGTTATTCATAGTATTTAATTGCTTGTTTTGTATAATTTAAAACAGCAACTCTTAATTTGTATGTAAAGGTCAAATACCTTTTGGTGCTGAAATGATATATCAGACTATAAAATAAAAGGGTGGCTGAGGTGGCTGAGAAAGGAGCAGATCCGCAGAACTGAGGATGGGAAGGGGGACACACTGCAGTACCTATAATTTATGGGCCCAAACTCATGAGCATTTGCTGTCATAGTTCTGATGAAATATAGATAGGCGTCAGACCGCTGGAAAGTAGTGGATATCTAGAGATTGGACATATTTTATCATCACATAATTAAAGGTTGCATTGTCAGTTTCGAGACCATTTCAGCAGAAAAAAGGTAAAGATGCAACAGAGCAGCACTCTCACACGTTCTATCACCTTTTACTATAAAGTTCACTTAGCTAAACAATTGTATGTGAGAAAAATCATAGTGCCGGGGAAGTGGCAGCATAGTCTTTCAAAATCGTTTTAGCGAAGTAAAATAAAAGTTGCCACAAGCAGAAGTGTATGCGTGTGCAGGGCCGTCTTTAGCCCTGGGGTGCCCAGTGTGTCAGTCTTTTTTTGGTGCCCCCGCTCTATGGCCCCTTCTCCACGAATTCCCTCACTCCAGCAGTGACCCTCATCTCTCCATAGCCCCTCTCTGACATGCATTTCATTTTTTTTAGCGCAACTCATAGTTCACTCGCACTCGGGGCCTCATTTACAAGAGGCTTGAGCCGCCGGTGCATCACTTTTTTTGATGCACTGGCGGCGCAGGTTGCATGCCCATATCTACAAGGCCACACATGCCACTCTGCATGGCTTTTCATGGCCTTGTAGATATGGAGTAAGGCAACTCAGCGCAAGTTGCTGCGTTGACTTATTTTGCGTTAAAGAGGCATTCCATAGATATTGCCGTGGGTGTTCCTACACAACATCCATGGATTTTGAAGCATTCCCAGATTCGCAAGGTTTTGTAAACCTGGGAATGCGTCAAAAGCCTAGCCAACCCAAGGGTGCTGTGAGGATGGTGCAACGGGGAAAAATAACATTATTTCTCCCTGTTTGTTTCCTCTTTCTATGTGTGCTGCATTTTGCAGCACACATAGAAAGAGGAAAACACCTCTTGTGATTGTTTTTGTGCTGGAAGGTGCCCCTTCCTGTACAAAAACAATCATTCCTTCAATTCAGGCACCCTTGCAGCATGAGTTGGCAGATGACAGCAATTTGCGTGCCAGTACAGGGGAAAAGGACAAGAATGTGTCATATCTTATAGACCAGTGGTTCCCAATCTGTGCGCCGCGGCTCCCTGGTGCGCCGTCAAAACTAGCCAGGGGTGCCGTGCACAGTTTGGGAACCATGCTAGGTGTACATGAACTAAGAGAGACGAGCATTACAAATCCCCAAACCAGTGAAAATAGACGGTTAGTCCATTGTGCTGATATATAAAAACATTTTGTCAGAGGACAAGGAGGCGAGCGTTCATTCAATAAATTAACACCCTGCCCAGAGAGGGGAAGCGTACGCTTTTCCTCGTTTACTACAAAGATTTGCTGTCTTGATCGTTTGTTTCTCCTTCCACTTTTTTCCATTAACAAGGCAAGTCGCTCTCTGATTCAAGGTGGCTGCGAGCATTAGGACACAATGTCAGCGGTGACAGCGCTGCACTGAAGGGTACCTTGGCAGGCAGTCACCCCCATACAGTTAATATCCCATCTCTCCATGCCGCCTGCTCTCTGCAGCATGTGCTTTTCTTTCTGCACATTTCTTCCAGTTTAAAAAGTGGCCTTTTATGTGTGGCTGACGGTATGGAGTAGGCTTGGATGTACAGTAGTCCATCACTTCGAGAAAGGTGCTGACACTGTTTCACAACGTCTGAACGGGCCCACAGTTTACATTCCTGGCTCTGCAGTTGACTTTGTGCCCCTGCCACGTTTGCATAGTTTTGAGATTATATGGCAGCATTATTGTTGGGCATTCTAAAGCTACCCCTCCCCTCCATTCTTACTGACCAAGCTACGCTCCTGCTTTTACTGTTACTAGTTTTGCAGGTCTGGAGTATCGCACTGTGGGAAAGCTGCATGTGAGGGCAGAGATTAACATTAATTTGCAGGCAAGCTCCTGGGTTTGGTGGGATCCTGGGTAGGTGTGTGAGCAATGACTACGCAAGTTGATGAAAGATCTGTGCACCTTTAACTCTTGCCAGAAAAAATATGTTACACCCACTGTGTCCTGCAGCATGGGCTAAGATTTCAGGCAGAGTAACTTTACTCAGCAACATATGCTTTCATATAGCAGGGGCACAGGTTGTATGTCATAATTTCTGGTGACATTGTCATTATTCTTGGTGGTAATTTTTTCAGCTAGCAAACCCTGCCTCTTTTTGTCACAGAATGCTGGCAGTTACGAAAGCATTACAGTAAAACATTAGCAAGTTAATAACAATACCCATACATAAATTCAAATGTAAGTAATTAAATCTTAGTATGTTTAATTAAAATGTCATCCACATTATCATATAAAGCAGCAAATAAATAATTATTTTACACTTAAATATTAGACAATAACACACAAAATCATCAACTCTGTAGAGCTGTGGTCTCTTTCGTTCACAGCGCTATACCTCCCTATTGCGGGCAACTCCTAAAAATGCAAATGCAAATGAACATACTGTTGAATCAGTAAATCATAGATAGACGTGGTTTGCTTATCGGTAAGTCCATCCTCCAAAGCTCTCAATGCTTGCTTTCACAAGTAAGGACACCCTACTTTCTGTCTCCCAGAAGAAGTCCACTGTGTCTCCTCCGTCCACTGCGGGTGTAGCAAGGCCTGTTGCGTGAGTGGGAGAAGGGTGGTGATAATATTGTTCCTTGTGACCAGGCTTTCAGTGCGTCCACGCTAAGTCTTCGCCTCCTTAGTGCCTCAAATACAGAGCTGCCTATCTCTGGTTACTGTATGGTGCCCTCGACTGAGCAGGCTTCGAGGCAGGAAGAAGATCTGGTCTCCTCTGGGGCCACAGGGTGACCTGCATAGCATTCCCCAATGCAAAGCCCAGAGGAGCCTGTCCCTCTCCATTTCCACTTACTAAAACCACTCACAAAACACCAGTTTGTAGCTTACAGGCAGGCTTGAGCTTGTGGTGGGACGACTGGGCCATTTGATGAATAACAGCAGCCTCTGTTTTTTGAATAGCTTAACTACGATGGCAAAGGTTGTTTAAAATTACCATTTATTATCTCACATCACATCTGACAAAAAAACACCCCAGGATTGTTTTCCTTTTGCCTCTGTTGGTGTTTATCTCATACTACCTTGACTTTTCAAACCTTCTGCTCACTCCAGTCTCCAGACACCCTTGTTCAATCTGCCTGCCATAGGTACGATTATTTTCAATGGGAAAAATGGAAGTGCTCCCTGGGCTGGGCTTACATCCCCCCACCAGCCCAAAAAAAACTAACATAATGGGGAGCCGCAGCCAATGGCCAATAGCTCAAGGGAGCCACAGGTTGAAAATGTTTGGGAACCACTGCCTTAACGTATCGAACGTATGTGTGATCTCTGTCTCATGTAACACCATGCAATACAATGAGGAAAGTGTGTTTGCAAACAAATCGTAAAAGTCCCTCTAAGAAACTCCATGCATCCACAGGTGAGCATGCGACTCCACCGAGCCCCGAGTTTCTTACTTTATACGGTTTATATGAGGCTCATGGGGGCCTTGTTAATCACCAGAGTGGCTCTGCATGGAGCTGCCCGAGCTGTGCTCCACTACATGGCTTTAAGGGGCTCCCACATATACCATTACAGTTTACGCACGGACCTCTCCTCCCTAATGCAGAAGTGTCTGTTGCAACCTAGTAAGAGCATTTTTATTGTAAAGAACTGCAATCGGCTCACCAGACCTGTTGTTCACGTGAAGCCTTCCCATGGACCAATGGGAAGATGCAAAGCTATTCATCAGAACCAGTGGCAGCGCAGCCCGAGCGTGGAAGAGAAGTTTTGTTCTTGGCCAAGTGATAGCTGGTTTGCAAGGGTCAACAGATTCACACAAGTGGGCCAGGAATACCTGGCTGCTGCACCAGAATTTAACAAGAGACCATCTGTGTAGCTAGACTAGGGGAGGGAGATTCACTTGTTTGAACAAATGCACAAGCATAAAGTGCAACAGATAGTAGTGCTGATTAATTCCACTGGTGTAGCAGAGCAAATAATGTATTAGTAATTCTGCATTACAAGAGTAATGCAGAATTACAAAATGTCTTCAATTCTGCTGGCGGAATTAAAAATTCTTCCCACCCTTACTATTTACCCGGTCACTGTCTAAATAGAGTTTCAGCACTGTTTGGTCACCAATGTTTGGGAAACATCTCCCCCCCCAAGCTGCCAACATCCTTCAGAGTTTCTAAGCAGGGCTGCCTGTTTGTCCATGCCTGAAGACTACTAAGAAAGGCTGATGAGAGCCTGATCTCATGCTTCATTGAGTCCTTGTCTAGAAAATGAGTATTAAAGTAAAACTGTAAACCCTCAGTAACCTTTAGCAGTAGGATGCTGAAATAGACCCCGAAGGACGCTATGTCCTTGTAGAGGGCCAACTGGATGTCACACCCATACTACTGTGGAGTATTTGTGCTCTAGGTGTGGTGCAACAACCTTTTATGGGGCACTTATCTACCATATTGAATAGTTGGGCACATATATTGTGGATTATAGGGGGGATTTTAATTGCATACTGAACCTGCAGCTGGACTGATCGTACCCTCCTTTGCCAACCTCCCCCATGGTGGCCACTGTGACTTACCTGTTCCAGTTGCTTGCACATTGGACCCTGGTGGATAGCTGTTACCTACTACCCCCAGACACCAGGGAATACTACTATTCATTGCCACATGAGTTCCAGTTGCACCTCAACCGCATTCTCTGTCATCATGCCGCCAAGATGAATGTTATGGGGGCACAGTACTTGGAAAAAGCCCTGTCAGACCATAATCCGCTTCAGCTCCAATAAAGGTGGGATACACCACTCCCTCCAGTGCCGACTTGGTGATTGCAACCCACTGCGTTATAGAATCTGGTATTCCGAAACTCAACTAATACTGCTCTATCAAATTACCTAATAGACAGCTGAGGCACTGCTACCAATAGGTTGACAGAGTGAAAAGCACTGAAGGTGATGATGCAGAGTCACTGCATACATACTGTGGTGGGCACACGAGCTACCATCCAACATGAACTGAAGCTAACAGAGGCTTCGCTGGGTGCCCTTGAAAATGCTGCACAATATTACCCACCTGAGAGGCCAGCTGTGTCTGCAGCAAGAGGGCGGTCTGCCTGCCTCATCAAATTGCTGCATTGTGCCCTAACTATAGGGGCATACTAGGCCAAGATGCATGCTGAGGGTGATAAGTTAGGCCGACTATTGGCATGGTTACTGAAGAGCGCCACAGTAACCACCGCCATGACTGCCCTGACTGCGATACAGGTAGCTTGACATTAGCTAAAATGACATACATACAGCATTCACCATCTATTACCATTTAGTATATGATCCGCTCCCCAGAGGACTACCAGGTCCAAATCCAAAGATTCCTCAGCAAGGCTACATTACCTGTCCATAGGGAGAGAAAAGCCTAATGTTCCCATTACAAAACAGGAAACCTGAGGCGTCATCCGGGGAGTTGCTGGACTAGATGGGTTACCTATTGAACTTTACAAAACATACAAAGCTCTCCAAGTCCCAAAGCTGTTAGAACTATATGATACTGCCCTCACTAAGGGGTGATTGCCCTCGACACTCCATGAGGCATTGTTAGTCTCGCTTCCAAAGCCAGGGAGGGCCCCTGAAGCTTTTGTCCTAAAAGCCTCTGTCGATGTTAGGTATGGACCATAAAATATTGAGTAAAATCATAGTATTAAGGCTGCTCGAACACCTCCCACACCTGGTCCATCCAGATCAAAATGGAATAATAGTCAATATCAGCAGGTTCTACCAAGCACTGGGAAGTGTGCCTAACCAGTGGCATGTGTAGTGCTGGACCTGAAAAAAGCATTCAACACAGTGGACTGGGAGTACATGTGCGTGACATTGAGTATAGAGTACGGAGGCTCATAAGGTTCCTATATTCAGAGCCCACAGCATGGGTGAAAATAGGGCATGGGTTTCGGACCCCTTACAGGTTTGCAGAGGCACCCATCAAGGCTGTCCCCTTTTTCTGCTGCTATTCGCCATGGCAATTAAACCATTGGTGCAGAGGCTCAGGCAGGTGGTCAGGCCAGGGGCATACCACTGGCTGGGTCAACACAGGTGGCCACACTATATGCAGACAACGTTTTGATTTATGTAAGAGATATATGATTGCGCATTGCTGAAATACCAAGGGGCATATTTATACTATGGTTGCACTGGCTTGGAGTCATTTATTTTGATGCTAAAATGGTGCAAACTTAACTTCATATTTATATTCTGACGCTAGACACATCTAGTGTCAAAATATTGGAGTTAGCGCCATGTTTGAGATGCACGAAACCGCCTAGCCGTTAATGAGATGCAAGGTAGGCATTCCCCTCCTAAACACAACGCTAACCCCCTAGCGCCATATTTATTCCCTGATGCAAAAAAAGTGCTAACGAAGGACGCGGACTCAAAAAATGTCACAAAGTCCAATTAGAGTAAAATATGAATGCCTGGTCAGACACAGGCATTAATAAGAGGCTCACACACCACCACTCATAGAAAAAACCAAGAAGGAGTTTTGGAAACTGACAGGACAATATGGAAGTGCTACTGCTCCAGCTTGGCAAACGCCGACGACGTCTGCAGATCCAACCACCGCCACTGCAGCAACCAAAAACACCACCACAACAGCCACAGAGGAAGCCCAGAAGGAGGGAGCTAATATTCTGATAGCGAATCACCATCTTAGGAACAGGATGTGGTCTGGATGTACAGACTCAACTGGGAGTCTATTGTACACCTGCTGCACCTGATTGCGCCACATATCACGGCAAGGCTGCAAACTCCTCATAACATCCCACCCATTACAAATCTCCTCGCTGTCCTCCACATGATGGTGTCTGGATCATTCCAGACAACAGGTGCTCAAGTTGCTAGTATCTCCCAGTCATCCTTCTCCAACTGCCTACCAAAGGTCCTGGATGTAATCCTACGCCTCACTCCACAACACATCTACCTCCCAAACACCCAGCAGCTGGAGCATGAGACCAAGCAAGGTTTCTCTCAGTTAGCTGGGTTTCCACATGAGCTGGGTGCAATGGACTGTATCCATGTCCAGCTGGTGCACCTGCAGCTACGGAACACCTCTACAGGAACTACAACCACACATTCCATCAATGTACAGGCTATCGTGGACCACCATGGGGTCTTCACAAACGTCCTGGATAAGTAGCCTGGCATGACGCATACATCTTTCGCCACTGCACCATCAACCAGCGATTTCAGGATGGTGAATATGGCAATGGCCTACTCATAGGTAAGTCACCATACTACTCATACCACATAACATACCAACCATCAAGGACAAACAAGACAAACTCAAACAGAATTACATATGGGCAGGGCCACAGAGATGCACAGGCAACAACACATAAGTCACATGCCACAGCACACTGCACACTTTGCATGTAACAAACGCATGCATCCTAATCTACATAACACAGCAACACCCTGACAGGCAAACCACATGTGGACAGGTGGAGCCAAGATTCCTTTGCATGCAGAAGCTGCTCACAAACCACTATAAGTGTCCACAGGTCGACAAATGAATACAGATCACACACACACATCACACCAAACAAAGACGTACACAGGTATGTCAATGGTATATGCTATGGTCATGTTGAAGAAGTCCCACATAGGCACAGTCCCACGTAACTCATGGTGTGTGAGCTTGGGGCAGAACCTAAATCCAACGCCACCCAAGTGACACCATAACCAAGTACACATCAGCTACGCATACCTGACATATCTGTAGTGTACACATACACTTGTCTGCTGCATTGTGTCCCACACACATGGCTACAGAAATATTTGCCATTGAAAACTATAGGGTTGAACCATGAGAAATGGGTCAGCACCTACTGCAGTGTCACCTCACATGCGCCCCTAGTGCCCACTAAGAACACCATGTCTGTTCCAACTACCAGAAAGGCTCCACCATGGTATTGCGTCTGTGAAAAAATTAATTAACATTAATGGTTGACATAGTTGGATGTGTTAGGTGTATAGCAAGATACCTGACCTTATATTCACCGTACTAAGAGACAAGTGAGAAAATATTTGTGCCCTCTCCCAAAGCCAGCACTGTGCATGTGTTGAAAGTGTCTGTCAGAAATCATGTAATAGAAGGCATGCAAAACATCTGCAACAAATCACTTCATTCTAACAATGTGGGACACACACTCACGTACACTTCATGGCTGCCACAACCATCATCTGCCACAAAGGGTCTCTAGGGCACATCAATTTAAGGGAAATGACAGAGTGCAACACTGTACCAAAATAGGCCGCACAGCCGACCCTCATTTACACAATGCAGGAGTCTGCCTAAATTAATAGTATACAGCACACCCCTGTGTTGTTACCAGTGCCTGTGCAAAAAGTAGCTACCAGCACCAACCCTGGCATGCTTGCACAACTGTGTAAGGATGTCTGCATTGAGGACTGTGATTATACATGTGTGGGAAGGGACACCTTCCAGCACATTACCTACCATGTCTGGCATTTTACTCCTACTAAGCTTGCTGAAGTATGCAGCACACATTGAATTAGGTAAAACACGAGGAGGAATCAAAGTATTCCTTCTTATTGTGCCTTGCTAATGCCATCCCTGGGGTGGGGTGATGTATTGGTGCTGCATCAGGTTAACAAAAACTCCCAAATCAGAGTCAGCTAGGGAATGCTATGGGTGTTGGTGTTGCACACCCACAGCAATACCCTCTGCACATCCCTTCCACGCAAAGGGTTGTGTGCGAAGGGGTTGTAGTCACATGGTGGCATCAAGCAACAAAAAAGTGGAATAACGCCTCCTTGAAATATGGGACAGGGCATAGCGCCACCAAAGCTCTATAGATGTGATGCTCTGCTGGTGCTAGGTGCTCAAAATAATGGCCCTAAGTGTCACACTGCATGCATAGTGCAATATGTCAAAAAGGACGCCACAAATTTGCTTTTTAGGGCAACAATGCTGTATCAGCATCTGACACCATTGTGCTGCTAGGAAGTAGTAACCCCACAACGGTGGAACAGCTGGCCTACAACGAGGGACACAAGAAGACACGCAATGTGGTGGAGAGGATATTTGGCCTGCTGAAATCCAGGTTCAGGTGTCTGTCCATTGTGTCCACTTGTGTGTAAGATCATCTTGCCATGTGGAATCCTGCTCAACATTTGTGTCCAGACAAATATCCACTGGGAGGAACAGGATAAGGTTCAGAGGGACGATGACAATCGGGCAGATCATGTGGAGGGGAAACAAATAAACACTGCAGCTGGAGTTCATAGGAGGCTCCACATTGTGGAGAACTTCTACACATGAGCACATTACTTTACACATCACATTGTAAATAGAACTAATAAATCACTTTGCACACGAATCTCCCTAGTCTACTTATTCTTGACTACATACACCATTGGCATGTGATCCTAAACACAGTGAGCAGTTAGGTAACACAAAGGTGTCCAGTATGGTTGCAACAACGTTTGTGACATGAGTGGGTCCGGTCTACTGCCACCATATCAAATGTCAGTGACACTCAAATTTAGGGCAGTGGAAACCTGAAGGTCTAGTTCCTTGCACCAATACATATATTGTCCGGTCAAGTGGGAAAGGTGCCAATACCAAGACCATCCGCCATAATGACACCATGCGTAACAGGATTAATGAAAGGGGGTACACATGAGGTAGGGGCTGTAACCAAATGGATAACAAGTCATGTAGCAACAGTACACTGTCACAACTCATGGTGACAGTAGCATTGCCTGCATAGTACATGTGTGACAAGGGTGGAACATCATTGTGAGCTGTGGTTTCTGAGTTGAAGGCTAGGGATTGTAACCAATGCCCCATTCTGACCCTTCACAGTGTAACCATGGAAATGTGTAGCAGCACTGCCAATGTGCATGACACGGGCACATGGTGGGCTGTACTTCACGTATGGCACGCACACTTAGGCTGTTGAGTGCGCAATGGCTTGCCTTGACTACATAAGCAGCTCTGGGTGCAGAATCAGTATCCAAACACATGATCCAGTGTGACCATCCATGGATATTTTGGGACAATGCACCACCACATATTCAACCAAGTTGAATGTCGTCAGAGTAGCAAATGATCACAATGTAAATAAGGTGCTAATTTTTCTCAGAAACCTCCTCTCCTGACACATGGCAAGCCCAAATCTAAGCAAACATGTTCATACTGATGTAAGGGTGTATGTTGTAGGTAGCAAGATTTTGCCAGGATCAACAATGCTTAATGTGACAGCATGTACAAATAGTATGCTATGTACAACTACATCACAGAGCACAAAGCAATACACACCATCCATTGTCACTCACTTGACAGGACAAGTGCAAGATGGCGATGTGGTCAATAATTCCCATACATGTCATGGCCTCCAACATCGCAATCAGGTGTGGGATGTACTACTCTGTCCAGCATTGATGAAATATGTGTGAGACACAACACCAAACAGTGTGAGTGTAGACCTGCTTATATCTGCTGCAATTGATTCATTTACTCACCAGCACTGAGATGAAATGATGAGACACCTCAATATCAGTCAGTTACCTTGGCTGTGCCATGCTGGAATGAATGCTAACACATGTACATTGGACCTACTGGATGGACTGCTTACAGACACCCACACATACTTATACATACAACATGGGATGTCAAATGGAGACAACAGAAGTGGTGTGGCAGAAGTGATGTCATGTGCTTGTGGAACATATCAGAACTCACAAGTACAGACAATGCAACTGTCCTTATCAAGTTGGCAGGAGAAGGAGAGATGTACTTCTACCATGAACACAAGTCACATGTAGTATCATGCCATTGTATTAATAGACAATGTTGCAGTATGAGATGTGCCCAAAGTTCTAACAAACTAAAGAATGGGAGCAATGTAGGTGACAAAACATACCTCACCAGTAGTACAGTAATACATAGAGAAGGTACACACATAAACCAACACTGACTGTAAAACATATCAAGATGTAGATGTCAATATTACACATTTGTACAGAGACAGTGGCCGGGCCAGTACATCACACAGCCAAGTTGTCCACTTGCATACCATGGTACTTGGACCTAGCATGTCAGCATGACAAAGGCTGTGACAGATACCACCATCTGTAGCCTGGCCTGTTTCAAATGTTGAAGGAACAACAGAGATATTAGGCCAAAAAGATGCCAAAGGGATATGTCAAGGACATCAAAACATGTCACATGTACTAAATGTCCAAGATCAGAGTGTTGTATGTGAGAGGGGAAAGCTGACATTAACTATGGCAGTGGAAAATGGGAGATCCAGGAAAGTATGACCACAAATGTGCATGTGTCTGCTGGGGGGGTGCAAAGTGAAGCTGAGAGGCAAACATGAAGAGGCTAGGTCCATGCTCAATGTACCCACACACCACTGTTCTAGCTACATGGACATATCACATTGTCATGGGCATCATGCATGTGCACAGGGTTGTGATCAGACTGGGGTTCCATTTACTAACCTCCTCACATGCAACCATGCTTTTGTGTTGTTCTAGGAACTCACACAGTTGTGGTGATGAGTAGGCTGGCAGCTATGCAAGACTACAACACTGTGGCACAGTGGTATGCCATTGTTTGTGACAGTCATTACTAACCTGATGGGGACAAATATGAGTGCCTAGTTGAGGGCATGCACACACATGCCACATATGTCAGCACACATGGACCACTGTATTGGCTCAGCCATGGACATGTGTATGGATTGAGACCAAAAGGCAACGTAGCACAAAAGTAGGACATAGATGTCACAAGATCAGTGACTGACAGAAATGAGCTACACATGTGTTCCAGCATACGGGAACATGGGTGCACTGATGTGACAACACATGCATTTGTCAAATGGCAACGTGTGCCCATGCAGGAAGAATGTAATGTGAGATTTCACATCCCATGAACACACCACTGTCGTCACATGTGACAGAATTCACACAATATATGTCCATGCACACACACGGCAGATATAAATCTTACACTACACATGTGTACATGACATCTCCTGCACCTACGGTGCTTGCTGGCAGAAATGGCACACATGTAGCAAAGCAACATGAAGGGAAATCCAACTACACACACAGTGTGAACGCACATACAGAGGCACATTGACTGGGTTGTTGTGATGTTAATGAAGTCCAAGTCCACTGAGTATTGTGTGTAGATGTTTACATGGTTGTCACATGCATTACCATGTGTTGGACAAACATGTTAGGTGTTGTGGGTATGTGAACACCTGTATCTCTGACATAACAATGTAGTCCACACAAAATTTAGCTTCTGTACACGTGTATGCACACATAGCACACATGTGCCAACATGTCTGTGGACACACTGTAGCCACACATGCACATGTGTACAAGGTATTCAGTAATCACATGCAGCACACTCACAAATGAACCCATAGGTCCAACATTCCATTGTCACCATGATGACAGTACTGGACAAACACCCACATGTTGCCATTACACATATCCACATGTAACATCTCAAGTCACTCAGGGTGCATTCAAGGGTCACAATAAAAAAATCCATGCACTACCGTCATGCGGGAAAAATGTTCACACATACACATCTGCCATACAATTCCCCTAGGCTAACAGACGCAAAGTCCCTGTGCATCTATCGCACATTCACAGACATTTTTCATGATAATGGTGTGAAAATATGGCGCAAAACAGTCATGCATCAAAAAATATGAGCATGACTAAAAAACGTGATCCACATGCCCAGGAAGTTATGTACCAGGACCTCCTGCCTGCAAACATGCTACAGTGAGTGTACTTTCACTTTCAATTTGCAGTATGTTTCCCTGTGACTGTGTGAGGTTGTGTTTTTGTTGCTGGTGATTTTGTGGAGTGTTTGCAGTGTGTGTTTTATACATTGTGCTGTGTCCTGTGTAAAGATTGTATTATTATTGTGTCAATAATTGTCTTTTGTCTGTTGAGTGTACTGTAATTGTCTCTGTATTGTTGGGAGTTTGTCTGGGGTAGTTAAATAGTTGGGGTAGTTTGGGTAGTTGGGGTAGGAGTAGGGGTTAAGTTTCATTAATTTTTTTGTTGTGTGAACTGCAGTCACCCCTAGTAATGTCTGGGAAAGGGAAAATGAGGCGGATGTCTGCTGAGGAGCGGGGGGATCTGGCTAGTGGCACACTACCTCCCAATGATGCTGCAAGTGGGTGGCCAGGTGATCCAAGGCTACCCCATGGAGGCAAGACTGCTGCGTTGGGGCAAGGTGCTCTACCAACTGACTCGGATATTCAAAACTGTAAGGAATGGCCACCAAAACAAGCACCTCTGGGGAGATCTGGTGTTGAGGGAACAGGATCTGCTTGACCATCTGGGAGTCGAGATTGGTGGAACAATTGGTAAGTCATCCATTGCCATACAACCTAAATGTGTGAGCATATGCATGACAGTTGCTGTTAAGTTTGAGTGCTGCATGCAGTGCATGTGGACATGTCATGTGCGAGCTGTATGAAGAGTCAATGCCCCAGGTTAGGGCAGCATTTCAATTGTAAAACAAGGAAGCAAATGCAGGACAGATGTACATTTTAGTGTGCACAGCCATCTCCAAATGTTGTGATGAATGCATATTGTAACCGGGTAAAGAGCAGCAACAAATGAGGCCTGCGCAATGCAGCATTCATGAAAGGGAGCCCCAAAACATTGTTGTGATCCCAATTTTTCATCCGCTCAGCCAGTAGATAATTCTCTAGGTATCATTTTCCAGCACTCAGAACGTCTGCTATGAGGAGCTGTGTAATGTGGGCATGCAATTGTAAGAGAAGGGCCCCTGTTTACCTAGTAGTAGTTTTGATGATCAGTTGCATCTCCTGCTGAGTGCATCATTGAGCTTCACATTGATAGATGATGTTGGACGACACATGCAACATGGTGTGACATATTTCTGACTACGCATAAACACAGCAGTGAGTAAGGGGTCCACTGAGGGGCACAAGGACATGACAGAAGCAATTGGTAGTGCACCACTGTAGTTCTATTGGGCCCTTTATGTAAATAGCCATGGCCGTATAAGGGTGCCTGAACATGCAATGGTCTACTGGCAGTTCCATGTTCCAGTTCGTTGTGTATCACAGACAGCCTATACGATGTCAAAACCAGAAACATGTGGTGAGTCAGTTTCATAGGCCTGCTGCTTGTCACTGATAGTATGGGGCTGCCCTGCAGCAGCTCCATCACTGGCATACCACTCACTAACCTGCACCATCAGATGCATCTTCTGACCACTGAGCAAGTGTGTCCGTGTTGAGGCGTATTCATGTGCCCATGTACTTATTCCTCAATAGACTGATAAAGGTATACTATGGCAGCAATGAAAGGCCCCATACTGTTGGCGCTACATCATGATTTCATCCAGTCAATGTGCAGGTAGGTACCTCAACATCACATGTATACACTCACATAGCTATTTCGATAGTATGTGTGCCTTGAGATGGCACACACAAATTAATTACTTGACTGAAGGATGTATGATGCCATTCCTCAAGACCTTGGAATACCCACACAACCCCAGGGTAGTAGTTTGTTAGTTAGCTGTGACAATGATGTAGATGTTTACAACATCTGATGCAGGCTGGAATGCCATGGGTGTTAGAATGGGCCAGGCACTGCTACAACCATTGCATGCCCCTCAGATGGAAAAAACATTATCAAGCTGTCCAATATGTTAATGTAATGGAGGTGTTGTGCTATCAGACAGCTGCATGTCAGTATCATGTAAATATGGTGCAGTGAGAAGCATCACAGGAGTGTCAGGGACAGTGATGGTTTGGATGTTCGTGGGTCTACTGTCGTAGTTTGACTCTTGCTCTAGGCAAGACTGCTGATTTAAGGATGACAGTACTTATGTTTGTAGGCGACTATGGCAGTCCTACAACAAGTTGCAACTGTCGTCCCAATCCTCCCGGCTCACAAGCAGCACCTCACCAAAAACCCAAACAGTAAAAGGTGATTTGTGACAGCCTTTACGCATGTACTCAAGCGTGTGACATCTCAGGGAGTGTTGTGGTTAAACAGAGATTACCCCTTTTTCACATGAACAACATGTCTCAATCAAACACAGGCAATGAAGGAGATGCAGTAAACAAAACTACAATCTACAATAAGTTGCATGGGCTGCAATAACAAGGATAATGAATAATGCAAGAAACAGAATGGTAAAGACAAGACAAGAGTAATTAATACAAAGACCCCCACCATATTGCAAAAACATAAAGTGACGTGAGATGTGAAAATATGTCCTAATACCCTAATAATGTGAACCTAATCTCTAACCTAAAGAGAGCTAGGCGTGTTAAACCTAATCTGCCAATGCCATGTCTATGAGAAGACCCCCCCAAACCCTTGTTACCTTGGAATGAGGTCTCTAGCTCAGACTCCGTAGGGACATGAAGACTAGGTCAGCGTCAAAGTGACGTGCAGCATCGATTGCAGCGATGGCGTCTGGTCAGAATCCCTCTGACTATCTGTATAGTGAGGTGAATTTATACAGATCTGCTCGGACGCCTGACAAAGGTCTGTTACCAAACAATAGATAACAAGACATGCTTGGGATGGCAATTTATGTTAACAATTCCCTCAAAGGCATGAAGAGGGGAAAGTACCTAATGGGAATACCTACAGTTTGTTTATCTTTGTTGCTTGGTATTGACGCCTTAGTGTGATGTCACTGATAACGTGAAAGTAAAACATTGGCCTAATTAGAAACAATGCAGCCATCTTGGAAACATATAATTAAATAATTGCTTGAAAACACAGCAAGCTAAGTAGGGTAAAAGTCACCAGGTGACGGGGGCACAGGTCCGCAGCCAGAGGGCTAAGCCAACCCCTGTTTCCCATTAAAAAAATATAGGATTCACTACACCCTCCGCATTGCCGTAACAAGTATGACACCATAGGATGATAACATTGAAGGCAAATGAATCCAAGCTAAAAATGCTCTGGACTAAAAGCTAAAGTCATAAAAACTAGCTAAAACGTGAATTAAAAAAAACATGTAAAAAACAGCTAAAAACATACAAAGAGATCATGTTGACCATGACAAGCACAGCAGGCCAAAGGAAGGGCAATAAATGCAAACTTTAGATTTGGTAAGATAAGCCAATCATCAAATCTTTTTAACAGTAGTCATGATCTTGAAGAGCATCTTCGAAGACATTGAATGGAAAGGACCTCATGAAAGAGGCCTCATCATCAAATGTTAGATTGATGACAGGATAGGCAGGTGGATCCACGGAGCAGTGGTGCATAGTAGTCTCTTATGCAGGTCCACCTGCAAGAGTGGCACTCTCCAAAGTGCCAAAAAGAGCCAGATTGTTCATCAAGAATGGCTTATAAGTGGCTTCGTGAATCAGCCTGAGTCTCAAGGGGCACGACGGTGAATGAACCCTCATCGGGGACATCAGCAGTCCTCGGTCCACAGGAGGCACTGGCATAACAGCAAGACATACTGTAGGCAAATGTTTGAAGAGGCACCACACGCAATGAAAGACTGGCTGCAGGCACCATAGGACTGGTCAGAATGACAATGACCAAGCACACTCCAATTCCTCCAGCAACGGAGCATTAAAGACCTGAACCATGCGTTCACAGCATAGTTGAGCTGGTGGCAGTGGCTCCATTGCTTTGCGTAGCTGGAAAGACACAACTACTGCCAATCAGAAGAACTAGCAGCAGTAGTCCGCCTATTAATGTCAAAATTATAGGGCAGCCGCCAAACACACTGGAAAAGAGTGAATGGATGGCCGATGAAATGACTCCGAAGACAGTCTGGAAGATGGACACAAATCCAGACCCAACAGCCTTAAAGAAATGGAGAATCCCCTCAGTGCTAGAAACATTGAAAATTCAAGATATCAGTTCTCTAAAGTGCTTGGGGAAGTTGGTATTTAATAGGGATTGTATCTCGGCTGATGATCTCGCTATCTGGAGCACATGCGTCTTTCTAGTCGATGTCAACACGACTTTTTTTGGAACAGTAGTGCCTCTAGTCTGCTCAGCTTGTCATCATTTACATTAGCATTATCAATGTGAGGCCACATTTCTGATTTCTGATACTTTTATCTCTCGTGTGAGGGGAATAAAACTTATCCACAACATGTAACAACCTTAGAGACTGAAATTCCGTAGACAATTCCTGGTCACATACTGCAACAGCTTTGGTTCCACAGCACCACATAGCTTCCTTTCAAAAGTATATGAAATGCTGGTGGAATCAAAGGGACACGAGTACCCTTCAGAAAACAGGCCAAGTTTGTGACCCCCACATTGCAAAGGCCATGAAGGGACACCTGCTTGCAGATCATTGAATGACTAACAGTAGTTTCACATTTACTTCCACTGAGAAAGACCTCTGTTTTGCCGTTCAGACATTTGTATTCAAAGGGCAACTCCCACTCTTCTTTAATGTAGCTATCGCATAGCTGCTCATACCTGTCTACAGCAAGAATTGGAAATGGGCAGACTAGTAATGCCATGTAGGAGCCATACTGTGGATAGACTTTCTACAACTGTGAATGGCAACTTCTCAAACTTTTCTATGTGACGCATGGTGAAACTCGCTTCCCTTTTAGCCATTTTCAATTAAATGCAGCATGTACTTCCATGGAACGCGGCCATTTTTCAAAGTTTGTAATGTCCACCCTCACTGCATGATGGAACGCAGCTGGCTTTGCCCATGATATAAAAGGGACATTTCTGTCTGAATGATATTAATCGCAGACAACACTATGGCCCTCATTACAACCCTAGTGCTAAATCCCGCTTTCTGCCGTGCAAAAGACCACCAACATACCGCTGCGGCCACGGAATTCTGCTACAGGAATTATGACCCACAGCTCCCACACAAGTCCGGCACACCAAAGGTCAGTGATAAACTGGCGATAACAAAACCTCCACTGTCACGCCAACAGGAATACGCCCACACTATCACGACCCACGAATCAACGCAGTGGTCTTTCAACCGCAGTAATCCATTGGCGGTACACACCGCCGCGCTCAAAATACACACTAATATACAAAACACAACCACATTGGACAAATCGAAATACACACACCTGATACACATACACACACCATACCCAGACACTGACACCACTATAAAACACACACCCACAAACCCTTACTACCAGAAATCTGAAAGCAGGCTAGAAAGAGACACTACCTAAAACAACACCAGCATCCACAGACTCACAACACCATCACTTACATAACATCAGTGCACCTCAAACAACACACAACACATCCCCTCACACATCACAACCCACACCACCTCACACATCACCCACACCACATCATGGCACCTCAAAGACACCCCAGGTTCTCTGACGAGGAGCTCAGGGTCATGGTGGAGGAAATCGATCGGGTAGAGCCACAGCTATTCGGATCACAGGTGCAGCAGACTTCCATTGCAAGGAAGATGGAGCTATGGCGCAGAACTGTTGACAGGGTAAACGCAGTGGGACAGCATCCAAGAACTAGGGATGACATCAGGAAGAGGTGGAACGACCTACGGGGGAAGGTGCGTTCCGTGGTCTCCATACACCAGATTGCTGTACAGAGGACTGGCGGTGGACCCCCACCTTCTCCCCCACAACTAAGAACATGGGAGGAGCAAGTCTTGGCAATACTGCATCCTGAGGGCGTCGCAGGAGTAGCAGGAGTAGCAGGAGGACTGGACTCTGGTAAGTCATATCTTTACTACTTTATCCCCCACCCTACCTGCATGCCATCACATATCCCACCCTTACCCTCACACCCATCACCCCAACAACCCACAGATACCCCACCAACACAACCCACACATCCCCAAAACAAGCCCTGCATGTAACACCAATGCATGGACACTCAGCACCAAATCATGTCCACTACAGATACCCACACAGACCCCAAAACCAACTATCACACAAGGACCAAGCCAAGAATGCAAGCACTGGAGTACAGGGTCACTCATCCATTGCACACAATGGCACACACAGATGCAATAATCATGCCTTTACACCCCTACAGGACCCCTACCCAACGTCACCAGACAGGAGGTTCAGACATATCCAGTCCCCCCACAGAAGAGACCCACAGTGATGACAGCAGCTCTGCACAACTGGATCAAGATGACCAGCCCAGCCCATTAGGGACCTCGGGACAGTCGGTTCCCCTGACACAGTCACAAGCCACCACAGAGCCTCCTCCCTCAGGAAACACCAGCACAGCACCGACACAGCGGGTCCATCCCTCTGTCCCCAGGACACGTCAATCAGCAGTGTGTCCACCACTACAGGGAACCCAGGCAGCCCACTAACACAGGACGATCAGGGACCTGGGGGCAGTGGCAGTGGGCATACACTTCAGGGGACAGAGGCACAGGACTACAGGGAAGCTGGGAGGACTGCTGTGTGACAGGGGAGGACAGGCCCAGGGAACCCACTGTCCACGAGGCCCTCTCCAACATCATGGGAGCTTACCATCATTCCCAGGAGACGATGGCAACGGTACTGGCCAAGTTTCAGGAGACCCAGTGGCTGCAGGAGGAAAACTACGACGTCCTCCCCCTGGACTGAATTTATTGTATTTTGGGGGAGGTATATTGATGACATTATTTTGATATGGAATGGGTCTATTGAACAGCTTACACTTCACGCCTGCACAGAGGCTCGGGTCCGTTACTCCCGGGAGGGAGGTCTGACAGAGAAATTCCCCTCACAAAAAGGGGTCAGACAGGGTTGTGTTCTTGCCCCTTTTCTCTTTCTCCTATATATAAATGGGCTGGAGAAATTTCTTTGCGATCTAGGAAAAGACTCCGCAGTTATTAATAACTCCCCAATCCCTGTACTTTTATATGCAGATGATGCAGTTTTAATTTCAAGGACAGCGAATGGCCTCCAGATTTTATTGAATGCTTTTAATACCTTTATGAGGAACCTTGGCCTTAAAGTTAATAGAACCAAGTCATTTGTCATGAAGTGTGGTCCTAAGTTAGCAAAAACGAAAAAATTTACTTTAAATGGGCATGAGATACTTAAGGTCCCACATTTTACGTATCTGGGGGTCCCTATTGATGTAGATTTTAACTGGAAGTTTTTAGTTAATACACGCTCAATACAATTCCAAAAAACCATTGAAGCTGTTTTTAGATTTGCAAGAAGACTACGACATAAACCTGTTAAGGAAATGATGACTGTCTACACTTCTAAATGCCTTTCCGTCGCGACATTTGGAGCTGGGGTCTGGGGGCATGCAGACTGCACAGGGCTCCAGATTATTGAAAACAAATTCTTAAGAAGGCTACTATCAGTCCCCCAATCTACACCAATAAAGTTCTGTCACAAAGAAGTAGGTCTAAGATACATATCCAGCTATATAAAACTTCAACCTCTCATATTGTGGATAAAAATCTGGACTAAGCCTGAAACGCTTCTATGTAGAAAGGTGATACAGGATTCCCTTCTTCTGTCACGATTTCTAGATATACCCTGGCTTAGATATGTTTACCTTACTCTCCTATCATTAGGACTAGGAGATTTTTTCCTTAAACCAGATACCTTAACAAGACAGGACATTAAGAAGTTTAAAGACATATTCTGGCAGAAAAATCAGGACACTGACCCAGCCTCTTGCTTAATGAGCCAACGGACAAGATTAGAGACACAACAACTTCAACCGAAGCTGTACTTGACCATCATTAATCATGAGCAAAAAAGGTTTTTACTCACAAGACTACGCCTAAATACCCTACATTATCTGGTAGCATTCCCAGTTGCCGGAACCTGGTTTAAGATCCTCCCTCCCTGTTGCTGCGATGGAAAGACAACTCAAAGTACATTACATTTTATGCTTTTTTGCACTTTATACACTACGCCAAGAAAAAGGTTTCTACGTTCGTTATTTCAATCTAACAGTATCAGAACTAGCCAACTTGCTTACTCCCACTTACATGATTTGGGAACTATGGACATAATCCAGGCTGTGCTAAATTTTATACATGCTGCTTTTGGTGTTCGGAAAATGTATTAACAGTGTTTTTAGAAATTTTTATGATTGAAAATTCTGTATGTTATTTCTTTATTTTATGTCTTTTATGGTCTTTTTGCACCGAATAAAGTAAAGAATGAATGAACAGCTTACCCAGTACCATGCCTTCCTCAACGATAATCCCTACAATGTCAAACTCAGTCTTCAACATAGTAAGGTTTCCATTGACTTTCTGGATATACGATTCTTCATACAACATAATTCCGTACAAAGTGTTTTATATAGGAAATCCACTTCTTGTAATAGCCTCCTTCATGCGACTAGTGCACATCCTTCTTCTGTTATTAACAATATTCCTTTTGGTGAAATGACACGCGTACGACGCAACTGCAGTACGGATGACAAGTTTCTGGAACATATTAGAATGGTCAAGCAGAGATTTTCCAATAGAGGTTATGACCATATGATTCTTTCCAAAGCATCAGGAATACACCAAGAGAGGACACTTTGACCCTAACACCTCGTGGCAAAAATAAAAAATGTTCCGAGCACTTGTCTTTTGTCACTAGATTCTCAGTTCTTAGTCAGGGTATCTACAAAATACTCAAACGACATTGGCACTTGTTAATTGATATACCCGGACTTAAAGGGCTCCTCCCTAAAACTCCCAAGATTACTTACCGGAGGGGTAAGACGCTTAGGGACTACCTTTGTCCCAGTTGTGTACCTGTATCTAATGTCACCACATGGCTGCCTACGAAACTCTCGGGTTTTTACACCTGTCGTGAATGTAATATGTGTAGTTTTGGTTTAGATAAAACCAAGACTTTTTGTTATAATGATACTGGGACACACACCATCACCAGTTTTATCAATTGTAACACCAAATTTGTGATTTACATTTTACGATGTGCATGTAACAAGATATATGTGGATAGCACTATAAGATCCCTTAAACAGAGAATACAGGAACATGTGCGGGCCATTAGGAACAATGACAGCAGATACCCATTGACATCTCATATTGCGTTGGCCCACCCTCATGACGGTTCAATCTGGTTTCAAGGAATTGATCATATCCCGCAACATCCCAGGGGAGGCAATAGGGAATTACAATTACGCAAAAGGGAGGCTGTGTGGATATGCCAATTACGAGCAGTAGAATTTGGACTTAATACTGATCATGAATTTCATTTCTTTTTATGACATATTGTACCTAGTACTCTGCTCAGACAATTCTCCATATAATATCGCCTACTTATTGAAAACCTTTTTCGTTGGGGATTTCCCATTTTTTGCTTATGTGTATACTCTCAAATTGTATCTTGTATTCTTGGCATAATACAGTGTATTTTTTGATCAAATTTGATATATGATGAGTCCATATGACCTCAACATTGGTCTTTATTGTAGATTACTTTTATGGTACTGTCTTAAGTATTCTTTAAGTTCTTCTAATGTATATTTGTTTCATGGTTAAATTAACCAGCTGCACTTTTTTCTGCACAAGTAAGCGCTCTTTGTTTAAATTTAATTTATGAAATGCTTATGAAGTCTCAGTACGGGCCGTCATCACAACAAAATGAAAAGGAAAAATATTTTTGTATTCTTATTGATTAATTACATGTGTTACCATCGGATTGTGGAATGGAATCGATTTGCAAGCTCTTTAAATCCCCCTCTGTTTGATATACTTTTTTCCTGGTCTCACGTTTTCAATTGTAACATGCACAACCCTCTGTTTTGTCTGGTGTATAATTTACTGGTAATGTCCTTCTGTCCGATCTTTTTACTTTATTCCATGGTTTGTTATGACATATTCTCCCTACAATTTGTTTTTTACTTAGGAATACTAACCACTTTCTTGCATATTATATTTTATTTTACTTACCTTCCTTTTTTCTTTTTGACCTTCCTTGGTTTCTCTCTTTTTTCTCTTTTTTTCTCCTCTTGTTGATTTTTTACATTGCTACCTTATTAAAAAACTTTCTGAGCACAAGGGGTAAGCCTCAGATTTTTAAACACATGTTTTGCTTCTGTTTTACCTTTTAAAGATGGCCGCCTAAGTGTAGCTCTCTGCTTTTCCTGACCAGATAGCTAATATATTTCTACATGTCGACCGCTATTTGCAGTCCGTTTTTCATTTTGATTTTCACATTTTTACCCTTTGCTTATTTCGACGCGACGGAAGCTCTTTAATATGTGCTTCCGCATTTTCCCTCCCCCTCGTGTGATAAATTGCACCGTGCACGGGAAGCACGCTTATACAAATAACGGTAACCGGCCCTTTATGGGATTTGCAGTCCGCTTTCTATTCTCATGTTTTTTTGGCCTGACGGAAACTCTTGGCAAGTGACTTCCTTTCCTTTCTCTTTCCTTTAAATATGGTATTGCGCACGGGGCGCGTGCACACACGACAAAGGGTACGGGCGGCACACGGCCAAGCCCCTAAATTAGTTCAGACCTACCGGCCTTGATACTTTTTGGAGAGCGAGCAAGATAGAAGATAATAAGCTCTTTCTACGTATTATACAGGTAAACACGGCAAACTGCCGGGTGTTTTTTCTTGAGAGATATCCAATTTTCTATTATTTATTTTCTTTCATGCGTACCAGGTCAATTACTATTTCTAATAATTTCTCCCTACTAGGCTTACTATATGCCTTCGTGTGGCCATATTTTACCATTTTACTCTCACATCATCAGGAATATCTCATTGGTATGTGCTTTTTTGACTTACCCCCTTCTTTTAAACTTTTTTTAAACTTGTTTCACTCTTTCCACTTATGCGAACGGTGCCCCTAGGTAGGGAAACCTTCTCGGTTTAAACTTTCAATATTTCCTGCATGCTCATTTTCTATGAGGAACTTGGTCTTATCACGTTTTGTGCATGGCAACTTTCTTTAATCTTTAATTAGTTCACGTTGCACCTTCTGGACTCCTTTGGTGGGTGTCTCATCTTCTTGCCGGTTCTTTGGATCATGCGCTATCTCTCTCTTGTTCTCGACTAATACTACATTCAAATATTTTAAAAAATATTTGCAAGTATTTAGAATTTTCTTGTTGTATTGTATTTTGGACCTATCACCACACAACGTGTTCACTTAAGTACTAGTATTTAAAACACAAATATTACATTTATTGTTAATTTGGGGCTCTTTGATGGTATACGGGCTATATCACATTTTATCATTTTTTGATGGTCTCATGGTTATATGTTACCTTGCAGCCCTGAGGAAGCCCCTTCTGTACGGGGTGAAATGCGTTGGCTGCTTCCATGTTTATGAACCTTTTGTTACAACAAGCTCCATCTGTCAACAATAAAATACTTTGGGAAAGCAATCTGAAAGGAGCTCCGCATTATTTCTACGACATTGGACTTTTCTTGCTTATTGTGACCTTTGGATGTTTCTAGAGTGGTGCACCCACTAAATGTTCTTGTATTGTTGGGGCTCCTTCTGCCCCATTGGTTCTTCTTTGCAGCAGGCGCCAGGGTGGAGTTGCACACCATATCTACTAAATTACTGTTGTCTTATACTGGGTACTTCTAGGGATTGATGCGTGTTTTCTCTAGGCCTGCTGCATTCTGTTCTTGTAATTTACCTCCTACAACCACTACCTTTTCCTCCACTCCCAAACCCCCTCCATCTACCCATCCCAGTGTGTCTAAAAAACGTTTCCTGGCTTAAAACTTGACCTCTTCCCTTCACCCCCCCGTCCTTCCCCTAGGGCCAAGCTTTCCAGGTCCCAGCCCGGCACCTCAGCCACTGCATCCCCAGGCACAGTGGTGCCAGCAACTGCGGGATCATGGAGTGTGCCAAACATCAGGGCTGCCAGTGTGCCATGTAGCGAGGGCAAGGACATTCCGCCACCTGCCAAGGTGAAAAAAGGTGCCCACATTCCAGAGGGAGAAGCTGAACACACCAGCCACCAAGGGGTCAGGGAAAACTAAAGGGGATAGTGCAAGACAACTGTGCCACCATCAAAGGTAGGGAAGGGCCAAAAACTGAAGGGCAGGTCAGGAGAGGGCATGATGGCACAGACTGAGGGACCAGTGTCACACCTTCTGTCCACGTCCACGCCAACCTGTATGGTGGCGAACACCGCCACCTGCACCGCCTCCGGCACGTCTACAGCTGCTGCGACAGTCCCCAGCCTCTTCCCCGGTGGCCAGACGTCCGAGGCTGCAGGAGACATCCTGCTTTCTCCCTCAGCAGGTGCTGACACATGCCCCGCCGCCACAGACCCCGCCGCCAGCACCGACGCCACAGACCCCGCAGCCAGCACCGCCACGACAGACACCGCAGCCAGCACCGCCACGACAGACACCGCCGCCAGAACCACCACGACAGACACCGCCGCAAGCACCACCCCGACAGACACCGCTGCAAGCACCGCTAGCGGCCCCATGAAGGCCTCGGACAGTGGCACCACCGCTGACATGCCTACCATCCCAGTGGTCAGTTGTCCGAGGGTGGTGGTGAGTTCCAGGACCCTGGGCAGCTTCCATGAAGAATTACTGTCATCACTGTTGTCACCTGCAGGTGGAATGCGAAGCCGCAGCAGTGTGGGGTATGCCGCTGCCTCCATGGCGTATCATGCTACCTGTACCTCGGCAATCTCGTGGCACACACACCAAGTTGAGGGAATTGTACGGCCACACTGCACGTGGAGCACTCTGGGCACCAGGCCCCCTCCAGAACCAGTGAAGAAAGACATCCACTACCTCTGTCCTTGACAGGATGAAGCACTTTGGGCACCAGGCCCCCTCCAGATTCAGTGGAGAAAGACGTCCACTAGCTCTGTCCTTGGCAGGATGAAGCACTCTGGGCACCAGGCCCCCTCCAGAACCAGTGGAGAAAGACGTCCACTACCTCTGTCCTTGGCAGGATGAAGCACTCTGGGCACCAGGCCCCCTCCAGAACCAATGGAGAAAGACGTCCACTACCTCTGTTCTTGGCAGGATGAAGCACTCTGGGCACCAGGACCCCTCCAGAACCAGTGGAGAAAGACATCCACTACCTCTGTCCATGGCAGAATAAAGCACTCTGGGCACCAAGCCCCCTCCAGAACCAGTGGAGAAAGACATCCACTACCTCTGTCCTTGGCAGGATGAAGCACTCTGGGCACCAAGCCCCCTCCAGAACCAGTGGAGAATGGCATCCACTTGAGAGACTATGGCTTTGCACTCCCCAGGATAAAGCACTGGGCAACCCCCCCACTGGAGAGACTTGAGAGACTGTGGCTTTGCACTCCCCAGGATAAAGCAGTGGGCAACCCACCCACTGGAGATACTTGAGAGACTGTGGCTTTGCACTCCCCAGGATAAAGCAGTGGGCAAACCACCCACTGGAGAGACTTGAGAGACTGTGGCTTTGCACTCCCAGGATAAAGCAGTGGGCAACCCACCCACTGGAGAGACTTGAGATACTGTGGCTTTGTACTCCCCAGGATAAAGCAGTGGGCAAACCACTCACTGGAGAGACTTGAGAGACTGTGGCTTTGCACTCCCCAGGATACATCAATGGGCGTGGAGCCCCCTCGTGCAGCAGTGGCGTCATGCATTCATCTGGCTGAGGTGCCCCCCTCCCCCTGAGGTACCATTTTCATTTCAATCTGATGCCCCAACAGTGTTCTCTCCATTTCCAGTCAGGTATCATGTGTGGGCTTCACCCATGCATTTTGGGCCCAGTGGTCCACGGACAATGATTGATGCACTATCCAGACTTGTGTAGTTGGTGTACATAATTGTGTTTACTGGATTTTGAACTTTGATAGTGAGATTTCACATGATTACATTCGTTCAAATCCATTCCTTTTGTCCTTGCGTTCTTCCAGGAGGTGGGGGGTGTATGTGTACTGTTGCTGCATGTATTTGTGCGTATGGAGTTGTGGGTGTGGGTGGGGGTGTGGGTGTTGCGTGTTGCGTGTGTGTGTCACTCTCTTTTCCCTCCCCCCTCCCCTGTGTTGTAGGTGCAGTACTCACTGTGGTCATCGCCGCCGTTGTTGGTGCTCCTGATAGAAGAGAAGGAAGACCAGCATCGGCAGTATCTGCAATTCGGGCTCCATGGCGTCCTGGTTCCTCGTGGGGTGTGGAGAGGTGAGTGTTTTCCCTTCTGTGTACTGTGGCGGATAGGCATCTTGTGATAGGGAGGGTGGTACATTTTCTTCCGCCTGTCTGTTGGCAGTTACCGCTGCGCTGTTTGTTTGTACCGCTGTGGCGGTTGGAGTGTTAAAGTGGCTGTCTATGTTGGTGGTTTCCGCCACGGTCGTAATCCCTTTTTTTTTTTTCGCCAGCCTGTTTGCGGTATTACCGCCGCTTTAACACCGACCGCCAGGGTTGTAATGAGGGCCTATGTTTGTTATGGAATAAATCCTGTTTGACAGAGTGTTCATGTTGTTGTTGACAACAGCTAAAGCCTTTTCTACATTTTCCTTGTCTATCTACCTTAAATGAGCAGCTGCTTCTATCTGAGAAAGCTTACAGATCTCATTATATATGGCATAGATGAATCTTTTAGAGCGTGGCTTACAAGGACCTAACAAAAATTCCTGCAAGTCTATATCTTCAGAAAGAGTGTTAAGATGTCCCTTAACTGCGGATAACGTGTTAGTCTGTACCCATTGTTGCCACAGTTTACCCAAACTGTATGTTGTAACTATACTTGTGTGTTGACCTGAGACAAAACAAGGCCTGCTAATCTTAAAACTCCCTGAGGAATTCACAAAACGTGCCTGACACCCATTTGTGTCTATTGGCCAAATCAACCACCCGCCTGGGCTGGAAAGTGAAGAGTTGTAGGAACTTGCCTGAACCTTTGCATCTAGTTCTTCCTCAGTGACATTCAGGAAGAAAAGCCAATTATTAAACTTAGCGGGTGTGGGGATAGTGGACACATTCATTTCTTTTATTTTTGCTAACCCCAGACAGGATGTCTGCTGAATGGTGTCATTCAAAAAGATCATTTGCACAGGAATAAGGCCTGCTCTAAATAAAGCTTCCCTACCCCGTATTTGCCAATCTTGTGTTCCCCATACACTCTTTGAGTCAATAGTGTTCTTCCAGTATTTGTAACCTTCAACTGCAAGACGGGAAACAAAGGAGTCTAAATGAATCAGTTTTGTGTCAGTTAGTTGAACAGTGTTGCCACTGTGTGTAGTTAGATACTAGTCTATTTCTAGTGTTACGGTGCAGGTAGTAATGCCCCCAGTTGTTATAGCAGAACATTTCCTCATAATGCTTTGTGTTTGTGTATACATCATCACTTTCAAATACTGAATAGTCCTTCATTTCAGTTAACAAAGAATCAAATGTCTGGATATCCCAATCATCAGATACAACACCAGGTGTAATAATCAGTCATAGAAATTTTGAAAACATATGGAATTTGAATGACCTCAGTAGGCACGTATACATCAAATGGAACTTTATCCTACTCAATCCCATCAGGAATTGGTACAGCTGAAATGTTCACAAAGGACAACGAAAATGTCTCTGTGGCCCTTGTGTGAGGAATGATATAGAGTTATGACTTCATCCACAATCTCAACAGAGGATCGTTCAGGAAGGTAATGACCATTTATAAGCAAAAAGAAAACAGTCACAAAACCAATCCAGAGAAATAATGCAAAAAATGTCAAGCAGAACCATAAATAGTTCCATGGGTGTATAAAATAGTTATTTTTAAGCCATAGATACAGCTTATGTGTCTTTGAAACATTTTCAATCACAGGAGTGGATGAGTCTGAAGAAAAGTAATAAATATCGATGAAGTAACCAGAAGCAGTCTCTGCAAATGCAGGAACAGGTGCATTACCGGTGGATGGATCCACTTCACTGGGAGGCTCATAGTAGATGGTGTTGTCAGTCTGTGTTGTGTTGGTGTAGAAAACGGCCAAATCCCGGACAGGTGTTGTTGTTGAAGTGGTAACTGGAACCAGCAAGAGCTCATTTTCTGCCATCCCCATGGTGGAGGACGGATTTGTAGCATTGTTAGACATGCTTGTGTAGTCAGAAGTAATTTTGTTATTTCTGCTAAGAAGAGGTATGTCCTGTTAGGTAGTGAGTGGGTACCGACAACTACCCAAGTGACCTCTGGGTCTACTGTGCAGGATCGGCCACATGGTAAAGTTTGACGTAGTCAATGGAAATTAATCTGTTTGCTTTGGAACCAGGCAGCGGTGGTAAGATGACAGTTGTGGTACCTTGTACTCCCAGGACTGGGACCGGTGCTCTGTAGGATAGACCGAATTCCTTCTTCACAGCAATCTTCTCATGGACAAGATCCCCAACATTAGGAATCTAGCCTGTAGAAGTTGTTGATAAATCCCTCATTTCAAAGGTGACAGCACTGGTGGATTATTTATCATCATGAAAATGCTGAAGCTCTTGTAAGACAGTGAGAGGTTCATTTATGTCAAAAGGAGTGTCTGCTGCAACCAAACCAGGGCCATCAAGATCTGGGACATACATAGGTATCTCAAAGAGAACCTCATATGGAGTGCGTCCCCCCAAGGACCGTCTTGGCAGATTATTCAGTGCTCTCTGGACCCCATATAGGTGATGAAGCCACCTGCAGCCCAAACATAATACTCTAGCTGTTAAGGACTGCTTTAGATCATGATTCCTCCTCTCCATGACCGAATTTCCCTCTGGATGGTATGGTGAGGAGTAATGGAGTTCAACACCCATCATCCCCATGGTGTCCCTGAATGCCTTAGAGGCAAAGGCAGGGCCCTGGTCCGAATGGAATGCTGCAACTGCATATGTACCAATAAAGATCAGCAAATCTTTTATAACAGTTTGAGAGTCAGCCGACCGCTGAGGCCATACCCACAGGAATCAAGAACAAGAATCTACAGCTAATAAGATATATTTGTATGCACCATCAGGTTGGAGCGGACCGCAATGTTCCAGGCACACACATGGTAGTGGCCTACTGGACACTAATAGGGATGTCTGTGGTGAGCGTTTAATACTGGAGCTCTTAATTTGCTAGCAAATTTCACAACAAATGATGTATTGTTTTGTCTGTTTGTATGGACCTGTCCACCAGAAGCGTTTCTGTAACAGTGCTACTGTGGTCGACATACCAGCATGGGCAGATGCGACACCCTCATGCACTGCTGTTATTAGATCTAATCTCTGGTCTTGGTTGGGGACCGCTCGATCTCCAACCTCAGGAATTGATGCGTATGCAACATTCTGTGCACTGATGTGGTAAGAGTATTTTGTAGGGTATGCTTTTGGAAGAGGCATGCCTGCAGCCGAAGCTTTTACGGCAGTCAGAATTTCATTATCCAATCTTATCTGAGAACGAGTCACTGCAGCCACAGAAGCCGTAGCTACTGCAGATTTGGCTGCTTCATCAGCCAAATTGTTGCCGATAACATGTACTCCTACACGTTGGTGGCCCAATGTATGTACTACATGGACACAAGGTAGCTTATCCTTAAGATCAGCCACCCTCTCCACAGAGTTCTGTGTTTTATGGTGTTCCCTTTGGAATCTCTGAACTCACTCAACCTCCTACGATTGAAATAATCACTGTAGGACGGGACACAGTAGTATGAGTCACAGACAATCAAAGTCACTCATCCTGGCTCAGTGTGTTCTAGCGCTAAGATAAGGGCTTTGAGTTCAGCCTGCTCAGCTGTGCAGTACCCTAGACTCTGCATGTAGGTATTGTGAGGGTGGAAGACTCCATCCTTTATCACCCTGCTAATAGCTGCACAAGCGGCTGAATATTGATGTTTGGTACCCACAGCTGGTTGTGCTGAACCATCTGTGTAAATGACAGCATGTTATCTGTCAAGTGGCAATATATCTAGAGGAGTGTATTGGAGAAATTCTTGTGTCTGAAGTTTTGGACCAAAGATGTATTCTACATCAGTGGCAGTTAAAGAGGTTGCCCACTGAATCCAGCGTAAATGACGCTTGCTTTGGTGACAGCCTCTAAGGCTGACACTGGGGTAACGACAATGATGCGTTTCCCTTGGGTAAGTGGCCTCTCCTTAATGACAGCCATCTGAACTGCAGTTAGAATTTTTTCTGTGGGTGCAAAACGTTGTTCTGCATTGGAGTATAAATGTGATTTATATGCTATGGGCACCATGTTGCCCTCGTTAAAGGTGACACAAGTGAACCCAATGGCACCAGCAATTATTCCGATGACCAAACTTGTTTTGTTGTCACCGGTGTGCAAGTGTTTTACTTCTAGCATGTCCTGTTGCAATTTCCTAAGGATAGGTGTGTGTTCAACTGTCGGATGTCTGCTGGAAATATCAGGGCGTATTAAGTCATAAAGTGGCTTGATACGTTGTGCATAGTCAGGAATATAAGTTCTGCCAAAGTTAAAGAAACCAAGTAAAGGCTAGTTTCTTGAGAGTGTTAGGTGGGTGTAGTTGAGTACATTTTTCTAGAAAGTGCGGGACCGCGCTCTTCCCCTCGTTTGATAGCTCGTATCTCAGAAACAATACACTGAGAACAGCTATTTTAGTTTTTCTAAAATTAAATTTGTACCCAAAGGCTGCGAATTCTTGAACGATCCAATCAACCCTGGCAAGATGAATATTGAGGTCGTCATCTGCGAGATAGATATCATCCACGTAAGACAACGCCTCAGGATCAATATCCTGTAATATTGATGTTACTCAGGCTGAGAACAGACCTGGGCTGTTCTTATAGCCTTGGGGCAAACGGCAAAAGTGTTTTTGTGAGCCAAATGAGAATGCACTCAGGTCCTGACTTTCGTGTTCTAAGTTCTGGCAGAAAAAAACATTGGAAATGTCCAATGTTGTTTCGTATTTTTTGTGCACTATGATATTAGTTGGTACTGTGGTATGTGAATTTTGTATATCGTATGTGCGTGTATGACTGTTTAAATGTCTTAATTTAAGACTATTCTATAGGAAGGGTCTGGTTTTGCAATGGGAAATAACGGGTTATCCATTGCAGGGACATTGGGCTCAATTACTTCCTGGTACTCGACCTGAGTGAGGCTCTCCCTCACCGGAGCTTTTGCTTCACGTTTAACAGGATATTGTGGCTTTAGCTGGGGTGTAGACCTAATAGGTATCACATGGCAAGGAGAATCCTTGCCCCAACCTACATGGTTGCAGTATGACGCAGGTACCTGCACTAAAGCTCAGTTGACAGCGTAGGCTTGGTTTACTGCTTTTCGAACAAGATCAGAGAAAGAAGGCAAAATTAAATCTTTCCCATGTGGGAGCTTACGGACGTGCTCAGGTGGCCAGTCCCTTTCGGCCAGCAGTACATCACAACTAAGTTCATCCCAGAATATCACACCAATGGTGCGCTCTATGTCTCCCTCAACTTGAATGTTTAAATCATAAACCCTGTCGTGTGGGAGGACGCAGCCGTCCACCGTTTCAACTGGAATATAATTGCTAGTTGCTGTTGCATCCAAATGATCTTTCAGACTCTGGCGACATATCGTGACCTCTGCTGCGCTGTCTAACAGTGTCACTGCCCTCGTCTTGTTCTTCAGCAATGTTCTCAAGTATACTGGCATTTTTAATTGACAGTGCTTCCTCCTTTTTCTTTTTAAACTTTGGCTTTTGCTATGGGGACTTATATTCTTTTTTGTCTGAATACTGTGGTGAGTCTTTCTTCTGTTTCACATATTCAGGACATCCTTCTGGACAGCCCCCTCTCTCGCTACATCTATCCGGTGCTTCCTGAAAGGAATGAGAGGGACGTGAATCAGTATATTTTCTCTATTTCTGAGAGTGTATCTTCTGTCGGAGTTCTCTGGGTGCGGAGAATCTGCTCTCTGACTTTGTCTGTCTTTAAACTGTTTTTGTTTATCCCAGCGCTTTTTAGAACCCTCCTTGGCTGGTTTAGTTCCTTCCTTAGCGGTGGTACTTTGTATTTTAGGCTTCTTTGGCTTGGCTCCCAAACTATCCCGTCCTATACTGGTATAGGTGTCAGAGATAATTTTCGGTAACTGTTTCTCCTGATCCAGATGTGGGATCTCTTGGAGACGCTGGCGTATAGCCAGTGCTACTGCTTCCCCTTTATTGTTACTGAGTATGATTGAGGAGACTGAGTCGAAGTTATGCATTCATTTCATCGTCAAATCTAGGGCTGGAGCAGCCCTGTGCTCATTCTGAATTTGTTTTAACACTTCCGGTTAATTGGCAAGTGTTGAGGTACCATCTGTAGTGGTATAAATTGCAGCGAAGACTGTACCCCATGTGGCGCAGTCATCCACTGAGGGAACCATTCCAACGGGCAAGCAGATTGTGAGAATTCTATGTTTTTCCTGTTGTCCCTATGGGGAAACACAGCTTCCAGCTGATTTGTTTTCTGGGCTATCCAGGATGGAATTTTCTCTCGTTCTGTGGGTACCTTACCCATGTTAGTATGTACTGTTTGTAGATTAATCCCCCATTAGTGTAAGCTATGGATATGCGACACAATCAGAGTCCAGGGTTGAAGGACATGCTCAGGAGTAGTGTCCATTAGTGAGGAGTTACAACAATTGCCAATTGGCATGTGTTATGCCATTAATTGTGTTTGACCAATGACTTTGTGCTTCACCACTGCGCATATTAGTTGTTCAATGTTCACCAGTAGCACATTACATGTTGTATTCAGTTTAGCTGCCTATTGGCTTTAACATGGCATTAGACATTATATTCTGTATTCAGTTTAGCTGCCTATTGGCTTTAACGTGGCATTAAACATCACATTTTGTATTCAGTTTAGCTGCCTATTGGCTTTAACATGGAGTTGGACATTGCAGTTGAGACATTGGAGATGAGCTGTGTTTTTCCACATGGTAGACCAAGCTGTGTTTTTCATATTTTGAATTCACACCGAACCCTAGTGTGATAAGCGAGTGTGTTTATCTCTCTATCCAGCCTGGGAACGAGCAAGGTTTGGAGACTTGGCCACTCTCCAACTCTTGTTCGGTTCCCACCCTGAGCCATGTTTTGACTAAGGGGCCCGTTAGCAGGCTTTTTACGGTGTCCCTGGGCAGCAGCAAGGGGGAATTTTCCAGGACTTCAGTCAGGAGCGGACATCAGCTGCCTGACCTCCCGTTTGGGTGGAAAATCTCTTTCTCGCAGTTGAACAGGAGTCATTAACTTTCAGGCATAAGAAAGATGAAGCAGAGTGATAGGCCCTACAGGGATGAAATTTTGACTTTTATTCTTTGCTTTGAAGTTATGCTATAATAAAATCACATGTATTTGCTGTGTACATTGCAATTGAGAAGTACTTTGAAATATTTTGCTTTCATTGCTGTGACTACTTTTAAACGTGTGCTTCCAACCTACTAATCTCGTCTTTCAGGAACCTTGGGGTGAAGTATTAATAATAAATGTCTTCTTTAAAATAAGAAGTGCATTCCAGAGACGTTTTGTCAGCTCGGTCATAAGATAAGGAAAGCAAAACATTTTGGCGTTAGTCGTCAGTCTGGGAGTCGAATTAGAGATTGGAGGTGCACGATTTAAAAGTGTAATTATTTTTGTTGTTTAGAGAATTAAAGAAGCACGGCAGACCATGTTTGAAAATGCATGTGAAGTTAAACTGCCTTATGGTGCTGTGAGAAACATGTTTTCTTGTTTATCAGGACTTTGTGAGTCTTGGGATGAGTGCTTGAATAAAGCAAAAGTGTTTTCATATTTAGAAAATGTGATTTTTGAAAGAAATTATGTCCCTTTTGTTCTTGACAGAAGTGTTTGGATACTTTTGTCTGCTTTCAGAAAAATAAATGCATGAGAGATGTAGGCAGTTAGAACATGAAAATAAGAATTTATGTGAGCAAATTAGCCAGAACAAATTGTTGCAAGATAAAACTGAAATCTATAAAGCTGTTGCAGGAGAATCTTGCTTTTCCCATTCCAGTAATGAGAAGGTTAAAAAAGGTGGGGGCCAGTGTGAGCCTCTTGAGCAGAGCGTAGATCTATATGTGCAGAGCAGCCCACGGTTGTTGGCAGGAGTTCAAGTGCATTCCTTAAAAGATTACACTGAGCACGAAGTTGAGAATGTTATTTTCAGACCGTTTTTTCAAAGTATGATGTGTACAATTAATTCAGACAAGGCAGAGGTACTGTCACAAAATGTGTAGTTTCTGGGAATTCAGTGGTATCCAGAAAATAGGCAGATGATGTCACAGGTAAAACAAAAGATTTTAGAGTTTCTTACTATTTGCACTAAGCAAGAGACACCAAGTTTCACAAGCTTGTTTGATTTTTGGAAACAGTATAGCCCTCATCTGAGTAAAATCTTAACACTTTGGTACAAGGTAACTAGGAAAAACATGAGTTTGAAGGGAGTGAGAAGCAGCTGCGTGCTTTTGATTTGGCAAATGAAATAATTCAACAGACTTTAGATTTGTACGCAGTGCAAGAGGGAAACACTGATTTACATGTAAATCAGGAACAGGGGAGGACAAGGGTGCCCCTGCAACTTTGGATTAGAAAACCATCTGACTTTGTGGAGCACTGTACTCCTTTTGAAAAACAGTTTTTGACTTGTTATTGGGCTCTAGTGAATACTGAGCAAATGACATTAAACGATAATGTAATTCTGAAACCTGAACTACCAATCATGAAGTGGGTGATGAGTTCACCTAAATCTCACAGTATAAGACAGGCACAAGAGGATTAGTATCATATTTTGGATCTGGTACATAAAAAACAGGGCTCAAGTAGGACCTACAGGCACTATAGCCCTACATGAACAGGTGTCACAAGCCTCTTTACAGGATGAGGAGAGGGTGCAGGGAGTACCACAGGTAAAAGAGTCACCAGTGAAATTGAGTGCACCATTTGAATTCTTGTCCCCTGAGGATAAAAAGCGTGTTTGTTTGACTAATAATTCATTGAAATGCATAAATACTAAAAGACAGTGGAAAGCAGTGTTATAAAATCCAGTTACTGAAACGTTGTTGTCTACCACAGGAGAAGGAAAAAGTAACCAATATGCAGAGTTGTACAATGTGTGTCAGACTTTAAAGCAAGAGCTGCTTGAGATGTGTCATTTTTACACTGATTCTTGGTTCACTGCCAATGGATTAGCCGTTTGGTTTTCCACATGGCTTGTACGTAACTGGTTCAATTCCCTTACAGATGTTAAAGAGAAAAGTGCAAAGTCAGAAGTGTCCACCCAGAATTCTGACTTGGTGGGGATGGCTAAGTGGGTGCACCAGAAATGTGGACATCTGGGAGAAAAAGCCACCCACAGGTGGGCAGAGATGAGAGAGATGCACATTCCATTAGATTTGATAAAAACTGTGATTTTACAGTGTCCTATTTGTCAGCACACACAACAGAGATCTGCCCACAAACAGTCAAAGATCAGTTGGGGAGAGGAAAGTTACCAGGACAGATATGGCAAATTGATCAGGTTTTAGGGGAAGTGATTGCTGCAGATTACCAAGTCAAAATCAAAATGATGCTGATAACTAGAAGAGAATCTGATTCATTCATACAGATTGGAGACAGAATTGTCCAACTTGTCATAAGTGCAATGAATGGAGGTTTATTAAGAAAGGAGTCTGCCCCAGCCCTTTTAACAGTGCAAGGAAAGGGAAGCTGTGGTGTAGCATATAAAAACCTCAGTGCTAAGGTGTGGGTTGAATCCCCAAATGGCCCTCCAGAACCTGCAGAAATCATAACAAAGGGCCCCAAGATTATAAAACAAGGAAAAAGGGAAGAAGAAGGGCACATTTCAGATGACAAATGTTATTTGCAAGAAAAGTCATACTTTATTCTTTTGCAGATCCTACCACAACTCGCCACTGACCATGAGTGTGCTGTGTGGTCTCCCTTCGGGTGTTTGCGTGTGGGGTCAGGGGAGGGACCGCCCCCCCCAACCTGAACCTGATTGATTAAAGTACAAACCTCATGGATCCATTTTGCGCAACTGGCGCCTTCAGTTCAAGTTCTACATGGGATCAATATAAAGTTTGTCAACTTGTTTGATTACATTCTTCCACTGGAACTAAGCAACATTGCCAGTTAACTTTCTGTGTTTTTTCGTGTGGAACCCTGACTTTCACTTACATTCCAGCAAACCTTTCAGTTGGACCGTGTACCTTTACATGAGTAGAACTCATGCTACATCAACTTGCTATTTTAGAGACACTATTCAATCAGTTATTATCCCAATCAGAGTATATAAGCTTCAGTCTTTTCATTGTAGGTGTATCTGATTTGAAAGGTTATGAGAATAATATGTTAATCCACTTCCATTGCTTTACAGTGATTGCTTTTATCATTCAAATCCGATTTGCTTATAATTTTTAGTTTTTTAGTTTTTGTTTGAAATAAGAGGAGTGTAAACAAAAGTTGTTGGTCATAGGGTGGAGATGTTATGCCATTAATTGTGTTTGACCAATGACTTTGTGTTTCACCACTGCGCATATTAGTTGTTCAATGTTCACCAGTAGCACATTACATGTTGTATTCAGTTTAGCTGCCTATTGGCTTTAACGTGGTATTAGACATTACATTTTGTATTCAGTTTAGCTGCCTATTGGCTTTAACGTGGAGTTGGACATTGCAGTTGAGACATTGCAGATGAGCTGTGTTTTTCCACATGGTAGACCAAGCTGTGTTTTTTGTATTTTGAATTCACACCGAACCCAAGTGTGATAAGAGAGTGTGTTTATCTCTCTATCCAGCCTGGGAACGAGTGAGGTTTGGAGACTTGGCCACTCTCCATCTCTTGTTTGGTGCCCACCCTGAGCCATGTTTTGACTAAGGGGCCTGTTAGCAGGCTTTTTACGGTGTCCCTGGGCTGCATCCGGGGGGAATTTTCCAGGACTTCAGTCAGGAGCGGACGTCAGCTGCCTAACCTCCCATTTGGGTGGAAAATCTCTTTCTCGCAGTTGAACAGGAGTCATCAACTTGCAGGCATAAGAAAGATGAAGCGGAGTGATAGGTCCTACAGTGATGACATTTTGACTTTTATTCTTTGCTTTGAAGTTATGCTATAATATAATCACATGTATTTGCTGTGCACATTGCAATTGAGAAGTACTTTGATATATTTTGCTTTCATTGCTGTGACTACTTTTAAACGTGTGCTTCCAACCTACTAATCTCGCCTTTCAGGAACCTTGTGGTGAACTAATAATGATAAATGTCTTCTTTAAACTAAGAAGTGCATTCCAGAGAAGTTTTGTCAGCTCAGTCATAATATGAGGAAAGCAAAACAGTATGTCAGAGACAAAGACAGTACATAACAGACAATTCAACAGTGGGTGGGTGAAGATAGCACATTTCATACTGTCACAACACTGGCATGATCTTGAGGCCAGAACTAAGGAGAGTTGTCCATGTGACACATAATGGTGCTACCGGGTACTCTTCCTACTGAAAGTAATTTTTTCCACATATTCATCCTCTGATGTGTGTGGTACCTCTTGTGCCATTGGTGGTGCTGTTGTTGAGGTAGAGGGGGCCACACACACTTCAGGGGATAAAGATGTGGCGACCAAGTTCCCAGCAGAAGCCATTTGTGGTAAGACATAAAGCATCAATGCAGCAAGGAGGAACTACTTATTTTTCAATATAGCAGCAACATTGTAGTGGTAGACAGCCATGTCTCCCCTGAGGGAGGCCACTTCCCACTGAATGGACTCCAGCCTGTTGTCTGCTATGCTGCTGCCAGTTTGGGAGTGGATTTGCTGTGGCCTCTCCCTCATGGCAGCAGCTATGTCCGCCAGGGACTGCTGGACTCCTGGCAGTGGGGAGTGTGTGCCTCGGATGGCAACTGTGTTCTCATTACCTGTTATGAGGCAAGTCCGCAATCCCTCTAGGCTTCCTGCAACAATCTCCATCACCACCCGTGCCTGCTTGGCCAGCTCCCGCTGGACTCCTACCACTGTCCTCTGAAAGGTGGTCTCTGGGTCCTTGGTGTCCAGGGCCGTGTCAGTACTGGCAGGTGGGATATTTAGGTTGTTGGGTGGTCCATGTGGAGACCCTGCAACGCTGTGTGTCCTCCTTGCAACTGGAGGTAGTGTCTGGAGGGATCCTAGGACCTCCTGGAGAGTCGGTTCATTGATGATTGTCAGCTGGTCATCTAGGTCATCATTGAAATCCAGGACAGGATGGTCGGCAGGAGGGAAGCCATCATCCTCTGCAATGAAATATTTTGAGATCAATCCTAGATTGTTGTGGCAGTTGACATGGCACATAATGTATACTGTAGTGGAGGCTCAGTGACTAGTTGAAGGCCCAAGCTTGTACATTATGAGGCATATATTTTAGGCCCCTAGTGCCACTGGAGAGTCCTGTGAAGGGACGCTCCAGTGGTCCAATGTGCTGCGTCATATTTACTAGTTGGCATTAAACCACTTCTTGGGCCTTGATGCTACCATGTAAATATCTGCCCCTTCCCATGCTGCACTTTGTGTGGAAGGGGCGTGCATTGGCAGTTGCTGTGGGTGTCCCAACACCCATCGCATTTTTATGCAGCCCCAGATTTACGTGTTTTGGTAGACCTCAGCCTGCGCTGACATCTATTACCACCCAAGGGGTGACATTAGCAGGGCGCAATGTTGACATATACTTTATTTCCTCCTCATGTTTACCTTTGTCAGTGTATGTGTACTGGGAATGCTACAAGGAAATAGGGTAGCATTTTTGCAAGATACACCACCCTGAGCCCAGTCAATGGTATTGATATCCGTCTTAGTGTCAGATGTCTAATTTGTGTGGGTACAGGAAATTTGGCAATATGCAAGGGATGTTGTGATAGCACAGGCCCAGGCACAGTATATACACATCCCTCCCAGTCAATTTGCTGCTTATTTATGTGGTGGAGTGCGGCCCTGGTAATTGGTGTATATCCACATTGGGTATATGTTGGGAGGCATAGCACAGCCAAGGCGTGTGCACATGTGTTGCTTATATGGGGATTTAGCATCTGATTTCAGGGAACATTTTTCCCCATGCACTCCTTTAGCATGCATTGGGTGTGTTCTATCTACCTCCCCTTCTGGCATTTGTTAGATTCCTGTTAATTCCCCCATGCCACTTACCTTACATTTGTGTTTGTGGTTGATAGTCTGCGCTTTCCTGTCCCTGGATTCCTGTGACCACCTCTTACGGGATGACTGCTGCAACCATCTCCTCCAGCTCATCCAGGTGCTCCTGTGGTGCATGACTTCCACCTCCAGTCTGCGTGCTGCCTGTCTGTTCTTGGCCAATTTCTCCTTAGTTCTACGCTTACAATCATGCCAGCGCTTCTTGCACTCATTGACAGTTCTCTCCACCTCACAGTTGCGTTTGTCCTCTATTGGCTGCCAAATAGCCTCTCTCTTACCAATTGGCAATTTGGAGGTGACGAAGAGCTGGTGTTGGTGTTCCATCACCTCTCAGACAAGGATGTTGTGCTCCTCCTCACTGAAGCGATACTTGTGCTTTTTCTTCTCCTTCTCCAGGTTCCTGGCTGGTGCTTGGGCGATTGGTGTCTCCCTAGGGTCTCTCCTGGCCTGCTTCTTTCATTTTCAGTTGCACTTGCACTTTTTTCTGCTTGTGCATTTAAATTTGGCGCTAATGCGGGCTAAAAATGGCGGTAACCCTTTTGATACATGTTTACGTGCCGCAAAACGTTTTTGTGCCACTTTTGCAGCATTAACGTTATATTTCTTTACGACAGGGCGCAATGGTTAACGTAATTTTTTTAAATACTCACCACTCCTTTGCGCCGGCTAGTCCCATTCCATAAATATGGCACCCGGCTTGCGCTCAGGAATAGTGCTGGCAGGCGCAAATGTTTTTGACGCAAAACTGCATTTGTGCAGTTTTACATCAAAAAGTTTAAATCTCGGCCAAGCATCATGGTGGAGTTATAAGATGCCTCAGGACAAGGGGTGAACTGGTCGAAAATATGTTTGTTTCTGCTTCATCCAGAGTGCAGCCTGCAGCAACTTATGGTAGACATACATTCCTTCCACTGGGAACTGCTTTCTTTCCGCTACTTGGGCATTTACATATATCATGCCACCCGAGACCTTATCAAAGGTAACCTCACGAAAGCCGTCACCTCCTCCATCCACAGATCACATTCTGGTGCACACTCCCACTCTCAGTACAGAGTAGAGTGCCCTTTCAAAAATGGTGATGCTCCCTCATCTCTTGTATTTTTTCCAAATTCTCCTGGCAAATGTTCCTTGTGGCACAAATGTTCCCTGTAGCACTTTTTGTACACTCCATGCAAAGCTAGGGGGCTTCCTTTGGAACATGAGTAGAAACCTGAAAGCTCTGACCAAGATGCAGCTCCCAGTGGAGAAGGGTGGACATTAGGCTCAAAATGTGAACATTATTACTTAGCAACCCACTCGCTGGATCACGGGACGGTATGTAGAGTTGCTGGGAACGGCCTTCGGGCCCCATGTGCAACAGATGGTAAGAGAGACTTGTCTCCCGCAGGGGTGGTCGACCAACCGGCCAGTGACTTCTTGTGTGTGTCCCGCAGCAGATTTAAGAGGAGTTTGTGCCTCATGCCGAGTATGCCTCAATATGCTCCTTGGATCTGTTTAAGTTCTATTCGACCATTTAAAGAGGTACTCGGGGAGAGAGCATGATGCTGCAGGAGTCAGCTGGAATGGCAACTCTGGGAGATGTGTTCCAGGATGGAGTCCTTGTTCCCTTAGATCAGCTGAAGGATGATAGGGGCCTCCTGGCAGGGCACTCCCTGGCCTATAGCAGGTCGATATCTTGAATAGGACAATTGTAGAATATCACTGACTCAGAACCTGACCCGTACTCCGTCATCAAACAATGCACGCCATGGGCGAAGAGCATCAACTGAGAACCTGGCTGACACAGGCTCTTTCACACCTGCCAGCAGATTCCTTGGAACCTCTTTGAAGGGTATGGGAGGGAGACATGGGCTTGGAACAGATGTGGAAGTAATGGGACAGGGCTCTCTTACACCAACAGAAAATGTCCCATAACACCCAATTCCAGTATATACAACGCAACATACTGCACAGGGTTCCCGTATGCACTTCTTTTGTGGTACATGAGGAATTAGGCCTAGGTTACCTCTGAGCTTATTGCTCTGGCCCCAATCATGTGCTAACTTAGAATCAGGGCAAATCCATCCCTTTCACTCTATCGGCTAGTGATAGAGGACTGTAGCTCACTGGAAGGGGCGCTCCGCATCGCCTGGCTGAGATACCTTAAACACATGCTGGAAAGTGTGGTTTGCTCATAGTTATCTGCAAACCCTAAAACTTTGAGGAAAAGGGATCTGCTGGAGCTAAAGAACATGTTGCTCTCAAGTAGGATGGGGGATAGAGAGGAGAGTGAGCTCCGTCAACCAATGGTAAAACAATATATTATAATAAAATGCTCATTAGGAGAATCTTATTTGGCAATTGTTAACAATCCCCACCACCGTTTTTTATTAGCAAGGTTCAGGCTGAATCTTATACACTGATTTTTAGCAGTCCCAAAAGGGTGCCACAAAACTGGGGAGTGGCAACCTAGCACCTGCGACAACTTCTCACAGCAGGATACTATGCATTTTATGTCTTTCTGTGATTTGTATGAGACAGTAAGGCACCATTTTATTGTTCCATTGCTGAGGGAAACACGATTTGTACAAGCAAAACCCCCTTTGCTGTTTGATCAAATGCTTTCTTCTCCGGGGTTTGTTTCGAAGTTGCAAGCTTCTTCTTTGGTGCTCTTAGACTCAGGAAACAGCTATTTAATGATTAGGGGGCTTCTGCACAATGAGTAGTTTTTATCCTTCAAGGCACAAACATGGACAGATTTGGTTTTTATTGTTCTTGTTATCCAATGTATTGTGCTTTTAACATTTGAATCTCAAATGTTTGTATGTATGTATCGTTCTGCACATGTTTTAATGCTTCTATGGACTTCTTATGATATTGAGGTACCGAATAAAGTATGTATGACTACTGCACATGGCTTACCTCACTCCGGTGAGGCTCCTCAGAATCTTTCCCAGATCCATATAGATTTGCCGATGGTGTATTATTGATCCTGAAGAGGACATGAAACATATGTCCTGGAGTTGCTTGCTGGTTAGTGAACTGTGGTAGGTGGTCACAGCCACCCTTGCCAGATTAACAGCCCATACTAACTATTATAGTATGGGGAGCGGTATGTTGGGGCTATGTAAGCAAAGTAACACTGGGGGAGCTACAATCCGCTTCACTGATTTGGCATTGCTGATGGGCGGTGCAATGGTCGTCATGTATTGAAAGGCCAGTGTGATGCCCAGGAGGTGACATGAGAGTGCGGCAACCTCAAGTGGGGTAGGGCTGAGGCTGTGGCCCTGTGACAGGAGGAGGCACCTGAATTGTGAAAGAGACACTTCGCAACAGACTGGGAAGGTTTATTACACACCATACAGGTGCCTGAGGCTGACCTCAATGCATAGGAATGAGAGCAGACATGTAAGTTACTGAGCATTCACATAGGTCCGAAGATGTAGCACACCCCTCACAACTCAAGGCCTCCCTGTCCTCTCCCAGACATTAAGGGATGGGAACATACAATGAGAAGCAGGGCCTGCCATATCAGGGTGGATGTGGTGAGGGGCTGGTGAGGTGCGGGCTCAATATGACCGCTGCTAACTTGGCTTATTGTTCAAGTGCTTCATATGTTAGTTGACTTTATTGCAACCTGTCTCTCCTGATTATCCTAAAAATGTGTAACAAAGTTATGATGGCTGAGGTGGAAATACTGCTTACACTGATATGTTTTACTGCCAGTGGCTGGGTAAATAATGGAGTTGTTCTGCTATTTGCATGTCGTCATCTGATCAGTGCAGAATCTCTACTACTTAGCCAGCGGCTGCGTAAATGGTGACATGTTTCTGCTAGTTGCACAGTCATCAGCCAAACAGTGCAGTATCTTTATTATTTAGCCAGCGGCTGGGTAAGTAGTAAAGTTTTTTTGCTATTTTCAAGGCCGCCCCCACCCCCAATAGTAAATATTTTCTATTATTTAGCCAGCTGCTGAGTAAATAACGGCAAAACAATATTATTTAGCTAGTGGCCAGGTAAGGTAGAGGCTATTTAGCCAAATACTGGGTAAATAGTGAATTTTCTCTGCTATTTACCTGACAACTGCCATGCAAATAGCAAGAAAACGTCATTGCTTACCCAGCTGTTGGTTGAATAGCACACTATTCAAATAAAAAAAAAATATATATGACAATTTTTCCAGAATGTGGCAGATAGCAGACATGTACTAGTGGCGGTGCAAAGTGCCACGAAACTTCACTATTTACCCAGCTGCTGGCAAAATAGCAGCCATTATGTAGAATTTGTCCGTCAGCCTTGAAAACTCTAATGAACATCATAATTTACTTTTCTGCTGCCTAAATACCAGAAATTATGTAGTTTGGCCAGCAGCTGCGCCAACAGCAAAAAAGTCACTATTTACTCGGCTGCTAGTTAAATAGCAGACACTATTTACTAGATGGTGATTAGGCAAACAGCGGCAAAATGACACTATTTACATTGCTGCTGTCTTGATCAGCTGAAATTATGACTGATTATACTTTCTGCAGATTTAAGTAGGTGCTTACCACCAGTTAGAACTAGAAAGAGTGAACACAATAAGTACTCCTTATGCAAGTTAGTGATAAAGCTGGGTGAAATGCAAATTGTACTCGAACAACGCTGTCTACACATCCCAGTAGCCATCGAAGAGAAAATATGAATGTTTCTGAGTTAATTTGATAGTCATGATAGAGAGTGCCACTCAATTGTACAAAGGCCCAAAATATATAAACTTTGAATGCCTAATATGGAGCTGTCAATTACTTCACAAATGTTCCAAATTTTATAAGTGTGTCTGAGAGGCGACAAATATTGAAGATGATTAAATCATTTCTAAGTCTAGTTGAAAACGCTCACTCTTAAAGGGCTATGTATCCACTTTTAATCACAAAGTCATGGACAGATGTTCGAATACCAAAAGGCTCCATGTTATGAACACCCTTCTTTTTCTGTCCCAAGTTTTCAGGTAACAAATCTGTGCATTCAGGAATTTGTAATTCTGGTATAGTTCAAATAAACAAATAGGACTAAAACACCTGAAAACAATGATTTGTAAAAGCAAAGGCAAGAACTGAGGAATGTGTATCTTTGTCCAATAGTGCAATCTGATAACCCTAGCCATTTAGGATCCCAGATGTTTTTTTTTGTTGTTAAACGTAACCAACTGCATACGCCCCCTTCTGCGAGTTACTGACTCAATACCACTCAGAGGTATAATTCCAAACTTAAGATAGGAAAAACAAAACTATTCTTTTTATATTCCAAAATAGTTAACCCAGCCAAAGAACTGTCATTTGTGTCAGATGTCTTCGTAGCAATGTTTAGCAGGTAATCATTCTCTGAACTAAATGACTGCGTAGTTGGTAGTGACATTGTCATTCCAACCTAAATCAAGCCTAAAAAGAAGCATCAGTGTTGGACCTGGCCCTTATGACCGGCTTATCCCCATATGTTTTGTCTCACTACTCCTATTTGTTCTGACCTGTTTTTATTGGCTTTCGGACTCTGGGCACTTTACCACTGCTAACCAGTGCTAAAGTACATATGCTCTCTTTCTAAAGTGTATGGGTAATTGTTTTCTCCATGATTTGCATATCTGATTTACTAGTAAGTCCCTTGTACAGTGCACAGTGTGTGCTCAGGGCTTGTAAATCAAATGCTTCTAGTGGGCCTGCAGCACTGATTGTGTCACCCACATGAGTAGCCCTGCAAACATGCCTCAGGCCTGCCATTGTAGTGTATGTGTGTGAGGTTTGCCATTTCGACCTGACAAGTGCACCCACTTGCCAGGGCCACACCTTCCCTTTTACTAAATGTAGGTCACCCCTAAAGTAGGCCCAAGGCAGCCCCATGGGCAGAGTGCAGTGTATTTAAAAGATAGGACATGTCCTGGTGTGCTTTGGATGTCCTGATAATGAAATACTGCTAAATTTGTTTTTCACTATTGCAAGGCCTATCTCTCCCTTAGGGTAGCATGGGAATTGCTTTAAAATAGCTTTGAAGTGTAATTTCCCATCAGTAGGAAATAGCGATATGGAGATTGGGGTCTCTGAACTCCCAATTTAAAAATACATATTTTATTGAAGTTGGTTTTTGAATTGTGAGTTTGAAAATGCCACTTTTAGAAAGTGAGCATTTTCTTGCTTAGCCATACTGTGCCTCTGCCTGTCTGCTGAATACACGTCTGGGTCAGGATGACAGTTGGGCTGTTTGTGTATTCACTTGAGACAGTCACACAAAGGAAGCTGAGGCGTGCCCTGCATATCATGATGGTCCATCACCAGGCTGAGATCTTCCTGAGCTAGAGCGGTGGGAGGAGATGACACTTGTACCTAAATAGGGCACCCCCTGGAGTGTGTCTAGGGCCAGAGCAGGGAAAGGCAGGGTCTTGTGCACTACAAAGACTTCTCTTTGAAGTTTGCCTACTTCAAAGACAGAAATGGGTATAAGCACTGGAAGTCTGACACCACATAGTTAGAATTCTTCTGGACTGAGGACATTCTGCCAGGATGAAGAGCTGGATGCTGTATGACGGACTGCCACTCTGCATGTTAGTTTGTTGTGCTGGCCTGCTGCATGCTGTTTCTGCCCTGGGAGAGAAAGGACTGGACTTGGCTTTCTACATCCTGCTTCCAGAGGTTCTCCAAGGGCTTGGACCGAGCTTGCCTCATGTTAAGAAGCCTCAGGGACATCAAAGACTTCATAAGCCAATTTATGGGCTCTTTTCCTGAGAGTCCTGACTTGCCAAGTGAAAGTGGTGCCAACTCCAGTCCCTGGGCCCTTGGAAGTGCAAGCTGGTTATCTAAAGGAGGAAATCCACGAATCAAGGCGCAGGACCAGAAGAACTGATGCAGCGCCTGTTTTGCAGCTGAAAAATCGATGAAGCGACCATTCGGGGGCTGCAGAATTGGTTCAGTGTCTGTCTCACCATGGTCACATCAACACAGTCACCTGGATTTTCCACGCTTCGTCCCTGGATGCAAATTTCTCATCGACCCCACACGGCATTAAGGAACTGAGGCTGTGTGTCCTGAAATCACTGCAGGGCCTTTCCTACCAGGAAAGAATCAATGTATCACCTCCCTTGTCAGTAAGGAACCAATGCATTGTCTCATCTGTGAGGAAAGAATCAACGCATCACCTCCTCTGCACAGTAAGGAACCAGCGCATTTCTTTGCTTTTCCGGTGCCTCACCTCCCCTTTGGCCCGCATAGTCTTTGTTTTTGACACATCCCAGGTACTTGTGGTAAAGAGATACATCCATTGATTCCTATGGACTAAGACTTGCTTAAACGTTTACAACGTGATATTTTGACTTGTGTATGTTGATTATTTGTCATTTTGGTCTTGTTTTACTCAGATGAATATTGGCTACTTTTCTAAACTTGTGTTGAGTCCTTTTGTAGTGTTTTCACTGTGTTACTCTGTGTGTGTGTATGTGTACAAACACTTTACATATTGCCTTTGAGATAAGCCAGACTGCTCGTGCCAAGCTACCAAGCGGGTGAGCAGTGATCTGTGTGACTTCCTTACCCTGACTAGGGTGGGAGTCCCTATTTGGACAGGGTGTAAACAACTGCCAACTAGAGACACCATTTCTAACAATCAGGGATAGTGAAGCAAGGCTGTATCTGGGGTAATCCTACTCCCAAATAAGTGACTCTTAAAAGACAGCCTATATATATTGCCTTTATAGGACTGTTGATGCAAGTGATGTTCCAAATTTGTGGGGACTGATTATCCTTCTGTTAAACAGTTTATAGTTTTTTTAACAAATAGTTTGGCACCAGGTTCATGCAGCCAGTTCTCAAAGTACAGAGTCAACAAGCATAACCTTGTTGGTATACTGCTGCTGAATATCAGAGCATCTTATATTTTATGTAATATTATGCATTTTTGCAACCAGCCACTTTCTTTGTTACATAGATAGACTAAGAAATGATTCTTCTTTCTCTTTGTTGATGTGGTAGTATTGGTATTAATGGTATGGAATGGTATGGAATGCATTGGGGAAACTTACAGATGCAGTTGAAATGTTTTCAGAGTAATTACCATGGGAGGGAGAGCAAAGGGACTAAATGATTGTGGTTATTTCATTGATTATTTAATTGCACTTCAAAATCAGAAAGGTTAAACTAAATAAGTGGGGTGACAGTCCTCTCCATGGCTTGTAAATACTATACCATTGTACCCTGTCAGTTATTCTAGCTACCCTTGTTTCTCCTCTGTGAACAGAAAATCGCGTGTGTCCTCTTGAACTGCTCGATCCTTTTGCTTTTCTGTTTGATGGTGATTTGAAGACAGGAGAACACACACATTTTGCCCATTGAGTGAGATTGGCTATTGGCCCTTCAACTTAAGGTGATAGGTCCTAGGAGCAGTACATTAATATACTGCATAGGGTCAAGACTAATAACTTGTAACACTATGGGAAGAACAAAAGAGACGGAGAGATATTTTATTCATTTCTTTTATTACAAATATTGTAGCTAATAAGACACTGTAAATAAACTGAGGCTTATTATTACTTGCAATCTTGTATCTTATGGGCCCATCATCGTACAGTTCCACTTTTATGCTCACTATCCAGTCAGTGGATTTGGATCCACTGTCTAGGTATTCAGAATATGTTCGGGTAGTTTTCTTTCAAATGCCATTTTCTGGCTATAGCTTAGATACGATGTTTGTGCAAAGTAATGGCTCTTGTGGCAATGGTGGTGGCTCCAAAAAAAGAGTATCAAAAAAAGAACACAAAGAACTGTGATATACCTTCATCTAGCTGTCAACAGCCTTCCTGAAGCAGTAATCAGGGACAGGCAAAATGGCAGGTCCAAATTATGACCCACGAATCACCACGGCGGACATTCAAGGACGGTAAACCATAGGTGGTACATACCGGTGCGGTCAGAATGGCCACCCAAATACAAAACAACACATTGGTCAATACCAAAAACACACACCTGACACTAATACACACACCTCACCCACCCATCCACAGCACTATAAAACACCCACCCACATTACCCACTACCCTTTACGAACACAAAAAATAGCCACAAGACAGACATGTAAATCACAGACACAACTACACACACCACTAACACCCAGCCATCCGTCACGCACCCCACACCCCACCACATTATTCAACACGCACTGCACAACACACACCACACAACACTCATGTCCCCACTTAGGCACCCCCGTTTCACAGATGAGGAGTTGCAGGTCATGGTGGAGGAAGTAGTCAGGGTAGAGCCACAACTGTTTGGAGCATGGGTACAGCAAATATCCATTGCAAGAAAGATGGAGCTATGGTGGAGAATTGTGGACCGGGTGAACGCTGTGGGACAGCATCCAAGAACAAGGGACGACTTCAGGAAAAGGAGGAACGACCTACAGAGGAAGGTAAGTTCCATGGCAGTAAGGCACCAGCTCGCCATCCAGAGAACTAGCGGTAGATCCCCCCTCCTCCCCCACAGCTTACAGCGTGGGAGGAGTAAGTCTTGGCAATACTGCATCCTGAGGGACTCACTGGAGTAGCCGGAGGACTGGACACTGGTGAGTCAAAATGTACGACCTATCAGCCCCCATACTTCATGCCATCTCACCCCCTCACCCTGACTCCCATCACTCCATCCCACACAGTGCACCTAACCACAATGCCAAACCCTGCATGCCAAAACCACTGCGTGTATAGCCCTACCAGCCCTGCATGTACACTACCACCTATGCATGCATAGCATGGAGAACTAACAATCCCACAATACATCACCAAACACAAACAAAGGTGGCAGGGTAACTGCAACAATATAGGGGAATCTAGGAATGTACAACATGTCACAGACATGAAGCATAATACATCACTTACATTCCTGCAAGTACCCCAGCCAATCCCAGTGACGAGGAGGTGCCGTGGCTATCCAGTCCCCCAACAGAAGATGCCCTCAGTGATGACAGAAACTCCAGACATCAGGATCTGGATGCTTTTCCTGGCCCATCAGGGACCACTGGTCAGTCGGCCACCCCAGCCCACTCCGAGTCCACCACAGAGCCTCCCCCCTCAGTATCCAACAACACAGCACCCAGCCAAAATCCCAACACCTCTGTCCCCAGGACACGCCAATCAGCACTGTGCCCACCTGAACAGGGACCCCAGTCCACACCTCACAGCCAAGACAATCAGGATTCTGGGGTCAGTGGCAGTGGGCACACCGTTCAGGGGACACAGGCACAGGGGGATAGGGACACTGGGAGGACAGCTGTGCGCCAGGGGGAGGACAGGCTCAGGGAACGGACTGTCCTGGAGGCACTCACTAATGTCCTGGGGGCTTACCAACAATCCCAGGACAAGATGGGCCAGATTCTTAACATCGTGCAGGAGAACCAGCTGCTGCAGGAGGTACACCATCAGGAGATCAGGAAAGATTTGCAGGCCCTCAACACCACCATGGTCTCCATAGCAGGGGTGCTGACTGACATGGCCAACATAATCAGGGAATATACAGCAAACCAGCGGACCCCTTTCACTAGCCAGTCAACTGAACAGCTCACCATATCTGCTGCAGCTAGTGGACAGGAGGCACAGCCACAGGACCCACAGGCCACCAGCACCCCTCCCCTTGCAGAAGGTGAACAACCACCCCGCACAAGGTCCCTGCGACCCAGACAGATGCCAGAGACACTTGCCAAGACCAAGACCACCTCCAGGAAATGAGACCCTCCTGAATGTCGCCCTTGTGTCCCACTCTATCACCTTTTCCACTTTGAACTGCCTTTGCTCCCCTTCCTATGGCCCCTTGGATACTGGACCTGTGCTACAAACAGACTGGACCAATACCCTGGACTTACCTTTACCATCACCCAATTCCATTGCACTATTCCGGCTATAAATTTCACTACAATAAACACCCTTGAGCAAGACTTGATTGATAGTGCTTTATGTGAAGAAAATGTGCAATTATAGTAACAGTTACATCTTATGCAAATGACCTGAACTCTATGATAGCATACAAATAATGACCTGTAGCTGTCTGTAGTCATCACATCAGTACAAAGTAGTTATAACACCAACATCTGCAAAATGAGAAGGCATAGGTGACAGTCAGTTGAGATGAAAAGGAATTGACTGCCACCATGCTACAGCCACAGTAAAAGGATAAATAATCAGAGGAATGGTCAGTTCCACTGTCTCACCTGTGTGTCATTGGAAGTACTGCTGTATAACTGATGTTCTGTTTTCCACATCCACATCCTCTGCCTCCTCATCCTTACCGTCTTCAGGGTCCACTGCTGCCACAGGGCCATTTCCAATATCCTCCTCCTGCAGATAAGGCACATGTCGTCTGAGGGCCAGGTTGTGCAACATGCGGCATGCTACAACTATCTGGAAAACCTTCTAAGGGGAGTAGCACAATGATCCACCTGTCAGATGAAGGCATCTGAACCTGGCCTTCAGGAGGCCGAAGGTACATTCTATGATCCGCCTGGTTCGCCCATGTGCATCATTATACCGATTCTCAGCTCCTGTCCTGGCATTCCTCACAGGGGTCAGGAGCCAATAATAAGTTAGGGTAGCCAGAGTCACCTGCAAGTATTAAGGGACAAACATTAGCCATACACAATGGTATGGGGGACGACTCCTGAAGGCATACACTGACATACAGTAGGTGGGGACTCTGGCTCACCTATTAGCCACACCCTGTGCCTCTGTAATTGTGCCATCACATTTGGGATGCTGCTATTCCTCAGGACGGAGGCATCATGCACCGACCCAGGATACTTGCCAGTGACGTGGGAGATGTACTGGTCAGCCAGGCGCACCATTTGAACTTTGAGTGAGTGGAAACTCTTCCGCTTCCTGAACACCTGTTCATTGTGGTGGGGGCAAGAAATGCAATATGTGTTCCGTCAATCGCCCCAATAATATTGGGAATATGTCCCATTGCATAGAATCCAGCCTTCACAGTGGCCAGATCTTCCACTCTGGGGAAAGAGATGTAGCTGCACATGGGTTTGACCAAGGCAGACAAAACCCTTGCCAGCACTGTTGAGAACATTGGCTGTGACATTCCTGATGCCAAGCCCACTGTCACTTGGAAAGAACCAGTTGCCAGGAAATGGAGCACTTATAGAACTTGCACAAGAGAGAGGATCCCAGTGGGATGATAGATAGCTGATATCAGCTCAGGCTCCAATTGAGTACACAGCTCTGTGATTGTGGCCCTGTCCAGTCTATAGGTCAGTATTATGTGCCTTTCCTCCAGTGTAGCCAAGTCCACAAGGGGTCTGGTCACCTGATTTTGTCTCCTCCTCCTATTCCTCCACAGTGGTAGGTATCTAAGGGACACAAGAGTGAGTAGGGTGTCACAATCTGAACAATGAAACCACCACCTCAGTGTACATAGAGCATGTATGTAATCGGAAAATGTGAATGGCAATGTATGTGCAATTTATAGCAATGACACAGTTTCCAATTTCTGAATGTTGTCCACCACCATAACATGGCGACCGCCTGTCCCGTAAGTATGGACAGGTGGAAGTGATGTAACTACGGTGGGGTTGGGCGGGAGGCAGTCTTGCACCGCCGTCCTATTCCTCATTGGCTAAACTGGGCTTTATGGAGTACAGTGTCCAATGGGAATCAGCGGCGACGGACCTGACCTCCATTTTCTGTCTAAAACCTCGCTTGATTCCTGACTTTCCACAGAACAACACTGCTACTGCGTGGGCTGCTGTGACCTGTGTCTGGATCCTGCAATGGCTCGTGTTACAGGGGAAAGGGCCCCTGTCTTCACTTTGGAGGAGTTAGAGCACCTGGTGGATGGGGTCCTACCCCTGTATGGACAGCTGTATGGGCCCCCAGACCAACAGGTGAGTACACCATGGGCATGATGCATGTGACAAGGTTGTATGGAGATGTGTGTGCTGGCAGTGTGTAATGTGGGTGGGGGTATGTCTGGTGGTAGTGTATATGCAGTGCTCCGGGTGATGTGTGTGTCAATGGAGATGGAAATGGTATTTGTGGGCCATATGTGTGACAGGCCGGATTGTATGGTTAATGGTGTCCTCCTGTCTGTATTACCTCTATCAGAAGAAGGGATTGAGGCATGCCATCGCCAAGAACATGCAGACCCTGGGAGTCTTTAGCAGGTGGAGTACCCACTGTAGGAAAAGGTGGGAGGAAGTGAGATGCTAGGCCCAGAAGACCGCAGAGGTCCAGCTGGGGATGGCCTCCCAACAAGGGCGGGGTGCCTGTTGGAACCTGACCCCCCTGATGGCCCGCATTCTGGCAGTGGCCTACCCAGAGCTGGATGGGTGCCTGAGGGCAGCACAGCAGCCACAAGGGGGTGAGTACAGTGAGCGTGACAACAATTATTGTTCAGTGGCATGGGATCCTGGTGGTGGGTTTCAGTTAGTGGGTGTCCCTTAATGCCAGTTCAGCCATTGCTGTGTGATCCAGCTCAAGGTAAATGGGTATATAGCAAAATCTGGTAACCTAGATAGGTAGCATTCCATGTCAGACAGGGCTTAGTGGGTCCCATGAGGGTTGCAGTTGGCGGTGGTTGGCTCTCATCTTGCTGTGGCACTTAGCCTATGTAATGGCATTGCGATGCATAGTGCTCAATCCTGATCCCTGTGTATGATGGTAATGTGTATTCCAACTGTGGTGTTGTTGCAGTAATTGACCCAGTGCTCCCTTTCTCTTCCCCCATTATCTTCTGTCATCATGTCCATGTGTGCATTAGCATCATTTGGTGGAGGAGCAGGTGCGCCAGCGACTGAGGGAGCTGCATCTCACAGGACCCAGGAGGCAGAGTCCCCCATCCAGTGGGACAGAGGGTGAGGGGAGCACCACGGCGGAGACAGGAGGTGACAATACTGACTCTAATTCCTCCTCCGATGGAAGCACCCCAGTGGTGGCAGACACCTCTGGAACCACCCCAGCTACAGGTACAGCAGCCAACCCCCATACCAGCACCGCCCCCCCAGTAGCCCCCCACTGAGTTGCCTGTGCCCGCTCACCCAGGAGGGTGGGCATCTCTTTCATCGCAGGCACCTCAGGCCCTGCCCCAGTGAGCCCTGCTGCCCTCAGTGAGGAGGCTATTGACCTCCTGAGATCCATCTCTGTAGGGCAGTCAACCATTGTGAATGCCATCCAGGGGCTGGCATCCCAGATGCAGCAATGCAATGCATACCTGGAGAGCATCCACAGTGGGTTGGTGGCCCTAGAGAGATCGTTTCAGGCTCTGGCCTCCTCTCTGCTGGCAGCCAGAGTCCCTGTTCCTACCATCCCCCCTCCAACCACCACTTCCCAGTCTCCTCAATCCCAACCCATCCCAGGCACTGATACAGACAAGCATGCACACAGAAGAGTAGCGCAGTCAAACACAGGCAGCACACTACAGGATGCAAGCACTCACACAAACAACAGACACTTGCACACACAACCACATTCACTGCCTCCACTGTCTCCCCCTCCTCCTCCTCTTCCTCCCTCACAGTCACATCCGCACTCACACCTGCATGCACTGCATCAACAGCCACCACCACCATCACCACATCATACAGAACACACACCCCACTTGCAGACACCTCCACAAAATCCATCCACGTGTCCCCTTTGTCCTCTCCCACCTTGTCTGCCCCCCAAGAGACACAAACGCATGCATGCAGACACCCAACAGCCATCCACCTCACACACTCACACTGTCCATGCACCTGAACCCAAGTCCAGCAGACGTACACCTCCGACAACCACTCCCTCAACCTCCACTCCCATCCCTCCTCCCACCCCAACGCCCCTAAGAAGCTTTTCCTTGCACATCTTGACCTCTTCCCTCCCCCTCCCATCCTGCCCGTAAGACCACAGTCCCAACGACCCAACCCAGCATCTCAGCCAAACAGTATGCCACTGCTCCCATCAAATCATCAGCTGCTGGCACAAAGGGGCCCCAGAGTGTGACGGCTGTCACTCCTACTGAGAGCACACCTCTGGCTCAGAAAGGGAAGACTAGGGTGGTGAAAAGGAAGGGTGAGGAGACGGAGACAGTGGAGGCACCTGCTAGCCCTAGAGGCAAGGACACAAGTGACATGTCAAAGGCTAAGGGGACCCATCACAAGAGGGGACACATGGATCCCTCTCCACCACCAAAGATTGCCAAAAATCCCCTCCAGCAGCAAATAAAGGGAAAGTTCCCACTCAACCATCAATGAAAGTGAGAGTTCCCACTCAACCACCAATGAAAGTGAGGGTTCCACTCAACCACCAATGAAAGGCAAGAGGCCCACTCAACCACCAATGAAAGGCAAGAGGCCCACTCCACCAGCAGAGGGCAAGGAGATCCCACCTTCAGCTGAGGCAGAGCAGCCCTCACCTCCAGCAGAGGGCAGGGAGCCCCCATCTCCAGCACAGGCACAGCAGCCCTCACCTCCAGGGCCCTCACCTCCAGAAGAGAAACAGCATCCCTCACCTCTAGCAGAGACACAGCAGCCCTCACCTCCAGGACAGGCACAGCAGCCCTCACCTCCAACAGAGACACAGCGGCCCTCACCACCAGCAGAGGGCGTGTAGGCCACCCTTCAGGGACTGTAGTACAAGGAGCCCCGTCCAGAACCAGTAGGCAAGTACCCCACTTCAGTGACTGTGGCCTTGCACTCCGCAGCAAAGACGAATGGGCATGGAGACCCCTCCGGAGCCAGTGGGAAAGTTCCCCACTTCAGAGACTGTGTCCTTGCACTCCCCAGCAAAGACAAATGGGCATGGAGCCCCATCCAGAACCAGTGGGCAAGTTCCCCACTTCAGTGACTCTGGCCTTGCACTCCCCAGCAAAAACGAATGGGCATGGAGCCCACTCCAGAACCAGCGGGCAAGTTCCCCACTTCAGAGACTGTGTCCTTGCACTCCCCAGCGAAGACAAATGGGCATGGAGCCCCATCCAGAACCAGTGGGCAAGTTCCCCACTTCAGTGACTGTGGCCTTGCACTCTCTAGCGAAGACAAATGGGCATGGAGCCTCCTCCAGAATCAGTGGGCAAGTTCCCCACTTCAGAGACTGTGGCCTTGCACTCCCCACTGAAGACAAATGGGCATGGAGCCCCCTCCAGAACCAGTGGGCAAGTTCCCCACTTCAGTGACTGTGGCCTTGCACTCTCCAGCAAAGACAAATAGGCATGGAGCCCCCTCCAGAACCAGTGGGCAAGTTCCCCACTTCAGTGACTGTGGCCTTGAACTCTCCAGCGAAGACAAAAGGGCATGGAGCCCCGTCCAGGACCAGTGGTCAAGTTCCACACTTCAGCTGAGGTGCCCCGCCCACTGTTCCCCCTGAGGTGCCTGCCCATTTCCAACATGATGCCCCTGAACAGTAGATTCTGGAAGTTGTCAGGAGTCAAGTTGGGCCTTGGACTGTGCCCTGTGGCCATGTGGCCTTTTTGTACATTGGACTGGCCATTGGTGCATTCTGAACATTGTCTCCTGCATTTGGAATCAAATGGACAGTATGGTGGCTGTTGGAATCAAATTACAGTGTTTGCTGATTCTCATAGTTGTCCTTGTTTTATTTTAACGTGTGTCCTGTGACGTTGGTTTAACTGTGCTGCTGGTTATGTGTATGGAGTGCGTGTGAATGGTGTGTGTTGTGAGTGTGCGTGTGTCACTCTCCTTTTCCTCCCCCCCTCCCTTGTGTGCTAGTTGGCTGTACTCACTGTCGTCGTCTTCATCGGCGTTGGTGTTCCAGGAGGGCCATCGCGTAGAAGAGCATTTGGGAAGACTTGAAGTTCCGGTTCCATGGCAGCCACGGAGTCTTCTGTGTACCTGTTGGTGAGTATAATGGACAAAGTACAATGCACTTACATCCCATGGCAGAACTTATATTGAACCAAAGTTGAACAATTGAGCTGACAAGCACAATAAGCAAATTAGCTTTGGCAAAGCAACTTATACTAAAGCCTAGGTAAGTGGGGGCAGGGAACAAACCAGTCCAGAGCACAAAGTCACAATTACATGTCGAAGAGGAAACAAGCATGGTAGCACAGTAATCAATGGAAAAATAAATGTATCTTTTATTTTCTCAGAAACAAACACCACAGCCATACTGCATTACACATATGTTATGTTATATTATTTATTTATAGAGCGCATGGATACCCGAGGGTTTCCCAGCGCTAAAGGAGAGGTCTATATCTTATCAGTGCCACAGAATTGCTTAAGAGGAAAATAAACATGTCTTCAGTTTCTTGCGAAAGGATAGTTCAGTGTGGTCATGGCGAAGTCCCAAAGGGAATGTTCTAAAGATCTGCAGCTTTTACTAAAAAGGAGTTACCTCCCCATCTGGACTTCTTGAAGTGAGGCGTATGAGCTCGTAGGGCAACAGAGGACCTCATGGGCCTAGTCGGGAAATAGAAAGACAAATTATGTCTAAGAAATTTGAGCCCCCTGTTATGTAAAGCTTTATGAGTCATACACATCGCCTTGAAGTTGATTTGTTGCTTTATGAGGAGCCAATGAAGAGAAAGCAGAGCAGGTTTAACAAAGGTGTGTCTAGGGACATTTTTAAGCAGTCGTGCAGCAGAATTCTGCACAATCTGTAACCTTCTGATTACGTATTTAGGGGAACTAAAAAAGAGAGAGTTACCGTAATCCAAGCGGGACAATATTAATGCTTGAATGAGAAGTCTTCTGGCCAAAAATGGCAGAAGGTTGATGATTTTCCTTAGAGTTCTTAATAGGCCAAAACATGATGTGGCAAGCCTTTTAGATTGGTAGTCCATGGTAAGGTGTGGATCTAGCCAAAAACCCAAGCTCTTTCTGTTGTCCTTAGGTGGAGGGAGGCCTCCAAACCCATCGGGCAGGACTGTCAAGGGGTTGGAGGGAGTGTGATTACCAATGATCATTACCTCTGACTTGTCATCATTAAGCTTGAGTTTGGACTCCGTCATCCATTTGGCTACCTCCTCCAAGCAAGCCGAAAGGTTGGATTGGAGGGTATTTCCAGGGTTTGAGAGGGACACTACTAATTCGGTGTCATCCGCATATGAGATCAAAGAGAGGCCATGGGGTTCCACAAGTTTGGCCAGTGGAGAGAGATGAATATTAAAAAGAGTAGGACTAAGCAACGAGTCATGCAGAACTCCACATGTGAGGGAAAAAGTGTTGGAGTAAAAGGCACGGTCCAGAACCTCAAAGGTTCTATCCTTTAGAAATGAAGAAAACCAACACAATGCATTTCCTTCAATTCCTATTCCAGAGAGTCTTCGAAGGAGGATATTGTGGTCCACGGTATCAAAAGCAGCACTCAAATCTAATAAGATGATAGCTGCCCGACCACCAAGGTCTAGTATTTGGCCTGCATTCTCCATGACCGCTAGCAGGGCTGATTCAGTACTATGTTGTGGCCTAAAACCCATCTGAGATGGAGCTAGAAGTTCATATTCCTCAAGAAAACATGTTAGCTGATTATTGATATGCTTCTCCATGATTTTAGACAGACTAGGAAGAAGAGCAATAGGTCTATAATTCTTCCATTCCGAAGGGTCAAGATTAGATTTTTTCAATAGGGGTTTGATGACAGCATGCTTAAGGGATTGTGGTATCATACCCAAGTTTAAAGAATGGTTTAGAATGTTATTCACTACAGGGTAGAGGCTAGAGCAAGTATATGAGGTGGAACAGGATCTAAAGGTGAACCTGATTTTATCATATGAAGATAGTTGGTAATGAGAGCATTAGTAGCTGGCTGAAAAAACGAAAAAGAGGCTCCAGAACTCTGGAGCTCCTTATGGGGGTTTCTGTCTGTTATAAGATCTGGTGTAGGAGGAAAAAAAGCATAGATATCAACAATCTTTCTTTGGGAAAAATCAGCTAAACTGTTGCTGTGATCCGAGGAAGCCTCTATTGGGCAGACCAACGGGGGGTAGAGGTAAGTTCTTTGAAAATCATAAATATTTCTCTATGAGAGTTAGCAGACTGTTCTATTCTTTGACTGTAGAATGCCGCTTGAGCTGATTTGATTAAAACATGAAATGCTCTGATTGCTTCCCTGTGTTGTATCTTGGAAAAAATACTGTAGTCTTTTCTCAACCTTCTTTCTAATTGCCTACATTTCTTTTCTGCTCTAGCAATTGGAGAGTGAACCAGGGATTAATTTGTGGCCTGTCCTTCTGACCATCAACTTGGTAAGGAGGAGAGTGCCCAAAGAAGTAGAAATCCAGTTATTAACGTTTTCTATTGAACCTGTATTGGACTCATCCTGACTGGGTAATGAAGCGAGAAGAGTATTCTGCCAGTCTGTGGGATTTAATTTTGGCCATTGACGAGAGACTGATTTTATAAGATGATGATAAAAGGGAGAAGGGGCCCAGGGCAAAGTCAGTGATAGTAAATAATGATCCGTCCAGATCAGTGGGCGAGGAGTATGGGGACGTAGATTGGGAAGGTTACTAAAAACTAGATCAATAATGTGGCCTTTGATATGAGTCGATACTTTGATAACCTGAGCCAGGTCTAAAGCACCTAAATTAGAAAGTAGAGATTTAGTAGGGAAGTATTGTTCATCCTCTACATCAGTGGTTCCCAATCTGTGCGCCGCGGCTCCCTGGTGCGCCGTCAAAACTAGCCAGGGGCGCCATGCACAGTTTGGGAACCATGCTAGGTGTACATGAACTAAGAGAGACGAGCATTACAAATCCCCAAACCAGTGAAAATAGACGGTTAGTCCATTGTGCTGATATATAAAAACATTTTGTCAGAGGACAAGGAGGCGAGCGTTCATTCAATAAATTAACACCCTGCCCAGAGAGGGGAAGCGTACGCTTTTCCTCGTTTACTACAAAGATTTGCTGTCTTGATCGTTTGTTTCTCCTTCCACTTTTTTCCATTAACAAGGCAAGTCGCTCTCTGATTCAAGGTGGCTGCGAGCATTAGGACACAATGTCAGCGGTGACAGCGCTGCACTGAAGGGTACCTTGGCAGGCAGTCACCCCCATACAGTTAATATCCCATCTCTCCATGCCGCCTGCTCTCTGCAGCATGTGCTTTTCTTTCTGCACATTTCTTCCAGTTTAAAAAGTGGCCTTTTATGTGTGGCTGACGGTATGGAGTAGGCTTGGATGTACAGTAGTCCATCACTTCGAGAAAGGTGCTGACACTGTTTCACAACGTCTGAACGGGCCCACAGTTTACATTCCTGGCTCTGCAGTTGACTTTGTGCCCCTGCCACGTTTGCATAGTTTTGAGATTATATGGCAGCATGATTGTTGGGCATTCTAAAGCTACCCCTCCCCTCCATTCTTACTGACCAAGCTACGCTCCTGCTTTTACTGTTACTAGTTTTGCAGGTCTGGAGTATCGCACTGTGGGAAAGCTGCATGTGAGGGCAGAGATTAACATTAATTTGCAGGCAAGCTCCTGGTTTTGGTGGGATCCTGGGTAGGTGTGTGAGCAATGACTACGCAAGTTGATGAAAGATCTGTGCACCTTTAACTCTTGCCAGAAAAAGCATGTTACACCCACTGTGTCCTGCAGCATGGGCTAAGATTTCAGGCAGAGTAACTTTACTCAGCAACATATGCTTTCATATAGCAGGGGCACAGGTTGTATGTCATAATTTCTGGTGACATTGTCATTATTCTTGGTGGTAATTTTTTCAGCTAGCAAACCCTGCCTCTTTTTGTCACAGAATGCTGGCAGTTACGAAAGCATTACAGTAAAATATTAGCAAGTTAATAACAATACCCATACATAAATTCAAATGTAAGTAATTAAATCTTAGTATGTTTAATTAAAATGTCATCCACATTATCATATAAAGCAGCAAATAAATAATTATTTTACACTTAAATATTAGACAATAACACACAAAATCATCAACTCTGTAGAGCTGTGGTCTCTTTCGTTCACAGCGCTATACCTCCCTATTGCGGGCAACTCCTAAAAATGAAAATGCAAATGAACATACTGTTGAATCAGTAAATCATAGATAGACGTGGTTTGCTTATCGGTAAGTCCATCCTCCAAAGCTCTCAATGCTTGCTTTCACAAGTAAGGACACCCTACTTTCTGTCTCCCAGAAGAAGTCCACTGTGTCTCCTCCGTCCACTGCGGGTGTAGCAAGGCCTGTTGCGTGAGTGGGAGAAGGGTGGTGATAATATTGTTCCTTGTGACCAGGCTTTCAGTGCGTCCACGCTAAGTCTTCGCCTCCTTAGTGCCTCAAATACAGAGCTGCCTATCTCTGGTTACTGTATGGTGCCCTCGACTGAGCAGGCTTCGAGGCAGGAAGAAGATCTGGTCTCCTCTGGGGCCACAGGGTGACCTGCATAGCATTCCCCAATGCAAAGCCCAGAGGAGCCTGTCCCTCTCCATTTCCACTTACTAAAACCACTCACAAAACACCAGTTTGTAGCTTACAGGCAGGCTTGAGCTTGTGGTGGGACGACTGGGCCATTTGATGAATAACAGCAGCCTCTGTTTTTTGAATAGCTTAACTACGATGGCAAAGGTTGTTTAAAATTACCATTTATTATCTCACATCACATCTGACAAAAAAACACCCCAGGATTGTTTTCCTTTTGCCTCTGTTGGTGTTTATCTCATACTACCTTGACTTTTCAAGCCTTCTGCTCACTCCAGTCTCCAGACACCCTTGTTCAATCTGCCTGCCATAGGTACGATTATTTTCAATGGGAAAAATGGAAGTGCTCCCTGGGCTGGGCTTACATCCCCCCACCAGCCCAAAAAAAACTAACATAATGGGGAGCCGCAGCCAATGGCCAATAGCTCAAGGGAGCCACAGGTTGAAAATGTTTGGGAACCACTGTGATAGGCTCTTACCTCTCTTAGTAGCCAATCCTCCTTCCTAGGTAGCCAAACCTCCTTTTCTGGCTATTTAGGGTCTCTGCTTTGGGGAATTCTTTAGATAACGAATGCAAGAGCTCACCAGAGTTCCTCTGCATCTCCCTCTTCCCCTTCTGCCAAAGGATCGACCGCTGACTGCTCAGGATGCCTGCAAAACCGCAACAAAGTAGCCAGACGACTACTAGCAACCTTGTATCGCTTCATCCTGCTGGCTTTCTCGACTGTTTCCAGGTGGTGCATGCTCTGGTGGTAGCCTGCCTCCTTCTTGCACCAGGAGCTCTGAAGAAATCTCCTGTGGGTCGACGGAATCTTCCCCCTGCAACCGCAGGCAACAAAAGACTTCATCACCGGTCCTCTGGGTCCCCTCTCAGCACGACGAGCGTGGTCCCTGGAACTCACCATCTCTGTCCAAGTGACTCCCACAGTCCAGTGACTCTTCAGTCCAAGTTTGGTGGAGGTAAGTCCTTTCCTCCCCACGCTAGACTGCATTGCTGGGTACTGCGTGATTTGCAGCTGCTCCGGCCCCTGTGCACTCTTCCAGGCTTTCCTCTGTGCACAGCCAAGCCTGGGTCCCAACACTCTAACCTGCAGTGCACAACCTTCTGAGTTGTCCTCCGCCGTCGTGGGACTCCCTTTTGTGACTTTGCGTGGACTCTGATTCACTCTTCTTCCAAGTGCCTGTTCAGGTACTTTTGCGGGGGCTGCCTGCTTCTGTGAGGGCTCCCTGACTTGCTGGGCACCCCCTCTGTCTCCTCATCCAAGTGGCGACATCCTGGTCCCTCCTGGGCCACAGTAGCATCCAAAAACCCTAACCTCGACCCTTGCAGCTAGCAAGGCTTTTTTGCGGTCTTTCTGCGTGGGAACACCTCTGCAAGCTTCTTCACGACATGGGACATCCATCCTCAAAAGGGAAAGTTCCTAGTCCTCTTCGTTCTTGCAAAACACCAAGCTTCTTCCATCCGGTGGTAGCTTTCTTGCACCCTCAGCTGGCATTTCCTGGGCTCCTGCCCACTCCCGACACTGTCGCGACTCTTGGACTTGGTCCCCTTGTCTTACAGGTACTCAGGTCCGGGAATCCACTGTTGTTGCATTGCTGGTGTTGGTTTTCCTTGCAGAATCCCCCTATCACGACTTCTGTGCTCTCTGGGGGTTGTAGGTGCACTTTACACCTACCTTACAGGGTCTTGGGGTGGGCTAATTTTCTAATCCTCACTGTTTTCTTACAGTCCCGGTGACCCTCTACAAGCTCACATAGGTTTGGGGTCCATTCGTGGTTCGCATTCCAGTCTTGGAGTATATGGTTTGTGTTGCCCTATACCTATTTGATCCTATTGCAATCTACTGTAACTTTACATTGCTTGCATTACTTCCTTTTGCTATTACTTGCCTAATTTTGGTTTGTGTATATTTCTCATCCTCATACTGAGGGTACTCACTGAGATACTTTTGGCATATTGTCATAAAATTAATGTACCTTTATTTTTAGTATATCTGTGTATTGTGTTTTCTTTTGATATTGTGCATATGACACTAGTGGTATAGTAGGAGCTTTACATGTCTCCTAGTTCAGCCTAAGCTGCTTTGCCAAAGCTACCTTCTATCAGCCTAAGCTGCCAGAAACACCTCTTCTACACTAATAAGGGATAACTGGACCTGGCACAAGGTGTAAGTACCTCTGGTGCCCACTACAAGCCAGGCCAGCCTCCTACAACCCCTCACAGAACGTACCTCCAAGAAAATGCCCAAGAAGGTTAACTGGACCGTGGAATGTCAACAGGCATTTGACACCCTGAAACAAGCTATGTGCACAGCACCAGTTCTAAAAGCTCCAGATTACTCTAAGCAGTTCATTGTGGAGACAGATGCCACTGAACATGGGATAGGAGCAGACTGTCCCAGACAAATGATGATGGCCTTGACCAGCCTGTTGCTTTTATTAGCAGGAGGTTACTCCCCAGGGAGCAGCGTTGGAGTGCCATTGAGAGGGAGGCCTTTGCTGTGGTCTGGTCCCTGAAGAAGTTGAGACCATACCTCTTTGGTACTCACTTCATAGTTCAGACTGACCACAGACCTCTCAGATGGCTCATACAAATGAAAGGAGAAAACCCAAAACTGTTGAGGTGGTCCATATCCCTACAGGGAATGGACTTTATAGTGGAACACAGACCTGGGACTGCCCATGCCAATGCTGATGGCCTTTCCAGGTTCTTCCACTTAGAAAATGAAGACTCTCTTGGGAAAGGTTAGTCTTATCCTCTTTCGTTTGGGGGGGTTGTGTAAGGAAATGCCTCCTTGGCATGGTTACCCCCTGACTTTTTGCCTTTGCTGATGCTAAGTTATGACTTGAAAGTGTGCTGGGACCCTGCTAACCAGGCCCCAGCACCAGTGTTCTTTCCCTAAACTGTATTTTTGTCTCCACAATTGGCACAACCTTGGCACCCAGGTAAGTCCCTTGTAACTGGTACCCCTGGTACCAAGGGCCTTGATGCCAGGGAAGGTCTCTAAGGGCTGAAGCACGTCTTATGCCACCCTAGGGACCCCTCACTCATCACATGCACACTGCCTCACAGCTTGTGTGTGCTGGTGGGGAGAAAATGACTAAGTCGACATGGCACTCCCCTCAGAGTGCCATGCCAACCTCACACTGCCTGTGGCATAGGTAAGTCACCCCTCTAGCAGGCCTTACAGCCCTAAGGCAGGGTGCACTATACCACAGGTGAGGGTATATGTGCATGAGCACTATGCCCCTACAGTGTCTAAGCAAAATCTTAGACATTGTAAGTGCAGGCTATCCATAAGGGTATATGGTCTGGGAGTTTGTCAAACATGAACTCCACAGTTCCATAATGGCTACACTGAAAACTGGGAAGTTTGGTATCAAACTTCTCAGCACAATAAATCTACACTGATGCCAGTGTGCAATGTATTGTAAAATACACCCAGAGGACATCTTAGAGATGCCCCCCTGAAAACCTACTCGACTTCCAGTGTAGGCTTACTAGTTTTTGCCAGCCTGCCACACACCAGACATGTTGCTGGCCACATGGGGAGAGTGCCTTTGTCACTCTGTGGCCAGGAACAAAGCCTGTACTGGGTGGAGGTGCTTCACACCTCCCCCTGCAGGGACTGTAACACCTGGCGGTGAGCCTCAAAGGCTCACCCCTTTTGTTACAGCACCACAGGGCATCCCAGCTAGTGGAGATGCCCGCCCCTCCGGCCACTGCCCCCTCTTTTGGCGGCAAGGCTGGAGGAGATAATTAGAAAAACAAGGAGGAGTCACCCACCAATCAGGACAGCCCCTAAGGTGTCCTGAGCTGAGGTGACCCTTACTTTTAGAAATCCTCCATCTTGCGGATGGAGGGTTCCCCCAATAGAATTAGGGATGCGCCCCCCTCCCCACAGGGAGGAGGCACAAAGAGAGTGTAGCCACCCTCAAGGACAGTAGCCATTGGCTACTGCCCTCCCAGACCTAAACACACCCCTAAATTCAGTATTTAGGGGCCCCTAGAACCTAGGAAACTAGATTCCTGCAACCTTAACCAGAAGAAGGACTGCTGACCTGAAACCCTGCAGTAAAGATGGAGACGACAACTGCTTTGGCCCCAGCCCTACCGGCCTGTCTCCCATCTTCGAAGAAAACTGCAACAGTGACGCTTCCAACAGGGACCAGCGACCTCTAAAGCCTCAGAGGACTGCCCTGCAAACAAGGACCAAGAAACTCCTGTGATGGCCGCCATAGTCCCTATTTCCACTCCCGTGATCAGTGGCCCTATTCAACAATCTGCAACTTTCTTGCAACAAAGAAGCTACTTTAAAGACTTCAAGTTTCCCGCCAGAAGCATGAGACGTTCCACTCTGCACCCAACGCCCCCGGCTCAACCTGTGGAAAACCAACACTACAGAGTGGACTCTCCGGTGACTGCGAGCCCGTGAGAAGCCAGAGACGACCCCCCTGAGCCCCCACAGCGGTGCCTGCAGAGGAAATCCAAAGGCTCCCCCTGACCGCGACTGCCTGTAACAAGGGACCCGATGCCTGGAACCAACAATGCACCCGCAGCCCCCAGGACCGGAAGGAACCGAACTCCAGTGCAGGAGCGACCCCCAGGCGACCCTCTGCCTAGCCCAGGCGGTGGCTACCCTGAGGAGCCCCCCCTGTGCCTTCCTGCATTGTTGAAGAGACCCCGGGTCTCCCCATTACTTCCTATCTGAAACCCGACACCTGTTTGCACTCTGCACCCGACCTCCCTTGTGCCGCTGAGGGTGTACTTTCTGTGCCTGCTTGTGTGTCCCCCGGTGCCCTACAAAACCCCCCTGGTATGCCCCCGAGGATGCGGGTACTTACCTGCTGGCAGACTAGAACCAGGGCACCCCTGTTCTCCATTGAAGCCTATGTGTTTTGGGCACCTCTTTGACCTCTGCACCTGACCGGCCCTGAGCTACTGGTGTGGTAATTTTGCTGTTGCCTTGAACCTCCAACGGTGGGCTACCTTGGACCCAACTTTGAGACTTGTAAGTGTTTTACTTACCTGCAAAACTAATCTTTACTTACCTCCCCCAGGATCTGTTGATTTTTGCAGTGTCCACTTTTAAAATAGCTTATTGCCATTTTTACAAAGACTGTACATGATATTGTGATTATTTAAAGTTCCTAGAGTACCTAAGTGAAGTACCTTTCATTTGAAGTATTACTTGTAAATCTTGAACCTGTGGTTCTTAAAATAAACTAAGAAAATATATTTTTCTATATAAAAACCTATTGGCCTGGAGTAAGTCTTTGAGTGTGTGTTCCTCGTTTATTGCCTGTGTGTGTACAACAAATGCTTAACACTACCCTCTGATAAGCCCACTGCTCGACCACACTACCACAAAATAGAGCATTAGAATGATCTCTTTTTGCCACTATCTTACCTTCTAAGGGAAACACTTGGACTCTGTGCACACTATTTCTTACTTTGAAATAGTGCATACAGAGCCAACTTCCTACATTGGTGGATCAGCGGTGGGGTACAAGACTTTGCATTTGCTGGACTACTCAGCCAATACCTGATCACACGACTAAATTCCAAAAATTGTCATTAGAAACTGATTTTTGTAATTTGAGCTATTTTTCTAAATTTTTAAAAGTCCTGCTAGGGCGTTGTGTTAGTCCCTGTTAGCATTTATTTTAGAGTTTAAATGTTTTTTCAAAGTTTGGACAAGTTCTAGAGATAGTTTTAGATTCTTAAAAAGTATCCCAACTTTTAGAGAAATAATGTCTAATACAGAAGAGATGGTGGTGGAGCTCAACTCCACCCCTTACCAGCATCTTCGGATGTCAGAGTTAAGGACTCTCTGAATACAGAGCCAACTTCCTACTGTGCCTGTCACAAGTGCTTCAAGGAAGGGCAAGGAGCCAGCCCCAGCTGGAGGAAGGAAGGGCAAGTAGCCGGCTCCAGCTGCAGGAAGGAAGGGCAAGGAGCCACTCCCAGCTGCAGGAAGGAAGGGCAAGGAGCCACCCCAGCTGCAGCAAGGAAGGGCAAGGAGCCAACCCCAGCTGCAGCAAGGAAGGGCAAGGAGCCACCCCCAGCTGCTGCCAAAAGGAGCAAGGAGCCATCCCCAGCTACTGGCAGGAAGGGCAAGGGGTCTGCACCAGCAGCCAGTAAGGACAAGGGGCCTGGTGCTAGGGCACCAACAGCAGCAGCAGCACCAGTGGGCAGCTGTCCGCAGCTGCAGGAGATGGGCTGGGGCCTCCCCCCACAACTAGCACCAGCAGCACCAATGGGCAGCCGTCTGAGGCTGCAGGGGATGGGCTGGAGCCTCCCCCCACAGCTAGCACCAACAGAAGCAGCCCCAGTGGGCAGCCCTCCGAGGCTGCAGGGGATGGGATGGAGCCTCCCCCCACCACTACTAGCAGCAGCACCACCACTGCCACCACTGAACTGCCGTCACCGCCGGTGGACATTCTGTAAACCTGCCTCCATGGGCTGTTGTGCAGACTGCCCCTTGCAAATTCCTCGGGTATGACACACTGCTGAGAGACTGGGACTTTGCACTCCCCAAGATCTGCACCACAGGGCACGATGCCCCCTCCAGAACCAGTGGAGATGCCATCCACTCACCCCATCATCCCCAGGATGAAGCTCACTGGGCACGATGCCCCCTCCAGAGCCAGTGGAGATGCCATCCACTCACCCCATCCTTCCCAGGATGAAGCTCACTGGGCACGATGCTGTAGAAAAGTACCATCTTTTTTGGCATGTTAGCCCCAATTTAACATGTATGTCAGTATGTTTTTGCCTGTCTCACTGTGATCCTGCTAGCCAGGACCCCAGTGCTCATAGTTTGTGGCCTGAATGTGCATACCTGTGTAGTGCCTAACTGTGTCACTGAGGCTCTGCTAATCAGAACCTCAGTGCTCATGCTCTCTCTGCCTTTAAATTTGTCACTATAGGCTAGTGACTGCATTTACCAATTCTGATTGGCATACTGGACCCCCCTTATAAGTCCCTAGTATATGGTACCTAGGTACCCAGGGCATTGGGGTTCCAGGAGATCCATATGGACTGCAGCATTTGTTTTGCCACCTATAGGGAGCTCAGACAAACCCTTACACAGGACTGCCATTGCAGCCTGAGTGAAATAACGCACACGTTATTTCACAGCCATTTTCACTGCACTTAAGTAACTTATAACTCACCTATATGTCTAACCTTCACTTGCTGAAGGTTAGGTGCAAACTTACTAAGTGTGAGGGCACCCTTGCACTAGCAAAGGTGCCCCCACATAGTTCAGGGCCATTGCTCCGGACTTTGTGAGTGTGCGGAGACACCATTACATGCGTGCACTACACATAGATTAATACCTATGTGTAGCTTCACAATGGTAACTCCGAATATGGCCATGTAACATGTCTAAGATCATGGAATTGTCCCCCCATTCCAAATCTGGTATTTGGGGAGTCAATTCCATGCATCCTGAGGGCTCCACTATGGACCCCCAGTACTGCCAAAACAGCTCTCTGGGGTTTTCTCTGCAGCTACAGTTGCTGCCACCCCACAGACAGGGTTCTGCCCTCCTGGGGTCTGGGCAGCCCAGTCCCAGGAAGGCAGAACAAAGCATTTCCTCTGATAGCCGGGTGTTACACCCCCTCTCTTTGGAAATAGGTATTAAAGGCTGGGGTGGGGTAGCCTCTCCCAGCCTCTGGAAATGCTTTGAAGGGCACAGATGGTGCCCTCCTTGCATAAGCCAGTCTATACCGGTTTGGGGAACCCCAGTCCCTGCTCTGGCGTGAAACTGGACAAAGAAAAGGGGAGTGACCACTCCCCTGTCCATCACCACCCCAGGGGTGGTGCCCAGAGCTCCTCCAGTGTGTCTCAGACCTCTGCCTTCTTGTTTTCAGAGGTGTGGGGGCACTCTGGAGGCCTCTGGGTGGCCAGTGCCAGTAGGTGACATCAGAGACCCCTCCTGATAGGTGCATACCTGACTAGATAGCCAATCCTCCTATGAGAGCTATTTAGAGTCTCTCCTGCGGGCTTCTCTTCAGATTATGACTTGCAAGAATTCATCAGGGTTCCTCTGCACTTCTCTCTTTGACTTCTGCCAAGGATCGACCGCTGACTGCTCCAGGACGCCTGCAAAACTGCAACAAAGTAGCCAGAAGACTATCAGCGACATTATAGGCCCTAATCCTGTCGGCTTTCTCGACTGTTTCCTGGTGGTGCATGTTCTGGGGCTGCTTGCCTTCACCCTGCACTGGAAGCCACGAAGAAATCTCCCATGGTTCGACAGAATCTTCCCCCTGCTTCAGCAGGCACCAAACTTCAGCTTCACCAGTACTCTAGGTCCCCTCTCATCCTGACGAGCTTGGCCCTTGGAACACAGGTGGTGGAGCCAAGTGACCCAGACTGTCCAGTGGTCCAACTGTCTAAATTTGGAGGAAGTAAGTCATTGCCTCCCCTCCCCAGACAGTAATCCTATGCACCGTGTGATCTGCAGCTACAAGGGTTTCTGTGCACATTTCCAAGAAATCCTGCAAACACAGCTGAGCCTAGGTCCCCAGCACTCCGTCTTGCTATGCTCAACTCCCTGAGTTGATCTCCGGTGTTGTGGGACCTCTCTTTGCAGTGTTGAGATGATCACCGTGTTCAGACTTCTTGAACCCATGTTCAAGGACTTCTGTGGGTGCCTCCTTCCTGCCCGAGGGCTCTCCACATTGCTGAGGGCCCCCTCTGTCTCCTCTCCCAAGTGGCGACATCCTGGTCCTTCCTCGGACCGGCCAACACCCTTTTTCTCCAACCGCGGCTCTTGCTGCTAGCAAGGCTTGCTTGTGGTATTTTGACAAGAAAACAACTCTGCATCCTCCAGCACGCCGTGGGACATCTTCTGCACAAAGAAGAACTTCCTACCTCCTTTCGTTGTTGTAAAACCTGCAGCTTCTTCCAACCGGAGGCAGCCATTTTGCACCTTCATCCGGGGCTTAGTGGCCTCCTGCCACCCCTGGACCCTTTAGCGACTCTTGGACTTGGTCCCCTTCCTTTACAGGTCTTCAGGTCCAGGAATCCATCTTCAGTGCTTTGGAGTCTGCTGTGGTCCTTGCAAAATCCTTTATCACAACTTTAGTGTGTTTATGGGGAAATAGTAGTACTTTACTCCTACTTCCAGGGTCTTGGGGTGGGTTCTCCTTTACACCCTTAGTGTTTTCTTACACTCCCAGTGATCCTCTACACACTACACTAGCCTAGGGGTCCGTTCGTGGTTCGCATTCCACTTTCTTAGTATATGGTTTGTGTTGCCCCTAGGCCTATTGCATCCTATTGTGTTTTACAGTGTTTGCATGACTTTCTGACTGTTATACTTACCTGATTTGGTTAGTTGTGTATATTTTGTGTATGTTAGTTACCTCCTAAGGGAGTATATCCTCTGAGATATTTTTGGCACAATGTCACAGAAATAAAGTACCTTTATTTTTAGTAACTATGAGTATTGTCTTTCTTATGATATAGTACCTATATAAGTAGTATTGCATGAGCTTTGCATGTCTCCTAGTTCAGCCATGGCTGCTCTGCTTTAGCTACCTCTATCAGCCTAAGCTGCTAGAAAACTACTACACTCTAGTAATAAGGGATAACTGGACCTAGCATAAGGTGTAAGTACAATTGGTACCCACTACAAGCCAGGCCAGCCTCCTACAGATGCCCCCTCCAAAACCAGTGGAGATGCCATCCACTCACCCTATCCTCCCCAGGATGAAGCTCACTGGGCACGATGCCCTCTCCAGAATCAGTGGAGAAGCCATCCACTTGAGAGACTGTGGACTTGCACTCCCCAGGACAGCGCACAGGGCATGTTGCCCCTCCAGAGCCAGTGGGCAAGTCACCCACTTGAGAGACTGTGGCCTTGCACTCCCAAGGACAAAGCACCGGGCATGTTGCCCCCTCCAGGACCAATGGTGTTGTACCATCTGCCAGCTGAGCTGCCCCCCCTTCCCTGTCCCCCTGAGGTGCCTGCCTATTTTCGACCTGATGCCCCTGCAGTGTTCTCTCCGTGTTGTTGCAGGAGTGAAGTGTGGCCTTGGACTTTGTAATGTGGCCGTCAGGCCCACGGACATTGAGGACTGGGCAGTGTCCCTTCATTTGTAAATATGTATATACTTTTTGATTTGGATGCACGTATTGCTACTATTTTATCTTATTACACTCACTTTTATCTATTGGAGTTGTCCTTGCATTATTCCTGAGGGGTGCGGGGTAAATATGTTATTTTACTGCATCTGCTTGTGTGTATGGTGTTGGGGGTGGGGGTGTTGTGTGTTTCGTGTGTGTGTGTCACTCTCTTTTTCCTCCCCCCTCCCCTGTGTGCTAGGCTGCTGTACTCACCGTGGTCGTCTTTGCCATCGTTGGTGTTCGAAGTGGAGCAGGACGTAAATCAACATTCGGAATATTTGCAGCTCGGGCTCCATGGCATCGTGGTTCTTCCCTGAGTCGCCACAGGTGAGTCCTTTGACATCTGAGATCTGTTTCTGCCAGGCTTTTGATGTTGTTGGTACCACCCCAGAAAAGGTAGTGATTTACTGTGTCTTAATACAGTGGGTGGAACATTGGCTTCCACCTTGCTGTAGGCGGTTACGGCCGTGATGCCGGTTGATTCCACCCTGGCGAACGGTGTGTTAAAGTGGCTGTCTGTCTGAGCTGTTTCCGCCAATGGTTATAATTTGGCGATATTTACCGCCAGCCTGTTGGCGCTATTACCGCCACTTTCTCATCAATCACCAGGGTTGTAATGAGGGCCTATGACTCCTAAGTTAAGCCTTGTTGCTCAATGCCAAGTTACCAAGGGTTGACCTGAGGTTAATTTATTGAGACCTAACTGGACCTAGTGGGGGTTAGTGGTCTATTGATAAGTGTAGGTACTTACCTGCCCTTACCAATAATCCACTTTCCATCACCTGCCCTACCTGTCAGAACCTTCAGAGATCAGCTGCAGAGTGCCAGAGGGCTCCTTCCTGAGCCCCATGCTCTTCAACATCTACATGGCCCAGCTCGCGTCCATCTTCAGAAGCCATGGACTGAACATCGTGTCCTATGCTGACGACACCCAGCTGATCATCTCACTGATCAAAAACCGTATAAATGCCAAGATGAAGTTCCACAACGGAATGGAAGCTGTAGCAGCCTGGATAAAGGAGAGCTGCATAAAGCTCAACTCAGACAAGATGGAGATCCTCATCCTGGGACCCTCCACATCTGCCTGGGATGACTACTGGTGGCCTGCGACACTCACCATGCCAACAAACCAACCACACAACCTCAGCTTCATCCTGGATTCACCTCTTGCCATGACCCGCTAAATCAACTCTGTCGCATCCTCCTGTTTCCAAACACTCCGACTTCCCCGGAAAATCTTCAAATGGATCCCAAACGACTGCTGCAAGACAGAAACCTACGCCCTGCTCACTAGCAGACTCGACAATGCCCTCTACGCCGGCACCACCTAGAAGAATGTGAAGAAGCTACAGCACATCCAGAACGCCTCTGCCATACTCATTCTGAGCATCCCTGCCGCGAACAGATGAAACACCTAAAAGACCTCCACTGGAGAAAAGGATCAACTTTGACATTTTTACATTTTGCTGCCTTTAGTGCCTATAGCCTGTCTCTGGTGCACATGACTGGGATTTTTGTTTTCCTCCTAGACATACACACAATTTAGAGAGCTTAGGTGTTACTGGGTGGGCCTTCACTGGCAGCATGGGAGGGAGGAGCTTGGCACAGCCCTACTTACACCTTACACTTGAATAGGCTGTGTCCTACCTCCAGACAAAGGGCTGCATACCCCCTGTAGCTAATCTGAAGCCAGGGCAGGGAAGGCAGGAAGCCTGTTGACTTCAAATGGAAACCTTTAGAAACTTCTCCCACTTCAAATGCTGAACTAGGTAAAAATATTGGACCTCAGACACCAACTTTTCAGTATACTTCTGGAGATGTTGATACTCCGACAGGAAGGACTGCTGTGCTTGTGAAAGGACTGCCACTCTGCTAGACTGCTGCCATACTGTGCTGATCTGTTGCCAGCTGTGTTCTTGCCTGAATGAGAAGTAGTGGACCTGCATCTGTTGAACCAAGGACCCCAAGGTGACTCCAATGGCTAGTTGACTGGCCTCCTTGCTACAGCCTCAGGGACAGAAGGCCCCAGAAATCTTGAACACAGCCCCTGAACTCTGCAATCTGTGAGTCCTACCTTGCCAAGTGGTGCCAGCCCAGTTCTGGAACCTTGGAAGTGGGCCTGAAGGTGCTCTGCCAGCCCATATGTGGGCCCAGCAGAATCGACGCATCTCCTCTGCTGTGCAGTATAATCCCGAGCAGAAACAACACATTGCCTTAGTTGCGAGGGTTCTGTCAGTGCATTGACCTTACAGCCCGCATGAGAACTGCCGCCTATCCAAAACTTTCTTGACGCAGGCCATGCATTGCAAATCTCTCAGCAATGGCAATCTTGACGATGACGTAGGTCCTGCATCGCAGCCCCACAGTTCCTCAGAAGTGACGCATCACCTCGACTGCGCAACGTATTCTCTATGCCAGACTTCACATCGCAAGCCTTTGTTGACTGGATACGCAATGATGACAGAGGACCTCACATCTCAGCTTCACAGCACTGCGTCGCCTCAGCTGCGTGACGCTTTCTCAGAGCAAGAGTTCACAATGCTCAAAAACCAGGATTTAAGGTTCTCTTGTTCAGCAGGCCCAACTGGGTTCCTGTAGCCGGCCCATGCTCTATTGCAGTCAGCCTGAACTTGTGACTTTCAGGTATGGTGGTTGACACTTTGCGCTTTTTAACACTATTTTTACTAAAATCTTTCAAATTCCATATCTCTGGTTCCACTGATTGGATTTTTGTCATTTTGATCTTGTTTTATTTACTAGAAATTATTCGATTTTTCTAATCTGGTGTGGGAACTTTTTGTGGTGTGTTATCACTTTGTTGCTGTTTGAAGTGTTGCAGGATTGCTCTGCACATTGCCTCTGAGTTAAGCCTATCTGCTCCATGCTAAGCTACATAAGGGTTGAGCACAAGTTAATGTAGGGTTTGCTTATGACTTCACCCTAACAAGGATTGTGGTTCCTGCATGACTATGGTTCTCCCTAAACCAGTAACCCAATTTATTACACATAGCAACTAGGGACTGTCCTCAGGACTCTTTTTCTGAGGCAGGTAAACATTTAGGCATTGACAAAAGCTGTGCTACAATATTTCTCAAGTACTGCTTTGGTCCCTGGCTTTGACATTTTCATTGACCACAAGGAGTGACATATGACTAATGATTGACCTCAGGAAGGATAAAGACTTGTGCACCACTCATGCAAGCTTTAAACATGTATCCTTCAATAAATGTTAACACCTAACCTCCCTGACCCAATTTTCAAAAACTGGAAAAGTTTTAGGAGCTGAAGCTAATCCTAAAGATTTATGACCTTGCTCTTGAAGCATTTTGCTCAACGAAGTTAAGCTTAGATTCACAAAAAGCTATTTGCATGGATACATTTCCAACTCTAATTTCCAAAGTCATATTTTTGGAATTTTATAATTTTAAGGTGGATTAGAGAAATAACATATTTTGCCAATATAATGAATATTTCTAGAAAGACAAGTTTCACTGGCAAAATTAGAATATTCCTGAACTTGTAGCTTTGTTAGTACTCACATACCATACCTCTTGTGGGCTCTCTCAACCTTTATTTAATTTACCATTCATGTTTAGTAAATCAAAAAGGATTCCTGGGCTGCCACAGTCCAACACAGCTTATTTACTTCATATACACACTACTGCATTTATCTAGTGTAAGCATGATTGTACCCTCTATGGATGGAGTGAAGGATCCATTTGTAGGTAATTGCAAGCCACATTTTTTACAAAACAGGAGAGACAAGTAGGAAACTCTCCTTTGCAAGCAACAAGTAAAAAAGTTCTATCCTTCCTCTATAATCTGTTGCTGCCACCAATGTCAGTTCTGAACATAGCATAAGGTGATGACAGTCATGTGTAGTAAAGGAGAGTGTACAGCTGTGCCTCTTCAGCACAGCGTCCATCTCTGGCGCTCACTCCAACGCACAGCACTTGTGTGTGCTGAGTCAAACATTAAAAAAACAGAAACGTACAATGGGAAGCATCTGGGGATTTGCATGCTCTTTTCCATCACAACAGTGTGTGAGTGAGTGTGTGAATGTGTGTGGGCCTGTGAATGCAAACACCAACATGCACTCTTGGGGAATGTTGAAAAGCCAAGGGGCTTAGCATTTGTTTCTCACAAAGCTAGGGGATGCAATTGCCGTGGAACTGAAGAGAGAGATGTTTCCTTTTAGTAGCAAATCAATTCCCTAGGATAGCTTTGTTAGTCAGTAGCAGGGAGTTAGCTCAGAGCGTAGTGACTTTTGCTGCCGTGCCATGGTGGGAATACAGGGAACCCATGAAGGGAGCCGATACATGAGGTACAAAGTGAAATTAAAATGATGGCAGTTAACTCACGTCAAAAAAAGCAAAAGAATGCAATAGGTTCATCATCTTTGGAGCTGTAAAGCGTGATGTGAGTTCGGAAACTTTCTATACTATTCACAAGCGACTTCAACAAATTGTATTTTTGATAATTCGTCAGTTTAGGATACTACTTATTTGAGCTTGCCAATGCACTTGATATCATATTTCACTTATTATCTCTTGATTGGTGATTTTATTTATGAAACAGTTTTTAATAATGTGCAACTGCCATTTGCATGCACTGGCCCTTTGATGATGGTGTGCTGCCATATAAAAGAATAGTGGAAACTAAAAAGTTGATAGCAAGAATGCCACCTTTTCGACATCAACAATGTGTATCTCGGGCCAGCTGTGTATATCCTGTGGTTACTTATTCTCGCATATAATCTATCGCCCATTTTTTCATCCGGAAAATGTACAGCGGCAGTCAAAGCAGCACTGCCCATATGTGTCATACTTGCACTGCCCCGTCTACTAGATTTTAAAAGGTACACAAAAGGTCTGAAAATGTGTCTGCATCTCACAGTGCCCGGTCTTAATCTTTGGAACCGCCACCTTTTCTGCCCATGTTGAATGTATTCAACCACATCCCTGTCTGCATCAATTCCACCCAGCATGCCTCGGTTTTCCTCTGGTTTAAATCCAATATAACCCACCCTGCCTCATCTGCACCACTGCATGCCTCTGTTGCAATCTAGCCTGATTCCACGTTCTAGCCTGATGCCTCTGCTGCAGTGTCTCCTACCTCAACTGCATTTAGAATGCAGCTCCTTCCATTTTCAGGTCTAACTATGCACAGCTCGCTTCACCACTCAAGTCCCTTTACTCTCTCTTTTTTCTTCTCATGACTCACCACTCATTACCTTCCACACCTGGTGTTCACAATTTTCTTTTTTGAGTTCCCTATCATGTGCGTTCCAGCCTTATCTTGCTTTGCCCTGGACGTAGTGCACCTCTTTTTAAATAGTGCAGAGGCCGTAGTAGGGGATAAACATAGTTGAGGAATGAAAGCACACTTCACTGCCCCACTTCCAAACAAAGGAACATATTTTAGGGCCTGATTACAAGTACGACCGCCTTACTCCGGTGGCAGTTCCACTGCTGCAACCTTGGCGGTCCGACCACCAGATTATGGTGCTGGCAGTTGGAATGCCACAAGACCTCCGCCACAGCCAGAATCGTGAATCTCGACGCGTTAGCGGTAGTAAAAGCTGTGTTCAAACACGGCAGTGCCAATGTTGGGACTGCCGTGCTGATCACAATTTGCCTTTCCACCATGAAAAGACCAGCAGAAAGGCAGAGACGGGGCCACAGTGGGCCCCTGCACCACCCTTTGCCGGTGTCTTGGGCAGTGCAGAGGCCCCATTGTCAGCACAGTCGGAATGCTCACTGTCTGCCATGGCAGATAGTGTACATTCTGACTGTGCTTGCACCACAGTCAGTTCTGCTGGCATTGGCCTCAGCTCTCTTTTAGAGCTGAAGCCAATGCCACCCCACTGAATGTCCCGCGAGCCCTGTGGAAACATAATAACACGGCGGCCTGGAGAATGCCAGCTTGGCGGCGGCCTCCAGACGGCCAAATTGGCAGTTCAACGTTCGGACCGCCAAACTCGTAATCAGGCCCTTAGTCTAATTAATACTGAAAGGTGTGTATTTTATGCTCTCTAAAATATTGCAGTGAGCCAGCTAGAGTCAAAATTCAAACAATGGTTGTTTTGACATTGAAGGCCATGCTTCAATGTCGTCAAGCAGTGTTTTGGGCAAATTGACATGCTGCAAGGTGGGTAAAAAAATATGATTTACTTTAATCTAATGTGGCAGTAGAATCAGAACATTTTATGTGCTGATTCTCTTTGCACTGTTTCATTTCCTTCAGTGACTATTCAAAGACCTAGATTTAATAAGCCTTTGCATTATCCTTGTGTCACGCAAGGCGACACATGGCATAACAAAGGCTTATTTGGAATTCATAAAGTTACACAAGGCCTGAGTTGCTTGGTCTTGTGTGGCTTTGTAAAGCAACGTAACACAGTGCAGTTGCTTGTGATGTGTTACTTTGCATTTCAACTTGGAAGATATTCCATAAGTGGAGTATGGGCGCTCCCATGCAATCACCCTTGGATTTTGGCTCATTCCAAGATGTGCTAAAGCCCGTAAACCTGGGAATGAGTCAAAATGCTTCGCCTTCTCCAGTGAGGCGTAACTAAGAGAACTATCTTTATTTGTCCTTGTTATTTCCCCTTTCCACGTGTGTTGCATTCTGCAGCACACAAAAAAGAGGAAAATGCATCTAAAGATTGTTTTTGTGCAGGACGTTGTCTCTTCCTGCACAAAACAACCCTGACTGAAACACAGGCACCCTTACAACAACGTACCATGGGAAACATGGGGTTTGCATGCTCTTTTTCATCCCAACTGTGTGTGAGTGAGTGCATGTGTATGTGTGTGAGTCTGTGCATGTAAGCACCTACAAACACCAGCGTGCACCACCATGCACTGTTGAGGGATGTTGAAAAGCCAAGTGGCTCAGCATTTAGTCCTCAAAAACCTAGGCGATACAGTTGCTGTGGGACTAAAGACTGAGGACACTGCTTACGTTGTGTTTCTTTACATTTGAACTTTGAAAGTATTCCATAAATTGAGTATGGGCAGTCTCGTGCATCCACCCATGTATTTTGGCACATTCTCAGATTTACTAAATCTATTAAACATGGAAATGCCTCAAAATTGTATGTCTTCCCTGTTAAGTGTAACACCACCATGGTGCAAGGGTGCTTGCATTTGCACTAGGCAACACACAGTGCACCAGCACAAGGGGAGAGCAGAAATACGCCATATCTTTGTAAATGGAGCATTTCTGCTTTCTCCCTTTCATGCAACTCAGTGCAGCAACTTTATTTGCTGCCCTGCGTTGCATGAAAGGTAGGTAAATATGCCTCAAAATATCAAAGAGTGCAGTGTATTTCAATAGCAAGTTCATAATTTATTGAAATCGGAGTATCAGAGGACTCTCTTTACAACATTAACAGGCAGGGAGCTCTCCTTGTTATGGCTCTCCTTTTCATGGAGTCCTTTGTGCCTCCATCTGGCAATATGTGGGACATTCCCATGAAGCAATAGGAAACATGCGCTAAATATGGTTCGGAGTAAGGTATACATGATAGAGGAAATTGAACTGTATACATTTCAGTTTGGGATTTCTGGTTACCTTTAACACGTTCCTGCTGCTTGTCGACAGCTCGAGGTCCATTTTGGAAGACCATGTGCCTTTGACGCCTGTAAGTTTGTGTGAGAATTACGAGCTCAATGGAATGAACAGCCAGGGGCTTAACAAAGGCTCCCGCAGCTCCCGACGTGCGGAAGAGTTTCAAGCTCCATGCCCCCCCTCACACCACAGTACCCTGGCCGAACAACTCCTGAGTGAGTGCGGAGGGGGACCCCTCAATGTGCGGTGCAGGGGGACCCTCCTCAAGTTTCGTTCTGCCACTGTCAGTGACACAGCCTGTCTCGCACTCCAATGGGACATTGGACCGGTGCTGCGAAGGTTATGGGGCCAGATAAATTAGCTTCACAAGGCCCCTGCAATTGTCTTATGCTGACAGTCATACCTTTATGAGTGAGAACATTTCCAGGCTCAACCTGCAGCTGTCTTCCAATTCCTGAAATGTAAGGAGGCTGTCCTGCTCATACCGATCTCCTAATTCAAATACTCCTGCATCTGTCAAGGGCTCTCATCATGTGGTAGTAAGATTACTTTATTTTGGTTAAAAAAACATAAAAGTACACATACATATGACAGATAAAAAACATTTAGCATATTATATACCTCTAATAAAACTAAACAGTTAAAATGTCATAGTAATCAATTGCAAAGTCTCTTATTACATTCGAGCTATAATTCAATATGACATTTTTATTTCTAAACATTCCTAATCAACACCAGTATTCCTCCATTAAAAAAACGAGGGTTTAGAGGTAATTCCTTCATGGCCCCTCAATGCTACTAACAGGATCAACAGTTAGACTAGTACTATGCTCTACTTATACAAATTCCTTTTGAGTGATTCGCCTATTTTCGGGACACGGAGGGGGAAATCGTTGCAGCAAAATTCTTATCAAATGCAAATATATTTAATAAACAGTTTATATATAAGTTCTATAACATTAATTTTAAAATTGGTACCGCCCTCCTTACTCCGTCAAACCCAACTGCAATTAAATATCTACTTAGGCTGTATACTATGGCCCATATTTATACTGTTTGACACAAAACTGCGCAAATGCATTTTTGCGTCAAAACGTTTAGCGCTGCCTTGCGCCATATTTGAGTGCCACCTGGGCATCATATTTATACTATGATGCACGATGGCGCAAAAAATGGTTAGAGTAAAAAATGTTGACGTTAACCCTTGCGCCCTGTCGTTAGGCAAAATGACGTTAACGCTGCAAAATTGCCTCTGCGTAAATATATCGCAAACGGATATGCACCATTTTAAGCCAGCGTTAGTGTCAACTTTAGAGGCTAATGCAGAAAACATTGCAAAGGAGAGGCAAAATGGAACCAGCAGGCCAGGAGAGACCCCAGGGTGACCCCATACAACCCAGAACTAGCCAGGAGGACACAGACAAGTCCCAGGGGAGGGAGAAGAAAAAGTGGACGTGTCGGTTTAGTGCAGAGGAGCATGAAATACTTGTGAGAGTGGTGACGGAGCACCAACATCAACTCTTTGTCACCTCCAAATTGCCAATTGGCAGGAGAGAGGCAATATGGCAGCATATAGTTGACAAGATTAACAGTGTGGCAGAGGTGAGTAAAACCGTAACAGACTGCAAGAAACGCTGGCAGGATTGTAAGTGTAGAATAAAGGAGAAAATGGCAAGGAAAAGGAAGGCAGCACTGCAAACTCGAGGTGGAAGTCCAGTAACACAAGAGGACCTAGATGAGATGAAGGAGATAGTTGCAGCAGTCATCCTAGAGGAACTGGTCACTGGAATTGCAGGACAGGACACCGCAGACTACCAAGAACCACCACAAATGCAGGGTAAGTTGCATGGGGGAAATTAATGCAAAATTGTCAAATGCAGGAAGGGGGAGGCACATAGGACAACCTAAATGCATGTGAAAGGAGCGCAGAGGGACACATTGCACATGAATCAAGTTGCACCATTCAAATGTAAGCAACACATGTACACACGCCTTGGTTGTGCCATGCACCACAACACATACATAACCGGGACATATGTTAATCACCAGGGCTACATACCAACATGTAGATATGCAGCACATAGGATGGAAAGCATGTCTAATTACTTTGCCTGTGGTTGTGTCATTACAACATCCCTTGCATATAGTCAAACAAACCCTACGAACACAATCAAGACATCAGAGACTAGGAAGTCAGTCAATACCATTCCTGGGGTTATGGCATGAAGGAGTCTCTTGCAAAAAAAGCTCGTAACTGCCTTGTCCCATTTCCAAAACACATACGTGCTGCATCTTACAGCACACATTAAAATGCAACCTTAGTCAACATTACTCAGATATGTGCTGAAAGTACCACCACCCCAAACATAAACGACACATCCTCATAAGGCACCCACTTCTCCATCATGCAGTAAGGGTGCCTCTTGGTGTGCAGAAAAAAGTAATCTGGGCAGCCACTGGGGGAACTGCAGGGTGGTCCTGTATCACAGGAAACATGGCATTACCTAATGTACCTAAACTGGTGTAGTGTGGAACCACACATATTGACGCTGATCAGAACTGTGCCACTAGAGAAAATATATATTACAGATTGCAATCTGTAGGTCACAACACACACAGGCTGAGCCCACAACTACTCTGACACAACTATGTGAGCCACATGGGAATGTGGAAATACCCACACAAACACAACATATGGTGTATGTCTGTGAACACCATGGTGTACAGTTTCACATTTACAGGTGGGGGATGGTGCATGGACAAGACTGGAGTTGGTAAGACTGCTAGTACAGTGTATCCTTTGTGGTTGGCAGTATGAGTTACACGCTGGGATTGTGGGTGGATATCTGGCTCCTCCTGTCAGCCCTGTGGGGCAGTTACCACTACAGTGTTGATGGATCAAATAGAGTCAGCACCAATCTTGGGGTGCATTGGGTGTACAGGACACGCTGCTCTTAGCACTGCATATCAGGCAGTGGAAAGCTTAAAGGGCCTGTGCATGGGGCCTCTTGCACTACCCATGCCCGGTGCATGGGCTTTGCAGGGGCACCCTGGGGCACACCACACCACATTCCCACCAACCTTTGCATGGGGAATTCACCGCCATGCAAAGGCTGGCGGAAAAGCGGGAACATACCTGGAGGTAAGTGCTGATCGTTATACTGGTCAGGTGTCAAAAGATAGGTGGCATTGCCAGTCTGTAAGCTGCTGGCAACCTGCAGGTGCCAGTCCATTGCCCCATGGGGCATTCCCCATGGACAACATGTGCTACTTCCACCTGTGCTGTTGGCTGTGGTCATATTGCCGATGGCAGTCTGGTGCTTGTTAGAAATCGGGTCTTTGGTTGGCAGTCAGGTTACCTCCTGTCCAAGCAAGGACCCTCATTCTAGTCAGAGTAAAGGAGAATCACACTCAGTTAACCCCTGCTCACCCCCTTGGTAGCTTGGCACGAGCAGGCAGGCTTAACTTCAGAAGCAATGTGTAAAGTATTTGTACCGACACACACAGTAACTCAGTGAAAACACTACAAAATGACACAACACAAGTTTAGAAAAATAGGTAATATTTATCTAAACAAAACAAGACCAAAACAACAAAAATCCAACATACACAAGTCAAGATATTAATTTTTAAATGAATAAGAGTCTTAGGCCCTCATTATGACCCTGGCAGATGGTGGAGAAGTGGCGGTAATACCGCCAACAGGCAGGTGGAAAAAAAATTGAATTATGACCATGGCGTTTACAGCCATGGTCATCCGCCACTTCTCCGTTCCGACCGCTGGGCTGGAGACTTTGGTCTCCAGCCCGGCGGCGGTCACAAGACCGCTGGCGGTATCACGACCCTGCTGACCGCCATGGATTTCATGGGGTTGGGAACCGCCATGAAATCCATGGCGGTAGGCACTATTAGTGCCAGGGAATTCCTTCCCTGGCACTGATTTCTTCCCTGGCACCCCCAAACCGAGTCCTCCCCCCACACCCGCCACCCTCCTGCCACCCCCCAAAGGTGGCAGGACCCCCCTCCCCACCCCTACCCCCAACATAAGAACACCACCCCACCCAACACACATACAGACACCACCAATCCACATACCCGCACATATAACAACATACATACCAACATACACACACACAGTCATACACGCACACATAGGGGGTCATTCTGACTTTGGCGGGCGGCGGAGGCTGCCCGCCAAAGTCCCGCCGTCAGAATACCGCTGCGCGGTCAAAAGACCGCCGCAGTAATTCTGAGTTTCCCGCTGGGCTGGCGGGCGACCGCCAGAAGGCCGCCCGCCAGCCCAGCGGGAAACCCCCTTCCATGAGGATGCCAGCTCCGAATGGAGCCGGCGGAGTGGAAGGGGTGCGACGGGTGCAGTTGCACCTGTCGCGATTTTCAGTGTCTGCTTGGCAGACACTAAAAATCTTGGTGGGGCCCTGTTAGGGGGCCCCACGAAACCCGTTACCGCCAGCGAGGTTCTGGCGGTCAAAACCGCCAGAGCCAGGCTGGCGGTAAGGGGGTCGGAATCCCCATGGCGGCGCTGCCTGCAGCGCCGCCATGGAGGATTCCCTAGGGCGGCGGGAAACCGGCAGGACACCGCAGGTTTCCCGTTTCTGACCGCGGCTGTACCGCTGCGGTCAGAATGCCCAAGGATGCACCGCCAGCCTGTTGGCGGTGCATCCGCGGTCCCCGGCCCATAGGTCGGAATGACCCCCATAGTCACAGACAGACACGCCCACATACTCACAGACATACAAACAGACAGACATGCACACATATTCAGGCACACAACACCCCCTGCATGCATACACGCACTCACACACCCCCTCTACATACTGACATGCACACCCCCATGCACGCACACAACACCCCCCCACCCCCTCCCCTAACGGACGATCAACTTACCTGGTCTGTTGATCCTCCGGGAGGGGACGGGATCCATGGGGGCTGCTCCGCCGACAGCACCCTGTCACCAGAACACCGCCACGCCGAATCACGGAACATGATTCGGTGGGCGGTGTTCTGATGACGGGCGGTGGAGGTGGAGCAACCTCCACTTCCCCGCCAACCGCCAGTATGGCTGCTGGTGGCTCTCCGTCAGAAAAAGGACTGCCAGCAGTCATAATTCGCCGAGCGGAAAATCGCCTGCACTGGCGGTCTTCAGCACGGCGGTTCCTCAGCGGTCTTTGAAAAAGACTGCCAAGGTCATAATTACCCCCTTAATCCTTAGAAAACAGTGAGAATGCTGTTAGCGCACAAGAGTACCTGGGTAGCATCAAAATAAAGCCCTACGGGGGAGTGTGTGTCGAAAAAGGCCAGCAATGCGTTGATATCTCACCCACAAGCAAGAACATGCGTCGTTCCTCCTTCGGTCGGGTCGGCATGAGTACTTTCTTCTCTCCCACAACAGAGTGATGCGTCGATCCGGACAAGCACCTCGGATCTAGGCAGGCTTTGCACTGATTTTCCGCGCCCAGCGATGTTGCATTGAAATCCGGTCACACGGTGTCAAGAAACCGTGCTGCATGGGGGCTTGCGTCGTTAACAGCAGCCGCTGCTGGTGTTACATGTCGTTTCTCCAGCCACGTCACGTCGATCTTCCAGCTGCGAGGCATGTGGAGTGTCGATTTTAGCCGCGAGGCCGATGACGCTTCGTTTCTCAGCCGGGAGGCAGGTGGTGCGTCAAACATTTCCACGCACAGCGGTATTTACATGGATTTTCAGTTGTTAGCTGCCAGGTTCACCTCTCAAGGGCCCAGGTACTGGATAGGGTACCAATTGGCAGGCCAGGAGTCTCAGCAGAGAGTCCAGGTGCTGGCAGGGTAAGTCTTTGATGGCCCTGAGACTTCAACAGCAGGTGGCAAGCTCAGTTCAAGCACTTGGAGATTCTTCTCAAGCAGGAACGCACAACAAAGTCTAGTCTTTGTCCACTCTCACAGGCAGAAGCAGCAACGGAGGATAGCCCAACAAAGCACAGTCGCAGGCAGGGGCAGCATTTCTCCTCAGCTCTTGTCCTTGGCAGAGATTCCTCTTGATTCCAGAAGTGATCTAATTTTGAGAAGTGTGGGTGCTCCTCTTATACCCCTTTCTGCCTTTGAAGCAGGCCTACTTCAAAGAGAAATCTCTGTTGTTTTCAAGATCCTGCCTTGCCCAGGCCAGGCCCCAGACACACCCCGGGGCTCCCAGCACAGATGACTCATCAGGATATGCAGACTACACCCCAGCTCCCTTTGTGTTACTGTCTAGAGAGAGGTGCAAATAGCCCAACTGTCAAACTGACCCAGACAAGGAATCCACAAACAAGCAGAGTCACAGAATGTTTTAAGCAAGAAAATGCCTACTTCTACAAGTGGCATTTTCAAACACACAATCTAAAAAACAACTTCACTAAAAGATGAATTTTTAAATTGTGAGTTCAGAGACCCTAAACTCCAAATATATATCTGCTCCGAAAGGGAATCTGCGTTTTAATAATATTTAAAGGCAGCCCCCATGTTAGCCTAAGAGAGAGATAGGCATTGCAACAGTAAAAAACAAATTTAGCAGTATTTCACTGTTAGGACACGTACAACACATCAGTACATGTCCCACCTTTAACATACACTGCATCCTGCCCATGGGGCTACCTAGGACCTATCTTAGGGGTGCCTTACATGTATAAAGAGGGAAGATTTAGACCTGGTGTAGGAAAGTACCATGTTGCCTGGCATGTTACCCCCATATTTCACTGTATATATGTTGTTTTAGTTGTATGTGTCACTGGGACCCTGCCAGCCAGGGCCCCAGTGCTCATAAGTGTGCCTGTATGTGTTACCTGTGTTATGACTAACTGTCTCACTGAGGCTCTGCTAATCAGAACCTCAGTGGTTATGCTCTCTTATTCCTTTCCAAATTGTCACTAACAGGCTAGTGACCAATTTTATCAATTTACATTGGCATACTGGAACACCCTTATAATTCCCTAGTATATGGTACTGAGGTACCCAGGGTATTGGGGTTCCAGGAGATCCCTATGGGCTGCAGCATTTCTTTTGCCACCCATAGGGAGCTCTGACAATTCTTACACAGGCCTGCCACTGCAGCCTGAGTGAAATAACGTCCACGTTATTTCACAGCCATTTTACACTGCACTTAAGTAACTTATAAGTCACCTATATGTCTAACCTATACCTGGTAAAGGTTGGGTGCTCAGTTACTTAGTGTGTGGGCACCCTGGCACTAGCCAAGGTGCCCCCACATTGTTTAGGGCCAATTCCCTGGACTTTGTGAGTGCGGGACACCATTACACGCGTGCACTATACATAGTTCACTACCTATGTATAGCTTCACAATGGTAACTCCGAATATGGCCATGTAACATGTCTAAGATCATGGAATTGCCCCACCAATTCCATCCTGGTATTGGGGAGACAATCCCATGATTCCCCGGGTCTCTAGCACAGACCCGGGTACTGCCAAACTGCCTTTCCCGGGGTTTCACTGCAGCTGCTGCTGCTGCCAACCCCTCAGACAAGTTTCTGCCCTCCTGGGGTCCAGCCAGGCTTGGCCCAGGAAGGCAGAACAAAGGACTTCCTCAGAGAGAGGGTGTTACACCCTCTCCCTTTGGACTAAGGTGTCAGGGCTGGGGAGGAGTAGCCTCCCCCAGCCTCTGGAAATGCCTTGATGGGCACAGATGGTGCCCATCTCTGCATAAGCCAGTCTACACCGGTTCAGGGATCCCACAGCCCTGCTCTGGCGCGAAACTGGACAAAGGAAAGGGGAGTGACCACTCCCCTGACCTGCACCTCCCCTGGGAGGTGCCCATAGCTCCTCCAGTGTGCTCCAGACCTCTGCCATCTTGGAAACAGAGGTGCTGCTGGCACACTGGACTGCTCTGAGTGGCCAGGGCCAGCAGGTGACGTCAGAGACTCCTTCTGATAAGCCCCTTCAGGTGTTGCTAGCCTATCCTCTCTCCTAGGTAGCCAAACCTCCTTTTCTGGCTATTTAGGGTCTCTGCTTTGGGGAATTCCTTAGATAACGAATGCAAGAGCTCATCAGAGTTCCTCTGCATCTCTCTCTTCACCTTCTGCCAAGGAATCGACTGCTGACCGCGCTGGAAGCCTTCAAAACTGCAACAAAGTAGCAAAGACGACTACTGCGACATTGTAACGCTGATCCTGCCGCCTTCTCAACTGTTTTCCTGGTGGTGCATGCTGTGGGGGTAGGCTGCCTCCTCTCTGCACTAGAAGCTCCGAAGAAATCTCCTGTGGGTCGACGGAATCTTCCCCCTGCAACTGCAGGCACCAAAGAACTGCATCACTGGTCCTCTGGGTCTCCTCTCAGCACAACGAGCGAGGTCCCTTGAACTCAGCAACTCTGTCCAAGTGACTCCCACAGTCCAGTGACTCTTCAGTCCAAGTTTGGTGGAGGTAAGTCCTTGCCTCCCCACGCTAGACTGCATTGCTGGGAACCGCGTGTTTTGCAGCTACTCTGGCTCCTGTGCACTCACCGAGGATTTCCTTCGTGCACAGCCAAGCCTGGGTCCCCGGCACTCTAACCTGCATTGCACGACCTCCTGAGTTATCCTCCGGCGGCGTGGGACTCTCTTGTGCAACTTCGGGTGAGCACCAATTGACTCCACATCGTAGTGCCTGTTCCGGCACTTCTGCGGATGCTGCTTGCTTCTGAGTGGGCTCTTTGTCTTGCTGGACGCCCCCTCTGTCCCCTCACGCAATTGGTGACATCCTGGTCCCTCCTGGGCCACAGCAGCATCCCAAAAACTCTAAACGCAACCCTTGCAGCTAGCAAGGCATGTTTGCGGTCTTTCTGCAGGAAAATACTTCTGCACAACTCTTCACGACGTGGGACATCCATCCTCCAAAGGGGAAGTTTCTAGCCCTTGTCGTTTGTGCAGAATCCTCAGCTTCTACCATCTGGTGACAGCTTCTTTGCACCCACAGCTGGCATTTCCTGGGCATCTGCCCACTCCCCACTTGATCGTGACTTTTGGACTTGGTCCCCTTGTTCCACAGGTACCCTCGTCTGGAAATCCATCGTTGTTGCATTGCTGGTGTTGGTCTTTCCTGCAGAATTCCCCTATCAAGATTTCTGTGCTCTTTGGGGAACTTAGGTGCACTTTGCACCCACTTTTCAGGGTCTTGGGGTGGGCTATTTTTCTAACCCTCACAGTTTTCTTACAGTCCCAGCGACCCTCTACAAGGTCACATAGGTTTGGGGTCCATTCGTGGTTCGCATTCCACTTCCAGAGTATATGGTTTGTGTTGCCCCTATCCCTATGTGCCCCCATTGCATTCTATTGTGACTATACATTGTTTGCACTTTTTTCTATTGCTATTACTGCATATTTTGGTATTGTGTACATATATCTTGTGTATATTTGCTATCCTCATACTGAGGGTACTCACTGAGATACTTTTGGCATATTGTCATAAAAATAAAGTACCTTTATTTCTAGTATATCTGTGTATTGTGTTTTCTTATGATATTGTGCATATGACACTAGTGGTACTGTAGGAGCTTCACTCGTCTCCTAGTTCAGCCAAAGCTGCTCTGCTAAGCTACCTTTTCTATCAGCCTAAGCTGCTAGACACCCCTCTACACTAATAAGGGATACCTGGGCCTGGTGCAAGGTGTAAGTACCCCTTGGTACTCACTACAAGCCAGTCCAGCCTCCTACATTGGTTGTGCAGCGGTGGGATAAGTACTTTGCAACTACTTACCACTTTTGTCATTGTACTTTTCATAAGAGAAAAATATACAAAACAAGTTCAGTGTATGTACACCTAACCAAAAAGTTTTGCTTTTCTTCTTTCACTTCTTTACTAAGTGCTGAAAAGTACCTCTAAACTTTCAAAAAGTTCTTAAAAAGTTTAAAAAGTTTTTTTTCTGTCCTTTAAAAAGTTCTAAAAAGTTTTTCTTTCTTTTTCTATCCCTTAAACACTTTCTAAAATGTCTGGCACAGGCCAAACTGTTGATCTGTCCAAGACTGCTTATGACCACCTTAGCTGGAAGGCAGCAAGGAGTCTCTGTGTAGAAAGAGGTTTAGGGGTAGGGAAAAATCCCTCTAGAGAACTATTAGTTAACATGCTAGTTGAACAAGACAAGACTTTTGTTGGCACTTCTGGTGAGGAATTAGCTGATGGTTCCCACTCTGATTCTGGGGCACCCCTAGCAAAAGATTTGGGAGGGAATCTTTCCAACCTGCCCCTTAGCAGGCCACCTAGCATAGCTGGTACTGATGTGAATTCACATCACATTAAGAGTGTTGCTTTACATCACAGTAATAGTGTTGTTTCTCATCACAGTAGAAGTGTCACTTCTGTAGGCCAGAATGTTAGTGTGCCATCTGTTAGGCCCAGGTCTCCCTCTGTTCATTCTCACCATTCTTCTGTCTCAAGACATGCCCAACCCACCCACCCTGATGACAGAGTGTTAGAAAGGGAGCTCAATAGATTGAGAGTGGAACAATCCAGGCTGAAGCTCACGAAGCAACAGCTGGAGTTAGATAGGCAGTCCTTAGAGACAGAAAGAGAAAGACAGAAATTGGGTTTTGAAACCCATGGTGGCAGCAGCAGTATTCCAAATAGTCATCCTGCAAAAGAGCATGATTCTAGGAATCTGCACAAGATAGTTCCCCCTTACAAGGAGGGGGATGACATTAACAAGTGGTTTGCTGCACTTGAGAGGGCCTGTGTTGTACAGGAGGTCCCTCAAAGGCAGTGGGCTGCTATCCTATGGCTATCTTTCAGTGGAAAGGGTAGGGATAGGCTCCTAACTGTTAAAGAAAGTGATGGCAATAATTTTACAGCTCTTAAGCATGCACTCCTAGATGGTTATGGCTTAACCACTGAACAGTACAGGATGAAGTTCAGAGAAACCAAAAAGGAGTCTTCACAAGACTGGGTAGACTTTGTTGACCATTCAGTGAAGGCCTTGGAGGGGTGGTTACATGGCAGTAAAGTTTCTGACTATGAAAGCCTGTATAACTTAATCCTGAGAGAGCATATTCTTAATAATTGTGTGTCTGATTTGTTACACCAGTACCTGGTAGACTCTGATCTGACCTCTCCCCAAGAAGTGAGAAAGAAGGCAGACAAATGGGTCAGAACAAGGGTGAACAGAAAAGTTCATACAGGGGGTGACAAAGATGGCAAGAAGAAGGATGGTAAGTCTTCTGACAAGGGTGGGGACAAATCTAAAAATGAGTCTTCATCAAGCCCACAAAAACACTCTGTTGGGGGTGGTGGGCCCAAATCCTCTTCAAATCAAAACAAAGAAAAGAAACCATGGTGCTATTTATGTAAAATAAAAGGCAACAGATCCCAGTTGTCCAAAGAAAAGCACCAAGCCTCCTACCACTACAACCCCTACTGCTACACCTAGTGCCCCTAGTAATAGCAGTGGTGGTGGGAGCAAACCTACTAATAGCCAATCCAAGGGAGTAGCTGGGCTCACTTTTGGTAATTTAGTTGGGGTTGGTCTTGTTAGGGAGACCACAGAGGCTGTGTTAGTCTCTGAGGGGGCTATTGATTTAGCCACCTTGGTTGCTTGTCCCCTTAACATGGATAAGTACAAGCAACTACCCCTAATAAATGGTGTTGAGGTTCAGGCCTACAGGGACACAGGTGCCAGTGTTACCATGGTAATAGAAGAAACTGGTACACCCTGAACAACACCTACTTGGTCACCAGTACCAAGTAACCGATGCTCATAACAACACACTTAGCCACCCCATGGCTGTTGTAAATCTCAACTAGGGGGGGGGGTTGCTGGTCCAATGAAAGTTGTTGTTGCCTCAGATTTACCTGTAGACTGTCTACTAGGAAATGATTTAGAGACATCAGCTTGGTCAGATGTGGAGTTGGAGGCTCATGCAGCAATGCTGGGCATTCCAGGGCATATTTTTGCTTTAACCAGGGCTCAGGCCAAAAAGCAAAAAGGACAGGGTGACTTGGATCCTGGAAGAATGGACCAAGTGCTCCCTAAAGCTAGGGTTAGTAAAGGTAAATCACTACCTACTATCCCTCCCTCTACAGTGGATTCAACTTCTGAGGAAGAAGAATTTCCACCCTGTGCAGAACCTACACCAGAGGAGCTGGAAGCAGACACTGCTGAGCTTTTGGGTGAAGGGGGGCCTGCCAGGGAGGAGCTGAGTGTGGCACAGCATACCTATCCCACACTAGAGGGTCTAAGGCAGCAAGCTGTCAAACAAGCAAATGGGGACGTCAGTGACTCCCACAGAGTTTACTGGGAGGACAACCTCTTGTACACTGAAGCAAGGGATCCAAAATCTGGAGCTGCCAGGAGATTGGTGACTCCTCAGGAGTACAGAAAGTTCCTCCTAACTCTTGCCCACGACATTCCCTTAGCTGGACATTTGGGGCAAATGAAAACTTGGGACAGGCTTGTCCCCTTGTTTCATTGGCCTAGAATGTCAGAGGACACAAAGGAATTTTGTAAGTCCTGTGAAACCTGTCAAGCCAGTGGCAAGACAGGTGGCACTCCAAAGGCACCCCTTATCCCACTGCCCGTGGTTGGGGTTCCCTTTGAAAGGGTAGGGGTTGACATAGTTGGCCCCCTTGACCCTCCTACTGCTTCAGGCAATAGGTTTATCTTGGTGGTAGTGGACCATGCCACCAGATATCCTGAAGCAATTCCTCTAAGGACCACTACAGCTCCTGCAGTGGCAAAGGCCCTCCTGGGAATCTTTTCCAGGGTGGGCTTCCCAAAAGAGGTGGTATCAGACAGGGGAAGCAATTTCATGTCTGCTTACTTAAAGGCCATGTGGAAGGAATGTGGTGTGACATGCAAGTTCACCACACCCTATCATCCACAAACAAATGGACTGGTAGAGAGATTTAACAAAACTCTCAAAGGTATGATAATGGGACTCCCTGAAAAACTCCACAGGAGATGGGATATCCTGTTACCTTGCCTCCTTTTTGCTTACAGGGAGGTACCCCAAAAAGGAGTGGGCTTCAGCCCCTTTGAACTCCTATTTGGACACCCTGTAAGAGGTCCTCTAACACTTGTTAAGGAGGGTTGGGAACAACCATTAAAAGCTCCAAAGCAAGACATAGTGGACTATGTACTTGGCCTAAGATCTAGGATGGCTGAGTACATGAAAAAGGCCAGTAAAAACCTTCAGGCCAGCCAAGAGCTCCAAAAGCAATGGCATGACCAGAAGGCTGTTTTGGTTCAGTACCAACCAGGGCAGAAAGTGTGGGTCTTGGAGCCTGTGGCCCCAAGAGCACTCCAAGACAAATGGAGTGGACCCCACATAACTGTTGAAAAGAAGGGAGAGGTCACCTACTTAGTTGACTTAGCCACTGCCAGGAGTCCCCTTAGGGTGCTCCATGTCAATCGCCTGAAACCCTACTATGACAGGGCTGAACTCACCCTGCTCATGGCAACAGATGAGGGACAGGAAGAAGAGAGTGACCCTCTCCCTGATCTCTTCTCTTCCACAGAACAAGATGCTCTAGTGGAAGGTGTAGTTTTGGCAGATTGTCTTACTGCTGAGCAGAAAGACCACTGCATAAATCTCCTGGGTCAGTTTTCTGAACTCTTCTCTACTGTGCCAGGCACCACTCCTTGGTGTGAGCACACTATAGATACTGGAGACAGCTTGCCTGTCAAAAGTAAGATCTATAGGCAGCCTGACCATGTCAGAGACTGCATAAAGCAAGAAGTGCAGAAAATGCTTGAACTGGGAGTGGTTGAGCACTCGGAAATTCCATGGGCCTCTCCTGTGGTACTTGTACCAAAACCTCATTCCAAGGATGGAAAGAAGGAAATGCGGTTTTGTGTAGACTATAGAGGTCTCAACTAGGTAACCAAAACTGATGCTCACCCTATACCCAGGGCAGATGAACTAATAGATACACTGGCATCTGCCAAGTATCTAAGCACCTTTGATTTGACTGCAGGGTATTGGCAGATCAAGTTATCAGAGGATGCAAAAGCAAAAACTGCATTTTCAACCATTGGAGGCCATTACCAATTCACAGTAATGCCTTTTGGATTGAAAAATGCACCTGCCACTTTTCAAAGGTTGGTGAGCACAGTCCTGCAAGGGCTGGAAGCTTTTAGTGCAGCATATCTAGACGATATAGCTGTCTTTAGCTCCAGCTGGGATGATCACCTGGTCCACCTATGGAAAGTTTTGGAGGCCCTGCAGAAGGCAGGCCTCACTATCAAGGCTTCAAAGTGCCAGATAGGGCAAGGGAAAGTGGTTTATCTGGGACACCTGGTAGGTGGAGAACAGATTGCACCACTTCAGGGGAAAATCCAAACTATTATAGATTGGGTTCCCCCTACAACTCAGACCCAGGTGAGAGCCTTCTTAGGCCTCACTGGGTATTACAGGAGGTTCATAAAGAACTATGGCTCCATTGCAGCCCCTCTTAATGACCTCACATCTAAGAAAATGCCTAAAAAGGTATTGTGGACAGCTAGCTGTCAGAAAGCTTTAGAGGAGCTGAAGCAGGCCATGTGCTCTGCACCTGTACTGAAAAGCCCCTGTTACTCCAAAAAATTAATTGTCCAAACTGATGCATCTGAATTAGGGGTAGGGGCAGTCTTATCACAACTTAATTCTGAGGGCCAGGATCAACCTGTTGCTTTTATCAGCAGGAGGTTGACCCCTAGAAAAAAGCGTTGGTCTGCCATAGAGAGGGAGGCCTTTGCTGTGGTCTGGGCACTGAAGAAGTTGAGGCCATACCTGTTTGACACTCACTTCATTGTTCAGACAGACCACAAACCTCTACTTTGGCTAAAACAAATGAAAGGTGAAAACCCTAAATTTTTGAGGTGGTCCATATCCCTACAGGGAATGGATTATACAGTGGAACATAGACCTGGGAGTACCCACTCCAATGCAGATGGACTCTCCAGATATTTCCACTTAGACAATGAAGACTCGTCAGGTCATGGCTAGTCTTATTGTCCTTCGTTTGGGGTGGGGTTGTGTAGGAAAGTACCATCTTGCCTGGCATGTTACCCCCATATTTCACTGTATATATGTTGTTTTAGTTGTATGTGTCACTGGGACCCTGCCAGCCAGGGCCCCAGTGCTCATAAGTGTGCCCTGTATGTGTTACCTGTGTTATGACTAACTGTCTCACTGAGGCTCTGCTAATCAGAACCTCAGTGGTTATGCTCTCTCATTTCTTTTCAAATTGTCACTAACAGGCTAGTGACCAATTTTACCAATTTACATTGGCATACTGGAACACCCTTATAATTCCCTAGTATATGGTACTGAGGTACCCAGGGTATTGGGGTTCCAGGAGATCCCTATGGGCTGCAGCATTTCTTTTGCCACCCATAGGGAGCTCTGACAATTCTTACACAGGCCTGCCACTGCAGCCTGAGTGAAATAACGTCCCAATTATTTTACGCCCATCTGCCCCCAAGGGGGGCAGCATCCACTTAGGTACCAGGGACAATTTTTAAGTTATTGGTGGTGGGGTGTTTGTCAACTGGCGAAGTATTTGTATTTGTGATTATTCCAATTTATTTCTTCTTTTTCTTCTAGTTCAATGCTTTTGCTTCCTTTGCTGTGGATCCTTGCGGTTTTGGCAGTAGTTGTCCTGCGGTTTGCATAGTTGCATGTTTTAGGTAAGTGAAAGCAATTGACTCCAAAGGAGTATTGTTGATATGCATGAATGACATGTTTGTAGGTGGTGTACTAAATGCAGTATTGTGTGTGGAATTGTCCTTAGATTTTAGCACAATTATATTTGTGTTGTCATATGTCTAATTTTCTTTTTTCTTTATTCTTTTTAGTGGGATATCATTGGTGATTGCTGTGCAGAGTAGTTGCTTGGTGAGTAGCTTTTTCAGGCAAGTGAGTGGTATAGTTTTTTAGTACAGAACTCTTTGTGATAAAGCTACACTTTGTTTATTACTTATTTTAGTGCTAGTTGTTGTTGGCAATCCATTTGTTGTTAGTGAGGATCATGGCTAGCCGCAGAGTGACCGCTCAGCAGGTTGTTGGCATGCTCTTTGAGTCGTCTTCAGACCATGATGACGAGACTGACTCTGCATCTGAGGCAGAGGAGGAAATGGGAGATTCTGCCAGTAAGTTTTCTGTCCAAGAGTATTCTTCTGATGAGGAAGCTACTCTCAGTGCAGATCAAGGGCCTGTTGTAGAGGAGGACGTTGATGTGCCAAGAGTGCAGCAGCCTGGGGCTGAAGGGTTTCCCATTAGAAGACCTGACACCTGGATAGCCCCAAACATGGAGCAGCCACAGTTACCTGCATTTACTGGTCTCCCAGGGTGTAGAGTCAATACGGAAAACTTTTTGCCTGTCCATTTCTTTCACTTGTTTATTGATGATGTATTTTTGGAAGAGATTGTGGAGCAGACTAATTTGTATGCAGAGCAATATTTGATGGACAACGCTGCCAGACTTAATCCTCAGTCTGGAGCTACTCAGTGGGTTCCCACATATCTGGAAGAGATGAAAAAGATTTTAGGTTTGACTTTTTTGATGGGGTTGATCAGGAAGCCGTCACTGGCTTCTTATTGGTCTACTAGTCCCTTTATGGCAACAGCTATATTTCCTGCAACTATGACACGTAATCGCTATTTGCTTCTTCTTCGTATGCTGCATTTTGTAGACAATGCTTTAGCCTTGCCACAAGATCACCCTGATTGTGACCGTCTTTTTAAGATTAGGCCTGTCCTTGATCATTTTGTAGATCGGTTTTCAGAGGTCTATGTTCCAGGCAAAGAGATAAGTGTGGAAGAGTCCTTGGTCCTTTTCAAGGGGCGTTTAGTTTTTAAGCAGTACATTCCTAGTAAGAGGGCACGGTATGGGATTAAATTGTATATGCTGTCAGAAAACAGTACAGGATATGTGTATAATTTACGGGTCTACACTGGTAGGGATTCCAGTATTGACCCTCCTGGTTGTCCGGCCACTTTTGGAGTTAGCGAAAATATTGTGTGGGAACTTGGTAGACGACTGTTTAACAAAGGTCACCATTTGTACGTAGATAATTTCTACACTGGAGTGCAGTTGTTCAAGGAGTTGTTTAGAGTGGACACTGTTGCTTGTGGCACAATACGTTCTAACCGGAAAGGCTATCCAAGGGAGCTAGTATGTAAAAAACTTGAGAGGGGACAGTGCAGTGCCTTGCGGAATAATGAGCTGCTAGCTCTGAAATTTTCAGACAGGAGGGATGTGTACATGCTGTCTACCATCCATGATGAGAGTACTTCCCCTGTGACTGTTTGGGGTCAGGTTGCGGAAGTGCGCAAACCTGCGTGCATTTTGGACTACAATAGGCACATGGGTGGTGTTGATAGAGTAGATCAGAGGTTGGAACCTTACACTGCTCTTCGTAAGTCTTACGTGTGGTATAAAAAGTTGGCCCTACATTTATTTCATTTGGCAACTTTTAATGCTTTTATTGTATTCAAGGATTGTTCACCTGAGTCAAGGATGACATTTGTTAAATTTCAGGAGTCAGTGATAGAAAGGCTTATTGTGGTGGAACAGGCAAGAGTTCCTAGAGTAGAAGTGGTGGAGGATGTGGCTAGATTGAAAGATCGGCACTTTCCAGATCACATTCCTCCCACTCCCAAAAAAGACTTGCCCACAAAGAAATGTAGAGTATGTGCCCAGAGATTAATCGGGAGGGAAAGCCGGATGTACTGCCCCGAATGCCCTTAAAAGCCTGGGCTGTGTGTGCGCAGCTGTTTTAGAAGTTACCACACAAGGAAAAACCTTTGGGAAATACCGTGAGCGTAAACTGTCTGTTTTATATTTTCATATGTTGAGTTTCACGGTTGGCATCACTGTCATGTATTTAGTTAGAGCTTTTGTGTTTGTAGTTTTGTACTTATCTTATAATTAGTTAGTGGTTTCTTTGTTGTTTATAAACAAAAAAAAAGTGATGGTGGTGTGCGTGGGGTGGCTCTTGGCTGGCGGTGTGCTTGGGGTGGCGCTTGGCTGGCGGTGTGCTTGGGGTGGCGCTTGGCTGGTGGTGTGGGTGGGGTGGCACTTGGCTGGCGGTGTGGGTGGGGTGGTGCTTGGCTGGCGGGGTAGGTGGGGTGGCGCTTGGCTGGCAGTGTGTGTGGGGTGGCACTTGGCTGGCGGTGTGCTTGGGGTGGCGCTTGGCTGGCGGTGTGCTTGGGGTGGCGCTTGGCTGGCGGTGTGGGTGGGGTGGCGCTTGGCTGGCAGTGTGGGTGGGGTGGCGCTTGGCTGGCGGTGTGCTTGGGGTGGCGCTTGGCTAGCGGTGCCAGCCAAACGCCAGTCCACACACTCATCAGCTGGTGTGATTGCTGTATCAGGCATGTGGGCGTATGAAAGTGATGGGCCCTTGACTGGCGCTGTCTGTCGATGCGAGTGTTGTAATGTGCTGGGCCCGTGGCTGGCGGCCTGAATGGTCTTGTGCATGTCATGTATGAAATGTGTGTGAATGGATTGTAAAGCGGTTGGTGCCTTGCCGTGGCTTTACAGCTCACGAGCTGTGAGTCATTGGTTCAGTTTTTTGGCCTTTCAGTTATTACCAGTGCATTTCACTTTTTTGAAATCTCTTCTTAATAAAATTTGATCTACTGAACCATCACTCACCCTCGTGCCAAATCCAGCCAGTATGTGTGGTACAAATGACAAAACCTGCTCTGCTGTAATCAGGTGTCGCAGCACACTTGAGACACGCTAGGTGTCTCAGGTGGGACCCCGATGATGAAGCATGCCACCAACTTGGTTGGTGGGTGAGGGGTCTTTTTCACATAACCTAAGTGCGTTTCTTTTCACAATTTTATTGTTTGGCACATCACAGACGTATGTGGACACATCAAAATTATATATTACAATACTACCTGTGTTTGGGGGGGAGGGGTCACCTATGTTTTTGGTCCTGGGTGCGGCCTTCATCTAGGGAAACCTACCAAACCTATACATTTTTTTAAACTAGACACCCCAAGGAGTGCAGGGAGATGTGGCTTGCGTGGATCCCCCAACATTTTCTTACCCAGAGGCCTCTGCAAACCTCAAAATTTGCTTAAAAAAGCATATTTTCCTGACTTTCGTTTGTACGATCACCGCTCCAGCACAAAATTCCTACTCCCCAGCGTTCCCCTCAGTCTCCAAAGTAAAATGACACCTCACTTGTGTGGGTCCCCAAAGCAGAGTCAGCCTAAAGATGTATAAAAGAAGAATATGTCCTTATCAACTCGCTGTGCTAGCCTCTCTATCTCTACAAGTTTTTGGCCTTATTCTATTGCAGGCACCTGCCCCACCCACACAAGTGAGGTATCATTTTTATCGGGAGACTTGGGGGAACACTTGGTGGAAGGAAATTTGTGGCTCCTCTCAGATTCCAGAACTTTCGGTCACCAAAATGTGAGGAAAACGTGTTTTTTTTGCCAAATTTTGAGGTTTGCAAAGGATTCTGGGTAACAGAACCTGGTCAGAACCCCTCAAGTCACCCCATCTTGGATTCCCCTAGGTCTCTAGTTTTAAAAAATGCACAGGTTTGGTAGGTTTCCCTAGGTGCCGGCTGAGTTAGAGGCCAAAATCTACAGGTAGGCACTTTGCAAAAAACACCTCTGTTTTCTTTAAAAAAATGTCATGTGTCCACATTGCATTTTGGGGCATTTCCTGTCGCGGGCGCTAGGCCTACCCACACAAGTGAGGTATCATTTGTATCGGGAGACTTGGGGGAACGCTGGGTGGAAGGAAATTTGTGGCTTCTCTCTGATTCCAGAACTTTCTGTCACCAAAATGTGAGGAAAATGTGTTTTTTTAGCCCAATTTTGAGGTTTGCAAAGGATTCTGGGTAACAGAACCTGGTCATAGCCCCACAAGTCACCCCATCTTGGATTCCCCTAGGTCTCTAGTTTTAAAAATTGCACAGGTTTGGTAAGTTTCCCTAGGTGCCGGCTGAGTTAGAGGCCAAAATCTACAGGTAGGCACTTTGCAAAAAACACCTCTGTTTTCTTTAAAAAAATGTCATGTGTCCACGTTGCGTTTTGGGGCATTTCCTGTCGCGGGCGCTAGGCCTACCCACACTAGTGAGGTATCATTTTTAGCGGGAGACTTGGGGGAATGCTGGGTGGAAGGAAATTTGTGGTTTCTCTCTGATTCCAGAACTTTCTGTCACCAAAATGTGAGGAAAATGTGTTTTTTTAGCCAAATATTGAGGTTTGCAAAGGATTCTGGGTAATAGAACCTGGTCAGAGCCCCACAAGTCACCCCATCTTGGATTCCCCTAGGTCTCTAGTTTTCAAAAATGCACAGGTTTGGTAAGTTTCCCTAGGTGCCGGCTGAGCTAGAGGCCAAAATCTACAGGTAGGCACTTTGCAAAAAACACCTCTGTTTTCTTTAAAAAAAATGTGCTGTGTCCACGTTGCGTTTTGGGGCATTTCCTGTCGCAGGCGCTAGGCCTACCCCCACAAGTGAGGTGTCATTTTTATCGGGAGACTTGGGGGAACGATGGGAGGAAATAAATTTGTGGCTCCTCTCAGATTGCAGAACTTTCTGTCACCAAAATGTGAGGAAAACGTGTATTTTTTGCCAAATTTTTAGGTTTGCAAAGGATTCTGGGTAACAGAACCTGGTCAGAGCCCCACAAGTCACCCCATCTTGGATTCCCCTACGTCTCTAGTTTAAAAAAATGCACAGGTTTGGTAGGTTTCCTTAGGTGCCGGCTGAGCTAGGGCCAAAATCTACAGGTAGGCACTTTGCAAAAAACACCTCTGTTTTCAGTCAAAAAATGGGATGTGTCCACGTTGTGTTTTGGGGCATTTCATGTCGCGGGCGCTAGGCCTACCCACACAAGTGAGGTATCATTTTTATCAGGAGACTTGTGGGAACATAGATTAGCAAAACAAGTGTTATTGCCCCTTGTCTTTCTCTACATTTTTTCCTTCCAAATATAAGAGAGTGTGTAAAAACGACGTCTATTTGAGAAATGCCCTGTAATTAACATGCTAGTATGGTCACCCTGGAATTCAGAGATATGCAAATAACCACTGCTCCTCAACACCTTATCTTGTGCCCATTTTGGAAATACAAAGGTTTTCTTGATAGCTATTTTTCACTCTTTATATTTCAGCAAATTAATTGATGTATGCCCGGTATAGAGTGAAAACGCACTGCAGGGTGCAGCTCATTTATTGGCTCTGGGTACCTAGGGCTCTTGATGAACCTACAAGCCCTATATATCCCCGCAACCAGAAGAGTCCAGCAGAGGTAACGGTATATAGCTTTCAAAAATCTGACATTGCAGGAAAAAGTTACAGAGTGAAACGTAGAGAAAAATTGCTGTATTCTTCACCTCAATTTCAATATTTTTCTTTTTCAGTTGTTATTTTCTGTAGGAAACCCTTGTAGGATCTACACAAATGACCCCTTGCTGAATTCAGAATTTTGTCTACTTTCCAGAAATGTATAAGTTTCTGGGATCCAGCATTGGTTTAATGCCCATTTCTGTCACTGACTGGAAGGAGGCTGAAAGCACAAAAAAATCGTAAACATGGGGTATGGCCCAGTAAAATGCCAAATTTGTGTTGAAAAATTGGGTTTTCTGATTAAAGTCTGCCTGTTCCTGAAAGCTGGGAAGCTGGTGATTTTAGCACCGCAAACCCTTTGTTGATGCCATTTTCAGGGAAAAAACCACAAGCCTTCTTCTGCAGCCACTTTTTCCCATTTGAAAAAAAAAAATGAAATTTTCACTGTATTTCGGCTAATTTCTTGGCCTCCTTCAGGGGAACCCACAATGTCAGGGTACTGCTAGAATCCCTAGGATGTTGGAAAAAAAGTACGTAAATTTGGCTTGGCTAGCTTATGTGGACAAAAAGTTATGAGGGCCTAAGCGCAAACTTCCCCAAATAGCCAAAAAAAGGCCTGGCACAGGAGGGGGAAAAGGCCTGGCAGCGAAGGGTTTAAAACTGCACACACAGACACTGCAGGCGCATGTCTGAGCTATGTTTACAGATGTCTGTGGCACAACCAGTGCTGCAGACCCACTAATAGCACTTGCTTTACAGATCCTAGGTGCCTCTAGTGCACTTTAATAGGGACTTACTAGTAAATCAAATATCCTAATCATGGATAAACCAATCAACAATACAATCTACACAGAGAGCATATGCACTTTAGCACTAGATAGCAGTGGTAAAGTGCCTAGAGTCCTACAGCCAAAAAAAACAGGTCAGAACAAATAGGAGGAAGGAGACAAAAAGATTGTGGATGTCCCTGCCAAAAGGGCCAAGTCCAACACAACTTCCCACCAAATTTAAAGCCAGGGGAGACCAATCAATACCTTGATGGGCTTCCCTGATTGGGGCAGTATAACAGGGACCCACGCCCAAAACAGCAGGGGAATGTTCCAGTTCTACACCTTCCTGACTCCCGTTGGATCCCTCTGTCCATACTCCCAGGGCCCACTAACCTAACCCATGGCGAACCCTTCTCCTTATCTGTAGATACCATCGGTGCAGCACCTAACCTTACTTTGCTCACAGATTATCCAGGGGTGCAGACAGTACCACTATGGCCAACACAGTGGTGTGGCCAACTCTACCCCCAGGTTGTAACTCCTTTTCCCCCCAGGGGCAACTCTGTCCTCCAGGACAGCAAGCCACAGTGGCCTGTGACAGCTGTTAGGGATGTGATCCAGGCCACAGGCCTTTCAAGGATCTCCAACCACTGGGACTGTGGAGTGGGGGGGCAGTGACATCAGGTGCCTGGCACCCTTTGACCACTCTCCCTTCCACCAGGAATGACAGCCTGACACTGGTCCTTCCCTCTGGGGTTCTGTACCCTCCCCTAGGGACAGCACCCTCAGAGTCCAGAATTGTCAGGCTGCTTGTGGAAGTAGTACTGCACAATTCTCCCACCAGTGCAGGGATGTTAACCTGCAACTTGTCTTCCAACCAGGGGTCTGTACCTGCCGGTTGGACCAGGGCCAGGGATGAGGCTTCCCCCCCTGCCCTTCCTTCTGGGGTCCTTCACCGCCCCCTCGGAGTGCCTCACAGAATATAACACAGGTGGGGCACTGTTAGCACTAGCCCCTACCTGCAGGTCAGTGGGGCCATGAACCAGGCCCTTCAACCCAGGGTCTGTACCCTTGGATGGAACTGGGCCCAGGGGTGAGTCTCTCTCTCCCCGCCCCTACTCCCAGTTTTCTGTACCCCCTCACCATGGAGAGTACCCCTAGAATTCACACTGAGGGGGTGATTGGGCCAACCGCCCCCATCAGATCAGAGTTTACCCTCTGCACCTGATCCTCCAGTCTAGGTTCTGTATCCTCAGACTGGACCATCGTCGGGCAATCCAGGACTTCCTGGGAAGCACACCTACCCCCATCAGGTCAGAGCTTACCCCCTGAACCTGACCATCCAACCTAGATTCACCACCCTCAGGCTGGACCACTGCATGGCAAGCCAGGACTTCCTGGGGAGCACACCTACCTCCACAAGGGAAAGACCTTCCCTAAGGGCCACATGAGAGTCTGCCTGGTTCTGGTCCCCTGACCTCTGCCCAACTGGCAGAGCCTGGTTCCTGCCAACCCAGAAATGGGTCCCGCAACCCCCTCTCAACACTCTTTCTGGACTTCTGCACCCCCTCACTAGGAGTGGTACTGCCAGACACCAGAACTGGTGAGTCGCTGGCTACAGCCACCCCCACGTTCTTCTGACACTATGGGGTCTCCCTCAGGAGATTGCTGGATAGTGCAGACTAGGCTCCCTTCCTGGTGTTCTCTCATGGGACCCTCCAGGACTTGGGACTACATCCCGGGCACCCTGGGACTCAGCCCACCCCCTCACTCAACCCACTACACTGGGACCTACCTGGGACACTGCAAACCTTTCCCACCTAACCTGGTTGGGAAATACCTTGACCACCCCCTCAGGAGCAACCCCAAATGCCTCTTCAGACTCTATGGTGCTCACCCAGAGGTCTGCTTCCAGTGCAAGTTCCCCGGGGTCAGAGAACTCACACTCCACCTGGTGTTGGCGTAGCTCTGAAAAACAAGGACTGGACATATGCTCTCCAGCAATTATATTACACAGCCTCTCACATGAATTAACCAAACTACCCTTCACCCAACCATCTAGTGACGCATTCTTGAAAAAGAACCCCTCATCACCCTCCTGTGACTGGTGAGACAGCACCTGACTGTCCCTGGCACTCAACCTACACTCTTCTGGGATGTCTCCTCATTCCATAACCAGGACCTCTACCTGGGGGGAAACCCTCTCCCTGTCACTCTCACCTAGAGCCAGTAGAGTGTCCCTCCCACCACAAGGAATATAACTCCCCCTGCCAGTTCCCCAATCCATCACAGGGAACCTGCGCACCACATGAGCTATCTCACCCCCCGAACCTCCTGGTGTATGTTAACCCCATTCTTCAAGTAGGGCACCACATCTCTGGTCATGTGCACTTCTTCATCAGCACTGAACAGAAGATTTTTGCTACCACCATTCAGGCTGGACTCAGCCCTCATGATTTCCAGCTTTTTCAGTCTTAGCTCATAAGCCAAGATCATCTTTTTCAACTCTAAGGCCATCCTCCTCTCTTCCATTGCCCTTTGCATTCTAAACTTTTCCAACTCCAAGCGGTGAGCCCTCTCTGCCTGTCTGTCCCATAACTCTTCAGGAGTTAGACCCTTGGATGACACACTGCCACCTGCCCTGGAGACTCTTTCCCTGGACATAACAGACCCACCAATTATACCATTCTGTATGGATTGCACCTTCTCACCTTCATACTCCTCCTCCTCCTCTGTGTGCCCCTTGGCTTCCTTGGCTGTCACTCAGGCCCTCAGTGCATTTTGAAGCTCCACCTTCCTAGTGGAGCCCTTAACCGACAGACAAGATTTCTGCAGAACTGCCTCAACTGAGTAACTGTATAGCTCTCCAGTTTCCCTAAGTCAAAATCAGCTCCAGCTGATGCGTTTCCAGAATGATACATGATGAAGAATCAACAAAATTGCAAAGTTTCAAGGCAGAAAAAGAGTTCCCAATGAAGCTAAAAAATCAATAAAAGATCAGCAAAAATATGGAAGTAGGAAAAAACAACTTAAAAGGGAAAAAGCAAAAACAAGCTCTATGTGGTGACGTAATGGTCTGTAAGGAAAACATTAGTGTACACAATCACTGTGGCCCTCATTACAATCCTGGTGGTAAATCCCGCTTTCCGCCATGCTGAAGACCGCCAACATACCGCTGCGGAGGTGGAATTCCGCTACAGGTATTATGACACGCTGCTTGGAATCCGCCAAAGGTCAGTGATAAACTGGCCATACCAAAATGCACACCGTCACGCCAACAAGAATACGCCCACACTATCACGACCCACGAATCAACGCGGCGGTCATTCAACCGCAGAAATCCATTGGCGGTACCCACCACTGTGCTCAAAATAAACACACATTTTCAAAACACAACCACATTGGACAATTCAAAATACACACACCTGATACACATACACACACCACACCCACACACCCAATCCAATATAAAGCACACACCCACATCACCCACAAACCCTTACAACCAAAAATTTGAAAGAAGGCCAGAGAGAGAGATTAGCGAACACAACACCAGCATCCACAGACACACAACACCATCACTTATACAACATCCACGCACCTCAAACAACACACACCAACACATCCCCTCCCACATCACAACAGATAGCACCTCACACATCACCCACACCACATCATGGCACCTCAAAGACACCCCAGGTCTTCAGAGGAGGAGCTCAGGGTCATGGTGGAGGAAATCATCCGGGTAGAGTCACAGGTATTCGGATCACAGGTGCAGCAGATATCCATTGCTAGGAAGATGGAGCTATGGCGGAGAATCGTAGACAGGGTCCACGCAGTGGGACAGCATCCAAGAACACGGGATGACATCAGAAAGAGGTGGAACGACCTACAGGGGAAGGTACGTTCCGTGGTACCCAGACACCAGATTGCTGTACAGAGGACTGGCAGTGGACCCCCACCTCCTCCCCCACAACTAACAACATGGGAGGAGCAAGTCTTGGAGATCATGCATCCTGAGGGCCTCGCAGGAGTAGCAGGAGGACTGGACTCTGGTAAGGTAAATCTTTACTACTATATCCCCCCCTACCTGCATGCCATCACATACTCCTACCCTCACCCTCACACCCATCACCCCAACACCCCACAGATACCTCACTACCACAACCCACACATCCCAAAGCCAAGCCCTGCATGTAACACCAATGCATGGACACCCATCACCAAAGCATGTCCAGTGAGAGACTCACTCATGCCCCAAAATCACCAATCACACAAGGGCCACGGCAATAATGCAAGCACAGGAGTAGAGGTTAACTCACCCATTGCACAAGATGGCACACACAGATACTAAGATTATGCATTCACACCCCAACAGGACCCATACCTTACGTCACCGGACAGAAGGTGCCAGACATATCCAGTCCCCCCACAGAAGAGGCCCACAGTGATGACAGCAGCTCTGCACGCCTGGATCAAGATGACCAGCCCGGCCCATCAGGGACCTCAGGACAGTCGGTTCCCCTGACACAGTCACAAACCACCACAGAGCCTCCCCCCTCAGGAAACACCACCACAACACCCACCCAGCGGGCCCATCCCTCTGTCCCCAGGACATGTCAATCAGCAGTGTGTCCACCACTACAGGGAACCCAGGCAAACCCACCAACCCAAGAAAATCAGGGACCTTGGGTCATTTGCAGTGGGCACACGGTTCAGGGGACAGAGGCACAGGATAACAGGGAAGCTGGGAGGACTGCTGTGCGACAGGGGGAGGACAGGCCCAGGGAACCAACACTACATGAGGCCCTCTCCAACATCATGGGAGCTTACCACCATTCCCAGGAGACCATGGGCCTGATACTGGCCAAGTTTCAGGAGACCCAGCGGCTGTAGGAGGAACACTACCTGGGGATCAGGGAGGACTTGAAGTCCATTAACACCACCCTGGTCACCATTGCAGGGGTGCCGGCAGATCTTGTCAACACCATGAGGGACACAGTGGCACACCAACAGGCCCCTGACACTAGCCTGGACGATGAACAGCCCTCCACCTCTGCCAGCGCTAGTGGACAGGAGGCACCGCCAGAGGAACACCAGACCCCCAGCACGCCACCCCCTGCAGGAGAACCAGCCCGCAAACAGTCCCTGAGATCCAGGAACAAGACAGAGAACATTGCCAAGACCCCGCCAGGAAATAAGACCCCCCTGAATGTCACCCTTCTGTCCCACTTTGTCACCCTGTCCACTTTAAACTGCCATTGCTCCACTTCCTATGCCCCATTGGACAATGCACCTGTGATACAAATAGACTGGACTCTGCCATGGACATTCCTCCACCATCACCCCAGCCCATGTCACAAGCCCCTCCACTTATTTGCACAGAAATAAACACCCTTGAATCACAAAACAATCTGGAGTCAGTCTGTGCTTTCACAAATGTGTAATTGCAAAACCTCTGGAATATAGCAATGTCAATGTACTTGTTCACATACCGATGTAACACAGCTGTAGGCCAGCAGTAAACAGAGCAGAGGGCACAAATTGGGACCCAGATCTGTGAAATGGAAAGGCAAAGTAACAAGTCAGGGTCCATACACAGAGTGAAAATGGCAGACTTATGCTAGCTCCAACAAGAGTATGAGATGTGGGAAGCAGTTCCATCTTCTTACCTGTGTCTCACTGGAAGTATTGCATGATGATGTTGTTTCGGTTGTCTATATCTTCTTCTTCTGCCTCCTCTTCTTCACTGTCCACAGGCTCCACAGCTGCCACAAGACCACCATCAGGCCCATCCTCCTGTAGAAAAGGCACCTGGCGTCACAAAGCCAGGTTGTGCAACATACAGCAGGCCACGATTATCTGGCACACCTTCTTCGGTGAGTAGTATAGGTAGCCACCTCTAAGATGGATGCACCGGAATCTGGCCTTCAGGAGGCCAAAGGTGCGTTCTATAATCCTCCTGGTTCGCCCATGTGCCTCATTGTAGCGTTCCTCTGCCCTTATCCTGGGATTCCTCACTGGGGTCAGTGGCCATGACAGGTTGGGGTAACCAGAGTCACCTGGGGGTCTACCATAGGCGGAGCACCCACTGCCGGAAAAGATGGGAGGACCTGCGCCACTGGAGCAAGAAGACGGTGGAGGCCCAGCTGGGGATGGCCTCCCAACGTGGAAGGGGTGCCCGTCGCACCATGACCCCCCTGAAGTACCGGATCCTGGCGGTGGCCTATCCGGGGTTGGATGGGCGCTTGAGGGCATCACAGCAGCCACAAGGGGGTGAGTACACTCTCATTCAGCTGACTCTGCGTGCTTTCTGAGGTGTCTGGCTGGGGGAAGTGGGCTGTGGGTTCCCCTAGGCCAGGGCGAACTTGGTAGGGTAGGTCCCTTGTTAGGCAGGCTCTGTGGTACCGCAACCCCACTACTGGTAATAGCCATCTACACCTAGACAGGCTCCTGTGGGTTCCAGGTTTGCAGCAATTGGGCTTAGGCATCGTCCCCCATGGGCATGGGAATTTCCTAAGAACTGTTAGTGCATGGCTTAGTGCATAGGGCTTCTCCCTGTGTGTTGTGTCTGCCAACGGTAGTGGCTTTGCATGCACTGAACATGTGTTTCTTCTGTCATCCCCCCCCTTTTTGTTTTGTCACTCTGTTCTTGCGTGCATTATCATCATTTGGCGGAGGAGCAGTGGCACCGGAGCAGGAGGGAGCTACATCCCACATGGCCCTGGAGGGCGCACTAACGGAGTCTGAAGGCACCAGTGGGACGGAGGGTGAGGGGAGCTCCACGACAGGGAAAGGAGCATACACCAGCGACAGCGACTCCTCCTCTGATGGGAGCTCCCTTGCCCACTGAATCAACAGGTACAGCCGCCACCCCCCCTACCAGTGCCGCCGTCCCAGCAGCCCCTCATCGTGTGTCCCGTGCCCGCTCACCCAGAAGGGTGGGCATCTCCTTCGCACCAGGCACCTCAGCCACTGCCCCAGTCAGCCCTCAGTGAGGAGGCTATTGACCTCCTGAGATCCCTCACTGTTGGGCAATCTACCATTTTGAATGTCATCCAGGGTGTTGAGAGGCATTTGCAACAAACAAATGCATACCTGGAGTGCATTCATTCTGGGCAGGCGGCCGAACAGAGAGTATTTTAGGCTCTTGCCTCAGCACTGATGGCAGCCATCGTCCCTGTGTCCAGCCTCCCCCTCCAACTTCCTCCACCCAGACCCAATCCCCTGTACCTCAGCCTATCCCAAGCACACCAATAGGCCAGCATGCACACTCATCAACACACAAGAGTGGACATGGCAAACATAAGCACCACACATCCCACAGGCACTCGCACAAGCACCATACCCATGCAGACACAGCAACATCCACTGCCTCCACTGTGTCCCCCTGCTCCACGTCCTCCTCCTCCCTCCCTGTCTCGTCTCCACTCACACCTGCATTCACTACATCCTCAGCCACTACCTCCATCACAAGCACGCCCATCACCACACACCGCTCACGTGCAATCACCACCCCTACTACCATTCACACATCCCCAGTGTCCTCTCCCAGTGTGTCTGTGAGCCCTCCTTCCAAAGTACACAAACACAGGCACACACCCACCCAACAGCCATCCACCTCACAACAGCCTCCGGCTCATGCACCTTCCCCCAAATTCAGCAAACGTACACCTCTTACAACCACTACCTCTTCCTCCACTCCCAAACCCCCTCCATCTTCCCGTCCCAGTGTGTCTAAAAAACTTTTCCTGGCTAACTTTCACCTCTTACCTTCACCTCTCCCCGCCCCGGCCTTCCCCTAGGGCCAGGCTTTCCAGGTCCCAGCCCAGCACCAAAGCCACCAAATCCCCAGGCACAGTGGTGCCAGCAACTGTGGTCTCATCGAGTGCACCACCCATCAGGGCTGCCAGTGTGCCACCTAGCGAGGCCAAGGACATTCCGCCACCTGCTAAGGTGAAGAAGATGCCCACATCCCGGAGGGAGAAGCCGAACCTACCAGCCACCAAGGGATCCTCCAAACTAAAAGGGGACAGTGGCAAGACACTTGCAGCAATATCAAAGGTGGGGAAGTGACACAAGCCAAAGAGCAGGTCAGGACAGGGCACGGTGGCTCCGACTGAGGGACTAGAGACACCCCTTCTGTCAACCACTACACCAACCTGTATGGTGGTGGACACCACCACCTGCACCGCCACCAGCACCGCCACCTGCACGTCTGCTGCCTCAGAAACAGTCCCCAGCATCATCCCCAGTGGGCAGCCGTCCGAGGCTGAAGGAGACTTCCTGCTGTGTCCCTCAACAGGTGCTGACACATGCACCACCGCCAGCACCTCCGCCACAGACACCGCCGCAAGTACCGCCACCAGCCCCGCGACGTGCTCTGACAGTGCCACCACAGCTGACATGGCTATCATCCCCAGTGGGCAGCCGTCCGAGGCTGGAGGAGACTTCCTGGACCCTGCCCAGCTTCCATGAGGCATGACTCTCATCACTGTTTGCACCTGCAGGTGGCAGGCAAAGCCGCAGCACAGTGGGGTATGTCTCTGCCTCCATGGCGTATCATGCTACCTGTTCCTAGGCAATCTTGTGGCACACACACCCATATGAGGTAATGGGACCAGCCACACTGCATGTGAAGCACTCTGGGCACAAAGCCCCCTCCAGAACCAGTGGAGATTCACATCCACTACCTCAGTCCTTGGTAGGATGAAGCACTCTGGGCACCAAGCCCCCTCCAGAACCAGTGGAGAATCACATCCACTACCTCAGTCCTTGGCAGGATGAAGCACTCCGGGCACAAAGCCCCCCCCCCAGTACCAGCGGAGACTGTTATCCACTTGAGAGACTGCGGCTTTGCACTCCCCAGGATAAAGCAGTGGGCAAACCACCCACTGGAAAGACTTGAGAGACTGTGGCTTTGCACTCCCCAGGATAAAGCAGTGGGCAAACCACCCACTGGAAAGACTTGAGAGACTGTGGGGGTTATTCTAACTTTGGAGGAGTTGTTAATCCGTCCCAAAAGTGACAGAAAAGTGACGGATTTACCACCAGCCGTATTACGAGTCCATTATATCCTATGGAACTCGTAATACGGCTGGTGGTATATCCGTCACTTTACCGTCACTTTTGGGACGGATTAACACTCCTCCAAAGTTAGAATAACCCCCCGTGGCTTTGCACTCCCCAGGATAAAGCAGTGGGCAAACCACCCACTGGAAAGTCTTGAGAGACTGTGGCTTTGCACTCCCCAGGATACAGCAGGAGCATGGAACCCCTTCATGCAGCAGTGGCGTTGTGCGTTCATCCGGCTAAGGTTACCCCCTCCCCCTCCGCCTGAGCTTCCTGTTTCATTTCGATCTGATGCCCCTTCAGTGTTCTCTCTGTTTCGAATCAGATATCTTGTGTGGGCTTCGCCCATGCATTTTGGGACTACTGGTACACGGACAATGATTGGAACACTATCCGGACTTGTGCAGTTGGTGTACATATTTGTATATAGTGATTTTTGAATTTCCACTATCTGATTTTTATTGATTACAATAATTTCCTTTTGTCCTTGCGTTCTTCCAGGGCGTGAGGGTGTGTGTATATATAATGTTGCTGCATGCTTTTGTGTGTATGGTGTTGTGGGTGAGGGTGGGGTATAGTGTGTTGTGTGTGTGTGTCACTTGTGTGTTGCGTGTGTGTATCACTCTCTTTTCCCTCCCACCCTCCCCTGTGTTGTAGGTGCAGTACTCACGGTGGTCATCAACGGCATCTGTCCTGCTCCTGATACAGAAGGAGGAAGAGCAGAATGGGCAGGACGTGTAGGTCGGGCTCCATGGCGTCCTGGTTCCTCGTTGGGTGTCGAGAGGTGAGTGGTTTCCCTTCTGTGTACTGTTTCTGCCGTGCTTTTGATAGCGTTGGTTCCGTCCCGGAAAAGGTGGCAGATAGGCGTGTTGTAATACAGTGGGCGGAACCTTGTGTTCCACCTGTCTGTTGGCGGTTACCGCCGGGGTGTTTGTTTCTACCGCCGTGGCGGTCGGAGTGTTAAAGTGGCTGTCTATGTTGGCGGTTTCCGCCATGGTCGTGATTCCATTTATTTCCCGCCGGCCTGTTGGCGGTATTACCGCTGCTTTAACATCGACCGCCAGGGTTGTAATGAGGGCCTGTATGTCAAGTACAAATACATAACCAATCCTCACCACTGGTCACCAATGTTAGAAATGGGGCCTTTGGTTGGCAGTCAGGTTACCCCCTGTCCAATTAAGGACCCTCACTCTAGTCAGTGTAATGAGTATCACACTCAGTTAACCCCTGCTCACCCCTTTGGTAGCTTGGCACTTCAGAAGCAATGTGTAAAGTATTTGTACCAATACACACATTAACTCACTGAAAACACTACAAAATGACACATCACAGGGTTAGAAAAATAGGTAATATTTATCTAAACAAAACAAGACCAAAACGACAAACATCCAACCTACACAATTCAAGATATGAACTTTTAAAAGAATAAAAGTCTTAATCCATAGAAAACAGTGAGAACGCTTCTAGTGCACAAAAGTACCTGGGTAACATCAAAATATAGCTGCATGTGTGAGTGTGCATCGAAAATGGCCAGCGATGCATCGATTTCTCACCCGCAAGCGAGAACGTGCGTCATTACTCCTTATGTCGGGTAGGCTTGTGTTGTTTCTTCTCTCCTGCAAGAGAGCGACGTGTCGATCCGGACAGGCACCTCGGGTCTGGGAAGGATTTGCGCTGATTTTCCACGTCCAGCGATGTTGCGGAGAAATCCGGTCACACGGTGTTAAGAAACCGCGCTGCGTGGGGGCTTGCATCGTTAACAGCAGCCGCTGAGGGTGTTGCACATTGTTTCTCCAGTTGCGTTGATCTTCCAGCTGCAATGCTGGTGGAGCGTTGATTTTAGCCTCAAGCCCTGTGGCGCATCATTTATCAGCTGCAAGGCGGGTGGTGCATTAAAAGTTTCCCTGCACGGCGGTCTTTGCTTGGATTTTCAGTTGTTAGCTGCCATCTTCACCTCTCAAGGGCCCAGGGACTGGATAGGGCACCACTTGGCAGGGCAGGAGTCTCAGCAGAGAGTCCAGGTGCTGGCAGGGGAAGTCTTTGATGGCCCGGAGACTTCAACAATAGGAGGCGAGCTCAGTTCAAGCCCTTGGAGATTCTTCTCAAGCAGGAATGCACAACAAAGTCCAGTCTTTGTCCCATTTCACAGTCAGAAGCAGCAACTGCAGGATAGCCCAACAAAGCACAGTCACAGGCAGGAGCAGCACTTCTCTTCAGCTCTTCAGGTCTTCTCCTCTGCAGAGGTTCCTCCTGTTTCCAGAAGTGATCTAATTTTCAGGGGTTTTGGGTGCTCTTCTTATACCCCTTTCTTCCTTTCAAATAGGCCTATTTCAAAGAGAAGTCTATGTTGTTTTAAGATCCTGCCTTGCCCAGGCCAGGCCCCAGACACACACCAAGGGGTTGGAGACTGCATTGTGTGAGGGCAGGCACAGCCCTTCCAGGTGTAAGTGACCACTCCTCACCTCCCTCCCAGAACAGATGGCTCATCTGGATATGCAGGCTACACCCCAGCTCCCTTTGTGTCACTGTCTAGAGAGAGGTGCCAACAGCCCAACTGTCAAACTGACCCACACAGGAAATCCATAAACAAGCAGCGTCACAGATTGGTTTAAGCAAGAAAATGCCTACTTTCTAAAAGTAGCATTTTCAAACACACAATCTAAAAAACAACTTCACTAAAAGATGTACTTTTAAATTATGAGCTCAAAGACCCTAAACTCCAAATTTATATCTGCTCACAAATGGAATCTGCACTTTAATAATATTTAAAGGAGCCCCCATGTTAACCTATGAGAGAGCTAGGCCTTGCAACAGTGCAAAACGAATTTGGTAGTATTTCACTGTTAGGACATGTAAAACACATCAGTACATGTCCCACCTTTAACATACACTGCACCCTGCCCATGGGGCTATCCAGGGCCTACCTTAGTGGTGCCTTACATGTATAAAAAGGGAATGTTTAGGCCTTGCAAGTAGGTACGCTTGCCAAGTCGAATTGGCAGGTTAAAACTGCCCATGCAAACACTGCAGTGGCAGGTCTGAGCCATTTTGTACAGGGCTACTTATGTGGGTGGCACAACCAGTGCTGCAGGCCCACTAGTAGCAGTTGATTTGCAGGCCCTAGGCACCTCTATTGCACTTTAATAGGGACTTACTAGTAAATCAAATATGCCAATCATGAATAAACCAATCAGCAATATAATTTATACAGAGAGCATATGCAATTTAGCACTGGTTAGCAGTGGTAAAGGCCCTAGAGTCCTAAAGCCAACAAAAACAGGTCAGAAAAAATAGGAGGAAGGAGACATAAAGATTGGGGATGTCCCTGCAAAAAGGGCCAAATCCAACAGTGCTCATAGGACAACCAGACTTGTAATGAGGGTCCATGTATGCAACAGTACAACTACCGGCAAAATCTCCATTAAATTAGCAAGAGGCCCAGATTTAAGTTCAACATTAGTAAACTGACTATGTCCATTATTTTGTGGCATCAGGCACTGTCATGTAGAGAATGATGTACACATCAACAAATGGTACCCATGCTGGCCATCCCTGGGTCCACCCCGGTGCCTGTGTTAGATTAGCTGCACTGCCAGAATGCTGTATCTCTTGCACCAAAGTGCAAGGATGGCTGCATTGAGGAGGAGATCATAGTTGTGTAGGAAAGAGCATCTTCCAGGACAACCCAAAACCGAAAAGGAAATCTGCTAGGTCCATGTGTGCTGTGCAATGTAGCACACATACACATACATCTACATGAGGAGCAATCAAATGAAACAAATATAGCACTTTGGTAATGCTATCCCTGGGGCGGTGGAAGGTTTCGGTACCACCCCGGTGTATGTAAAACATGTAGAACCGAGACAGGGGCATATTGCTATGTGTGTTGTTGTGGCTTGACCACTGCAACACCCATTGCAAGGCCTTACCATGCAAATGGATGCATAGGAAGGGTCCACAATAAGAAAATGGTGTCAAGCCACCAAAAGGAAATACATCACACCTAGTAAATATGACGCAGCCTGTTGCTCCACCTGAGCTTCCCTTTATGTGACAGACAGGTGGGGCAAAGGGATGATAAATTGCACCCATGATGTACAGGAACAGTGTTTGGGCTGGAAGCTGTCACTGACCCTCCATTAGCAAGTCAGTGACGTGACAGGTCAACTGCTGCAAATTAAAAAGATTGATATTACACCATCTCATTGCAGAGGATGATGGCTCTCCTGGTGATCTGCCTGTCCTGGAGTTCCCTGATGACCTGGATGACCAGCTGACAACCATCAGCCAAGAGACCCTCCAGGATGTCCTGATATGCCCTCAGACATAACCTCCAGTTGCAAGGAGGATAACCAATGTAGCAGCCATTCCAGATGACCCACCCAACCCCCAAATAGTACAACCTGCCAGCACCGGCACAGCTGAGGACTCCAAGGACCCAAGGACATGCTTCCAGAGGACAGTGGTAGGAGTCCAGTGGGAGCTGGGAAACCAGGTGCAGGTGTGGCTGGAGCCGTGGCAGGCAGCCTAGAGGGAATGCGCATGTGCCTTGTGACGGCAAATGAACACATAGCTGCCAAACGAGACACACACTCCCCACTGCATGGAGTCCAGCAGTGTCTGAAGGACATAGCTGCTGCCATGAGGGAAATGCCACAACAACTGCCCTCCCAAAATGGCAGCAGCATGATTGAGTACAAGCTGGACTCCATGCAACTTGAAGTGTCCTCCCTCAGGGCAGACATGGCTGCCTACCACCGGGATGTTGCTGCTATCCCAAAAAATCAGCAGCTCCTCCTTGCTGCAGTGATGCCATATGTTGTTCCACAAATGGCAGCTGCCGGGAATTGGGATTCCACATCTTCAACAACTGTAGTGTATGTGGCCCCCTCTATCTCACCCCACCACCACCAAAGGCACAGGAGACACCACACACATCGGAGGATGAAAATGTGGAACAGATCACCTCTGCGCCGAAGAGTTCCCGGTAGCACCAGTCTATGCCACATGGGCAGTGTCCTCCTTTGTTCTGTGCTTAATATCATGCCAGTGTTAGCACGGTTGGATATGTGCACTCTTCACCCACACACTGTTGACCTGTCTGCTATGGACTGTCAGTGTCACTCAGTTACTAATTGTCAATTATTGTTCCTCCGCACTTATTGACACTACTCTGAAGCATGTCCCATGATGTGTCTCTCAACCCTGGACTTGTGTTGTGTCCCAAATGTATGGATTTCACAAATGGGGTCACTGACCTGGATATTGTAAATATCTCACTACAACACTTCCACTTGTAAATAAACACCTTGTGCACAAACATCATCTCTATGTGTATTGTGATCCATCAGCTTAACTAAATGATTGTAATGTGTGAATCCATGTCAATTGTCACAGAATATCAGTACAAGAGGGCATGACTGTGGGGGCACAAAGCTACACACAAGGTCTCTAACATGACAAATGTGTATGCTGGGCTCCTCACCTACAAGCAATTCACTGAGCATGTCACAAATGAAGAACACATATATGCTTCCCTCACTATATACGGCAGGCATGGCTGTAAAGCATGCCTAGGGCAATTTTGTCAGCTAAAACTACCAGAAGAACTCATTGGTGTGATACAGATGTAGCTAACCTTATTAATGATGGCCACCGGTCAGTTTTGCAGGATAGAGTTCCAATTTAGGTTTTTGTCAGATGTGCCACAGTTCCCAACACTCCTACACAGGACCCCACACTGACAGCTAAAGTACCAAACCTATTAAAAAAAGAGAATGGAGCACACAAATAATAATGTCATTCTATGAATAGTGTTCAGGTAGTTATGACTCATTGAGTGTATGAGAGAAACATGGCGTAAATCCCCATGAAAGTGGTATCAATATAATAAGTATTCATTAAGAAGTTACAGAAGAAGATCATAGTTTAGTGATTATATAAATCATAAACATTGAGTTTAATATGTACATAGAAAATTATTATACAATGATTTGCAAAGAAGTAATAAACAATATAACTATAGTTCCATAACACAAAGCCTATTCATAAATGAAATGGATGCACTGACAAATATATGTGTTGCATCAACCAACGGGTGGTTCATCCCCTGAAAGAGAACATATATAGTCCCATAGATTGATAAAAGGGATGAAATTATCCACTCAGAAGATTGAGAAGCTTAAGGATATTATCTTCATCCAATTGGCAGAAGGATAGTTCAGTTCATCCAAGTTCAGCCGACACGTGTTTCGTCCTCTAAGGGACTTTATCAAGGCTGACAAAAACAAAATTCCAAATAGTTTGTTTTTACCCCTAGTATCATTGATGTCCAAGATGATACAAACATAAACATTGGAGGTGTCCCGCAATAAGTCGGCATAGTAGTGACGATGTGTATGTCATAAGAGTGTGAAAACCACCATAATACCACCGATAGATATTTCCGATTCCTAAGTATGGAACACAAACAGAAACCATGCTTCCAGAAAGTATTGCTTAGTATCAGAAAATGTGTTAAAGTCAAAAAGAAGTGATGAGAGGAAATGAAGAGGGTGAAAACCCCAAATTTAAAACGAGGAAAACATTGATAGGCAGAAAGAGCCAAGTGCATATTAGTTTCACTCTATTTTAAAGATCCAGAAATTTGTGATGATTACCCCAGCAGATTAGTGATTGTACATGATTATTAATTAGGTTCAAGACTGTGTACCCAAACATATGTGTTGAAGACTGAAAAGATACATTAGATTTTATACCTTACGGTTTCTATTAATTTCTCAATTACTTTATAGCCTTCATAGTTTGAGGTAGATAATGTGGGTCCAAAATGTGTCAAAGGTCACGGAAAGTCTGTAAGAGAGGCAATCATAACTGTCCCTTAATTCAAAAAATAAAAAGTCCTATGGGAATAAATTTATAAAAAGTGGTGGATCCGATCGTTGCACTGCCCTGTGATAGGAATCTCCTACATTAGAAGTCAATTGATATAAGTTCAATATGGTCCTGGCACCTTCTAAAACCCACAATAAAATGTCTAATAACATCATAAGGGAGGAGACTGAACTGGGAGGTGGCAAATCACGTTGCTGTCACAGTTTGGCCTTTTTTAGCTTCTTTTTGATGTATTTTAACATCTTCTTGTTGCCTGCAACTTCTTCCTCCAATCTGTCCAAACGTGTAAGAATGAGGGACACATCCCTCTGCAGATCCTGCGGCAACTGTGTTGCAATGGCAGCAGGTGGTGTGGGCTGTTGCGCTGCTGTGGTGACTGCTGCAGCCTATGTCTTTGGGGTGGTGCTAGTTGTGCCCCCCTGCAGCTGAGGAGCCTGAAGCTTGCTGAGCCTTTTTAGGCAATGTGGGGCCCCATGTGTGAATGCCAACATTCTCCTGCAGCCTTCTCTGCCTGGAAGCAGCAACCCATATATCTGTACCTAGACTCCACTGCCAAGATGTGGCGGTACTGTACTGCCCTCTTCTGGAACTCACGCCACTCCTGATTTGTCATGTTGGCAGCTGTAATATGAAGACAAGCAACCCTCAGGGTCATCATTGTGTGGAGTCTGTACAGATTCCTATCTTACACTGCTAAATCTCATTACACATGCACTTTTGTGTAAAACAATAATGCAAAGGCCTCGATAACCAGACTCATATTTCCTCCTCATCTGTGTCTATTTCCAACCATACATCACCAGTAACTTGGACATGGCACTGGGAGGAGGTGATGCTGCTGGAAACCAAAAAGGGTCAGAGCTGATAGGTACACATGCAAGCCTGATCAACATAACATAACTGTCACCTACACTGTGAACATCACATCTACCTACACATTTGGTATTCCTCTCCCCCTGAGCCTCGGGGGGTGGCCATGCTATCCATCATCTCAACAGTCCTGGTCATCCACCAAGGCCTGATCACTCATACATGGAGTCAAGGAGTGGACTATATGTTAGAAGGGCTGCCAACTAGGAAGCTGGTATCCATAGGTCAATCACATCTACATTCATGTGTCCAGGTGTAGACACCCATCAATACGGGATCTGCCATAACTATTCTTTTCACACACAATTCCATGCCAGCACACGTTGGGCCTTGACCTGCATGCAAGCCAATGACATTCCACAAAAATGAAACATACATGTAGTGCAAAAGACGGAGCTCCATGCTGGGGAACAATTGCCAGCCCAGTCCTCCACCTTCATGACAATATAGGGATGCACCAGTTTAGAATCAATATGGTGCACCCCTGTGTTGTCACCTATGACTGGGCACATATTGCTCACATACGTCAATCCAGGGGGCCTTGCCGCATGGTGCATAGTTGGCTGCGCTGAGGAGGAGTTTGATAATGTGCCGGAAGAGACAACTTCCAACACACTACAGTAACCGAGAAAGAGGATATACAATAGATGTGTGCCTCCTAATGCATCAGCCATTTAAAGATCACAATCGGAGGATACATAAGAGTATTCATCCTTATTGCACATTGCTAAGGCCCCTCCTTGGGGAGGGTGCTGAATTTGGCACAGACTCTGGTGTGAGCAAATCTCTTAATCTGGGACTGCGTCTAAATGTAATGGGTGTTGCTGTGGTTGTGCCACAGCAACACCCATTGCAGCTTATCACACTGCCCCAGATATTGAAGTCTACTTACACCTCAGTCAGAGCAAATTTGGCTAACTCCTTGCCAGAGATGGTGTTAGCAGAGTGCAATGAGGAGAAAAGTTGGCATATTACTTGTTTGTTGCTCTTTCTATGCGCGTTGCACTCTGCAACACGCAGAGTAAGAGCAAATCATATATGAAGATACTATTTTGTGCAGAGGGTGTCCCTCCTGCACAACAACTAACCCCCCTCTCAATGCAGCCATCCGTGCACCATGGCACAAGGGTGGCTGTGTTGGGGCTTGGCTGCAAATTTAGCAACAACACAGGGGACAACACAGGGGTGCACTGTATACAAATACATTCGGTGTATCCTTGTTTTGTGAAAATGACGGAGTGTCCCACTGCCAATTTTCTCAAGGCGTTGCACTCTGTCATTAGTAGTTACATATGGCCATACATGTGGCTTGTCACCACCTTGTATGCACGATGCTGGCCAATGCGCACCACTAGCCTCACAAGTCGTGACCCTCTGGTAGTGCTTCGGGCTCTTTAAAATGGGCCATGATATCACCATCCAGCCTACTATGCTTGGTGTCAATTCATAGTCACTGCGAGTGGACAACAAATTTGTGTGTGAATTAGTTAAGAGGAGTGAGCTAGTCATCCTAGTACAAATCAGTGCAACAGACACACCACTGCAATCACACAATTACACATACACTCAGGTGAGGTAGAGCCACACATCTGAACACTAGCAGTGGGCCATAGACTCCTGTGGTGCTACACCCTGCAACATTTATATGTGGCATTGTCATGCAGCTGTCTGTGGACATGACACCTCCATTGCTAAATGGGTCTGTTTGATAATATATTTTCCATCTGAGGGAGATGCTACGATTGTAGCAGTGGCAGGACCATGGTTACACCCAGGGTATTTCTGTCTGTAACAGATGTAGTAACCAAACAACTATGTCATCATCATAGCTCACAGACATGCTACTACCCTGGGATTGTGTGGGTATTGCAAGGTGTTGGGGATTTGCATTAAACACCCTGCAATGAACAGAATAAAATGTGTGTGCCATCACAAGGCAGACACACTTAAGGAATTGCTATGCTGTGGACTCATGTGCAGTTGGTTTACCTACCTGCAAATTGACTGCATTGTGTCATGTATGTATTGCAAATAGTGGGTGGCCTGCCATTGTTGCCATTGTACACTATTGTCAATCCAGTGTGGTAGAAGTACATGGGCATAGAAGTAGCACTCAACACAGGCACACTTGCTCTGTGGTCAGAGGATGCATCTGGTGTTGCAGGTTAGTGAGTGATGGAGCTGATGCAGTGCAGCCTCATACTACCAGTGAGGAGTTGTAAACCAGTGGAGCAGACTCTGCAGATGTGTGTGGTATGCGGGCAGTAGAGGCTGCCTGTGACAGAACATGAACTGGAACATGGAACTGCTAGTATTCTCTCCCTAATTCATGTTCAATCTCCCTTACATGGCCTTGCCTGATTACACAAAGGGGCCAATAGGACAACAGTGGTGCAGCACCTGGGACATGAGTAATGAAAAGTGGGTGCTGCCTTTGTGTCATTTTCCAACGCAGAAGCAAAGCTTAATTACAAAATATGTGTTTGATGTTAATTTTGTGCTGCTAATGCGTCACACAATGATGCAAGGGTGGTGTTAACCTCTTATGAATCCGGCCCCTAGTGCTGCCCCACATGAAGTGTGCCCTTTAGCACACCCCTGACAACACCATGTATGGGCCGTCTACACAAAACGGAGCAACATGGTGTAAAGGGGAGTTGTGTAGTAAATACATGACACTACCCTGGTGCTTTGCATGACTTACAACTCAAGTACTTAACCTAGTCCTGCAAGGCACCTAGAGGCACTTTGTAGCTGAAGTACATCTCTTTTGAATGTCTGCAATGATCATGCATTGATTATTTCATGACTGATGTGGCAAAGTTGTCTCATGGAATCAAATGCACCATGTTCATTGTCCCCTTACAGTGGGTAAAACCCCTTTGCAAACATAATGGCTGGGGCAGGGCTCATGTGCGTGAAATGTTGACAAAGTTGCGCAATGCAAGCACTGAGAAAAATGGTAGGGTAGTGGTGCTTTAGCGTTTCATACATGACACAATGCCGTTGCACAGGTGACGCTATGGGCTCTGAAATTTATGCCTTCGTGATGGTTGTGCAGGACTCATCGGACATCTGACCTGCATTGGTATCATTGTTGGACATGTGAACTCCAGGCCTGAACTGGCGCAGACACTCTTCATATTGGTTGCATACAACCTGTTCAGAAGCATTGCATGCAGCACTCCAACTTATCTGCTACTGTCATTCAAATGCAGTAAACACTCAATAGTATGCCAATGGGAGGCTTACCAACAGTTCCACCGATCTCGATCCCCAAATAATCTAGCAGATCCTGCTACCTGGCCACCAGATCTGCCAATCCCGGTCAGACACCTCACAGTACAATTACAAAACTGGACAAAAACTACACAAAACTACAACTTCTAGGACAAAATGCACACAAAGTTACACAGGACATGGCACAAGGGACACCACAAACTTGCAACCACACTCAACAATCGACCACCAGCTCCAATACACAACCACACACAGTCACAAAGGCACAGACTGTAAAGAGAAAGTGAAACTACAACCATTGTACCATGCTTGTAGACAGGATTTCCTATTAAATTACTTCCTGGGCGTGTGCCTGTTTTTATTTGATACATTAGGCATATGCGTAGTTTTATTAGACGCATAACGCACCTGCATCGTTTACATTGACGCATGACGGTTATGCGTCGATTTCACAGAAGGCTGCAATAAGAGGAGTGTGAATGTAGAATTCACGCTAAGGGCCCATGTGTCATTTTCTTAACGTTTGTGGATGTTTTTGACGCAGTTGTGTCATATTTTTTTGCCTCATTTATTGTTTGCATGATTTTTTTGCATTGTCCTTGAGTGAACCTCGATTCACCATACATATGACATGAGATCTGCTGCAATGTGGCAGATGGAGTGTGGCCACATGTGAAAGTCCATGAAGCAATGTGGTAAGGGTGTGATTGGTCAGTTCCACCAATAAGTGTGTTACGGAGTCAACAGCATGCAATCATTTGCACGTCATGCATATATATGCATGTGTACCAACAGTGTGTCCACATATGTTTGGCACATGTGTGCCCTATGTGTAGATATGTGTAGGTGTCTGACTGTGGGAGTGTACCACATAGTAAACTCTGTGACAATATTGTTTAGACATACCCATGACTGATGATATGAGATGGCCTGACTCTAACACATGCTCTGTCATCTGTCAGCCATTACAATTTGGACTCAGAGTATACAGTGTACTTGACCTGCTTTAAGATCACATTTCCACTGATGAGCTACGTGGCATTGTGTGTTGACTCTGTGGTTTGTAGTTGTATGTTCCGTCTTGTTGCTCAGGTACACGTGTGTCATGTGGTTACCCATGCATCTCAGTTGCTGGTGATGTCATGTACATCAGTGTTTGTGATATATGCAATATGCCCTGCATGTGTAGAAACTAGAATGAGTACATTTTGGTAACACATTATGAGATTGGTATCTGAAGAGATGGTCAAAGGTCACATTACAATCTTATAGCATGGGCAGATATTAGAATTTGACTATTGAATATGCAGTCACATCACTGGCACCTATTCAATATGTATGTGGATACACATGTGGAGATCATGTATGGATGTCACAGGTGTTTTGCTACCTATGCCATCATAGTACTGCTAGGTTGTTTACTGTCCTGAATCCTGACACATCACAATACCAGGACCATTTTGGTTGAAAGTGTGCAGTGATATGTTGTATATGTGTGTTAGCCTCCAAATGAACTATCAGATCTGTCTCGTTCATGTTTGTCATGGCTGTCACATACTCTGTTGCAGTGTGGCACAGTTTGCATCATCACTGTTTGGGTATATATGGCAACAGAAACACATGTTTGTTTGGTAGGCTGCAAGTCCCTGGTGCTCCACTTTGTTCTTGCCCCTGTGCAACTACAACAGGCACCTGACTATGTCATATGTTGATGTAGTTAGGACAGTGGTCTGTGGCTTAACAAAGCTGTGATCTCGTCCATTAATGATTGGAACTCAGCAGCCTATGCTGAGTCCCCAGTAGTTCTACACATGCACAAATGTGTTCATACAGACCAGGGTGAGCATGTGGCACTTGATGTCAGACCTTCCCCTCTCAGGTACAGTGCTCAGATGCTTGCACATGTAGGATATCTCACATTCATAGGACTCATCTTCTGTTTCCATTTGCAGCTTGTGTAGGGGTTGAATGAGTGTGGCTGTCTCAACAATCAACTAATGGCATGCTACAGATAGGGTGGTACATAAGATGATCATGTCATGGTGCCTGGTGTAGGCCAATTGTCATGTTATGGTAGCGCCAAAGATGTCTGGGTCATGTACGTACCTGGCAAGCCTCAATGTGCATATGTGATGGATAGACCTGCAATCGTTGATGTGTTGCACTGTTTGTTTTGGAGTATCTCTGTTCATTTCCCTGTTATTTTCTAGCATTATTGTGAAGTTATATATCATGTCCTCCATCAATCACAGATATTTGACAGCTAATGCTTTGCACGCATCTTCTACAACTACATTGTGTGGTGATGTGGGGACAGAATCCAACCTATGACTTGGGTGATATTGGGATCTTGCCTCCTCCTCCTACTGGCAACTTGTTAGTTCCCGTACCATTGTTGGTATTTGTGAGATGTTATGAGTGCCACGCACACATATCATGACTTATAGCACAGCACTTGTGTAGTCTCCAGGTGACTTGGTGTGTACTATTTGGAACTATCAGTGGGTATCTCTGAGCTGTCCATCCACACCCTCCATGGAACATGGTCATGCAATTCTTCCAGCATCCCACAACCTAGCTGACTCTAACCATGACTGTATGATGTAACGATTAGAATTAATCTCAGGTCTGTAGTCATCTCTCGGAACAACCTACCTACATGGCTAGGTGTACTCTGACTCAATGTGATGTTAGATATCTGATCCTATTGGACATTGTAACACATAGTAACGCACCCATTCCAGATTGTGCTTTTGGAGTCCATAACATGTATAGGACACATTTTAATATTAAGTACCATGCAATTGTGATTGTATATTGTGTTTTGGTATGTGATGTGTGATGTTGTCATACAGAGCATACTATTTAAAGCTGCATACACAGGTCAGTCATTGTTGACGATGGGCAAACTGTTGCTACCTAGGAAATACAATCACACATCTGTCTGCGTATTTAGGTTTAGATTTTCTGGAGACATGTGTGAAGACAGCATATTTGTCTGACATGTGTACATCTTTGGTACATAGTGTGTGTGGCACACTCTGCTTACATTCCACCCAGAATATGCTTTGATCACACATTTTTGATTTAACTCATTGCATTTACCAATTGTTGTTGTTTTTGTATTGTGGACCTGCAGCCTTAGCTGCATAAATTCTCATTCATACCAATGTGCATTCCACAAACGTGTCTGTCCAATGAGTGAGGTCATGTTTACCCTGTGTCAAGATTGTGTCTCATGGCAGTGGCAGGACAGTTTACCATGGATAGACTGTGCAGGCTCAACTTCTTCCATTGTTTACTATCCCTGGGCAAATCATGATTACCATAGTTACTGATGAAGTCTCCCCTCGTCACACATGTTCCATGCAGCAATTGCAACTATCACACCGAGTTGTGGCAGAGTTCAGTTCCAACATTACTTAAGTTAATTTTTTTGACATCCCCTACCTCAAGTGTGGGCCCCTTGCATACATCCTATTAGGACATAATGTAGTTGGGTGTGATGTGCTATTGATTAGCAAGTTGGCAATGTGAATGTACAAAATATGTAGTGGTCCTTGGATTGTGTCCTTCAGTTGTCACATACGAGTGATAAGGCTGTCAGTGATGTGTGTGATGGTGGCATTATGATCTAAAACATCACATATGATGTCGCTACAATACTTGTCAATTTAGTGTTTGTTACATGCTCCATGAGGCTAGAGTCACATTCCTATGGTGTATGTAGTGGAGACTGAATAGACCAAGGCAGGATTGGTGGAAAAATATGAACTGTTTATTTACAAATTTTACATAGTGATTTCGGTGGTTCCTATGTATAAAAGTTGTCAACAATATGTTGTCTCTGGCGTACCCCAGCAGCTGTGTTGTGCTGTTCTCCCTCCATATCATCAGCACCGGGAAAAATCCCCAACCACGACTCCTGAAAAACGAAAGCGGAACATCGCTTTCGTTAACCACGACTTCGTTGTTCTGTGCCTTAACAACGCATGTGCTAAACAACGCACATGTGTGGTTATGGCACAGAAGAAGGGAGTCGGCTTTGTCAGAGGACGTGATCAGGTAAGTGGGGCTGGGGCCATTTTAGGGGCGGGGTGGGCGGTTGGGCATTTTTTGTTTTTAGGGCTAGGGGGCCGGGGTAGTTTAGGTTTAGGGGCGGGGGTGGGTGGTCGCGGTAGTTATAGGGGCAGGGTGGAGGGGGTTGCTGTAGTATTAGGGGCGGGGGTTGGGTTATTTTTAGTTTTTAGGGGCGGGGTGGGGGTTGGGGTAGTTTAGGTTTAGGGGCGGGGTGGGGGTTGCTGTAGTTGTAGGGGCGTGGGTGGGGGGTTGGGATATTTTTAGTTTTTAGGGGTGGGCGTGGGGGGGTTGGGGTAGTTTAGGTTTTAGGGTGTGGGGGGTCGTGGTAGTTTTAGGGGCGGGTTGGGGTGGTCAGGGTATTTTTTGTTTTTAGGGGTGGGGGTCGCTGTAGTTTTAGGGATGGGGAGGGGGAGTCAGGGTAGTTTAGGTTTTTGGGTGTGGGGGGTTGTGGTAGTTTTAGTGGCAAAGGTCACTGTATTTTTTGTTTTTAGGGGTGGAGGGATGGGGTAGTTTGGAGGGTGAGAGGTGGCGGTAGTTTTAGAGGTGGGGGTTTGAGGGTATTTTTAGTTTTTAGGGGCGGGTTGGGGGGTCGTGTATGTTATGTTTTAGGTCGCGGTCGTTTTAGGGGCGGGGTAACTGTAGTTTTAGGGGCCGGCTGGGGGGTTGGGGTATTTTTAGTTTTTAGGGGCGTGGTGGGGGTCAGGGTAGTTTAAATTTTAGGGGGGTGGGGGTTGCAGTGGTTTTAGGGGCAGAGGTGGGAGGTCGTTGTAGTTTTAGGGCAGGGGTGGGGGTGAGATATTTTTATTTTTTAGGGGCTGGTGGGGAGGGGTAGTTTTAGGGGTAGGAGTGGGGGGTCAGGTATTCTTCATTTTTAGGGTGGTGGAGGGTCACAGTAGTTTTAGGGGTGGGGTAATTTAAGTTTTAGTGTTGGGGTAGTGGTAGAATTGTTTTTAGTGGTGAGTTGGGGGTTGGGTACGATTGTTTTCGGGGTGAGGGGGGTGGGGTGCGGGAGTCGCATGCTGGAACCACCCATGCCGATCATGCATGCCTTTACCAGGAATGCCTTGACAGCGAAAAATCGTTGTTAAGGCATTCGTGATAAAGGCATTCTTGGTAACAACGCGGTCGCTGTTCCGACCGCGTTCTTTAGGCGTCAGTGGTTCAAGCATGCGTTGTTCCGACTCCTATTCGTCAGCACCATCCTCCTCCTCCTCCTCAGGCAGGTCAGCAACCTGGTCATACAATGGCACGTTCATTTGCACACATATGTTTTGCAGGATGGCACTGTGAGGATTATTTTACACACAATTGGCGGGGCATATAGGAAGCTGCCTCCTGTCAGGTCCAGGCACCTGAATCTGGATTTGAGAATGCCAAATGTCCTTGCCACCACATTGCATGTCTGGCGGTGTCCCTCATTGTAAGCACGCTCTGCTGCTGTGTTAGGGTTTGCAAATGGGGTCATCACCCACGGCTGTATGCCATAACCCTGATCGGCTGCAAAGGTAAAAGGAAGAATGTAGATTTCTGAAACATCTTTTTTCTAAATGTGGATATGCTAAAAACCTGGCATGGACCCGGCTCTCCAGGACCAACTTTGCAGAACCCTGGTCTAGACCACCCCAGGCAATGATGAAAGTGTATACTGCCAAACGTTTAGCAATAGAGTGTAATGAAAGTGAGCTATGGGGCTACAAGGATTGTGGAGAAATACAGAAAGTTGAAAATGATTATGTAAAAAGATTATTGTGACTCCCCCAATCAGCACCCACATTTTCTGCACACGAAGAACTGGGCTTGAGCTATATTACAGATACGTTGGCTTCTTGTCACTGCATTGAATTGATCTACTTCCTTGCAGATTTCATAGTGTGTGGATTCAAAGGTTTCCAACCATATTCTGTGGCATTCTGAATATAAGTAGTATTGATTAGTTTGCAGTGTTCATATGATGAGATATGCCATTTAATACAAATAAATTGTACCATGGCTTGGTTTTGAGGCTGCTAGGCCTTGAAATGGCATAGCTTTCAAATCTCCTCTCTACTGTGTTGAGCTGCACGTCTGGTACATGGCATGTACACTGTCTTTATTACATTTTACATTTCAGGACATATCGCCATCATTTTCACTGAAGTGTGCGTCTGCGTACATTAACCTGCATAAGTAAAAAAGTAAAAAATCACACAAAAACATTAACATTCCATTAACCATTATTTTTTCTTGAGGTTGTGTCATCTGGAGTTGAAGACAGATTTGAGGTGCTATATTGACTTCTTTTTATTTTGTAATTTATACTAGTACCAACATCCAGGGCCAGTTGACCACCATCTGCAAATGAAGACACCTTCACTCCAGGCCAGGATCAAGCCTTCAGTGAGGACACCACTTGTGCAAGTCCAGATGATAAGGGGACGCCTGGTCCATCTGGTATGTCTGGGCTAATAGCCCCAATGAGTCTCACTCAGGCCACATCTACACCTCCCACCAGAGTTGCTATACTAACTACGCATATGGATACCTCTACTTCCTGTGTCCAAAGGATCACAACTCCCATTTTGTGCCTCCCAGTCCTGGCTAATGTTGAGGAAACACCACCACCACCTCCAGTTGTACCAGTACCCAGTGGGATGGGCCGCACTGCCTTAAGGGTACAGGGTAGTCGGGGTAGGTGGTGTGTGAGGGAATCAGAGGGACAGGAAAGTGAGGCCACTGGTATTATTGTCACCCAGACCACAATTGACTGAGTCATGGGAGCAATAGAACAATCCCAAGACGTGATGGGCCAGGTCCTAACAGGGATCGGGGAGGTTAAACAGGTACTGAGGAAGGACAGTCAAGACCTTAAAAATCATAACTCAAAATTGTGTTACTTGACTGGGGTGATGTTTAACATTTACCATCACATGTGCAGGGCTTTTCCTGTACCATCTACCCCTTTTTGTGGTCCATCAACATCAGGACACAATACACCTTCTGCAACCACAGACAGAGAGAACCTGCCACAGGAGGCAACTGATCCACCCACCCCAGTCCCTGCACCTGTTCCCCCTCCCCGAGGCAGGGACGCTCATCCGGACCACTAGGAGAGTAGAGCAAGACCTTCACCACCACCTACAAGGGACAAAAAAACCAATTTCCTCAAACATGTGTCTACTATTGACTCTGTTGACTATTAAATGGACACATTTACCTTTTCTGAGGAGATGTATTTTGGACATTGGGCTCCAAACAATTTGTGCTCAACAGATATAGGCCCTCATTATGACATTGGCGGTAAATTCTACTTACCGTCACACTGGCGGCCGCCAACTTACCACCGTGGCAGCGGAAATCCGTTCACCATATTATGACATACACACCCCAATCCAACAGAATTCAGCCACACACACAAATCCGCCAGACCAAAGGTCAGTGATAAACTGGCAGTATCAAAACCCACACCGTTACGCCAACGGAACTACGCCCACCACATTATGACTGACGAATCACCACGGCGGACATTCAATGGTGGTAAACCATTGGCGGTACATACTGCCGCGCTCAAAATGGACACCCACAGACAAAACAACACCACATTGGCCAATTCAAATAACACACACCTGACAGCCATACACACACCACACCCACACACCCAGACCACTATAAGACACAGACCCACAGTACCCACAACCCTTTATGACTCCAAACCATTGCCAACAGAGAGACACCAAGACCACTGACACAACTAAAGCCATGTACTACTCACACCTACACACCACTCACGCAATCCACATCACACAACCCAACACATTACCCAACACACCCTCACCAACACACCTCACAGAACACCCATGGCACCACAAAGACACCCCCGTTTCACAGAGGAGGAGCTAAGGGTCATGGTGGAGGAAATTGTCAGGGTAGAGCCACAGCTGTTCAGAGCACAGGTGCAGCAGATATCCATTGCAAGTAAGATGGAGCTATGGTGGAGAATCGTGGACAGGGTAAACGCCATGGGGCAGCACCCAAGAACTAGGGATGACATCAGGAAGAGGTGGAATGACCTATGGGGAAAGTATGTTTCATAGCAGCAAGACACCAGCTCCCTGTACAGAGGACTGGCGGTGGACCCCCACCTCCTCCACAACTCACAGCATGGGAGGAGCAAGTCTTGGCAATACAGCATCCTGAGGGCCTGGCCGGAGTCGGAGGAGGACTTGTCTCTGGTAAGTCAACTCTCTAATATTTTCACCCCCCTACCTGCATGCCATCACATACCCTCACCCTCATCCTCACTCCCATCACTCTACTGCATCCCACACACCCCACCATCACATTTCCCTCATCTCAATGCCAAGCTCTGCATGCTGTACCAATGCATGGACACCCCTCACAGCCCTGCATGGACAATCATCACTAAAGCATGCATAGCAGAGAAAACTAACAATCTCACCATATCCTAACATACACAAGTGAAAGCTGGCAGGGCAAATCCAACCATAGAGGGGAAGCCACAGATGTGCAATATGTCAGACACAGAAACCATAACACATCTCTAACATCTCCACAGGTACCTCACCCAATGTCACCGGAGAGGAGGTGCCAGCACTATCCAGTCCCCCAACAGAAGAGGCCCAGAGTGGTGACAGCAACTCTGGTCTTCAGGATCTGGATGACCTATGTGGCCCATCAGGGACCATTGGACAGCCGGTTACCCAGGCCCAGTCACACACCACCACAGAGCCTCCCCCATCAGAAAACAGCAACACAGCACCCACCCAGCATACCCACACCTCTATTCCCAGGACACATCAATCAGCAGTGTGTCCAACTCTACAGGGACCCCGGGCCACACCTCGCCCCCAAGACAATCAGGGACCTGGGGTCAGTGGCAGTGGGCACACGGTTCAGGGGACAGAGGTACAGGCCAACAGGGATACTGGGAGGTCTGCTATGGGCAGGGGGAGGACAGGCCCATGGACCCGACTCCCCATGAGGCACTCTCCGAGATCTTGGGAGCCTACCAACAGTCCCAGGACATGATGGGCCAGATCCTGGACAACGTGCTGGAGAACAGGTGGCTGCAGGAGGGATAGTACCAGGGGATGAGGTAGGACTTGCAGGCCATCAACAACACCCTGATCTCCATAGCAGGGGTGCTGGGAGACATGGCCAACATTATGAGGGGGGCAGTCTCACACCAGCGGGCCTCTGCAATTAGCCAGACATCTGAACAGCCTTCCACCTCCGCAGTCGCTAGTGGCCAGGAGGCTCCACCACAGGACTCACAGGCCACCAGCACCCCTCCTCCTACAGAAGGTGAACCACCCCCAAACGTTTCCTGCGAACCAGACAGAAGCCAGAGACACTTGCCAAGACCCCCGCCAGGAAATGAGACTCTCCTGATTGTCACTCTTGTGTCCCACTCAGTCACCCCGTCCACTTTGAACTGCCATTGCTCCCCTTCCGAAGTCCCCATGGACACTGCACCTGTGCTACAAACAGACTGGAACAATACCCTGGACTTTCCTCCATCATCACCCTATCCCATTGCACTTTCCCCCTATATGTTAGCACTTCAATAAACACCCTTGGATCAAATTCTATTTCGAGTTTGTCATGTATTTCAAATATGTATTGATTGAAAGAGATACAACCATTGCAAATGAACTGTACATAGAATGAGCATGGATTAATGACCTGTAGCTGGCTGTAGTGATCACACCAGGAGTATATGTCAGGTCACCAACATCTGCAAAATGAATTGCGAGAGGGAACAGTAAGTGAGCATAGAAGTTATCAGCATGCCATTTCCACACAGATTACAACCAAAGTAATTGAAATGTAAAGTTACACTGTCCTACCTGTGTGTCACTGGAAGTATTGCCGGATCACAGATGTTCTGTTTTCCTCATCCTCATCCTCATCCTCTGCCTCCTCGTCCTCACTGTCCACATGGTCCACTGCTGGCACAAGGGCATCTCCAGTCTCCTCCTGCAGAAAAGGGACATGTTGTCTGCGGGCCAGGTTATGCAACATGCAGCCACTACTATCTGGCAGGCCTTCTTGGGTGAGTAGCACAGGGATCCACCTGTTAGATGGAGGCACCGAAACCTGGCCTTCAGGAAGCCAAAGGTCCTTTCAATGATTATTCTGGTTCGCTCATGTGCCTCATTATAAAGTTCTTCAGCACTAGTCCTGGCATTCCTCACAGGGGTCTTCAGCCATGATAGGTGTGGGTAACCAGGGTTGCCTACAAATATTGAGGGACAACATTTAGCACACACTACCCTATATGGCCCACACCATACCCATACACCAACATCTACTGGGTGGGAACCAGGGCTCATCTATTAGCCACACGCTGTGCCTCTGTAGTTGGGCCATCACATTTGGGATGCTGCTATTCCTCAGGACAAAGGCATCATGCACCAACCCAGGATACTTAACATTGACATGGAAGATGTACTGGTCCGCCAAGCACACCATCTGAACATTCATGGAGTAAAAACTCTTACGATTCCTGAACACCTGTTCATTCTGCCGGGGGGGGTGGGCAAATGCAATATGTGTTCCATCAGTTGCCCCAATTATGTTGGGGATATGTCCCATTGCATAAAACCCGGCCTTTACTGTGGCCCAAATCCTCAGCCTGGGGGAAAACAATCTAGCTGCACATGTGTTTTATCAGGGCAGACAACACTCTTGTCAGCACGTTTGAGAACATTGGCTGTGACATTCCAGCTGCCAAGCCCACTGTCACTTGGAAAGAACCAGTTGCCAGGAAACTGAGTACTGATAGCACTTGCACAGAGGGGGGATCCCAGTTGGGTGACGGATAGCAGATATCAGGTCAGGCTCCAGTTGGGCACACAGCTCTGTGATTGTGGCCCTGTCAAGTCTATAGTTGAGGATAATGTGCCTATCCTCCAGTGTTGCCAAGTCCCCCAGGGGTCTGTACACGGGGTCTGTCTCCATCTCCTATTCATCCGCAGCAGTGGGAATCTAAGGGATACAAGAGTGAAGAGCCGGTTACAACCTGAACAAAGGAGCTACAACAGCAGTTTGCATTCTGTAAACATGTAATGGGTCAGTGATTTGTCCAGTATGTGCCTATACCTCTTGTGACGCAGCATTATTCCAGAGGCCTGCCCCCCCTGAAATGACATCCCCTGTCCTGTGTGGAGGGACAGGTGGAAGTGAGGTAATTCCGCTGACGTGTGCCGTTGCGAAAGGCGGTTGGGAACTGCCGTGCAACTCCTTATTGGTTAACATTGGGCCCTATGGGGTACAGTGGCCAATGGTGATCTACGCCGGCGGTGACAGTATGCACCGCCGTGGATGTGGCTGCCATTTTCCATCATATTCCTCACTTGCTACCTGACCTTCCATAGGAGAGGACCTACACTGCATGTGCTGCTGTGACCTGTGTCTGGAACCTACCATGGCCTGTGTGACCGGGGAAAGGGCCCCAGCCTTCACTTCAGAGGAGTTGGAGAGACTGGTGGATGGGGTCCTACCCCAGTACGGACTGCTGTATGGGCCTCCAGACCAACAGGTGAGTACACTGTGGGCACGATGCATGTGGCATGAATGCACGGAGTGGTGTGCGTGAAGGCCTTGTGTAAGGGGGTGGGTGGAAGTCCTCTTGGTGGCGTACAGGTTGTGTGCTGGGCTATGTGTGTGTCAATGGTGATAGAAACGGGTATGGTGGGCCATATGTGTAACAGGCTGGACCAGTTGTCTAATGGTTTTTCTCTGTGTGTATTGCCTCTGCAGGTCAGTGGCCATCAAAAGAAGGGTATATGCGTGCCATCGCCAAGGAGGTGCGGACCCTGGGGGTCTATGGCAGGTGGAGCACCCACTGTCGCAAACGGTGGGAGGAACTGAGATTCTGGGCACGGAAGAAGGCAGAGGCCCAGCTGGGGATGGCCTCCCAACAAGGAAGGGGCATCCGTCGAACTCTGACCCCCCTGATGGCCTGCATACTGGTGGTGGCCTATCCAGAGCTGGATGGGCGCTTGAGGGCATCACAGCAGCCACAAGGGGGTGAGTACAGTGCCCATTATCACAACTTACGCCTGGTGGGGTGGTATCCGGGTGGTGGATGTGTGTCAGTGGGTGCCCCTAGGCCAGGCCTGACATTGTAGCATAGGTTCCCTGGTGGCTAGGGTTCTGAAGGGATAATCAGGCTACCTAGCTTGTAGGCATCCACTACTGGCCAGGGCTGCGTGGATCCCAGGTGTGCTGCAGTTGGCGGTGTGTGTTCCTCCTTAAGCCTTGGTGGCTAGCAATATCAGTGGTGGTGCAATGCATAGTGCGTAGGCCTGTTCCCTGTGTGTGAGGGTGCTGTGTACGTCAACTGTGGTGTTGGTGCAGGCACTGACCCAGTGTATCCTTTTTCTCTCTCCCCCACTTTCTTGTTTTGTCATCCTGTCCTTATGTGCATTAGCATCATCTGGCGGAGGACCAGAGGCACCAGCGATGGAGGGAGCTGCATCCCACAGGACCCAGGAGGCAGAGTCCACCGACGCTGAGGGCACCAGTGGGACAGAGGGAGAGGGGAGCACCACGGCAGAGACTGGAGGGGACATGTCAGACACAGATACCTCCTCCGATGATAGCTCCCTGGTGGTGGCGGACACCTCTGTGACCACCCCAGCTACAGATACAGCTCCCACCCCCTTAGCAGCACCGCCCTCCCATCTGCCCCTCATCAAGTTGCCCATGCCCGCTCACCCAGGAGGGTGGGCATTTCCTTAGCCTCAGGCCTTAACCCAGTAAGCCCTGCTGCCCTGAGTGAGGAGGCTATTGACCTCCTGAGATCCATCTCTGTAGGGCAGTCAACCATTGTGAATGCCATCCAGGGGCTGGCAGCCCAGATGCAACAACCTAATGCATTCCTGGAGTACATTCACGCTGGATTGGCAGCCCAACAGAGATAGATTCAGGCACTGGCCTCCTCTCTGATGGCAGCCATTGTACCTGTTTCAACCGTCCCCCCTCTAACTTCCAATTCCCAGTCCCATTCTCCTCAAACCCAACCCATCCCAAGCACACAGGCAGACAAGCATGCACACAAGACAACACCCAAGAGTGTCACAGGCAAACACAAGCACCACACTTCATCCCACAGGCATTCACACAAACACCATCCAGTTGCAGATACAACAACATCCACTATTTCCACTGTCTCCCCTCACCCTCCTCCTCAACCTCCCACCTAGTTATGTCAACACCCACACCTACATGCACTACATCATCATCCACTAACAGCATCATCAGCACACCAAGCAGAACACACACCTCACTGGCAGACACCTCCACAGCATCCATGCACACATCCCCTGTGTTCTCTCCCACTGTGTCTGTTCCCCCCCTTCTAAAGTACACAAACACAAGCACTCAGACACCAAACAGTCATCCACCTCACAACAGCATACAACCCATGCACCTGCACCCAAATTCAGCAGACAGACACCTCCAACAATCACTCCCTCATTCTCCACTCCCATTCCTTCTCCCTCTTCCTGCCCCAATGTCCCAAAAAAACTGTTCCTATCCACCATTGACCTTTTTCCTACCCCTCCCGCCGTCCTTCGCGTATGGCCAAGGTAGGAAGAACCCAGCCAAGCACCTCAGCCACACAGTCCACGGGCCCAGTTCCATCCGCAACCACTCGTGGTGGAAAGAAATCCAGGCCACATTTACTGAAGGGGAAGGAACCTGCACCAGCAGGCAGGAAGACCAAGGACCCTGCACCTGCCACCAGAAAGGGCAAGGAGCCTGCACCAGCAGCCAGGAAGAACAAGGAGCCTGCACCAGCAGGCAGGAAGGACAAGGAGCCTGTACCAGCAGCCAGGAAGGGCAAGGAGCCTGGTCCAGCAGCTGTGACAGAGCCCCCACCACCAAGTATGGTTGTGCATCCATCTGAGGGTGCAGGGGATGTGAAGGAGCCTCCCCCACCACCAGCACCACCACAGTGCATCCATCCAAGGGTGCAGGGGTTGTGTAGGAGCCTCCCCCCACCACCAGCTCCACCACAGTGCATCCATCTGAGGGTGCAGGAGATGTGCAGGAGCCTACCACCACCACCAACACAGTGCAGCCTTCCCTGCCAGCGGATGACACGTAATCCTGCATCCATGGACTGCTGTGCAGCCTGTCCACTCCAGAACCAGTGGGCAAGTCACCCACTCAAGAGACTGTGCCTATCACTCCCCAGGACCAAGCACAGGGCATGTTTCCCCCTCCAGAACCAGTGGGCAAGTCACCCACTTGAGAGACTGTGGCCATGCACTCCCCAGGACCAAGCACAGGGCATGTTGCCCCCTCCAGAACCAGTGGCCTTGTTTCATCTCCCGGCTGAGGTGCTCCTCCCTCCCCCTGAGGTGCTTGCCTATTTGCCAACTGATGCCCCTGCAGTGTTCTCTCTGTGTTGATGCAGGTGACAAGTGGGGACTTGGACTTTGGCCTGTGGCCATGTGGCCAACGCAAAATGAGAACTGGGCTGTGTCCCTTGTTCTGTTCATTTGTATATATCTGTTACATTGCCTAAATTATTATTTATAATGTGTTGATCTTATTACATTCACTTTGGTAAAATCTTTTTGTCCTTGCATTATTCAGCCGATTTAGGCAGCTTAACTTGTTTTCTTGTGCATCTGGTTGTGTGTATGGTGTGTGTGTGTGGGGGGGTGGGTGTTGTGCGTGTGTGTGTCACTGTCATTTTCCCCCCCTCCCTTGTGTGCTAGGCAGCTGTACTCACGGTCGTCGTCTTCGCCGGTGTTGGTGTTCGTGGTGGAGTAGAACATAGAATATCATCGGAATGACATGTAGTTTGGGCTCCATGGCAGCGTGGTTCTACCCTGTGTCTCCAAAGGTGAGTCCTTTCACTTCTGAGCTCAGCTTCCACCAGGCTTTTGATTTCATTGGCACCACCCCAGAAAAGGTGGCTGATTGTCTTGTCATAATATGGTGGGTGGAACTTTGACTCCCGCCTGGCTGTAGGCGGCTACCGCCGTGGTGCCTGTTCTTTCCGCCCTGGAGGCCGGTGTGGAATATTGGCTGTCTTTTGGAGAACTTTCCACCATGCTCATAATTTGGCGGTAGTTACCACCAGCCTGTTGGCGGTATTACTACCACTTTATCACCGACCGGCAGGGTCGTAATGAGGGCCATAGCTTCATCCTCCCTGGTGGATTTTTTTCTGTTCTTTTACATTCTGGTTGCACATCTATTGCACCCATAATTTTGTCCAAAATAAATGGACATAAAACAAAGTGATAGATTGGTATTGTATTTATTTTAGTAAATAATTTTCTATCGCTTTTGTATACAATCGATTTTAAATCTTTCAAACAATATGATACTGAAACAAATAGGAGATACTAACTTGGTAATGTGTTTCACATGTTAAAAACAATGGAAAAAGAAACAATAAAATCTGAATGTTATGTTGTCATGCATTTCTAGGTAACTAGTTTGTGACACAGTCAAATATGCTATTCACAAACCATGTAGAAGCCAAACATTCTGTGCCATTTAGAAGTTGACATTCCAGAACCTTGACACCATGGAAGAAAGGGAATATTACATGAGATCAAATTAAATAGGCAAACTATTATTGATGCATGACGTCAGCTGGAACCAGACATCTTGCCCTAATATTAGGAATCCCACATTAATAACACCATTAGTCTACATCATGGCAGTAACACGGTTTAAGGCTGTATGACCTTTACAGGACACTGTGACAATATCTAGTGCAATGGCACAATCACCATTCAGTGGTGTGCTAAATAAAATGTCCTTTCAACTATGAGAAGACACATCAACAGTTTCCTACACTGAACACAAATGTTCAGGAAGACCAATATGCTTTGGCTTGACATACATGTGTGGTTAGAGCAAGTTAAGAAGCACATATTGCCAGGGCAGCAGCATCCTGCTGTAAATAGGTCTGACACAATCTCAAGAACTTCCATTCAATCACAGTGCAAGTTGTCTCTGTACAAGATCTGTCTATCCTAACTGGGTGTCTGTCCCAGGATCAATCCATATTCACTTTGTACTTTGTACTTTCCAACAGCAACATATCACTGCAAATGTCACAACAAAGAAATGTCCAAATGAAGATGACATGGTGAAGGACCCTGAAACAGAAAAACAAGGGAAAATTTATGACTTCACATTTACAATGTGGTTTGAATGATACGTTAGGACACATATGCTTAGCACAAGCAAAGTTTATCTATGTTAAGAAACACAGTAGTCAATGTAGGGAAGCTCTGATCCAGAAACATCTTTGCCTTAGAATTTCCTGAATTGACCATTCCTACCACTTTACCATTGCAGACTGATATATTCCTTATGTCACGAAGTGTTCTGACATTGGATGTCACAATATGTAAAGGTGCACTTACACTCATCAGAAGAAGTGGTCAATGACATCTTGATGTAGGTCAATTCCATTCTCTTCACCACTGTCATCTTCATTGGGCATTTAAACATCCTCACCCAGTGGCTCTTTATGGTCTCCATCCTCTGCAATGATTGGGATGCCCCGTTGCAGGGCGATGTTGTGCAGCTTGCAGTAAACAACCATGATTTGGCACACCTTATCAGGTGAGTAGGGCAGGGCTCCACCGGTATTGTCCAGACACCTGAATCTGGCCTTCAGGTGCCCAAAAGCCTGCTCCACTGGCCTCCATGTTCTTCCATGGACCTCATTGAAGCTGACTTCCCCAGGCACTGTTGGATTCCTCAGAGGTGCCAACAACCATGGTCGGTTAGGATACACTGAGTCTCCCACATGGAAGCAAAACATTGACAGATTAAAATCACATCAGGCCACTGTACTATCGTAAATAAAGATTAAAGCAGATGATGCTTAAGTTATATTGTACTTACCAACAAGCCAGGCTCTCTCAGGTCCAAGTTGTGACATTTGCAGGGGTATGGTGCTGTGGTGCTGTTCATTAGTACAAAAGAGTCATGTGTTGACCCACGAAAACAGGCACACACACTTGAGATGTATACATCCGGTAAGCAGACAACTTGCATGTGGTGGCAGCAAGGCAATATTTGTACCATTAATTGTTCCAACTATTTGAAGTACTGCCATGGGTTCATAATTGGTGTTATTGCTGCTGTGTTCCTATTGTGAAGCATGAGATCAGGCTCTAGCTGCTGACACAAATCCAGTGTAGTTTGCCTATTTAATCTAAACTTTTTGATAATATCCTTTTACTCCATGGTGACAAGGTCTGGAAACGGTCTCAGGACTTGAGGACGCCTTCTTCCACCCATCCCCGGGCTCATATACCTGCATGTAAGAAAAAAAATATAAACTAAAATTGTCATACTAGACATTCACAATCAATACACATCTCATATCTAGGTTAGATTAGTGATCCTATTGGGTCATAAATGTTATCATACTTTTCAAGCATCTTTGCTACTGCAAATCAATATTTTTTCACATCTGAAATTTTATACATATAATGTGTGAATAATACATTTGAAATGTATTACTTGCACATTATTATTATTATCTTTTTTTAAATTACCGTCAACTTAAGTATTACATACACCACGGCACTATTGATGTAAAAACAGTAACAATTCACTGTCTTATGTGTCATATCTTGCAAAAAAACAGTGTTGTACGTATCTGAGATATGAATACAAAGTAGCCAAAATTTTGAGTGCTGGTGACGAACAAAAAGTAAAAAAATGCACAGCTACACGTCCTAAAATGACGGCTACCTGACCTTGCTTTCAGGACATTGGCTATCTGATAACTGTCGGCAGACGTTGACCACGTAGTGGGTGGAACATTCCACGACAGACAATGCCATAGGGTAACATGTGTGACAGCTATGCATGAAAGCCAATGGATGGGTCCGTCTCTATCGCAGACCGCGTACACCATGTACTTGTACATGGCATATTGAAACAAAGCCCACTTGCCTCCTAACACTGCAGTCAACAAAACTTCTTCATTTGTTTGCTGCTGTTTCTGACCTCTGAGAGCCAGAATGTGGGCAAAGCATGTGACAGGGCCCTTGCCTTCTCCCATGAGGAGTTGGTGCTCCTGTGCAGCCAGTTGTATGGGAACCCAGAGGAACAGGTACATGTTTGAATGGGAAATATTTGCCAAAGTAACTTGTTCTCTCGTTGTCCACAGGCGATTTGGTCCCTTTTTGTTCATGAGTGAAGTGTTGTTATTGGAGTGTAGTGAATTGAATGATTTAGCTGGGTACAGAGTGTTGTTTGAGGAACGTAGACATGTCTGTGCATTGAAATGAAAATTTACCAGAAAGAATTAGCTGAGTTGTTAGTGTATGTTAATCACAATTCCAAATGTAATTAGCCAAACTGCAGCTATCTTATTTCCAGTGGCTTGCAGGCACCATACCACTAGTTGAATTTGAAACACACAGCCCAGGTTGAATAGACTGAAATGTTAAATCCAAGTAGTATCTCTGAAGTTATAGAGTTGTCTGATGCTGTTCAGTTAAGTGAATGGACAGCCTATATTTTGGATTAGGAGAATCTTGGTGTTTTAACTATATCATGGTACCACATCTGGGGAAATGTATTTCCTGTGCTGCCAGTCTAAATAGTCCAGGCTCTCAATCAGCCATGCAAGTATGTCCCATAACAACACACAAACACACAGCCGTCCCATACCTCCCTTATTCACTGTAGCAAGCCATAGTTTCTGACTCTTAGATTAGGCATGAAGAAAATGTAGCTGTATGTGTGGTTATGTGCAAATAATGTACAGGTTGTTTAGCCTTGAGTAGCTCACAATGAGTTGGCCTAATCTGTATTGGATCTCACCACATGAAAAGTTTCCTATCCCTCAGTTAGAGGATGTTTTTGTCTTGGACTGGGAAAATGAGGAGAAAGAAAGTGTTGCGGCTACTTTACAGATTAATGGACATCACCGTGTGTTAGGAACTGTAAATGATCTGTACTGATTGTTCTGGAAATGCATGTGAGAGATGCTAAAACATTTGTATCACTGCATTACACATGAACAAAGTCACTCAAAACATATTTTATTATATTGTGTACTTATCCATACAGGATCCATACCCATCAGAAGTGGGAACTGTGGAAGGCCATTGCGAAAAGGTGTGGACACTGGGGGTCTTTAAGTGGAGCAGCCTGCATTGCAAAAAAAGGTGAAAGGAATTCTGATGCAGGACTAGGAAGTCAGCTTAAGACCAGCTTGTGCAGGCCTCTCAACAAGGCAAGTGCATGCACCACAGCCTGACCCCTCTGATGGCCCATTTGCTTACAGTGGCATACCCATAGCTTGATGGGCAGTTGAGGGCCAAACAGCAGCATCAAGGGGATGAGTTATTGTATGTAGCTAATCTTGTTTTTTAACCTTTTTTTATTTACAGGAATGTTGTTTGTCATCAACATGGCAGTTGACATACATCCAATGCAAACGAGGATTTCTTGAGTTGTAAGTTTTTCAGATGGTGTCTGATGCTGTGTCTGGTGTATTGTTTGCGCCAAAGGTTGTCACTAGATTCCTCATTTGTATTTGTATTTGTATTAGTATTTGTACAGTGCATTGGCATTGAAGCGTTAAGTGAAGAGGAGTGAGAGTGAAAAAGGCATAAACAGAGAAACAACAAACTGCCTAGAAAATTAGATAGTTAAGAAAGAACCAAGGGCCAGATGTATCATCCATTTTTGCATTCGCAAACAGTGCGAGTGGCCGTTTGCGAATGCAAAAATGCCTTTCGGTATTTATGAAAGGCATTCGCAACGCAAATTTAAGGAATCGCTAAAATAGCGATTCCTTAAAATTGCAAGCCCATTTAGAGAATCGCAAATTGCGATTCTCCAAATAAGAAATCGCAAATAAGGAATCCTTATTTGCGATTTCTAAACCACATGTAAGAAGCAATTCCTTAATGCGAATTGGGCATTAAGGAATCGCTATTACCACCAAGTTGAACTTGGTGGTAACCATGTGCAAATTTAAAAATGCATGTTTAAAATTGGCATGTAACGCAAACATACCCCTTTGGCATGTGTGCGCCTTACATGTCCTTAAAAAAATTTTGGGGTGCAGCAGAGGGGGCCTTAGGCCCTCAGCACCCTGGGTTTTGCATTTCCCAGATTTGAGAATTCCAGTTAGGAATTCGCAAATTGGGAAATGCAAAAAATGTGCAAATATGGGACTACAGGCCCATAGGTGCGAATGGGGCCGGTATCGCAATTTGCGATTCGGTAATAGCATTTGAGATTTTTAAGACGTCACTATTACCGAATCGCAAATATGATACATAGCATTTTGCGATTCAGAAATAGTGATTTCTTAAAAATGACTATTACTGAATCGCAAAAGGCTTTTTTGATACATCTGGCCCCAAATCTTTAACTGCTTTCTAAAATACATAAAGGTGTCATCTTTCCTAATAGAGAATGGGAGAGTGTTCCAGAGTTTGGCAACTGCCACTGTAAATGCTTTGTCTCCCCAATTCACCTTCCGGCTGCAGGGGGCAGAAACCAGATGGCGATCAGATGATCTAAGCTGTCAGCACAGCACGTGCCATTGTAGAGAGGAACAGAGGTATTTGGAGCCTTCGGAATGAAGTGCCTTGTGAGCAAGGCAGAGGGCCTTGAACGTAATGCGCTTCTCAACTGGTAACCAGTGCAACTGCCCCAAGCTGCTGCTGGCTGAAGCTGAGCGCAGAAGGTCCAGTACCAGTGGGCAGCTGTGTTCTGAATCAATTGCAATTTATAAAGGGACCCTTTGTTGATGTTCAACATCAAAGCATTGCAGTAGTCGATTGGAGATCACTAGAGCCAGGGTCACTGAAATTCTGAGTTCCTTCTGTAGATAGGGGGACATTTTCTTCAGGGTTTTTAAAGTCCAATAACAAGTATTAGTAGTAAGATTTACCTGATAATCAAACGATAAAGCATTGTCGAAAATGATCCCTAGGTCTTTTTCAATACAACAGGGACTGGAAGGCCCCCACAAGATTGCGGGCACCAACGGGAGCACCATAAATCGCTGTTGGGGCCAAAGAAAATGATTTCCGTTTTGTCTCCATTCATTTTGAGGCAATTATGACCCATCCATTCATTAATCTACCTCCTCCCAGTTCTTCTTGACGGGGATGATGAGCTGGGCATCATCAGCATAGGAGGAAACCAGAAAGCCAAAGGAGTGGATCAGTCTTCCAAGCGGGCCACATATAGGTTAAACAGGATGGGCTAAGGGAAGAGCTGTGGGCACTCTGCAAGGAAGTTGAAACGGGGCAGCTCTAAAGTCTCCACAGCTCACTATGGTGGATCTCCCATAGAGAAAGGATTTCAGGATATCCAAGGCTTTATCTCTGACTCCTGCTTGGTAAAGGCGCTGTACCATCAACTGCAGGGAGATGGTATCAAACGCAGCAGACATATGTAGTAGAACTAGAATAGCTCCATCCCCCTGATCAACCAGTCTGTGGATGGAATCGGAGGTGGTGATGAGGGCGGATTCTGTGCTATGCGCTTTCCTGAAACCGTGCTGTGAGGGTTCTAAACATCCTGTATCCTATAAGAAGTGGGCCAGTTCCGAATTGAGGTGCTTTTCAAGAATCTTTGCTTGGATAGGCAGCAAGACTATAGGGCGAAAATTCTTAAGATCATTTGGGGCACCTCTTGGTTTCTTTTTAAATGGAATAACAATAGCTTCTTTCCAAGAGGGAGGAAGAACACCGGTATTCAATATGTCCTGATAGACTCGTTCTAGTGTTGCGGACACCAAATCAGGAGCAAGCTTTAGTATGTTGTGAGGGCAAGGATCTCTGGGGGATCCAAACTTAACTCTGGGAAACAATTCTTTAATCCTCTTCATCAGCAAAGGCTGGAATTTGGTAAGAGTCGAGCCGTTATAAATTTCCAAATCCCTTCTCAGCTCGCAGAGATCCAGATCCCTGGGATGCTGAACAAACGTAGCATGGATTTGGAGGACTTTGTTTTTAGAAAAGTCTGCAACCTTATTGCAAAAGGTTTGACAGTTTTCCAATTCCAGGGGGACAGTCAGAGAAGTGAGAGAGCGGACCACTCTACAGAGTTCCCTGTGGGCATTATCTGCTTCCTTGATTTTATGTGTGTAATAGTCTGTTTTGGCTTTATTAATCGCTAATTTGTAGGCCACAAGCAAAGACCTAAGCTTATCTTTTTACACTGAATTCTGATTAATTTTCCATTTGCATTCCAGTCGTCCATATACTCTTTGTAGATCCTTGAGTTCCTTGTTATACTATGGAGAGGATAGTTTCTTCCAGGCCAGGGGTCTAGATTTCTTCAAAGGGGCGAGTAGATCGATCGCAGCCCTTACCCCGTGATCATATCTTTCAGCTGCCGACCTAAACCGTTCCCTGTCCTGCTCCCAGCCTGGCTTCAAGGACGGGATAAGATTCTGCTCCTCAATTATACCCCACCCACCCCAACTTTATGCCCCAACTTCATGCCCCAACTTCAACCCCTCCCCATCCCAAAGCGCTATCCCAGCCCTATCCAGAGCACACACACACCTTTACATGCACCCACGCAAACACACACAAACGGCACATCCTCACAAAAACACAAACATGGTGAGAAATACAGACACAAACACACCCACCGACATCACACCCACCACAACACAAGCATCCCCCACCACACCCTCAGATCCCATACCCACCACAATACACACATGCACAAGCACATCCACCACACACAGCACCTCCACAGCAGACACTTTCACACACACAGACATACTGTACACAAATGCCCAGTCACCCACACAACAGACTCCCAGTAAAAAATACAAACCAAAACATACATCACATACACCTGACCCTCTAGCACCCCCCACCATCAACAAACAGATGCACAACCAACACTGCCCCTCCCTCTACCTCCCATGCTCAAATCCCTACCAAACATCCTACCTGTTTCCACATGGATGATCTAATGTTTGCCTTTCCCCATCTTAGACAACCCCACCCAAACATCTATGTACCCCTTTCACAGCCCAACCCATCCCTTCCACACTCAACCCACCCCTTCTTAATCCAAACCCATCCCTCCCACATCTCATGCCAGCCCTTCAAAATAAATAAAACACCCTTTACACATCCCAACCCACCCCTTCAAAATCCATACCCGCCCTTCCAAATCCAAACTCACCCCTCCTAAATCCAAACCCACCCCTTCCAAATCCAAAAACATACCTCCGAGATCCAAACCCATTACTCCCAAACCCAAGGGACTCCCTCCAGTAAGATCATTGAGGTGCCTGCTCTATGCCCCATAGCTGCTCCTTTGGCAGTGACTTTAGGAGACACACTGTGGGCTTGCAACCCACGCTTTGGACTTGGCCTAGAGCCTCTGCACTTAGTTATTTGCTCATAATTTAAAGGAGTTCAATGAGAGACATCTCATTTATATAAAGAGTATTTGATTTTGGGATACTTTTGTCCTGGCCTTATTTTTTATTGTTACTAATAGTTTGCTGAAGATATTATTTCTGCTAATGTGGGTGCTATGCACTTATTCACATTGTGACAATGACAATAACAGGTTGTGTATTTTAGTTATTTCTTTAAACAATGCATACATTAGTGTTTACATGTATGATGGACATGTTATTTTTGGTGCAAGCATTCAACATGTTACTGGACACTCACACCTAATTATACGTGTTTCTGATATTGTGACTGTGTGTTTATTTTGACACGATGTGTCAATAACATGCACAAAATAATTACACAGGGAATTTAACACTTTACAGTTAAATGGCACCTAATGCTTGTCATAAGTTGCACAAACTAAGGGGACATGCAAACTTCATACTTCTGTGGCATGTTTGCAGTTTAGAGGTAAAATTGGTTGTGCATTCTTTCTACAACCACGTGTAGCATTGTGTAGTACAATTGCTACATTAGCATGGATCTGAGTAGGTCCTGTTGGATACACTAGTTATGTATACGTTACAGTAGTTTAGGGAAAAAATGTGCACCCACCTTTATGGACACATTTCTATTTGGGATTGCTGTGACTTATTGTGTAGGTGTTCATTGCCATGAAGGCAGTTAGCACCAGATTAGTGAGTGTTACTAATATCTCATGGAGCACATCAGTTCAATCAGTAAAAACAGATAAATACATATGACGACAACCCCCCCTTCTCCCACAATAACAAAATAATTCCACTCAGGAGGGCAACCCATGATAAGACCACCATGTCCCCCAGATATTCTCATATTTTCGAGGGCAATCCTGTACTTCATATATCAGCTTTTCTAGTTGAGAGTACCAGTCAACCCTAGCTCGCCATTTAGACTTAATGGTGCCACAGGGCTTCTCCCCAACTATGCAATGTCTCTTTTAGCCACTAGGCATGCAACCCCCACAAAGGTTCCATCTGCCCTTGGTCCACCCAACTCCTACAGAAGCCCCAGTAGCGCCACCTTAGCAGTCAACTCAACTGGACGCGCCAGAACTCCGTAAATCTCCCGCTCCATGACCTCCCAGAAGGGGCGCACCTCCAGACATTCCCAGGCTACATGAAAAAGGTGTGACTCCAGATGACCACATCTCAGACAGTCAGGAGGCATTGCCAGACATATACGTTGTAGGCACAATGTGGTCAAATATGTCATATGGAATTAGTTGATCTGTACCATCCATAGGCATGCAGATATGGACAGCTCTCTAGGTGCAAGTTACGCTTCCCTCCAGTTGTCTTCATCCAGCTCTCCCACCCAAGCCATCCACCTGTCTCACAGTATGGCAAGGCCATTAGGGGCATTAGTAAGCAACAAGTGATAAATCTGAGTAATGGCTCCCTTCCCTAGGTAGCCCAGAAGGAGTTTAGCCTCAAGAGGGCTATGATCCAAAAGGAACAAATCAGATGGCAGGTGAGCTTGTAGGGTGTGCCGCAGCTGGAGGAAGTGGAAGAACTGTGTATTGGCCAGGGCATATTGGCCCTTCAGATACTGAAAATATATCAAGTGGTCACCATCTGCTCTACTGCAGACTAAGAGAAGATGAAGTAAAAGAATACCAAAGGCCAACACTCTTAGTTTGAGTAATGAATGCATTAAAACGCCTCTCAAGTCTCATGCACAGAAAAATAACATGAGCTTTTATTTCAGACACAAAAACATGTGCACGACTCTAAAAATGATCACATAGGTGGTCATTACAACATTGGCGGTAAAAGCCGCTTACCGCCGTGCAGAAGACCGCCAATACACCGCGGCGGCAGCGGGAGACCGCCACAGCTATTATGACACACATCACGGAATCCGCCGAAATTCAGACACCCACACAAGTCCGCCACACCAAAGGTCAGCGATAAATATGCGGAAACAAATCCTCCACCTCCATGCCAACAGAAACACGCCCATGTTATTACGACCCACGAATCCATGCGGCGGTCTTTCAACCGCGGTATTCCATTGGCGGTACACACCGCCCCGCTCAAAATACACACACCTCTCCAAAACACCACCACATAGGACAATTCAAAATACACACACCTGATACACATACAAACACCACTCCCACACATCCAATACAATATAAAACACACACTCACATCACCCACAAACCCCTACGACCACAAATTAGAGACGAAGGCCAGAGAGAGACAGCACAGAATAGATAACACCATCACACAGAGGCACACTACACCATCACCCACACAACATCCACGCACAAAACACCACATACCACTACACCCACCACACTCATCAACACATACACCACCCCATACATCACACACACCACCCCATGTCACGCCAAAGACACCCCCGCTTCTCCGAGAAGGAGCTCAGGGTCATGGTGGAGGAAATCATCCGGGTAGAGCCACAGCTATTTGGCGCACAGGTACAGTACACATCCATAGCCAGGAAGATGGAGCTATGGCAAAGAATAGTCGACAGGGTCAACGCTGTGGGACAGCACCCAAGAAATAGGGAGGACATCAGGAAGAGGTGGAACGACCTACGGGGGAAGGTGCGTTCAACGGTATCCAGGCACCACATCGCGGTACAGCGGACTGGCGGCGGACCCCCACCTCCTCCCCCACAACTAACAACATGGGAGGAGCAAGTCTTGTCCATCTTGCATCCTGAGGGCCTCGCAGGAGTCGTCGGAGGAACGGACACTGGTAAGTCTAATCTTCACTATCCTATCCCCCACCCTACCTGCATGCTATCACACACCCCCACCCTCACACCCTCCCCATCACCCTAACTCCTCACTAATCTACTCATGACACCAAGCACCCATCCCAACCCCAAGACCTGCATGACACAAGTAAGCATGGACACCCATCACTAAAGCATGCCCACTGCACAGACCCACAACACCCCCCCAACCATCACCACACAAGCCCCCACACAGGAATGGCTGCACTGGGGTTCACGCACACCCATCCATTGCACACCATGAAACACACACATGCAATAATCATGTTCTCATACCCCTGCAGGAACCCGAAGGACCGTCACCACACCAGAGGGTCCAGACAACACCACTCCACCCCCAGAAGAGGCCCACACTGACGACAGCAGCTCTGCCCTACTGGATCTTGATGACCAGCCCGGACCATCGTGGGCCTCAGGACAGTCGGTTCCCCTTGCCCAGCCACAGCCTAACATCGAACTGCCACCCTCTGGGAACACCAGCACAGCACCCAACCAGCGGACCCATACCTCCCTACCCAGGACAGGTCAATCAGCGGTGTGTCCACCACTACAGGGCACCCAGGATAACCCACCACCCCAACAACAACAGGGACCTGGGGGCAGTGGTAGTGGGCACACGGTCCAGGGGACGGAGGCACAGGAACACAGGGGAACTGGGAGGGCTGCTGTGCGACAGAGGGAGGACAGGCCAAGGGAACCCACTCTCCACGAGGCCCTATCCTCCATCATGGGAGCATACCACCACTCCCAGGAGACGATGGCAACAGTCCTGGACAAGTTGCAGGAGACCCTGCGCCTGCAGGAGGAGCAGTATTTGGGGTTCAGGGAGGAGCTCAGGACCATCGGCTCCGCCCTGGGCACCATCGTAGGGGTGCTGACAGACATTCAAAAGACCTTGAGGGACACCGTGGCACTCCAAGGGGCCCCTGACACTAGCCAGGACGACGAACTGCCCACCACCTCCGCCAGCGCTAGTGGACAGGACGCCCGCCACAGGACCACCACACCAGCACCCCACCCCCTGCAGACGGACAACCACCACGCAAGCGGGCCCGGAGATCCAGGGACAGGACAGAGCAAGATGGCAAGACCCCCGCCAGGAAATAAGACTACCTTGATTGTCCCCCCACTGTCCCACTTTGTTACCCTGTCCAGATTGGAACTGACCCAGCTCCACTTCCAATGGCCAGATGTGCAATGTACCTGTGAGACTAATAGACTGGACTCTGACATGGACATTATTCCACCATGACCTCTCCCCATTTCACAACCCCCCTACATTTTTATGCACTTCAATAAACACCCTTGAAACCTCAATAATATTGGAGTCAGTCAATGATTGTGAACTTTGTATTGTCAATTACAGTGTTAAAAAAGGTTAGCCATTGGAAGGTCAACATACCAATGTCACACATCACAAGCCTTTCAAGGGTGCAAGCTGTTGACACGTAGGTCAACACATTAGTGAAACTGAAATGGAAGGGGACAACTCAGTTAACAAATAGGGAGAGAATTGTAGGTACAGGATAGAGGTAGACGTGTGAAATGTAATATAATGTGAAACATGAAATTGTACTCACCTGTGTCTCATTGAAAATATTGCTGTATGACTGACTCCCTGTTGTCGTTTTCATCTTCATCAGCTTCCTCCTCATCACTGTCCACAGGCTCCCCAGGCTCCCCCGCTGCAACAACACCATCATCTGGATCATCCTCCTGCAGAAAAGGCACCTGGCGTCGCAATGCCAAGTTATGGAGCATGGAGCAGGCGATGATGATTTCGCACACCTTCTTCGGTGAGTAGAATAGGGACCCACCTGTCATATGGAGGCACCTGAACCTGGCCTTCAGGAGGCCGAAGGTCCGCTCGATTACCCTCCTAGTCCACCCATGGGCCTCATTGTAGCGTTCCTCTGCCCTGGTCCTGGGATTCCTCACTGGGGTCAGTAGCCAGGACAGGTTGGGGTAACCAGAGTCCCCCAATAGCCATACACGGTGCCTCTGGAGTTCACCCATCATATCAGGGATGCTGCTATTCCGCAGGATGTAGGCGTCATGCACTGAGCCAGGGAACATTGCATTTACCTGCGAGATGTACTGGTCTGCCAAACAGACCATCTGGACATTCATCGAATGATAACTCTTCCGGTTCCTGTACACCTGTTCATTCCTGCCGGAGGGACCAGAGCTACATGGGTCCAATCAATGGCACTTATGACATTGGGGATATGTCCGAGGGCATAGAAGTCACCTTTCACTGTAGGCAAATCCGCCACCTCATGGAAAATGATGTATCTCCTTACGTGTTTCAGCAGGGCAGCCAACACTCTGGACAAGATGTTGGAAAAAATAGGCTGGGACATCCCTGATGCCATGGCCACTGTTGTCTGAAAAGACCCACTTGCTAAGAAATGGAGCACTGACAGCACCTGCACGTCAGGGGGGATTCCAGTCGGATGGCGGATTGGTGACATCAGGTCTGGCTCCAACTGGGCACATAGTTCCCGGATTGTGGCACGGTCAAACCGGTAGGTCACGATGACATGCCGCTTTTCCATTGTCAACAGGTCCACCAGCGGTCGGTACACCGGCGGATTCCGCCATCTTCCAATATGTCCCAACTGACGGTGCCTAAGAAGGACAACAGCGAAAAAACTGTCAGCATTCCTCCAGGTATGTACCCACAGTCATACACAAGACTACACCAGACAATTAACCCATCCGGGAAAGGTTTTGAGTGTAGACCTCGGTATGTGTGACGCAGTAGTAAATGAAGCCATGTGGGCCCCTGAAATGGCGGCTGCCTGACCTCTAAAATGGGACAATGGAATTGTGGGGTAACTGCGCTGGCGTTGCACACCGTCGCGGTAGGCGGTCGTAGAGCGCGGCGCAATGCTGCATTGGTTAACATTGGACCCTATGGGTCCCAGGAGCCAATGAACAGGTGCGCTGGCGGTGATGATGCGCACCACCGCGGACGTCACTGCCGCGGATGTCACCACCATTTTCTATCTGTTCAATCACTAGATACCTGACCTTCGACAGGAGAGGACCTACACTGCTAGTGCTGCTGTGACCTCGGTCTGGAAGCGACGATGGCTGCTGCGTCTGGGGAAAGGGCCCCTGCCTTCACTGCACAGGAGTTGGAGAAACTTGTGGATGGGGTCCTCCCCCAGTATACGCTACTCTACGGTCCTCCAGACCAACAGGTTAGTACACAGGGAGCACGTTGGATGGGCTAGGCCTGGGTGGAGAGGGCTGGGTGGATGAGGGAAGGGGGCAGAGTACATAGAACAGTCATGCATGGGGATGAATGGGCCACAGGGATAGAGTTGGGAGGGGGCCAATTACAACAACGGTGCAGTAGGTAATGACTGTTCCTCTTTCCTTGTGCATGTCATGTAGGTCAGCGCCCACCAGAAGAGGGACATTTGGCGTGCCATCGCCAAGGAGGTCCAGACCCTGGGGGCCCACCATAGTCGGGGCACCCACTGCCGGAAGAGATGGGAGGACATTCGCCGCTGCAGCAAGAAGACGGCGGAGGCTCATCTGGGGATGGCCTCCCAACGTGGGAGGGGTGCCCGTCGCACCATGACCCCCCTGATGTTCCGGATCCTGGCGGTGGCCTACCCGGAGTTGGATGGGTGCTTAAGGACATCACAGCAGACAAAAGGGGGTGAGTATACTCTCATCCTGCTGATTTTGCGTGCAGTGGAGCTGTCTGGGTGGGGGTGGTGGGCTGTGGGTGTCCCTAGGCCAGGGCGAGTTAGGTAGGCAAGGCCCCTCCGTTATGTAGGCCATGTGGCACTCTACCCCAGCTCAAAAAAAAGGCAAATTGATGTATAGTTGCCCCTTTGCCATCCATGTGGGCAGATGTCTACCATTGTCATGTAGGCCATTTCCCAGGAATTGTATGTGCAGAGGGCAGGAGCACGGCGGAATGCAGGGGGCTGCTGCGTTTGTCTTGTCCGCCAACTGTAGCGGTATGCCATGCACTAAAACTCTCTTTCTTCTGTTTCCACCCTTTTTCTGCTCTCCCTGTCCTTCTGTACATCAGCATCATCAGGCAGAGGTACAGTGGCACCGGAGCAGGAGGGAGCTGCATCCCACATGGCCATGGAGTGCCACACCACAGACTCTGATTTCACCAGTGGGACGGAGGGCGAGGGGAGCTTCACGTCGGCCACAGGATCACCAAACAGCGATACGGACTCGTCCGCCGATGGGAGCTCCCCTGTGGTGGCGGCACCATCTGTGCGCCCCACTTCTACAGGTACAAAGCCACCTCCCCTACCAGCACCACCCTCCCAGCAGCCCCTCAGCGTTCGCCCCGTGCCCGCTCACCCAGGAGGGTGGGCATCACCTTCGCCCCAGGCACCTCAGGCCCTGCCCCTGTCACCCCTGCTGCCCTCAGTGAGGAGGCCATTGACCTCCTCAGGTCACTCACTGTTGGGCAGTCTACCATTGTGAATGCCATCCAGGGTGTAGAACGAGAGCTGAAACATGGTAATGCATTCCTGGAAGGCATTCATTCTGGTCAGGCTGTCCTTCAGCAAACCCTGCAATCTCTGGCCTCAGCACTGATGGCAGCCATTGTCCCTGTGTCCAGCCTCCCCCATCCAACTTCCTCCACCCAGACCCAATCCCCTGTACCCCAGCCCTTCCCAAGCACACCTACAGACCAGCATGCACACAAGTCAACATCCAAAAGTATCTCAAGCAAACATAGGCACCACACTCACCACAAGCACTCACACAAGCATCAGACCCATACAGACACAGCAACATCCACTGTCTCCACTGTGTCCCCCTCCTCCTCTTCTCCCTCCTCCCTCCCAGTCTCATCTACACACACACCTGCATGCACCACATCTACAGGCACTAGGACTCGCACCAGGACACCCAGCACCACAAGCCGCTCACCTGCACTCACCACCTCCACTGCCATATACACGTCCCCTGTGTCCTCTCCCAGTGTGTCTGTGACGCCCCCTCCCAAAGTACACAAACGCCGGCAATCACTCACCCAACATCCATCCACCTCACGACAGCCTCCAGTACCTGCACCTGCACCCAAAACACCTAAAGTGACACCTCCTACAACCACCTCCTCTTCCTCCACTCCCAGAGCCCCTCCAACTACCCATCCCAGTGTACGTCAGAAACTGTCCCTATGTCAAATTGACAATTTTGCCCCCACCCTCACCTCCAATTCATCAGTCCCGTCGTAGCGCCTCAGCCAAAATGCCTCCAGTACCAGTGGTGCGTGTTCCAGGTTTTTGGAGTGCCCCGTCCACCAGGGCAGGCAGTAGGACCCGGAGCCAAGGCAATGTCAGCCCACCCCCTGTGAAGGCTCCGAAATTGGAGATTGGACGACGGGACCGTGTCAAGACTCCTGGTGGTACAAACAGTGAAATGGGATCCAAGGCAATTGGTGAGTCATCTGTAACTCAAAAGAAGGTGGGGAAGGTCCAGAGGAAGTCTCCCCAACCTGTTTTGACGGCGAAGAAGTGCGTCATCATTTCCGGCGGTCCAGACACAACCGCCAGCACCCTCGTTACTGGTCAGGAGACCACCGCCAGAGTCATAGCCCAGGAGGGCTCAAGTATCGTTACTGGTCAGGAGACCACCGCCAGAGTCATAGCCCAGGAGGGCTCAAGTATCATCACTGGTCCAGAGACCACCGCCAGAGTCATAGCCCAGGAGGGCTCAAGTATCGTTACTGGTCAGGAGACCACTGCAACCGCCGGAGTCATAGCCCAGGAGGGCTCAAGTATCGTTACTGGTCAGGAGACCACGGCAACCGCCGGAGTCACAGCCCAGGAGGGTCCAGAATCTCACAGCCCCGCTGGGCAATGATGGAACGTCATGCCACACACCAATGTCCAGTGTGGAGATCGTCATGCCACACACCAATGTCCAGTGTGGAGTTCGTCATGCCACACACCAATGTCAGTATCTGAACCGCCATCTTAGGCTACCGCTGAACAGTCTATAGGCAGCCATGGCAAAGCACCGCTGAACAAGGCCAAGACCGCCATGGTGAAGACCGCTGAACAGGGCAAAGACCGCCATGGCAAAGCACCGCTGAACAGTCCATAGGCAGCCATGGCAAAGCACCGCTGAACAAGGCCAAGACCGCCATGGTGAAGACCGCTGAACAGGGCAAAGACCGCAATGGCAAAGCACCGCTGAACAGTCCTTAGGCAGCCATGGCAAAGCACCGCTGAACAAGGCCAAGACCGCCATGGTGAAGACCGCTGAAGAGGGCAAAGATCGCCATGGCAAAGCACCGCTGAACAGTCCATAGGCAGCCATGGCAAAGCACCGCTGAACAAGGCCAAGACCGCCATGGTGAAGACCGCTGAACAGGGCAAAGACCGCCATGGCAAAGCACCGCTGAACAGTCCATAGGCAGCCATGGCAAAGCACCGCTGAACAAGGCCAAGACCGCCATGGTGAAGACCGCTGAACAGGGCAAAGACCGTGTGGGTATGAATAGTCCGGCACATCAGGCATCGTTCTCCCATGTGCAGCTGGGACAGTGACAGGACAGGTACTTTCACGGGGAGACTCATCCAGTCTGGGCACCAGTCCCCCTCCAGAACCTGTGGAGACCTGCATCTACCTGAGAGACTGTGGCTTTGCACTCCCCAGGATATGGCAGTGGGCAATCCACGCACTGTAGTGACTTGAGAGACTGTGGCTTTGCACTCCCCAGGATATGGCAGTGGGCAATCCACCCACTGTAGAGACTTGAGAGACTGTGGCTTTGCACTCCCCAGGATGGCACAGTGGGCAACCCACCCACTGTAGAGACTTGAGAGACTGTGGCTTTGCACTCCCCAGGATGGCACAGTGGGCAAACCACCCACTGTAGTGACTTGAGAGACTGTGGCTTTGCACTCCCCAGGATATGGCAGTGGGCAATCCACCCACTGTAGAGACTTGAGAGACTGTGGCTTTGCACTCCCCAGGATGACACAGTGGGCAACCCACCCACTGTAGAGACTTGAGAGACTGTGGCTTTGCACTCCCCAGGATGGCACAGTGGGTAAACCACCCACTGTAGTGACTTGAGAGACTGTGGCTTTGCACTCCCCAGGATATGGCAGTGGGCAATCCACCCACTGTAGAGACTTGAGAGACTGTGGCTTTGCACTCCCCAGGATGGCACAGTGGGCAACCCACCCCCTGTAGAGACTTGAGAGACTGTGGCTTTGCACTCCCCAGGATGGCACAGTGGGCAAACCACCCACTGTAGTGACTTAAGAGACTGTGGCTTTGCACTCCCCAGGATACATCAATGGGCATGGAGCCCCGTCGTGGATCTGGCTTCGCATTCATGTGGCTGAGGTGCCCCCCTTTCCCTTCCTCCTGAGGTGCCTGTAGTGTTTCTATCTGATGCCCCGGCAGTGTTCTCTCGGATTTTGGTCAGGTATCTATTGTGGGCGTCGCCCATGCATTTTTGGACTGTTGGTGCACGGACATTGTTGTGTACATATTTGCACTACTTCTTGTTTTGTACATTTATTTTTGACAGATTTCGTGATATATATCCGTATATTTTTTAATGAGTAGTATATTGGCAAAATACAAAGTTTGCCCGCTATTCGCTTTGTCATTGCATTCTTCCGGGGGGGTTGTGGGTTGTTACTGTGATTTTTGTGACTGCATTGGTGTGTATGTTGTAATATGCGAGGGTGGGGGTGTTTGGTGGTTGTCCCCGTAACTTTTGCCTCCCCCCTCCCCGTGTCGTAGGTGCAGTACTCACCGGTATGTTCTGCGCCTACGTCGCTGTTGGTCGTAGATGAGCAGGAACGCAAGGGCAGGTAAGATTTGTAGTGGAGTTCTCGTGGGATGTGTTGAGGTGAGCGTTTTCCCATAGCAAAAGCTGTTTCCGCCGTGTTTTTATCCACGGTGAATCCGCCCTGGAAAAGGTGGCGGATTGGTGTGTTGTGATGGTGTGGGCGGTACATTGTCTTCCGCCTGTCTGTTGGCGGTGACCGCCGCGCTGTTTGTCTGTACCGCCCTGGCGGGCGATGTGTTAAAGTGGCTGTCTTTGTTGGCGGTTTCCGCTAGGGTCGTAATTCAATTTTTTTGTCCGCCGGCCTGTTTGCGGTATTACCGCAGCTTTAACACCGTCCGCCAGGGTTGTAATGACCACCATAATGTTGATCACAGAAGTCCACAATTCAGCGGTTGTTGTTGTTCAACTGTTGGCCGTACCTGGTCAGTGTTGAAAAGAACGCGCTAGAGGTTGGCCAAGTCTAACAATATTTTTCCAAGACCGAGATGTTCCCTACCTTACCGTAAACATCCTTAGCTTGGTACATCTTATAATTTGTGCTCTTCATTCGCCCATGTTATGTACTCATCCTTCAGTGAGAAAGAGTAAAAACACATTGCACAAGCTGTGCGGGGAAAACACTTGACACTGTGTAAAGCTAAGCTAAGCACAAAATGGAGTCAGTGGTCAAGATGGAGCCAGGGGTAAAATACAGATAGCATCACACCCAGTTGATGCTGCTGGGCTTTTCGCAGCCTGACATATGCTTTACGGATTCCCCCTCAAGGTGTTTTTTTAAACATTTTTCTGACTACAACATTACACACATATAAATTACACATCATTGTACTATTGCTTTGAAATATTTTTTAAACATGCACGTATCCAATGCTGATGTACCCCGACAATTCCGAGGATGACAGGTAATACAGTGACTTACCTTCTGTTCTGGCGACGATGGGGTTGATTTTTTTCTTGGTGCAGGAGCAGCAGCAATGGCAGGACTTGTATGATTGGGTTCATGATAGCAGGAAATGGGAAAAGTCTGAAAAAAGAAGAGTTTAATCTTTTTATCCTCCCCAATCCACCAATTCAGGTGTAGAGGTTTAGCCACCACATTTGTATCGGCGGGAAGGCACTTTGGGATTGACTGACCAGTAAAAATGGCTGGTGTCCTGTCGTCATCTGCTTTTGCCTATGCTGCTGCCGACGCAGGTGGATACTCATGCAGGTGACAGCAGTTCATCAGCGTTCTTTCATCTATGTACCATCCAACATCTAAATAAAGCAGACTGCTTAATATGCAGACAGGAAATCTGACGGAACATTTGCGCCAGGACCATTACAGGCAAGATCCAAATCAGGCCCTCAGTCATGAAGTTAAGGTTCTGTGATATTTGTGGCCATTTAATTGATCTAAGGTTGTTCCCAATATGTGGTAGCACCACTACTGGATCTAAAGATAGAGTCGGCGTTTCTGCTATAAATTCTGACATTACCAAGTGCAATGGAAAATGATTGCTGCCTTCTATTGCATCTACCTTAAAATCCAACATATTGGCCTAAAGAGCAACACTGATAACTACAGAATCGATCTTTGAATGGCAGTTGCCTTGAATTTAAAGGAACTAGGAGTATCAGACTTAGACCTGCCATTGCATAGATGACAAAACACGTGTCGGCTGTTATTACTGGAATCATCATAGCGTGGGATGAAGAAACTATAACCAACAACAAGACGCATCTTGGAGTGTCTTTGACTTATTTTACATACTGTAAATACCGCGGACTACTTTGATGTGCCTTGGTTTTTCTGCGTTAACTTGTAATATGGCGGTCTTCGGACCACCTCCACTGGCGGTCTTCTGGTGCCCGCGACTTCGGCAGTCTTGTGAAAAGACAGCCGAAGTCGTAATAACGGTCTAAATGAATAGCCTCACTGCACTTATTCTCACTGGATCTAAAACCGCACAAGTCTTCTGCTGGGAGGTGGACCTTCCTCCTTATGTTGCTGCACTACTGAGTTATAGTCTGCTATGTTGAAAGGAACTGACTTTTTTGACAACCAACCTAGAGGTTCCTTAAGTAGGGAATCGCCACAGCAGAGAGACTACTAGTCACCTACAAGTTAGTCAATTGCCTCCAGGTTTGCCAAAATATGCCTATTAACCCCTTCTGTGCCTTGGACGAGGTACAGTTCCCGTGTGCCTTGAACGAGGTGACATGCCAGGAAAAAAGAATTTTTGCTGTTTTTTTTTTTGTTTGTTTGTTTTTTTTAGAGATGGGGAGCGACCCATCAGGCAAGGGTCGCTCCCCTGGGGGGAAAATTGTATTTAGACCATTTCTGCCCCCCTTGGGGGCAGATTGGTCGATTTTAGGCAGAAACCACTAGGCACCGAAGATTTGTTTTTTGGTGCCAATGTCACGCAGGGGGAGCGACCCCGTAGGCAAGGGTCGCTCCCGGGGGGGGGGGTGGGTTTGGGGGGGCAAATTTATTTTAGGCCATTTCTGCCCCCCCTGGGGCCAGATCGGCCTATTATTAGGTCAATCTGCCCCCAAGGGGGCAGAAACCACTAGGCACCGGGGATTTGTTTTTTGGTGCCAATGTCACGCAGGGGGAGCGATCCGATAGGCAAGGGTCGCTCCCGGGGGGGCAAATTTATTTTAGGCCATTTCTGCCCCCCCTGGGGGCAGAAACCTCTAGGCGCCAGGGCAATTTTTTTTTTGTGTTCTTTTTTTTTGTTTGTTTGTTTTTTTAGAGATGGGGAGCGACCCATCGGGTGCCGGCTGAGCTACAGGCCAAAATCCACAGGTAGGCACTGTTTTCTATGAAAAAATGTGATGTGTCCATGTTGTGTTTTGGGCCTTTTCCTTTTGTGGGCGCTAGTCCTACCCACACAAGTGAGGTATCATTTTTATCGGGAGACTTGGGGGAACGCTGGGTGGAAGGAAATTTGTGGCTCCTCTCAGATTCCAGAACTTTCTGCCACAGAAATGTGAGGAACATGTGTTTTTTTAGCCAAATTTTGAGGTTTGCAAAGGATTCTGGGTAACAGAACCTAGTCCGAGACCCACAAGTCACCCCATCTTAGATTCCCCTAGGTCTCTAGTTTTCAGAAATGGACAGGTTTGGTAGGTTTCCATAGGTGCCGGCTGAGCTAGAGGCCAAAATCTACAGGTAGGCACTTTGCAAAAAACACCTCTGTTTTCTTTAAAAAAATTGGATGTGTCCATGTTGCGCTTTGGGGAATTTCCTGTCGTGGGCGCTAGGCCTACCCACACAAGTGAGGTATCATTTTTATCGGGAGACTTGGGGGAACGCTGGGTGGAAGGAAATTTGTGGCTCCTCTCAGATTCCAGAACTTTCTGCCACAGAAATGTGAGGAACATGTGTTTTTTTAGCCAAATTTTGAGGTTTGCAAAGGATTCTGGGTAACAGAACCTAGTCCGAGCCCCACAAGTCACCCCATCTTGGATTCCCCAAGGTCTCTAGTTTTCAGAAATGCACAGGTCTGGTAGGTTTCCCTAGGTGCCGGCTGAGCTAGAGGCCAAAATCTACAGGTAGGCACTTTGCAAAAAACACCTCTGTTTTCTTTCAAAAAATTGGATGTGTCCACGTTGCGCTTTGGGGCATTTCCTGTCGTGGGCGCTAGGCCTACCCACACAAGGGAGGTATCATTTTTATCGGGAGACTTGGGGGAACGCTGGGTGGAAGGAAATTTGTGGCTCCTCTCAGATTCCAGAACTTTCTGCCACAGAAATGTGAGGAACATGTGTTTTTTCAGCCAAATTTTTAGGTTTGCAAAGGATTCTGGGTAACAGAACCTGGTCCGAGCCCCACAAGTCACCCCATCTTGGATTCCCCTAGGTCTCTAGTTTTCAGAAATGCACAGGTTTGGTAGGTTTCCCTAGGTGCCGGCTGAGCTAGAGGCCAAAATCTACAGGTAGGCACTTTGCAAAAAACACCTCTGTTTTCTTTTAAAAAATTGGATGTGTCCACGTTGCGCTTTGGGGCATTTCCTGTCGCGGGCGCTAGGCCTACCCACACAAGTGAGGTATCATTTTTATCGGGAGACTTGGGGGAACGCTGGGTGGAAGGAAATTTGTGGCTCCTCTCAGATTCCAGAACTTTCTGCCACAGAAATGTGAGGAACATGTGTTTTTTTAGCCAGATTTTGAGGTTTGCAAAGGATTCTGGGTAACAGAACCTGGTCAGAGCCCCACAGGTCACCCCATCTTGGATTCCCCTAGGTCTCTAGTTTTCCTAAATGCACAGGTTTGGTAGGTTTCCCTAGGTGCCGGCTGAGCTAGAGGCCAAAATCTACAGGTAGGCACTTTGCAAAAAACACTACTGTTTTCTTTAAAAAAATTGGATGTGTCCACGTTGCGCTTTGGGGCATTTCCTCTCGCGGGCGCTAGGCCTACCCACACAAGTGAGGTATCATTTTTATCGGGAGACTTGGGGGAACGCTGGGTGGAAGGAAATTTGTGGCTCCTCTCAGATTCCAGAACTTTCTGCCACAGAAATGTGAGGAACATGTGTTTTTTTAGCCAAATTTTGAGGTTTGCAAAGGATTCTGGGTAACAGAACCTGGTCAGAGCCCCACAGGTCACCCCATCTTAGATTCCCCTAGGTCTCTAGTTTTCCAAAATGCACAGGTTTGGTAGGTTTCCCTAGGTGCCGGCTGAGCTAGAGGCCAAAACCTACAGGTAGGCACTTTGCAAAAAACACCTCTGTTTTCTTTAAAACAATTGGATGTGTCCACGCTGCGCTTTGGGGCATTTCCTGTCGCGGGCGCTAGGCCTACCCACACAAGTGAGGTATCATTTTTATCGGGACACTTGGGGGAACGCTGGGTGGAAGGAAATTTGTGGCTCCTCTCAGATTCCAGAACTTTCTGCTACAGAAATGTGAGGAACATGTGTTTTTTTAGCCAAATTTTGAGGTTTGCAAAGGATTCTGGGTAACAGAACCTGGCCAGAGCCCCACAAGTCACCCCATCTTGGATTCCCCTAGGTCTCTAGTTTTCAAAAATTCACAGGTTTGGTAGGTTTCCCTAGGTGCCGGCTGAGCTAGAGGCCAAAAGCTACAGGTAGGCACTTTGCAAAAAACACCTCTGTTTTCTTTCAAAAAATTGGATGTGTCCACGTTGCGCTTTGGGGCATTACCTGTCGCGGGCGCTAGGCCTATCCACACAAGTGAGGTATCATTTTTATCAGGAGACTTGGGGGAACGCTGGGTAGAAGGAAATTTGTGGCTCCTCTCAGATTCCAGAACTTTCTGCCACAGAAATGTGAGGAACATGTGTTTTTTTAGCCAAATTTTGAGGTTTGCAAAGGATTCTGGGTAACAGAACCTGGTCAGAGCCCCACAAGTCACCCCATCTTGGATTCCCCTAGGGTTCTAGTTTTCAGAAATGCACAGGTTTGGTAGGTTTCCATAGGTGCCGGCTGAGCTAGAGGCCAAAATCTACAGGTAGGCACTTTGCAAAAAACACCTCTGTTTTCTTTAAAAAAAAATTGGATGTGTCCACGTTGCGCTTTGGGGCATTTCCTGTCGCGGGCGCTAGGCCTACCCACACAAGTGAGGTATCATTTTTATCGGGAGACTTGGGGGAACATAGATTAGCAAAACAAGTGTTTTTGCCCCTTGTCTTTCTCTACATTTTTTCCTTCCAAATATAGGTGAGTGTGTAAAAAAGACATCTATTTGAGAAATGCCCTGTAATTCACATGCTAGTATGGTCACCCCGGAATTCAGAGATGTGCAAATAACCACTGCTCCTCAACACCTTATCTTGTGCCCTTTTTGGAAATACAAAGGTTTTCTTGATAGCTATTTTTGACTCTTTATATTTCAGCAAATGAATTGCTGTATTCCCGATATAGAATGAAAACGCACTGCAGGGTGCAGCTCATTTATTGGCTCTGGGTACCTAGGGTTCTTGATGAACCTACAAGCCCTATATATCCCCGCAACCAGAGGAGTCCAGCAGACGTAACGGTATATTGCTTTCGATAATCTGACATTGCAGGTAAAAGTTACAGAGTAAAACGTAGAGAAAAATTGATGTTTTTTTCACCTCAATTTCAATATTTTTCTTTTTCAGTTGTTATTTTGTGTAGGAAACCCTTGTAGGATCTACACAAATGACCCCTTGCTGAATTCAGAATTGTGTCTACTTTTCAGAAATGTTTAGGTTTCTGGGATCCAGCATTGGTTTCATGCCCATTTCTGTCACTGACTGGAAGGAGGCTGAAAGCACAAAAAATTGCAAAAATGGGGTATGTCCCAGTAAAATGCCAAAATTGTGTTGAAAAATTGGGTTTTCTGATTCAAGCCTGCCTGTTCCTGAAAGCTGGGAAGCTGCTGGGTTTAGCACCTCAAACCCTTTGTTGATGCCATTTTCAGGGGAAAAACCACAAGCCTTCTTCTGCAGCCACTTTTTCCCATTTTTAAAAAAAAAACGAAATTTTCACTGTATTTTTGCTAATTTCTTGGCCTCCTTCAGGGGAACCCACAAAGTCTGGGTACCTCTAGAATCCCTAGGATGTTGGAAAAAAAGGACGCAAATTTGGCTTGGTTAGCTTATGTGGACAAAAAGTAATGAGGGCCTAAGCGCGAACTGTCCCAAATAGGCAAAAAAAGGCCTGGCACAGGAGGGGCAAAAGGCCTGGCAGCGAAGGGGTTAAATGGTATGCTAGATGGAAGAGTTTTGTTGCCTGATCAGTGGAGGTCAGTATATTTAACTTAAACCTTAGCAGTGAATTGATCAATGTGGAGGATCTAAGTTCCATGGAAACCAGGCCATCCACAACATCTCTGGATCTAAAAAAGAGGCAGATAGTGTAAATTACCCTCCATTCCTGCTAATGCATTCCCCCTTAACTATATCTGATCACACAATTGATAAACATTGTTGTTCCTGTCTAATCCAATGGTTGACCTTGTTTTTTAATGAATCATCATCCTCTCTGACATTTTTCCTTAATTTAGGAACATTGGTCCTAGAAATTCTGTAGCCCATATTCCTTTGTGACGCTGTTCATTAAATTAAGGAAAAGTCTAGGATGGGGGTAACCTTTCATTAAAGTGCATTCTACTATATAGGCCCTCATTTTAACATTGGTGGTAATAACCCCCTACCGCTGCGGTGATGGCCTCCACCATACCACCACGGCGGTGACCATCTGTCCACCAGATTATGAGCACTGCCTGACTTCCGCCTCAATAAGGGCGGAAATCCAGCAGTGTTCATACTGGCGGATGGTGGTGACCTGGCGCTGCTACCACCTGCCCCGCCCCACCAGTAGAACGCTGCCAGCTGTATTTTGAGCTGAAATACGGCCTAGTGGGGTGCTGCTGGAGGCAGCAGCACCTCTTCCTGTTCCCTGCCGGATGACTTCCACGCCCAAGATAAGTCGGGCGGCGTCCGATAGAGGAGGGGAGTGGGAGGATGGGAGTTGTTGTGTGTGTGTGTCTGAATGTGTGAGAGCCTATGTGAATGGGTCTGTGTGTTATGTTGAATGCGTGTGAGTGAATGCGTGTAAGAATGGTGAAGTGAGTGCGTGTCTACATGTCAGTGTTTCTGTGTGTAAGAACGTCTGTGAGTATGTCTGGACAAAGGCATATGTGAATGCGTGTATGCCAGTGAATGAGTGAATGTGTGTATGCCAGTGAATGAGTGAATGCGTGTATGCCAGTGTACATGAATGGGTGTATGCGTGGTGCGTGTGAGTGTATGTGTATGCGGGGACGGGGCTGTGGGGTGAGGGGCGCTGTGATTGTTGTAGGGGTGGGAGAGGGGGATGATGTGTGCGTGTGTGTGCGTTTATGGGGGGTGAATATGTGTATCGGAGGGGGTGGGGGGTGTTTGAATCGGGGTGAGGGTGTGAGGGGTGTTTGAATGGAGGGTGTTGGGGGGGTGAAGGAGCCGCTTACAGATGACAGGGAAGGAATTTATGTCACCAGTAGGGCTTACCGTCATGGTTTTCGTGGCATTGCTAACACCACAGAAACCATGGCGATAGGCCTGCTCATAATGCCGCCGGCTGTACTCTGTGGGTTGCCAGGTCGGAAATTGACATCTCCAGCCTGGCGGTTCATACCGCCATGGCGGTATGAGTGGGGAAATGGCAGGTTGGCTGCAGCCAACCCGCCACTCTCATAATGTGGCGGTATGCACTGGCAGCCTGTTGGCAGTAATACCGCCACATTAACCCTGGCCGTCAAAAGACAGCTAGGGTTAAAATGAGGGCCATAGTCTTTTGTTAAGCGCAAAAAAGGTGGAACTTTGGGGTGCATTTAAGTGTGGAGGCACAATAGGGCCTCTAAAATCAGCTACTTCTTTAGGATGCCTATGGGGTGCTTGGTTTTTAATTGAACGATCAACGCTCAGTAAGCTACTCCTTTTTGTCTCAAATGCCTGTATAGTGGTGTAGTTCTTCAAGGTGTTAGAAGCACACAGAGAACTAGATGTTCTAGGAGATGTAGCAAGTAGTTGCATGTCCTGGGCCTTAGACATATCTCTGTTATTTGACTCAACCAACATATAACAATTCCCCAATGAATAACTACTTAAGCCCTCCCTTTGAGTTTTGTTATTTGCCAATATAATTTTAACCAGCTTTTTTAGATGCATCACTTCTTTCATCAGAGAGTCTATTTTCAACGTTAAACATAAAAGGTAGGGCAAGCTTCTGATTCATATGGTAAAATCCTGAGACAGGTCATCCCTTATTTCCAAACTTTTGACTCTTGACCCTTAGTTGGATATACGTTATTTATTAACGAGGAGGCGTCACTCACGTAGTTGTGGAATGCCTCATCCTTGGCCTGTCTGCCCCGTCGAGGTTAGGATAGTACTAACCCGGCGGTCTCATCCATAACCCAAAAAAAGTTATTTTGTTCGGAGAGGGAGTTCAGAATAAAGTATGTTCTGGTAGTGTAGGGGACCAACTTTTGGTAAAATAAAACTGCACGCCCTCATGCATCCCATAAAGCGGGTGAAGTCATGCTACATTGCTGGGTGGTTTATCACTCCTCCAGGTGCAGAAACACATCCCTGGTGCTAGGGTTTACGGACCTAGGAGTCCCCAGATGGCTGCAGAACATCCAGCATAGTGGGTGAAGTCACTGCATTTTATAGAGCTGGGGGTTTCTCACTCTTCCTCACCTTCACACACACGTAGCAGCAATTTCCATGGAGCTAGGGTTTATGGGCCTTACAGTCCCCAGCTGGCTGCAGAACCCTCAATTTACTTCAGGACTGGTATCGACCACAGTGGCAACTGCGGAGCATAGGGCGGGTACCTCCTTTTTAGTTCCACATATTTGAGCCAGCAAACCTTGGCTGTTATAGCAAATCTGATTTAGTTTTGTATTAACTGTATTGAGGACAGAAGCCACTCAAGGATCGATCTGCTTGCTAGATTACTTTGCAACTCAGCTCTCTCCTGAGTGTGCTTTGTGCCCAAACAATACATTGGCCACTGCAGCTGAGCGGCTGTGTATTAATATTCAAAGTTTGGTACCCCATGGCCACCCTCTGACAAAGGCTGTACTCTTTTCCGTCCATGCCCCCAAATCAAATCAGAGAGTATCATACTGTATATGTTTCTGTGAAGAAGTCCTTCCTAAGTATCACCGGAAGGGCTGAAAGTATGTACACCATGCACAATAGGACCAACATACTTGCTATAGCCACTCTTCTTGGCGAATGCTGAGTCATGGTAAGGACTTTATTCAAATTGCCCTCCTCAAGGTTGTATTGACTTTGTCCGGTTTACAATGAGGCCTGATATCCGGCCCAAATCATCTAATACTGTCATCAATGTGTGAAGTGAATCATTGGACACCAAAGGTTTAGCAAGGTTTAATTTGCATAAAGTGAAATAATGTGGCAACTATTGTTTACTACTGCTCTCTGTCACAGGAGATACATCAGCAAATAGGTAACCACGTCAAAACATGGGGGTGACAGCAGATACTCTTGATGCCTCCCTCTGCCTATATTAAAATGATCTGAAATTACATGTCCTGTGCGCCCTCTAGCCATCAGGTTTGAGCAAATGCACTTAGCTAAGAAATTCAGGGCCTATTCCCATTCTTTTAAAGATTTCCATCGAGTAAGGCTAGTCTAAGGTATTGAATGCTATTTTGATATTGAGAGACACCGCGACCTGTCAGTCTGCAGTGCATGCCTCGCAACCCATAAGACTGACCAGGCATTTTAAGGAAGGTGTTTCCAACTGGATGAACTAGTTCTGCAGCGGCAGCTCCGCTGCAATTGCGGAGCGTCGCCCCACTGTGCCAGCAGCTGAAAAATAAGATGATAATACCTATCCAAGTCTAGGGCAGGGTGGGGCAACGCAATCCCCGATTCACAAGGACTGGGAGTTAGAGATTAGGCACAAACTCTCATTCCCTTAGTGAGTGCCTAAACAGGCTGCTCAGACCAATTCTGGCACTGCTCTCAATCTGGGTCATAGCATGAGAGCAGTGTCTGGATTGGGTGGGGGAGTCTGGAAGCCATTGCTGGCCCACAGGCTTCCGGGAGTAGAGGCGGACAGCAGCAGTAATGGCGGGTAAGTCTTTTTTTATTATTATTATTTAACCCCCCCACCGCGCTGCCCCACCACTTTGTATTGGCAGCAGCCTGCAGTTCTGATCTGTTTAGATCAGTGTCTGGGTCACGGGCAGCAGTGGTCAACATGTGACTCAGAATTTTGTAGTCCTGATTTAATAGTGATAACAGCCTGCATGAACGTACGTCCAGTGAGTCTCAACCTTCGTTAGGTAGGATAACTATTGTTGCTTTCCCATTGACTCTGGCACAACCTTGTGACTGCTTGTCTCTTGCAAACTGCCATCAAATGCTTTGCAATGGTGGCATTATAGGTGGTGTAAAATTCTCTGGGCAAGCCATCCATGCCAGGGGTCATTACGTGCCATGTGTGTTGTGACAGCCTGAACCTACTCTCCATGGATTGACACCTCTAAATTGTGATATTGGAGAGGATCTATTTGATTTGAGGATTGCGCGATCTAATTCAAATATGTGTGTGTGGTATGAGTGATATCTCTTCGCCTGCTACACACAGTGCTCTATTAATTTGTGAACACATCGCTTAGTATGACCTGGGTGTTACCTGTCACTCTGCCTGCGGACATGATCACTCTTATTGGTGCCCCAAGAACTTCATTTTTAGGCAAGCAGGCAGGCAGCCTACCTGGTCTATACCCCTCAGCATGCTGTCTCATCACATGTTCCTTGTAATCTGTTCTGGTCATGCAATGTAGCAACTCTGAATGTTTCCACCTGAGCGTCATTAGTTGCTGGCCCGTATCTGGATGGGTGGGTGCTTTGTTTTTTCTGCTTTATAGATAGAAGATCTCTGGTAAGTGTGTGTCTCATACCCCATGAAGTTTTGATGAAGTGTCCCCGAATGGACACCTTGAAGGACCTCAACAACATGGTACAATCCATGGCAGTCCCTGCATATTCTGAGAAACATTGCATTATGTACCTGCCTATTGAGTCCTGTCAGCGCCTGCGGCCATATTTTCCATGTATGCTTCTGAGGTCTGTTCCTCCCCCAAGACATGACGAATTTAAGTGGGGTGTGGTCGGACAGTATGCATCTCAAATATTCAGTGTCCACAAGCTTTGGCCACATTGTGTTATTGCATAATTTCATCTGTATTCTGCTATGTAGTTGGTGTGATGAGGAATAAAAAAAGTGTTCTCTGGACTCGGGGTGCATTACTCTGGCCATCGTATGAAGATGCCAGCTCTTCAACCACTTCCGGAAGTGTTGTTTCTCCTTGATACCCAAAGAATTTGGCAATGGCGGCCTGGACCAATCCAGCACATTGTTGTATATGCAATTAAAATCACACCCCTCAGTTGGCGCCTTCCAGTCATGTATAAATGCCGGAGTAAACACATTAAGGAATGATGTTTAGTTTACACTTGGAGCATAAAGCGTTTTAATTAACAGAGAATCACTGTCCAGCACTCCTTTGGCCACCACAGATCTGCCATCAAGATCAATAGTGGTGCAACTTCATATTAGCATGCCCGTTGCAAATTTGGAGTATGAAGTGCCAAAGATCTGCCCCTCTGCAGTTAAACCGCCTTGTAAAGTTCCAGCTCTGCAAGTAGTGTTTCCTGAAGGCAGACTGTTAGAAATAGGGTCTTTGGTTGGCAGTCAGGTTACCCCCCTGTCCAAGCAAGGACCCTCACTCTAGTCAGGGTGAGAGAATGACCCTCAGCTGACCCATGATTACTCCCTTGGTAGCTTGGCACGAGCAGTAGGCTTAACTTCAGAGTGCTAGGTGTAAAGTATTTGTACAAACACACACAGTAACTTAATGAAAACACTACAAAATGACACAACACAGATTTAGAAAAATAGAAAATATTTATCTAAACAAAATAAGACCAAAACAACAAAAATCCACAATACACAAGTCAAGTTATCACAAAAAATGCAAAGAGTCTTCATGTAATTTTAAACACAACACTAACACTGTTAGCATGGAAATGTACCTTGGGTGCGTCAAAAATAACCCTGCACGGGTGAGTGTCCATCAAAAAGGGCTTGTGATGCGTTGATTTCACTCACGAGCGAGACCTTGCATCGTTTCTCCTTCAGTCGGGTCGGCGTGCGTCGTTTCTTCTCTCCGCAGGAGAGCGATGCGTCGATCTGGTCAGCACTCTCGGGTCCTGGCAGGCCTTGCGTTGTTTTTACATGCCCAGCGGTGTTTGCGTCGGAAATCCAGCCGCACGATGATCCAAAAACCACAAAGCGCGGGTTGCGATCTCACCAGCCTCCATCAGTGATGCTTTGCATCATTTCTCCAGCCCTGGGCATCGATCTTCGGGTCACGTTGCAGGCGAGCATCGATTTTTCAGCCACAAAGCCAGTGGTGCGTTGATTTTTCAGCCACAGATCGGAGTCGCGTCGAACTTTTTCCCGCACAGCGGCAGTGGATTTCTAACTCTTGGGGTGCCAGCTTCTCCTTTCAGGGTCCCAGGAACTGGATGGGCACCACTTGGCAGAGTAGGAGTCTCTCCAGAGACTCCAGGTGCTGGCAGAGAGAAGTCTTTGCTGTGCCTGAGACATCAAACAACAGGAGGCAAGCTCTAAATCAAGCCCTTGGAGAGTTCTTCACCAGATGGAAGGCATACAAAGTCCAGTCTTTGTCCTCTAGCAGGCAGAACCAGCAACTGCAGCCGGGCTCCACAAAACAAGGTCACAGGCAGGGCAGCTCTTCTTCCTCAGCTCTTCAGCTCTTCTCCAGGCAGAGGTTCCTCTTGGTTTCCAGAAGTGTTCTAAAGTCTGTGATTTTGGGTGCCCTTATTGTACCCATTTTACCCTTTGAAGTAGGCTTACTTCAAAGGAAAGTCTCTCTTGTTTGTGAAATCCTGCCTTGCCCAGGCCAGGCCCCAGACACACACCAGGGGGTTGGAGACTCCAATTGTGTGAGGAAAGGCACAGCCATTTTAGGTGTGAGTGACCACTCCTCCTCTCCCTCCTAGCACAGATGGCACATGAGGAAATGCAAACTACACCCCACCTCCCTTTGTGTCACTGTCTAGTGAGAGGTGCAACCAGCCCAACTGTCAAACTGACCCAGACAGGGAACCCACAAACAGGCAGAGTCACAGAAATGGTTTAAGCAAGAAAATGCTCACTTTCTAAAAGCGCCATTTTCAAACACACAATCTTAAAATCAACTTTACTAAAAGATGAATTTTAAATTATGAGTTCAGAGACCCCAAACTCCACATATCTATCCACTCCCAAAGGGAATCTACACTTTAATCATATTTAAAGGTAGCCCACATGTTAACCTATGAGAGTGACAGGTCTTGCAACAGTGAAAAACAGATTTAGCAGTATTTCACTGTCAGGATATTTAAAATACATTACTATATGCCCTGCCTTAACCATACAGTACACCCTGCCCTTGGGGCTACCTAGGGGTGCCTTACATGTAAGAAAAGTTAACGTTTAGGCTTGGCAAGTGGATACACTTGCCAAGACGAATTTACAGTTAAAAACTGCACACACAGACACTGCAGTGGCAGGTCTGAGACATGATTACAGCACTACTTATGTGGGTGGCACAACCAGTGCTGCAGGCCCACTAGTAGTAGCATTTGATTTACAGGCCCTGGGCACCTCTAGTGCACTTTTCTAGGGACTTACTAGTAAATCAAATATGCCAATCATGGATATGCCAATTACATACACATTTTGTATAGGACACTTGCACTTTAGCACTGGTTAGCAGTGGTAAAGTGCCCAGAGTAACAAAAACAGCAAAAACAGAGTCCAGCACACACCAACAACCTGGGAAACAGAGGCAAAAAGTTAAGGGAGACCACGCCAAGGATGAAAAGTCTAACACGTGTCCCCCCCAGCTGAAAGCGGGGAGCAACTACCCAACATCATGAGAGTTCTCATCACTAAGGCGGAAGAACCTGGACAGACCATCAGCATTGGGGTGTTCTGCACCAGGATGGTGTTCCACCGTAAAGTCCATCCCCTGTAGGGAAATGGACCACCTCAACAGCTTTGGATTCTCACCCCTCATCTGCATTAACCATCTGAGGGGCCTGTGGTTTGTCTGAACCCAGAAGTGAGTCCCAAACAAGTAGAGTCTTAGCTTCTTCAGCACCCAGACCACAGCAAATGCTTCACGTTCTATGGCACTCCACCTACGTTCCCTGGGAAGTAACCTCCTGCTAATGAAGGCTATGGGTTGATCTAGGCCCTCTTCATTAAGCTGTGAGAGTACTGATCCAATACCATGCTCTGAGGTGTCTGTTTGCACAACAAACTCCTTGGAGTAGTCAGGGGCCTTCAGCACAGGTGCTGTGCACATGGCAGCCTTCAGGGCATCAAACAAGTTCTGGCAAGCCTCTGTCCAGATCACTTTCCTGGGTTGCTTCTTAGAAGTCAACTCAGTCAAGGGGATAACAATGGTACCATACCCCTTGACAAACCTCCTGTAGTATCCTGTGAGACCTAAGAATTCTCTCACTTCAGTCTGGGTCTTGGGGGGCTCCCAAGCCAGAATGGTATCAATTTTTGGCTGTAGACGTGCCACCTGGCCACTCCCCATCTGGTGTCCCAAGTACACAACCGAACCCTGCCCTATTTGGCACTTGCTCACCTAAATAGTGAGGCCTGCCTTCTGCAGGGCCTCTAAGACTCTCCAGAGGTGTTGCAGGTGTTCCTCCCATATGGAACTAAACACAGCAATGTCATCCAAGTAAGCGGCACTGAACTCATCCAGCCCAGCCAACACCTGGTTGACCAACCTCTGAAAGGTGGCAGGGGCATTCTTCATCCCAAATGATATGACTTTAAATTGAAAATGTCCATCTGGGGTAGAAAATGCTGACCTCTTCTTGGTCCCCTCAGTTAAAGCAATCTGCCAGCACCCAGATGTTAAGTCAAACGTACTGAAGTACTGGGCAGCTCCCAACCGGTCAATGAGCTCATCAGCTCGGGGAATGGGGTGTGTGTCAGTCTTGCTGACCTCATTGAGTTCCCAGTAGTCCACACAGAACCTGAGTTCTGGAGTGGCACCAGGTGCAGCAACCTTTGGGAACAATACCACTGGGTTGGCCCAAGGACTACTGGAGTACTCAATAACCCCTAGGGTTAGTATTTTGGATACTTTCTCCTTAATGCATGCACTGACCCTGTCGGTCACCCTGTAAACCTTCTGTTTAATGGGTGGACTGTCCTCAGTGTCCACATCATGTGTGCACAAGTGTGTGACCCCTGGGATTTATGAAAACAGAGGGGCGAACTGTCCCAGCATGTGGCGACAGTCACCCTGCTGCTCCTCAGTCAGTGAGGGGGAGAGGATCACTCCCTCCACAGACCCATCTTTCTCTCCTGCAGACAGGAGGTCAGGAAGAAGCTCACTCTCCTCCTCCACCCCATCATCTGTCGCAAGGAGCATGGACAGTTCAGTCCGCTCAAAGTGTGGCTTGAGGCGGTTGACATGCAGGACCCTTAAAGGGTTCCTTGGAGACCACAAGTCCACCAGGTAGGTGACTTCACTCTTGCGCTCCACCACCTTAAATGGCCCAGTCCACTTGTCCTGGAGCACCCTAGCCACCACTGCTGCCATCACCCACACTTTTTGTTCAGGTTGAAACTCGACCAGAGTGGCATTCTGGTCATACCAGCATTTCATGTCCTCCTGGCTTGCTTTCAGGTTCTCCGGCGCAAGACTCCTAAAGCAGGCAGTCTGGTTTCTCAGAGCCAGCATGTAACTGAATACATCCTGGGAGGGTTTACTAGGAGCTTTTTCCAAAGCCTCCTTGACCAGACTTAAAGGTCCCCTCACAGGGTGGCCATAGATGAGCTCAAAGGGACTAAACCCAAGTCTTTTTTGAGGCACCTCCCTGTAGGCAAACAGAATGCATGGCAAGAGGACGTCCCATATCCGCTTCAAGGGCTCTGACAGGCCCATGATCATGCCTTTCAAGGTGAGGTTGAATCTCTCAACCAGACCATTACTTTGGGGGTGGTAAGGGGTGGTGAACTTGTAGGTTACCCCACACTCCTTCCACAGAGACTTCATATACGTGGATATGAAGTTGGTACCCCTATCAGATACCACTTCCTTGGGGAACCCCACGCAGGTAAAACCCCCCATCAAAGCACGACCCACCACGGGGGAAGTGATTGATCTCAAAGGAATGGCTTCTGGGTACCGGGTGGCATGGTCCACCAAGACCAGGATAACCCTGTTGCCCATGGCTGTCTTGGGATCCAGAGGCCCCACAATGTCAATCCCTACCCTCTCAATGGGAGTACTGACAACAGGTAAAGGTTAGAGGGGAGCCTTACATTTCTCCCCACTCTTGCCACTTGACTGACAAGTCTGGCAAGACCTGCAATGTGCATCCGAGTGCCTGCACATTAGGGACCAGTAAAAGTGGGTGACAATCCTCTCAAAGGTCTTGTCCTGCCACAAATGTCCAGCTAAAGGGACACCATGAGCCAACCCCAACAGGAAGGCCCTGAAGCACTGGGGTACCACCAGCACATGGACTGACCCAGGCTCAGGAACCTTAGGATCTCTATACAGGAGGACATCCTCCCAATTGATCAGGTGTGATCCGGGCTCCTTGCCAGCCGCCTAGTCTGCAGCCTGCTGCCACAACCGTTCCAGAGTAGAGCATGTCCTCTGTGCTGTGCTGAATGCTTCCCTGGTGGCCCCCCCTTCCTGCTGCCACTGCGACAGCTCAGGTACCTAACCCAGTTCAGCCATCTGTTCCCCTGTAGGCTCTGGGGCGTCACCCTCAGGCTCCGCCTCCTCTCGGACCGTGGGAACTTGTGGGACCGCTTTCCCACACGCCTTGTCCCTTCCTCTTTTTGGCAGTCCCCTGGGCCACTGTTTCATGCTCCAGGGGCTCTTGACAGCCCTGTCGGGCTGCCATTGAGTGGGTGGATACGCATACCCACCCAGGCAGACCCAACATCTCCAAGTGAGACCTGTGTTCCACCTCCTTCCAAGGGGAATCCTCCAGGTCATTGCCTAGCAAACAATCAACAGGCATAGTTGGACTCACAGCTACCTTCAAGGAACCTGAAACCTCCCCCATACAAAGGGAACCTGCGCCACTCTGCACAGGCGCTCTGAGTTGTCCACTGCAACTACTTGGTGAAGTACCCGGGGATCAATCTGCTTTTCAGACACCAGCTGACTCCTCACTGTAGTCACGCTGGCTCCTGTGTCTCTCAGAGCCTCCACCCTCCGTCCATTGATGTTCACCCACTGCCTGTATTTCTTACTGTTCTCAGGCACAAGGGTTCTCTGGACCATCTCACTGTCCCCTAGTGAGACAAGGGTCATCTCAGCTAGCTCCCACCCACCTGGAACCAACTCCTCCCCATGCGCTACACTGGTCAAACCCTGGGATGGCGCACCAGTGGGTGACGGTGTACGTTTGGGGCATTCGTGGTCCCCCCTCACATGTCCCACCTGGTCACATGCATAGCACTTACATGGGGGACTACCTGCCACTGGCTTCCTTTTGGAGAACTACAGCTTCTTCTCACTGGGGGTTGGGAATCCTTACCCTGGGAATTAGTTTGGGGCCCTTTAGAGACCTCCCCCTGTTTACCCTTATCCCCCCTTTCTTCTGAGGGGGACCCTGCCCACCCTTGGCATGGTCTCCCCCATACCTCTTTTGGACCCATGTGCTTTCACAGCGGTCCTCTTCCTGTGCAAGCTTCCTGAGATCAGTCAGCTTGCTGTCAATCAGGTGCTGGCACAGCTCTGGAAAACATAAACTGTACAAGTGCTCCCAAGCGATCACATTGTAAAGCCCCTCATACGTAGTTACCTTACGGCTCTTCACCCAACCAACCAGTGACCTGCAATAAGAATCAACACATTCCAACCATGTTTGTGATTCCTTGTTCTTATAGGACCTAAACTTATCCTTATACTGCTCAGGGGTGAGACTATGGGGGTCATTCCGACCCTGGCGGTAAATACCGCCAGGGCCGGGGTTGGCGGTAGCACCGCCAACAGGCTGGCGGTGCTCCGCCGGGCATTCTGACCGCGGCGGTACAGCCGCGGCCAGAAGCGGAAAGCCGGCGGTGTACCGCCGACTTTCCGCTGCCCATGGGAATCCGCCATGGCGGCGCAGCTTGCTGCGCCGCCATGGGGATTCTGACACCCCATACCGCCATCCTGTTCCTGGCGGGTCGCCCGCCAGGAACAGGATGGCGGTATGGGGTGTCGTGGGGCCCCTGGGGGCCCCTGCAGTGCCCATGCCAATGGCATGGGCACTGCAGGGGCCCCCGTAAGAGGGCCCCACAAAGAATTTCACTGTCTGCTTTGCAGACACTGAAATTCGCGACGGGTGCAACTGCACCCATTGCACCTTCCCACTCCGCCGGCTCCATTCGGAGCCGGCTTCCTCGTGGGAAGGGTGTTTCCCACTGGGCTGGCGGGCGGACTTTTGGCGGTTGCCCGCCAGCCCAGTGGGAAACACCGCGGTACGGTCTTCTGGCTCCCGCCGCCCGCCAAGCTTAGAATCAGGCCCTATATCTTTTGAGTAGGCCTCCTTCATGATAGTACAGGTGAGATTCTGAGCATCCCTAAGGCTGTCAGTGTATCCCTCCCCTCTACCTAAAAGTGCTTCCACAGATCCGCTCCCCAATGAGCTTCAGGGACCAGATGCATGTGGAGAGCAGACTCATACCTTCTTTTGGGCTGTGTACCCTTCTTTCAGGCTGCACTGTACTGTTGCTGCCACTATCTGTGATCTAACTCCTTCAAGCTAAGCTCATGAGCCAGCAGTATCTTCCTTTCCTCAATGGCCATCCTTCCCTCTTCCATCTCTAGACTGAGCTTCTTCAGCTCCAACTGGTACTCTCTTTCTCCCTGTCTGTCCTGTAACTCTTCAGGGGTCAGACCCTTGGAGGACACACTGCTACCTGCCTTGGAGACTCTCTCTCTAGACTTACCAGGCCCACCCACTACATCATTGTTTGTGACTTGCACCTCTTCCTCCCCTTCCTGCTCAACATTTGTGTGCTCCTCAGCTTGTTTGGTTGTCGCCCAGGTCCTGAGCGTCTTTTGCAGCTCCTCCTTCTTGGATGAGCTCTTAACGGAACAGGCAAAATCCTTGCAGAATTGCTTCAACTGAGCAACTGTGTAGCTCTTCACTTACTCTTTGCCATAGGCAACTCCAGCTGATGCATCTCCAGATTGAGAGATGATGAAGATTTTAAAAAAGTGCAAAGTTCCAAAGGCAGAAAAACAAGTTCCCAAATGAAGTTTTAAAAAAAAGTCAATCAAGGGATCAGCAAGAAGTAGAACAAAAAGAAGCAAAAACTAATGGATAAGACAATATATACAACGTTTAGAAACTGATTTTCTTATCTGCAATATTCTGCCCGCTTCATTCTGGATGTCATAATATTGTTGACATGATAGTTGTGTTAATCAATATTATTGAAACAATATTTTGGTGGCACACCCTTGGCACACCTGCAAACATGATACCATCAGGCTATAAGCTAAGAAGAGTAAAACAAGAAAGAAATAAGGCAACAGTTGTTTTTCCATCTATGCACAAAGGATCTGTAACAACATCCTCATATACATCAGTCCTTTCTTTTCTGTCCCACCTAAGGCTGCCCCATTTTAGGAAAGAGTTTAAGACACTTTAAGTTAAAGTTCTAATCTAAAAGTATATGCATATTTACAAATCAAGGGACAATGCCCAGTCCTCAATGTTTGTGGGCCATAGGGCCACATCACAAAGTCCACGGCCACACTTGTCTCCTGCACCAACACGGAGAGAACACTGCGGGGGCATCAGTTGGAAAATAGGCAGGCACCTCAGGGGGACAGGAAAGGGGGGCACCTCAGCCAGCAGATGGAACAACACCACTGGTCCTGGAGGGGGCTACATGCCCTGTGCTTGGTCCTGGGGAGTGCAAGGTCACAGTCTCTCAAGTGGTTGATTTGCCCACATTCTCTGGAGGGTGCAACATGCCCTGTGCGCTGTCCTGGGGAGTGCAAGGCCACAGCCTATCAAGTGGTTGATTTGCCCACTGGATCTGGAGGGGGCAACCTGCCCTGTGATCTACGTCCCGGGGAGGATGGGGTGAGTGGATGGCTTCTCCACTGGTTCTGGAAGGGGCATCGTGCCCTGTGCTCTTCATCCTGGGGAGGATGGGGTGAGTGGATGGCTTCTTCACTGGTTCTGGATGGGGCATTGTGCCCTGTGCTCTTCATCCTGGGGAAGATAAGGGCGTGGATGGCTTCTCCACTGGTTCTGGAGGGAGTATCGTGCCCTGTGATCTACATTCTGGGAGGCTGGGGTAGGTGGGTGTCTTACCCACTGGTTCTGGAGGGGGCATTGTGCCCTGTGATCTACATCCTGGGGAGGATGGGGTGAGTGGATGGCTTCTCCACTGGTTCTGGAGGTGGCATTGTGCCCTGTGCTCTTCATCCTGGGGAGGATGAGGTGAGTGGATGGCTTCTCCTCTGGTTCTGGAGGGGGCATCGTGGCCTGTGCTCTTCATCCTGGGGAGGATGGGGTAGGTGGGTGTCTTACCCACTGGTTCTGGAGGGGACATCGTGCCCTGTGATCTACATCCTGGGGAAGATCGGGTGAGTGGATGGCTTCTCCACTGGTTCTGGAGGGGGCATCGTGCCCTGTGATGCAGGTGTTAGAGAGTGCAACATTACAGTCTCTCAGGTGGGTGTCAATCCCACAGGATTTGCAGGGGCAGCCTGCACAACAGCCCATGGACGCAGGACTACAAACTGTCCGCCGGCAGTGACTGCTGCTCAGTGGTGGTGATGGTGATGTTGCCGCTGGTTGTGGGGGGAAGCTCCTGCCCATCCCCTGCAGCCTCGGACGGCTGCCCACTGCAGGTGGTGGTGCTGCTGCTGGTGGTTGTGGGGGGAAGCTCCTGCCCATCCCCTGCAGCCTTGGACAGCGGCCCACTGGTGGTAGTGCTTGTGCTGCTTCTGCTGGTGGTGGTTGTGGGGGGAAGCTCCTCCCATCCCCTGCAGACTCGGAGGGCTGCCCACTGCTGGTGGTGGTGCTGGTGCTGTTGGTGGTGGTTGTGGGGGGAAGCTCCTGCCCATCCCCTGCATCCTCGAATGGCTGCACCACCATGGTTGGTGGTGGGGGCTCCGACTGAGTCCCAGCACCAGGTCCCTTTGTCCTTTCTGCCTGCGGGTGCAGGCCCCTTGCCCTTTCCTGGCAGCAGCTGGGGATTGCTCCTTGTTCCTCTTGGAAGCAGCTGGGGATGGCTCCTTGCTCCTCTTGGCAGCAGCTGGGGGTGGCACCTTTACCTTCACGGTAGCAGCTAGTGGTGGCACCTTTCCCTTCCTGGCAGCACTTGGGGCTGACACACTTTCCCTGTGGCTGCCTGGTGCCAGCGACCCCTTCCCACCACGAGTTGCTGGGGACACTACTGGGCCCATGGACTGGGTGGCTGAGGTGCTTGCCTGGGTTTTAAACACCCTGGCCAGACGTGAAGGATGGGGGTAGGGAAGAGGTCCGTGGTGGAGAGGAAAAGCTTCTTAGGGACATTGAGGCGGGAAGAGGGAGAAGGTATGGGAGTGTAGGAAGAGGAAGTGGTTGTAGGAGGTGTCTGCTGTGTTTGGGTGCAGGTGCATGGGCTGGATGCTGTTGTGAGGTGGATGGCTGTTGGGTGTCTGAGTGCTTGCGTTTGTGTACTTTGGGAGGAGGGGGCACAGACACAGTGAAAGAGGACACAGGGGATGTGGACATGGATGTTGGGGTGCTGACTGCCAGTGAGGTGTGTGTTCTGATAGGTGTGCTGGGGGTAGTGGATGAGAATGTAGTGCATGCAGGTGTGAGTGTAGATGCAACTGGGAGTGAGGTGGAGGATGACGAGGAGGGGGACACAGTGGAGGCAGTGGATGTTGGTATGTCTGCCTCTGTATGGTATTTGTGTGAGTGCCTGTGGGATCAAGTATGGTGCTTGTGTTTGCCTGTGCTCCTCTTGTGTGTTGTCTTCTGTGAATGCTCGTCTGCCTGTGTGCTTGGGATAGGCTGGGGTTGAGGGTAATGGGATTGGAAAGAGGAAGTTGGAGTGGGGAGGGTGGAAAGAATGACAATGGCTGCCATCAGAGAGGAGGCCAGAGCCTGGATTGATCTCTGTTGGGCCGTCAAGCCAGTGTGAATGCTCTCCAGAAATGCATTGGGCTGTTGCATTTGGGCTGCCAGCCCCTGGATGGCATTTACAATGGTTGATTGCCCAACAGAGATGGATTTCAGGAGGTTAATAGCGTATTCACAAAGGGCAGCAGGGCTATCTGGGGCAGGACCTGAGGAGCCTGGGGCGAAGGAGATGCCCACCCTCCTGTGTGAGAGCGGGCACATGCTACTCGCTGAGGGGCTGCTGGGAGGGCGGTGCTGGTACGGGGGGTGGCTGCTGTACCTGTAGACAGAGTGGGCACAGAGGTGTCCGCCACCACCAGGGAGCTTCCATCGGAGGAGGTATCCGTATCTGAACGGTCCCCGCCAGTCTCTGCCGTGGTGCTCCCCTCGCCACCCATCCTGCTGGTACCCTCAGCATCAGTGGACTCTCCCTCCTGGGTCCTGTGGGATGCAGCTCCCTCTGTCGCCGGTGCCTCTCCTCCTCTGCCAGATGATGCTAATGCACATAAGGACAGTATGACAAAACAAGAAAGGAGGGGCGAGAGACAAAGGATACACTTGGTCAATAGCTGCACCAACCCTACTGTTGGCGTACACAGCACACTCACACACAGGGAACACCCCTACGCACTATGCATGGCACTACCAGTAACAATGGCAGTCACCAGGGCATGGGGACGGACACATACCATCCACTGCAGCATACCTGGGACCCGCACTCCCCTGCCCAGTAGTGGATACCTACTACCTAGGTTGGACGAATATCACATCAGAACCATGCCCAACATGGGACCTACACTGCAATGTCAGCCCTGGCCCAGGGGCAACCATAGGCACACATCCCCCACTCGGACCCCACCCCACCAGACGTAAGTAGTTATGATGGGCACTGAACACCCCCCCTCGTTGCTGCTGTGATGCCCCAAGCGCTCATCCAGCTCCGGATAGGCCACTGCCAGTATGCGGGCCATCAGGGGGGTCAGGGTCCGACGGGCACCCCTTCCTCTTTGGGAGGCCATTACCAGCTGGGCCTCTGCTGTCTTCCATGCCCACCGTCTCAGGTCCTCCCACCGTTTCCCGCAGTGGGTGCTCCTCCTGCTGTAGACCCCCAGGATCTGCACATCCTTGCGATGCCACATCATATACCCTTCTTTTGAAGGCCGCTGACCTGCAGAGAAAATATACACAGGGAAAGGTATTAGTGAGACAGTCCTGCCTGTTACACTCATGGCCCACCATAGCCCTCGCATCCCCTTACGCACAGACATGACCCAGCATACATGCTGCACACTTGCCAGGGCCCATCCACCAACCCCCCCCCCACACGAGGCCTTCACACACAGCACTCCATGCATTCATGCCCCATGCATCGTGCTCACAGTGTACTCACCTGTTGATCTGGAGGCCCATGCAGCAGTCCGTACTGGAGTAGTGCCCCATCCACCAGTTGCTCCAACTCTGCTGAGGTGAAGGCAGGGGCCCTTTCCCCAGTCACACGGGCCGTGGCAGGTCCCAGACACAGGTCACAGCAGCACATGCAGTGTAGGTCCTGTTCTGTTGAAGGTCAGGTAGCAAGTGAGTGAACAGATAGGAAATGGCGGTCACGTCCGTGGCGGTGCATACCGTCACTGCAGACGTACATCACCGTTGGCCACTGTATCCCATAGGGCCCAATTATAACCAATATGATGTTGCACAGCGGTTCCTGACCGCCTCCCGCAACGGCGCACATCGACAGCAGAATTACCTCACTTCCACCTGTCCCTCCATACAGGACAGGCGGATGCCATTTCAAGGGGGGGTTAGACCATGGATCATAACTGCATCACAGATCACATTTGTACATTCAAGACATATGCCACTAATACATTAATAAATCACATCATGGGTTGAACTGTAGTGACTACAATGAACAGCTTATGACCGCCTCACTCTTTTGCCCCATAGATTGCAACCGCTGCGGATGAATGGGAGATGGAGACATCCCCCGTGTACGGACCCCTGGTGGACTTGCCAACAATGGAGGACAGGCACATTATGCTCACCTACAGACTTGACAGGGCCACAATCACAGAGCTGTGTGCCCAATTGGAGCCTGACCTGATATCTGCTATCCGTCACCCCAATGGGATCTCCCCTCTTGTGTAAGTGCTATCAGTGCTCCATTTCTTGGCAACTGGTTCTTTCCAAGTGACAGTGGGCTTGGCAGCAGGAATGTCACAGCCAATGTTCTCAATAGTGCTGACTAGAGTATTGTCTGCCCTTATTAAACACAGGTGCAGCTACATTGTTTTCCCCCAATCGGAGGATTTGGCCACAGTGAAGGCTGGCATCTATGCAATGGGACATATCACCAACACCATTGGGGCAAATGATGGAACACATATTGCATTTGTCCCCCCGCCAGAATGAACAGGTCTTCAGTAATCGTAAAAGTGTTCACTCGAATGTGCAGATGGTGTGTTTGGCGGACCAGTACATTTCCCATGTCAGTGCTAAGTATTCAGGCTCAGTGCATGATGCTTTTATCCTGAGGAATAGCAGCATCCCAAATGTGATGGCCCAACTCCTGAGGCACAGGGTGTGGCTAATAAGTGAGCCCTGGTTCCCAATCCAGTGGCTGTTGGTATATGGGTATGGTGTGGGCCATATGGCATAGTGTGTGGCTAACAGTTGTCCCTCGAAACTTTCAGTTGACTCTGGTTACAACAACCTCTCATGGCTACTGACGCCTGTGAGGAATCCCAGGACAAGGGCAGAGGAATGTTACAATGAGGCACATGGGCGAACAAGAAGGATAATAGAACAAACCTTCGGCCTCCTGAAGGCCAGGTTTCGGTACCTCCATCTAACAGGTGGATCCCTGTGCTACTCACCCAAGAAGGTCTGCCAGATAATCGTGGCATGATGCACGTTACACAACCTTGCCTTGAGACGCCATGTGCCTTTTCTGCAGGAGGAGGAGGCTGGAGATGGCTGTGTGGCAGCATTGGACCTTGTGGACAGTGAAGATGAGGAGGCAGAGGATGAGGATGAGGACAACAGAACTGCAGTGATACGTAAATACTTCCAATGACACACAGGTAAGATAGTGTAACTTCACATTTCATTGACAGCTTAGTGTTTGACATTGTCACTGGCATGCTGTGAATTCCCACTTCTACGCCCACTCACTGTACCTTTTGGCAACTCTTTTTGCATATGTTGGTGCCCCACTATTTCTCCTGGTGTTTTCACTGCATCCAACTACAGTTCTTTCCTATGTATACATTATTGTACAGTTGAATTGCAATGTTTAAACCTTGTTAAATGAATACATACTTAAATCATTTGACATACTCCAATACACTATATCGGTGGTGGTGGTGGCGGTATGTTGGTGGTAGTCAGCATTGTGGTAAGTGGGATTTACCGCCAATGTCATAATGAGGGCCATTGTGTACAATGCCAGTGCCTACAGTGTGCTTTGGGTTCGCTGACTGCGCATCATTGGTTGGTTTTCTTGACACACCCTTTGCTTGCTTCTTATTCAATAGCTTTCTTTCCTTGTCTTATGTGTATCCCTCTCCTGGGGCATGGAAAATTAGAAGTAAGCATGAACAAAATTGGCTTGTGAGTGAAACATTGTTCAAATTAATGCTTTATTGATTTGAAGCAATTTGGAATCATTGGGAGAAAATTCATGGATCTGTGTCACAACTTAAGGTGATATTTCATAGACATAGACCCTTGTAGCCACTCTGGCGGTTGGACGAGCCGACCACCAAAGCCACAGGGAGAAGGCTTCCGTCATGCTGGTGGCCTCCCTTCAGTCGTATTACCATGTTCCACCAGGCTGACTGGCGGAAACATCGTTTTACGACACCTTCACCGGTCAGCCAGGCCGGCCACTCCGGCGGATATAGTGGCACAGCTCTGGCCTTGAGGCCAATGCCAGTGCACAGCAGCACCCTCCGAATGCGCACTGTCTGCATAGCAGACAGTGTGCATTCCTAAGGTACTGGCTGGGGGCCCCTTCGCTGCCCAGGGGCATGGGCAGTGCAAAGGCTCCTGTTTGGCCCCCAGCACTGACTTTCCACCAGCCTTTTCATAGCGGGACCCTGCCATGAAAAGGCTGGTGGGAAGAGGAATCATGATCAGCACAGCGGCACTGAAGCCAGCGCCGGAGTGGCTGACCACGACTCTGACCGCCGCCATGATCCTGGTGGTGATGGTGGTTCCCTGGTGGTCTGGCTGTCAGGGCTGTAATCTAGCAGTCCAACTGCCAGGTGTTTGGCAGTCTGACCCCACCGCAGGTTTGGTAGTCCTGGACCGCCAAACTCGTAATGACCCCCATAGGCTAATCTGAGATTTTATTTTCTTACCCAAAATTTACCCTAGACAATCTGAGAAATTAAGATTCTCTATAAATTTCTAATAAATCTGACCCTCTTGAACTGCCATGATAGTAGATCCAATTCCCTGCACAACCTTATTTTGTGCTAGGGAACTGTCATCCACAGGTCAAATGAATTTGACGTGGGTTCTTATGAGGGGTGGGTGGAAGTCATGGAATTTGACTCTGCGGAATTTTGCAGAGCTACATAAAAACTCCACGAGATTCCGCGGAGCTATAGCAACAGGCGGAAATAGGCATATTGCGCTGTTTAGCTGTGATTTTGCACCAGAAGTGCACATTGCACCATGTGGCATGCCAAAGGATGTAGCTATTTCAGTTGATTTTGCTGGTGCTCGAGTAGATTTTCTACTCAAATGGCAGCTTTTTGACCACAAATGGGTGCGACCGCCCGTGACTGTCCAATTTAGAAAAATCTCACTGGATATCCTCCTAGCAAGTGAAAATCAAGCTAGAGGTGCAAAATAATTTTGCTCACCAACTTAACATTCTGGAGCCACACACAAGAAAAAATTCCACCAGGCGCAGATTGATGGAATACAGCCAGAAGTCTGCGTTACAAGAGGAATGCAGACTTGCCAAAATTCTGCCAACTCCGCCAGCTGAACGAAACATTTTGTCCATCACTAGTTCTTATATGAGTCGCTGTTATATTACATTATGGGCCTGATTCTAACTTTGGAGGACGGTGTTAAACCGTCCCAAAAGTGGCGGATATACCACCTACCGTATTACGAGTTCCATAGGATATAATGGACTCGTAATACGGTCGGTGGTATATCCGCCACTTTTGGGACGGTTTAACACCGTCCTCCAAAGTTAGAATCAGGCCCTATATATTATATTGCAAATTGAGGATCTGTGCGCCAGTTTAAAAGGGTTCCTAGAGGACCAGCAAATCAGAATCACAGGACAGTAGCACAGTCTTTAGACTTTTTTGTAGTCACAGCCTCACCTCAAGCTGCCTAGGCCCGTCCCTCTCACTCTCAGTTAGGGGAATTTTCTCATGTGATAATCTAGATGGCCTCAATAATGACATACCTGCTCTTTACTTCTTCAGTTAGCCTGGATGAGTTACTTTGTATTCTTGAGGTCACCAATCAGTAAGGCTACAGCCCACAATGATAGCACTTCTTATTTTTATTGTCTTTCAGTGTACAGTTAAAAGTGTCATCACGGTGGCATGGCTTCAGTCATAAAACAAATTACAAAGTTCTCAGAACATCCATTCAACAGAGTCCAATGCATACAAATTAGGACAATTTCAGAACTTCTCCACTTCAATCATGAACCATATCATTGCAAATATTGGACTTATTTAGGTATGGAAGGAGAATAGGTGTAGCCCCTCACAATATTTATTTTGTTCAGAGCGTTGAAGCAAAAATTCTAATCATATTAAATGGATGAATGATGGGAGAATTCTAATAATAAAAAATGCAAATAGTGAGGCCATATGTGATGCTGCAATGATGTCATCAATGATTTTTTTTTTTTATTAAATATTTGTTACTAACTGAAGCACATATTGCTTCCCAATAATCAAATCCTGAAAAGACCACTACGCAGAACCTCTTAGAAAGCACTAGGACAAAAAACTACAAAAAGTAATGTTACTTCAACCCATCCACTCCATATCAAGTGACATTACATAATAAGAAATTCTGCAGTGCCCTTAGAGTTCTGTGACACATTATGAGCCTGAAAGAATCATTAACCATTTGCTAAGTATTTAGTATGTATGTATGTATGTATGTATGTATGTATGTATGTTTATGGTATTTCCATAGCATGAACCAAGTCAAAAGGCAGTGAAGCTTTGTCCATGGTCAAAGACAAGCATAAAGCCGATGAGTGATAGGAGGGGAAGCTAGGTTGTGGATGATTAATCCATCGAGAAATAGGGTTCTTTAAAGAGGTGTGTCTTCACCTCCTTCCTAAATTGGATAATCTTTGGGGCAGTACTGCTAGAAACAGGAATGTTGTTCCAGATCCTGGTTGCATTGATGGAAATTAATGTTCAGTGATCACTAAATTTGGTAATTGTAACGTACTTAAGCCCTCATTATGACATTGGTGGTAAATTACACTTACCGCCATGCTCATTGCCACCAACATACCGCCGCCACGGCGGATATCCGTTCACCATATTATGACACACACACACCAATCTGTCACTATTCAGCCACAGACACAGGTCTACCACACCAAAGGTCAGTGATAAATTGGCGGTATCAAAACCCACACCGTTACGTCAAAAGAACAACGCCTACCACATTATGACCCACGAATCACCACGGCGGACATTCAATGGCGGTAAACCATTGGCAGTACATACCACCGTGCTCAAAATGCACACACACATACAAAACAACACCACATTGGACAATTCAATCTACACACACCTGACACCCATACACACCACACTCACACACCCATACCACTATAAGACACACACCCACATTACCCACAATCCTTTACAACTACAAACCATTGCCACCAGAGAGAGACAGCAAGACCACTCACACAACCAGAGCCACATACCACCATCACCTATACACCACCCACACACCTCACAACACACACCCCAACACATCACCCTACACACCCTCACACACAGTACTCACACAACACTCATGGCACCACAACGACACCCCAGATTCTCTGAGGAGGAGCTGAGGGTCATGGTGGAGGAAATCATCCGGGTCGAGCCACAGCTATATGGAGCACAGGTACAGCAGATATCCATTGCTAGGAAGATGGAGCTATGGCGGAGGATCGTGGACAGGGTCAACGCCATGGGACTGTACCCAAGAACCAGGGATGACATCAGGAACAGCTGTAACGACCTACGGGGAAAGGTACGTTCCATTGCTGCAAGACACCAACTCGCAGTACAGAGGACTGGCGGTGGACCCCATCTCCTCCCCCACAACGAACAACATGGGAGGAGCAAATCTTGGCAATCATAAATCCTGTGGGCGTGGCAGGAGTAGTAGGAGGACTGAACTCTGGTAAGTCAACTCTAGACTATTATCACCACCCTACCTACATGCCATCACGTACCCCACCCTCACTCCACCACTTTCCACACACTCCACCATCACATCTCACTCATCTGAATCACCAAGCCTTTCATGCTCTACCAATGCATGGACACCACTCAAAGCCCTGCATGGACACTCATCACCAAAGCATGCACACTATAGAGAACTAATCACCCCACCATACACAAATGTACACAACTGAAAGCTGCCAGGGCAAAAACAACCATAGAGGGCAACCCACCCATGCACAATATGTCACACACAGAAACAATAACACTGCATTTACACCCCCACAGGTATCCCAGCCAATGGCACCAGAGAAGAAGTGCCAGCAACATCCAGTCCCCCCACAGAAGAGGCCCACAGTGATGGCAGTGACTCTGCTCACCTGGATCTGGATGTCCAACCTGGCCCATCAGGGACCTCTGGACAGTCGGTTACCCAACCACAGTCACACACCACCACAGAGCCTCCCCCTCAGGAAACACCACTACAGCACCCACCCAGCGTGCCCATACCTCTGTCCCCAGGACACGTAAATCAGCAGTGTATCCACCACTACAGGGACCCCAGAACACACCACAAACACAAGACAATCAGGGACCTGGGGGCAGTGGGCACACGGTTCAGGGGACAGAGGCACAGGACAACAGGGAAGCTGGGAGGACTGCTCTGCACCAGGGGGAGGACAGTCCCAGGGAGCTGACTGTCCAGGAGGCACTCACCGAGATCCTGGGAACATACCAACATTCTCAGGATACGCTGGGCCAGATCCTGGACAACGTGCAGGAGAACAGGCAATTGCAGGAGGGACAGTACTAGGGGATCAGGGAGGACTTGAAGGCCATTAACACCACCCTGGTCACCATTGCAGGGGTGCTGGCAGACATGGCCAACATTATGAGGGAGGCAGTGTCACACCAGCGGGCCCCTGCCACTAGCCAGACTACTGAACAGCCCTCTACCTCTGCTGCCGCTAGTGGACAGGAGGCCCTGCCACAGGACCAACAGGCCACCAGCATCCCTCCCCTGCAGAAGGAGAACCACCCCGCAAACGTTCCTTGTGATCCAGGCAGAAGCCAAAGGCTATTGCCAAGACCCCGCCAGGAAATTAGACTCTCCTGATTGTCACCCTTGTGTCCCACTCTGTAACACTGTCCACCGTGAACTGCCATTGCTCCCCTTCCTATGCCCCCTTGGACAATGCACCTGTGCTACAAATAGACTGGAATAATACCCTGGACTTTCCTCCATCATCACCCCAGCCCATTGCACTTCTCCCTTTTCTTCAACACACTTTGAAAAAATACAAGTATGGAGTATGTCAAATAATTGAAGTATCTATTTGTTTAGCAAGATTTAAACATTGCAATTTAACTCTACAGTAATGTTAACATAGGAATGACCTGTAGTTGGCTGCAGTGAACACACCAGGAGCAATAGTGGGGCACCAACATATGCAAAAAGAGTTGCCAAAGGGCAGAGTGAGTGGCCATAGAAGTAGGAAATCACACCCTGTCAGTGACAATGTGAAACAAAAAAATGACAATGAAATGTAAAGTAACACTGTCTTACCTGTGTGTCATTTGAAGTATTGTCTAATCACTGCAGTTCTGTTGTCCTCATCCTCATCCTCTGCCTCCTCATCTTCACTGTCCACAGGGTCCCCTACTGCCAGACAGCCATCTCCAGCCTCCTCCTCCTGCAGAAAAGGCACATGGGCCCTCATTCTGACCTTGGCGGGCGGCGGAGGCCGACCGCCAAAGTCCCGCCGTCAGGTTACCGTTCCGCGGTCGAAAGACCGCGGCGGTAATTCTGACTTTCCCGCTGGGCTGGCGGGCGGTCGCCTTCAGACCGCCAGCCAGCCCAGCGGGAAAGAGGCTTCCACGATGAAGCCGGCTCGGAATCGAGCCGGCGGAGTGGAAGCTGTGCGACGGGTGCAGTTGCACCCGTCGCGTATTTCCCTGTCTGCGCAGCAGACAGTGAAATACATTTAGGGGCCCTCTTACGGGGGCCCCTGCAATGCCCATGCCAGTGGCATGGGCACTGCAGGGGCCCCCAGGGGCCCCGCGACCCCCCCTACCGCCATCCGGATCTCGGCGGTCCGACCGCCGGGATCTGGATGGCGGTAGGGGGGGTCGGAATCCCCGCGGCGGTGCAGCAAGCTGCGCCGCCGCGGAGGATTCAATGGGGCCGCGGTACACTGGCGGGACCCCGCCAGTGGTGCCGGTCCGACCGCGGCTTTACCGCCGCGGTCGGAATCCCCATTGGAGCACCGCCGGCCTGTCGGCGGTGCTCCCGCGGTCCTCCGCCCTGGCGGTCAAAGACCGCCAGGGTCAGAATGACCACCATGGTGTCTAAAGGCAAGGTTATGCAACATGCAGCATGCCACGATTATCTGGCAGTCCTTCTTGGGTGAGTAGCACAGGGATCCACCAGTCAGATGGAGGCACTGAAACCAGGCCTTCAGGAGGCCAAATGTATGTACAATGATCCTTCTTGTTCACCCATGTGCCTCATTGTAATGTTTCTCAGCCCTTGTCCTGGGATTCCTCACAGGGGTCAGTAGCCATGATAGGTTGGGGTAACCTGAGTCACCTGCAAATATTGTTGGTCAACTGTTAGCCACACACTATCCCTTATGGCCCACACCATACCCCATATACCAACATCCACTGGATGGGAACCAGGGCTCACCTATTAGCCACACACGGTGCCCCTGTAGTTGGGCCATCATATTTGGGATGCTGCTATTGCTCAGAATAAAGGCATCATGCACCGACCCAGGATACTTAGCATTGACATGGGAGATGTACTGGTCCGCCAAACACACCATCTGCATATTCATCGAGTGAAAACTTTTTTGATTTCTGAAGACCTGTTCATTTTGCCACGGGGGAACAAATGCAATATGTATTCCATCAATCGCCCCAATTATGTTGGGGATATGTCCCATTGCATAGAAGTCAACCTTCACTATGGGCAAATCCTCCACATGGGGGAAAATAATGTAGCTGCACATGTGTTTAATCAGGGCAGCCAACACTCTTGTCAGCACAATTGAGAACATTGGCTGTGACATTCCTGCTGCCAAGCCCACTGTCACTTGGAAAGAACCAGTTGCCAAGAAATGGAGCACAGATAGGACTAGCACAAGAGTGGGCATCCCAGTGGGGTGACGGATAGCAGATATCAGGTCAGGCTCCAACTGGGCACACAGCTCCGTGATTGTGGCCCTGCCAAGTCTGTAGGGGAGGATAATGTGCCTGTCCCCATTGTTGCCAAGTCCACCAGGGGTCTGTACACAGGGGATTCTCCATCTCCCATTCATCCACAGCGGTTGCAATCTATGGGGCAAAATAGTGAGGAGCCGATCATAAACTGTACATTGTAGCCACTATAGTTCAATGCATGATGTGAATTTTAAATGTATTAGTGGCACATGGCCTGTATGTACAATTGTGATCTGTGACGCAGTTATGTTCCATGCACTGACCCCCCTTAAAATAGCGTCCGCCTGTCCTGTATGGAGGGACAGGTGGAAGTGAGGTAATTCCGCTGACGTTGTGCGCCGTTGCAGGAGGCGGTCGGGATCCGCCGTGCAATGCCTTTTTGGATAATATTGGGCCCTATGGGGTACAGAGGCCAATGGTGATGTACGCTGGTGGTGACGGTATGCACCGCCGCGGACGTCACTGGCATTTTTTATCTGTTCACTCACTTGCTACCTGACCTTCAACAGGAAAGGACCTACACTGCATGTGCTGCTGTGACCTGTGTCTGGAAACTACTATGGCCCGACTGACTGGGGAAAGGGCCCCTGCCTTCACCTGGGCGGAGTTGGAGAGACTAGTAGATTGAGTCTTACCCCAGTATGGACTGCTGTATGGGCCTCCAGACCAACAGGTGAGTACACTGTGAGCACGATGCATGGAGCATGAATGCATGGAGTGCTGAGTGTGAAGGTCTCGTGTAGGGGGTGTTGGTGGATGGGCCCTGGGTAGCGTGCAACATGTATGCTGGGCCATGTCTGTGTGAAAGAGGATGGGAAGGGCTATGGTGGGCCATGAGTGTAACAGGCAGGACGGTCTAACTAATACCTTTCCCTGTATATAGTTCCTCTGCAGGTCAACGCCCATCAAAAGAAGGATATATGGCGTGCCATCGCCAAGGACGTGAAGACCCTGGGGGTCTTCAGCAGGCGGCGCACCCACTGTCGGAAACAGTGGGAGGACCTGAGATGCTGGGCATGGAAGACGGCGGAGGCCCAGCTGGGGATGGCCCCCAATGAAGAAGGGGTGCCCGTCAAACCCTGACCCCCCCCGATGGCCCGCATACTGGCAGTGGCCTATCCGGAGCTGGATGGGCGCTTGAGGGCATCACAGCAGCCACAAGGGGGTGAGTATAGTGCCCATCATTACAACTTATGCCTGGTGGGGTGGTATCCGGGTGGGGGATGTGTGTATGTGGGTGCCCCTGGACCAGGCCTGACATTGCAGGTTACGTCCCATGTTGGACAGGGATCTGATGTGAAATTCCTCCAACCTAGCTAGTAGGCATCCACTACTGGGCAGGGCTGTGTGGGTCCCAGGTATGCTGCAGTTGGCAGTATGTGTCCCTCCCCATGCCCCAGTGGCTAGCATTGTTACTGGTAGTGCATTGCATAGTGCGTGGGGCTGTTCCCTGTGTGTGAGGGTGGTATGTACGTCAACGGTGGTGTTGGTGCAGCCATTGACCCAGTGTATCCTTTGTCGCTTCCCCCCCTTTATGTTTTGTCACCTTGTCCTTATGTGAATTAGCATCATCTGGTGGAGGAGCAGAGGCACCGGTGACGGAGGGAGCTGCATCTCACAGGACCCAGGAGGCAGAGTCCACTGATGCTGAGGGCACCAGTGGGAGGGAGGGCGAGGGGAGCACCGCAGTAGAGACTGGAGGGGACAGTTCGGACACGGGTACCTCCTCCGATGGAAGCTCCCTGGTGGTGGCGGACACTTCTGTGCCCACCCCAGCCACAGGTAGAGCCGCCACACCCCGTACCAGCACCGCCCTCCCAGCAGCCCCTCATCAAGTTTCCCGTACTCGCTCACCCAGAAGGCTAGGCATCTCCTTCGCCGCAGGCACCTCCGGCCCGCCCCACTGAGCCCTGCTGTCCTGAGTGAGGAGGCTATTGACCTCCTGAGATCCATGTCTGTTGGGCAGTCAACCATTGTGAATGCCATCCAGGGGCTGGCAGCCCAAAAGCAACAGACCAATGCATTTCTGGAGGGCATTCACACTGGCTTGGCGGCCCAACAGAGATCAATCCAGGCTCTGGCCTCCTTTCTGATGGCTGCCATTGTCCCTGTTTCCACCCTCCAACTCCCTCTTCCCAAACCCAGTCCCCTCAACCCCAACCTATCCCAAGCACACCGGCAGACGAGCATGCACACAGGACAATACATAAGAGTGGCACAGGCAAACTCAGGCAGCATACTTCAACCCACAGGCACTCACACAAACACCATCCAAATGCAGACATACCAACATCCACTGCCTCCACTGTGGCTCCTCCTCGTCCTCCACCTCCCTCCCAGTTATGTCTACACTCACACCTGCATACACTACATCCTCATCCACTACCTCCATCACCAGCACACCTATCAGAACACACACCTCACTGGCAGTTACCGCCCCAACATCCATGCACATGTCCCCTGTGTCCTCTCCCACTGTGTCTGTGCCCCCTCCCCCCAAAGTGCACAAATGCAAGCACTCTGACACCCAACAGCCATCCACCTCACAACAGCATTCAGCCCATGCACCTGCACCTGCACCCAAACACAGCAGACAGACACCTCCTACAGCCACTCCCTCTTCCTCCATTCCCAGACCTTCTCCATCTTCCCGCTCCAATGTCCCTAAGAAGATTTTCCTCTCCACCATTGACCTCTTACCTACCCCTCCCCCCGTCCTTCAAGTCTGGCAGGGTGGCTAAAACCCAGGCAAGCACCACAGCCACCGAGTCCACGGGCCCAGTAGTGTCCACAGCAACCCGTGGGGGGAAAGGATCCCGGGCACCAGGCAGTCACACGGAAAGGGTGCCTGCCCTAAGTGCTGCCAGGAAGGGCAAGGAGCCCTCCCCAGCTGCTTCCACGAAGATCAAGGTGCCACCCCTAGCTGCTGCCAGGAAGGTCAAGGTGCCACCCCCTGCTGCTGCCATGAAGGGCAAGGAGCATTCCCTAGCTACTGCTAGGAAGGGCAAGGAGCAATCCCCAGCTGCTGCCAGGATGGGCAAGGGGCCTGCACCAGCAGGCAGAATGGACAAGGGGCCTGGTGCTACGACTCATTCAGAGCCCCTACCACCAACCATGGTGGTGCAGCCGTCCTAGGCTGCAGGGGATGGGCAGGAACCTCCCCCCACCAGCAGCAGCAGCTGCACCCGTGGGCAGCCGTCCGAGGCTGAAGGGGATGGGCTGGAGCCTCCCCTCACCACCACTAGCAGCAGCACCACCACCACTGAGCAAGCGTCACTGCCGGTGGACTGTCTGTAGTCCTGGTCCATGGGCTGTTGTGCAGCCTGCCCCCTGCAAATCCTGTGGGTATGACACCCACCAGGAAAACTGTGACCTTGCACTCCCCAAGATCTGCATCACGGTGCTCGATGCCCCCTCCAGAGCCAGTGGGTATGGCACCCATTCACCCCATCCTCTCCAGGATGAGTATCACAGGGAACAATGCCCCATCCAGAACCAGTGTTGAAAACACCCACTCACTTCATCCTCTCCTAGATGAAGATCACAGGGCACGATGCACCCTCCAGAACCAGTGGTAAAGACACCCACTTGTGAGACTGTGGCCTTGCACACCCCAGGACAAAGCAGTGGGCAAATCACCCACTTGAGAGACTGTGGCCTTGCACTCCCCAGGACCAAGCACAGGGTATGTTGCCCCCTCCAGGACCAGTGGTGTTATTCCATCTGCCGGCTGAGGTGCCCCCCCCGTTCCACGTCCTCCTGAGGTACCTGCCTATTTTCAAACTGATACCCCTGCAGTGTTTTCCCCGTGTTGTTGCAGGAGTCAAGTGGGGCCTTGGATTTTGTAATGTGGACCTGTGGACCTGAGGACTGAGCAGTGTCCCTTGATTTCTACATATGTATAAACTTTTAGATTGGATGTACGTATTTCTACTTTATTATGGGTGAGCACAAAGTGCTCCGTCCATTCTGTAATCTCTCTTTGGGCTTTAAACCACGCCCATGCCACGTCAGTCACTTATATTGGTTCGTGGGCTTGCCTTTTAAAATCCGCTTGCTTTCATTTGTGAAAGGCATGCATACGTCACGCCTTTTCCGGTGTTTAGCCCACCTACGCAGCACCGGTAAAGCACCAAAAACATACGATGCTCGATATTTTTAGCCTGGAGTCCGGACTACTTTTATCTGTTTATTTTACACGCAGCTCAATCGCGCTGCATTTTACATAGCGCGATTGTGCTGTGTTTTTTTCTGCTTTACAACGTTAATAGCTCTAACTCGAACAAATGCGAGACCTGTTGCATTGAAAATACTTTTTTATATTATTACACTCACTTTCATCTATTCCTGTGGTCCTTGCATTATTCCAGAGGGGTACGGGGTAAATATGTTATGTTACAACATCTGCTTGTGTGTATGGTGTTGGGTTTGGGGGTGTTGCGTGTGTGTGTCACTCTCTTTTTCCTCCCTCCTCCCTTTTGTGCTAGGCGGTTTTACTCACCGGGGTCGTCTTCGCCGTCATTGGTGTTCATGGTGGAGCAGGACGTAGATAATCATGGGGAAGATCTGTAGTTCAGGCTCCATGGCGGCGTGGTTCTTCCCTGAGCCTCCAATGGTGAGTTGTTTCCCTTCTGTACAGTGTTTCCGCCTAGCTTTTGATGTTGTTGGTACTGCCCCGGAAAAGGTGGTGGATTGGCCTGTCATTACACAGTGGGCGGATCATTGGCTTCCGCCTGGCTGTTGGTGGCCACTGCCGTGGTGCCTGTTGATTCCACCCTGGCGGCTGGTGTGGTAAAGTGGCTGTCTGTCTGAGCTCTTTCCGCCATCGTCATAATTTGGCGGTATTTACCGCCAGCCTGTTGGCGGTATTACCACTGCTTTATCACCAGTGTTGTAATGAGGGCCTAAGTCTCAAAAATAACCCTCTCTCTAAAATTGTCAAACACATTTAAGGAATTTGTGATTCCACAGGTATTTATGAACCATTCACAGGAAATAGTCACAAAATTGTGTTTTTGCACTTAACAATCACACAGGGGGTCATTCTGACCCTGGCGGTAGACTACCGCCAGGCCAACGACCGCGGATGCACCGCCAACAGGCTGCCGGTGCATCCATGGGCATTCTGACCGCGGCGGTACCGCCGCGGTCAGAAACGGAAAACCGGCGGTGTCCCGCCGGTTTCCCGCTGCCCTGGGGAATCCTCCATGGCGGCGCTGCAGGCAGTGCCGCCATGGGGATTCCGACCCCCGTACCGCCAGCCTGGCTCTGGCGGTTCTGACCGCCAGAACCTGGATGGCGGTAACGGGTGTCGCGGGGCCCCCTAACAAGGCCCCACCAAGATTTTCAGTGTCTGCCAAGCAGACACTGAAAATCGCGACGTGTGCAACTGCACCCGTCGCACCCCTTCCACTCCGCCGGCTCCATTCGGAGCCGGCATCCTCATGGAAGGGGGTTTCCCTCCGGGCTGGCGGGCGGCGCCCGCCAGCCCAGTGGGAAAATCAGAATTACTGCGGCGGTCTTTTGACCGCGCAGTGGTATTCTGACGGCGGTACTTTGGCGGGCAGCCTCCGCCGCCCGCCAAAGTCAGAATGACCCCCACAGTCTTTATTCTGGCTAAAAGCCATAAAACAACAAATAATAAACAAACAGATTAAAAAGTAATAAAATTAAATCAAGCAATTAACATTGAAACAGTCAATTCCCAACCTTACACATTGGATATAGTTTGATGCAAACACTGCAATCATAAAACAATAACTTATCATCAAAAAATTTGGATAAGAATCAACACAACTAGTGCCATCATAGACACATTTAGGCAGCAGAAAATATACATATTTTGTCCCTTCATACACGGGACAGTAAAATGTAAATGGTACTATAAGATCAAAACAATCATGAAACAAAAAAAGTTTTGGGACTCTTTATTTTTGGTGCCTTCCTCCCGCTTTGTTTGTGGTTCCACTCTGGGGTGGGACTTTGTCTCCTAGCATCCTATGTGAGAGGAGAGAGAGGTGGAGACAGTGAGCAGCAAATGCCCTAAAAGGGTGCGAGACAGCCCGTGGTGTGGGACTCCTTTTATCTTTGGTGCCTTCTTCCTTCATTGTTAGTGGTGCCGCGCTGGGGGTAGGGCTATGTCCCCCAGAATCCCGTTTGAGAGGAGAGACAGAGACAGTGAGTACCAAATGCTCTAAAAACACACCAGGCATCCCACAGCCGGGACTCTTTTTACCATTGGTGCCTTCTTTCTGCTTTGTTTGTGATGCCGCGCTGGTGTTGGACTAAGTCCACCAGCATCCAATGTGAGAGGAGAGGTGGGGACAGTGAGCAGCAAAGGTGTTTAGAAGAGCATAATCAATCTTTGGAGGGCTTGATGAACACATTGAAAACGACTATAGCTGCTGCAATCACACCCATTTTCAAAAGAACTTGCATGTTGTAACGGGTTATTAAGGACTTAGGTGGTCATTACGAGTTTGGTGGTCTCACGACTGTGATGTTGGTGGTGGCGGTCATTGCGCCAATGGCCTGGCGGTGAAGACCGCCATATTATGACCATGGTGGTCTTCCTAACTGAATACAGTCAACACACCCCAAGTACCGCCAGTGTGGTCTGACCACTACGGATGATGGTAGGCACTGTCAGACCAGCAGGGAGCATGCTTCCGCCAGACATATTATGAGGTTGCACACCGCCAGGGTTTCCACTGCAGTTGCATCACCCCCAAACCCTGGCCGAAATGAATGATATGAAAGGAATCACTCACCTTCAGGAACACGGAGCGGACAAGGGCTGCCATGGAACCTGAACTCTCAGTCCTCCCACTGCTCCTGCTTGTACAACTATACCAGATCCAGCGACGAATACAACAACCGTAGGTACACACCTAGCACATACTGGAGGAAATGCATAAGTACACATCCACACAGAGCCGGGACTCCTTGTGACGGCCACACATACACGTATCCACACACCCATACGAACACACACACACCTCTACATGCACACACGCACACACACAGTATACACATGCACACACGAACTACACACACCACGGCCAACACACAAGTGACATACACACAACCCACACACACATAACACCTCCACTGTTGAACACATTCATACACAACACCACTGACTCAAACAGCCACATCACAAATGCTACTACACAGATGCTTTGCCAACCACTCTCACTGCACACATCCACATTACAACACATACACACAACTACATGAAACAACACCACACAACGAACTAACACTCACCCATACAACTAATGTGTTGTCACACCATGCCCACAGCACACACAATGAATAGGACATAGCCAACACCACACACACAAACATGCACACAATCACACAAAGGTGGACAACACCAACACAACACATCACACCACGAACAATACACAGTATAGCTACACACATGCATGTGACTACACAATCATATCACACACACAATACATACCCATCACAGCGGGACTGATCCCAGGGCCTCAGACACAGATGCAGGCCATGTAAAACAGCACGCACAGCCAACACACACATGTAACACACATATTAAGGATCACAAACACATATCCGACATGGAGAAAGAAAGGTAGGGCAAGTAATGTTCGATGGATGCCAACATCTAGTTTGCCCAGATGTATTGAGTAAACAAAATAAATAGAAATAAATAACTATGTACAAAATTGCCCATAGGCAAGTCCAGTGTTTGAGGATGCCAAACAAACATTCAGCACCCCACTGTGCCCCAACTTGACTCCTGGCAGCAAAATGACCTCACAGGGCAGGGGAATCAAGAGTGCAGACAAGCTCCTCAGTGGCGAGGGGGGGTGGAGTAGAGGGTTGGGCTTGGGAGGAGGTCCTTGGGCTTGAGTTTGGGCTTGGGAGGGGGCTCCTTGGCTTTGTGTTTGGGTGGGGGGTCCTTGGGTCTGGCCTTTGGAGGGGGGCCTTGGCCTTTGGCAGGGGTTAAATTTTTTGTAAGGGGAGGGGCAAGGGTATTTCCAGGGTCGGTAGGGGAGGACTTTGAGGTGAAAGGGTTGGACTTGGGGAGGGACACATAGGGACTCACGGGGTCTCACGGGGTAGGAGAGGGGTAGGGAACAGTGAAAACTCATATAGGAAACGTTTTTTAGGTAAACAGGGGCAGTCATGGGAAAAAGCTTTGGGAGTGGAGGGAGAGGGAATGGTCGTAAGATGTGTCTTTGTGATTGTCTTGGGTGCAGGTACATGGGTAGAATGCTCGTGTATGCTGAGTGTCTGTTGGGTGGGTGAGTGCAGGCGTTTAGGAGTCTTGGGAGGGGGGAGGAGGTGCTGGGAGATGCAATGCTGGATGGGGGACTGTCTGTTGGGGCGGTGTCTGCAGATATGGGACATGTGCTGCATGTTGGGGTGTCGGTGGTTGTGGTGAGTGCGGATGTGGTGACTGGGGTGGATGTCTGAGGGTCTGATATTGTGGTGACTATGGGTAAGATGGGACTGGTGGCTGGATCTGCAAATGATGATGTGCTGCCTGCAGGAGTATCAGGTGTAGTGTCTGTGAAGGAGGGGGTGGTGGGGGAGTCTGTGCATGGAGTGGATGTTGTTGTGTCTGCAGGTGGGTGTTGTCTGTGTGCATACCGGTGGTGGGTCTTGTGGTGCTTGCGTTTGTCAGTGCCAAACGTGTCTGTTGAGGTGAATGCATGTCTGTGTGGAAGTGTGGTCTGGATGGGTGTGGGGAGAGGGCTTTGGGATTGGGAAGAGGTATGTGGACACTGGCTGCCATAAGTGAGGTGGCCAGAGCCTGAAAGGACCTCTGGAGGCCAGCCATGGTATAGTGAATGCCTTCCAGGAACGCATTGCTCTGTTGTACCTGAGGTGCCAGTCCCTGGATGGCATTCATGATGGTTGAATGACTCACAGAGATGGACCTCAGGAGGTCAATAGCATCCTCACTGAGGGCAGCAGGGCTGACTGGGGCAGGGGCAAAGGTGCCTGCGGCAAAGGAGACGCCAACTATCCTGGGTGAGCGGGCAAGGGCAACTGGGTGGGGAGCAACTGGGAGGGCGGTGCTAGTAAGGAAGATGGCAGACAAAGATGGCGCTGTGGTGGTCCCTGATGGGTCTGCCACTGCCAGGGAGTGTCCACTGAAGATGATGTGTTGGATTCGCTCCCCACCATGGAACTCCCTCACCCTCTGTCCCACTGAGTCCCTCGTAGTCGGTGGTGCCATCTTCCTGGGTCATGTGGGCTGCTGCTTTGCCACTCACCTGTGCCCCTTCCTCTCTGCCAGACAATGCTGATGCACACAATGAGAGAGAGAGAGGGAGGGAGGGTGAGAGAGAGATAGGGGTCAATATGGTTAACATACACCTCCCACTGACACAGCTAGTCATGTACATCTGTCACTATACATATCATAGCTAGGCAATATTATTTGCAAGGATACATTACCTACATCATGTCATGACATGGCACTTCTTCCCACACCTCCCTGGCAACCCTCACACCTATAGCAGTACCTAAGTAGGACAGCACTTCTAGACTAATCCTCATGATGCCAACCTATGCCCTTTTTAAGCTGGCCCTCAGCCCCTGGATGCACCATCAATACCATGCATGATTGCACATCTTACGTTACAATACCCCTGTCAACCATTGGATGTGCAGATTACACAACAATACACTGTAATCCCCTACAGTGACAACACCTGAATAGTCCATGTCCACTGTCCAATGTCTATCACAGTGTAGTAACTCCAAACACTGAGCACACAACACTTACCTCTCATTACACATGACTGCCCACTCAGTATAGTGAGGCCATTCTGGAGGAAAACTCAAATTAGGCCAATACCAGTGAGAGACCTATACACTTCGCATCAGATATGTAATGCACTACCCAAATCACTCCCAATCTGCCACAACCAAATAGCCAAGCCAAGCTGTAAGAGTCACAGGCCATCACAAGTGCCCCCCAACTGTCCATGTCGACATGATATAGGCAGTCAGTCAGCAATGCAGCAGAGGAGAAACTAGGACTTCGTTATACATGCTATATACACACTATGGTGTCACATCTGGGATCTCCCAGGGCACTTACCACCACCAGTACCAACCAATACTTAGGAAGGACATATCCCCACAAGTATAGGTGCCAGGAATGTTAGAACTGTGCTATCATACCTCATCAAATCTACATGTATCAGTGTCCCAGGTTGCCTCCCTATACATACCCTACAGTGAGCACATCAACTATATATGCCTAGTTAGCTCTCAGGCCAGCACTCCTGTCCCATGAAGGGCAGTTCAGTGGTAGAACTGCAATGCCAGACCCACAATCTATCTATACCAGTTACAGTACATGATCTACCTAGTTCCAGGGATGGAAGGAGAGTCGCACTGTCGCATATACAGTTTGCCTACACAGATGAAAGAGGACTGACACCTCTGAGCCACTGATGCAGATGGCTAGAGCTGGTCATGCACAATGCTTAGGGTACTACTGACATTGCCATCCATCGTAGGGGCAGAATGAAGTCACACATGTGCCCATGTCATTTGTGCATCTACACATTACAGAGGTATGGAACAGGGAGATGAAAATCCACTGACAGTGACAGTGGTGTATGGGCACACAACTACATAAGATACTCAGCAAGGGTGCCCATTGCCCATTCCCAAATGTTGATGCACATGTAGCATTAACTGTAATGCCACTTTTCCAGCACTTAATCACCCAATCCCAATAATGGCCAGCAAAGTCCAAAGCTACAGTCAGTACTCACCCCCTTATGGCTGCTGTGCTGCCCTCAAATGCCCATCCACCTCAAGGTAGGCCACTGCCAAAATGCAGGCCATTAGGGGGGTCAGGGTCTGACGGACACCCTTCCCTCATTGGAAGGACATCCCCAACTGGGCCTCCGAGGTCTTCCGGGCCCAGCGTCTCAGGTCCTCCCACTGCGTGCGACATTGGGTCCTCTGCTGGACATGGACCCACAGGGTCCGCACTTGCTTGGCCAAATCCCCTTCTTTTGATGAATGTTGACATGCATGGGTGACACAGGCAGAAGGAGAAAGTTATGTAAACTGGCACCATATGAACAGCAGTGGACTATAAACATCAGACCCACAGAATGCCCACACTTACCCATCCTCATGGTTCACACGTCTGTACGCCATTCCCCCTGCATGCATGTACTCCCTGACCGGCACACATACGCCATTCACCTTCACTTACACCCCTATCACACGTGACTATGGCATTGGACTCACCTGCAGGATGTGGCATGATGGCTCCCAGAGACAGTACACAGCAGCTCATGTAGTGGAGATCTTGCTTGCTATAGTGTCAGGAGTCAAGTGAGTTAGGCAGCAGAAAATGGCAGTCGAGCCACTGCCTACACCACCAGCGGTGATCGCCCTTGGCCCTAGTCTCCCATAGGCAGCAATGTTAGCCAATGAGAAGTTGCACAGCGGTTGCGACCACCTACCGCCATGACAACATACGCCAGCGGAATTAGGTCACTACCACCTGTCCAGTGCTGCAGGTCAGGCGGCTGCCATTTTAGGCACATATCATGCTATTATTCAGTAAAATAAGTGCACAATACACCTCATACAGCAGATAGCGGGGTAGGCCTAAGTGGTACAATAATGTTTTGCCACATACATGCGAGATGCATGACACAGTGACCCTATGTGGTTGGGTGTCTGATGAGCAGAATGTCCAGATACCCGTCTGCTTATTGGCTGTGTCACCATATGGGTGACTACGTACAGACTCAGTGCAGGACAGATCAGTGTACCACATATGGAACTTGACACATGTAACATATGTCAGACACTATTGATCTGGGGAAGCAATGTGCATCAAAGGAGAAGTCCATACCACTTTAGCATGCCCCATTTTGTATATCCCAGAAGTGTGCTCCATGTGGACAGTGTTAGTTGTGTGCAAGTTAGATGTGTTGTGCCAACATGTGTGGTGAGCATTTCACATTGTGGTATTTCTCCTCTCCATCCTAGATACCCTGTCCTGGGGAGAATGAGACATGCACCAGTGTATTGTCCGCTAGTGGACCTTGCAACCCTGGAGGAGAGGCACATAATTCAGACCTATCATCTGAATCGTCATACCATCATGGATCTATGTGCCCAGTTGGAGCCAAATCTAATGCCTGCCATAAGTAATCTCTATGCCATCCCTCCAACAGTTCAAGTTCTGTCAGTGTTACACTTTCTTTCCACATGCTCCTTACAGATGACAGTGGGCTTGGCAGCAGGGATGTCACAGCCCATGTTCAGTCTTGTGTTTAAGGATGTACTGTGTGCTTTTTTGAAACACTTGAACAGCTACATCAGGTTCCCCCAAGAAGATCTGGCCCATGTGAAGGCAGACTTCCATGATGTGGAACACATACCTCATGTGATAGGTGCCATAGATGGCACCCATCTTGGTCCCTCCCAGTGCCAACGAACAGGTGAATAGGAACAGGAAAAACTACCACTCCATCAATGTGCAGGTATTGTGTCTGGCAGACCAATACATCTTCCTGGATCTGTGCATGACTCCAACATTCTGAGGAACAGTAATGTCCCACACATGATGACACATCTACAGAGGGAGAGGGTTTGGCTCATAGGTATGTAAGCATTTGGTTATATGTCCCTGTTATAGCACCTGTCATCCTCAATGTTCCCTGTGGCTGTACCCATCCTGTAACAGGTCCTACCTCTGTGCACACATGACTCTGGCCATCCCAATCTTCCCTGGCTGTTGACACCAGTGAGGTACCCTGTCACAGAAGGAGAAAGACGTTTCAATGAGGCCCATGGCAGAACAGCGCCTGTAATTGAAAGGACATTTGGCCTTCTGAAGGCCAGATTCAGGTGCCTGCACGTCTCTGTAGGTGCCCTCCTCTACACTCCCCAAAAGGTATGCCAGATCATAGTGGCCTGCTGCATGCTGTACAATCTAGCCCTGGGACAACAGATACCCTTACTACCTGATGAGGAGAAGGGAGCTGGACCTGTGGCAGGTAATGCAGAAATGGAAAGTGATGAGGAGGCAGATGAGACAGGTGGAGCTGAGTCAAGGGCCAAACTCATCAATTAGTACTTCCAGTAACATACAGGTATGCTGTCTGTGCATTTGCATGTGTGGTATTTCAACACTGGTTTTTCATCTATTGTCCTCCAGATATGGTACATCAGTGGTGGTGTAATGTGTTAATGTCACCATGTGTGTGTTGTTGGAGGTCACTGACTGCCTATAAGGTGCAGAGTTGTAATGTTTTCTTTCTCACATGTGTACTCAGCAGTTTGAATGCATCACATCTCTCATGGACAGGGCAGTATTGTGCAATGTGTCCTGCATACTCCTGTTCTCATGTCATTCCAGCACTGTTTATCTTTGACACTCACACCTATAGCTTGAGGCATGCATGCTATGTATCCTTTGGTTACTGTGCACATTGTTGATTTTAGCACATAAGTGTTGCCAAGTACAGTGTTTGGTGATTTATATCCTACGACTGGTGCTGTAGAGGTCTTATCTGTTGTGCCCTGTTTAGTTGTCAGCCACACTAGGCACGTCCACTATGGATTACATATGTGCTTTAGCTGTCCTCATGGTGATCTCTGTATTGCTCTTTTTGCAGGGTGGATGTGTAGATTTACTCTGGTGTGTGGCAAGACTAGCGACTTTCTTAAATAAGCCCTGGCACATATCTGTTGTACTGTGTCTGCTGCAGAGGATACCTCCCTCTGGATTCCTTTGCACTGCCTGTTGGAGTGTGGCCCATTTCACTTTGACAGATAGGTAAACCTACTTTTGTTACTGTACAAATAAATACACATATGCAGTGGCTGTGATCGATGATGTTCATTGTGACTTGAGTGACATACAGGTAATTAAAGAAGTAGAAGAAATCCTTAGAGTAGGTGGCACTGTTGTAGGTAGCACAAGTCCTGTGTCCATGGGCCATGGGAAAATAGAGTTTAGGCCTTGAACAGTCAACAGGGTGTCTCAGTGGTACACAAGGGAGAGCTATCAGGTAAAAGTCACTTCCTGGCAGTGGTTTTTCATCTTGGCATTTGCCCCAGGCGGATGTATGGATAGACGTTCACATTTGCGGGGGGTTTCCAGCTACAGATTGAGGGGCACCTGAGACCTGTGCTTCCTCTGGCAGGGCCTCCATTCCACTAGCAGCCGCAAATGTAGTAGATGATGGTGGTGAGGTCCCTGAGCACCCCTGCAATGGAGGCCATGGTGGCATTGTGGGGCTGCCACTGGTGCATGACCTCCTGGTGGTATTCCCTCTGCAGCCTCTGGTTGTCTGCCATCATGGTTATGATCAGGCTGATCCTGTCCTGGGATAGTTGATATGCTTCCAGGACTTGGGAGATGGGTTCCTGGTCAGATTCCTCCCTTAGGTGCCCCATAGGTCCCCTCCTGTGCCCCAACCCCATGTGCCTGTGCCCCTGGCACAGTTTTTCCACTCCCAGTTTCACCAGGACCTTAATTGTCTTGGGGGTGAGGGGTCGACTCAGGTCCCTGTACTTTGGGGCACACTATTGATTGACCAGTCCTTGTGTCACAGGTTTGAGGACAATGGGTTGGCTGAATTGTTGTTGTCACAAGGTGGGTGGGTTTGTTGTGGGCAGGTTGAGGCAGGTTGTGGTAGACTGTCCAGCGGTCCCAGATGGGCCAGGTAGGTCATCTCTGTCCAGACATCCAGTGGCGTTATCCTCTCTGGGCCCTTCATCCTGATGAGGGTTGGCATTCTCTGGTAACCTCTCCATTGTTTCTGTGGCAGAGGTACTTGTGGATCGAGTGAGAGAGACTTACATGTGGTAGGTATGTATGGTTGTCTGTTAGTCTGATGCATACAGTGGCTCGACTTGATTCCCAGCAATGGCATTGACAGGAGTAGCACCGCTAATACTGTTTGTGGATGGTAGATGGAAACATGTGTAACTTGCTCCTTGGGCTTCTTTGCATCAGGCCTGGTCACTTTAGCTCAGTGTGTTGGTTGTGTTCCTGTGTCATGGTTCACATGACAGGTTTGCACTGTTAGTTGATGGGCATTCTGGCTTGCTAGGTGTGTGCGTGTGAATGGCTGTACATTGCAGAATGGTGCACAAATGGGAGGTTGTCCTGTGTGTATGTAAGGTTGTTTGTCCTGTCTGTGCCTGTTGTGCATGGAGTATACCTCCTTACTGCCATGGGCAGGATTACTCCATTTCAGGGTAGTGTGTCTGGATTAGTGCAGCTTTGGATTGATGACAGTGCTGTGTCTGTGTCTAGGTTACTTTACCATTGTGTAGTGCCATTGCATTGCGGTCATTGCCATGTAGTGGTCCTCAGTCGGGGCATCCAGTTGCTGTAGCTAGTGCAATTGTGATACATGCAAGAGGTGTGATGTGACATCCACAATGTAGGTTTTTTGGTGGATGGGCTAGTGCATTGTGGGAGTCTTAGTGATTGTTATTGGCAGTGCTATCCGTACACTTGGCAGGGAGTGTGTGGGCACTGGGTGTGGGTGGCGGTGTGGCATGCAGGAGAGGGGCAATAGTTGAGTAGGTGGGAGTTGTAGTGTGAGATGTTGTGATTTGGGTAGTGATTGGGTGGTGAGGAAGCATGCTGGACAGGATGACCTACTGGCAGGGGAGAGTTAGTTACTCACCAGAGTCCAGTCATTCAGGTATTCCAGTCAGGCCCTCAGGATGCAGGATGTCCAATACCCTATCCTCCCATGATGTGAACTCTGGGGGAGGAGGTGGGGACCCACCGCCAGTCTTTATTACCACCACCTTGTGCCTGGGCGCCATGGAACTCACCTTTCTCTCAATGTCATGCCACCTCTTCCTGATGCCCTCCAACGTGCGTGGATGGGTGCCCACTGAGTTGACCCTGTTGACTATTCTCTGCCATAACTCCATTTTCCTGGCTATGGAGAGCTGCTGAACCTGTGCTCCAAATAGTTGTGGCTTTACTCTGAGGATTTCATCGACCATGACCCGCAACTCGTCATCAGTGAAACATGGGTGTTTTGGCGTAACATGGTGGTTGTAATAGGGGTGTTGTGTGTGTGGGGTGCAGTGTAAGGTGCTTGGTGGGGTGGAGGTGTTAGCCAGTGAGTGGTGCTAGGTGGTGGTGTTTGTGTTTAGTTGTGATGTGTGTATTGTGTTGGTGGTGCTGAGGTGCTGTGTGGTTGTGAAGTGTATGAGTGCCTATGATGTATTTGTGCTTTCTGTTTGAATTGTGGATCCTCGGGTCTGTGTAATTCATTGGTTGCGCAAAGGATTGTGGGTTGTGTGGGGGTGTGTTATATAGTGCTGTGAGTAGGTGTGCATGGCAAGTGAATGTGTGTTTGGTGTGGTGTTTACGAACTGTCCAATGTGGTGTGGTGTTCTGGCAGGAGTGTGTTCTGAGCGTGGCGGTTTGGACCGTCAATAGTTTTCGACCATTGAAGGACCGCTGTGCTGATTTTTGGGTCGTAATCTGGAGGGTGGAAAGTTGTCAGCATGGCGGTGCAGGTGGTGTCCTTTTCTGTCCTGGTGGTGTTGGATTTGTGGCTGTTTTGGGGCGGAATACTTTGTGGACTCCTAATACAGCAGGAAGGATACCACCAACACTGGTGGTCTTTTGGCGGCTGCCACTGCGGAAGTTTTGCCAATAGACCACCAAACTTGTAACGAGGGCCTTAATCTCCCAGTGTACAGTTGTATCTACTACTCCAGTCCTGCCACCCCCTGAAGCACCAGCTCAGGTACTCTCTCATGCATCTTTGATTGCATCTGCATGTAACTCCAGTAGTGCAGATGCTAAGGGTGGCCCGAAAAGCAAAAGCAGTCCCTCGCATGGCTAAGTGGCATTAAAAACACTCCAATAAATAAGTCCAACACAGTCTCAACAGCACGTTATATGCCCAAGCATGAACCCCCACAATTGACACCTGGTCATAGAACAGAAAGTCACCACAATTCCCTAGTTACATCTGAGAAAGCCCCCAGCTCCTTTCCACGTTTGGTCAGGACTCTTTAAATCTGCCTCCCGAATGCTCTAATGTTGCGGTATTGGTGGGGGTTCCTCTTACGCAGACACATGTTGATTAATCTTATATAGCCCTCAAAAACAAAGTGTGCTTTTGGCTCTCTAAAACTACTGATTTTGCTATTCTGGATTTTAATGACATTCTTATGATGAGGAGTGTTGGCTGGGTGGGCCCTTCTGTAAAACCTTCAAAAGAGGGCTGCTTTTTTATTTACTGTAGTTATCCAGAGCTGGCCCACTGATTGATAAATTCAAGTTATAGGGACTGGTGGAAGAAAGCTGATGGCTTGGTGTTCGTTGTCCCACTAGATTATCAGTTATGTGACTCCAGGGGAAAGAAGGCTAGTGCAGGCCTCTGCATCTCCTGCAGTTTAATTGCACAAGGAGCCCATGGGATTCCGACCCAAAATAGATTTCAGGTGTTATCAGAGTTGGATAGCAATGATTGACTGGCCAGGAAAAACAGGTGAAAAAATGGCAAACACAAGAAGGAGGATTAGTTGGTCATATATCTAATTGCTTTTTTCAACCTCGACGGGAGGTGATGGCTTATGCACAGGGAAATATTATCCATGAGACTTTGTCAGCTGATCCACCACCCTTGGGAGATAGGGGACAGTCTGAGTGGTTTCCAAATATATGGTAGGCCAAAATTTTAGTTCACTAAACAAGTGGGGCAAAAACACTCGTCCAGATGAGAAGTGGCTCTCAGTTAAAGGCTTAGAGGCCTCAGAAAGGAGGACAGTCCTCAATACTCTATGCACAGTCCAAATTACTCAACGTCATCCCAGATAGTTTGTTCATTAACAATGGATAGCTCGGATATATCGTGCCCAAAGGTTTTATGATTCCTCTCCCGGAATGTGGCAGGGCTTAGATCCAAATTGATTAATCCGGAGTGGCTGAGATTTATTGAAGCCTTTGATATTATATCCTGTCAAGAGACATGGTTATTTGACTGTCTGACTATTATTGGGTTTAGATCCTTCTGCTCCCCTGCGGTCCCTTCTGTGGCTGGTAGGGAGGACTCAAAACTTTTGTTTCAACAGCAGTAGGGAATGTTATGATCAAGGAAGTGTTTTCAAATTCCTATCACCAACTTCTGCAGCTATCTTACCCTGTGGTGTTTGACATAGTTCTTATACATTTTCATTACAATTTTCTGGTCCCAACCAGTGGGTATTTTTGAATAACTGGGGATTATGGTTACTGAAATTGTGGAAAAGGAGCCCAATGATTCTCTTTTATGGGTGGGTGATTTTAATATAACCAAATGTTGTTATAGTGGAAATAGTGCTTGTGGGATTACAAATGGTCGAGGGAACCACACTGGTCATTTACAGCACACAGTGTACAGTGAAGCCTTGACTAGAATAGTGATGGTTAATAATTAGTCCTTTGCTTCAGATTTAAGAAATGGAAGCCTTCTGTATGATCCAACTTATGTAGGGAGAGCCAAGCGGAGTGCTAAAGATCATATCCCTTTGTCGAAAGACCTGCTCCAAGGGCTGGGAAAGTTTGAGGTGTGTCATTCCTTGTGGAGTGATTATTATCTGATTATAATTGAGTTAACCATTGTACTTAAAGCCCCTCTGACTCAAGGGAAGATCCGCCCTTAACTTTTAGTTTAAACAAAGGCGTCTAGAGGAAATGGCAAGATGTTTATGCTAATAAAGCATTGTCAGAAGTAGTTGCCAATAATCTGAGAGAGGTAAATACATGTTTAATAGATGACCCTGACGCCACTGTCTGTTTTCATGTGACCAAAATGTGTACTTTCATTTTAGACATGTTAGTGATAGAGAACCCTCATAGGGAGGGACCCCACCAATGCTTGGTTAAATTCAGAGTGTACAAACAGCCTAACAGTCCTAAAACAAGCTACCAACATTTTTCCTCGAGATCCAATCGTGGTGCAAGCAACTAGAAGAAATTATGAAATAGCTATTGAGAAAAGAAAGTGAGAGATTAGAGCAAATACTTGGGATGAACTGGAATGTGCTGCTGCTTTGAAAGACAATAGGGCATTTTGGGAAGATGTTAATAGGACTTTCTTTACCGAAAAGAACCCATCAGGGATAGACTGCCATACAATGGAGCAGGAGTGGGTTTTTCATTTTTCTAAAATATTCAAAGAAATATTGTCTGACCTCGTGTTGCCCCCTGCGAGATGCTCTGTCCCATTATTGGTGCTTAAAAAGTTCAGCAAATCTATCCCTGTGTGGCAAGTGCCGGCCAACTCTGTTTTGCGACAGGAAAGGCATCGAGTCCGGATGTGGTCCCATGTGAACGTTTTAAGCATAATCTTGATCTGTGGGCTCCTCTGATGACTATTTTTTTTAGGTCTCTGATAATGGAGGTGAACCTGGAATCGTGGAAACAGTCAGACACTGTCCCTATTTACAAAATAGGAGATAATTCTGTTCCCTCTAATTATCATCCCATTCATCGCTGCAGATTTTTGGCAGTGTTATTTTGGGGAAATTGGAAACTGTGGCGGAAGATAGCTCACGGATGCACAATTAGGTTTTCTCCTAGGTTAGGGTACAACAGAGAAAGCATTAAATCCTTCCCTGAACCTAGACAAATACGTAAAAGCCAGGGGAGGTGCCATTCTTATGGCTTTCATGGACCTCTCCTGCGCTTTTGACTTAGTGGAAAAGGTCAAACTTTGGGATATTATGAGCTTAGTGTGTATTGATTTACATCAAGGCAATTATATGAGAATGGGTACTCCCAGTCGGGTGACTTGACACCCCCCCAATCCAGTCACTCACAGGGTAAGACAGGTCTGCATTTTGGCTCATTGTTTATTTTTATTTTCTATTAATGCTTTGGATTCCTTTTTAAGTACTGTACTTCGGACGTGCCCAAATTAGGCTCGCTATTATTTTCCGTCCTTCTGTACGAGGATGATACTGTCCTTTCAGCCTGTACAGCTAATGGCTTCCAGGTGCTTTTAGGTGGGTTTCTTCATTTCATGCAGGAGATTAATCTTAAGGTTAATAATGACAAATTTGTTATCCTAATTTGCAGGCCAAAAAACACCTGCTCAAAAAATGGCAGCTTGGGTGACACACCGATCCAAAAACGTAAGCATTTTAGTTATTTGGGCATTTTTTATTGACGCAAATCTGCCGTGGGGCTAATTGCTTTAACAGAGGTCACAAAAAATGCAGGTGGGGTGCGAAAATCTATTTAGGTTCTCAAAGAAATTAGGCCATAAACTCCAAAAGAGTTGGTTCAGATATATAAAAGTAAATGTCTTTCTGCAAGTACATAGAATGTGGGGCTATAAATTACCAATACCCCTTCAGGGATTAGAAATTAAGTTCTTGAGCAGACTCCTAGGGCTCCTCAGATCCACTTTAATTTTCATTTACCATTGTGAAGTGGGGTTAGGGTTCCTAGAAGATCTGGTGGGACTAGCACCCATTTTGTTATGGGTTAAAATGTGGTGTTCTCCAGAGTTTATTTTTATTCCTAAAATCCTGGAGAATTGCCCTAAACAAAGTAAGTCCTCAGCCATCCGGTGGATTTCTTATGCAAAGTTTACACTGAGTGATTTAAGTCTGAGATATCTCTTGGATACTCCCGAGACAATCAGCTTAAGCACCACGGCCCACGTTAAGTAACTGTATTTTGCCCACAGTGACAGATTGAGACTAACAAAAGTGGCTGATATGTCTTCAGTGCACTTGTACATACTGATTTTAATATGTTTTGATACGGAGGACTATTTGACGTGGATGAGGAGTTCAGAACACAGGTTCTATTTGAGGCAGCTCAGAGCCAACACAATTCATTTTTTAGGTGCTCTCCTAGTTGTGGGGCTATGGTTTACCTCATTACCCTGTTGATTATGTGATGGGGGTCTCTAAATAGTCTACTATGCACTTTATGGTGTTTAGCACACTGTACTCTGTTTTTAGAAAGCAGTTTTTATGTCCTATTTTTAGAGAGAAACATCTTAGAACACATTTTGAGGGTTTATTGACTGTACAGTGTTTAGAGTCTCCAAAATATGTCTTGCACTTTTGAATTGTATTATTCGGGCTTTGAGACTAAGGAGAAAATATTCCTCATGATTTATGATAAGGGGTTGGTTAAACTACTATTGGATTCACTATAAAATGTTTTATGACTCTGTTGTGATGATTTCATTTGTGTTTTTTAAATACTGTGCTTTCATGGTCACTTATGAGACCGAATAAAGTTTATTCAAACTTTGATAAAAATCAGTATTGCTGGTACTGCCATTAGACACATTAATACATCAAAAAACAAATATATGTGAGCATTCTAGCCAGGGCAGTAAAGTGCAAGTGCCACCATGAGGGCAGTCTCAGTTGGAGCTTACAACCTCTTGAGAGACAGAGGCAGATTTTAACAGACACATCTTTGCCCAATCCTCATCATTGATTGCAAATACTGTGAAACGGCAAAGACAATGGCCCTCATTACGACCTCTGCTGTCTTTTTTGAAGTCCACTAAAGCCACTACAGCCAGCAGACTGCCAGTGTTGGCAGTCTGCTGACCGCTATATAACGTGTCCTGAAATGACTTCCGCCTGTCTATGGGTGGAAATCTGACTCTGTCGGCCTGGCCAGCACAGTTGAAGAGGTGGTTCAACCACCAGCACCACCATGCCAACAAGACTCCGCCCGCCGTATTATGATACATAATTCGACGTGGCAGAGTCCTGTATGGCGGTTAGGTGCTGGTGGTGGAAAACGCCAGGACTTATCCCTTCCTGGACGACCACCTCCCCGGGAAAGGTAAGTTGATCGTCCGAAAGGGGGAGGGTGTCGGGTGCATGTGTGTGCGTGTATGTGTGCCTGAATGTGTTTGCGTGAGTACTTGTCTGTGTGTGTGGAGGGCATGTGTGTGGATGAAGGGTGGTCGTGGTTGAGTGTGGATGAAAGGGGGGTGTGTGGATGAGTGTGGATGAAGGGGTGGGGTGTGTGTGCATGAGTGTAGATGAAGGGGGAGTGAATTAGGAGAGAGCTGTGTGCATGTATGCTGATGAGTGATGGGGGTGTGTGGACATGTGTGTGTGTATGTGCCGGAGACAGGAATTTGGATTCCTGTCACCGGGTACATGACCGCCATGCTTTTCATGGCCTCGTAATACGGCTGGCGGCATTAGGGCTGCTGCTGGCCCGTAGCTGCTCACCACTTGCCGCAACGGTGTGAGCGACTGGTGGGCCAGGCGGCATTGTGGCAGTTTGGCTGCAGCCAAATCGCCTATCTCATACCGTGGTGGTCTTCACCGCCGGGTCTGCGACGAGGAGACCACAGCCACGAGGCTGTTGTTCAAAAGACCGTCAGCCTCGTAATGAAGGCCACTATTTTGCCTTATGCCATATTTCAATAGTCAGAGTGCCTCTGCATATTGCCTAACACAAATTATGGCACTGAATAACTAACCGCCTTCTTTTCACTTTGAGGTAGGCTGGGTAGAAGAACAAGGTGTGTTCATCTGTTTCCTTGATGTCCCCATAAGAGGGGCAACCCTTCCCGAATGGATTGACTTTCCGAACCCACCTGTGAGTAAAAGAATAAAGGGTAGTGTTCTGGAGCAGAATTGGAGGTAGAATTTTCAGGCAGCCACAGATGCAATCTCATCCAGGAACTGCTCTGCCCGGAAGACATCCTTCAGCAAAAGGAAGGTGTCAGTCAGGTGCCTAAAGGGGGATTGTGCCTGCAGTAATTTTCTTCTATAATAACCATAGTTCCCCTTCATAGTTAACTTGTTAATAGACCCCTGGTGATAGGAAAAAAGCTCAGGAGAGGCCCAAACCTTCCTCCAGTAAAGGATTGGTTTCATGCCTATCCCTTTGCAGATTAATCTCAGCCCCACTTTAAGTCTAGGAGGGAGTGGAGGGGCTCTAACAAGGAGGGCCGTTAATTGGGGCAAAACGCGATTTTCAGCTACTGTTACAGCCGCAATAACCTTGTGACCCCAGAGCTCTACACCATAAAGGGCAGTCCCTTGAGTATGCTATTTGTAAATTTGCAACGCTGGTAGGATAGGACAAAATTGGGATCTGTGATACATATTAACCAGCCCCCCTAGTATGTTGCTCCAATTTGAGCTTACACCTTTCAATGTGGATATGCCAGTCTAGCTGCTCTGTAAGAATCAGCCCAAGATACTCAAAGGTGTGCTCTAGCTCCTTTTGCACTTGCAGTTTGCCACGAAGTAGATGAAAGTGGGCACCATGTGCAAGGTATAAAAGGAGGGCCAGAAACCAAATCAGTTTCCCTAACCAGGCTTGACTATAAGCAATGGGAAGGAGGATGAGTATTTTGGTTGATCTCTACAAGAGGAGGAGGAAGAGACAGGGATGTGTTTTCGGGTCAGGATTACCATTTTTGATCAAAGAGTGGAAGTTAAAATATAGGGTGAGAATGCACATTATATGGCCTTAGTAGCAAATTGGACTCACTTCTGGGTTGACGAAAAACAAAAAAAATCAAGCTATTGACACACATGCTCAAGTACTTTGGTTACTTTATATACTGGCTTGTCACATATATCACTCAGTTGTAGCTGCCGCAGGTGAGGTTCCACAGAATGCTTTTTCTAGATTTTTTTTATTTTCGTCAGTGCTATGTTATAATTTCAGTAACTGATCAACACAAAAGTAGATTTTTATAGAATTTCTCAATGTCCCAACACAATTGGTTGTATGGACCATGCACATGCTAATCTGTCCACCCTCGGCAACAGAGTATATTTATCTTATTGTAAAACTCCACTCTCAATGAGCATCCAGACTGTGTACAGTGCTGAAAGCATTATAATAGACTTGTGATACGCTACCACATGATTCATATATTTTCAGACACCGTCACTACTACAACCATTTGTCTAGAGGAGATTTTCGAGATTGTCTTAGTTTAGGTAAATAATTTATATGTATATTACATTTCAAAAATATTGTGAATTAGTTTTATCTTTATTTTTTTCATTTATGTAGGGCATAGTGCATATACTATGCAACCTTGGATACTTACCCCATGTCTAAATGCAACTTCATCTATAGAGCGGAGCTAAAACAGCATATATGGGAACAATGTTTGTAGTAGAACATACATTTGGACTACTGAAAATAGATTCAATTGTGGAGGACCTTTGCAATACGCCACAGAAACAACATGTAAAATCATAGCAGCCTGTGCTACTTTACATAATGTCAATACAAAAAAGGGCTTCCGACGGCCCAAGACAATGAAGACTTTTGTGATGAAGAAGAACATCCCTCACACACTCAACAAGGTTCAAACAACACTTTTAGGATAAGAGCATGCATTATGTAGTACTGTAATAGGAACAAAGTAAATGTTTTGAATGCAAAAACAAATGAAAATGTTTGTTTCATCACAGAAATTGCTTTAGAAAAAAATATAGCTACAAATTATAAACTTTTTTCAATGTTTCTTCTGGGCTTTTTATTTGTTGTTGCCTCTCAGTGGTGGATCTTCTCCTTATACTCTGTATGGTATGTACCTCAGTAACCAACACACTACAAATAGTAGATGCTTCTTCACTTTCAAGCAAAGCCTGAGTTGATTAGGCTCCACATGCTTGTAGTGTTTGTAAACCTTTTAGGCAGGGGCAGTGCCGCAGTTAGGGAGTTAGGGCATAGCCCTACTCATTATTTTGGCCCTCTCGCCCACCAATACACGTTGGTAAATTACATTACAAATATTTATTTTAAAGTGCTTCTGCAGCATGTAATTGATCAAGCACGTCTGGCTGAGGTGGGTCTTGGAGAAGCAAAGCCAGTCTGGGTCTGAGGGAGTGGGGCTTAAAACTGCAAGAATATTGCCAGTCAGACAGCCACACCAGTACTCATTCAGTAGCCAGTGCACCTATGTGGGCATGTCGGGTTGGACTACAGTCTTTCTCTGGCCAGCCTGACATGCGCACTAGGTATGTCTCAGAGTTTCGCAATGGTGCACATTGGTGAGCCGGTGTTTGACTCAAAGTCTGAGCTCCATTTGTCAGTAATGAGCAGTGAGGTTCCCGCCCCAGCCAATCCTGGTACAGCTGCAGTGTCAGGACTGGCTTTGACTGAGACGTGGCGGTGGCACCAAGGGCCTATAGACTTTGCAATGTGCACGTGATAAGAGACAATGCAGAGGTGGGAGGAGGCTGTTTCTCTCTCTTCCCTGGCCTTTTCGTGCAGCACGAGGAGAAATGGGCCACAACCATTGCTTGCTAATCCTAAGGCACGCATTTGAAACCTGACTTCAGTTTCAACTGGTAAATTTAATTAAACTGGTGGAATGATACATATGTGTACTCAGTACACATTACTGATAGTACCTGGCATGATATGCATATGAATTTAAGCACTTAAGGAAGGCTTTGGGCCAGTCCTGGTTTCCAGACAAGACAACTGACGAAGGTTTTAATGTGCGACACAACAACAGGCCTCGAGGCTCCCTTTGAGCTGCATCTCTGAGGCTCAGGAATGATCGAATTCCCCATTGAGAAATACTTCACCTAACTGCTGAAATCAAATGTATTATCTGCAAGGAGGCCGACACGGAGGCTGGCATATGCACATTGCACACAAATGTATGTGTAACCCCCAACGGCGCCAAATACTGTTTTTGTCTTTCTCCTCAGTAGAAAGACAAAAACAGTATTTAGTGCCGGTGGGCGTTACACTTATTTTTCAGTACTATAGTACTGTACTCCGACGCCACGCATCAGGCCTTACTGCTGTTGTTGGTGTGTCATGCGTTTCCTGGGACTGGTCTTTGTCAATGGGAATTTTGAATTGCATTCCCCATTGACAAATACTTCACACTTAAGTGCAATGCGCCACTGTCTCTTTGAGGAGGCAGAATCTGGGGGCAATTTGGCACATGCGCAAAAAAAGTATGTGTAACCCTTACTGGCGCCAAATACTGACAGACCCTTGTTGCTATTTTTGTGACGGTGCAGCCAGTGTTTCCATTCCCTGGTGACTGAAGAACTTGAATTACAGTGTTCTCCTTTGAGGATTACCAAACAACTTGACCGGGCCAGGATGTTTTCCACAGTTGGTGTGACCATGGGTGTGAGTTATCAATAGACAATGACCTGAATACATCATATATGTAAGTCTGGTAATGGGATTGGGAAGAAAATGTGGAATGTTAATAATCTTTTAAACAATGTGAAACTCAATACTGTCAATTTAATAGCACTTTCTAAGTCATCCAAAGTCAAGAACAATTATATATATTGTATACTTTTTCTTTAAAATCCACCTACAACACAACCTTGACTATGTGCTCATGCCCATGTTCTGCATTCAGCATTGCAACGTTAGCCAGGCTGTAGCCTACCCACAAGCAGGTTTGATCTCGGACTCTGGAGCTTGGAAGCTGTGAACATTTAGAAAACCTTTGCAAACTTCCCCAGAATTGTTCTTTAAGTTGGATCCGCCTACTCCTACATTGCAGCCCATGAAGCCCAGGCTGTTCCGTGATTGGTCTGTGAAATGCGTTGGTGAGGTGACTGGAGTAATTTCTTCTCATCTCAATCAGTTGACTAAATTGCACATGGAAGGGGCCAACAAATATTAATGAGCAGCTCCCCTTGTGCGAAATGATTTGTGTGTTTGTGCTGAACATGTTCCTTGATGATTCTAGCTACATTGCGCTCTAGGGTCTCCTTTGTTCTGTGCAAAAAAGGGGGGGTCGGTGTTATTCATGATAATGGTCCTGTGCTGTATTTGGGCTGGCAAATGGCTTACGTAAAGCCCTCGCAAACTGGTTTGCTGAAAGCAGGCGCTTTCAAATGTAAGCAGTAAAATTCAAGCAGCCATTTGTCAGGACATGAACAAAAAAGGAGGGCCTGGTAACAGATTCCATCTGTTGCCTTGTGCTATACTCTTTTCTAGTGTGATGTAATACGTGAAAAAGGAAATCTCAGGAGGCTCCACTTGACTTTGATGCACTGTGCCCTTGTGAACAGGCTACTGCAGTCTGCAGGGAGTTAGCAGGTATGTTAAGAAAATGCAAAAGGGGATTGTTACTTATGTAGCTACCTACGTCATTATCACATGAATTCTCTTGCTGATGTCATAACTACACTTTCACAAGGGCTTTATTAACCTTCTTGCTTTCTCAATTATGCTTGAAAATGCAACATTTTACTGTGGTTTTTAAAAAAGATTCTGAGAGGCAGAATGCCTCCACCCCCCAAATCACCCCTATGCTGGTCAGGCTCACTCACTGTGCTCGCCACCAGGCACTCATCCCAGATTTTTAAGCCCAACTACTTTCAAATGTCACCAGCCGCTACTGCTTTTAGGGTATTAGTTACTTGGTTCCATCTTTTAGTAACATTAAGCTTACATTGAGCCATTTAATTTTCTACTTTTACAGTCCTCCTAGAGAACATACAGGTTGCATTAGCTAATTTATCAATAGCACATTTGTGCCGATCTGCCCTACATCTAGCCTACCCTTGCATATTTTTAAGTACAAATCTTCTTCAACGTGTGACCCATTCGGAGATAGGATCAATTTTGATTTCTGACCATGACCCTGTTCTGACAGATCTTAAAATCTTAAATACACACAATCACGAATCAAGATGGCGGTTCAATAATTCCTTGCTCTCAGATAAAGCCTTTCTCACCATATTAGAATCCTTTGCTTTGAATGCCTTTGAACAGAATTACAATAGCAACACCTCCTCTAATTTTGTATGGGATGCTTTTAAGGCAGCATCCAGGGGGTTTATAATCAATTATGTTTCATCTAAGAAAACAATTAAGAGAAAAGAGATCACAGCGCTGTTAACTAATATCATGCACTTACAGCATGCTTATTATGCTTCCAAAATCAGCAAGAAAGATTTAGAAGTGCTGATTGCGATAAAGATACAGTTTAATAAAATATCTACTGAAAAAGCTTCTGGTGCGCTTCTTACACTTAATGCTCGCTATTATTGTGGTAAAAACAAAGCAGGTGCCTCGCTCTCTATTATTTAAAAGGTAGAAAGAAACAAAACATTATAAAGTCCATCACAAATTCCTTATGTACTGATAACGCGTCCCTTTATGGCAATTTTATACACATTAGGACTCGTTTTAGGCCGATGAATCTTTTGACCCAGTGGTGAGACACCGTAGAACGAGGTAACTGATCAATATGTCAAGCAATGTATCAATGATGTTATCAACATATATCACCACAATATACTTTACTTTGGATAAAGACATTGATTAAACTGTCGGCGCAACCATGACCTTTTCAGTCATGAATAACCACACCTTTAATTTAAGTTTTGTGAATTTTATTCCCTATTGATTACAATCTAGCAATAAGAGTATCAATCTCAAAACCAAGAAGCAAAAGAGCATAGTCACGATATGGCAACTGTGATAAGATTTCGACAATGCAAAGATCACGAACATAAGAGCACCAACGTAAGATAAACATAGGTTAGAATACATATAATAACGTATACATCTCAGTTCAGCACAGTACAATGTCAGTCTCGTCTATTTGCGTCAGCCAGGATGAATACCTACTCTAACCTCTAATTAGCATCAGCATGTTGGACTTCATGCAAAACAATTTAGAACACCAATTTGGGAAAACATCTAACTAAGGTCTCTATCCAAACATACAGCAGTTGGTACCAAGAAAAGAAAAGCAAACAGACAAATTACAATAGCATTGTCATAATTACCCTCCTCGGTATAAGTCAGCATACAGGATCAGTCTTCGTCTTCAGGACATCAGTTAGATCGCCAACAGTCAGCTTCGTCTAAAGGGACAGGGGACATTTCTCTCATGGGGAGGAGAAATGTAAAGGACAGTCTATGGATGAGGATATTTTTTTAAGTCTCAAGTCACCAAACAGAGTGACAGAGTTTCTGGATGCAATCGATATCATTCCCTACCTAATTCTGATGACCCTTCTCTGTCATGAGCTTTTATCCCTTTTTCACAATACATTCCCCCAAAATTCTATTGGATAATCATTATACCCCACTATCTTTAGCCTATCAAATTATACATTAGGTAATCCAAATTGTCACCCCACGATAAATTATAACGTTTTGATTGATCTTCATAATTGACGTCTTCGTAGGTCGCACATCCGGGGTTACTTCATTCTTTGGCACGTTCTTCAGGTCGAAAGTTCTCTTTTCCATGGCAAAACGTCCTTGAATGTTTCTAATATTGTTGCAAAACGTGTAAAACTTATACTAAAAAAGCTAGCATGCGGATGAGAAAAATTAGCATTGTTACATAAAGCGAAGAAGAGAACAAATGCTGGGTCATGGCCCTTTACGAGTCAGCACACTGGAAAACAGAAAAATATGCTTTAATATGAGAGCTACACAGCTAAGACTTTGGCTCACGCTAACTTAAGGCCTATGGGTTCTAATACAAATGCAATCTTCGTAGGTGTTAACATATTCATATAGTGGAAATAGTGCTTGTGGGATTACAAATGGTTGAGGGAACCACACTGGTCATTTACAGCACACAGTGTACAGTGAAGCCTTGACTAGAATAGTGATGGTTAATAATTAGTCCTTTGCTTCAGATTTAAGAAATGGAAGTCTTCTGTATGATCCAACTTATGTAGGGAGAGGCAAGCGGAGTGCTAAAGATCATATCCCTTTGTCGAAAGACCTGCTCCAAGGGCTGGGAAAGTTTGAGGTGTGTCATTCCTTGTGGAGTGATTATTATCTGATTATAATTGAGTTAACCATTGTACTTAAAGCCCCTCTGACTCAAGGGAAGATCCGCCCTTAACTTTTAGTTTAAACAAAGGCGTCTAGAGGAAATGGCAAGATGTTTATGCTAATAAAGCATTGTCAGAAGTAGTTGCCAATAATCTGAGAGAGGTAAATACATGTTTAATAGATGACCCTGACGCCACTGTCTGTTTTCATGTGACCAAAATGTGTACTTTCATTTTAGACATGTTAGTGATAGAGAACCCTCATAGGGAGGGACCCCACCAATGCTTGGTTAAATTCAGAGTGTACAAACAGCCTAACAGTCCTAAAACAAGCTACCAACATTTTTCCTCGAGATCCAATCGTGGTGCAAGCAACTAGAAGAAATTATGAAATGGCTATTGAGAAAAGAAAGTGAGAGATTAGAGCAAATACTTGGGATGAACTGGAATGTGCTGCTGCTTTGAAAGACAATAGGGCATTTTGGGAAGATGTTAATAGGACTTTCTTTACCGAAAATAACCCATCAGGGATAGACTGCCATACAATGGAGCAGGAGTGGGTTTTTCATTTTTTTTAAATATTCAAAGAAATATTGTCTGACCTCGTGTTGCCCCCTGCGAGATGCTCTGTCCCATTATTGGTGCTTAAAAAGTTCAGCAAATCTATCCCTGTGTGGCAAGTGCCGGCCAACTCTGTTTTGCGACAGGAAAGGCATCGAGTCCGGATGTGGTCCCATGTGAACGTTTTAAGCATAATCTTGATCTGTGGGCTCCTCTGATGACTATTTTTTTTAGGTCTCTGATAATGGAGGTGAACCTGGAATCGTGGAAACAGTCAGACACTGTCCCTATTTACAAAATAGGAGATAATTCTGTTCCCTCTAATTATCATCCCATTCATCGCTGAAGATTTTTGGCAGTGTTATTTTGGGGAAATTGGAAACTGTGGCGGAAGATAGCTCACGGATGCGCAATTAGGTTTTCTCCTAGGTTAGGGTACAACAGAGAAAGCATTAAATCCTTCCCTGAACCTAGACAAATACGTAAAAGCCAGGGGAGGTGCCATTCATATGGCTTTCATGGACCTCTCCTGCGCTTTTGACTTAGTGGAAAAGGTCAAACTTTGGGATATTATGAGCTTAGTGGGTATTGATCTTCAAATATTGTCTGTTCTGAAAAATTTACATCAAGGCAATAATATGAGAATGGGTACTCCCAGTCGGGTGACTTGACACCCCCCCAATCCAGTCACTCACAGGGTAAGACAGGTCTGCATTTTGGCCCATTGTTTATTTTTATTTTCTATTAATGCTTTGGATTCCTTTTTAAGTACTGTACTTCGGACGTGCCCAAATTAGGCTCGCTATTATTTTCCGTCCTTCTGTAGGAGGATGATACTGTCCTTTCAGCCTGTACAGCTAATGGCTTCCAGGCGCTTTTAGGTGGGTTTCTTCATTTCATGCAGGAGATTAATCTTAAGGTTAATAATGACAAATTTGTTATCCTAATTTGCAGGCCAAAAAACACCTGCTCAAAAAATGGCAGCTTGGGTGACACACCGATCCAAAAACGTAAGCATTTTAGTTATTTGGGCATTTTTTATTGACGCAAATCTGCCGTGGGGCTAATTGCTTTAACAGAGGTCACAAAAAATGGAGGTGGGGTGCGAAAATCTATTTAGGTTCTCAAAGAAATTAGGCCATAAACTCCAAAAGAGTTGGTTCAGATATATAAAAGTAAATGTCTTTCTGCAAGTACATAGAATGTGGGGCTATAAATTACCAATACCCCTTCAGGGATTAGAAATTAAGTTCTTGAGCAGACTCCTAGGGCTCCTCAGATCCACTTTAATTTTCATTTACCATTGTGAAGTGGGGTTAGGGTTCCTAGAAGATCTGGTGGGACTAGCACCCATTTTGTTATTGGTTAAAATGTGGTGTTCTCCAGAGTTTATTTTTACTCCTAAAATCCTGGAGAATTGCCCTAAACAAAGTAAGTCCTCAGCCATCCCGTGGATTTCTTATGCAAAGTGTACACTGAGTGATTTAAGTCTGAGATATCTCTTGGATACTCCCGAGACAATCAGCTTAAGCACCACGGCCCACGTTAAGTAACTGTATTTTGCCCACAGTGACAGATTGGGACTAACAAAAGTGGCTGATATGTCTTCAGTGCACTTGTACATACTGATTTCAATATGTTTTGATACGGAGGACTATTTGACGTGGATGAGGAGTTCAGAACACAGGTTCTATTTGAGGCAGCTCAGAGCCAACACAATTCATTTTTTAGGTGCTCTCCTAGTTGTGGGGCTATGGTTTACCTCATTACCCTGTTGATTATGTGATGGGGGTCTCTAAATAGTCTACTATGCACTTTATGGTGTTTTGCACACTGTACTCTGTTTTTAGAAAGCAGTTTTTATGTCCTATTTTTAGAGAGAAACATCTTAGAACACATTTTGAGGGTTTATTGACTGTACAGTGTTTAGAGTCTCCACAATATGTCTTGCACTTTTGAATTGTATTATTCGGGCTTTGAGACTAAGGAGAAAATATTCCCCATGATTTATGATAAGGGGTTGGTTAAACTACTATTGGATTCACTATAAAATGTTTTATAACTCTGTTGTGATGATTTCATTTGTGTTTTTTAAATACTGTGCTTTCATGGTCACTTATGAGACCGAATAAAGTTTATTCAAACTTTGATAAAAATCAGTATTGCTGGTACTGCCATTAGACACATTAATACATAAAAAAACAAATATATGTGAGCATTCTAGCCAGGGCATTAAAGTGCAAGTGCCACCATGAGGGCAGTCTCAGTTGGAGCTTCCAACCTCTTGAGAGACAGAGGCAGATTTTAACAGACACATCTTTGCCCAATCCTCATCATTGATTGCAAATACTGTGAAACGGCAAAGACAATGGCCCTCATTACGACCTCTGCTGTCTTTTTTGAAGTCCGCTAAAGCCACTACAGCCAGCAGACTGCCAGTGTTGGCAGTCTGCTGACCGCTATATAACGAGTCCTGAAATGACTTCCGCCTGTCTATGGGTGGAAATCTGACTCTGTCGGCCTGGCCAGCAGAGTTGAAGAGGTGGTTCAACCACCAGCACCACCACGCCAACAAGACTCCGCCCGCCGTATTATGATACATAATTCGACGTGGCAGAGTCCTGTATGGCGGTTCGGTGCTGGTGGTGGAAAACGCCAGGACTTATCCCTTCCTGGACGACCACCTCCCCGGGAAAGGTAAGTTGATCGTCCGAAAGGGGGAGGGTGTCGGGTGCATGTGTGTGTATGTGTGCCTGAATGTGTTTGCGTGAGTACTTGTCTGTGTGTGTGGAGGGCATGTGTGTGGATGAAGGGTGGTCGTGGTTGAGTGTGGATGAAAGGGGGGTGTGTGGATGAGTGTGGATGAAGGGGTGGGGTGTGTGTGCATGAGTGTAGATGAAGGGGGTGTGAATTAGGAGAGAGCTGTGTGCATGTATGCTGATGAGTGATGGGGGTGTGTGGACATGTGTGTGTGTATGTGCCGGAGACAGGAATTTGGATTCCTGTCACTGGGTACGTGACCGCCATGCTTTTCATGGCCTCGTAATACGGCTGGCGGCATTAGGGCTGCTGCTGGCCCGTAGCTGCTCACCACTTGCCGCGACGGTGTGAGCGACTGGTGGGCCAGGCGGCATTGTGGCAGTTTGGCTGCAGCCAAATCGCCTATCTCATACCGTGGTCGTCTTCACCGCCGGGTCCGCGACGAGGAGACCACAGCCACGAGGCTGTTGTTCAAAAGACCGTCAGCCTCGTAATGAAGGCCACTATTTTGCCTTATGCCATATTTCAATAGTCAGAGTGCCTCTGCATATTGCCTAACACAAATTATGGCACTGAATAACTAACCGCCTTCTTTTCACTTTGAGGTAGGCTGGGTAGAAGAACAAGGTGTGTTCATCTGTTTCCTTGATGTCCCCATAAGAGGGGCAACCCTTCCCGAATGGATTGACTTTCCGAACCCACCTGTGAGTAAAAGAATAAAGGGTAGTGTTCTGGAGCAGAATTGGAGGTAGAATTTTCAGGCAGCCACAGATGCAATCTCATCCAGGAACTGCTCTGCCCGGAAGACATCCTTCAGCAAAAGGAAGGTGTCAGTCAGGTGCCCAAAGGGGGATTGTGCCTGCAGTAATTTTCTTCTATAATAACCATAGTTCCCCTTCATAGTTAACTTGTTAATAGACCCCTGGTGATAGGAAAAAAGCTCAGGAGAGGCCCAAACCTTCCTCCAGTAAAGGATTGGTTTCATGCCTATCCCTTTGCAGATTAATCTCAGCCCCACTTTAAGTCTAGGAGGGAGTGGAGGGGCTCTAACAAGGAGGGCCGTTAATTGGGGCAAAACGCGATTTTCAGCTACTGTTACAGCCGCAATAACCTTGTGACCCCAGAGCTCTACACCATAAAGGGCAGTCCCTTGAGTATGCTATTTGTAAATTTGCAACGCTGGTAGGATAGGACAAAATTGGGATCTGTGATACATATTAACCAGCCCCCCTAGTATGTTGCTCCAATTTGAGCTTACACCTTTCAATGTGGATATGCCAGTCTAGCTGCTCTGTAAGAATCAGCCCAAGATACTCAAAGGTGTGCACTAGCTCCTTTTGCACTTGCAGTTTGCCACCAAGTAGATGAAAGTGGGCACCATGTGCAAGGTATAAAAGGAGGGCCAGAAACCAAATCAGTTTCCCTAACCAGGCTTGACTATAAGCAATGGGAAGGAGGATGAGTATTTTGGTTGATCTCTACAAGAGGAGGAGGAAGAGACAGGGATGTGTTTTCGGGTCAGGATTACCATTTTTGATCAAAGAGTGGAAGTTAAAATATAGGGTGAGAATGCACATTATATGGCCTTAGTAGCAAATTGGACTCACTTCTGGGTTGACGAAAAACAAAAAAAATCAAGCTATTGACACACATGCTCAAGTACTTTGGTTACTTTATATACTGGCTTGTCACATATATCACTCAGTTGTAGCTGCCGCAGGTGAGGTTCCACAGAATGCTTTTTCTAGATTTTTTTTATTTTCGTCAGTGCTATGTTATAATTTCAGTAACTGATCAACACAAAAGTAGATTTTTATAGAATTTCTCAATGTCCCAACACAATTGGTTGTATGGACCATGCACATGCTAATCTGTCCACCCTCGGCAACAGAGTATATTTATCTTATTGTAAAACTCCACTCTCACTGAGCATCCAGACTGTGTAGAGTGCTGAAAGCATTATAATAGACTTGTGATACGCTACCACATGATTCATATATTTTCAGACACCGTCACTACTACAACCATTTGTCTAGAGGAGATTTTCGAGATTGTCTTAGTTTAGGTAAATAATTTATATGTATATTACATTTCAAAAATATTGTGAATTAGTTTTATCTTTATTTTTTTCATTTATGTAGGGCATAGTGCATATACTATGCAACCTTGGATACTTACCCCATGTCTAAATGCAACTTCATCTATAGAGCGGAGCTAAAACAGCATATATGGGAACAATGTTTGTAGTAGAACATACATTTGGACTACTGAAAATAGATTCAATTGTGGAGGACCTTTGCAATACGCCACAGAAACAACATGTAAAATCATAGCAGCCTGTGCTACTTTACATAATGTCAATACAAAAAAGGGCTTCCGACGGCCCAAGACAATGAAGACTTTTGTGATGAAGAAGAACATCCCTCACACACTCAACAAGGTTCAAACAACACTTTTAGGATAAGAGCATGCATTATGTAGTACTGTAATAGGAACAAAGTAAATGTTTTGAATGCAAAAACAAATGAAAATGTTTGTTTCATCACAGAAATTGCTTAAGAAAAAAATATAGCTACAAATTATAAACTTTTTTCAATGTTTCTTCTGGGCTTTTTATTTGTTGTTGCCTCTCAGTGGTGGATCTTCTCCTTATACTCTGTATGGTATGTACCTCAGTAACCAACACACTACAAATAGTAGATGCTTCTTCACTTTCAAGCAAAGCCTGAGTTGATTAGGCTCCACATGCTTGTAGTGTTTGTAAACCTTTTAGGCAGGGGCAGTGCCGCAGTTAGGGAGTTAGGGCATAGCCCTACTCATTATTTTGGCCCTCTCGCCCACCAATACACGTTGATAAATTACATTACAAATATTTATTTTAAAGTGCTTCTGCAGCATGTAATTGATCAAGCACGTCTGGCTGAGGTGGGTCTTGGAGAAGCAAAGCCAGTCTGGGTCTGAGGGAGTGGGGCTTAAAACTGCAAGAATATTGCCAGTCAGACAGCCACACCAGTACTCATTCAGTAGCCAGTGCACCTATGTGGGCATGTCGGGTTGGACTACAGTCTTTCTCTGGCCAGCCTGACATGCGCACTAGGTATGTCTCAGAGTTTCGCAATGGTGCACATTGGTGAGCCGGTGTTTGACTCAAAGTCTGAGCTCCATTTGTCAGTAATGAGCAGTGAGGTTCCCGCCCCAGCCAATCCTGGTACAGCTGCACTGTCAGGACTGGCTTTGACTGAGACGTGGCGGTGGCACCAAGGGCCTATAGACTTTGCAATGTGCACGTGATAAGAGACAATGCAGAGGTGGGAGGAGGCTGTTTCTCTCTCTTCCCTGGCCTTTTCGTGCAGCACGAGGAGAAATGGGCCACAACCATTGCTTGCTAATCCTAAGGCACGCATTTGAAACCTGACTTCAGTTTCAACTGGTAAATTTAATTAAACTGGTGGAATGATACATATGTGTACTCAGTACACATTACTGATAGTACCTGGCATGATATGCATATGAATTTAAGCACTTAAGGAAGGCTTTGGGCCAGTCCTGGTTTCCAGACTAGACAACTGACGAAGGTTTTAATGTGCGACACAACAACAGGCCTCGAGGCTCCCTTTGAGCTGCATCTCTGAGGCTCAGGAATGATCGAATTCCCCATTGAGAAATACTTCACCTAACTGCTGAAATCAAATGTATTATCTGCAAGGAGGCCGACACGGAGGCTGGCATATGCACATTGCACACAAATGTATGTGTAACCCCCAACGGCGCCAAATACTGTTTTTGTCTTTCTCCTCAGTAGAAAGACAAAAACAGTATTTAGTGCCGGTGGGCGTTACACTTATTTTTCAGTACTATAGTACTGTACTCCGACGCCACGCATCAGGCCTTACTGCTGTTGTTGGTGTGTCATGCGTTTCCTGGGACTGGTCTTTGTCAATGGGAATTTTGAATTGCATTCCCCATTGACAAATACTTCACACTTAAGTGCAATGCGCCACTGTCTCTTTGAGGAGGCAGAATCTGGGGGCAATTTGGCACATGCGCAAAAAAAGTATGTGTAACCCTTACTGGCGCCAAATACTGACAGACCCTTGTTGCTATTTTTGTGACGGTGCAGCCAGTGTTTCCATTCCCTGGTGACTGAAGAACTTGAATTACAGTGTTCTCCTTTGAGGATTACCAAACAACTTGACCGGGCCAGGATGTTTTCCACAGTTGGTGTGACCATGGGTGTGAGTTATCAATAGACAATGACCTGAATACATCATATATGTAAGTCTGGTAATGGGATTGGGAAGAAAATGTGGAATGTTAATAATCTTTTAAACAATGTGAAACTCAATACTGTCAATTTAATAGCACTTTCTAAGTCATCCAAAGTCAAGAACAATTATATATATACTTTTTCTTTAAAATCCACCTACAACACAACCTTGACTATGTGCTCATGCCCATGTTCTGCATTCAGCATTGCAACGTTAGCCAGGCTGTAGCCTACCCACAAGCAGGTTTGATCTCGGACTCTGGAGCTTGGAAGCTGTGAACATTTAGAAAACCTTTGCAAACTTCCCCAGAATTGTTCTTTAAGTTGGATCCGGCTACTCCTACATTGCAGCCCATGAAGCCCAGGCTGTTCCGTGATTGGTCTGTGAAATGCGTTGGTGAGGTGACTGGAGTAATTTCTTCTCATCTCAATCAGTTGACTAAATTGCACATGGAAGGGGCCAACAAATATTAATGAGCAGCTCCCCTTGTGCGAAATGATTTGTGTGTTTGTGCTGAACATGTTCCTTGATGATTCTAGCTACATTGCGCTCTAGGGTCTCCTTTGTTCTGTGCAAAAAAGGGGGGGTCGGTGTTATTCATGATAATGGTCCCTCAGCCCTGTGTGTTGTATTTGGGCTGGCAAATGGCTTACGTAAAGCCCTCGCAAACTGGTTTGCTAAAAGCAGGCGCTTTCAAATGTAAGCAGTAAAATTCAAGCAGCCATTTGTCAGGACATGAACAAAAAAGGAGGGCCTGGTAACAGATTCCATCTGTTGCCTTGTGCTATACTCTTTTCTAGTGTGATGTAATACGTGAAAAAGGAAATCTCAGGAGGCTCCACTTGACTTTGATGCACTGTGCCCTTGTGAACAGGCTACTGCAGTCTGCAGGGAGTTAGCAGGTATGTTAAGAAAATGCAAAAGGGGATTGTTACTTATGTAGCTACCTACGTCATTATCACATGAATTCTCTTGCTGATGTCATAACTACACTTTCACAAGGGCTTTATTAACCTTCTTGCTTTCTCAATTATGCTTGAAAATGCAACATTTTACTGTGGTTTTTAAAAAAGATTCTGAGAGGCAGAATGCCTCCACCCCCCAAATCACCCCTATGCTGGTCAGGCTCACTCACTGTGCTCGCCACCAGGCACTCATCACAGATTTTTAAGCCCAACTACTTTCAAATGTCACCAGCCGCTACTGCTTTTAGGGTATTAGTTACTTGGTTCCATCTTTTAGTAACATTAAGCTTACATTGAGCCATTTAATTTTCTACTTTTACAGTCCTCCTAGAGAACATACAGGTTGCATTAGCTAATTTATCAATAGCACATTTGTGCCGATCTGCCCTACATCTAGCCTACCCTTGCATATTTTTAAGTACAAATCTTCTTCAACGTGTGACCCATTCGGAGATAGGATCAATTTTGATTTCTGACCATGACCCTGTTCTGACAGATCTTAAAATCTTAAATACACACAATCACGAATCAAGATGGCGGTTCAATAATTCCTTGCTCTCAGATAAAGCCTTTCTCACCATATTAGAATCCTTTGCTTTGAATGCCTTTGAACAGAATTACAATAGCAACACCTCCTCTAATTTTGTATGGGATGCTTTTAAGGCAGCATCCAGGGGGTTTATAATCAATTATGTTTCATCTAAGAAAACAATTAAGAGAAAAGAGATCACAGCGCTGTTAACTAATATCATGCACTTACAGCATGCTTATTATGCTTCCAAAATCAGCAAGAAAGATTTAGAAGTGCTGATTGCGATAAAGATACAGTTTAATAAAATATCTACTGAAAAAGCTTCTGGTGCGCTTCTTACACTTAATGCTCGCTATTATTGTGGTAAAAACAAAGCAGGTGCCTTGCTCTCTATTATTTAAAAGGTAGAAAGAAACAAAACATTATAAAGTCCATCACAAATTCCTTATGTACTGATAACGCGTCCCTTTATGGCAATTTTATACACATTAGGACTCGTTTTAGGCCGATGAATCTTTTGACCCGGTGGTGAGACACCGTAGAACGAGGTAACTGATCAATATGTCAAGCAATATATCAATGATGTTATCAACATATATCACCACAATATACTTTACTTTGGATAAAGACATTGATTAAACTGTCGGCGCAACCATGACCTTTTCAGTCATGAATAACCACACCTTTAATTTAAGTTTTGTGAATTTTATTCCCTATTGATTACAATCTAGCAATAAGAGTATCAATCTCAAAACCAAGAAGCAAAAGAGCATAGTCACGATATGGCAACTATGATAAGATTTCGACAATGCAAAGATCACGAACATAAGAGCACCAACGTAAGATAAACATAGGTTAGAATACATATAATAACGTATACATCTCAGTTCAGCACAGTACAATGTCAGTCTCGTCTATTTGCGTCAGCCAGGATGAATACCTACTCTAACCTCTAATTAGCATCAGCATGTTGGACTTCATGCAAAACAATTTAGAACACCAATTTGGGAAAACATCTAACTAAGGTCTCTATCCAAACATACAGCAGTTGGTACCTAGAAAAGAAAAGCAAACAGACAAATTACAATAGCATTGTCATAATTACCCTCCTCGGTATAAGTCAGCATACAGGATCAGTCTTCGTCTTCAGGACATCAGTTAGATCGCCAACAGTCAGCTTCGTCTAAAGGGACAGGGGACATTTCTCTCATGGGGAGGAGAAATGTAAAGGACAGTCTATGGATGAGGATATTTTTTTAAGTCTCAAGTCACCAAACAGAGTGACAGAGTTTCTGGATGCAATCGATATCATTCCCTACCTAATTCTGATGACCCTTCTCTGTCATGAGCTTTTATCCCTTTTTCACAATACATTCCCCCAAAATTCTATTGGATAATCATTATACCCCACTATCTTTAGCCTATCAAATTATACATTAGGTAATCCAAATTGTCACCCCACGATAAATTATAACGTTTTGATTGATCTTCATAATTGACGTCTTCGTAGGTCGCACATCCGGGGTTACTTCATTCTTTGGCACGTTCTTCAGGTCGAAAGTTCTCTTTTCCATGGCAAAACGTCCTTGAATGTTTCTAATATTGTTGCAAAACGTATAAAACTTATACTAAAAAAGCTAGCATGCGGATGAGAAAAATTAGCATTGTTACATAAAGCGAAGAAGAGAACAAATGCTGGGTCATGGCCCTTTACGAGTCAGCACACTGGAAAACAGAAAAATATGCTTTAATATGAGAGCTACACAGCTAAGACTTCGGCTCACGCTAACTTAAGGCCTATGGGTTCTAATACAAATGCAATCTTCGTAGGTGTTAACATATTCATATAGTGGAAATAGTGCTTGTGGGATTACAAATGGTCGAGGGAACCACACTGGTCATTTACAGCACACAGTGTACAGTGAAGCCTTGACTAGAATAGTGATGGTTAATAATTAGTCCTTTGCTTCAGATTTAAGAAATGGAAGTCTTCTGTATGATCCAACTTATGTAGGGAGAGGCAAGCGGAGTGCTAAAGATCATATCCCTTTGTCGAAAGACCTGCTCCAAGGGCTGGGAAAGTTTGAGGTGTGTCATTCCTTGTGGAGTGATTATTATCTGATTATAATTGAGTTAACCATTGTACTTAAAGCCCCTCTGACTCAAGGGAAGATCCGCCCTTAACTTTTAGTTTAAACAAAGGCGTCTAGAGGAAATGGCAAGATGTTTATGCTAATAAAGCATTGTCAGAAGTAGTTGCCAATAATCTGAGAGAGGTAAATACATGTTTAATAGATGACCCTGACGCCACTGTCTGTTTTCATGTGACCAAAATGTGTACTTTCATTTTAGACATGTTAGTGATAGAGAACCCTCATAGGGAGGGACCCCACCAATGCTTGGTTAAATTCAGAGTGTACAAACAGCCTAACAGTCCTAAAACAAGCTACCAACATTTTTCCTCGAGATCCAATCGTGGTGCAAGCAACTAGAAGAAATTATGAAATGGCTATTGAGAAAAGAAAGTGAGAGATTAGAGCAAATACTTGGGATGAACTGGAATGTGCTGCTGCTTTGAAAGACAATAGGGCATTTTGGGAAGATGTTAATAGGACTTTCTTTACCGAAAATAACCCATCAGGGATAGACTGCCATACAATGGAGCAGGAGTGGGTTTTTCATTTTTTTTAAATATTCAAAGAAATATTGTCTGACCTCGTGTTGCCCCCTGCGAGATGCTCTGTCCCATTATTGGTGCTTAAAAAGTTCAGCAAATGTATCCCTGTGTGGCAAGTGCCGGCCAACTCTGTTTTGCGACAGGAAAGGCATCGAGTCCGGATGTGGTCCCATGTGAACGTTTTAAGCATAATCTTGATCTGTGGGCTCCTCTGATTACTATTTTTTTTAGGTCTCTGATAATGGAGGTGAACCTGGAATCGTGGAAATAGTCAGACACTGTCCCTATTTACAAAATAGGAGATAATTCTGTTCCCTCTAATTATCATCCCATTCATCGCTGAAGATTTTTGGCAGTGTTATTTTGGGGAAATTGGAAACTGTGGCGGAAGATAGCTCACGGATGCGCAATTAGGTTTTCTCCTAGGTTAGGGTACAACAGAGAAAGCATTAAATCCTTCCCTCAACCTAGACAAATACGTAAAAGCCAGGGGAGGTGCCATTCATATGGCTTTCATGGACCTCTCCTGCGCTTTTGACTTAGTGGAAAAGGTCAAACTTTGGGATATTATGAGCTTAGTGGGTATTGATCTTCAATTATTGTCTGTTCTGAAAAATTTACATCAAGGCAATTATATGAGAATGGGTACTCCCAGTCGGGTGACTTGACACCCCCCCAATCCAGTCACTCACAGGGTAAGACAGGTCTGCATTTTGGCCCATTGTTTATTTTTATTTTCTATTAATGCTTTGGATTCCTTTTTAAGTACTGTACTTCGGACGTGCCCAAATTAGGCTCGCTATTATTTTCCGTCCTTCTGTACGAGGATGATACTGTCCTTTCAGCCTGTACAGCTAATGGCTTCCAGGTGCTTTTAGGTGGGTTTCTTCATTTCATGCAGGAGATTAATCTTAAGGTTAATAATGACAAATTTGTTATCCTAATTTGCAGGCCAAAAAACACCTGCTCAAAAAATGGCAGCTTGGGTGACACACCGATCCAAAAACGTAAGCATTTTAGTTATTTGGGCATTTTTTATTGACGCAAATCTGCCGTGGGGCTAATTGCTTTAACAGAGGTCACAAAAAATGGAGGTGGGGTGCGAAAATCTATTTAGGTTCTCAAAGAAATTAGGCCATAAACTCCAAAAGAGTTGGTTCAGATATATAAAAGTAAATGTCTTTCTGCAAGTACATAGAATGTGGGGCTATAAATTACCAATACCCCTTCAGGGATTAGAAATTAAGTTCTTGAGCAGACTCCTAGGGCTCCTCAGATCCACTTTAATTTTCATTTACCATTGTGAAGTGGGGTTAGGGTTCCTAGAAGATCTGGTGGGACTAGCACCCATTTTGTTATGGGTTAAAATGTGGTGTTCTCCAGAGTTTATTTTTACTCCTAAAATCCTGGAGAATTGCCCTAAACAAAGTAAGTCCTCAGCCATCCCGTGGATTTCTTATGCAAAGTGTACACTGAGTGATTTAAGTCTGAGATATCTCTTGGATACTCCCGAGACAATCAGCTTAAGCACCACGGCCCACGTTAAGTAACTGTATTTTGCCCACAGTGACAGATTGAGACTAACAAAAGTGGCTGATATGTCTTCAGTGCACTTGTACATACTGATTTCAATATGTTTTGATACGGAGGACTATTTGACGTGGATGAGGAGTTCAGAACACAGGTTCTATTTGAGGCAGCTCAGAGCCAACACAATTCATTTTTTAGGTGCTCTCCTAGTTGTGGGGCTATGGTTTACCTCATTACCCTGTTGATTATGTGATGGGGGTCTCTAAATAGTCTACTATGCACTTTATGGTGTTTTGCACACTGTACTCTGTTTTTAGAAAGCAGTGTTTATGTCCTATTTTTAGAGAGAAACATCTTAGAACACATTTTGAGGGTTTATTGACTGTACAGTGTTTAGAGTCTCCAAAATATGTCTTGCACTTTTGAATTGTATTATTCCGGCTTTGAGACTAAGGAGAAAATATTCCCCATGATTTATGATAAGGGGTTGGTTAAACTACTATTGGATTCACTATAAAATGTTTTATAACTCTGTTGTGATGATTTCATTTGTGTTTTTTAAATACTGTGCTTCATGGTCACTTATGAGACCGAATAAAGTTTATTCAAACTTTGATAAAAATCAGTATTGCTGGTACTGCCATTAGACACATTAATACATCAAAAAAAATATATATGTGAGCATTCTAGCCAGGGCAGTAAAGTGCAAGTGCCACCATGAGGGCAGTCTCAGTTGGAGCTTCCAACCTCTTGAGAGACAGAGGCAGATTTTAACACACACATCTTTGCCCAATCCTCATCATTGATTGCAAATACTGTGAAACGGCAAAGACAATGGCCCTCATTACGACCTCTGCTGTCTTTTTTGAAGTCCGCTAAAGCCACTACAGCCAGCAGACTGCCAGTGTTGGCAGTCTGCTGACCGCTATATAACGAGTCCTGAAATGACTTCCGCCTGTCTATGGGTGGAAATCTGACTCTGTCAGCCTGGCCAGCAGAGTTGAAGAGGTGGTTCAACCACCAGCACCACCACGCCAACAAGACTCCGCCCGCCGTATTATGATACATAATTCGACGTGGCAGAGTCCTGTATGGCGGTTCGGTGCTGGTGGTGGAAAACGCCAGGACTAATCCCTTCCTGGACGACCACCTCCCCGGGAAAGGTAAGTTGATCGTCCGAAAGGGGGAGGGTGTCGGGTGCATGTGTGTGTATGTGTGCCTGAATGTGTTTGCGTGAGTACTTGTCTGTGTGTGTGGAGGGCATGTGTGTGGATGAAGGGTGGTCGTGGTTGAGTGTGGATGAAAGGGGGGTGTGTGGATGAGTGTGGATGAAGGGGCGGGGTGTGTGTGCATGAGTGTAGATGAAGGGGGTGTGAATTAGGAGAGAGCTGTGTGCATGTATGCTGATGAGTGATGGGGGTGTGTGGACATGTGTGTGTGTATGTGCCGGAGACAGGAATTTGGATTCCTGTCACCGGGTACGTGACCGCCATGCTTTTCATGGCCTCGTAATACGGCTGGCGGCATTAGGGCTGCTGCTGGCCCGTAGCTGCTCACCACTTGCCGCGACGGTGTGAGCGACTGGTGGGCCAGGCGGCATTGTGGCAGTTTGGCTGCAGCCAAATCGCCTATCTCATACCGTGGTCGTCTTCACCGCCGGGTCCGCGACGAGGAGACCACAGCCACGAGGCTGTTGTTCAAAAGACCGTCAGCCTCGTAATGAAGGCCACTATTTTGCCTTATGCCATATTTCAATAGTCAGAGTGCCTCTGCATATTGCCTAACACAAATTATGGCACTGAATAACTAACCGCCTTCTTTTCACTTTGAGGTAGGCTGGGTAGAAGAACAAGTTGTGTTCATCTGTTTCCTTGATGTCCCCATAAGAGGGGCAACCCTTCCCGAATGGATTGACTTTCCGAACCCACCTGTGAGTAAAAGAATAAAGGGTAGTGTTCTGGAGCAGAATTGGAGGTAGAATTTTCAGGCAGCCACAGATGCAATCTCATCCAGGAACTGCTCTGCCCGGAAGACATCCTTCAGCAAAAGGAAGGTGTCAGTCAGGTGCCCAAAGGGGGATTGTGCCTGCAGTAATTTTCTTCTATAATAACCAAAGTTCCCCTTCATAGTTAACTTGTTAATAGACCCCTGGTGATAGGAAAAAAGCTCAGGAGAGGCCCAAACCTTCCTCCAGTAAAGGATTGGTTTCATGCCTATCCCTTTGCAGATTAATCTCAGCCCCACTTTAAGTCTAGGAGGGAGTGGAGGGGCTCTAACAAGGAGGGCCGTTAATTGGGGCAAAACGCGATTTTCAGCTACTGTTACAGCCGCAATAACCTTGTGACCCCAGAGCTCTACACCATAAAGGGCAGTCCCTTGAGTATGCTATTTGTAAATTTGCAACGCTGGTAGGATAGGACAAAATTGGGATCTGTGATACATATTAACCAGCCCCCCTATTATGTTGCTCCAATTTGAGCTTACACCTTTCAATGTGGATATGCCAGTCTAGCTGCTCTGTAAGAATCAGCCCAAGATACTCAAAGGTGTGCACTAGCTCCTTTTGCACTTGCAGTTTGCCACCAAGTAGATGAAAGTGGGCACCATGTGCAAGGTATAAAAGGAGGGCCAGAAACCAAATCAGTTTCCCTAACCAGGCTTGACTATAAGCAATGGGAAGGAGGATGAGTATTTTGGTTGATCTCTACAAGAGGAGGAGGAAGAGACAGGGATGTGTTTTCGGGTCAGGATTACCATTTTTGATCAAAGAGTGGAATTTAAAATATAGGGTGAGAATGCACATTATATGGCCTTAGTAGCAAATTGGACTCACTTCTGGGTTGACGAAAAACAAAAAAAATCAAGCTATTGACACACATGCTCAAGTACTTTGGTTACTTTATATACTGGCTTGTCACATATATCACTCAGTTGTAGCTGCCGCAGGTGAGGTTCCACAGAATGCTTTTTCTAGATTTTTTTTATTTTCGTCAGTGCTATGTTATAATTTCAGTAACTGATCAACACAAAAGTAGATTTTTATAGAATTTCTCAATGTCCCGACACAATTGGTTGTATGGACCATGCACATGCTAATCTGTCCACCCTCGGCAACAGAGTATATTTATCTTATTGTAAAACTCCACTCTCAATGAGCATCCAGACTGTGTACGGTGCTGAAAGCATTATAATAGACTTGTGATACGCTACCACATGATTCATATATTTTCAGACACCGTCACTACTACAACCATTTGTCTAGAGGAGATTTTCGAGATTGTCTTAGTTTAGGTAAATAATTTATATGTATATTACATTTCAAAAATATTGTGAATTAGTTTTATCTTTATTTTTTTCATTTATGTAGGGCATAGTGCATATACTATGCAACCTTGGATACTTACCCCATGTCTAAATGCAACTTCATCTATAGAGCGGAGCTAAAACAGCATATATGGGAACAATGTTTGTAGTAGAACATACATTTGGACTACTGAAAATAGATTCAATTGTGGAGGACCTTTGCAATACGCCACAGAAACAACATGTAAAATCATAGCAGCCTGTGCTACTTTACATAATGTCAATACAAAAAAGGGCTTCCGACGGCCCAAGACAATGAAGACTTTTGTGATGAAGAAGAACATCCCTCACACATTCAACAAGGTTCAAACAACACTTTTAGGATAAGAGCATGCATTATGTAGTACTGTAATAGGAACAAAGTAAATGTTTTGAATGCAAAAACAAATGAAAATGTTTGTTTCATCACAGAAATTGCTTTAGAAAAAAATATAGCTACAAATTATAAACTTTTTTCAATGTTTCTTCTGGGCTTTTTATTTGTTGTTGCCTCTCAGTGGTGGATCTTCTCCTTATACTCTGTATGGTATGTACCTCAGTAACCAACACACTACAAATAGTAGATGCTTCTTCACTTTCAAGCAAAGCCTGAGTTGATTAGGCTCCACATGCTTGTAGTGTTTGTAAACCTTTTAGGCAGGGGCAGTGCCGCAGTTAGGGAGTTGGGGCATAGCCCTACTCATTATTTTGGCCCTCTCGCCCACCAATACACGTTGGTAAATTACATTACAAATATTTATTTTAAAGTGCTTCTGCAGCATGTAATTGATCAAGCACGTCTGGCTGAGGTGGGTCTTGGAGAAGCAAAGCCAGTCTGGATCTGAGGGAGTGGGGCTTAAAACTGCAACAATATTTCCAGTCAGACAGCCACACCAGTACTCATTCAGTAGCCAGTGCACCTATGTGGGCATGTCGGGTTGGACTACAGTCTTTCTCTGGCCAGCCTGACATGCGCACTAGGTATGTCTCAGAGTTTCGCAATGGTGCACATTGGTGAGCCGGTGTTTGACTCAAAGTCTGAGCTCCATTTGTCAGTAATGAGCAGTGAGGTTCCCGCCCCAGCCAATCCTGGTACAGCTGCAGTGTCAGGACTGGCTTTGACTGAGACGTGGCGGTGGCACCAAGGGCCTATAGACTTTGCAATGTGCACGTGATAAGAGACAATGCAGAGGTGGGAGGTGGCTGTTTCTCTCTCTTCCCTGGCCTTTTCGTGCAGCACGAGGAGAAATGGGCCACAACCATTGCTTGCTAATCCTAAGGCATGCATTTGAAACCTGACTTCAGTTTCAACTGGTAAATTTAATTAAACTGGTGGAATGATACATATGTGTACTCAGTACACATTACTGATAGTACCTGGCATGATATGCATATGAATTTAAGCACTTAAGGAAGGCTTTGGGCCAGTCCTGGTTTCCAGACTAGACAACTGACGAAGGTTTTAATGTGCGACACAACAACAGGCCTCGAGGCTCCCTTTGAGCTGCATCTCTGAGGCTCAGGAATGATCGAATTCCCCATTGAGAAATACTTCACCTATCTGCTGAAATCAAATGTATTATCTCCAAGGAGGCCGACACGGCGGCTGGCATATGCACATTGCACACAAATGTATGTGTAACCCCCAACGGCGCCAAATACTGTTTTTGTCTTTCTCCTCAGTAGAAAGACAAAAACAGTATTTAGTGCCGGTGGGCGTTACACTTATTTTTCAGTACTATAGTACTGTACTCCGACGCCACGCATCAGGCCTTACTGCTGTTGTTGGTGTGTCATGCGTTTCCTGGGACTGGTCTTTGTCAATGGGAATTTTGAATTGCATTCCCCATTGACAAATACTTCACACTTAAGTGCAATGCGCCACTGTCTCTTTGAGGAGGCAGAATCTGGGGGCAATTTGGCACATGCGCAAAAAAAGTATGTGTAACCCTTACTGGCGCCAAATACTGACAGACCCTTGTTGCTATTTTTGTGACGGTGCAGCCAGTGTTTCCATTCCCTGGTGACTGAAGAACTTGAATTACAGTGTTCTCCTTTGAGGATTACCAAACAACTTGACCGGGCCAGGATGTTTTCCACAGTTGGTGTGACCATGGGTGTGAGTTATCAATAGACAATGACCTGAATACATCATATATGTAAGTCTGGTAATGGGATTGGGAAGAAAATGTGGAATGTTAATAATCTTTTAAACAATGTGAAACTCAATACTGTCAATTTAATAGCACTTTATAAGTCATCCAAAGTCAAGAACAATTATATATATACTTTTTCTTTAAAATCCACCTACAACACAACCTTGACTATGTGCTCATGCCCATGTTCTGCATTCAGCATTGCAACGTTAGCCAGGCTGTAGCCTACCCACAAGCAGGTTTGCTCTAGGACTCTGGAGCTTGGAAGCTGTGAACATTTAGAAAACCTTTGCAAACTTCCCCAGAATTGTTCTTTAAGTTGGATCCGGCTACTCCTACATTGCAGCCCATGAAGCCCAGGCTGTTCCGTGATTGGTCTGTGAAATGCGTTGGTGAGGTGACTGGAGTAATTTCTTCTCATCTCAATCAGTTGACTAAATTGCACATGGAAGGGGCCAACAAATATTAATGAGCAGCTCCCCTTGTGCGAAATGATTTGTGTGTTTGTGCTGAACATGTTCCTTGATGATTCTAGCTACATTGCGCTCTAGGGTCTCCTTTGTTCTGTGCAAAAAAGGGAGGGTCGGTGTTATTCATGATAATGGTCCCTCAGCCCTGTGTGCTGTATTTGGCCTGGCAAATGGCTTACGTGAAGCCCTCGCAAACTGGTTTGCTGAAAGCAGGCGCTTTCAAATGTAAGCAGTAAAATTCAAGCAGCCATTTGTCAGGACATGAACAAAAAAGGAGGGCCTGGTAACAGATTCCATCTGTTGCCTTGTGCTATACACTTTTCTAGTGTGATGTAATACGTGAAAAAGGAAATCTCAGGAGGCTCCACTTGACTTTGATGCACTGTGCCCTTGTGAACAGGCTACTGCAGTCTGCAGGGAGTTAGCAGGTATGTTAAGAAAATGCAAAAGGGGATTGTTACTTATGTAGCTACCTACGTCATTATCACATGAATTCTCTTGCTGATGTCATAACTACACTTTCACAAGGGCTTTATTAACCTTCTTGCTTTCTCAATTATGCTTGAAAATGCAACATTTTACTGTGGTTTTTAAAAAAGATTCTGAGAGGCAGAATGCCTCCACCCCCCAAATCACCCCTATGCTGGTCAGGCTCACTCACTGTGCTCGCCACCAGGCACTCATCCCAGATTTTTAAGCCCAACTACTTTCAAATGTCACCAGCCGCTACTGCTTTTAGGGTATTAGTTACTTGGTTCCATCTTTTAGTAACATTAAGCTTACATTGAGCCATTTAATTTTCTACTTTTACAGTCCTCCTAGAGAACATACAGGTTGCATTAGCTAATTTATCAATAGCACATTTGTGCCGATCTGCCCTACATCTAGCCTACCCTTGCATATTTTTAAGTACAAATCTTCTTCAACGTGTGACCCATTCGGAGATAGGATCAATTTTGATTTCTGACCATGACCCTGTTCTGACAGATCTTAAAATCTTAAATACACACAATCACGAATCAAGATGGCGGTTCAATAATTCCTTGCTCTCAGATAAAGCCTTTCTCACCATATTAGAATCCTTTGCTTTGAATGCCTTTGAACAGAATTACAATAGCAACACCTCCTCTAATTTTGTATGGGATGCTTTTAAGGCAGCATCCAGGGGGTTTATAATCAATTATGTTTCATCTAAGAAAACAATTAAGAGAAAAGAGATCACAGCGCTGTTAACTAATATCATGCACTTACAGCATGCTTATTATGCTTCCAAAATCAGCAAGAAAGATTTAGAAGTGCTGATTGCGATAAAGATACAGTTTAATAAAAATATTTACTGAAAAAGCTTCTGGTGCGCTTCTTACACTTAATGCTCGCCATTATTGTGGTAAAAACAAAGCAGGTGCCTTGCTCTCTATTATTTAAAAGGTAGAAAGAAACAAAACATTATAAAGTCCATCACAAATTCCTTATGTACTGATAACGCGTCCCTTTATGGCAATTTTATACACATTAGGACTCGTTTTAGGCCGATGAATCTTTTGACCCAGTGGTGAGACACCGTAGAACGAGGTAACTGATCAATATGTCAAGCAATATATCAATGATGTTATCAACATATATCACCACAATATACTTTACTTTGGATAAAGACATTGATTAAACTGTCGGCACAACCATGACCTTTCAGTCATGAATAACCACACCTTTAATTTAAGTTTTGTGAATTTTATTCCCTATTGATTACAATCTAGCAATAAGAGTATCAATCTCAAAACCAAGAAGCAAAAGAGCATAGTCACGATGTGGCAACTGTGATAAGATTTCGACAATGCAAAGATCACGAACATAAGAGCACCAACGTAAGATAAACATAGGTTAGAATACATATAATAACGTATACATCTCAGTTCAGCACAGTACAATGTCAGTCTCGTCTATTTGCGTCAGCCAGGATGAATACCTACTCTAACCTCTAATTAGCATCAGCATGTTGGACTTCATGCAAAACAATTTAGAACACCAATTTGGGAAAACATCTAACTAAGGTCTCTATCCAAACATACAGCAGTTGGTACCTAGAAAAGAAAAGCAAACAGACAAATTACAATAGCATTGTCATAATTACCCTCCTCGGTATAAGTCAGCATACAGGATCAGTCTTCGTCTTCAGGACATCAGTTAGATCGCCAACAGTCAGCTTCGTCTAAAGGGACAGGGGACATTTCTCTCATGGGGAGGAGAAATGTAAAGGACAGTCTATGGATGAGGATATTTTTTTAAGTCTCAAGTCACCAAACAGAGTGACAGAGTTTCTGGATGCAATCGATATCATTCCCTACCTAATTCTGATGACCCTTCTCTGTCATGAGCTTTTATCCCTTTTTCACAATACATTCCCCCAAAATTCTATTGGATAATCATTATACCCCACTATCTTTAGCCTATCAAATTATACATTAGGTAATCCAAATTGTCACCCCACGATAAATTATAACGTTTTGATTGATCTTCATAATTGACGTCTTCGTAGGTCGCACATCCGGGGTTACTTCATTCTTTGGCACGTTCTTCAGGTCGAAAGTTCTCTTTTCCATGGCAAAACGTCCTTGAATGTTTCTAATATTGTTGCAAAACGTATAAAACTTATACTAAAAAAGCTAGCATGCGGATGAGAAAAATTAGCATTGTTACATAAAGCGAAGAAGAGAACAAATGCTGGGTCATGGCCCTTTACGAGTCAGCACACTGGAAAACAGAAAAATATGCTTTAATATGAGAGCTACACAGCTAAGACTTCGGCTCACGCTAACTTAAGGCCTATGGGTTCTAATACAAATGCAATCTTCGTAGGTGTTAACATATTCAAGTAATCATAATGCAAGCAATTATTTCTTACAGTCGACATTAGTCTATGTGCACGATAATAACTTCACACTTATAATCATGTTAAGAATACATTTAAACAAATAATTTTTATGATCGTTTTTGTATGCAGCATTAATATAAGTATTTCACATCTAATATGTGATATTTAAACTACGCTCTCTCAGTACCCAATTACTCCATGAGGCTGATGTAGCAGATTGTCTTGCAAAATATTTACAAACACTTTATACTCCTGATAACAAACCTTCAGACACTCTTATAAATTCCTATTTTGCTAATCTTAAACCTCCCAACTCCATCAACTCTGATACTTCATTCTTAGAACTTGCATTCACTACAAATGAACTTCAAACTGAATCAAATCCCTACCAAAAGGTAAAGCACCTAGCCCAGATGGCTTTACCATTGAATTATATCTTCAGTTTTGTCAGAATTTATTTCCTCAGCTTTTTAAACGTATTAATTATTTTCTTTCTATAAATTCCCCCACTGTGTCCTTCACAGAAGCAATGATTTGTATTATTCCAAAAAAAGATTGTGAATTGATCTCATGTAAATGTTATTGCCCTATTTCCCTGATTAATACAGATTGTAAAATGTTTGCCAAAGTCCTGGCCCTTCAGCTAATTAATTTTATACCTGATCTGGTTTACTAGGAACAATTTAGCATTGTGAAAAACAGAAATATTGCAGATAATTTATGTGTCTTTTTGAACACTTTTAGTAGAGCAAATAAATTTACATCCCCCCTAGCGGCATTTACTTTGGATGCTGAGAAAGCATTTGACAAAGTTAATTGGCAGTTCCTTGTGAAAGCTTTAGAATGACATGGTTTTGGTCCCAGATTTCTCCAACTTATTTCCTTATTACACTCTTCACCTCGTTCTACAGTATTAGTGAATGGAGGCCAGCCACCTTATTTTTTATCTCAAGAGAGGCACCAGACAAGGATGCCCCTTACCGCCGATATTATTCAAATTAGCTTTGGACCCCTTCATTTATCAACTTAAAACTTCCGGAACCTTACAGGGATTTCAAGTTAAAGATGCTCATATCAAGTATACTGGATATGCTGATGAAATTCTTATTTTTCACAACCTGACACCTCACTACTGTCTTTCTTTAAAGAATTAAGATCCTACTCTGCAGTATTGGATTATTAGCTTAATTTGGATAAATCTGAAGTTCTACCTCTTAATAAATACTGCATTAAAGATCCTTTGACTATGGCAGGACATTCCTGGAATCCTGTAAAGATGATATGTCTGGGGATTTTCTATACTAATATTCTCAAGGATATGTTTAAAATTAACCTTGATAGTATAATTACAAGAACTACTCACCTTACTCAGGGTTGGTCATCCCTCTTTTTATCTTGGCGTGGACACCTTGATACAATTAAAATTATGATTCTTCCCATTACAAACTTTTCTCTTCAGATGTTACCAATTAAGATTCCTAAGAAATACTTTATCTTCCTGGATAAAACATTTTCTAAATTCTTATGGAATGGGAGAAAGCCAAGGATATCATTGAACAGGCTTAAACTTCCCAAATCAGAGAGTGGTGCTAACTTTCCTAACTTCTATCTTTATAACAAGGCTTGCGGTATTAAGCACATCCAATCCTTTATTTTTCATTCTACCATCACTGTACCTAAATTATGCGTTGAATTAGAATCCTTCATTATCTTTCCTTTCTCGCACAGATTATCTATATGTACCAAACCCTAGGTTTTTGCTACCATCACTTATCTCACATTCCCCTTCCCTGATAAACACTTCTTATCTTCAATGCATCTTCAGTTCAGTAATTTCTTCAGAGCCCCATTTAGTTCAATAAAATGGTTCTTCTTAGAGGAAAACCTCCTTTGTGCAAGAGATGGATTGACAGCGGTCTAATTATTGTTTCTCAACTTATCACAAACAATTCAGTTATTCATTTTCCAATTATTTTCCAATTATATAAATAACCATCTTCATACCCTAATCAGTGCAAAACATTACATGTTCTTCTTTCAGAATCCCTTCCTTCTCTCTCCAACACCTCTACTTGCACTAATAATATGCCAACACCTAACTTTTCACCACATAAACCCCCACAGCCTCCCTTATTTATAAAACACTCATTCATACAAAATAGACCTACATATAAACAAGAAACATTATGGGAAACTGATTTACAATTTATATGGCTACTTTCTCTATTGGATTAAATTTAGGCAAAAATACACTCCACAGGTCGTTCAGTCAATTCGACACACACTGTACATTTTTATGATAGATTATTTTATACACCTGCACACATGTTCAAACTCAAACCTATTAGGCAAGATACATGCTGGTGATTCAACTCTCATCCTGGCACCTATGATCATATGTTCTTTCATTGTCCAGTAGTTTCTCATTTCTGGATGCTGGTCTGGGACAAAATCACTACCATTATTGGAATTTATGCACCATTTCCCCGAGACAAAATATGTCTTAGTGGATTACATATACTATGGGCAAATAACAAAATTTTGGGTAAATTTGTTAATGTTGCTAATGTTTGAGCTCCTTGCCATTTCATGAGCTTCCTCCATACCTGTTAGTTTAGTCTTAAGATTATTCAGACATATACTGCAATCTTCTTTTCTTGTTGCATTGTATTCTTTACTTATTACTTATCAAGGTATTTCTCTTATTTATCTTCCTATTTTTTCCTTCTTTCAGTCTTTTCTGTTCTCCACCTTCCACTTCCTTGATCTTTTCTAATTGCTATTCATGTTGTTATCCAAATGATTGTATTTACATTTATTAGGGTTCATACTTATTATTTTATAGGATAATATATTTCTCTTATGAAATGGCAATATTGTTACATGTTTACATGCCTCCTTCACTAAAAATACAAATTAAGAAATTGTGATTTGGTAGAATTCATAATTTACTACTTTTTTTTTTTTTTTTAATATATGCATTAGTTCTCTTCCTTGAGAAATCTAGCAGGCCAACTAAAATGTCATGGAACCATGGGTAACATGTATGGAGCCTTTCTCGGGTTGCAAGGGGGCCGATTCACAGAATCAGCCCATTTGCAAATGCAAAAAGGAATTTTGACATTTACGAAACCCAAATAGCTATTCAGTAACCTGTTACCGAATCAGAATTTGGGTTTGCTATTTGGTATTAGGAAGGGCTGTGTTTAGGACGTCTCTTCCAAATATTGAATCACAGTGTTATGTATGAATTTTTAGCAACTGAAATGCGCTCGGAAAACATTCGCATTTTACCAACAATTTCATGTTGGTGGTAACCCATTCACAAATAGGAAAGGGGTCCCCAAGGGACCCCTTTGTGAATGTTTGTAAAGGCATTTTTGAAAACGATTGCTTACTCTTAAAAAAATGAAAAGAAAACTTCATTTTTTTTAATGTATCCAGTTTTCCTTTAATTAAAACAGGCTGCATTGTTTTAAAAAATTGCTTTATTTAAAAACAATCACAGACATGGTGGGTCTGCTGACCCCAGCAGGCCACCTTCTTTGGGAGTTTAGCAATTCCCAGTGGGTCACAAACCAAGACCTACTTCGTAATTATTCATTAGATTTGTCTATTTGCGACCAATTGGGAATCTCAGATTAAGCCCAAAAGAGTTTCATACATTTGAAATAGTGATTTCCTAGTAGTGATTCACAGAAAATCGCAATTAGGAACTTGATTATTCAAACTTTCGCACATATGGGGCAACATTTCTTGTCCTCAATACCGTATACAATTTTCTCGTTGCCCAGCATATGTCAAAGGGTATTGTACAAGTCCAACAGAGATGAGAGAATCAGAGTGCCCCATTTAGCCTAGATTTTTGGGTGCCCTTGCATTACCCCATTTGACTGCAGACATTCAACACAATCAACTACCCGCTAGCAGCATATTGTATGTTCTTGAATTGAAAGTCATAAACAGGACTGTTATTTGTTTAGAGAGTGTGGGATCCTATCACCTGAGCTCATATAAAGTTTTACTTGAATTTTGTGTCAATTCCCAGTGCTAACATTCAGATTGAATGTGCGCTTGTACTGTATGTATATATGCTGTTAGCAAAGATCCATGTTAAATATGAGTGTATGTTTGACCAAACCAGTGTCTCCCATTTTGAAGGCCCCTCGTAAAACATAGCACAAGTTAGAGATTGTGGCTTAGCCTTTCCTATCAGAGAAGTGTACTGCTGGCTTTCCTTTGCTGGAGGGAATTGCCTCAGACACTGCCACATGGGATGATGGAGACAAAGCTGCTTTAGTATTGCAGCATCAACCACGGCCTGTTTGTGATCTCTGACTCAGCACTGCCATCTGGTCTGATAGTGGGCAGGAGAGGTGAGTGAGCAGCTTCTATTTAGCAGTAAAAGGACGGTTTCAGGTGAGACCTTTTTGTCTTCCCCAAAAGCTACTTCAAAAGGGCTTTTAACAGGCAGGTGCAGAGTTTCTCACTCGATCGTATTGCTGTTGTGGGCACTCCCATCAGAGACACACCTTGTTCGTACAGCCTGTGAAGAACTTCGCCAGAGACAAAGACTTTGGATCTCATTTAGAGTTTGGTGGACAGAGCACTCTGGCACAAATGTTGCAGAGTATCCTGTTTGCAAAATTCTCTGTCCACCTGCTTTATTTTGTGTTGGATGAAATGCTATGTTTCTGTTAACGTGTCCTTCTATGTTAATTTATACACATCAGGACTCGTTTTAGGCCGATTAATCTTTTGACCCAGTGGTGAGACACCGTAAGACGAGACAACTAATCAATATATCAATCAATATATCAATAATATTGTCAACATATATCACCACAATATATTTCACTTTAGACATTAGTAAACCTTCGGCGCAACCATGACCTTTCAGTCATAAATAACTACACCTTACTGAAGTTTTTGTGAATTTTATTCCCTATTGATTACAATCTAATAGCAGATGTATTAATCTCAAAACCAAGAAGCAAAAGAGCATAGTCACAATGCGACAACTATGATAAGGTTTCAACAATGCAATGATCACAAACATAAGATAGTAATAAGGAGGTAAACAAATCAAAATGCATAGAACCTCTTATATGTCTTAGTTCAGCATAGCATCACGTCAGTCAAGTCAACTACGTCAGTCAAGGTGAATGCCTCATCTAGCCACTAATTAGCATCAGCATGTTGGGCTTCATGCAAAACAATTTATTATTTTTCTAACTAAGGTCTCTTATCAAAAATACACAGCAGTTGGTACCTAGAAAGAAAAGGCAAACAAATGAATTTCCATTAGCAACAGTATAATTACCCTCCTCAAAATAGGTCAGCATACAGGATCAGTCTTCGTCTTCAGGACATCAGATAGATTGCCGTCAATCTATCTAATTGAATGGCAGGGGACACTTCCCTCATAAGGAAGAAAGTGTAATGGGGCAGTCTATGGGTGAGGATGGTTTTGTCTAAGTCTCAGATCACCAAATAGAGTGACAGAGTTTCTGGATGCAATCAATATCATTCCCTACCTAATGCTATTAGTCTCTTGTGTCATGAGTTTTTATCCCTTTTTCGTAATACATTCCCCCAAAATTCTATTGGATAGTCACTACACCCCACTATCTGTAACCTATCAAATTATACATTCAGTAATGCATTTGTCATTCTATGATAATTTACATTCTTCTAATTGGTCTTCATAATTGACGTTTTTCGTAGGTGGCACATCCGGGGTTACTTCATTTTCTGGCACGCTCTTCGGGTCAAGAGTTCTCTTTTCCGTGATTCGATGTCCTTGAAAGTGTCCATATTTGTTGCAAAGCTTATAATTTTTATACTAAAGCTGCTAGCATGCGGATGGGAACATAACTGTTAATGATACAATAAGCAGAGAAAAAGAACAAATGCTGAGTCATGGCCTTTGCGAGTCAGCACACTGGAGAAACAGAAAAATACGCTTTAATATGAGAGCTACACAGCTAGTTTTCGACTCACGCTAACTTAGGCTTATGGATTCTAATAAAATGCAATCTTTATACGTGTTAATATTTTCAGTTAGTCATAATACAAGCAATTATTTCTTACAGTCGACATTAGTTTATGCATGTGAAAAATTCTCCACGTTTAAAATACGTTTCAATGAATAATATTATTAATGCAGCATTGTTAAATATAAGCATTTCACATCTAAAATAGGTAATGTTTAAACTACGCTCTCTCAGTCCCTCCTCTGATGACGCTCGTCATCACACAATCTTTCTCTCTGAGTTTAATTTTTTACTTTGCGCATAATACGCATTTCAACATCTTGCCCTTTATGTGAGCTTTCCCATATTTCATTGAACATTTTCTCTCTTTCACTTTCTTCATTTCTTCTGGTTCTTTTAATCCAATTTTTTTTTACTTTGTCATTGATTTTACATGCCCCCCATAATCCTAATAGACAAATTAAAACAATTAATAGACCCATCATAATTTTTGCAAGTACCCCATTCCAAATGTTGGTAAACCAGCTTCCCACTCGGGCAATTCCTTTCCCAAATTTCTCCCAAACACCAAGTTCTTTCAGATTCTTCAAATCTGTACTATCTCTGGTAAGGTTAGTAAGCATGTTTCTAATTTTCTTACTGTTATCTGGAATAAATGAGCAACAATGACGCTCATTAAGCATTTTACAAACACCTCCACTCTTTGCTAAAAGAATGTCTAAAGCAAGCCGATTTTGAAGAGTCATAGCTCTTTCTGCAGCAAGTTCAGTATCCATCAGGAGTATAGCTCCTGTAAAATTTGTCAGCATGTTATCCACAATAGTAGACAACTTTTGAATTTTCATAGAATTCAAGATAACCCCTACTGATGGGATTATGGCTCCAAATATATCACCAATGACAGCCGCCACTGATTCTCGTTTTTGTCTAGGATGTTGTAATTCAGACGTTTTAGGTATTTGTTTCAGGTCATCAATCTGGTATATCTTTGGGAATACTATTCCCAAATAACATGTCCCATACCATCCCTTAGGGAGACGATAATATGCATTCAATCCACAAATATAATAGATTCCAGGGATTGCTGGATCTTGTCCATTTAACATAAAGGTCCATTTACTCTGAAACAAAAACACATGCCTACATTCACTCGTACCCACAAACAAATTGTCTTGATCAGATTTTGGTCTATATATACAGAGCCTACCTACGTGTAATGCATCTATAGCTAATTTGCCTTGTGTTTTGTTTGCAGTATAAGCATAATCATTTGCATAAGTACGTTTTTCTAGGCCTTTTTCTAACCTTTCTTTCAGTGCTTTGCGTCTATCATCTGTGTGATCTAAAAAGCTTTTCTCTACAGGAGACAATAAGCAAGTCAAATTGTTGCGATGTGCATAAGCAGTTCCAAATGTAAGTGTTGGCTCAAAGAATCCTCTAACTATTTTTATATCATGCACTTTAGCTAATTTATTTAGGAATTCAATCACAGGCACAAAAGAAAACACAACATCCAAATTTGAATAAAAGTATTGCACATGCTCTTGATTATAGAATTTTGTTAATAGCAAACTGCAACTAATTTTATAAGTAAGAGGGAGGCTATGATAAGTAACTCCCTCCTGCACAGATGAAGGAATTTTAGTACATACATAACAATCTTTCGCATCCATAGTTTCCACATACTCATTTAATAAGCGATAGAAAACATTAGTAGAAAGTTCCCCTTTTGCAATAGTTCCCTCATGCATATGTCTTGCATCTTGCTCAAATCTCTCCCACGGTGATAGTTTAGTAGTAGTAGTTTCAGGTTTCGAAGTTGCATTAATAGTTTCTTTCTCTCTCCAGGGCATTCCCACAATCACTCCCACAATCATTACTGCACATATAACACCTATTATAAGACCTAACCAACCACACACCTTACTTCTTTTGCTACTGTAAGCCATGTTTGTATAGAATCAGAATAGCAGATCAACAATCAACTTGAGAAGAAAAAAAACTCTTTTTGCGTATATTACAGCGTCTTCACTCACTCCAGGACCCTTTTCGTCAATTCAGGTTAGCAGCTTGTCGTAATCAGGTTTCTTTAAAGTCAAATCCGGTTTTAGTGTCACTTCCAGTAGTTTCTAAAGTCTCTTTCTCTTTAGTCGAGTTTTCGCTTTAAATATCTTCAGGTACCGTAATATTGGCCTGGTATTTCTCGATCAAAACAGAATGCTAAGAATTCTTGTTGCCATTCAGAGGTTGTAGCATATGCCCATTCAGGACCTGTATATCTTCTGTTTACTATTCTTTTTCTTTTTAGCCTTCGTTCACCTTGATGCTCTCCTTCACTCAGATCATCTGCTTGTGAAGTATCACTTTCTTCTATTATTGTGTCATTCGATACCTCTCTTATTTTAGGATGTGACTTGTCTGGCCAATTATCGCCCCTATGTGTCTTGGTTTGATGTTTCCTTTCAGGACATTGGACAGCACCCTCCTCTTGTGATATGGTGTTTTCTCTTGACAGACCTGCAACTGGTTCAGGAGACTCTGACACGTTTTGATTTGTATCTACAGTTTCTCCTTCTCTTTCGTCTTCTGGTTCTATGTTGAGTTCGGACTCTAACCCGTACTCGTCTACTTCTGGGAGAACCTCTCCTTGACTTAGTTCTCCTGCTGCCTCGACTGAGATAGGCACTCTATCACCTCTCTCGTACTCATTGACAGTTTGAGAGACAAGGCTGTTCTCAGTGGGATCTCTAGTAGCCTCAGTTCCTTCTTGACTGATCTCTGACTCTGAGATTTCTCTTCCTGAAGTTGCTGTACCGGAAACTTCAAGTTCCTCTTCAACAGGACACGTTACCCTTTTTGTGTGACTGGCATGTATCCAGTTGGGAACCCCGGCACACTTCACAGCAGTGGTGGTCGTCAATATTACTTGATACGGTCCTTTCCAACGCGGCTCAAGACACGATTTTCTCACGTGCTTCTTGACAACCACCCAATTTCCAGCTTGCAGAGAGTGACCTGGTTCGCCAATTGGTGGCAACGCGTTAGCTTCCACCTGGTGAGAGAAAGAGCGAATCACGTCAGCCAAACCTTTGCAGTAATCCAACACCATATCATCTGTAATATTTACTAGTGCATTTGCAGGTACCGCTGGTAATCTCATTGCTCTGCCCATGAGGATTTCATGGGGGGACAGTCCTGTTTTCTTATCTGGGGTGTTTCTCATAGACATCAGTACTAGAGGTAAAGCATCTGGCCATTTCATGTTTGTTGCAGCACACATTTTTGCTATTCTTGATTTTAAGGTACCAGTCATCTGTTCAACTAGTCCTGATGCTTCAGGGCGATAGCTACAATGCAACTTTTGTTCAATGTTGAGTGCGGCACACAGAAGTTTATCTGATTCTATAGAAACCGGAAACCCGAATCTTGGTATCAGTTCTCTGAGTAGTAGTTTTGCAACTGTAAGACTGTCATTCCTACGTGTGGGATATGCCTCAATCCAATGACTGAAAACACACACAATCACCAACACGTACTTCAATCCTCCACAAACAGGCATTTCGATAAAATCCATTTGCATTTTGTTGAATGGACCTCCAGCTCTCCCAATGTGGCTCAAAGTTACCACAGTTCCTTTTCCAGCATTCATCTGTTGACAGATGACGCACCTGTGGCAAGTGATTTCTGCGGCATGTCTGAATTTTGGATTGAACCAATCAATCTTAAAGGATTTGATCATGGCGTCTCTTCCTAGATGGGCCTGCCCATGGTATAACCGTGCACACTGTGACAAAAGACTATTTGGCAGAACCAGTTTTCCCTCTACTGAAACCCACAAATCATCTGCCCTTTGTACACACTGCATTCTCTGCCAGGAACGTTTTTCTTCTTTGCTAGCACGACTTTGTAATGTCTTTAGTTCGTCTAAGGTATCAACCACTCGTAATGCTAGACTTAAACTCGTGTCGTTTTCAGGTTGTGGTAACAATTCCCACTGCTCTTTAAATTATATACAATTTAATGCACAAAATCTTGCGACCTGATCTGCATAGCTGTTTACCATTGTCACAAAATCTTGTGATCTGGTGTGGGCACTGCACTTCACCACAGCAATTTCAAGAGGTAACTGAATCGCATGTAATAAATCTCTTATTTGTTTGCCATTTTTCACAGGAGAACCAGAGGAGGTCATGAAACCCCTCTGTGACCAGAGTTGGCCAAAATCATGCACAATTCCAAATCCATATCTGCTGTCAGTATAGATAGTGACTTTCAAATTTACAGCTGCGTGGCATGCCTTTGTAAGAGCTATTAAATATGCCACCTGTGCAGAAAACACTTTCTCGAGCCAGGAGGCTTCGACAATGCCAGTTATGGTACATACTGCGTAACCGGCTCTCAATGTTCCTGCTGAATCTCTTAGGACCCATCAACAAACATAATGTAATCGTTTTCTTTTAACTGGGTATCCTGTATGTCTGGGCGAGGTTTGGTACAGAGCTCAGTCACCTCAAGACAATCATGCTCAAATTCTTCCCCATCTTTGATTTCTGTATTTTCATTGGGAAGTAAGGTTGCCGGGCTCAGCACAGTGCATCTCTTTAGTGTGACATTTGGTGACCCCAGTATAATCGTCTCATATCTGGTGAGTCGCGCATTTGTCATGTGTTGTGTCTTAGTTCGTGTTAACAGAATTTCAACTGAATGTGGAACCATTACTGTCAGAGGGTATCCCATGACTATGCCTTCACATTGTGAAAGGCTTTGACCAACTGCTGCAACTGCCCGCAAACAACCCGGTAAGGCTGCTGCGACAGGGTCCAAGGTAGCTGAAAAATATGCTACAGGGCGATTTGCATCTCCGTGGACCTATGTCAAAACAGACAAAGAACAAGCATCACGTTCATGACAGAACAACAGAAAAGGTTTTTCATAATCAGGCATTCCTAATGCTGGTGCCCTTCACATGCATTCCTTCAATTCTAGAAATGATTCAAGCTCCTCTTTTGTGAAAGTTATTGTGTATGGTTCGTCCTTGACTTCTTTTCCTGTAAATTTTATTAAAGGTTTTGAGATGATCGAGAAGTTGGGTATCCACTGGCGACAGTAGCCCACCATTCCCAAAAACATCCTGACGTCCCTTTTTGTTATTGGGGGATTCATCTGCAAAACAGCTGTTATTCTTTCCTTTGATATTCTTCGGGACCCTTTCTCAATCAGATGTCCCAAGTATTTCACTTCTTTTTGACAGTATTGCAACTTTCTGGGTGACACCTTGTGTCCATTCTTTCCCAGATGATTCAACAATGCAATGGTATCATATTTGCAACTGTCTCTGGTTTTAGATGCAATCAGCAAATCATCAATGTATTGCACAAGAGTCGAATTAAAAGGCAGCACAAGAGGTTCCAAATCCTTCTTCAATATCTGGTTGAAGATGGATGGTGACTCAGAAAACCCCTGAGGAATTCTGCACCAACTGTACACCTTATCCAGGAATTTCAAACTGAACAAAAATTGGCTGTCTTCATGAAGAGGTATCGAGAAAAATGCTTGTGATAGGTCTACCACAGTAAACCATTCAGCATCACAAGGAACCTGGAACATTATTACTGCTGGGTTAGGTACCACAGGGCAGCATTTTATCACAATTTCATTTATTTTTCTCAAATCCTGCACAATTCGAACCTTCCCACAGGGCTTCTTCAAACCCATAATGGGAGAGTTGCACAGACTGCTCAAAACTTCTTTCAGGACTCCCTGTCTGAGAAAATCTGCAATTATTTGTGATACCTCAATGAGGACATCCTGGGTCATGTGGTATTGCGGTACTTGTGGGAACACTGCATTCGGCTTTATCTGAACCTTGACTGGTTCTACTCCCTTTATCAACCCTACTTCTTTCCCAGTCAAATCCCACACTTTCTCTGTTACGGTCCCTTGTAAATCAACAGGTAGGTCGATCAAAGTATGCATTGGGAATAAAGTAATCAAAGGGTAGTCTTCATTAGTATCTCCTCCTTCCTCTATGAATTGACTCTCATCTCCCTCATCGTCGCTGTTTGTTTGTACTTCTATTCCATCATTGGAACAGGTAATCGAACATTTTGTCTTACATAGTAAGTCTCTTCCTAGTAAGGATACCGGGCTTGAATCGCATACAACAAATCTATGCAGGCCTTGGAAATTACCAATTTCAACCTGCACCGGATCAGTAATCGGATTAGTCAGGTACTGGTTTGCCACACCAACCACTCATATAGTACACCCGGAGAGAGGTAATCTCGGGACTTCTTTACTTCGAACTGTAGAGCGTGTAGCTCCTGTGTCGACCAAAAATGAAACCTTATAGCCCATTACTTTTCCCTCTACATATAGGCTTCTCTGATCCACCTCTAAAGATGCTGCAAGCCTGCACTCTTCACTGTCTGAGCTGTCATCTGACCAATCCTCATTCATGCCACTTTCACCTCGTAATGGGAATTGTTGCACAGTGTTGTTTTGATTGGTTACCTGGCCTGTGACCTGCTGAGGAAGCATCACCTGTTGCTGTCCCATCGGAACCATGGGTAATTGCATTTGCTGTCTAGGCACCATAGAAATCTGCTGCTGCACTGGTTGCATTGATACTGACTGGAAACGCGGCATTTGCATCTGCTGCATGGGTTGTACCCCTGGCATTTGTACCAAATTATTCTGAAAATTCGGGTTTTGATGTCTCATTTTTGGACCTCGTGGATTTTGTAATGTACCGACATTAATGCTTTGCTGAACTGCACCATCCTGAACCACATTCGGACAATCCAGTTTCCAATGCCCCATGCCCCCGCACGCATGACATGGTGACATCTTTTTAATTCCCTGAACGTCGTTTTGAATAACAACATTATTCATGTCCGAACCGCGGTTCACAAACCCTCGACCTCTGCCTCTCGGCTGTGCCTGAAACACACCATTCATTTGCGGTTGTTGCTGTATCATTTGCTGAACTCCATTCCCCTGTATTCCAGCTTGTGCAGCCCTTATCTGCATCACCATCACTTTTTCCTTCAACTTTTTCTGCTTCAACTCAATCTCATCACTACAGTATTTCACATACTGCAACACTTCATCAATCGGTTTAGCTTGCCAACAAATCAAATGATTCTTAATCATCTGGCTGACCTCCGGCCTCAGCCCTTCGACGAACCTAAACACAAGGTGATTCATATCCTTCGGTTCAATAGTCTCAGTACCACTGTAATGTTTGAACGCTTTTAATAATCTCCCGTAATACGCATGTATTGACTCCTTAACCTCTTGAGAGGTCCGGTCGATTTTCTGCCAATCGGTCACCTTCGGCGACACCTTTTGTTTCAAGAACTCAATTACTTTATGATAATATTTCATCACCTCTTCTGAAGGTGCTCCAGTCACCTTATCTCTTGCCGGCTCCTTCGTGGGCCAATCTACCCCTCTCTTGCACTCGAGCTACAAATCTGGCGGAACAATAATCTCAAACAAAGTATTCACGTCTTCCCAGAGACACTTTGCAAGCTTCACGAACCTATCCGTCTGTTGATACCACTCGATCAGCTTTTCTCTTAGCCTAGGATAATCATTCGTAAAGGATGAAATGTCTCCTCTAGTCCATGGCACATACACTAAAACACCACCAGCTGCCTCTCTCATGGGTAAGATTTTTTACTGAATCTAGATTAGGTGTGGTCCCAACTTTATTGGACCCTGGGATATCTCCCTTTCCCTTATCTCTTTTCTTTGCCCATCGGCCTTCCCATTTCTCTAATGCACCCCAAATCTGTGCACTTTGCAACAGTTCTCTCAGGTGTGCCTTCATGCCTGCAGATCTCATGTGTTCAAAATCTTTGGAGTCAAAATCTAATCTGTAACTTCTTTTCAAATGTTTAGTGTTTCCGATATCAATATTGTATTTGTCTGCCAGATTCGCTAATCTCTGATGTACTTTGCCTACCTCTTTGGTAATCTTGGGGCATAAGTACCTCAATTCTGCCTCAGTGTATGATTCCAACCTATTTACTCCCATTGTTCCTTCCACTAACTCGGCAGCTTCTGTCCCTAGTCGTACAAAATTCAAGTATTCATCTTGTTTTTCTTTCTCAGGTTCAACTGTGGTCACTGTAGTCTTTTGTGAGGTACAAGTTTTCTCTAACCACTCATTTACCTGTTGTACTGCAAAACCCTGCAGTGAAATGTTCCCTGCATGTATCATTGGAGAGTGTGAAGTATTTGTACTCATGGTTTGGGGAGTCAAAACTCCCAACCCTGCTTGACGCATTGCTTCGAGAGGTGCCCCTACTGGACTAAGGTCCATCAAAGGTCTTAGTGGCTCATTAACTTGCTCTCCCGGGGCCATTATCTGTGGAGTTCTCATAGGCCCTCCTCTTATCGCTTCCTGAGTCATAGCTCCCTGATCACACGTCCCTGTCTTACCTTGCGCATATAATGGCACTGGGGGACCAACAGTAATAGGTAACGATATGGCGGCAGGTGTCTGACCTGAACTCAGACTTCTTGGAGCTGCAACACCATAGGTCTGCTCCAGTGTACCCGGTACAGGTACTAATGGTGGTCCTGCTACAGGGTTATACCCAGGTATCAGCTGTGGCGGTTGAGACACTAGCTTCGGGGTCGATTCAATCTGTATTAACTTTGGCTTTGTGTATATCGGGTCTGGCGGCACTATCAAGTTCGTAGTAATCTCAAGCACTGGGACATCAGGGTAAATTCTTTTTATCTGCGGTGGAGGCTGCAACTGTATCAGCAAGTCTGGTGCAGTGGGTACACTGACACCATTCTGTATCAAAGCTGTATCGCTAGTCTGTACCGTATCAGTAACTCCCTTCTCCTGCATCTGGTTCCCAGGATCCAAGCTAGTGCTTGAAGCGCTGTCACTCACCGCATACGGTGGCGGACGATCATGTAAAAATCTATCCATAAATTCCTCATCATCTGAATCATCTTCCTCTTCCCAGGACCTCTTATTTTCTTTAGTTTGGCCAGAATCTTTGTTGGTTTTACAGGAGGCTTTCTTTCCCTGTGTCTCTTCTCCCTGGGTTATTGCCGGAAATAACTTCAACCCATCTACGATTCCCCTTCTCCACATTTTATTTTCATTGTCCCACCTAGCTTCTGCATATGATTTTTCTGCCCTTCTCAGCCTCCTCTGAAACCTTTCTTGTCTGTGTCTAAGAGCCATTAAGTCCCAAATCGCTAAAGCCTCATATTGTGCCGGTCTCGGAGGTGGCTTCTGTGTGCTTAACATCCACCTCAGGTTTTCTAATACCTTTGGATTAAACGTCCCATGCTCTGGAAACGCTAAACACCCTTCCTTTTCCGTTAATTTGCACCACTGTTTCATCCATAAACAAGGTGCAACACCTTTTTCTTCCATCACTATGTAAGCCGGAGTACCCTCAGGTGGTGTAGGTTCACCATCAGTTGCTACAATATATGCATCTCCTTTTAGAGCGCTTTTGAATGCATTGACAAAATTCATTTTTGCAATTCTTTATTTCGTATTTAATCAGAAATGGCTTAGTTCCCAGGAAACTCTTCACCTGCCCTTTCTCAACCTATTGCCTCTCACGGACGGCAGCCAATCCGTGCGCGACCCCTCTCAGCATCTGACCTATCTCAGCGCGGCACCACTGACGTCACACTCACACACACTGCAGCTGACAAAGTCTTGCGGCTCGTCCACCCTTCACTGACCCCTTACAACTCATACAACTAATGCGAATTATTGCGAGCACCTTAAAATGACAACACAAATCTGTCGGTTTACTACAGGGAGGGTAACACATTCACTTCAGAACTTTTACAGAGATTTCACTTGAAGCCTCGGCCGCTACTCTCTCCTTCTCAGTTCCCACATACGCAAGCAGAATTCGATCTGCAAATCCTACTCTCGACTTGTCAATGACTCCTTCTAGTGCACTTTAGAATTTGTCAAATCTCCATCGAAGGTTTCACACATACATCATAACTTAAACTCGACTTGTCAACCACGCCGATTGACCTATTAAACCGCACAGATTACCACATAAACCACATTTATCATCATACTCCGGAGTCTTAGACCTCAACAGGTCCGTACACGATAGTCAACCACGTGGATAATTTTGAGCAACAAGTGCTATGGATAAGTGTGGCTCAATGGTTAGAGCGGCAGACCCTGATGCAGAAATCTGGCCTGGGACCAGGGTTCAATTCCTGCCGTGGCGGGTCTTGGGCTCAATTTCCTTGGACCTGATAATTCTCGCATCGGTGCCTAATCTAATTCATGGGTCCCACTCTGGGTAATAGCTTGCTTAATCTCCACAACGGCCCCAACAGCGTGGGGATGCCTGGCTTCACCTTGGAGGTTGCGCAGGAGTTGGCACCTCACAGGGAAAAGCCAGGAGGGGTTCCACAGTGGTATGCGTACAGCACCTTGAGACCCTAACGGGTGAGTAGTGCGCTATACAAGTATGAAGTTTACAGTTTTTACATTCACATGAAGTATGCCAACTTCCCTACTCTCATACTGTGGAGTACGCCTACTCCTGCTAGACAACACTTAATTTGGCCTAAATACACGCAAAATTTTCACAACCGCCTGCAAGATGCATAAGCTTAAGTAAGCGCAAAGACCCTAACCACACATACTATGGCGCCGAGAACATTCCCAACTCATTTAGGCAGGCTCCGAGATCCCGGGAAAGCCATGGCGAACCTAGCAACCCATCATCTCTCCAAATTACATTATCACAGAAAAACAAATTAAACAATGAAACTCCATCCTAGGGCCCCCAAGGGCCGAACCGTCGCTCTGCTACCAGAACTGTTAACGCGTCCTTCTATGTTAATTTATACACATCAGGACTCGTTTTAGGCCGATGAATCTTTTGACCCATTGGTGAGACACCGTAAGACGAGACAACTAATCAATATATCAATCAATATATCAATAATATTGTCAACATATATCACCACAATATATTTCACTTTAGACATTAGTAAACCTTTGGCGCAACCATGACCTTTCAGTCATAAATAACCACACCTTACTGAAGTTTTTGTGAATTTTATTCCCTATTGATTACAATCTAATAGCAGATGTATTAATCTCAAAACCAAGAAGCAAAAGAGCATAGTCACAATGCGACAACTATGATAAGGTTTCAACAATGCAATGATCACAAACATAAGATTGTAATAAGGAGGTAAACAAATCAAAATGCATAGAACCTCTTATATGTCTTAGTTCAGCATAGCATCACGTCAGTCAAGTCAACTACATCAGTCAAGGTGAATGCCTCATCTAGCCACTAATTAGCATCAGCATGTTGGGCTTCATACAAAACAATTTACAAACATCAATTTGGAAAACATCTAACTAAGGTCTCTTATCAAAAATACACAGCAGTTGGTACCTAGAAAGAAAAGGCAAACAAATGAATTTCCATTAGCAACAGTATAATTACCCTCCTCGAAATAGGTCAGCATACGGGATCAGTCTTCGTCTTCAGGACATCAGTTAGATCTCCATCAATCTATCTAATCGAATGGCAGGGGACACTTCCCTCATAAGGAAGAAAGTGTAATGGGGCAGTCCATGGGTGAGGATGGTTTTGTCTAAGTCTCAGATCACCAAATAGAGTGACAGAGTTTCTGGATGCAATCGATATCATTCCCTACCTAATGCTCTTAGTCTCTAGTGTCATGAGTTTTTATCCCTTTTTCGTAATACATTCCCCCAAAATTCTATTGGATAGTCACTACACCCCACTATCTGTAACCTATCAAATTATACATTAAGTAATGCATTTGTCATTCTATGATAATTTACATTCTTCTAATTGGTCTTCATAATTGATGTTTTTCGTAGGTGGCACATCCAGGGTTGCTTCATTTTCTGGCACGCTCTTCGGGTCAAGAGTTCTCTTTTCCGTGATTCGATGTCCTTGAAAGTGTCCATATTTGTTGCAAAGCTTATAATTTTTATACTAAAGCTGCTAGCATGCGGATGGGAACATAACTGTTAATGATACAATAAAAGAAAAAGAACAAATGCTGGGTCATGGCCTTTGCTAGTCAGCACACTGGAGATACAGAAATATACGCTTTAATATGAGAGCTACACAGCTAGTTTTCGACTCACGCTAACTTAGGCTTATGGATTCTAATAAAATGCAATCTTTATACGTGTTAATATTTTCAGTTAGTCATAATACAAGCAATTATTTCTTACAGTCGACATTAGTTTATGCATGTGAAAAATTCTCCACGTTTAAAATACGTTTCAATGAATAATATTATTAATGCAGCATTGTTAAATATAAGCATTTCACATCTAAAATAGGTAATGTTTAATCTACGCTCTCTCAGTCCCTCCTCTGATGACGCTCGTCATCACACAATCTTTCTCACTGAGTTTAATTTTTCACTTTGCGCATAATACGCATTTCAACATCTTGCCCTTTATGTGAGCTTTCCCATGTTTCATTGAACATTTTTTCTCTTTCACTTTCTTCATTTCTTCTGGTTCTTTTAATCCAATTTTTTTTTACTTTGTCATTGATTTTACATGCCCCCCATAATCCTAATAGACAAATTAAAACAATTAATAGACCCATCATAATTTTTGCAAGTACCCCATTCCAAATGTTGGTAAACCAGCTTCCCACTCGGGCAATTCCTTTCCCAAATTTCTCCCAAACACCAAGTTCTTTCAGATTCTTCAAATCTGTACTATCTCTGGTAAGGTTAGTAAGCACGTTTCTAATTTTCTTACTGTTATCTGGAATAAATGAGCAACAATGACGCTCATTAAGCATTTTACAAACACCTCCACTCTTTGCTAAAAGAATGTCTAAAGCAAGCCGATTTTGAAGAGTCATAGCTCTTTCTGCAGCAAGTTCAGTATCCATCAGGAGTATTGCTCCTGTAAAATTTGTCAGCATGTTATCCACAATAGTAGACAACTTTTGAATTTTCATAGAATTCAAGATAACCCCTACTGATGGGATTATGGCTCCAAATATATCACCAATGACAGCCGCCACTGATTCTCGTTTTTGTCTAGGATGTTGTCATTCAGACGTTTTAGGTATTTGTTTCAGGTCATCAATCTGGTATATCTTTGGGAATACTATTCCCAAATAACATGTCCCATACCATCCCTTAGGGAGACGATAATATGCATTCAATCCACAAATATAATAGATTCCAGGGATTGCTTGATCTTGTCCATTTAACATAAAGGTCCATTTACTCTGAAACAAAAACACATGCCTACAAACAAATTGTCTTGATCGAATTTTGGTCTATATATACAGAGGCTACCTACGTGTAATGCATCTATAGCTAATTTGCCTTGTGTTTTGATTGCAGTATAAGCATAATCATTTGCATAAGTACGTTTTTCTAGGCCTTTTTCTAACCTTTCTTTCAGTGCTTTGCGTCTATCATCTGTGTGATCTAAAAAGCTTTTCTCTACAGGAGACAATAAGCAAGTCAAATTGTTGTGATGTGCATAAGCAGTTCCAAATGTAAGTGTTGGCTCAAAGAATCCTCTAACTATTTTTAGATCATGCTCTTTAGCTAATTTATTTAGGAATTCAATCACAGGCACAAAAGAAAACACAACATCCAAATTTGAATAAAAGTATTGCACATGCTCTTGATTATAGAATCTTGTTAATAGCAAACTGCAACTAATTCCATAAGTAAGAGGGAGGCTATGATAAGTAACTCCCTCCTGCACAGATGAAGGAATTTTAGTACATACATAACAATCTTTCGCATCCATAGTTTCCACATACTCATTTAATAAGCGATAGAAAACATTAGTAGAAAGTTCCCCTTTTGAATTGGTTCCCTCATGCATATGTCTTGCATCTTGCTCAAATCTCTCCCACAGTGATAGTTTAGTAGTAGTAGTTTCAGGTTTTGAAGTTGCATTAATAGTTTCTTTCTCTCTCTAGGGCATTCCCACAATCATTACTGCACATATAACACCTATTATAAGACCTAACCAACCTCACACCTTACTTCCTTTGCTACTGTAAGCCATGTTTGTATAGAATCAGAATAGCAGATCAACAATCAACTTGAGAAGAAACAAAAGTCTTTTTGTGTATATTACAGCGTCTTCACTCACTCCAGGACCCTTTTCGTCAATTCAGGTTAGCAGCTTGTCGTAATCAGGTTTCTTTAGAGTCAAATCCGGTTTTAGTGTCACTTCCAGTAGTTTCTAAAGTCTCTTTCTCTTTTCAGCTTTCACAAATTCAATTTTAGTCGAGTTTTCACTTTAAATATCTTCAGGTACCGTAATATTGGCCTGGTATTTCTCGATCAAAACAGAATGCTAAGAATTCTTGTTGCCATTCAGAGGTTGTAGCATATCCTGTTTGCAAAATTCTCTGTCCACCTGCTTTATTTTGTGTTTGATGAACTGCTATGTTTCCATCAGCGAAGTCGCAGCTGGCTCTGCCGGTGGAATCCTTTGACCAACAACTCTTCAGATACTGAGCCATCGGACCATGAGTAACTCTACATGTGTAAACGTACCCTTATGAATAAGGCCTCAGGTGTGCAGAGTTACAGCAGATCTTGGAATCCTAATGGGACCTGTAATTGTTGTTACTAGCTGCATCAAGATCAGCTCAGGACTCATAATGAGGTTCAAAGACTCGGTCTATCTACAGAAGCTGTACACTGGAAAGGAAATGGAGGTAAGGCATGGGACATTTAGTGGAACTACTGATGTGTTGTTATAATAAAACGATGTACATATACATCGATATTAAAAGGCAGCATGCAAGAGTATTGAAAGTGTATTTTTCCATGTTTAAACTGACTCATGTTAACGTTGGCCTGTATTTTAAAATGGCTCATGTTTGTCGGTACTTTGCTTTGTACAATGTGAACATTTATTTTCTAGTTAAAAAGCTGAAGCAACATTGAAAATGTATGATGCTTATTTCTTCTAATTTTTCGTATAGAAAAGAATGACTGCTGTTTGAGACTGTGGTGGAATGTCTTATTGAATGGATACATTCTAGCTGCACCAGTGAGTGCAAGCAGCCCGAATGTCTCAACTGTTAATTTGAAGGTCACAGTCAAAGCTTGCTTGTGAGAAAGAACTGTATATTTTAATGAGACTGAAACTGTATCTATTTTTTTCATTTGATTGGTTGAGAAATGACCTGTTACTGCTTTCTAAGATTATGTTTGCAAGAGCTACATTCAGATTACCTTCAGATTTTCTTTCTCTCGCACATGGAGATTCAGATTCCTTTTTAAGTGCCTTAAGATGCAGTTTCTTTACTGTCTACCTTTAGACGCAGCTTCCCATTTTCCCTTGTTTATTTAGAGCAGATGCTTGCTACAGCCTTTGAGAGGCATTTTGGCAGAATCTTGTTATTCTGACTTCTCATTAGATTCCTCTGACTTTCCCCTAGCTTAGCAGTGAACGGATCTTCCTTTTATGGGAGAATGGATTTGCTCCATTTTTTCAGACAACTTTATAAGAAATTGTGTATGCTCATCTGATTCTGAATTGCTTTGAATATATTGACTAGGGCATTCCTGTATTGTGTATTGAATTACAATTGATCTTGATGATTTGAGTTCGTGTCTTCAATTTTTTAATAAACTTTTATGGTTTTGAAGGCAACGTTCTGTCTTCCTTGTCGGGACTAATGCACTTCACCTTATTGAAATGTATTGAATTTAATGTCTCTTTCAGGTGTAACTAAAAATTAATCGGAGAGCACTTACTAAACTAGAATTTGCACCAGAATTTGCACTGAGCAAAGTACCCTAACAGAACTAAAAGGCGCTGTGCAGGCAAGAGCAGGGGACTTACCATATAAGCCCTCTATTGGATGCTCAAGCGTGATTCAGAGTTCATCAGTGAAACAAACGCTACAATGCTAATGAATTGTGGAAAGCTGGAAAGTTAACTGCGTTGAAGACAAATGGAAAAGATTTCACCAAAGGCCTTTGTGCTTCTCTAGAATTTTCACAGTGGCTGCACTATGGGACTGCTTTCGGAGATAGATTGGCTGCCTTGAAAAGCAAACTTACGGGCCCCATTCTAGAGAAAGCATCCTAGAGTGTGGACCAGTTTCAACATTTTTCTAGGGCTGATGTTGGTTTCTAGCCCAGTCCCTGCTTTGACTGCGTAACTGATGAAATGGAGACTGCAGGAATCAAAGGAAAAGCATTACTCCGCTAAGATTCATACTGGGTTGCTCTGTAACACTTCAGCACCAGTGACAAACTCGGAGTCTCGATGTGCACTCGCCCCATGATAAAGGGTTGCTTCACATAAATAACCGAATAATATTAGTGGTAACAAGGATGCAACACATTTAGTACTAAATATATGGCAGAGGTTTTAGTTAAACGATAGTACAAATTCTACTCAAGGAGAAATATGAATACTCAAAATCATATCAAATAAGTAAATATCTGTCAGATGTTTCTGACACGTTTCTATATTCTTCATAGAACTAGATGTACTGCGCCTCTTTCTCAGACCAGAGGTTTAGCAGCCTTCTGTGTGCCACATAGAAATTCATGGCAGAACAAATATAATTTAAATGTTACTGTTTTAACCTTCTTATTCCACAAGGTGACTTCAATGTAATTTACTTCATCACATTTACTCATTTATTGCCGGAAAATCTATTATAACGGCGCCACAGCAGAATCGCTCGAACAAATAAAAGAAGCCAAACCACATACATTAAGAAGGCCTCAAGGGAAAGAAGGATGAAACAAGAAGGTTTTGAATTGCCTTGTCAGGCTCCGAGCCACTCAAACCTCAGCACATCAGTACAAGAGAGGGGCGGAAGGGACAGAAAAACACTTCCTTCGGCTGACACATGTAAGAAACCTGGCTGCTCGGTAAGTGCTGTGCGATTGGTGTAGATAAGAAGCTTTTGAAGCGGCATGGAGTAAAATGGCCTCAATATAAACGTGTCCGGACTCGGAGTCAAGATGAGTTTTAGAAACTGACAGTGACCATTTTGAAAGAAATCCACCAGACTGCACAGGGAATGATGAAAAATGCCTAAGGTTCCTCGTGTGACATGCTTACTCTGACCAAGCGTCTGTCTCTATCTGTAATAGCATCCGAGGTATTAAAATAAAGTAAAAGAAAAGAGGAACATCGTTAAACAGACCTTTGGCAGTGGCTTTGGTAACGAAAAACAACCAGTCGTGGGGTGATCACATACTAGGTACCACTTCACCTGTTGCACAATTGATAGTTTGATGTCAGCAAGATTGAGCAGTGGTGACACAGAGTGCAACAATCTGAACCAGAGCGCAAGTGGTCGAGTGCGCTTGCACTGAAGAGCCCCAGGAGCGCATTCAAGATTGCCCTGATATGTTACAGCTACTCTTTAATACCTGAAAAAAAACACACACATAATACAGCAGTTTGTAAATGGCCCAAACTTTCCTTTTAAATTCAATTATTTTCACAACTAAATATTCAATTTTTCATTTGTAATCATTATTGCTCTGATTTCAGCCTACAGTCCTCCCTAGAAATTTCTTTTAAGAGCTCATCAGCATGGCCTTTAAGTCAATATGACTTAATAGTGGCACACAGCTTTAGTGTTACCAGTGTAAGTTCGAAAAATTATAATTTAATATGTGCACAGGTGCCTTAGGGAGAGAAAACAAAGCCATCCTTGGTGAGTGTGTTTATGATGTGGTTGTCACTCAATGAAAAAGAGGTGTGTGACACAGTAGTGTGAAATAAAGAAGACAGAGGCGGTCATTACAACATTGGCGGTAAAAGCCGCTTACCGCCGTGCAGAAGACCGCCAACACACCGCCGCGGAATTCCGCCACAGCTATTATGACCCACATCTCGGAATCCGCCAAAATTCAGACACCCACACAAGTCCACCACACCAAAGGTCAGTGATAAACTGGTGAAAACAAATCCTCCACCGCCACGCCAACAGAAATACGCCCACACTATCACGACACACAAATCCACGCGGCGGTCTTTTATCCGCGGTATTCCATTGGCGGTACACACCGCCGCGCTCAAAATACACACACTCTTACAAAACATCCCCACATTGGACAATTCAAAATACACACACCTGAGACACATACAAACACCACTCCCACACACCCATTACAATATAAAACACACACCCACATCACCCACAAACCCCCACGACAAAAAATTCAGAAAGAAGGCCAGAGAGACACCACCAGCAAGAACAACAGCATCCACAGGCACACAACACCATCACCCACACAACTTCCACGCACCTGACACAACACACCACTACATATCACCACACTTATCACCACACACTCCACCCCACACATCACCTGCACCACCCCATGGCACGGCAAAGACACCCCAGGTTCTCGGAGGAGGAGCTCAGGGTCATGGTGGAGGAAATTGTCCGGGTAGAGCCACAGCTATTCGGAGCACAGGTGCAGCACACCTCCATAGCTAGGAAGATGGAGCTATGGCGCAGAATAGTGGACAGGGTCAACGCAGTGGGACAACACCCAAGAAATCGGGAGGACATCAGGAAGAGGTGGAACGACCTACGGGGGAAGGTGCATTCCGTGGTCTCAAGACACCACCCGGCCGTTCAGCGGACTGACGGCCCGACCCACACCTCCTCACCCACAACTGACAACATAGGAGGAGGAGGTATTGGCGATTCTGCATCCTGAGGGCCTCGCAGGAGTAGGTGGAGGAATGGACTCTGGTAAGTCAAACCTTTACTAATACATCTCCCACCCTACCTGCATGCTATCACATACCCCCACCCTCAAGCTCACCCCCAGCATCCCAACTCCTCACAAATGTCCCAACATCACAAACTACACATCCCAACACCAAGCCCTGCATGCAACTACAAAGCATGGACAACCATCACCAAAGCATGGCCACTGCACATACCCATACACCCCCCTAAACCACCATCACACAAGCTCCCACACAGGAATGCTAGCACTGGGGTACACGGTCACCCACCCATTTCACACCATTACACACACAGATTTAACAAACATCCTTTTATACCCCTGCAGGACCCCTACCCAACGTCACCGGACAGGAGGGTCCACACATGTCCACACCACCAACAGAAGAGACCCACAGTGATGACAGCACCTCTGTCCAACTGGATCTAGATGACCAGCCCGGACCATCGGGGACCTCGGGACAGTCGGTTCCCCTCACACAGGCACAGGCCACCACAGACCTTCCCCCCTCTGGAAACACTAGCACAGCACCCACCCAGCGGGCCCATACCTCCGTCCCTAGGACACATCAATCAGCTGTGTGTCCACCACGACAGGGAACCCAGGATAACCCACCACCCCAACAACAACAGGGACCTGGGGGCAGTGGCAGGGGCACACGGTCCAGGGGACGGAGGCACAGGAACACAGGGGAATTGGGAGGGCTGCCGTGCGACAGGGGGCGGACAGGCCAAGGGAACCCACTCTCCACGAGGCCCTCTCCTCCATCATGGGAGCATACCACCACTCCCAGGAGACGATGACAACGGTACTGGCCAAGTTTCAGGAGACCCAGCGCATGCAGGAGGAACAGTATATGGGCTTCAGGGAGGAACTCAGAACCATCAGCTCCACCCTGGGCACCATCGTAGGGGTGCTGAAGGAAGTACTCAACACCAGGAGGGACACTGTGGCACTACAAGGGGCCCCTGACACTAGCATGGATGATGAACTGCCCACCACCTCCGCCGGCGTTAGTGGACAGGACGCCCTGCCACAGGACCACCACACTAGCACCCCACCCCCTGCAGAGGGAGATCCAACCCGCGAACGGTCCCTGAGATCCAGGAACAAGATGCCAAGACCCCCACCAAGAAATGAGACCACCCTGATTGTCATCCGACTGTCCCACTATGTCACCCTGTCCATAGTTAAACTGCCCCAGCTCCACTTCCTATGCCCATATGGGCAATGCACCTGTGAGACTAATAGACTGGACTCTGCCATGGACCCTCCTCCACCATCACCCCTCACCATTCAACTACCCCCTCCAATATTTTGCATTTAAATAAACACACCTAAAGCACAAAATGATCTGGAGTCTGTCTGTGATTTCGAAATAGTGTATTAGCAATTACAGTGACAAAATGTATATGAAATAGTAATGTCAACATACCTATGTCACACAGCTCTAGTCCATGAGGAATTTAAGCAGATGTCATACAGTGGGACCCATATCTGTGAAACCGTAAGGGAAAGTGACCACTCAGTGACCATACACTGGGTGAAAACGACAGACAGGAGAGAGGTAGTAGTGTAAAAGTACATGTAGTAGTCAGGATTGTATTCTTACCTGTGTTTCACTGGAAATATTGCTGGATCACTGAGTCCCAGTTGTGCATGACTTCTTCCTCTGCTTCCTCCTCATCACTGTCCACAGGCTCCACAGCTGCCACAACACCACCATCTGGACCATCCTCCTGCAGAAAAGGCACCTGTCGTCGCAAAGCCAAGTTGTGAAGCATACAGCAGGCCACGATGATCTGGCACACCTTGTTTGGTGAGTAGAATAGGGATCCACCTGTCATATGGAGGCACCTGAACCTGGCCTTCAGGAGCCCAAAGGTCTGCTCGATCACCCTCCTAGTTCGCCCATGGGCCTCATTGTAGCGTTCCTCTGCCCTGATCCTGGGATTCCTCACTGGGGTCAGTAGCCATGACAGGTTGGGGTAACCAGAGTCACCTGCAAATGGTGAGGGGCAACTGTTAGACACACACTAACCTGGAGGGATAACCCCAGACCCAGACAACCATTCCCACTGACTTGCTTCCAGGTGCTCACCTAATAGCCACACACGGTACCTCTGGAGTTGACCCATCACATAAGGGATGCTGCTATTCCGCAGGATGTAGGCGTCATGCACTGAGCCAGGGTACATGGCATTCACATGGGAGATGTACTGGTCTGTCAAGCATACCATCTGTACATTCATAGAATGATAACTCTTCCGGTTTCTGTACACCTCTTCACTCCTGTGGGGGGGGGGGACCAAAGCCAAATGGGTCCCATCAATGGCACCTATGATGTTGGGGATATGTCCCTGGGCATAGAAATCACCTTTCACTGTAGGCAAATCCTCCACCTGAGGGAAAACGATGTAGCTCCGCATGTGTTTCAGAAGGGCAGACAACACTGTGGACAATACGTTGGAAAACATAGGCTGGTACATCCCTGATGCCATGGCCACAGTTGTTTGAAAAGAGCCACTTGCAAGGAAATGGAGCACTGACAGCACCTGCACTTGAGGGGGGTTCCTGTGGGATGGCGGATTGCTGACATCAAGTCTGGCTCCAACTGGGTACACAGTTCCTGGATTGTGGCACGGTCAAGCCTGTAAGTGATTATCAAATGTCGCTCCTCCATTGTCGACAGGTCCACCAACGGTCGGTACACCGGAGGATGCCGCCATCTCCTCACATGTCCCAGTGGACGGTGCCTATGAAGGACAACAGTAAGCACAGAGTCAAACAACTCAGAGGTAAGTACCCACAGTTTACACAAAACACCAATCATACACAAAATGTGTGTTGAGACTAGGCCAAGGTATGTGTGACGCAGTTGAAAATAAAGCCATTTGGGCCCCTGAAATGGCGGCTGCCTGACCTGTAAAGTGGGACAATGGGATGTGAGGTAACTGCGCTGGCGTTGTACACAGTTGCGGTAGGCGGTCGGAGACCGCGGCGCAATGCTGCATTGGTTAACATTGGACCCTATGGGTCCCAGGAGCCAATGACGATGTACGCCGGCGGTGACGGTACGCACCGCCACGGACGTGACCACCGCAGACGTGACCGCCATTTTCTATCTGTTCAATCACTCGATACCTGATCTTCGACAGGAGAGGACCTACACTGCAAGTGCTGCTGTGACCTCGGTCTGGAAGAGACAATGGCTCGAGTGTCTGGGGAAAGGGCCCCTGCCTTCACATTGGAGGAGTTGGAGAAGCTGGTGGATGTAAGAATGAAGGGGGCAGAGTGCTGCGTGCATGAAAGACGGTGAATGCATGTGCCACATGGCAAGGGTAGGGATGGGGGCCAATCACTTTGACGGTGCAGTTGGTAATGACTTCTCTTCTTCCCCTGTACATTTCATGTAGGTCAGCGCCCACCAGAAGAAAGATATTTGGCGTGCCATCGCCAAGGACGTCTGGACCCTGGGGGTCTACCACAGACGGAGCACCAACAGCCGGAAAAGATGGGAGAACATTCGCCGCTGGAGCAAGAAGACGGTGGAGGCTCAGCTGTGGGAGGGGTGCCCATCGCACCATGACCCCCCTGCTGTTCAGGTTCCTGGCGGTGGCCTACCCGGAGTTGGATGGGTGCTTGTGGGCATCACAGCAGACACAAGGGGGTGAGTACACTCTCATTCTGCTGACTTTGCACGCAGTGGAGTTGTCTGGGTGGGGGAGGAGGGCTGTGAGTTTCCCTAGGCCAGGGCGAGTTCCGTAGGCAAGGCCCCTCCGTAAGGCAGGCCATGTGGCACCCCACCTCTGTAGACTGCCAAGTACAGCTATTCATGCCCCTGTGTCATCTATGTGTGCAGATGTCGTCCATAGCCTTGTAGGCCATTTCCCAAGAATTGAACAGTGGAGCCCAAGAGCGTGGCGTAGTGCAGGGGGCTTCTGTGTCTGTCTTGTCCGCCAACGGTAGCGGTAATCCATGCACTCAACATGTCTTTCTTCTGTCATCCCCCCCCCTTTTTGTGGTCTCCCTGTTCTTGTGTGCATTAGCATCATCAGGCGGAGGAGCAGTGGCACCGGAGCACGAGGGAGCTGCATCCCACATGGCCCTGGAGGGTGAGACTACGGACTCGGAATTCACCAGTGGGACGGAGGGCGGGGAGAGCTTCACGGCAGGGACAGGAGCTGACACCAGCGACACGGACATGTCCTCTGATGGGAGCTCCCTTGTGGTGGCGGCAACATCTGTGCCCCCCGCATCTACAGATACAGCCGCCACCCCCCCTACCAGCACCGCCCTCCCAGCAGCCCCTCTTTCTTCTCCCCGTGCCCGCTCACCCAGGAGGGTGGGCATCACCTTCGCCCCAGGCACCTCAGGCCCTGCCCCAGTCACCCCTGCTGCCCTTAGTGAGGAGGCCATTGACCTCCTCAGGTCCCTCACTGTTGGGCAGTCTACCATTTTGAATGCCATCCAGGGTGTAGAAAGGCAGTTGCAACAAACTAATGCATTCCTGGAGGGCATTCATTCTGGTCAGACGGCCCTTCACCGAGCTTTTCAAACTCTGGCCTCAGCACTGATGGCAGCCATTGTGCTCGTCTCTAGCCTCCCCCCTTCGACTTCCTCCACCCAGACCCAATCCCCTGTCCCTCTGCCTATCCCAAGCACACCATCAGACCAGCATGCACACACGTCAACACACAAGCGAAGCTCAGGCAAACATAAGCACCACACATCCCACAGGCACTCACGCAAGCAACACACACATGCAGACACACCAACATCCACTGCCTCCACTGTGTACCCCTCCTCGTCGTCTCCCTCCTCCCTCCCAGTCTCGTCTACACTCACACCTGCATGCACTACCTCTACAGCCACTACGTCCCTCACCAGCACACCCACCACCACACCCCGCTCACGTGCAGTCACCACCCCCACTACCATTCACACGTCCCCTGTGTCCTCTCCCAGAGTGTCTGTGACGCCCCCTCTCAAGATACACAAAGGCAGCCACACACCCACCCAACAGCCATCCACCTCACAACAGCCTCCAGCGCATGCACCTGCACCCAAAGTCACCAAACGTACACCTCCTACTACCACCACCTCTTCCTCCACTCCCAAACCCCCTCCAGCTACCCGTTCCAGAATGTCCAAGAAATATTTCATGTCCAGCCTTGACCTTTTTCCCACACCTCCCCCACCCGTCCATCTCATAGGTCCCAAAGTAGCACCTCAGCCGCACCATCTCCGGGGCCAGTGGTGCCTGTAGTCACCAGTATGTGGAGTGCCCCGGCCACCAGGACAGCCAGTGTGGCACAGAGCCACAGCACAGCCAGTCCCCCACCTGTGAAGCATCAGAAGTTGGCCAGTGCCCGGCGGGAGAGGGGGAAGACTCCAGCCACCGAAGCCGCTCACAGGGGTCCCAGTGGGAGTGTGGAATCAGCTGTGACAACTACCAAGGTGGGGAAGGGCCACAAGAAACCCGGCAAGTCTGGGAAGAGCTGCATGGCGGAGAAGACGGCCATCATCCCCGCTGTCCAGGAGGCCACCACCAGCCCCAACCCAGCTGCCCAGGAGGCCACCACCAGCCCCAGCCCAGCTGCCCAGGAGGCCACCGCCAGCCCCAGTCCAGCTGCCCAGGAGGTCACTGCCAGCCCCAGCCCAGCTACCCAGGAGGCCACCGCCAGCCCCAGCCCCAGCCCAGCTGCCCAGCTGCCCAGCTGCCCAGGAGGCCTCCGCCAGCCCCAGCCCCAGCCCCACTGATCCATGAAGGACCGCCAGCCCCAGCCCCGCTGGGCCATGAAGGACCGCCAGCACAAGCCCCGCTGGGCCATGTAGGACCGCCAGCACAAGCACCACTGGGCCATGTAGGACCGCCAGCACAAGCACCGCTGGGCCATGAAGGACCGCCAGCACAAGCCCCGCTGGGCCATGAAGGACCGCCAGCCCCAGCACCACTGGGCCATGAAGGACCGCCAGCACAAGCCCCGTTGGGCCATGTAGGACCGCCATCACAAGCACCGCTGGGCCATGAAGGACCGCAAGCAAAAGCACCGCTGAACAGGGCACTGCCAACTCAAGCACCGCTGAACAGGGCACCGCCAACTCAAGCACCGCTGAACAGGGCACCGCCAAATCAAGCACCGCTGAACCGGGCAACGCCAACTCAAGCACCGCTGAACAGGGCACCGCTGAACCGGGCACCGCCAACTCAAGCACCGCTGAACAGGGCACCGCCAACTCAAGCACCGCTAGCCCATGAGCGGCAGGGGCACTGACACAACTGGGTCCGTCACGGGGTGAGTGATGCACTCTGGGCACCAGTCCCCCTCCAGAACCAGTGGAGAGATCCATCCACTACCTCTGTCCTTCACAGGATGAAGCACTCTTCGCACCAGTCCCCCTCCAGAACCAGTGGAGAGATCCATCCACTACCTCTGTCCTTCACAGGATGAAGCACTCTGGGTACCAGTCCCCCTCCAGAACCAGTGGAGACATCCATCCACTACCTCTGTCCTTCACAGGATGAAGCACTCTGGGCACCAGTCCCCCTCCACAACCAGTGGAGACTGTTATCCACTTGAGAGACTGTGGCTTTGCACTCCCCAGGATTGAAAAGTGGGCAAACCACCCACTGTAGAGACTTGCAAGACTGTGGCTTTGGACTCCCCAGGATTGAACAGTGGGCAAACCACCCACTGTAGAGTCTTGAGAGACTGTGGCTTTGCACTCCCCAGGATTGAACAGTGGGCACACCACCCACTTGAGAGACTTGAGAGACTGTGGCTTTGCACTCCCCAGGATACATCAGTGGGCACTGAGCCCCCTCGTGGATCTGGCGTTGTGCACTCATCCGGCTGAGGTGCCCCCCTTCCTTTCCCCCTGAGGTGCCTGTTGTATTTCTATCTGATGCCCCTGCAGTGTTCTCTCTGTTTTGATCGGGTATCGAGTGTGGGCCTCGCCCATGCATTTTGGGCCCAGTGGTCTACGGACTATAAATGGTGCAATACCTGGACTTGTATTATTGGTATATTTGTTTGAAGTGTATATATATTTTTGAGTACTGGATTTTAATAGATTACAATCATTACAATCATTTCCTTTTGCCTTTGCATTCTTCCGGGGGGCTTGGAGGCTGTAACTGTAATGTATCAACATGTATTAGTGTGTGTGTTGTAGTGGGTGAGGGTGGGGGTGGGGGTGTTGCGTGTGTGTGTCCCCGTTTTTTGCCTCCCCCTCCCATGTGTCGTAGGTGCAGTACTCACCGTGGTCTTCACCGCCGGCGTTCGTGCTCCTGGTAGAGGAGCAGGAAGACTATCACAGGTAGAATTTGGAGTTCCGGTTCCATGGTGTCCTCGTTCCTCGTGGGGTATGTAGAGGTGAGCGTTTTCCCTTCGAAATTCCTGTTTCTGCCGTGTTTTTGGCCGCGGTGAATCCGCCCCGGAAAAGGTGGCGGATTGGCCTGTCATAATAGTGTGGGCGGTACATTGTCTCCCGCCTGTCTGTTGGCGGTGACCGCCGCGCTGTTTGTTTGTACCGCCGTGGCAGTCTGAGTGTTAAAGTGGCTGTCTTTGTTGGCGGTTTCCGCCACGGTCGTAATTGCAATTTTTTTACCGCCGGCCTGTTGGCGGTCTTACCGCCGCTTTAACACCGTCTGCCAGGGTTGTAATGACCACCAGAGTGTTAAAGTGTTAGACAGGATGAACAAGGATGCTGTGAGAAAAGCAAATAAGAGACATTTTGTGAGGAAAGAGAGGATTCCAGAGGGGGGCTCATTGCATGTTGTATCGTGGTGCCCTGCATTGGATGAGGCCATGTGGCGGGCCTTACAGCACTGGAAATAACGGCATGGGACACACGCTGTCTGTTTATTGTGGCGAAGGCCACGAGAGACCTTACGCTCATTTATTTACACCCTTAGGCTGAGTCCAGCCCTCTGGGTGACATCTCTCCTGTCTTTTAGTAAACAGGACCATCAAACACAAACATCCTTCATACTTGACAAACAAAGGGCCTCATTTACCATGAAGTGGCGCCGCATCATAACTGTCAGTGCTTTACTGCATCACTTCAAAATGCAGGGATGCGTCATATTTACAAAAATACAGTGCACCCCTGTTTTTTCCCTAGCGCTGGTACTAAATTTATCTTCCTAGCGTCAACAGCGTTGCAGGGAATTATTGTTTATGTGCAGAAAGGTGTCCCTTCCTGCACAATGACAATCAATAATGCCAATTTGCTAGTTCTATGTGTGCTGCATTCTGCAGCACACATAGAACATAGAAGTAGCAACATCATTATTTAATGATTGTTTATTTGCAGGAAGGACATCTTCCCGCACATAAACAATAATTCATGGCGTTTTTCTCTTTCTATGTGTGCTGCAGAATGCAGCACACATAGAAGAAGCAAAAACAAGGAGAAATAAAAGTATTTCTCCTTGTGGCGCCGTGCTAAAGCCACCCCAGGGGTGGCGTTAGTTTTTGGTGCTGCCTCTGGTTTACAATTCCTCATAAATCTGCTGCAGTGTCAAAATGCAATGGTATTGCAGTGGAACACCCATAGCAACATCCATTGCACATTAAAGCACAAAAAGTGGCTTAATTTCACCTTGCAAATATGGCACAAGACAGTGTGCCACTGGAGAATCTCTAAAAGTGACGATCCTGTGGCACAAGAGCCTCGTAAATGAAGCCCAAAGTGCCTTAGCCTTTGACTGGGAGCACAGTTGGGACGAAGCCCATACTTCTGGCTGTGAGGTACGTATTTGCTCATGCCTTCATCTGAGTTGCTCCCTGGTGAACTTAAGCCCGGTGGTCATAGCAGAGGAGAGGTGCTATACAGTGACAGCTCCCCTTTTCCCCTGGGGCATCCAGGTAATTTCTGTGTTATTGATTCATCTTCCACCTCTGTCACTCCTGCTAAGGGATCTCCTGTTCCTTCCTCCCACTCTTCGGCCTCCCACTCTTTGCCTCGGTCATCAGCCTGGACCACCCATTTGAACCACAATACATTCCACACCACAGTTTGACCTTCTCGCTGGACTGTGACCATGGTACCGTCTATTTGTGTAATGTCCCAGGCTTGTGCGGGGTTCGAAACTTCCATCCCAGGTGTTGGTCTTTCATGAGAACCTGGACGTGAATCTCCCATGTCTTCTCAGGATTACCTTTTCATTGATAGTTTCTGCTGAATCACCTCCACATTTAGTTTTGTAGGCTGCCAACTGGCGTCAATGGGAATGCAGTCCCGAGTCAGGTGTCTAAACAAGAGGGCAGCAGGGGCACAGTCAGTGGTGCTGTGTGGTGTTTGACTGGAGGCTCGCAGGAATTTGTGGAAGCACCACTCAGCATCTTCCCCTTGATCTACACCAATCCTCAGGGCTCTGTTCAGAGATTGCATGAACCTTTCAACATCTCCATTGGTCTGCGTCCATTACGTGGTGATTCTCCGGTGTCGGATCTCTAGGATGCAAAATAATCATGAAACTCTTGATCTTGGAACAGAGCTCCATTGTCGATTCTGACTTCATCAGGCAAGCCCAGTATGGCAAATTTTTTTCCAGCACAGGTTTAACATGCACAAATGCCATTGATGTCACCAGTCCACCAACGAAAATAGAGTGCAGAAGTCAATAAGTACTGCAGTCAGTCAGCCACCAGGAAAGCTTCCAAAGTCCATGCTTAGCTTTGCCCAAGGCTTGATCCTTGGCTCTCGCAGGAATTTGTGGAGGCACCACTCAGCACCTTCCCTTTGATCTACACCAATCCTCAGGGCTCTGTTCAGAGTTGGCATGAACCTTTCACCATCTCCATTGGTCTGCGTCCATTACGGGGTGATTCCCTGTTGTCGGATCTCTAGAATGCAAAATAATTGTGAAACTCTTGAACTTGGAACAGAGCTCCATTGTCGATTCTGACTTCATCAGGCAGGCCCAGCATGGCAAATATTTTTTCCAGCACAGGTTTAACATGCACAAATGCCATTGACGTCACCAGCTCCTCCACTGGAAATAGAGTGCAGAAGTCAATAAGTACTGCAGTCACACAGCCATCAGGAAAGCTTCGGAAGTCCATGCTTAGCTTTGCCCAAGGCTTGATTCTTGCTTCTTCCATCAACACAGGAGCTGGATGTTCGTCCCCTGTCATTATCGCACACAGGTAGCATCTTCTCACTCATTCATCCACCATGGCATCTATTCCTGGGAACCACACCTTAGTGCACAGGCGCTTCCCCTTCGTGCCCTTGGTGAGTCAGATTGACAATCCGTTCCCAGAGACTGCTGGGGATAACTATTTTCCACCCCTTAAGCAGTAATCCACTTTGGCTCTCTGACAACTCCCTCCTTACTCTCCACAGCATCTGTCTTGTCATCCGTTCCTCAGGGGAGAAGGTCTTGGATCCATTGAGGAAATGTTGCCACTGCCTCCTAGCAGTGCTTCTTTCACCTTTTGGAGACTGGCATTTCCCCTGGTGGTCTCTTTGATTTCTACTACTGTGAGCGCTGTGGGGCATGCCATCTACACAGCCATCTGCACAAAGCACTTTGACCCTCATTACAACCCTGGCGGTCGGTGGTAAAGCAGCGGTAACACCGCCAACAGGCCGGTGGTAAAAAAAATGGAATCATGACCACGGCGGAAACCACCAACACATACAGCCACTTTAACACTGCGACAGCCACGGTGGTAGCAACAAACACCGCGGCGGTAACCTCCAACAGTCAGGCGGAAGACAAGGTTCCGCCCACTGTATTATAAGAGGCCTATCCGCCACCTTTTCCGGGGCGGTACCAACACCATCAAAAGCACGGCGGAAACAGTGCTCTGAAGGGAAACGACTTACCTCTCGACACTCAAGGAAGAACCAGGACGACATGGCGCCCGAGCTGCACGTCTTTCCCATGCTGGTGTATCTGCTCATATACCAGGAGTACCAACACCGGCGACGATGACCACGGTGAGTACTGCACCTAGCACACAGGGGAGGGGGGAGGAAAAAGAGAGTGACACACACACGCAACACACAACACCCCCACCCCCAGCCCCAACACCATACACACAAACACATGCAACAACATTACATATACACCCCGTAACCCTCAGGAATAACACAAGGACAAAAGGAATGGAGTCAAATTAGAGTTATATTAGAAATAGTTATAAATGCGTTTAGAATTAAAAAACAGTATTTATAAAATATACAATATTTACAAAAGGCAGGACAATGTCCACTCAAGATGTCCGTGGCCCAATGGGCCAAAACACATTGGCCAGTCCCACACTTGACTCCTGCCTCAATACAGAGAGAACACTGCATGGGCATCAGGTCGAAAACACACAGGAACTTCAGGGGGACGGGGACGGGGAAGTGGGGTGCACCTGAGCTGGAAGATGGTACAACGCCACTGCTCCTGGGTGGGGCTCCATGCCCACTGCTTGGTCCTGGAGAGTGCAAAGCCACAGTCTCTCAAGTGGGTGGTTTGCCCACTGCTTGGTCCTGGGGAGTGCAAAGCCACAGCCTCTCAAGTTTCTCAAGTGGGTGGTTTGCCCACTGCTTGGTCCTGGGGAGTCCAAAGCCACAGTCTCTCAAGTGGGTGGTCTGCCCACCGCTTGGTCCTGGGGAGTCCAAAGCCACAGTCTCTCAAGTGGGTGGTTTGCCCACTGCTTGGTCCTGGGGAGTCCAATGCCACAGTCTCTCAAGTCTCTCAAGTGGGTAGTTTGCCCACTGCTTGGTCCTGGGGAGTGCAATGCCACAGTCTCTCAAGTCTCTCAAGTGGGTGGTCTGCCCACTGCTTGGTCCTAGGCAGTGCAAAGCTACAGTCTCTCAAGTGGATGGCTTCCCCACTGGAGGGGGCTTTGTGCCCAGTGTGCTTCATCCTGCCAAGGAGAGGGTGAGTGGATGCCTTTTTCCACTGGATCTGGAAGGGGCTTTGTGACCAGTGTGCTTCGTCCTGCCAAGGAGAGTGTGAATGGATGCTTACTTCTACTGGTTCTGGAGGGGGCCCTGTGCCCAGTGTGCTTTCTTCCTGCCAAGGAGAGGGTGAGTGGATGACTTCTTCCTCTGGTTCTGGAGGGGGCTTTGTTCCAGTGTGCTTCATCCTGCCAAGGATAGGGTGAGTGGATGCCTTCTTCCACTGGTTCTGGAGGAGGCTTTGTGCCCAGTGATGCAGCACATGGGGTGTGCAAGGCCACAGTCACTCACCTGGGTGTCAGATCCACATGATTTTCTGTGGGCAGGATGCATGACACACCATGGATGCAGGACTACAGTCTATCTGCCAGCATGGACGGCTGTACAGTGGTTGCAGTGCCGGAGAAAGTGTTGGTACTGCCAGTGGAGGGGGAGGCTCCAGCCCTTCCTCTGCAGCCTCAGTCGGCTGCCCACTAGGGCTGCTGCTGCTGGTGGCGGTGCTGCTTGCGGCGGTGCTTGCGGCACTGCTGGCTGCAGTGCAGGTGGGGGTGCTGACCACGGTGCTGCCCGCGGTGCAGGTGGCGGTGCTGCCAGTGGAGGGGGGAGGCTCCAGCCCTTCCCCTGCAGCCTTGGACGACTGCCCACTGGGGCTGCTGCTGCTGGTGACGGTGCTGCTTGCGGTGCAGGTGGCGGTGCTGGCCGCAGTGCAGGTGGTGGGGCTGCCAGTGGAGGAGGGAGGCTCCAGCCCTTTCCCTGCAGCCTCGGACGGCTGAAGTGCCCTGACTGATGTTCTGTGCCCCTTCCTGCCCTTGGCAGATGGTGGTGCCTCCGTGCTTCTGCCAGCTGGAGTCTTTGCCTTGGCCTTGCTGGATGGTTGTGCGTACTTTTCCTTGCTGGATGCTCTCCCCTTTTTGCCCTTTTCTGGTGGTGGACCCTTCTTGGTCTTGGCAGGTGTTGGTGACACACTGGCTGGGCTGACAGGTGCCTCTTTGGAGCCTCTCAGAGCTGCAGAACCCACAGCGGACAGGAACTTGGTGGCTGAGGTGCTGGTCTGGGTTCTAGCCACCCTAGCCCGAGGTGAAGGACGGGGGAGAGGTAGGGAAGAGGTCAAGGGTGGCGAGAAAAAGCTTCTTAGGGACACTGTGGCGGGAAGAGGGTGAAGGTTTGGGAGTGGAGGAAGGGGGAGTGGTTGTAAGAGGGGTCAGTCTGCTTTTTTTGGGTGCAGGTGCATGAGCTGGATGCTGTTGTGAGGTGGATGGCTGTTGGGTGGGTGTGTGCTTGAGTTTGTGTACTATGGGAGGAGGGGTCACAGAGGGAGAGGACACAGGGGACGTGTGCATGAATGTGGGGGTGGTGACTGCCAGTGAGGGGCGTGCTTGTGATGGAGGTAGTGGATGAGGATGTAGTACATGCAGGTGTGAGTGGAGATGCTACTGGGAGGAGGGTGGACGAGGAGGAGGAGGGGGACACAGTGGAGGCAGTGGATGTTGATGTGTCTGCTTCTGAATGCTGTTTGTGTGAGTGCCTGTGGGATGATGTGTGGTGCTTGCGTTTGCCTAAGCCACTTCTGTGTGTTGATTTGGGTGAATGCTGGTCTGAAGGTGTGCTTGGGATAGGTTGGCATGTTACCCCCATATTTCACTGTATATATGTTGTTTTAGTCTATGTGTCACTGGGACCCTGCCCTGCAGGGCCCCAGTGCTCATAAGTATGTGCCCTGTATGTGTTCCCTGTGTGATGCCTAACTGTCTCACGGAGGCTCTGTTAACCAGAACCTCAGTGGTTATGCTCTCTCTGCTTTCCAAATTTGTCACTAACAGGCTAGTGACTAAATTTACCAATTCACATTGGCATACTGGTACACCCATATAATTCCCTAGTACATGGTACTGAGGTACCCAGGGTGTTGGGGTTCCAGGAGATCCCTATGGGCTGCAGCATTTATTTTGCCACCCATAGGGAGCTTTGACAATTCTTACACAGGCCTGCCATTGCAGCCTGCGTGAAATAACGTCCATGTTATTTTTACAGCCATTTACCACTGCACTTAAGTAACTTATAAGTCACCTATATGTCTAACCTTCACCTGGTGAAGGTTGGGTGCAAAGTTACTTAGTGTGTGGGCACCCTGGCACTAGCCAAGGTGCCCCCACATCGTTCAGGGCAAATTCCCCGGACTTTGTGAGTGCGGGGACACCATTACACGCGTGCACTGTACTTAGGTCACTACCTATGTACAGCGTCACAATGGTAACTCCGAACATGGCTATGTAACATGTCTAAGATCATGGAATTGTCACCCCAATGCCATTCTGGCATTGAGGGGACAATTCCATGATCCCCCGGGTTTCTAGCACAGACCCCGGGTACTGCCAAACTGCCTTTCCGGGGTCTCCACTTCAGCTGCTGCTGCTGTCAACCCCTCAGGCAGGTTTCTGCCCCCATGGGGTCCAGGCAGCCCTGGCCCAGGAAGGCAGAACAAAGGACTTCCTCTGAGAGAGGGTGTAACACCCTCTCCCTTTGGAAATAGGTGTGAAGGCTGGGGAGGAGTAGCCTCCCCCAGCCTCTGGAAATGCTTTGATGGGCACAGATGGTGCCCATCTCTGCATAAGCCAGTCTACACCGGTTCAGGGATCCCCCAGACCTGCTCTAGCGCAAAATTGGACAAAAGAAAGGGGAGTGACCACTCCATGACCTGCACCTCTCAGGGGAGGTGCCCAGAGCTCCTCCAGTGTGTCCCAGACCTCTGCCATCTTGGAAACAGAGGTGTCTGTGGCACACTGGACTGCTCTGAGTGGCCAGTGCCAGCAGGTGACGTCAGAGGCTCCTTCTGATAGGCTCTTACCTCTCTTGGTAGCCAATCCTCCTTCCTAGGTAGCCAAACCTCCTTTTCTGGCTATTTAGTGTCTCTGCTTTGGGGAATTCTTTAGATAAGGAATTCAAGAGCTCACCAGAGTTCCTCTGCATCTCCCTCTTCACCTTCTACCAAAGGATCGACCGCTGACTGCTCAGGATGCCTGCAAAACTGCAACAAAGTAGCAAGACGACTACTAGCAACCTTGTACCGCTTCATCCTGCCGGCTTTCTTGACTGTCAAGCCTGGGTCCCCGACACTCTAACCTGCAGTGCACAACCTTCTGAGTTGTCCTCCGGCGTCGTGGGACTCCCTTTTGTGACTTCGGGTGGACTCCGGTTCATTTTTTTTTTCATTTCATTTAACTTTATTTCAGTAAGTAAAAACATACCATAAAAGTACAGTACACATCAAGAATTTTTTTTTTTTAAAGCAAGGGAACAGTAGAGATAAAAACACAGTAAAGAGATTAGGAAAGAATAAGAATTTTTTTAAAATCAAGCAAAATGAGAAGCAGGATGAACACATCTTAATAATGAAAAAGTCCACTCAGCAAAAGACAGTTCCATAAATCAATAAATAATCAATAATATAATAAACCAGTATCAATATCCTGCAAGATAGAGGCTAAACTCATGCATCCAATTCAATAAATATACATAAATAGATCTAGGAATTGGTTACCCAGTCTTATTCCTTTAAAATTGCTAATCTCAGCTGCCAGAATAATTCGAAAAATGTTGTCACTGGTAAAACTATCTGAACGGATAAATCACATTTTAAAATTCTCTCAGCTTAAAAACAAAAGACAGGTTCCATAGATCAATAAATAATCAATAATATAGTGAACCATTATCAATATCCTACAAGGTAAAGACTAAAATCATGGATCCAAGTTCAAAGAATATACATAAATAAGACTATGCGTTAGCTACCCAGTCTTGTTCCTTAAAATTGCTGATCTAAACCGCTAGATTGATTCGAGAAATTTTGCCACTGATAAAACTATCTGGACAGATGAATCACATTCTCTCAGCATGGAAACTAGATCTGGCCCCTATTTGTTTACAAAGCGGGATGAGCCAGAGAGCTCTTTGTTTGTGATATACATGACAATGAAAAAAAACATGTGAAACAGACTCTTCACTTTTACAACCCATCGGGCAGAATTTAGATCTATTGATGGAACTGGACCATTTGTGCGTTAAGGAGCACAAAGGGAGAGACCCAATTCTGAACCTAATAAAAAGGGCACGAGCAAATGGAGATAACGCTGCATCCATAAAAGGCTCAAATTCATAATGGCATTTTACAGATAAAAAATTATCAGACATAGACAGCAGGACAGAACTGGCGAATTGGCCAATCTGGACATTATGCCAAAAAGCATCCTTTAACAGCTGTGCGGCATTTTTAGGAATGGAAATGGGATCCTGCCCATAGGACCCTAAGCCGAGCTGGGTGAAAGATCGTTCAACAAAAACACACCATTTAATTTTGATAGAAGAATCACGGCCCACCAAATTGAGAAGCCCACAACGAAAAGGAATTAGAGCATCTGTTGTCCATAACCGAATCCAAAACAGCAGAGGCCTTAAAGCAGCAATCTGCGAAATTGAGAAAAGGTTTAGGTCCATTCGAATGGGCAGAGATGGTGTGCTAGAGGGGACCTTTAGCAGCATTTTTAGAAACTGATTTTCTACCCTTGCCAAATTCGCCAAGTTGCAATGGCCCCAAAGTTCAGCACCGTATAGGGCACCCCCCTAGCTTGAGATTTGTATATTTCGAGGGCAGGGGACATTGCAAATTTGGGAGATTTCGAGGCAAATCTAGCAATGCCGCCTGCCCTTTGTTTCAGGCACAATAGAGATTTTTGGCGATGAGCATGCCAGAGATGTGAATCTTCCACTTTAATGCCTAAATAATCAAAGATGCCCACTCTTTCCAAGGGAACGCCTTCTAAATATACAGGCCTCTTCATTTTGTGCCTGGTGTCCCCAAAGACCATATATTTTGTTTTTACTGAATTGATTGACAACCCGTGGTCGATACAAAACTCCATAAATCTGGAGAGCAATCTAGAAAGGCCCATGGCAGTACTCAAAAGTAGCAGAGTATCGTCCGCAAACAAAAGACAAGGGAGCTTCTGCCCACCCATGCTAGGGGCATCACTTTGGCAATCTGAAAGGTATGGCAAGCAAGCATTAATAAACAAGAGGAACAGGGTAGGCGCCAGGACGCACCCCTGCCTCACACCACGTGCTGTTGGAAAAGCTGGAGTCAGATCGCCAGTCACACCCCAGCGGACTTTGGCACAGTTGTCAGAATAAAGATCCTTGATAATATTAATCATAGAACCCGGAACACCAGTAGTGCTGAGGACCTCCCAGAGCTTGGCGCGCAGGACAAGGTCAAACGCAGATTTCAAATCAACAAAGGCCACAAATAAGTGGCCTTGATCTGCATCTACGATCTTCCACTTAATGGTAGTAAATCGGAAGATCTGATCGATGGTACTGACCTTGTCCCTAAATCCCGCCTGAAGATGACTTAAGACCTGGTTTTTCGTTATCCAGTGTTTTAATCTAGATAACAACTGGAACGAAAAGATTTTCTGCAAGTTATCTAATAGACTAATAGGTCTATAGTTCCCTGGGGAGCTCTTGTCTCCTTTTTTGTGAATGGGGACAATAATTGCCAGCTTCCACGAGACCGGATAGGATCGAGTTGCCATGGCAGTATTCAATACCCTATTGATGTACAGGGTCCATACAGGTAAATCTGATTTGTACAGATCCGAGGGAATACCATCTGGGCCGGGGGCCCTACCAGATCTTTCGGCACAAATTGGTCATCTCTGTTTCTTTTAAAGTAAAGGGCGGCTCATCAGGCTTGTGCAGTGCAAAATCTGTAGAAATATCATCAGAATCCAACCGAGAGCCGTACAATTCCCCAAAATGGGACAGCCACATTTCTGAATCAATATGACATTCAGGAGTAGATGACAGGGCAGGATCTTTATGCGAAACCAAGGTCCAAAAGAGTTTGGCATCGCGAGCACTAGCCGCCTCTGCCAGACACTCCCATAAATTTTCCTCATATTTGAGTTTTGATAACTTGCGAGTAGACACATAGGCCCTCATTACGACCCTGGCGGTTTGTAACCGCCAGGGCCGCTGGACGCGGAGGCACCGCCGACAGGCCGGCGGTGCCCCGCGGGGCATTCTGACCGCGGCGGCTTAGCCGCGGTCAGAGAAGGGAAACCGGCGGTCTCCCGCCGGTTTCCCGCCGGTTTCCCGCTGCCCCCAAGGAATCCTCCAAGCCGCGCCGGCTTGGGGATTCCGACTCCCCCTCCCGCCATCCAGTTCCTGGCGGTTCTCCCGCCGGGAACCGGATGGCGGGAGGGGGAGTCGCGGGGCCCCCGTAAGAGGGCCCCAAAATGTATTTCACTGTCTGCCTTGCAGACAGTGAAATACGCGACGGGTGCAACAGCACCCGTCGCACCTTCCCACTCCGCCGGCTCTATTACGAGCCGGCATCCTTGTGGGAAGGGAGTTTTTCCCTGGGCTGGCGGGCGGTCTTTTGGAGACCGCCCGCCAGCCCAGGGAAAAACTCATAATACCCTCCGCGGTCTTCTGACCGCGGAGCGGTATTACGGAGGGTGGAATTCTGGCGGGCGGCCTCCGCCGCCCGCCGGAGTCATAATGAGGGCCATAGTTTCTTCTCGCATGTATAATGGCATCCCGGTTCTTTGACTTCAAAGCTTTGGACAGAAGATTCTTAGCCACCAGGCACTTTTTGTCGAACCATTTGCACTTAGGTGCAAAGGATTTCAATTGGGTTTTAGAAGGTTTGGTGAAAAGCTCCTTGAGTTCCGCAAAAAAAGCTACATGGGAAGACATAATTTCTGAGGAAGATAATGCAGTGACGTCATCAAAGAGCTGGTGACAGGACACCATAGCGCAAAGCTTATTGTTAAGCAGAATAGATTTAAAAAACGAGGGCCACTTTACCACACGCCTGTTAGTGGACAATTCCAACAGATCGTTAGGATCAACCGAAGCAGTAGGCAGATCGTGCTCTGAAACTAGAGCTGCATTATATGCAATTTGTAGAGGGGCATGGTCACTAGTACGGGGAAGACCCACCTCTACATTAATTATAAGATGCCAAACTTGTAGATCAAAAATAACGTAATCCAGAAAACTGCTGTAGCATCCTCTAAAAAAGGTGGGCCTAGCAGGTTTGTCGTTTGGAAATCGACCATTTCCAAAACGAAGGGCAAATGTAAGTGCGAGGTCTATTATCTGTGACGCCCTGGGGGAGGAAATGAGTGGCATAGATTGGATTGGAAGCGGGGGAACATTCCACATGTCATCTTCAGCCTGAGTGGACTCAACAAAGGCTGAGTCAAGTTCAATTTGGACATTAAGGTCGCCTGCGATGATGACACGGTATTTAGAATGGAGATCAGATAGAAGATTATGCAGCAGATGGATAGTGTCAGACTGTTGGTTAGAAGGGCCTGGTCTGTTATAGATATTAATGCATAACACAGGAGTACCAGAGTTTGGTCGTATTGCTGTGGCTAAAATGTCACAAGAGTCAACAGCAATTTCCTTTACCCTACCCATCTCAGACAGCTTGACCCAAGTACATAGGCCCCCAGTCGCCCTTCCCCTAGGAGATTGAATTGCCTTTTTAGTAAACGAACTGTAACCTTGTCTATACACACAATCCGGTTCACTTTTCTTCTAAGAGCCTGTTCAGGTACTTCTGCGGGTGCTGCCTGCTTCTGTGAGGGCTCCCTGACTTGCTGGGCGCTCCCTCTGTCTCCTCATCCAAGTGGCGACATCCTGGTCCCTCCTGGGCTACAGCAGCATCCAAAAACCCTAACCGCGACCCTTGCAGCTAGCAAGGCTTGTTTGCGGTCTTTCTGCGTGGGAACACCTCTGCAAGCTTCTTCATGATGTGGGACATCCATCCTCCAAAGGGGAAGTTCCTAGTCCTCTTCTTTCTTGTAGAACTCCAAGCTTCTTCCAAAAGGTGGCAGCTTTCTGGCACCCTCAGCTGGCATTTTCTGGGCTCCTGCCCACTCTCGACACTGTCGCGACTATTGGACTTGGTCCCCTTGCCTTACAGGTACTCAGGTCTGGAAATCCACTGTTGTTGCATTGCTGGTGTTTGTTCTCATTGCAGAATCCCCCTATCATGACTTCTGTGCTCTCTGGGGGTAGTAGGTGCACTTTACACCTACCTGTCAGGGTCTTGGGGTGGGCTATTTTTCTAACCCTCACTGTTTTCTTACTGTCCCAGCGACCCTCTACAAGCTCACATAGGTCTGGGGTCCATTTGTGGTTCGCATTCCACTTTTGGAGTATATGGTTTGTGTTGCCTCTATACCTATGTGCTCCTGTTGCAATCTACTGTAACTTTACACTGCTTGCATTACTTTTCTTGCTATTACCTGCATAATTTTGGTTTGTGTGCATATATCTTGTGTATATATCTTATCCTCATACTGAGGGTACTCACTGAGATACTTTTGGCATGTTTTCATAAAAATAAAGTACCTTTATTTTTAGTACTTCTGTGTATTGTGTTTTCTTATGATATTGTGCATATGACACCAGTGGTATAGTAGGAGCTTTACATGTCTCCTAGTTCAGACAAAGCTGCTTTGCCAGAGCTACCTTCGATCAGCCTAAGCTGCTAGAAACACCTCTTCTACACTAATAAGGGATAACTGGACCTGGCACACGGTGTAAGTACCTCTGGTACCCACTACAAGTCAGACCAGCCTCCTACAGCTGGAGACAGGGACAATGGCTGCCATCAGTGTGGAGGCCAGAGCCTGAAATACTCTCTGTTGGGCCGCCACGCCAGAGTGAATGCCCTCCAGGTATGCATTTGTTTGTTGCAATGCCTCTCAACACCCTGGATGGCATTCAGTATGGTTGACTGCCCAACAGTGAGGGATCTCAGGAGGTCAATAGCCTCCTCACTGAGGGCAGCAGGGTTGACTGGTGCAGGGCCTGAGGTGCCTGGGGCGAAGGAGATGCCCACCCTCCTGGGTGAGCGGGCATGGGAAACACGCTGCGGGGCTGCTGGGAGGTCGGTGCTAGTATGGGCGTGGCGGCTGTACCTGTTGTTGGGGTGGGCACAGAGGTGTCCGCCACCGCGCCAAGCGAGCTTCCATTGGAGGAGGAGTCACTGCCTGTAGTGTCGTCTCCGTCGTGGTGCTCCCCTCGCCCTCCGTCCCACTGGTGCCCTCACCGTCGGTGGATTCGGCCTCCAGGCCCATGTGGGATGCAGCTCCCTCTGTCGCCGGTGCCTCTGCTCCTCCGCCAGATGATGCTAATGCACACAGGGTCACAAAAAGGGGTGGGAGAGACAGAGGATACACTTGGTCAATGCCAGCAACAACACTACTTTTGGTGTACACAACACACAGAGATCAGCCCTATGCACTAGGCCATGCACTACCTGTTACAATGCTAGTCACCAGCCCATGGGGTACATTGCCCAACTCCATTGGCTGCACACCTGAAACCAACAGGACCCTGCCCAGTAGTAGATGCCCACTAACACTACTGGGGTTAGAGTGCTTCAGAGCATGACCAACAAGGGACGTAATCCTGCCGGTTCGCCCTGGCCTAGGGGAACCCACAGCTCACATCTCCCACCCAGGTACAACCTTAACGCATGCAAAGTAATGAATCTGAGTCTGTACTCACCCCCTTGTGGCTGCTGTGATGTCTTCAAGCGCCCATCCAACTCCGGAGAGGCCACCGACAGGATGCCGAACATCAGGGGGGGTCAGGGTACGAAGTGCACCCCTTCCTCGTTGGGAGGAGAGCCCCAGCTGGGCCTCTGCTGTCTTCCTTGCCCAGCGGGGCAGGTCCTCCCACCGTTTGAGTCAGTGGGTGCTCCGCCTGTCAAAGACCCCCAGGGTCCACACCTCCTTGGCGATGGCACGCCAAATACCCTTTTTCTGATGGGCGCTGACCTGCAGGAAAATATGCATAGAAAAAAGGGATTAGTTATACCATCTGGACTGTTACACTCATGTCTCACAATATCCCTCCCATCCCCTTATGCACAGACATTGACCACCAGACATGCGGCACTCTGCCCAGGACCCCTCAGCCCTCCCCTACACGAGGCTTACACACACAGCAATCCATACATTCATGGCCCACGCATCATGCTCACAGTGTACTCACCTGTTTGTCTGGAGGACCATAGAGTAAAGTATACTGGGGTTGGACTCCATCCACCAGTCTCTCCAACTCCTCCAAAGCGAAGGCAGAGGCCCTTTCCCCAGACACTTGAGCCATTGTCGCTTCTAGACACAGGTCACAGCTGCACTTGTAGTATAGGTCCACTCCTGTCGAAGGTCAGGTAGCAAGTGATTGAACAGATAGAAAATGGCAGTCACATCCACAGCGGTGCGTACCGTCACCGCCGGCGTACATCGCCATTGGCTTCTGGAACCCTTAGGCCCCAATGATAACCAATGCAAAGTTGTGCGGCGGTCGTCAACCACCGACCGCAACAGCGCACAACGCCAGCGGAATTACCTCATTTCCACTTGTCTCTCCTCACAGGTTTGGCACCTAACTGCGTCACAGCAGACATTGGCACATCAACTGACTTTCGACTTCACATACTGTTTCTGTAAAGGAAGAAAAGCATTTTTATTGTCACATATGTGTGAATATGACCCTCTGCTCACCGTTTTCCACCATAGTGTTCAACTGTTGAGGATGAATAGGAGATGGAGCCATCCCCTGTGTACAGACCCCTGGTGGACCTGGCGACTATGGAGGACAGGTACATTATCCTTACCTACAGACTTGATCGGGCCACAATCCAAGAACGGTGTGCCCAATTGGAGCCAGACCTGATTTCAGCTATCTGCCAGCCCACTGGTACCCCCCCTCTAGTTCAGGTCCTGTCAGTGCTCCATTTACTGGCAAGTGGTTCCTTCCAAACAGTCACCATGGCATCAGGGATGTCTCAGCCAATGTTCTCCAACGTGTTGACCAGAGTGTTGTCTGCCCTGCTGAAACACATGTGCAGCTACATCGTATTCCCCCAGGTGGAGGATTTGGCCACAGTGAAGGCTGACTTTTATGCCCTGGGACATATCCCCAACATCACTGGTGCCGTTGATGGTACACATGTAGCATTTGTCCCCGGAGAAATGAACAAGTGTTCAGGAATAGAAAAAGCTATCACTCCTTGAATGTGCAGATGGTGTGTTTGGTGGACCAGTACATTTCCCATGTGAATGCAAAGTATCCTGGCTCTGTGCATGATGCCTTTATCTTGAGGAATAGCAGCATTCCATATGTGATGGCTCAACTCCAGAGGCACTGGGTGTGGCTAATAGGTGAGCCCATGGCCCCCACCCAGTATATGTTTGTGTATGGGTATGTGGTTGTACCTAAGGGTGAGTGTGTGGCTAACAGGTGTCCCTCGATGTTTGCAGGTGACTCTGGTTACCCGAACCTCTCATGGCTACTTACTCCAGTGAGGAATGCCAGGACAGGGGCAGAGGAACGTTACAATGAGGCACATGGGCGAACAAGTAGGATAATTGAAAGAACCTTTGGCCTCCTGAAGGCCAGGTTCAGGTGCCTCCATCAGACAGGTGGATCCCTGTACTACTCACCCAAGAAGGTCTGCCAGATCATTGTTGCAAGTTGCATGTTGCACAACCTGGCTTTGAGACGCCAGGTGCCTTTTCTGCAGGAGGATGAGCCTGGAGATGGTCTTGTGGCAGCAGTGGAGCCTGTGGACAGTGACGAAGAGGAGGCAGAGGATGAAGATGTGGACAACAGATGTTCCCTCATTCAACAGTACTTCCAGTGACACTCAGGCAAGGCACTGTAACTTCACTTTATATTGCAGTTTTGTGTTAGACATTGGACATGGCAGCCTGATTTCCCTATGTCTATGGCCACTTACTGTACCCTTTGGCATCTCTATTTTCAGATCTCTGTGGCCCACTCTGGCTCCTGGTGTGTTTACTGCTGCCTACTACAGGTCATACCAATGTATATATAACTGTACATATGGATTGAAATGTTTACAGCTTGTTAAACTAATAAATATTGCAATCAATTGACAGACTCAATACTTGTATTTGTTCCAAGGGTGTTTATTTAAGTGCTAAGAGGTGGAGAGGGATGTGCAATGGGCTGGGGCGATGGTGGAGGAATGTCCAGATAGAGTCCAGTCTCTTTGTATCACAAGTGCATTGTCCAAGGGGGCATAGGAAGGGGAGCAATGGCAGTTCAAGGTGGACAGGGTGACATAGTGGAACACAAGAGTGACATTCAGGAGAGTCTTATTTCCTGGCGGGGGTCTTGGCAATGTTCTCTGTCTTCTGTCTGGATCGCAGGGACTGTTTGCGGCGTGGTTCTTCTTCTGCAGGGGGTGGGGTGCTGGTGGCCTGTTGTTTCTGTGTCAGGGCCTCCTGTCCACTAGCGCCGGCGGAGGTGGAGGGCTGACCTTCGGTGTGGCTAGTGTCAGGGGCCTGTTGTTGTGCCACTGCCTTCCTCACGGTATTGGCCATGTCAGCCAGCACCCCTGCAATGGTGACCAGGATGGTGTGGATGTGTTTGAGGTCCTCCCTGATCCCCAGGTACTATCCCTCCTGCAGCTGCTGGGTCTCCTGCAACTTGGCCAGTATCTGGCCCAAGGTCTCCTGGGAATGGTGGTATGCCCCCAGAATCCCTGCAAGTGCCTCGTGGAGAGTGGGTTCCCTGGGTCTGTCCTCACCCTGTCGCACAGCAGTCTTCCTAGCTTCCCTGTTGTCCAGTGCCTCTGTCCCCTGTACCGTGTGCCCACTGCCACTGTGTCCCAGGTCCCTGATAGTCCTGTGTTTGTGGGGTTGCCAGGGGTCCCTGTAGTGGTGGACACACTGCTGATTGACGTGTCCTGGGGACAGTGGTATGGGCCCGCTGGGTGGGCGCTGTGCTGGTGTTTCCTGAGGGGGGAGGCTATGTGGTGGTATGGGACTGTACAAAACCAAAGAGGGTCCCTGTTTATTAGTAGTAGCTCTACCAGGGAACTAATGAATAAAGCTTCCAGGAAAACAAACTAAGAGCTACTATTGATTACCACTATCTAGATATAGATAAGAAAACAACAAAATATAGATAATCTCACACTATATCATATTTCAAAAACTCTTATTGTACTATATGTCCCATCTTGGGCTAAATAATTATTATACTTTTAAAACTTCAACAAACCATATTAAAAAAATATATATACAAAATAGTAACATAATATTTAATCTATATATATATATAGATATACAACAGCGGTAAAACTCAAATCCTAATTTCACAATATGTGGTATGGGACTGTGGCAGGGTAACCGACCGTCAAGAGGTCCCTGATGGGCCAGGTTGGTCATTGTGATCCAGGCGTGCAGAGCTGCTGTCATCACTGTGGGCCTCTTCTGTGGGGGACTGGATGTTGGTGGCACCTCCTCTCCGGTGACGTTGAGTGGGGGTCCTGTGGGGATGTAAATGCAGTGTTATTGTATCTGCGTGTGCCATCTTGTGCATGGGTGTGTTTCCCTCTATGGTTGTGATTGTCCTGTCAGCTTTGCCTTGTGTGAGTGGTGATTTTATGGGCTAGGTGATTCTTTCTAATGTGCATGCTTTAGTGATGGGTGTCCATGCAGGTCTGTGATGGGTGTCCATGCATTGGTGTGGGATGCAGGCTTGGTTTTGGGATGGGTGGGTTGTGATAGTGGGGTATATGTGAGGTGGTGGAGTGATGGGGTGAGGGTAGAGGTAGGAGTTTGTGATGGCATGCAGGTAGGGTGGGGGATATAATAGTAAAGATTTGACTTACCAGAGTCCAGTCCTCCTGCTACTCCTGCGAGGCCCTCAGGATGCATTATTGTCAAGACTTGCTCCTCCCATGTTGTGAATTGTGGGGGAGAAGATGGGGGTCCATCGCCAGTCCTCTGTACGGCTACCTGGTGTCTTGCAACCACGGAACACACCTTCCCCCGTAGGTCGTTCCACCTCTTCCTGGTGTCATCCCATGTTCGTTCTGGGGTGCTATCCCACGGCGTTGACCCTGTCCATGACTCTCCGCCATAGCTCCATCTTCCTAGCAATGGACTTCTGCTGCACCTGTGATGCGAATAGCTATGGCTCTACCTGGATGATTTCCTCCACCATGACCCTTAGCTTCTCCTCTGAAAACCTGGGGTGTCTTTGGGGTGCCATGGATGTGGTGTGAGTGATATGTGTGTGGGTGTGTGGGGTGATGTGTTGTGGTGTGTGCTGTAAGGTGCGTGGATGGTGTATGAGTGATGGTGTTCTGTGGCTCAGATTGGGTGGGTGCTCCTGGCTTGTCTCTCTCTCTCAGTTAGCAATCTTTTTTTTCATTGAAAGGGTTGTGGGTAATGTGGGTGTGTGTTTTATAGTGTTCTGAGTGTGTGGGTATGGTGTGTGTATGTGTGTCAGGTGTTGTCACAGTGTCCTTTCCTCGGGATCTGCACGCCGCCGAACAACAGGCCCACCTTCCGGCATCACCAACTCAGAAAGCTATTATAGCACAGAGTTATGGTGAAGCCAGCCAGGGGAATGGGAATTATGGTAGGTAACAGCAGGGAGAGAGATCTTAAAGGAAAAATGGTTAAGCATGTATGTATATACTTGTTCATAACAGCATTAACATTCAATAATGCATTTAGACAAAGGCGTCTCCGTGAATGCAAGTGTTGAGACCCTTTTGGAAACAACAAAGGCGTCTTAGTGGATGAAAAGTGTTGAGACCCTTATGGAACAGACAAAGGCGTCTCTGTGGATGCACAAGTTGAGACCCTTATGGAACAGACAAAGGCGTCTCCGTGAATGCAAGTGTTGAGACACTTATGGAATAAACAAAGGCGTCTTGTTGGATGCAAGTGTTGAGACCCTTATGGAACAGACAAAGGCGTCTTAGTGGATGCAAGTGTTGAGACCCTTATGGAACAGACAAAGGCGTCTCCGTGGATGCACTAGTTGAGACCCTTATAGAATAGACAAAGACGTCACCATGAATGCAAGTGTTGAGACCCTTATGGAATAAACAAAGGCGTCTCCGTGAATGCAAGTGTTGAGACCCTTATGGAATAGACAAAGGCGTCTCCGTGGATGCACGAGTTGAGGCCGTTATGGAATAGACAAAGGCATCTCCGTGAATGCAAGTGTTGAGACCTTTATGGGATAAACAAAGGCGTCTCCGTGAATGCAAGTGTTGAGACCCTTATGGAATAGACAAAGGGGTCTCCGTGAATGCAAGTGTTGAGACCCTTATGGAATAGACAAAGGCATTTCCGTATGTGCAAGAGTTGAGACCCTTATGGAATAGACAAAGGCGTCTCCGTGGATGCACGAGTTGAGACCGTTATGGAATAGACAAAGGCGTCTCCGTGAATGCAAGTGTTGAGACCTTTATGGGATAAACCAAGGCGTCTCCGTGAATGCAAGTGTTGAGACCCTTATGGAATAGACAAAGGGGTCTCCGTGAATGCAAGTGTTGAGACCCTTATGGAATAGACAAAGGCATTTCCGTATGTGCAAGAGTTGAGACCCTTATGGAATAGACAAAGGCGTCTCCATGGATGCAAGAGCTGAGACCATTATGGAAGAGACAAAGGCGTCTCCATGAATGCAAGAGTTGAGAACCTTATGGAATAGACAAAGGCGTTTCCATGTGTGCAAGAGTTGAGACCCTTATGGAATAGACAAAGGTGTCTCCGTGGGTGCAAGAGTTGAGACCCTTATGGAATAGACAAAGGCGTCTCAGTGAATGCAATTGTTGGGACCCTTATGGAATAGACAAAAGCGTCTCTGTGGGTGCAAGAGTTGAGACCCTTATGGAATAGACAAAGGCGTCTCCGTGGATGCAAGAGTCGAGACCCTTATGGAATAGACAAAGGCGTCTACGTGAATGCAAGTCTTGAGATCCTTATGGAATAGAAAAAGGCATCTCCGTGTGTGCAAGAGTTGAGACCCTTATGGAATAGACAAAGGCGTCTCTGTGGATGCAAGAGTTGAGACCCTTATGGAATAGACAAAGGTGTCTCCGTGGATGCAAGAGTTGAGACCCTTATGGAATAGACAAAGGCGTCTCCATGGATGCAAGAGTTGAGACCCTTATGGAATAGACAAAGGCGTCTCCATGGGTGCAAGAGTTGAGACCCTTATGGAATAGACAAAGGCGTCTCCGTGAATGCAAGTGTTGAGACCCTTATGGAACAGACAAAAGCGTCTCCATGTGTGCAAGTGTTGAGACGCTTATGGATTAGACAAAGGCATCTCCGTGGATGCAAGATTTGAGACCCTTATGGAATAGACAATGGCGTCTCAGTGAATGCAAGTATTGAGACCCTTATGGAATAGACAAAGGCATCTCTGTGGGTGCAAGTGTTGAGACCCTTATGGAATAGACAAAGGCGTCTCCGTGGGTGCAAGAGTTGAGACCCTTATCGAATGGACAAAGGCGTCTCCGTGTGTGCAAGTGTTGAGACCCTTATGGAATAGACAAAGGTGTCTCCGTGTGTGCAAGAGTTGAGACCCTTATGAAATAGACAAAGGCGTCTACGTGAATGCAAGTGTTGAGACCCTTATAGAATAAACAAAGGTGTCTCCATGGATGCAAGTGTTGATAGAATCATGGTACTTCCGGATGTCATGAGCATTAAACAAAACTGGCCGTGGCCCTTCTCTGAATCATGGAACAAGAACAATTAGTAAAATCATGATACTTCAGTATGTCATGAGCATTAAACAAAACTGGGCGTAGCCCTTCTCTGAATCGTGGAACAAGAACAATTAGTAAAATCATGATACTTCAGTATGTCATAAGCATTAAACAAAACTGGGTGTGGCCCTTCTCTGAATCATGGAACAAGAACGAACTGAGACCTCTGAACCTTGAGAAGGGAAGAGCTTGGACCATGGACATACTCTGAACATCAATCATGCAACTACTATGTATTCATAAACATAAAACGTTTGGTCTCAGTCTAGAAATTCGCAAAGACTTAAATATGTATCTCACATATCATGAAAGACTTAAATATATTTCTCACATATTATGCTTTCAAAAACAATGAAACTATGATTTGCTTATCTTTGAAATGTTTTCACATTTGCCACCTAGGCCTGAATGTTTTACTCATGTAAACTGAAGCGCCTTGATTGCTGTGTCAAGGGCGCTTTACTCCTGTGAACTAAAGCGCTTTGAATGTTGTGCCAAGGGCGCTTTACTCCTGTGAACTGAAGTGCTTTGAATGCTGTGCCAATGGCGCTTTACTCCTGTGAACTGAAGCGCTTTGAATGTTGTGCCAAGGGCGCTTTATTCCTGTGAACTGAAGCGCTTTGAATGCTGTGCCAAGGGCGCTTTACTCCTGTGAACTGAAGCGCTTGATTGCTGTGGCAAGGGCGCCTTAGTCCTGTGAACTGAAGCGCTTAATTGCTGTGCCAAGGGCGCTTTACTCCTGTGAACTGAAACGCTTTGAATGTCGTGCCAAGTGCGCTTTACTCCTGTGAACTGAAGCACTTTAAATGTCGTGCCCGAGGCGCTTTACCAGTGTGGCCTGAAACGCTTTGCTCGTTATGCTAAGGGGCACTTTACCTTTTGGAAGTAAAGACTTCCTTCAAACTTGGATTCAGCAAGACCTTACCGCTACGAGTTCGAGCTACTCGTTTTTGAATGCACCATGGAAACAAGGATGGCACCCTGCCATTCAGGAACTCTGCTCTTCTCCAGAGAAACCCCCACGAGGTCTGGCTGCACCAAAGTCTTCAAAATAGTGAGCAACATGCTTGGGTGTGGCTGGGCTTTATAGGCCTGCCACACCCCAAGATGGCTGCTGCCTCTAAAAACATGGGAATTGTAGTCCCTTCATGAAATAGCACTGATAAGTACATCTTGTCCACCAATGACCTGAACCTGCAGCTCTATGAGCTTTGCCACAGGGCAGACAACATTGATGGCCTCCTTTGGAGAAAGAGGGGATGGCAAGTGGTGCGCAGAAAGCGCCGCAGAGCCGCACAGTGGAGTTTCGGTTGGGACCTGGACTGTGCATGGTTCTATTCCTGACAGGTGTGTGTAGTCTGAATTGTCCAATGTGGTGCTGTTTTGTTAGTGTGTTTGTATTTTGAGCGTGGCGGTGTGTACCACCAATGGTTTACAGCGGTTGAAAGACTGCTGCAGTGATTTGTGGGTCCTGATACTGTTTAAATATTTCTGTTGGCGTAACAGTATGGGTTTTGGTACTGCCAGTTTATCACTGACCTTTGGTCTGGCAGACTTTTGTGGGTGTCTGTATAGTGGCAGATTTCTCTGTGTGGGTCATAATACCCGTAGCGGTATACCGCTGCCGTCACAGCAGTAGGCGGCATTTACCACCAATGTTGTAAAGAGGGCCTTTGTGTTTTGTTCGTCTTCCTTGTTCCTCTTTGATCTCTCTTGCTGAGGATGCCTCGACGGATAATTAGTCGGGTTGTAGACATCCGGATGGTAAACAACCTGAAATTGGTATGACTGCAGTTGCACTGCCCACCTCATAATTTAAGGCGATACGAGCCAAACGGAGCTAGTAAAGAGAGGGACCAGCGGTTTGTGGTTGGTACAATTGGAAGAGTAGACAAGCCCACCTGATGGCGAGGGACTTCCTCTTGATCTGGGTGTACTGAGTCTCTGTTGCTGAAAGCGCATGGCTCACATATGCTATAGACATCCACTCATGGTTTTGTCACTCCTGAAGCAACACTGCTCCCACCCCAACCAGTCTGGTGTCTACAACCAACTCAGTCCTTCTCTTTGTGTGAAAGTATGCCATGGTGTCCTTGTCCAGCAGCGCTTCCTCTGAATGCTCTCCCCACCTCTGAGCTCCATTTCCATGGTGCACCAGTTCAGGGGAGATGGCTGAGAGACTCCACCATCGTTGCTAAGTTCGGGATGAACCTCCCACAGTAAGTGATCACCCCCAGGAAGCTCTGCACTCCGGTGGGGTTTTGGGGAACTGGAGCAGTTTTGGATCACCATGGCCTTCTTGGGGTCGACTTGTAGCCCTTTGCAGGAGAAGATGTATCCAAAGAAGTCCTCTGAGTTCTGTGTAGGATCAGCCCCATCTCTGAAGTGTTGCCTAATGTGATGGTCCTGCAGGCTTTCAGAGAAGATGATGATGTCATCACTCACGTTAATGACGCCAATGAGGCCAGAAAGTCTTTCAAAGACGGCATTCTGGAAACCTTTGGCAGCCAAGGAAATGCCAAAGCATAGTCTTTTATATTGTCTCAGGCCCATGTGTGTGGAGTAAGTGGTGATGTTTCAGCATTCCGGCGCTAGCTCTAGTTAATGGTAGCCAGCATTGAGGTCTAACTTTGAGAACCACTTGGCTCCGTTCAGGTCAGCCACAATGTCATCCTTTGTGGGTTTATATGTCTTTCACGCTCCTCTCAACAAAGTATTGTAGAGGGCGTGTGGCTCTCTAAACATATGTGTGTTTTCGAGAGGAGTATGTCTATGAGAGAGGAGGTTGCAAAAGTTTGTGTGAGAGGGTGTGTAAAAGAAAGTGGGCTATTAAGAGGAGTGTATGGGACAAAGAAAGAGAATTTTAAAAGGGAGTAAGAAGAATGCGTGCATGGATATGTGAAAGGAAGTTGTGAGGTTAAGATGTTAAGTTGCGAAGTTAAGATGATGGTCACACATTGGCAGCCTCCCTCTTACCGACATCCCCCCCATACAACACTTATCCACGGTGTTGCGGGCAACTACAAATGAATGACGCACCAGCGGACCTTCTCATCTGAAGTACATTGGGATCCGGTCACTACTGGGTCACCTCAGGGGGAAAGTTGTGGTGTGTTTGGGGCAGGGCCCACTGAGAGCAAGCACCCTGCATTTGCCCCGCCAACAAAAAGTGAAAGCACATACATGCGACTCTGTACTTTTCCTCTGGGCCTTGCTGCCTCCCAGGGACACTAGTGAGTTGCTTCAAAAGAGAGACGGAGCAGTGTAAGCCCTATCAAATGGACGTCCTGGTTTGTCCCTACATTAGTTAATCCTTATATGGAGCTCTTAGTTTATCTTAATTTAGAGGACAGTACACAGCATTTACCTAAATGCTGACTCTCCACATATATTTTCTGCTGAAAGGTGTTTTCATTACATAGCTCCTCATTCAGAAAGAAATCAACAGGATTCTAACGTGCTTGGGTCCATATACTTTCATCTTGAACTTCCCATTTCTCACTATATTGCTTCACTGCACAATCGACTGCCTGTTATAATTTCTGGACTTCTCTTAAACCTTCTTTGTATAGCTTGGACTTGTGAGCAATCACCCAACCTCTAAAACATGCCTTAAATGCTTCCCACAAAGGGAAGATGAGTGTTAAGTTAATGTTGATTTGAAATAAATCCTTTCTTAATATTGATGATCTTTGAAGAAATGAAATGTCTTACTTCCAGGCCTGGTCTGAAAGAATCAGCTTATCAACTAGGAAGAGGCCTAGGATGAGCATCTTTCACAACTTCAAGTGTAATTATTGAGTGATCTGAAAAGGCATTAACCCAAATACGGGTCGCTGGTCTCCTCAAAATACAGGAAATCATAAATAAAGGGTCTCATTTACCATGCCCACGGTGCAGGGCGGCACTTCAAGTGCCTTGCTGCACCGCCCTGCATCACCAGGAAAGGGCAGAAATGTGTTGTATCTACAAGACACAGCTCATTTTTGTCCTCTCTCTCTGTGCAGGCGCACAAATTGCTGCCATGCACCAATGCAGGCATCCTTGCACCATGGTGTAAGGTTGCCTGCGTTGTAGAGATGATTGTTTTTGTGCAGTAAAGGACACCTTCCTGCACAAAAGCAATCACAAGAGGTGTTTTCCTCTTTCGATGTGTGCTTCAGAATGCAGCACACATAGAAAGAGGAAAAAACTAGAGGAAAAAAGGATATTTCTTCCTGTTGCATCACTTTTACTCCAGCCGTGAGGTGACGTAGGAATCTGATGCATTCCCAGGTTTGTAAATCTGGAAATGCATCAGATTCCTTTAGGTTCTTTGGGTGTTGTGTGTGAACACCCCAAGCAACATCCATGAAACTTCCCTTTCACACAGTGTTATGTGTGAAAGTGGTCCATATTTACAAGGCCATTAAGAGCCATGCAAGTTGGCTTTCATGGCCTTGTGAATATGGGCTGGCACACTGCGCCACCGGAGTGTTAAATGATGCTCCCGGGCGCAGTGTGCCACAAGAGCCTCAGGTACAAGGCCAACAGTCTATCTGAGATGCAGTATTAAATGTTTTCAAAAACATATATTGTGAAGTAGAGGGGAAGACAATATAGCATCGGTCTATCAAAGCGTAATCTTGCTGAAACTGTAGCAATAGTGCTGCAGTTTTAATTGCCTTTTCTGCTTTCAAGAAGTATCTATTTTTGTGTTTTGTATAAAGTTAAAAAAGGACCCCAAAAGTATAGGCATAACGGCATACATGATGATCTTAAAAAGCTGGTGTAAAGCCCCTCCCTCATTCTCAACCAGTCAATAGTAATTAAAGAAATTAAGTTGAAATTCTTCCTTCCTACCTGGCCCGCAACTTGGGCTGGACTGTTCCTATGGGAGCAGGGGTGAGACTGAATCAGAAATCGCAAAAACATGTATATGTTGGCATCTTTTTAAAATCCTCTCTCCTTTTTATGCAAAAGCCCTGCATCTGTTGAATCTCCCACTGTCTGAGTTTCAATTTCTATCACATGTACTTTTCCTTTTCCATTGCTGCTTATGGGGTGACAATGCCTAAAAAGTTGTGAATTATGGAAGTGTTTAGCATTACATGCTCAATATCCTAGGGAAGCAAAGTGCTGTTTCTCTACAGGTTTATTGTTGCCTATTTGTGCTCAGTAAACATTTTTTTAATTTATTCTTTGAGATTGGTGTTCTGTCCCAGAAAATGGTGTGTTGGTTTGGAACTGCTTAGTCTGAGCCTCAAATGAGAAGAGAGATAGAGTAGACTCTACATGATGAACCCGAGCACCAAAGGTAAGGGTGAAAGTTCTCCAGCGAAACTGTGTTGCATTTTGACCCAGAACGTGACCTGCTAATCAGCCCAGACAGCGTTAGTGCAACAGAATTATAAGGTGAAGTCTAAGCATACTTATTCTTCTGTTGCTACATTAACTTGCTTATTTGTTTTTAAAATGTGCATGGGCCTTATGGGTAGAAGAAGACAGGTTTAGATGGGTTGGGTAGGCTCAAGAGAGGAGTCCCTAACAGAACAGCAATGTGTGTGTGTGTGTGTGTGTGTTTGTGTGCATTCCCCACAACATAGAGCAAACCGGTTCTAGATAAAGTGTGGGAAGGGGAAGGTAGGTAAGAGTGCTAGGGCTCTATCACAGATCCAATAAGAATGAATGACTGTGTGAAATAGGCTCACTGATCTAGCCGCCTGGCGCCTTTGCTAGCCTCATATGTAGCAACCAAAAATTGTCTGAATGCAAGGTTTCAGTGTGCATGACTGAACAATGCTTCCCTTCTTCCCTCCATGAGATTAGTACGAAGAAATAACTGAGGCCCTACCTTACCCTTCTTTGCTTTTTCCTCTCTCCTTTCTACCCCTGCTCCCTCTGTCCCTCCATGGGATGAGCTGCAGCAGAAAACTGGCCGATTTCTTCTTGTGCTCCAGTGTATGAATACGGAATAGAAATGGGGCTAAGAAATCTGAAGTAAGAGAGGAGCACTGATGAAAGAGACTCCTGCTCATGCTATGTATTATCAGCATGGAAGCAATGGATGGGACTCATTAGCAAAGATGGGAAGTAAAGCTTTCCAGAAGGAGGTACCTTTAATATGGAATGTGTGACAAGTTTGTGAAAACAGTAAAAGGATGCTAAAAATAAGATTTAAGCAGAACAATGGCCAGTGTTTCTTAACTGGTACGAGGAAGCAAACAATGGTAAACATGAGTTGTAGGACTGCAGGATTAAGCAGACTCATGAGGAACTTTAACATCAAATTAGGTATTTCAGGAACAGAGTTAGGTCTTTGTGCACTCCCACTGCTTCTCCTCCCTCCCTTCTATTTTCCACATTAGTGGACTATCAGAGAAAATCTCAGAGGAAAGAGAAGAGAAGAAAACATTCCAGCAACCTTGCTTTTCCCCGTGCCATAAAAAGATGCTGGGAGCTTACCAGCAGTAGACGGCAAGAGCACAGTAGATATAGCAAGACCAGTGACCAGCAGTGAGGCTCTATCGGAAAGCACACACTGCTCACAATGAGATACTGATTCTTACTCTAAACCTTCCTGGTCCTGACCCCGGTTTAGCTCAGCCTCCATGAGGGTTGAACAAACCTGGCAGCAGCCTATCTTCAGGGAGAGTCCAGCATGCACGGCAGAAAGTAGGAATAGAGACAGAAATAGCCAACTTGATGGCCAACAACACCAGTCCAAAAATCAAGTGGTGTGTATACGTAGAACGGACCTTCTCACTACTTGGTTTGGGGTCTTATTGGAAGGACCCGCTATCTATCCCAAATAATGCAACACAGACATTAAGGGACGCATTTTGGCTCTATGTCCAACTTTTACAATTGTCTGCTGTTTCGCCATCTTCCATGACGGGCAACTTCCTAGAATTCAAATGCCACTATGAATTTGTGCAATATATGGACATAGTTTCTTCCCCACATGCATGTGCATTATATATTAGATTCAGGATAGGCTCTCTTCCTCTGCGTACCCTTACATATAAATGGCCTAACACTAGCTGCACTTCTAAGATGTGTCCGATGGGCTGTGCCAGAGAAGAATCTATAACCCACATCCTTTTTCAATGCCCCGCATACCACAAAGAGTCCGTTGGATCGTTCCTTTATGTAGGAAAATGGGTTTTAAAAACTGTTCACTGGCTTTGAGAATTTTTAAATCTGACTCATCTGTTTTAGTGGCTTGCTGCCTGGCAAAATATCTAGATTCAATCTGGCACAATAGACTGAACACGCTCAAAAAAATTGAGGAAAAGCTAACAATGGATGTGGGGAGTAGCCATTGATGAACCTTTTTTTGTATGCACTTATCATCTTACATTGCCTAGATGTATCTCTTTCTTTTTTTTATGCTTAGATACTTTTATATTTTTAAACAGAAATGTCTTATTTTATCTGATATGTTTGGCTAGGTCTGTATTTGATTTTTAATACCTACTATGTATTTTTACACAACTCTATAATAAGGTATGAATTTCCAGTAGGAAAATGCTTATGTCTAACACTTTTTTTAATCTCTTATGATAAAAAATTTCTTTTATGTAGCTTGTCGTTTTGCTAAACCACTAAACTGTTAATTGTGATGTGCTTTTATGGTATTTACCTTTACCGAAATAAAGCTAATGATGATGATGATGATGATGGAGACAGAAATCAAAATAACCAGGACAATCAGCATACCCAACTTTCTAGCAATGATGAGTGCCCCCAACAGCTCCTAGATGTCTTCCTTCCCTTAGGGGACTATTCTGATCCACCATCTGCATTAATTAATATCAAGAAACAATTCTCCGACATTTGTGAGAACCTTGCAAAGTTCTGTGAAGAATTTCAAAATATGCTTAAAGTGCACATGCTAAATTGGTTAGATGTGAATCAGTTGTTGAGATTGGTGGTTTCAAACAAATTGAGAGACTGGTTGATAGATAAAGGCAGTTGGCCAAGAAACAGTTCTGTGGATGATATTGCTTTAGCAGAGGCAAAGGACAGGTTGTTGAATGTTGTGTTGAAAATGTGTCTGGTTAAAGCAGACTCAGCAAAGATCGTCAGTTGTAAACAGAACATTGGAGAGTTACCAGTGTAATACCTAGACAATCTTAAGGAAGTATTTGAGCCTGGTATAGATTGTACCACTAATTCTGCTTAGGAAGCGGTGGGAGCTGTGTGTGTACAGGTTTTTTTTCAAATGTTTAAAAACAATTGTGTACTTTTTGTATTAGGTGGCAGACAGCAAGAGCTTATCTTTACTGGTCAAGGTGGCTAAGCACTGTGTGACCATTCATGAAAGAAAGAATCAAATTAATTGAAATGAATGCCTTCATGAAAACAGTCCTTCTAACAAACAGTAGAAGAGAGGAAGAGATCAGGATGTTCAGGGAGGAGGTCAGGGTAGAAGGCAGACAGGTCAACCAAACTGAATGGTTAGATGTGAACTAACACTTCCTGTGGTCAATCGGGATATTGGAAGAGAGATTGTCCTATCTTAACCTCATGTGTCACCTCACCCTTTCATGCAAATTGTTCAAAACCAATACCTTGATTATTAGGTTACCTCGAGAGGTGCTGGCTGTACCAGAAAAACCCTATTTCCTGTAGACCAAAATAGCCCCTATGTTAAGTGTTTAATCAATGGAAATTCTGCCTCCTGCCTGATTGATACTGATATCAGCTGATCAGCATTTAAAACTTCTGAATTCCAATCGGTACCTTTCTTGGGCGTGTCCATAGATGCAGTCAGCATCTCCAACCAAAAGCCAAAAAGTTAATCAAAACAGTACTGATCCTGTTTCTATTTCTTTGGTTCCAATTATAGATAAACCTGTTTTTTTTCATTTACTTTGCCTGCAAATTTAGTGGGTATGGATTTATGAAATAACCTCAACTGAACAGTTATCTGCACAAATGATGGAGTCTTTCTGAATGTTGAACAAGTGAACAAGAATGAAGTGTTGGCTGGTCTCTGTTAACCAAATCATCAAAATGTAATATGTGATTCTCATGTGTCTAAAGGGCTAACTAAATTGCGTGAAGGAGTTCCCTCTGTTTTGTGGTCTGCCAATGATAATGATATTGTTTGTGCACATCTGCTTCTATGTTAAAGATTATAAGTGAAAACATTACCTCACAATTTCCACTACATCCTGAAGCTATAGAAGGATTTTAAGTCATAATTGCCATCCTCATAAAACAAGATCTTTTAGTGCCTGTTATTAGTATACTCCGATCCTCCTCATCTAATAAATAAGAAAGATCTGTGTGTACTATTTTGTTCAAGACCTACATGCAATTGATAGCATGGCAATTGCAGTTTTCCTGTACTGCCAAATGCTGCCACCATCCTCTTTTGCATTCTGGTCACTACTCAATGCTTTATAGAGTTTGGTCTGTTCTCTTTCCTTTCTCTCCCTGTTTATGAAAAGAGTCAGTACATTTTCGACTTCAAATACCGCAGAGGCCAGCTAACCTTGTGAAGATTTCCACAGCGGCTTACAGAGCCCCCTCCATATTTTCCAAAAGCCCTGAAATTAGATTTAGGCACGTTGGTCATCCCCAGAATTTCAACACTGGTTCAGTATTTTGACGATCTTTTGCTTGCCTCCATCATTTAGAGCAATAGAAGATAGTCTAAATGTATTTTCTACTTTTAACTTATAACTTTCTAAGAACTTTCCGAGAAGGGGCATGAGGTGTCAAGGATAGTTTACCATGTTGTCTACCTCGTACATGATTTTTGGATTATGACATCTCCATCGGAGGCGACACCGGTCTGCTGACTGGATTGATGCCATCTGTAAGTGACCTCTTCCAGCGACCATCTGTCAGGTATGCACCTTTTTAGGAGTCATGGGATTGTACAGACAGTGGCTCTTAGAAAATGCTTCACTGCTATGATTCACCTACTCCAAAATTACAGTACGACAAATTGCTCTGAAGCCTTGCTATGAAATGACAAGACTTCATGCAAGCTGTAACATTCATATCCACATTGCTACCTCAAACTATGATAAACCCTTGGTCCGTAGATGTCATGAACACAACAGTTTTGCTCTTCAACTACTTACACAGATTGTGGGTCTCACAAAAACATTGGTGCAAATTATTCCTCTAATCTCGATCTTGTAGTTGCTGAACTCCTTCCTTACCTGCATACTGTTGTAGTGGCTGTCCAACTTTTAGCAACTTCTGAAAACATTGCACATGGACTTAGCCTAATCATTGCTATTCCCCTCACCACTAAAACACAGCATCTCTGTAGTGCCAGATTGTCCCATTATCAGATCATAAAACTGTCTGCTTCTCATATAACCCTGGTTTGTTTTCCTGATCTGAATGCAGCCTCGTTAATGCTCACCTCTCGGATGGGTGAGACACATGACTTGCTCCTAGTTACAAAATACCTGAAAAAGCACTGAATCACCTATCAGATGCAGTAATACTCAACAGTGATCGTGTTTATTCTGTGGATGGTCATGTCTTTGAAATTATTATGGAACTCTTGTAGCTGGATATGCTTTGTGTATCTTGCACTAAATAGTTGAAAGGCAGCATTTGTCCTACCTCTGTTTGGCCCAAGGGTCTGAACTTGTTGTTCTGACTTGTGCATGCATCTTTGCTGCTAAACAGATTGTGACTGTATTCATGGACTTTAAGTGCACCTTTGATGTTGTCAGCAATTTTAGGCTTCTACGGGGGCAGAGGGGGTTCCTCACCTCAGCAGAAATCCCTATTAAGAATTATATGTATGTGCAGAAATTGTTGAATAGTCTCGTGCTTCAACTCAAGATAGCAGATGCAGGGTCAGCTGACCTCCTGCGACTGTAACTGTACCTGCCTGAGCCCCACTGGCTTTTTCTGGAGTGAGTTTCTGATCCCCAAGTGATGTCATTCTGGGTCATAAACCCCTTGTTGTCCACAGAGGTTGCGCCTAAGTGACAATCATAAAGTCTGGGCTCCTCGCAAGAGCGCCCGATTGCACCAAGACTTTGCTGCACCCAATGACAGTTAACCTGAAGCTCCAGTGAACCCTTCTTTTCATGCCTACAACGGCAGTTCATGGTGACTGACAATGCAAGATCTGCACTTCGTGCTACAGCAACAACAGCCTGCGATGACCACCATAGTAAAGCTACTGCAACAACCATCCATGACACTGAACTGGCTCTCCACACTACAGTGATGACTGCCCACAACACCCAGCCTGCTCTTTGAGCTACAGCAACAACCATCCATGACACTCAGCCTCCTCCTCACAGTCACTTCCTATGTGAGTGGAACTCTTCACACCGGGCCCAGCAGGTAACTTTTCAGTAGGGCTAACCTGGACTTTGTAACTCACCATGCTCTAACATGGTTCGCCTGAACTTGTGACTTTTTTCTGGTCTAACATGACCAGCTGACCGCGATGGCACTTTCTGCATTAGGTTCTATTTTAACTACAAAGTTTAAAATTGCATACCTCTAGTTCTACTGATTGAAGTTTTGTCATTCATGTATCTTTTTTAATTTAGATTTATTCAATACTTATAAAGTGGTTTGGATCTTTTCTCGTGTTTTTTTTTACTTTATTACTGTTTATGTGCTGTATAAATACTTTACACATTGCCTCTAAGTTCAGCCTGACTGCTTTGTGACAAGCTACCATAGGGTTAGACATAGGTTAATTTAGTGACATTTGTGGTTAACCCAGACAAGGACTGGGGTTGTTGCGTGAGTGGGGCTTCTGCCTCTTTAACCAATAACAACATTTCTTAAACTGGTGGCAGCAGTGGGATCTAACACTGGTGTTTGTGCAGTACCAGTGATTGTATGCAAAAATAATATCCCATATAAATATTCTGACATGAGATTCAACCTCTTCTTTTAGTAAATTCTTCTCGATTAGCTATCTTTTTTTCTTTTTCTAAATTAAATTATTGACTTGCATTTGCTCCTGCTGTGATACCTGTTTGAAAAAAATGGTGTTGGAGCTTAGCATAATAGACAACCTCAAGGTGGCAGAGTTGAGGATGCTCTGCAAAGAGAGGGAGCTATACTTCGAGAAGGGGCCCCCAAAACTGCATTTTCAAATAGCCCTCAGATCCTATGAGGAGGTCTGTCACATGCAGGCGTGTTTACAGAGTGTGGGAGGGCACTGACACTTAGGAGGACGAGGTAGATGTGAAGGAAGAGGATAAGGAAGGAGATGGTGCACATGGTCACAGGCCCAGAGTTGCAGCAAGGGGATGAGAAAAACCTGCCTAAAGTAGCAAGGTTTCCTGCCAAGAGCAGTGTGTCCTCCACTAGCCTGTCCAGTGAGGAGCTGGAGGACAGGGGGGCTAAAAGGGAGTGTCCCCAAGAATCTGTGCCTAACTTTGAAGAATGTCTTACATGTACTGCACACCAATCTACATCAGATGAGGTATCCCAGAGAAATGCCTTAGCTGACAAAGTAGCAAGACAAACTGCATTATGGTTCAACAGTGAGGCTACCATATATGAACTGCAAGCTGATGTATTTCCTATATCCACTCTTAAAAATATATCTTAATTGATTGCAGGAATGGGCATTTGATGCAAAAACACCAGCACTGGTCATACAGAGCTGCAAGAGGAAAACTGAAACAGGTACCACAAAAGAGTGTGGACAGACAGCATCAAGAGAGAGTAGTCGCTCTGAAATTCTTGCTTTCTAACCTAGCCCATTCATATCACTGCATTGCCCATGTCAGAAGGATGGGATGGTCTGTGTCATTATGATGCACTGGTATGTGACTTTCTTTCCCTCAATTTCCCAGAACTATTGCCATTCCAGTGACATCTAGCATCTTCGCCTTTCCTCTTATGAGAAAGGCCAACACCTGCACCTGCTGAAACTACTTCTGTTTCAGTTTTTTTCCGCTGTATCCCTTCCATTGCTGCATATGCTATGAATTGCATAAACTGTACTGAACAGTGGGAGGGGTTAGCATTACATGCTTACTATCCTGAGGAGGTGAAGCACTGTCTCTCTTGGGGCTCATTTTCGCTCAATGAACATGTTTTTTTAGAGTTCAAACTTCCTGTGACATAGTAACTGCAGAGAGTGAAGCCCTACTATTGCTCTTCAAATTTCAGACAGGTTGCAAATTGATTGGCAATGAGGCATTTCCCTTTTCATTCAAGTGAGCTGATGATGAGGAGCCTTCCTCCTCTGCCCTTATCCCTTGAGGGATTTCTAGGTGACTCTGAAAGCTGAATTGTGCTGCATTTTGCACTCCAGAAGGGGTGTTCCTAAATATACCTCAAGAACGAGAAAAACAGGTACTCACACTGTTATGTGAGAGCTTAAGTTCTCAAAGGAAAGTGGGTAAAGCAGTTAAGTCCCCTGATTTAACTGAATTGCTGTCACTGGTGCCGTCCACATTGTGATCCAATGGGTCCAATAACGTGGCCTTCAACTCTTGGAGCCTGTAAAGGTGAAGAGCTATCTACAATGCCTCATTGCACTCTGAATCCCGAAGCAGAGATGGAGATCCACCCTGCAATAGCAGATTTACTTAAGCAAGGAGTTTTGGTACCTATTGTTAGTAAATGTAATATCACAATTTTCCCAATACACAAGGGGGAGAAAGCCAATGTGTACAAGTTCATAGAGGATCTTAGGGCCATTAATAATATAGTTGCCCCAGGCTTTCCTCTGGTGTCCAACTCTACCACTACCACCATCCTTTCTTGCATTCCTGTGAACACCCATTGATTTAATATGATTGATATTTGTTCCCCTTTCTTCATTATGCCTACACATGAGGAGAGTCACTAGCTCCTCTTGTTCACATTCTGAGGGTCCAAACTTTTATTGACCCAACTTTCTCAAGGATTTGCTGGGTCCCTCTCAATCTTTTCCCAGGCCTTCAAGAAGACTCTAGGGACATTGGTTTTCCCGCGAAGTTCTCCTTTAGTCCAATATGTTAACAATTTACTTATGACATCTGTTATTCTTGATCATTGCAAGGAGGACTCCATCTATCGCCTCACTGATTTGGCTAATAAAGGACATAAGGCTTGAAGAAGAAATTACAGTTCTACTTTACTTGACTGCAATACTGTGATCATAAAATATCTACTGACAAGATCCACTTGTCCTATGAATGAATTGAAGCCATTCTTAAGTGTCCCCACCCTGTAAAGGTCGTTCTAGTACATATCAGCCTATTCCCTGCTTGCAAACCCTTTGCAAGATTATGTCAGGAAAGACATCGCTGAAATATTGCAGTGTCTAGTGAGCTGAAAATACATATATGAAAATTATGCATGCATTACGTTCTGCACTCATCTTAGGACTCATTAATTATGCCTGAACTATTACTTTGTTTTGTCATAAGCGCAATGGATTTGCACTTGGAGTGTTGGTACAGAGCCATTGGGATCAGAAGAAACCCATAGTTTATTATTCTTCAATTCAGGACCCAGTCGTGACAGGGCACCTTCCCTGTTTAAGGTCTGCGGAGGCTGCTGCAAATCTTTATTTATATATTATTTATTCAAGGGCTTTTATACAGGATGGACTGTACCCCACAGGGGGTGTCACAGCATTTTGCAAGTAAAATAAAGATATTCCTTTTGTTAGTCATATAGAGACAGATATATGAGTGTCAAAATATGTACATTTGTGTGCCCGGGGGTCTTGGATCAGAGTTGCATATTAAACTAAGAGCAAGCTTATTATTACAAGAGCAACATAATTTTCCTTATTACAGAAGGATCATAGGCCTCATAGTTATAGAGGCCCATGAAAGTCTATAAGTTAAGTACAGATATATGGGTCTATTGAAGTGTGACATGTTCCAGTTTATGGCTGGAGGGTTTCAGATGTGATTCATCATGGTTGATATTGTGGGACCCTGAGGTTCCTAAGTCTCATTCAGTGTTTGTGTCATTGTAGTATTAGGAGGCCATCATTGTTCTAGTGTGACCCTGAGGTCAGTGGGTCTTTAGTTTGTGTTAATGGCAATTTTTTGCCAAGGGCCATCTGAATGTTGTTTCCTTGAGCAAGTCGGATCTAGGATAGGATTTGAAATTTGTCTATATTCAATCATTTGTTGAGTTAAGTTTCAAATAGGGGTGGTCCCTTTTTTCTTAGTTTGCATTCATCCACAGAATACATTACTGAGGGAAGGTAGTGGGACTATTTAGGAGAAACTGTTAGTTAAGTCTTTTGTCATGTCCGCTTTGAACACTTTAAGAGAATAATTGGTTCTGACTGAAGCAGGAATCTTGTTCCAGACAATGTGGTATGCATCTAGAGCGGGATTGTTTGAGGGTGCTTTTTCTTTTACAGGAAATTATTTCCAGTAGTAGGTTGTTGCTATGCAGTTTAAAAAAAAAAGAACTTTATTTAAAAAGTTTCCTCAGTTTGTATTTATTTTACATTTTTTTCCTGCTTAGTGTATTTGTTTGTATTGTACGCATCATACACAACCTCGCCATAGCTATGCAGAGGCAGGGAGCACCAGGTGCATCTCGCACCCCCTGTGGCCTAAGGCTTGAGGACATGATGCCCTGCCACATTTTAAATGTCAGAGGTGGCGGTGCTAGTTTTTTCATGCACAGCGCCGACCTGCCACTCAGGCTGGAAGCCAGCAGTAGTCCCGGCAAGGGCTACAGGGAATTTCTAAGCATTTTAATTTAATGTAAAGTACGATATGAGTAGAATCCCTAACTAGAGCGTCACTTTAACTTTTGTTTTTTTCAGTGAATTTCTACTTTTTTTAACATAAAGTAATATTTTATTACCAAGCCAACCCAAAGCTAGGTACAGTCTTCGGCATGTGTGGCATGGCCTCGGCCACAGGGCCTAGCCTGTAGCATGGAAGGTTGCGGCTGCTGGAGGAATGGGCTCAGAGCCATGGCTGACTATGATAGAACATTATAAAGGGTGTCATTTTAAGTAAGGCTGACCTACTGACTTTGTCAGTGGGTCAGAACACCAAAATCTAAAAAGTGGATCTATTGGCTTTATGAAGGGGTCAGCATATAAACCTATAAAAGGCATATTCATTGTCTTTGTAAAAAAAAAAAACACCAAGAATTATAATCACATGTGTATTTCACTAATTCTTACAGTACAGTGTTTCACAAAAGTGAAAGACTTACAAAATCGCAAATAAAGTTTATAAAAAAAAACCTCAACATATTTGCCTGAGCAACCTTTGTGCGCTATGTGTTCTATGGGGGGGGGTCGGAGTTCCTTGTCACGCCCGTTCGCGTTGCATTTTACGTCAAATTGAACGCAAAGTACATAATCACATTCGAAAACGCATGCGAACAGCATTACGCAGTTCACATGGACGTGGCCATCTTGTTTTTCACTCTGTTTATGGTGCTGGGCCTGTTTTCCATCCCATAATGATCTTTTCAATCCTCCATCCTCCTAATTAATCAATCCCTCATTTTTATTTATTGTTGGAGTGTGTCTTGCTTTTTGTGACTTTGTTTTATTCCCTTTACTTCCTTAGTTATTTCTTCCTTCATTATTTATTATGTGATCCAGTTAGATGTAGGCAGGTGCTCGGCACTACATCATCAGCTCGTAGGCACTCGCTTTGGCTGATTACTTAAGAAGCAATTGTAATGCAGACTCCTCTGTCCTCCTGCCACCAAAGTGAATTAGTAATATTAGTGAGTTAGCATCCTCTGTAACTTTCTTTATGTAGCTCATACAGTCCCAAGCACTTTTCACAATCATGTGTAGTACTAGTTTGCATCTATGCATTGCAAAAAAGGGAGACTGGGTTGGTCCATCAGCGGGTTGAGAAATGAGAATAGACTTAAAGATCATTCATTGCAATGCACTAGTTCCAAACACACTTTTAAGGAAATTTGGAATAGTAATTTTAGGAGTATAGCCAGCTCACCCATAGACGATCTTACTAGTACCATAGATGATCTGACTTAAGTACAATGTTACTGTGTTTGCCTGGTATATAATAATTTATAACACTGATCTATTTTTGTATCTTCTTTATTTCTACATTAGCACCCAAGGGCAAGATGAGGTGCACCAGAGAGCTGGATCTGGCAGGAGCTGGGGAGGCGCCAACCACCAGCACCAATGCTGAGAGCCCTGCTCATCCCAGTAAGTCCTATTATTTGATATTATTATTATTTCCCTAACATTTACGTCTGCCCACTTTTATGCTACTTTTGATTTTGCCTTGTTAATTTTTTTTAGACTGTCTCCATGTTTCTAATCCCCTTATTCAATTTTTAATTCCTGTATTCCTGGCATTATCTTTTTTTCTGTCTTTCATTGACAATTTATCTTCCACCTTCATTGAGCTTCAATGATTCTGAGTCATCATCATTATACTCTATACCTCTGCCCCTCCATTACGCAAAGTTTTTGGTTGGCTTGACTACCTGGCTTTTCTAACATTGTGAACCAACAAAATGCCCAGAGTAATATTTTTGATAGACGATACTGCAGTGGTATCTGAACTGTAACAATGTACTGAGGTTGCATTTTTTGATAAAAAAAATTAAGGGGGGTGTACCTGCCATGTAAAACCTTATAATGGTTTTTCTAGCCACACTGACCACCAGTGAAGCTAGCTCATGTTCCGCCACAGGAGCAGATGAAGCAGGGGGAGAAGAGGTGACAGGGACATGTGGTGGTAAGTCACATTGCTTACTTATTGGCAAATACTATTACTCACTAGCTACAAGGGTATTGTCCTGATCATGAACACCTGCATGACAGCTACAGCAGTGGTTGGGTTACTCATGGCCTCGTCTATCTGCAACTCAGCAAAAGCACATATAAAGTATGCTAAGAACAGCAGGTTAAAAGAAAAGATGGGTGAAATGAGTTAAAGGAAAGGATGCGTTGGTGGGTGAAAGGATGTGTGGGTGAGTATTGGGTAAATGGATGGATGGGTGAAAGAATGATTGAAAGAAAGGGTGGATAGTTGATACTGAATGGATGGATAATGGATTGTGATTTTGGTGAAATGCTGGATGAAAGAAAGTAAAGCTTAAATCATGGTGGCTCTGGGTGTATATAGTAGGAAGAATGAAAGGATGATTCAATAATTGCTTGGGTAATTAAACTAGGAAGCTCCTCTCTAGAGGGGCATGCTGCTCACTTACTTCGCTTACTTTGTGTTTTATGCTTCTCAAAGCTATGGCTCAAAGTGGGTGGTATTTTAATTTGTGTTCTAATCCCTTGACTCACTGTTAAACGAGACAGATATGTATCCCACCCATTATCATCATTTATCAGTCCCCTTTCTCCCATGGCTTTTCGCCACCCATGACCGAAGAAGTGCAGTATGGCGCAATTTGTGCCTGTAGTGTTGGCTGTGCAATGTGCGCCTGCTTCAGTTTATGCAGCATTTGCAAAGTTTTCAATACATTGCAAACCGAACACATAAGGTGTGTTGATTCTCCTTCACCCAATCTGTCACTTCTTAATTCTTTAATCCTTTATTCTTTCCTAAGTTCTTCCATCCCAGCCTATCAGAAAAATTGAAAAATCCATTCTTGGCATGTGCCACATTTTTATTGCTATGTGAAGTGTCTCCAAAATATATTTAATGGCTTCCCATAACATATTTATTTTACCCCGTTCAGATTTTGCCCTTTAGACTTTCATCTATACAGTGACTGAATAAGCCAAAGCTTAGGCACTTGATGAATCGATGATCAGTGACACCCCTCTATTCTATAGCAAAAGCTCTGCCTACCCGCCTAATCCCTCTGTCTTACTCTGCAGTAGATTCAGTCAAGTGTCCTTTCCTTACAGTCCAGCAAATGAATTTGTTGAATAGATTTTTTGGTGGCAGGTGAGGCCAGTAGTAAAGTGGAACTAGTAAGTGCCTGATTTCAGATTTGGTGTAAGGGATCCTCTGTGATGAACATGCCAAATACAATCTATAAAGCCTATTCCTTTCCCTGTAGTGCATTGTTTTCCCCACCGTCTACTCACAGCAGATAGGATAAATATATCTGCTTTTTATATATGACGTGCAACGTATGTTTTTATTCATCTGCCTTTTTTGAGTCAGGGTGGAAACTAAGTGGAAAGCATCTGGGGAAGAGCAGGGCCATTGAAATTTAGGATAGATAATTGTCAACTACAGCTCCTCCAGCTGCAGACAGTAGCAAAGTACTCAAAGTACTGACTAGCATGCCTTCATTAATTTGGCACAACTACTTTTACTCTATAGTGCATAATGCCTTACTCATAAATGAGAGGTAGTTCATTTTTATTTTGCCACAAAAAGTGACTGTTTAGTTACTAGAAAAGCCTCTAAAAATGAAATCACTGTTATTTTTAATCTGCTGTTATTCTGCCTTAATTTTTTTCTCCCAGACAGTCAGTGCTTTTTCTGTGAGGCATGTGTGGGTAAACAAATAAAATTGGCCCTGTGACTCTCCTAATCATAATTACATCCAATTCCAATGCACCTAGAGGACCAGCAATGTAGTGCTATTGTGCCACCCACTACCTATTTTTGAAGAAGTGTTTGTTCAGAGCCTCCAAGCCACTATATCAATTGCAACGCCAACAGCTGTCAGGGTCCTGACTGCACCTGCTGGAACCCCTAACCCGCTCTGACAGGGCATTGCTACACCGCATCCTGCAACGGATGGACTGGGTTGAGAGCCACCTCACTAGGATTGAGAAGAGCCTCAACCACCTCTAGACGCATATAGACAGTGGCTTCTTTTAAGCCCTTTTCAATAGTTTTTTGGTGGGAGGGTGCTTGTTGTGGGTGGAGAGGGAGGGGAGGAAGCTGGAACGGGGTTTTCAAAAACGTTTTTATATTGGACTTTTTGGGAGTGGGGCTATTTGTTTGGGGAGAGGGGTGTGCCTGTTGTGGTTGGAAAGGGTGTGTTTCTGTTTTTGTTAAAAAAATTAGAAGATACATTTTTTTACTTGATTTATGCCTCAAATGTTTATTTTGGTGTTTTAGTTTGCACTGCTGTCTTTTAGTGTAGCCTATTCTTTCTAAATCTGCTAAGCAAAAGTTTATGTCTTTTACTTTTACCCTTCCTCTATAGCCCTATGCAACTATATTGACCACTAGGGGATGATTGCCATTGTCCATTTTGCCTACAAAAACCCACATCTCCTTCAGTAGGAGTTAATTACTAATTACTAGCTAGGGAGTCTTCTGACTGCAGGGTTTTTCCCAAGGTGGCCTCTTAAGGGGATGGTAAGTAGTAGTAGTAGTAGCAGGCTTGCGCGCTAACAGGGAAAACAGAAGGTGCCACTCCCACCTATGTGAACTCCAACTGCAGGACTAATCAGAGGGTTATCTATCACTGTCAAATAGACTGAAAGAAAACAGGGAGTTAGTGGATCATATTATATCATAACTTTAGAAAGCTGGAGGCCAGACTAGCACACTGACTATATTTGACACACAACAAAGAAATCCTGATATGATAATAAAAACTAGCAAGGTCAACTTCTTCTGAGCATTGGTGGGGTGCTAGTATTTAAAAACTAAACTTAGGAAATGTAATCATGGAGTCAGGAGAAGTGGTTGAAGAAGGTAAAGCATTTACGCAACACACAACAGAAGGCATGAATATGATGTTAATGGGGCTGGCGTGGAATATTGCACATGTAATAGAAGGTCATGCAGTGAGTTGGTGTCGCTATCACCACATCCGCCCCGGCAGGTGTGTGTGATCCATTTATGGTGTAAAATTAAATCATACCTCAATTAATCACACCGCAAAGGGGAAGTGGGATAGGGGCTCAATGAATGGATGGTAAAGAGGATTTGGGGAAAGCTGTGACAAAGACAAACAATATACAAAAGAAACCACAACAATATTCATTGTGGATCCGAAAAGCACACAAACATCGATAGTTGTGGAAGGAAACGATGAAGGGATAAGCATGACACAGTTCAGTTAAATGCATTGAAAACAGTCCTTCTGCCCCAGAGAGACCCAAGATAGTATACCTTTCAAGTTTATGTCTTCTAGGTTTGAAAAATACAAATTATGGAAGATTGAAGTTAATCCACCCAGTTCTAAAAATTATGATTGTTAAAAGGAAAATGATACTATATTGCTAAACTGGGCGGTACTTCTCCATTCTTTTTGGAATGTCCATCACTCTTGGGTGCCTGGCTGAAACTGTCCAGTAGGTAAGGTGGAGTCTTGAGCTTTCACCAAGTTTTGTTTCGTGCAGGAGAGGGCTAGGAAAAGGTTTGCATATTGAAAAAAAACAGTAACTGTATTATAGAGTAAATGAGAAGGACAAAAGGAAGCAAGGTAAGCAACATGAGGCGTCAGGAATGTACAAAGAAGACTCATAGGTGGAGCAAGAACATAGGAGGAGTTTGAAAATTGAGCCAGCAATGCAGCGAACACATACTCAGCAATATTTCCCAACAGTGCACCTCTCTCCAGTCCACAGAGCTGAGTGAGTACTAGGCCCCAGAGTCTTCTCTATCATCATGGTTTCTCTTTGAAGCTGACAGAGTTCTCCTTCTAGCTATTGAGGCAGTCCCGACCTGAGTCTTTCCTTCCTCCTCTTGCTGATTCTGAGGAACTCTGTCCCCATTCCGAACCAAGCGAGGTAGGCCTGTGTAGTCAAGTGTACTGCTGTTGAAGAACAAATAGAGAAACAGAACTGAAGTATTTTGTGTAAATTTGTGTTTGGTAACTACAATGACTGGTCTGAGGAACCAGAAAAAAAGGAGTGGACCCTGCAGGCAAATTTCACTGAGTTTGAAAGACCAATCACTTTCAGGAAAAAAGGATCACCCATCAGCCCCCAAACATTGCAAAGTATCAGAATCATGTTTACAAATTTGTTGAGCTCCCTCCTTCACTGTCAGCCACCACATACATAATCAATCATCACTCACAATCACTCCAAATAACACCACTCATTGGTGCAATAGTTAGTAGTTACCTCTTCCAATCCAAGCATGGTGGTTGAACAAAATATTATCTCCTCCATTGGTAGCAAGTAGCAACACATTTTAATTTGGCATTGGCACTGGCAGTCTTTTAATCAATGATCTTCTGGGGCAGCCTTGCCAGGTGATGTAAAAAAAGAATAGGCAATGGCATGTGAGGGAGGCAGGCATCATCACCAATGTCCTGAAGGGAATGTGGAGACTTCTTCACTGCACACATGTCTAACTCAAATCCAGCCATGTAATATGTGACTAAAAAATGGTGGCATAAATCCGACAAAAAAAGTTCCACTAGCAAGAAAGAAAGAAAGATAGAAAGATAGAAAAAAGTTAAACAAGAAACAATTTAAAAGTTCTATGGTGGCAGTGGCATACTCAGTCCAGGAAGTAAAGTTTGTCCTCAAACTCAGGTGGTTCACCCAGAAGTTGGACAGCAAACATACATGATTCTGACTAATAATCCTCTTCCTCCTCCTGTGGTACTTCAGGAATAGTGTAATCAGGTGGTATAAAATGCTGGTTCGTTTCGATCATGGTTAATCTCTCCACGTTTTGAAATGAGAGACTGGTCCTTCTCACTGTAACAACTGCACCAACTGCACTGAACACATGTTCAGCAGATACGCTGGATAGAGGTCAAGCCAGATACTTTTTTGCCAGCCTGCTGAGCTCTGGCCATTGGCACATCTTCCCATACCAGTACACCAATGGGTTTTGATCCACATACACCTGGAATGAAAGTGTGAAGAATTTTTTTGTTGGCCAAGATAATGTAATTTTGCAGCCTTGCATTACAAGCCAAGAAAAGGATTACGCTCTCAAATAAGCCATGCACTTTTGGGTTTTCTTTCACGTCTCCTAGTGTAAACCTTTTAGACACCTTCTTTAGCTGCTTCTGTAGCAGATACAACGGGATAGCTTAGCCTATTGCACTGTCCTCTTTGCTGACTTCCCGCTTGAAAACCTCAAAAGGGAGCAACATCTGTGTCAGGCATTTGGCTAGGCCCCATTTTTCTCCATCTATGGTCATAGCTTTCCCAATTGCATCCCCGCCTCTTAGAATGACATAGTCATTGATCTGCCGGTACTGCTGAAACAGACAGTGCAACATATAATAGGTTCAGTTCCAATGTGTTGGCACCTCCTGTATCACGGCTTTGACTGGTACTCTGTTACCAGGCTGAATAATCCACAAGTGTGCCCTGGTTTTAAAAGAATGGCTGAAATGAGTGCAGATTTGTATGCAGGTGGTCAGTATGTTGCTGACTATGTTTTCTTTTTTGAGAATGTCTTGCACAACTATGTTGATGCAGTATACCAAACGCAGGACCCTGAAATAGCCACTGTCTGCCATGGCCTTGACTATGTTACTGCCATTGTCTGTGGCAACAAATACAATTCTGAGACCTCTGGGTCACAGCCATTCGGACACCGTGCTATTAAATGTGTCCAAGTTGTTTGCAGCTGTGTGTGATTTCTCCATGGCGAACTGGCTACTGTTGCATGCCAAGTAACCCTCTTAAAATTGTTTCCAGGAACAGAACCTGTACCTGCACATGTAATCAGGAGCCTGACAACTGATCCACATGTCTGTCGTCAGGTGGATAGTATGAACAACTCCTTTATGCAAAGCTTGTCCAACCAATTGCAGCACATCGCAATGAAGCGCTGGGACAGCAACTCTGGCAAAATAGGTTAGACTCAGAACCTTCCGTTTTGGGTAGATGGCTGCCACAGACTCTAAGAATCCCACTCATTCCACAAAAAAAAAAGGGAGGATGTCCATCCCTACTATTTTTGGCAATTTCCCAAAGTACAAATGTGCCATTGGGTGGTTGCAGTTGTAGGGCCCCTCCTGCCTAAAATATCTGTAATTGTAGCCTCAATTTTCTGCTTTCGTGGAGCCAGTGACGCAGATGACCTTTGAGATGTGGGTCTTGGTAGATGCAATGTGTGTCATGGTGCTGTCACCGTATGCCGTGGTATCTCCATGAGACTTTGAGTCTTCTTGTGCCATTATGATGTCACTGTGACAGGTGATTCTGGTGCATTGCTAGGGATAGAGCTGCTTTGTGTGAGGATGTCACCCTCTTCTTCGGCACCTTCCACTGTGATTTGACCAGTTGTAGCTGATGTTTCCCAGCTCTACTCACTTTCACCACTGCAGCCACATTCAGCCAGTTTGTTTAGATGCTTCTCCCATCGGATTGCCTGATGTTTTTTCACATGGGTCATCCGGCCCCCACTACCATAATATGAACCAGACTTGTGTGTCAAATGAAGCATATTGCAATGTTCTTCTCCTGTTTGCTAATCGTAAAAAAGTCCCAAACTGGGGAGTAGTAGTTTCGTATTGGGCCACTGCCAATGCCTGAAGAAGAACTGGATGTGTGTGTTGATTTGCCTCTCTGCAGTGCATACTTCTACTTAGGTACAGGTTAGTGCAGGACTCTGCTGGGGCCTTACAAATATGGGAGTTGACAGTGCTGCCTGTGATGCCTATACCACATCCCTCCATGCAGGTTGCATAGTAATGTCAGACTCATCATCATCCTCATCATCATCATCCCTTCCATGATTCTAAGGCTTTCTGGAACTTTTCATTTCCCTTGTCTCTCCTAGCGTCTCCCAGACTCTGCCAGGGTCCACTTCATGTCCCTATCATCATCATCAGAAGTGGTGCTTGGAGAAGATGGTGGAAAAGTACTCTTCCTTTTTCTTGCTGAAGATCTGGGAGCAATTGATTCTAAAAGAGGAGGTTCTCGGTCGGCCAGAAGCTCAACCTCCTGTTCTGCTCCAGCTTCGGGAAGATCTATTTTTGTTGGCTGCTGCTGCTGTCCTCTTTGCTCTGTTTCGTTTGGGTATGACTGTGCAAAAGGGACTACTCCAATTCAACATCACTGCTCTCCTGCGTTGCCATGGTTGTAGTGGCTGCCTCACTGACAGACATAGGGGGTCATTACAACATTGGTGGTAAAAGCCGCTTACCGCCGTGCAGAAGACCGCCAACACACCGCTGCGGAATTCCGCCACAGCTATTACAACCCACATCTCGAAATCCGACAAAATCCAGACACCCACACAAGTCCGCCACACCAAAGGTCAGTGATAAACTGGCGAAAACAAATCCTCCACCGTCACGCCAACAGAAATACGCCCACACTATCACGACCCACAAATCCACGCGGTGGTCTTTCAACCGCGGTATCCCATTGGCGGTACACACTGCTGCGCTCAAAATACACACACACATACAAAACACAGCCACATTGGACAATTCAAAATACACACACCTGATACACATACACACACCACTCCCACACACCCAATACACTATAAAACACACACCCACATCACCCACAAACCCCTTCGACCACAATTACAGAGAGAAGGCCAGAGAGACACTACAAACCACTACCAAGCATCCACAGGCACACCAGACCATCACCCACACAACTTCCACGCACAAAACACCACACACCACTACATATTACCACACTTATCACCACATACACCACCCCGCACATCACCTACACCACCCCATGGCACGGCAAAGACACACCAGGTTCTCGGAGGAGGAGCTCAGGGTCATGGTGGAGGAAATCGTCCGGGTAGAGCCACAGCTATTTGGAGCACAGGTGCAGCACACCTCAATTGCAAGGAAGATGGAGCTATGGAGAAGAATAGTCGACAGGGTCAACACAGTGGGACAGCCCCCAAGAAATCGGGACGACATCAGGAAGTGGTGGAACGACCTACGGGGGAAGGTGCGTTCCGTGGTCTCAAGACACCACATCGCGGTACAGCGGACCCCCACCTCCTCCCCCACAACTAACAACATGGGAGGAGCAGGTCTTGGAGATTCTGCATCCTGAGGGCCTCGCAGGAGTAGGTGGAGAAATGGACTCTGGTAAGTCAAACCTTTAACTACCATATCCCCCACCCCACCTGCATGCTATCACAGACCCCCACCCTCGCCCCCTCCCCTATCACTCCAACTCCTCACTAATGTACTAATAACACAAATCACACATCCCAACACCAAGCCCTGCATGACACAACAAAGCATGGACACCCATCACTAAAGCATGCCCACTGCACATACCCAAACACCACCCTCAACCATCATCACACAAGCCCCCAACCAGGAATGCTAGCACTACGGTACACGCTCATCCACCTATTGCACACCATGACACACACAGATGCAATAATCATGCTTTTACACCCCTGCAGGACCACTACCCAACGTCACCAGACAGGAGGGTCCAGACATCTCCACCCCACCCACAGAAGAGGCCCACAGTGATGACAGCAGCTCTGTCCAACTGGATCCAGATGACCAGCCCGGACCATCGTGGGCCTCGGGACAGTCGGTTCCCCACACCCAGTCACAGGCCACCACAGAGCTCCCACCCTCTGGTAACACCAGCACAGCACCCACCCAGCGGGCCCATACCTCCGTCCCCAGGACACGTCAATCAGCTTTGTGTCCACCACTACAGGGAACCCAGGATAACCCACCACCCCAACAACAACAGGGACTTGGGGGAAGTGGTAGGGGCACACGGTCCAGGGGACGGAGGCTCAGGAACACAGGGGAACTGGGAGGGCTGCTGTGCAACAGGGGGCGGACAGGCCTAGGGAACCCACTCTCCACGAGGCCCTCTCCTCTATCATGGGAGCATACCACCACTCCCAGGAGACGATGGCAACGGTACTGGCCAAGTTTGAGGAGACCCAGCGCATGCAGGAGGAACAGTATTTGGGGTTCAGGGAGGAACTCAGAACCATCAGCTCCGCCCTGGGCACCATCGTAGGGGTGCTGAAGGAAATACTGAACACCAGGAGGGACACTGTGGCACTACAAGGGGCTCCTGACACTAGCATGGATGATGAACTGCCCACCACCTCCGCCGGCGCTAGTGGACAGGAGGCACCGCCACAGGATCACCACACCAGCACCCCACCCCCTGCAGATGGAGAACCACCCCGCAAGCAGTCCCTGAGATCCAGGAACAAGACAGAGCATGATGCCAAGACCCCCGCCAAGAAATGAGACCACCCTGATTGTCATCCCACTGTCCCACTTTGTAACCCTGTCCAAATTTAAACTGCCCCAGCTCCACTTCCTATGCCCATATGGGCAATGAACCTGTGAGACTAATAGACTGGACTCTGCCATGGACATTCCTCCACATCACCCCAGCCCATTTAACAACCCCCCTCCAATATTTAGCACATCAATAAACACCCTTGAAGCTCAAAACAATCTGGAGTCAGTCTGTGATTTCGAAAATGTGTATTAGCAATGACAGTGACAAAATGCGTTTTCAAATGTAATGTCAACATACCTATGTCACACATCTCAAGTCCATGAGGAATCTAAGCAGATGACACACGTTGGAAACCACACCTGTGAAACCGTAAGGGAAATATACAACTCAGTTACCATATACTGGTTGAAATCGACAGGCAGAATAGAGGTAGAAGTGTGAAAGTACTCGTAGTAGGCAGGAATGTGTTCTCACCTGTGTGTCACTGGAAATATTGCTGGATAACTGAGTCCCTGTTGTCAATGTCTTCTTCTTCTGCTTCCTCCTCATCACTGTCCACAGGCTCCACAGCTGCCACAACACCGTCATCTGGACCATCCTCCTGCAGAAAAGGCACCTGTCATCGCAAAGCCAAGTTGTGAAGCATACAGCAGGCCACGATGATCTGGCACACATTCTTTGGTGAGTAGAATAGGGATCCACCTGTCATATGCAGGCACCTGAACCTCGCCTTCAGGAGGCCGAAGGTGTGTTCGATCACGCTCCTAGTGCGCCCATGTGCCTCATTGTAGCGTTCCTCTACCCTGGTCCTGGGATTCCTCACTGGGGTCAATAGCCAAGACAGGTTGGGGTAACCAGAGTCACCTAATAACCACACCCGGTGCCTCTGGAGTTGACCCATCACATAAGGGATGCTGCTATTCCGCAGGATGTAGGCGTCATGCACAGAGCCAGGGAACATAGCATTTACCTGAGAGATGTACTGGTCTGCCAAACATACCATCTGTACATTCATCGAATGATAACTCTTCCGGTTCCTGTACACCTGTTCACTCCTGTGGGGGGGGGGGGGGGGGGGCAGATCTACATGGGTCCCATCAATGGCACCTATGATGTTGGGGATATGTCCAAAGGCATAGAAGTCACCTTTAACTGTAGGCAAATCCTCCACCTGAGGGAAAACGATGTAGCTCCGCATGTGTTTCAGCAGGGCAGACAACACTCTGGACAACATGTTGGAAAACATAGGCTGGGACATCCTTGATGCCATGGCCACTGTTGTTTGAAATGACCCACTTACTAGGAAATGGAGTACTGATAGCGCCTGCACTTGAGGTGGGATCCCTGTGGGATGGCGGATTGCTGACATCAGGTCAGGCTCGAACTGGGCACACAGATCCTGGATTGTGGCACGGTCAAACCTGTAGGTGATGATCAAATGTCTTTCCTCCATTGTCGGCAGGTCCACCAGCGGTCGGTACACCGGAGGATTCCGCCATCTCCTCACATGTCCCAGCGGACGGTGCCTAGGAATGACAACAGCGACCACAGAGTGAAACAACTCAGAGGTATGTACCCACAGTCTACACAGAACACCATTCATACACAAAATGTGGCCTGTATTTGTGTTGTGAGACAAGGCCTAGGTCAGTATGACACAGTTGGTAATTAGGGCATGTGGGCCCTGAAATGGCGGCTGCCTGACCTCTAAAGTGGGACAATAGGATGTGAGGTAATTGGGCTGGCGTTGTACACCGTCGCGGAAGGTGGTCGAAGACCGCGGCGCAATGCTGCATTAGTTAACATTGGACCCTATGGGTCCCAGGAGCCAATGACGATGTACGCCGGCGGTGATGGTACGCACCGCCGCGGACGTGACCGCCGCAGACGTGACCGCCATTTTCTATCTGTTCAATCACTCGATACCTGATCTTCGACAGGAGAGGACCTATACTGCAAGTGGTGCTGTGACCTCGGTCTGGAAGAGACAATGGCTCGTGCGTCTGGGGAAAGGGCCCCTGCCTTCACTGCAGAGGAGTTGGAGAAGCTCGTGGACGGGGTCCTCCCCCAGTACACGCTACTCTACGGTCCTCCAGACCAACAGGTAAGTACACTGGGAGCATGTTGTATGGGCTATGCCTATGTGGAGAGGGCTGGTTGTAGGAATGAAGGGGGCACAGTTCTGCGTGCATGAAGGACTGTGAATGCATGTGCCACATGGCAAGGGTAGGGATGGGGGCCAATCACTTTGACGGTGCAGTTGTTAATGACTTCTCTTCTTCCCCTGTACATGTCATGTAGGTCAGCGCCCACCAGAAGAAGGATATTTGGCATGAGTACACTATCATTCAGCGGACTTTGCGTGCAGTGAAGGTGTCTGGGTGGGGTGAGGAGGGTTGTGGGTTTCCCTAGGCCAGGACGAGTTCCGTAGGCTAGGCCCCTCCGTAATGCAGGCCATGTGGCACCCCAGCCCACCTCTGAAGAGTGCCGAGTACAGGTATTCATGCCCCTGTGTCATCTATGTGTGCAGATGTCGTCCATAGCCATGTAGGCCATGTCCCAGGAATTGCATCTGTAGAGCCCAACAGAGCGACTTACTGCAGGGGGCTGCTGTCTCTGTATTGTCCGCCAACGGTAGCGGTAAGCCATGCACTCAACCTGTCTTTCTTCTGTCGTCGTCCCCCTTTTTGTGGTCTCCCTGTTCTTGAGTGCATCAGCATCATCAGGCAGAGGTACAGTGGCACCGGAGCACGAGGGAGCTGCATCCCACATGGCCATGGAGGCCCACACCACAGACTCGGAATACACCACTGGGACGGAGGGCGAGGGGAGCACCACAGCGGTCACAGGATCTGCAACCAGCGACATAGACTCGTCCTCCAAATGGAGCTCCCTTGTGGTGGCGGTAAAATCTGTGCCCCCCACTTCTACAGGTACAGCCGCCACCCCCCCCACCAGCACCGCCCTCCCAGCAGCCCCTCAGCCTTCGCCCCGTGCCCGCTCACCCAGGAGGGTGGGCATCACCTTCGCCCCAGGCACCTCAGCCCCTGCCTCTGTCACCTCTGCTGCCCTCAGTGAGGAGGCCATTGACCTCCTCAGGTCCCTCACTGTTGGGCAGTCTACCATTTTGAATGCCATCCAGGGTGTAGAAAGGGAATTGCAACACACAAATGCATTCCTGGAGGGCATTCATTCTGGTCAGGCTGCCCTTCATCGAACCCTGCAAACTCTGGCCTCAGCACTGATGGCAGCCATTGTCCATGTGTCTAGCCTCCCCCCTCCAACTTCCTCTACCCCAACCCAATCCCCTGTACCTCAGCCTACCCCAAGCACACCATCAGACCAGCATGCACACACCTCAACACACAAAGGAAGCTCAGGCAAACATAAGCACCACACATCACACAGGCACTCACGCAAGCATCACACACATGCAGACACACCAACATCCACTGCCTCCACTGTGTCCCCCTCCTCGTCGTCTCCCTCCTCCCTCCCAGTCTCGTCTACACTCACACCTGCATGCACTACCTCTACAGCCACTATGTCCCTCACCAGCACACCCCGCTCACATGCAGTCACCACCCCCACTACCATTCACACATCCCCTGTGTCCTCTCCCAGTGTGTCTGTGACGCCCCCTCCCAAGATACACAAACGCAGGCACACACCCACCCAACAGCCATCCACCTCACGACAGCCTCCAGCCCATGCACCTGCACCCAAATCCACAAAACGTACACCTCCTACAACCACCACCTCTTCCTCCACTCCCAAACTCCCTCCATCTACCCGTCCCAGTGTCTCCCAAAAACGTTTCCTGGCCCCCCTTAACCTATTTCCCACCACCCCCCCCCATACAACTCATAGGTCCCGTACGAGCACCTCAGCCAAAAAATCTCCAGGACCAGTGGTGCCTGTTGTTACAGGTATGTGGAGTGCACCGGCCACGAGGCCAGCCAGTGTGTCACGGAGCCACAGCACAGCCAGCCCCCCCGTGAAGTGAAGCACCAGAAGTTGGACAGTGCCCGGCGGGAGAGGGGGAAGACTCCAGCAAGCAAAGCCGCTCACAAGGGTCCCGGGGGGAGCGTCGACTCAGCTGTGACTCCTCCCAAGGTGGGGAAGGGGCAAAAGAAATCTCCAAAGTCTGGGAGGAGCAGTACGGCGGAGAGGACCGCCATCATCCCCGCTGCCCAGGAGGCCACTGCCAGAGTCACTGCCCAGGAGGCCAGCCCCATCGTCACTGGCCAGGAGGCCACCGCCAGAGTCACTGGCCAGGAGGCCAGCCCCATCGTCACTGGCCAGCCCCATCGTCACTGGCCAGAAGGCCACCGCCAGAGTCACTGGCCAGGAGGCCAGCCCCATCATCACTGGCCAGGAGGCTACCGCCAGCCCCAGAGTCACTGGCCTCGAGTCACTGGCCAGGAGGCCACTGCCAGCCCCAGAGTCACTGGCCTGGAGGCCACCGCCAGCCACAGCACAGCTGGCCAGAAGGGCCCCGCAAGCCACAGCCCAGCTGACCCATGAAGGACCGCCAACCACAGCCCTGCTGGGCAATGAAGGACCGCCTTGGCAAGCACCACTGAACAGGCCAGGGACCGCTGAACAGGGCAAAGACCGCCATGGAATGCACCGCTGAACAGGTCTGACACTGGCAACGCAAGCACCGCTGAACAGGCCAGGGACCGCTGAACAGGGCAAAGACCGCCATGGAATGCACTGCTAGCCCATTTGCGGCAGAGGCAGTGACGCAACTGGGACCCTCACGGGGTGTGTGCTGCACTCTGGGCACCAGACCCCCTCCAGAACCAGTGGAGACTGTTATCCACTTGAGAGACTGTGGCTTTTCACTCCCCAGGATGGTACAGTGGGCAAACCACCCACTGTAGAGACTTGAGAAACTGTGGCTTTGCACTCCCCAGGATTGAACAGTGGGCAACCCACCCACTTGTGAGATTTGAGAAACTGTGGCTTTGCACTCCCCAGGATTGAACAGTGGGCAAACCACCCACTGTAGAGACTTGAGAGACTGTGGCTTTGCACTCCCCAGGATAATACACTGGGCAAACCACCCCTGTAAAGACTTGAGAGACTGTGGCTTTGCACTCCCCAGGATTGAACAGTGGGCAAACCACCCACTGTAGAGACTTGAGAGACTGTGGCTTTGCACTCCCCAGGATAAAGCATTGGGCAAACCACCCACTGTAGAGACTTGAGAGACTGTGGCATTGCACTCCCCAGGATACATCAATGGGCATGGAGCCCCCTCGTGAATCTGGCGTGGTGCACTCATCTGGCTGAGGTGCCCCCCCTTCCCTTTCCCCTGAGGTGCCTGTTGTATTCCTATCTGATGCCCCAGCAGTGTTCTCTCCGTTTTGATCAGGTATCTTGTGTGGGCCTCGCGCATGCATTTTGGGCTCAGTGGTCCACGGACAATGAATGGTGCATTACCTGCACTACTAATCGTGGTGTATATTTTGTTGATAGTGTATATATGTATATATTTGCTTACTGTATTTTGATATATTACAATGGTTCAACTGATTTCTTTTTGTGTTTGCATTCTTCCGGGGGTGTTGGGGGGTGTTGCTGTAATGTATGGATATGCATTGGTGTGTGTGTTGTAGTGGGTGAGGGTCGGGGTGGGGGTTGGGATGTTGGTTGTGTGTGTCCCTGTTTTTTGCCTCCCCCCTCCCCTATGTCGTAGGTGCAGTACTCACCGTGGTCTTCGCCGCCGCCGTTGGTGCTCCTGGTACAGGAGCAGGAAGACTATCGCAAGGAGAATATGGAGTTCCGGCTCCATGTTGACCCTCTTCCTCGTGGGGTATGTAGAGGTGAGCGTTTTCCCTTTGAAATGGCTGTTTCCGCCGTGTTTTTATCCGCGGTGAATCCGCCCCGGAAAAGGTGGTGGATTGATAGGTTGCGAGACTGTGGGCGGTACATTGTCCTCCGCCTGTCTGTTGGCGGTGACCGCTGCGCTGTTTTTCTGTACCGCTGTGGCGGTCGGAGTGTTAAAGTGGCTGTCTTTGTTGGCGGTTCCCGCCACGGTCATAATTGCAATTTTTTTACCGCCGGCCGGTTGGCGGTTTTACCCCCGCTTTAACACCGTCCGCCAGGGTTGTAATGACCACCATAGTCTTGGGCTGAGGTTGGGGTGGTATTGTTGATGCAGGAGTGCTGCTCCCAGTAGCAGTAGCTGCTAATATATAAAAGTGGTGGGGCGAGCAAAGTGACTCAATGCATACAAAAACAAACATAACAGAAGTATGCAAAACAAAAACACTTGCATGCATTACATTAATATTACAAATAAAATAAATATACTTACCTGGTTGCATCCTCTGTGTCCTTCACAGTCTGTGGCTCCTACGGGCACGAGTTATGTTATGTTAAGCGTGTTTATATAGCGCCTAACTGCCCGAAGGCCTCGTAGCGCTTATATTGCCATAGCGGAAGTGAACTATTTATGTTCGTAGAAGAGTTTATATTTTGAATAGCCAGGTCTTCAGGTCCTTCCTAAAGGAAGTCTCTTGAGAATTAGATCTTATACTGAGAGGCAGGTTATTCCAAAGCAAAGCACCTTGATATGCCAGTGATCTTCCTCCCCATCTTGCTTTCTTCACCGACGGTACTATGATCAAGTTGGCTGATGAGGATCTGAGTGGCCTAGCTGGAATATAGACCTGTGCCAGTGTTTTAAGCATTTCAGGACCCTTGTTGAAAATGGCTCTGTGAATATGGCATAGGGCCTTGAACTGAATCCTCTCCTCTACAGGGAGCCAGTGTAAGGCCACGATTCCTGCTCGTGTAGAGTGTTGCTTGGGGATGTTTAAAAGCAGGCGTGCCGCAGCATTCTGTACTCTTTGCAGTCTTTGAATAACATATTTAGGTGATCCTATATACAAGGCGTTGCCATAATCAACCCGAGAACCTATCAACGCCTGAATGACCAATCTTCTAGCCAGAAACGGTAGTAGCGTTAGAACCTTCCTCAGCGTCCTGAGCAGGGCAAATGAGGTTCCTGCTACTCTATTGGCATGTTGAGACATTGATAATAAGGGATCCAGCCAAACGCCCAAGCTTTTGATAAGGCTTTTAGGAGGAGGCAGGGTGAAGGCTCCATCTAGTAGGCTGGAATTGACTAGGGGCCTATTTCTCCCAAAAAACAGCACCTCAGTTTTTTCGTCGTTAAGCTTCAGTTTGCTTCCCGACATCCAGGTAGCCACTGCTTTCAGGCATGGCCCTAGTGCCGTACCCAAATCTGGGCGCGCTTTAGAGAAGGAGACGACCAGTTGGGTATCGTCTGCATACGAAACCAGATTTAGTCCGAATGGTTCCACGATCCCTGCTAGAGGCCGCAGTGAAAGAGGAATCTTCCCTATGCAATCCTGGAACTGCTGTGATGCTCCTAACTAGCATGAGACCAGCTGTCCAAGGCAGCTGCTTGGAGAGCTACAAAGTATGCATGTTAGTTTTTCCAGCGCATGTCTGCCGGCCAAACTGACAAGCGCACTTTGCAGTGTCTTGGCTGCACTGCTGTAGTCCTGCATTCAGTAGAGGACAGGCTCACAGCTGCAGTGTGCCTTGTGAAAGATAAAATGGAAATCATTTAATTGCCATTTTATTCCCCACATGTAGCATGGCTCGCAGCGGGCAGGGGGGCAACACTCCCCCACTCTCATAGAGGAACTGCTGCTGGCTCCCAGGTTCCTCCCCGGTAGCAAGCACACATCTCCCAAGGAAGGTGTTGGCACGCCACTGGCGGAAAGCTGCTTCTTCTCACTGGACACTTTCTTGGGAGCAACTCCCTTTAGAGCCATCATAGCTATAAGTTGGCAGTTGTACTAAGTTTCTCAAGCAGAAGAGTTTGAAGGACCGCAGTAACTATAAGGCCTTCTCTTTGACAGTACTGTGGGTGATGTGAGGTCTCTTCTCTTGTGCACCTAAAAGCAACCAAGCAAGAAAAACATGTAGTTAGTAAAACATGGCATTGTTGCAGGTTGAAATAGTACAGACAAATGCAATCTTAGTGTGGTTGGTTATTTATCTAATTAATACCAATTTAATCAAACATTTTAAAGTCAAATCATGCCACCACACTATAAAACTTAATTTCAAATGAGGCAGCACAGCATGCAGATATAGCTCTTTGCTTTATCTCCATCTGTTTTAAAGGAGACACTGGGTAGCCAGAGAGAGGTGAATGGGTAAATTCATTAAAAAATGAATTATGCAGCTGATTTGTCTGCAGTGCTCCTCAGCCAGGGTGTCTGGGAGGAAATGGAATTATTGTACACCAAAATAAACCGAATGCTGCAGGGTGGCTGTGAGCCTTTGGTGGATGGGTATATGAAGGAATGGATGTTGATGGATCAAGGAAAAATGCAGATTTAAATAAAATTTAAATAAAACATTAAAAAAAGTAATATTTTTTTTTAACTAAAATTAAAATCAAAATAAAAAAATACAATTAAAAAAATAAAAGAAAAAAGAAAAGAAATAAAAATTGAATAGAAATAGGATAGAAATATAGAACATAGAACATAAAAATAAAAAAATAAAATATACACTTAAAATAAACAAATGCTCAATAATTAACAATGTTTGTATGTAAATCTGTGGCAAAAACACACTGGCTGGATGCAGTAAAATGCTCCCAGCCACATGGGAAAACAACAACAAGTATCAAGGAGGTGTGACAAACAAAGCACATATGCAAACCTACAGCAAAGGGACACTGACTGGATGGACAAAATGGCCGCCAGCCACATGGTCAACCAACAACAGGAAGGAGGCATGGGGAACAAAAAAAAAAACACATGCAAGTCTATGGCAAAGGAACACTGGCTGCATGCACAAAAAGGCCACCAACCACATTGTCAAACAACAACAAGAAGGAGGAAGGAGGCATAGGGAAGAAAGAAAGAACACATTCAATACTTTGGCAAAGGAACAATGGCTGAATGCACAAAATGGCTGCCAACCGCATGGTCAAACAAAAGCAACAATGGACAAGGAGGCATGGGGAACAAAAGAACAAAACACATGCAAGTCTATGGCAAAGGAACACTGGCTGCATGCACAAAAAGGCCACCAGTCACATAGTCAAACAACAACAACAGGGAGCAAGAACAAAAAAAACACATGCAAGCTTTTGGCAAAGACACACTGGCTGGATGCAGAAAATGGACGCCAGCTACATGGTCAAACAACAACTGCGAATAAAAAGGCACGGAGATCAACGAACACAAGCAAGCCTATCGACATAGACCATACAAAATAGCCCCTGGCCACACTGCATGGAGAAAAAGACATATTGTGGACAATGACAAACACACACACACTCACATTGGCCATAAGGAAGCATGGCGGCAACACTAATATTTATTCAGCAATACAAAACATGAAAATTAACTGAGCTATAAATATTTCACAACAATAGAACACTCATCCGCCTATGCCATTAAATGTTACCACACAACATATACACTTTTTGCAACAAAAAAAATGAAATACAAAAAATATCCAACATTTATAATTTAATCCAATGCCATCCGTGCCCTAAATGAAGTTAAAAAACATATACAACTGAAATATTTATTTCATGCACTGATGACTATTAGTATTGGGCCTACTGGCTAGATGGCCCTTTGGAAATCTTGCCCACATATTAAAATATTATTGCACATGTTACAAACATGTAGAAAAGGACCGGTACTGACCTGTGCAACAATTTTCCTTTACAAAAGATGAACAAGCAATGAAATGCAAAATAAATAAATAGGACCATACTTAAACTCCAGGCCACCCCCATTTAAAAGTTTTAAAAGCAAATTAAAGTACAAAGAAATATTGGTGCATGCCCAAGCAAAGAAACAACACCCTTATTCAATAGTTTTGGAACTTACTTGTGTGAGTTCACAAAAACAAAGTCCTTTTATTCAAAAGTATATCCACTAGACAAAGGGAGGGATCCTTCTACCTCGAAATCAAAGTGAGAAGAAACCAGGAGATGGAAAAAGCATTGGGAGGAGCCTGTTGGACAGGAACATGACATTGGAGTATCTGGGGCACTCCCTTCCTGTTTAAAAAACAATAGGATTCTCTACCCCAAAAAACAACTTGAAGGGTCCATTGGAAAAGAAAATCCACTCAAAAAGCACATTTTGACTAGAATTTGATGTATCTGGAGTAGAAAATCTACTCCAGGTGCATTCGCGCTCTGGACTGTTTTGTCCATCGTCGCAGCCAGAGGCCATGCAAGAAAATTAGAAATCTTGCACACGCGGCAGAAACAGCACAATTGACCACAGTCTTGCATGTGCTCATTAGAAGCCCGGGAGTATTGTGGTGTCCGCAAAAGAGCGCTAAAACTCAACTTAGCATGCACAAATGCACTCCACACCAGATCGCGGAATTCGGGAACTCCTGCTACTCCAGGTAGCGTGAAGTGGAGCAGATTTCTATACCTGGACCTAAAACAGTTTTCAACCTACAAAATGCAGACAAAGAACCAACCACAAGGGGATCTATACTCTAGCTGAAGAGAATTGACCTCTAGCTAGGAGAGCTTCAAAAATATAGGAAGCTGTCCTTGGGTCATGGATTTAATGATCCAGGGGATTTATTGTTTTTTTAAATGTTTTTGTTGTGGGGGCTGTTGCACTTCCTACAGCCCCACACAACACTAAAAAAGGCTTAGTGGTGCCCCCCCTCCTCCTGATAGGGACACTACCAAGTGCTAAAAAAGATAAACAGAAATATCTTGCAGGGAATTATGGGGTGTGCCTTAGAGGAGCAGCAACTAATAAATGAGGGACTCCTGGCGCTCATTTATATTCCACCTTTTTTCAATTCGATGTTGTTTGGGTGCCCCAGTACCTAACTAGGGCACCCACATATATTTTTTTATGTTGGGCAGGAGGGAAAGTCCCAGACCCTTCCCCCGATAGACCAGGCCAGCTCTCCAGCCACCATTGTGGAAGGAGCCAGCTACCACTTTGTTAAATGTTAGTGTTTGCCCCAGTGCTCACCCAGGGCACCCAATAGCTGGATTTCATTGGGGTTGTGGGAGAAACCCCAGGGCTCCAGTGGTCCCTGCAAGCTCCCCTGGTGGAAGCCAGCCATTTTTTTAATGTAAGTCGGTGCTCTAGTGCCCACCTAGGGCACCCACACTGCTGGCACTGTTGGGACCCACTGGAGGAGTCCCAAGTCCCAAAGGCCCTGGCCCACCCCCAAAGCAGCACCATAGTGAGTGCTGGTGGGAGCTGGCACCTTTCCTTTGCTCCTGCCATGACGGTCAAGGTTCTGTTCCCTGTGCGAGAAAGTGCAGGCATGTTATGCCCGCACTCTTCCTGGCAGAAAATTGCAGTGTCCCAAGGTGGGCTACCTGGGACACTGTACACACTATCCAACCCCAGTTATGGGGTCTTTGGGGCCAATGTCAGCATGGGGAGACAGGTGCATGCCCCCCCCCCCTTTTACCACTAATTTGGGTCTGGAAGTTATGATCCCCTGGGACTGAAGAGCATCGGCTAGGGGCAGCCGTTAAACTACCTCCCCTTTTTTTAAAATCAGCCCCAGGCGATGGGGTCCCTGGGGCCCTACCGTGGCCTGGATAGGGGCATCATGCCTTCCCTTTATTTGTTATTTGGCCTCAGGGGATGAAACCCCGGTGCCTCATTAAGGAATGGGGAGGGGTGCTGCATGATGCATCCCCTTTCACTAATACGTTGGGTCCCAGGGATAGGGTGCCTGGGGCCATAATTGGCTCAGGGAGGAGGCCCCATGCATGCACCCTTCCCTGGGGAGGACAAAAACATTTCCTATGGAAATACCATCCTAAATATACCTACCCGGTTGCGGCCGGCACTGGGTAATTCATTTTAAATAGTAATTTATTTGACCACTCCTTTTCAGCAAAGGATGAGGACAGGCATGCTCTCTGGTGCAAAAAGGACATTCATTTATGTGTGTGGTGAATGGGGCTCATTTTAGGGGATTTTAATCTTGATGTCTGCCTCTCATATAAATAAATGCCTTTTTTGCATTTTCCTGTGTCCACTGTCTTTATTTTAAAAGGAGTGGTCATTGTTTCTCTGTACACTTTTGGGTGTGAACTGTGCATGTGATCCGCAGAGTAGTGAGGAATGTTTCCACTGACAGCCTCACAGGGAGTGTAGGACTGAAGGTTTGGGAGTAATGTAAAGTGGACTGGACATTAAGTGAATCATACAACTTGTATTGTGATCCACAGTGAGCCAAATGGGTGATTAGGCTTATTTAAGGGATGTTAGCCACTAGGATAATCTTATTTTGGGGGTGTTACTGTTGACATACTTCATGACTTTATGTAGCTGAAACATTTTCCATCTTTGTGAGGTGCAGTACACGCAGGGAACTGGCCATCAAGAGAAATATTTTGGAAAGTGAGTGGGCTGGCAATATTATTTTAGAAAACAAACAATATGTAGGAAAGAGAACTAATTTAAGGTAGTAGCTTGAAGGGAGGAAAAGAATAGGTTAATCAGACAGTACAATGCTTGAATGTCCATTTGTAGAGATTACTACTAATCATTGTCCTCTATCTTTTCTCCTTTTAGAAGAACCAAAGAGAGCCAAATCAGGCAAGGGGGGGAAAGCCCCCCAGCAGCTGTAGAATGGCCGGCGTCCGAGAAGCAGGCGATGGAGCCCATAATGTGTTCCTGCTAGTAAGTAATGTTTATTATTACATTCTTACTTTAACTTTTCCCACTTAGTATTTATTAGGGCATTCTGTATGTTTCATTTTCCCAACCTCCGTTGGTCTCCCTTAAGTTTAATGTTTGTTATCCCCACATATTTTCTTGTGTTTTCTATATTCCCTGTTTCCACATCTGACTTCCTCCTGTCTGAAACTTTTTTCCCCCCACTCCATTGTTAAGGGGACAGAAACCTCTCCCTCACTCCTCCCGTATATATGAATGCTCAGTCTCAGTGTGGTGAAGTACGAGAAGGGAGACTGTCTTGGCCCATAGCATTTAGAGTGTCAAAATAAATCAAAACTGTATGAAGGAACAAGGGGGAGGATCAATGTACTATTTTTTGGGGGGGTTAAACTGAAAGAAAGCAAAGGGGTACCTGGTTAGATATTAGGTTTCTTTACCTCTAAAATTCCTTTTTAAACAGTACCTATTAATAAGTACTATTTGTTTCCTCTTTATTTTTCTTAATTTCAGGACAGTCCACTACCACCACCAACCCCCAATTACCCTGCAGGACAGAAGCAGCTTCCCCCTTTGCCATTTAGGCTGATGTTGCTGGTAAGTCACGTTGAATATTTTCTGCCTTTAAACTAGTGTGCATTAGGGTTTGCTGTATTTTATATAACTCCCCCTATCTATTTTAGTGCCTGATTTAAACACACAAACCTGCCCTCCTTGTTTTGTCTTTTATATTCCAACAGTTTCTGCGGCAGATTTCCATCTGTCTGTCATTTTTCTCCCTTCCTTTTTTGTTATTTTTCTCTCACCCCTATTTTAACTGCCATAATGACAGCACAGCACACAGGATACCAACATATGTCCTTTTAAATTCATTTCACTGCTTCATTTTATTGTTTTTTTCAATCCTTCCAGAGCTATGTCCCTACATTATGGAAAATTAATATCCTATAAGGTCCTGTGGTTGACTAGTTACTTGGTCCATTAAACCTTTCAAAGTGATACTTTGAATAGTGAATAAGAATGGATAACCAAACATTAGTTATCAATTGCTTTAGTAACTTATGAAAATAATGTGATAGTTACTTACAGCAGGTATCTAAATTTGCGTGTTATGTTTTTGTCTAAGATCGTAGGAACTCCAGGCTCATGCAGAGCGGGACAGAGACCACCATCCAGTGGAGTGGCTGATGGGACAAGTTTCCTTTCTCAATGACAACTCCTTCATTTGTTAAGGTATTACTCCCATTCTTCCAAGCCCACTTAGCAATTTCTTTATAAATTATCCAGCCTCCTTTGTGTCAGTCCTATCCTCCTTACCATTCAACTGTTAGACAAAAAGGTCCAGTAGTTCAGGACCTAATCACCTATATCGTATCTAATTCTTCATGCCCCACCCAAGCCATAAATTCCAGTCCCATCTCAGCATGTAACACATTTCACCCACAGTTTCTGCCTCAGTGACTACTTTCATAGCCTTATTAATATTCCATCTTCTACCTGCCATTAAGCATGCAACTAACCATACTACTATATAACACCCAGCCAGTCCATAGCCAAACATGAACCTAGCCCATGGCCTGCTCTTTACCTTAGCTAACTGGATCCTGCACTGACACGTACCTGCCCCACAGCCACTGAACACATTTTTTGTAGAGCATTTTGGGTGGAGGGTGTACTGTGGATTGAACTCAGTCTAGAGTCATAATCAGGGTGGGACTCAGGAGGGAGAAAGAAGAATAAGAGTGAGTCTATAGAAATTTATGATGCTACCCTACTAGCTGTCCCCAACAAACATACTGCCCCCTCACAATGTCTCCATTACTGTTTCACATTATGGGCAAGTAAATCGTGCAGCACTCATTAAATATGCGATATTTATTGATGGAAATACATTTTTGTGTCTTTATTTTTGTAGTTGGCAGCTCGTTCATTAATCAACACACATTAAGCCTGTGTTGTATGTGTCACCCTCACCACATGAAACAGTTTTCATTTTTAGTAAAAATAGCATTTTTCTATTATGGACTAATTCATACCACACACTACTACTGCATTGTGCAAAGTATGAATGGGAAAAATTTGCCCTGTGCCAAAGAATCACATCAAAAATATTTCAATGTCCCAAGTGGAACAGCAATGTTGTAGCTACTGTACAATGGGTTGAGTACTACAATATATGTCTTTTCTTTCAGTCATCTAGCTACTCCGCATAAATCCACACAGGAAAAGGTATTAGGCCATCCTGCCTGTTACACTTATGGCTCACCACACCCCTTCAAATCACCAGTTGCACACACAGGGCCCAGCACACAAGCTGCACGCCGCCCAGGAGACACAACACGAGGCCTTCACACACACCACTCTATGCATTCATGCCCCATGCATTGTGCTCACAGTGTACACACCTGTTGGTCTGGAGGCCCATACAGCAGTCCGTACTGGGGTAGGACCTCATCCACCAGGCTCTCCCGCTCCGTAGAGGTGAAGGCAGGGGCCCTTTCTCCAGTCACACGAGCCATGGTAGGTTCCAGACACAGGTCACAGCAGCACATGCAGTGTAGATCCTCTCCTGTTGAAGGTCAGGTAGCAAGTGAGTGATCAGATAGAAAATGGTGGTCACGTCCGTGGTGGTGCATACTGTCACCACTGGCGTACCTCACCATTGGCCACTGTACCCCATAGGGCCCAATAATAACCAATGAGGAGTTGCACAGCGGTTCATGACCGCCTCCCGCAACGGTGCACAATGTCAGCAGAATTACCTCACTTCCACCTGTCCCTCCAAACAGGACAGGCGGACGCCATTTTAGGGGGGTAGGGGAGGGCAGGCCCTGGATAATAACTGCATCACATTTCAAATTTTGACGTACAGGACAAATGCCACTTCCACATTGAAATTTAACATCATGCATTGTACTGTTGTGGCTACGATGTTCGGTTTATGACCGGCTCCTTACTCTTTTGCCCCATAGATTGCTACCGCTGTGGATGAATAGGCGATGGAGACATACCCCAGTGTACAGACCCCTGGTGGACTTGGCAACACTGGTGGACAGGCACCTTATCCTCACGTATGGACTTGACAGGGCCACAATCATGGAGCTGTGTGCCCAACTGGAGCCTGACCTGATATCTGCTATCCGTCACCCTACTGGGATCCCCCAACTTGTGCTAGTCCTATCTGTGCTCCATTTCTTGGCAACTGGTTCTTTCCAAGTCACAGTGGGCTTGGCAGCAGGAATGTCACAGCCAATGTTCTCAATGGTGCTCACCAGAGTGCTGTCTGCCCTTATTAAACACATGTGCAGCTACATTGTTTTCCCCCAGGTGGAGGATTTGGCCACAGTGAAAGCTGACTTCTATGCAATGGGACATATCCCCAACATTGCAATTGATGGTCGACATATTGCATTTGTCCCCCCCTGTCAAAATGAACAGATACTCAGTAATCGAAAGAGTTTGAATTCCATGAATGTCCAGATGGTGTGCTTGGCGGACCAGTATATCTCCCATGTCAATGCTAAGGATCCTGGGTCGGTGCATGATGCCTATATCCTGAGTAATAGCAGCATCCCAAATGTGATGGGCCAACTACAGAGGCACAGGGTGTGGCTAATAGGTGAGCCCTGTAGTTGTTGGTGTATTGGTATGGTGTGGGCCATATGGGATAGTGTTTGGCTAAATGTCATCCCTCGATATTAGCAGTTGACTCTGGTTACCCCAACCTATCATGGCTACTGACCCCTGTGAGGAATCTCAGGACAAGGGCAGAAGAACATTACAATTAGGCAGATAGGCGAACAAGAAGGATTATTGAACGTACCTTTGGCCCTCAGGCGCTATGTGCCTTTTCTGCAGGAGGAGGAGTCTGGAGATGGCCGTGTGGCAGCAGTAGACCCTGTGGACAGTGAGGATGAGGAGGTAAAGGATGAGGATGAGGACAACAGAACTGCAGTGATTCGACAATACTTCCAATGACACACAGGTAAGACAGTGGTGCTTCACATTTCATTGCAATTATTTTTATTTTCTGTGGCACTGGCATGCTGTTATTTCCCACTTCTATGCCCACTTACTGTACCCTTTGGCAACTCATTCCGTACATATTGGTGCCCCACTATCACTCAAGGTGTTATCACTACAGCCAACTACAGGTCTTTCCTATTTGAACATTACGGTACAGTTGAATTGCAATGTTTGAACCTGGTTAAACCAATACATACTGAAATAAGTTTAACATATTCCATACTTGTATTTTTTTAAATTGTGTTTATTTAAATGCTGAGAAGTAGAGGGGCAAGTGCAGTGGGCTGGGTTGATGATGGAGGAAAGTCCAGGGTATGGTTCCAGTCTATTAGTAGCACAGTTGTATTGTTCGAGGGGACATAGGAAGGGGAGCAGTGGCAGTTCAAGGTGGACAGGGTGACAGAGTGGGACATAAGGGTGACAATCAGGAGAGTCGCATTTCCTGGCGGGGGTCTTGGCAATAGTCTCTGGCTTCTGCCTGGATCACAGGGAATGTTTGCGGGGTGGTTCTCCTTCTGCAGGGGGAGGGGTGCTGGTGGCCTTTTGGTCCTGTGGCGGGGTCTCCTGTCCAGTAGCAGCAGCAGAGGTGGAAGGCAGTTCAGATATCTGGCTAGTGGCAGGGGCCCACTGTTGTAAGACTGTCTCTCTCAGGATATTGGCCATGTCTGTCAGCACACCTGCAATGGAGACCAGGGTGATGTTAATGGATTGCAAGTCCTCCCTGATCCCCTGGTACTGTCCCTCCTGCAGCCGCCTGTTCTCCTGCACATTGGCCAGGACCTGGCCCAGCGTATCCAGGGAATGTTGGTATGCTCCCAGGATCTCGGTGAGTGCCTCCTGGAGAGTCAGTTCCCTGGGCCTGTCCCCCCTGGTGCACAGCAGTCCTCCCAGTGTCCCTGGTGGCCTGTGCATCCGTCCCTTGAACCCTGTGCCCACTGCCACTGACCCCAGGTCCCTGATTGTCTTGGGTGCGAGGCGTAGCCTAGGGTCCCCGCAGAGGTGGACTCACTGCTGATTGACGTTCCCTGGGGACAGAGGTATGGGTACGCTGGGTGGGTGCTGTGGTGGTGTTTTCTGAGGGAGGAGGCTCTGTGGTGGTGTGTGACTGTTACTGGGTAACCGACTGTCCAGAGGTCCCTGATGGGCGAGGTTGGTCATCCAGATCCAGGCGTCCAGAGTTGCTGTCATCACTGTGGACCTCTTCTGTGGGGAGACTGGATAGAGCTGGCACCTCTTCACTGCTGACATTGACTGGGGTACCCGTGGGGATGTAAATGAAGTGTTATTGTTTCTGTGTGTGACATATTGTGCATCGGTGGGCTGCCCTGTTTGGTTGTATTTGCCCTGGCAGCTTTTACTTGTGTATGTTGGTAGTTGTGGGGGAGGAGTTGGGGGTCCACTGCCAGTTCTCTGTACAGAGAGTTGGTGTCTTGCTGCAATGGAACGTACCTTCTCCCGTAGGTCGTTCCACCCCTTCCTGATGTCATCCCTGGTTCTTGGGTGCTGTCCCATGTCATCGACCCTGTTCACGATTCTCCGCCGTAGCTCCATCTTCCTAGCAATGGATATCTGCTGCACCTGTGCTCAGAATAGCTGTGGCTCTACGCTGATGACTTCCTCCACCATGACCCTTAGCTCCTCCTTTGAGGATCTTTGTGGTGCCATGGTTGTTGTGTAAGGTGTGTAGGTGAGGGTGTGTAGGGTAATGTGATTGGATGCGTGATGTGGGGTGTGTGAGTAGTGTATAGGTGTGAGTGGTATGTGGCTCTGGTTGTGTGTGTGCTCTTGCTGTCTCTCTCTGTTGGCAATTAATTGTAGTCGTAAAGGGTTGTGGGTAATATGGGTGTGTGTTTTATAGTGGTGTGGGTGTGGTGTGCGTATGGGTGTCAAGTCTGTGTAGTTTGAAATGTCCAATGAAGTGTTTTTTTGTATGTGTGTGTGTATTTTGAGTGCGGCGGTATGTACTGCCAATGGTTTACCCACTGTGGTGATTTGTGGGTCATAATGTGGTGTGTGTAGTTCTGTTGGCATAACGGTGTGTGTTTTGATACTGCCAGTTTATCACTGACCTTTGATGTGGCGGACTTGTGTCTGTGGCTGAATAGTGATAGATTGGTGTGTGTGTGTCAATATGGTGAACGGATATCCGTCGCAGCGGCGGTATGTTGGCGGCAGGCTGAGTAGCGATAAGTGGAAATTACCGCCAATGTCATAATGAGGGCAATAGTGTTTAAACAGTTACAGTATTGATACAGGCTTTATCACAAATAAAGATTGGAAGCAGTTACAATTTAAAGGAATACTGTAGTTTCTAGCATTCAATATAATGTCTTAAACAACAATGTTTAATTCAAAACTGAAAAGTATTGATTGTGCTCTCAAGTCTTCCTGTGTTCTTAATACCAAATTCGTCAAGAAATACAAACAGAGACCTTCAGCTCTGAGTCAATTAAAGTTCAGAATATCCACAAAGTAACGGTTGCAGAGTGCTAGGACTTTCAGAACGTAGAAAGAACAGGTTTTCTCCTTGAAAGAACTATCTTAAATTAATCTCAAAACCTAGCTAAGGATTAGTGTGCACTAACCTGAGGATCACGTACTTAGCCTTACTTTAATTCTTCAATAAGAATCCAGAGGAAGACTGGAGAATGTGTGGCAAGAAGCCCAAGACTAAGTGGAATCGTAGCTCTGGACATGAAGACACTGGTGATGTCGACGGAGTCAGGATCAAAGGAGCAACAGGAAGACTTGGAAGATTCAAGCGCTGGAGGTTCCAGGTGTGTCAGAAGGTGAATTCAGGGAAAATGCTTGGGCAGGACTGGAACAAGGCCAAGCCCATACTGAGGTTCAGACGGGGTATTTATACCCATTGCGGGGGACTGTTCCAGAAGGGCACATGGCTCACAAGGGAGGCTGGAAAGTTCCAAAGGAACCTGGGAGAGAGCCTGTGTTAAAATAACAGTGGTCAACATTCTGAGAAGAAGTCCTTAGCCACATCAAGGAAGTTCTGGGATACTCTTTCACACCTAGTTATCATATGGTAAAACTGGGCCTTCGCCTGACCAAGCTGACTGCAATGGCACATGTGGACTGCTACATGCTCCACGCTGTCAGGCAATTAATCGCCTTGGCGTGGAAACAGTCTACCTCCCCTGCCATTGCACAGTGGTTCATATGACTCTAGTATATCCTGGCCATGGAAAAACTTTCCCACACACTGTCCCACACGGACCTCTAGTTTCAACAGATTTGGCGCCCACTAATCACATATCTGAACTGCCTAGAGTTTTTCTGCTTCAACCCTCCCATACTGCGAGCTTTACAGTTGTTCATTTAACCACCCTGTCCTTCCCAATCACCAAAAGACTCACACCCGCTACATTCCATGTTTGTCATTCTTTCACCAACACCATTGGCGTTTGTGCCCCCACCCTCCCTTCTTCTTGTGTACACTCTGACAATGAGACCTGTGTATCCCCTCCCTGGTTTGCAGTTATTTCTATGCTTTTTTCTTCCCCCCAATGTCTTTTTTGTCTTGTTCAATCAAACAGGATAGCACATCTACAGCTACAGGATGTGGGTAACTCTTCTTTTCTGTTATGCAGCACTCCTCACTGTTGGCTATACGGCCTACAAGTTTACTGACTACAGGGAGTGCAGAATTATTAGGCAAGTTGTATTTTTGAGGATTAATGTAATTATTGAACAACAACCATGTTCTCAATGAACCCAAAAAACTCATTAATATCAAAGCTGAATATTTTTGGAAGTAGTTTTTAGTTTGATTTTAGTTTTAGCTATGTTAGGGGGATATCTGTGTGTGCAGGTGACTATTACTGTGCATAATTATTAGGCAACTTAACAAAAAAATATATATACCCATTTCAATTATTTATTATTACCAGTGAAACCAATATAACATCTCAACATTCACAAATATACATTTCTGACATTCAAAAACAAAACAAAAACAAATCAGTGACCAATATAGCCACCTTTCTTTACAAGGACACTCAAAAGCCTGCCATCCATGGATTCTGTCAGTGTTTTGATCTGTTCACCATCAACATTGCGTGCAGCAGCAACCACAGCCTCCCAGACACTGTTCAGAGAGGTGTACTGTTTTCCCTCCTTGTAAATCTCACATTTGATGATGGACCACAGGTTCTGAATGGGGTTCAGATCAGGTGAACAAGGAGGCCATGTCATTAGATTTCCTTCTTTTATACCCTTTTTTGCCAGCCACGCTGTGGAGTACTTGGACGCGTGTGATGGAGCATTGTCCTGCATGAAAATCATGTTTTTCTTGAAGGATGCAGACTTCTTCCTGTACCACTGCTTGAAGAAGGTGTCTTCCAGGAACTGGCAGTAGGACTGGGAGTTGAGCTTGACTCCATCCTCAACCCGAAAAGGCCCCACAAGCTCATCTTTGATGATACCAGCCCAAACCAGTACTCCACCTCCACCTTGCTGGCGTCTGAGTCGGACTGGAGCTCTCTGCCCTTTACCAATCCAGCCACGGGCCCATCCATCTGGCCCATCAAGACTCACTCTCATTTCATCAGTCCATAAAACCTTAGAAAAATCAGTCTTGAGATATTTCTTGGCCCAGTCTTGACGTTTCAGCTTGTGTGTCTTGTTCAGTGGTGGTCGTCTTTCAGCCTTTCTTACCTTGGCCATGTCTCTGAGTATTGCACACCTTGTGCTTTTGGGCACTCCAGTGATGTTGCAGCTCTGAAATATGGCCAAACTGGTGGCAAGTGGCATCGTGGCAGCTGCACGCTTGACTTTTCTCAGTTCATGGGCAATTATTTTGCGCCTTGGTTTTTCCACACGCTTCTTGCGACCCTGTTGACTATTTTGAATGAAACGCTTGATTGTTCGATGATCACGCTTCAGAAGCTTTGCAATTTTAAGAGTGCTGCATCCCTCTGCAAGATATCTCACTATTTTTGACTTTTCTGAGCCTGTCAAGTCCTTCTTTTGACCCATTTTGCCAAAGGAAAGGAAGTTGCCTAATAATTATGCACACCTGATATAGGGTGTTGATGTCATTAGACCACACCCCTTCTCATTACAGAGATGCACATCACCTAATATGCTTAATTGGTAGTAGGCTTTCGAGCCTATACAGCTTGGAGTAAGACAACATGCATAAAGAGGATGATGTGGTCAAAATACGCATTTGCCTAATAATTCTGCACTCCCTGTACTGCCAGATGTACCTTTATGATCGGGGTCTGCGTTACACTTATCATAAGCTTTTATTTATTTTCTTCTACAAGATCACCTACCATGTACGGATACCTTATATAATTGCTGCCTAACTGCATAATCTTGTCTTGTTATTGATGTTATGTGAAAATGTAATAAAGAGAGTTCAAATAAATATAATAGTGGTGACCATTAATGATGGCAGGTGCAAGTGATTGTTGTAATTAATTAACCAATACAGATGAAACTAAAGAGCAAAAATGGTTACATATAATGGGTAATGGTGGATGGAGCTAATAACCCAGCAAATATGTGATCCTTTAAAAGGGTGCAAACAGAGGAAACAACGGTACAGGAGGTTCAAGGGGGTAAGGAGCACTGGAAAGGGGACCATTGTTTGCAGGAGATTGTGAGGTACCATAGGGGAAAGACAACATAAGCCCTGTGCGCAAAACCCACAGTACAGAGGGCACAAGAGGGGGTTGTGACATCTTTTATGAGGGATGGGACTTATGGACGGAGAGGGTGGGAAGAATAGTTGGGAACTGGGTGTTTTAGGGTGTGTGGGGTTTGAAAGATGGAGGCCTGTGTGAGAAGAGTGGGTAGGACTTTTATACACTTCATTTTTGTTAAATTAAATCATTGGGTTTTTGTTTATCATGAATATCTGTTTTGCATTACCAATTAGAATGGCCTCATCAACAGTTAAAGGGACAGTATTACCAATGCAGTGATGACAGAGTCTGTTCTTCTCAGCACCTGTCCCATCGCAGACCAATTGTCCCATTATGTCCATTACCTTCACATTTCAGTTTTTTAATATTTCACTACCTTTTCTCTCTTGTTGTTAACTACTGAACCTACCTTACCTCATGCATTCCAGAAGCCCCTGCAAACAGTGTTGCAAAAAACAATATGAGTGACCTGGCAAGGCACACATCTCCTACCCTTGCTTGAGGAATCTGAACAACACCCCCATCTCAGTGTCAGTAATAAGTGTATAGTCTACTACTTAACTTGCCTTTTCAGGCTCACTGTAACTAGTGACTGCTAATTGAGTCAGTCAACACACAACAAAAATAACAATCCCTCCTCCCCAAGATCTTTTTTTCCTTACCTTAGTAGATAAAGCAATGTCTAAGACATTCATTTAAGTAAAAGTACATTAAAGTAAAAGGGAATGAAAGTGGCCAGCACTTTCTGTACCCTGGATCCATTATAGTGGCACAGATGTAGTCTTTGGAGGACACAATCCCTTTTTGCAGCCTTTGATTGACATTCAAGCAAAGGATTAAACTATCTATTGAGGAAGCTGCTTCTCCATTGACACTGGTGAACATTGTTCCACCTTTTTCAACTGCTGCTATAGCAGATTCAACAAAGGGATTGCTTGGCTCATGGTACTGTCTTTCTTGCTGACTTCCCATGTTATAATCTTGAAAGAAAGTAGCATTTGTATCAAGCACTCTGGTAGCCCCCATTTGTGCACCTCCATTGTCATGTCTTTGGCAGTTGCATCCCCTCTCCTTTGAATTACATAATCGTTGATAGATCTGTACTGCTCAACAGAAGTGCCAACATGTATTAGGTTGACCTCCACTGTGTTGATAACTCCTGTATGGAAGCTTATACAGGTAGTTTATGAGCACACTGAAGGTTCCTCAACTGCTTCTGGGCTTTGAATGAATGATTGAAATTAGTGCATATTCTTTAGCAGGTTACCAGTATGTTGCTGACTACCTCTTCTTTTTTCAGAAAGTCCTGCACAATTAGATTGATGCAATGTGCTGAACATAGGACTCTGAAATATCCACTATGGTCTGTGACTTTCATTATATTACTGTAATTGCCATTGGCAGCAAATCTAATTGTAATACCTCTGGTTTTTTAGCCTTTCACAGAGCGTGGTATTAAAGTCTTCCAAGACGTTGCTAGCTGCTTGTAATATATCCATGGCGAACATCATAACTATTCCAAGCTGTCAGCTGCCCTGAAAAGCATAATTCACAGTGAGGCTAGAAGCTAGGCTTTGTCCGACTCTCTGGAAAGAGACCCAGACCCATATTTATCAAGGGCTTGCCTTGCCCTTGCATTGTGCATAGTGACGCAATGGCAACATAAGTCTAAGTCAGATTTACCAAGCAGCACAAGGCCACATTATGTGGCCTTGCGGTGCGTGGCAAATCTGGAGTAAATCAAGGCAGTGCATGTCGCAGCCTTGCATTATTCTTCCCCAGGGAGTCATTCCATAGGTGGAGCATGGGTATTCCCACACATCCACGCATGGATTTTGGCGTAGATTTGCTATGAGTGGAAGACCTGGGAATGTGTCAAAATGCTTTCCAAGGGAGGCATAACTAGGAGAAATGTTGTCATCTCATTTTTCCCTCTTTCTACATCTGCTGTATTCTGAAGCACACATAGAAAGAGGAAAAAGCCTCTCAGGGATTGTTTTAGTGCATGAAGGTGGCCCTTTGCCCTTTGATTTAGTGCAAGGCCTCACATTGTGCTCCAGCACAAGAAGAGAACAGGAACGTACCATTAATGTTAAATATGGTGCATTCCTGCCCTGCCCCTTTCATGCAGCACAGCAAGGTGTCCTGCTGCATTGTATGAAAGTTTGATAAATCTGGGCTCCAGTGTGCAGTTCAGGCTGGACTGATGGTTTTAGGCCCAGATCATTGACTGGGGGTAAATATTTGTCATTTTTTAGCATTCTGTCCATCATCTGTTCTTTTTACATTTTCTGCTCCCAGCGTGTAATGATGCACTTGTAATTTTTGCTTGACAACTGGTCTGTATGTCCTTTGTGAGGTGGATGGACTGAACAGCGCTGTGCTTCATGGCATTACCAGACAGCTGCAGCACTTGATGATGCAGAGCTGGCACAGCCACTCTGGCAAAATAGCTCTGACTGGGAACCTTTCTCATTTTGGGTACAGAGCCTCCCCAAATTCTAGGAAGCCCACTACTTCCACAAAAAAAGAAGGAGGTCAAGCTTCAACATTTTAGCCAGCTTCCTGTTGTAAAAACAAGCTTTTTCATGGTTCCAAATCAATTTATCAAGGGCAATCTATCGCCCCGCGGGTATCCAGGCGCTAGGAGTCATGGCTGCGAGCTGGTAAGGTTATTCCTTACAGAGCCATGTCTTGAGCTTCCTTCTGAATTTGGTGAGGGTGGGTGTGGTTTGTAAGTAGGTGGGTAGTTGATTCCAGCCCCTGGCTGCGATGTAGGAGAAGGTGCATCCTCCGCTTTGGATATGTTGGATTCTCAACATTTGGGCGAGGTTGGTACAATGGAGCTCTCTGGTGGCCTGGTGGAAGGAGTGTTTGTATTTGATGAGTTTGGGTCCATTGTTTTGGAGGGCTTTGAAGGCAATGGTGAGGACCATGGATGTGCATTCCTTGTGTATGGGCAGCCTTTGTAGTTTCCTGAGGTGGGGGTGATGTGTGTTCCTCTGTGTAAATCCAGGACGAGTCTTGCTGCTGAGTTCTCTGTGGTCTGGAGTCTGTGTAGGAGTTGTGTGGGTAGTCCCAAGAATAGGGCATTTCTGTAGTCTAGTCTGCTGGTGACGGTGGCCTGGGACACTGCCTTTCTGGATTCAGTGGGGATCCATTTGAATATCTTGCAAAGCATGCGGAGTTGGTGGAGCAGGATGCAGCCACGGTGTTTACTTGTTTCCTGAAAGTGAGCTTGTTGTCTGAGATGAAGCCTAGGTTTCAGGAGTGTTCTGTTGGGGCTGGGGCTTGACCAAGAACAGTGGCCACCATGAGTCGTCCCATGGGGAGGGGCTGTTTCCAAAGATGATCACTTCTGTTTTCTCTTTGTTCAGTTTGAGGCAGTTTTTCTGCATTCAGTCGCTAACGTGGTACATGGTGTTGCTGAAGATTTCGCTAGGGGAGTCGTTGACTCCGGGAGGGGCGTGTCCTTCGGCAAGGGACATGCTGCGTGTCATCAGCGTATGAAATGATGTTGAGTCCGTAGGAGTGCATGATCTAGGCCATTGGTGTCACCTAGGTGTTGAACAGGGTGGGGCTAAGGGAAGGGCCCAGGGGGACTCCGCATATGATGTCCTTGGGTTCTGACATAAAAGGAGGAAGGCAGATTCTCTGAGTGCGTCCTGTGATGAAGGCATGGATCAATTTGAGGCCATTGCTTCTGATGCTGACGTGGTGTAGTCTGGAGGTAAGGTTGTAGTGGCTGATGGTGTTGAAGGCGGAAGAGAGGCTGAGTAGTATAAGAGCCACCTTCTCTCCTCAGGCTAAGCGGGACCTGATGTTGTCTGTTGCAGCCATGGGGGTGGTTTCAGTGCTGTAGGTGGAGCGGAAACTACATTGGGAGGTGTCCAGAAAGTTGTATTTTTCCAGGTGTTCAGAGAGTTGCTGGTTGATGGCTTTTTCCAGGATTTTTGGCAGGAATGGGAGCAGCGAGATGGATCGGTAATTTTTTAAGTTCAATGGGGTTTGCAGTGTTGTTTTTAGGAGTGGCTTGACTTCGGCTTGTTTCCAGAGTTCAGGGATGGTGGTTGTTCCGATATAGGTGTTGATGATACAAGTAAGGACTTGGCTGATTTCCTTCTGGCCCAAGTTGAAGATGTGGTAAGGGCAGGGATAGTTGGGTGATCTGGAGTGAGTGGATCCCATGATGTCTGCTGTTTTCTGAGTGGATATGGGTATCTAGTCCACGATCAGGTGGCTGTGAGGTTCTTCTTCTGTGGTGTGTAGGTGTTTGATGCTGGTGGGTTGATGGGAGAAATTACTGTAGATTGCTGAGATCTTGTTGTTGAAGTATTCAGTTAGCGAGTCAGAAAGGGTTTGAGATGACATGTTGGCGTTTTCTGAGGCTGCCGGGCAGGAGAAGTCTTTATTGATCTTGAAAAGCTTCTTTGGGTGGTTTGTGCTTCCCTCAATTGGTTGAGGTTCCAGTGGGTACGGTGACTCCTTCGTAAATACAAATTAATAGTAGGCTGTCGTTCTTCTGGTACTACTGCCACAAGCAACCTATGAGAACATGTAGCAGGTAAGTTGCCTGGAAGCTTTGGAGTGAAAGTTGCTATATCCCACTGTGCCTTGTACCATGCAGAGGTTTCTGTGTGTGAGGATTGCATATGATGGAGGAGGCTTACAGGGCTGCTTTTCATGATGGGGCCGCTGCTGGCATCCTCTTCTTCCTCCTCATGACACCTTCTTCTATCACTGCAGCTGCTGGTTCTCCCACACAAACATTAGCTGTGCTGTGAAGGTGTTCTTCCCACACAACTGTATGTTGTGTTTTCAAGTGGGACAGTTGGCCCCTGGTATCGTAGTGGCCACCTGGCTTACCACAGTAAATGTTCTTGTAGCAAATGGAGCATATAAAAATGTTATCTTCATATGGGTTAAGCCTAAAGAAGTCCTAAACTGTCGAAGCGAGTTATTGTGCCAAAGCCTGAATAACTGGAGGTACAGCTAGGGAGCTGTGTTTTAGTTTGCCTTTCTGTAGGGTATGGTAGGGGTTGTGGTGCTAGCAGCAGTTGGCTTTTGGAGTGTTACAAATAAGAGAGCCAGTAGTATTGCTGGAACCTCACACCTCTGATCAGGCTGAATACCAGTGATCTTAGTCTCATCTGTGCCACTTCACACTGATGATGAGTGGCTCATCATCATCATCACCACATTCTTTACTCACAAGGCTTCCAGGAAGCTTCCTTTTCCCTTGCCTTTCAGACTCCATTGCTGTCTAATTCATGTCCAGGTCATCAGAAGGAGTGCCTGGAGAAGCTGGGGGATTACTCCTTCTTCTCTTCGCTGGTGTTCGTGAAGTTGAAGAGCAGACATTTCAACAAAATCATGTTCAGCAAGAACCTCAACATCCTGTTCTGTTACTACATCCAGGATATCTATTTCTGACTGCTGCTGCTGTTTTGTGCAATGATGCGCTATGTGGCTGAAACCCATTTTGGATTCACTATTTTCTATTACTGCAGTCACTGCAATGCTGAGAGGTATGGCCTTAGGTTTTGGTACTGGTGGAGCAGTTAATGAGGGGTCTCAGCCTCTTTTAGCCCAGAAGAGGCTATAGCAGGTATGTCACAGTTAGTGAAAAAGGATGAGGACAGATGCCAGTGGTGGTAACCTGCTTCTTCTTTCCACTGGCATGGTAGGAACATCTTTTGTTGAGGCCATCCTTTTAGCACTAGCATGTTAGCACTTTCCACCAGGAATAGAGGCACTTAGCAGTGGAAGACTCAGATGTGATTGTCAGCTCATTCCTTCAGGGACTTCAGTACCATGTGTGATGTCTTGTGCAACACCTGCAAGCAAAGCAACAAAAATAATCAGTGAAACGTGGGCAAACCCAAAAACATGCATAAACTATTTTTTTTACATGACAACAACCTTACATAGAAAAGGTTAGCTTGTGTCCCTCAAGAACCATGGTGGGAACCTTATAGTAGGGAGGGGATACAGGGCAAAAAAAACATTAAAAAATTGCTGGTGTCCCACCAGGCCCTAGTTCCCAGGATGACTCCATGGCAGACAGGGGAGGTAGGCAAAAAAATACATCAAATAATTGCTGGTGCCCCTCCAGGACCCACAGGGGCTCTACGGGCTTCAGGCAAGAAAACATTGAACAAATATTACAAAACAACAACACTGTATTACGATCAGCCAAAAGCACAAATAAATACATCAGGAAAAAATAAAAAATTAACAAAAAATGTCATAGGCCTTTTCTATCAATGGTCCTAGAAAATATATTTTAAACGTAGAATAAGGGATTGAAGCACACAGTAGCTGCACAAAATAGTGGAAGTTATCTCATCCACCACATGGCCACTGAAGAGGAAGTCATAGAGTATAAAGACTAAATGGCCACGAAACACACGTATACCAGCTATACAAAATGGTTATCACAGCACAGCCAGCAAAGAAGATGGCATAGAGAACACAGAGAAAATGGTCAGGGTGACCATACACACACACACGCATACTCACACTGGCTACAGAAAATGGCCACCACTATGTCAACAGAAAAGAAGAGGCATGGGAAACAATGAACACATGGCAGCCTGTAGCATTGGCAAAAACACATACTGGTAAAATGTTTTTAAAACTACATTACATAATTGCTGGTGCCTCATAAGGCCCTAGGGCCCAGCGATGTTGGAAGCAGACAAAACAAACTGAAAAAATGATTATAAGGCAACAACAATCAGCCACAAGCACAATTAAATACATCAGGAAAAAAGAAAATATAAACAAAAATGTCATGGGCGTCTCATTAGTGGTCCTAGGAAATGGCTTTTAAAAGTGGAATAAAGGGATTGGAGCACAGAATGGCTGCAATAAATAGTGGAAGCTAGCTCATCCACCACATGGCCACTGAAGGCATGGAGGACAAGGACAAAATGGCCAAACACATATACACTAACGTGCTCCACAAATTGGTGGTTGCTGCATGGCCAGCAAAGAAGGAGGCATAGAGAACAAAGACAAATGTGCCCCCACGTGACCACAAACACTAGCTACACAAAATGTCTACTGCTGCATGGTCAGCAAAGAAGAAGCAGTAAGAACAAATAACACATGGCAGCTTCTGACAAACACACACACACATTTGTTACACAAAATAGCCACAGCCGCATAGCCAGCAGAGAAAGAGGTGTGGAGAACAAAGAAGACAGTTGCCCTGTCTAGAGCATCTCCCTCTCACTTATGAAAAAACATCTTTTAATAGCATTGCAAAGGATATTATCAGCAACAGGCACATGCACAAATCAAATAAAATAAAATACTTTTCTCATTAAATCCACAGTAATCCTCAACCCCCTAAAGGATTTTCGGATATAGCAGCTGTGAGAATGTGATACATACATCAAAAATATACAGAAGGCCTAGTACAAGGCAGACTAAACCTCAGACAATAAAGCAACATTGCAGTAAATTGGTAAACACATCAATATAAAATTTAAAAAAGCCCACACTAGAAAATAGAGAAAGAAATCTGTAACCCTAGGCCTTCAGCATCAATAAGGGCAAACATTTCCCCTTAAGAAAAGTTAATCTCACTTGGGCTCCCTAACTACAGTCAAAACTTTAGGTCATGAACAGGAGAATCGGTTACGCAATGTGGTGTCATGCTGTTACAATCGACAATTCCATGTCACAAGAGCAATGTTGTATTATCAAATTACTCTGATTAGTCCAGAATAATTAGAATTATGCCCAGGCATGTTGTGATAAGGATTAGTTGTATTGGGGAGGGGGTTGTTTTTTTGTGGGAAGACATGTTATCTGAGATATATAGTGAGTTAAAGAGTTGTCTTGGTAGTAGTGGCGTGGTCCTCTGAGTGGTTATTGCAAACTCTTGCATGTAGTGATGAGTTGATAGAGTTATTGTGGGTATTTGCCTGCATGCTTGTGGTTGCATTGATCCTGAATTACATATATACTCCCAAGGAGTTGTTTAGAACAGTTTATGAGTTTATTTGTGATTGCAAAGGTGGGAGTTGAGGTGTCATTCCATAGGCTACTTGTGTGTTTGGTGATTGGAGCTGGGTGAATGGTGTGGGAGGAGTGGAGGACGACATGGTGTTTGCAGGCTGATTGAGTATAAGGTTGGAACTTTGGGTGCTGGGGAGGGATTTCCTTTATATTTAGCTAGAAGAATTGTGAAATAGGTTCAAAACTCTGGAGATTTTTGACTGAGGCTTCAATTATTATTTTGCAGTTGTTATATAACATGATGGCCTCTGGATTGAAAGGGGTTGATGGGGCTATGTTTAATATTTTGCCATGAGGTAATTTTGACTTATGGTAGATGGTGAAGGCAGAAGTGACTGTGTCAAGAGAGAAACAAAAGTGCTTGGTTTAAGTGCTCCTCTTCTGTGGCATGGAAATTCAGTGATGAGGATATTGCGGAATGTTTTCATTAAATTGTGTTTGAATGTTTTTGCTGCCTTTTTGGAGAGGTTTGGAGGATATACACTTTTGTAAACTTTGTTTCTGGATTTTGTTAGATGGGAGGTGGTACAGGTGTATGTGTTGTGACACATGTTTGTCATTGAGTGGTAACGGAGGAAGAGTTGGAGAGGGAGAGTTGTGTGAGTTTGGACAGTAAAGGTGTTCTTCAGTATCGGTGTTTGTCGAGCAAAGGGGTTAGTCCCTTGCCTTTTTCAGAAGCATGGTGAAATGTTTATTGATATATCTGAGGTGAGTCCTATTATTTATTGGGGTTTCCTGATTTATCCAATGTGAGTCCCTCTTTGTGCCTCTGGAGGGATTTGTGCCAGTCTTTTGTTTTCCATCTCTTTGGCGGTGTAAAAGGGCTTTGCTTAGAGTTATACTTGGGCCAGACTTGGATAATCTCAGACTAAGGTAGCCACGCTAGATCCTATTGGACCAGTCTCAAAAAGGGAACAGTTGTCGAATGCAAAATTTCCTAGCTGATTATGCAGTCCTTTCTTCACTTTATTAAAATCAGTAAGTTCAATGTTCAACAAATAATAAACGTTCGAAACTTCAACTCCCATGAAGTAAAGCACATAACCATGACAATAATCCACTGTCCGTATTAATGTCCATATAAATAGTAGACGGGAGCAGTCCTTCCTCTTCTTCATTGTAGAAGGTTAAGTACACGTGACCTCAATCTCCTTTGGAATCACCTCCTACAAAATAAAGGAGAGATCAGAGATACAGAACAAGACCCATGTAAAAGAAACCATATTACTAAAGTAGACGTAGTCCATGGCACCAACAGGAAATACATCTGACAGTTTCAATCCATATCAACATCAGAGAGAAATCATGATAGAACAACAGCACATCATAATCGCTTGCTCATAGAGAGTGGAAATTGCAACTGACCTGTAAAAAATAATCCTCCCAAACAAGTCACGAACTGAGAAGAACAATCCCTGGGCGGGTATTACTGTCTCAGTATGAGGGAGGGATAATCCTCGCCTCCGTGTCCTTAATAGAACTGAAACTTTCCTTCACGTGAGCTAGGCAATTTTGCATTCTATTTCAGGACCGGAGGCAAGGATTATGCAAGTTCAAAGCTTACTCACCACCAAGGATGCAGCTTCATGTCTAGGTTTGAAATAGAACCTCTTGAAAACCGATTCAGAGGACCAATCTGCTGAGTTCATAATTTCCTCTAATCTACCGCCTACCTGAATGGCTTTCAAAGCCATCGCCCATCAGGTAGAAGGAGCCCCGAAGAGCCGAACATCTATTCCTGCCTCCGACATGAGCCATCTTACCCACCTGGCTATAGTAGGAGTCGCCACCGCCTTAAATGGTTCTTGATAGTAATCAATAACTGTCTCTCTCCCGGAGGTCTAGACCCCTCCGTCAACGCCTCATACGTCTTAAGACATCTGACCACACAAAGATTAGGATGAGAATCAAAACTGGGATACAAAACCGACCTTGTACTCGTTTTAGTCCTCCTTGAAATGGTAAATGTAACCCCATTAAGAGTGTAAACCTGTGCTGATATATCCAAAGCACGCATGTCTGAAACCCTCTTGCAGGAAATGAGACATAAAAGCATCACCAATTTCGCTGAGATCTGTTTCCTGGCCAAAACCTGGTTATCCGGCCATGAAGAGATACAATTGAGTACTTTATTGACATCCCATAGGCCAGAATAACTAGGTTCCGGGGATCTAGACAATCAAACACCTTTGAGCCGTTTACTTACCCAAGGATGCTCCCCAACCGCTAAATTATTGCCCTTGCCGTGGCCCAGGGAAATGGCAGAATTAAAAGAATTGATTGTAAAATATGCTAAACCGGAAGTATACAATTCTGCTAGGAATTTGACTACAAGAGCAATGGGGGCACCCACGGGATCCACCTTTCTCTCCAGACACCAACTAGCCCATCTGTTCCAGGCTGACTTGTATCGCTTGATCATACCCAGAGTCCACGACTGTCTGATAAGGGCAGTGTCGTCCCGTGAAAGGTGGATGTCTTCCCAGTGTCCCCTGAAATCCTCCAAGCCATGAGGTTGAGGTTCCACCTGAACCACCAATGGGTGTGGACCTCCAGCTTGGTCCCAAAGGATTCCCATGGAATTCTGAAGTTTGAGAGGTGCCATCCACAACAATTCCAGAAGTGTGGGGAACCTCGCCTGAGCTTTCCACATTGGAGTGATCAAAATCAAAGACGCCCTTTGATGTCTGACCTGTGCCACCACTCTGGGGATCAACAGAAATGGAGGAAAAGCATAACCCTGACTTCCTGACCAATCCTGCAGAAAAGCATCCACCGCTGTCGCTCCTGGGTCTACTCTCCAACTGAAGTAGATTGGAAGCTGAGCATTCAGTCAAGAGGCAAATAGATCTACCCCACAGCGACACCAACGATCCATCAGTGACCAAAAGATCGCAGGATCCAGTTGCCAATCACTGGAATCCCTGAGGTAACTGTAGTTCCAGTCCGCCACCTAGTTCTGAGTTCCCGAAAGATATTCCGCTGTTACCGAGAGCTGTCTCTGCAGGCAGTAATGCAAAAACTCCTTTGCCAATTCTGCCAGGACTCTGGATAGAGTGCCTCCCAACCTGTTTATGTACTGGACGGCTGAGATGTTGTCTAGACGTAGTAGGACACAACATGATACCTTGTCGTGAGTCAGGGATCGTATTGCTAAAGAACCCGCTCAGAGTTCGAGGCAATTGATATGAAGATTCAACTCCTCCGAGGTCCAAAGACCCCCCATGGATGTTTGACTGCACTGGGCTCCCCAAACCAGTATACTGGCATCCAACTCTATCAACAGGTCAGGAGGGGAGCCAAAGATCGCCTACCCGTTCCATGCCTTGTGGTTCAACCACCACTGCATCTCCGAATGAGCTTCCAATGAAAGCTCCACCAGCTCCGAGTACTTGTGTCCTTTCCTGAGGTGGGACGCCTTCAATCGTTGCTGGGCCCTGTAGTGTAATGGACCCGGAAAGATAGCCTGAGTAGAGAAAGACAGAAGGCCCACAATCCTGGCTAGCTGGTGGAGGGTGGTCCTGTCTCTCCTGAGCACTTTGGATATTTTTTTCTCGATCTTGGATATCTTGCTCTCTGGGAGTTTCAGTGTCGCTGACGTAATGTCCACTACAAATCCCTGGAAGGTCGTGGATTGTCACGGGAGAAGCATAGACTTCTCTGCGTTGATCACAAAGCCGAGATCCTGAAACAAGGCAATAGTCATGTTCACGTAAACTAACAGCTGAGACCAGGATTGATCCATCAAAAGGATATTGTTGAGGTAAATTATTAGTCTAATGCCCTTAGTACTCAGGTGCTCTACTACCAGTTTCAACAACTTTGTGAAGCACCATGGTGCTGACGACAGGCCGAAAGGCAGACACCTGAATTCGTAAATTAGGTCCTGCCATTGAAATTGCAGAAAGCGCAGTTGATGAGGGAAGATGTGGACCATAAGTTAAGCGTCCTTGAGGTCCAAATGGACCAACCAGTCCCCTTGACACAGAAGATTTCTGAGGAGATGGATACCTTCCATCTGGAAGTGACGATAAACCACCCATTCGTTGAATGCCTTGAGGTTTATCACGGGATGAAAATCTTTGTCCTTCTTCTCGACCAAGAAGATGTTGCTTAAGAAACCCCGCGGATGAAGATTCGTCAGGACAACAGCCCCTTTAAGTTGTATTTCTGTGTCTATTAATTGAGATTCTTGAAGATTGAATCGCATGGGAGGAGGCCTCACTGACTATATTGGGGTCCCATAGAATTCTATGTGGAAACCTACCACTGTCTCCAAAACCCAAGGGTCGGATGTGATCCGCACCCAATTTTCTAAAAATAGCCCGATTCTGCCTCCCAGACTTTGAGAGGGAAAAAGGGCAATGCTCACCACCGCTTCCTCCTGGAGCATTGGAACCTCCTCTGTTGAAGCGAGAGGGACAGCCTCTACTGGAACCTCTGTTGGGGAAAAACGCACCCTGTCTCCCATCGTTCCAGCCATTGTTGCGGCGTCTGTGGGATCTGCAGGGGCCTGGTTGCAGGGGACGGCCGGAGGAGTGGTCCCTTCCTCTTCAGGCCCCGGAGAAAACCTTCCCCAGAAAAATCTTATGCATAGATGATTGTGCCTGGTCCAGAGCTGAAAAAGTTGCCACTAACTTCCCCAACTCTTTTACAAAAGGGTCCCCAAATAGATTGCTGTGAGCGACCGCACCTGCCTGCGATGTAGCTAATGCCCCCAATTTGATGTTAATTTTAATCAAGAAGGAACAACGCCTCTCCACAGAGATGGCGCAGTTTGCATTCCCAAGCACACAGACCGATCTTTGAGCCCGTCCTGCGACCAAATCCGTTGGCAAAGGCTCTCCTGATACCCTGGCTGACTAATGCCAGTTCAATGATCTTAGTCAATGGCCCCAGGACATCCAAATGTTTATCCTGGCCCCACGAGCGATCGATCCCCTTCTTGGGAGTTGCGCATATACTTAGAGAAAAAAGTGCACAGTTTGGGATCTAAAGAAGGAATAACCGCCACTTTGTCCTTAAGCGCTGGCCTGGGACATTCCGCCCGAATGCAGACTCTAACCTCCTTCTCCAAAGGATGTTGAATCGTCTTTGTGACGTAAGCAGCAACTTTGGGAGCAGGGATCCACTCAGAGGACCAAGGATGGCAAATGTCCTCCAGATCAAACGTGTCCAAATCATCCAGTCCTTCCTCCTCCATGCTAGAGGTGGTCGCGGATGGACGCCAAGATCTGCCCAAAATGCCCCCCTTATCTGATGAGCCCTCATCATCGGTTTCACCCCCTCGGAACGGGGCAATCCCAAAAGGGGATCCATCACCAGGGCAGCTGCGCTGCCTTGCTCTCCGGGTGTAGCATCCTCCCAGCAGAGTATGTGTATAAGCGTCCAAACACTGTTACAAAAGGTTTCCCTCAACCTGGTGAAACCTTCCAGGTGTCCCGCGTCACACTTCTTAGAAGAAGAGGATGAATTGGAGGTACCGGCCCGTGAATCTGGGTCCCCAAAAAGCCCAGGAGTATTGGACACCTGGTCCATTAATCTATCCACCCCATCCTGCAGGGGTGCTAAAGCCTTAGCTACCGCCTGCAAAAGGAGCTTATCCATTCCATCCGGAAGCTGGAGTTGAGAGGGCCAAACTTCCTCCATCCCTAGGGAGGGTGCATAGGCATGGTCCTCAAAGGACTCCATCTAGGGTGCACTCAGGGATGTAGATATAGAACAATATATAACTATATATAGATATAGCACACTTCAGAGAACTATAAAGGTGGAGATAGGACTGCAGGGCCAGCCAAACAATATATAGAAATAATGTACCCACAGAGGAGTGTCAGATAATAATAGGGGTGAGAGCACCAAATCGCCCAAGCCTAAGATATGATGGACAGCCCCCTCGCCGTGCTCTACAAAGAAAGTTCACCGTGAACATCCTAAGGTTCACAGCAAGGAAAATTACAAGCAGGCCCAGCCTGCACTTACCGCAGCACGGTGTCGGCAAGGGTTGGGGGGCAAGTAATTCAAACCCCGAGGGCAGGATTCAAATTGGCCCCACACACCTCGGCAGATAGCAGCGCGCGAAGGGCTGAAGTGCGATTTGTCCGACGATCGTAACAGGGCTCACATGTGTGCCCTTAACTAGTTCCAAACAACACCGCAAACATGCGCTCGGGCCACAGCCTACTGCGCGCAAGGCTGACAAGAAGGAATGGCTAGAATGTAAAGAATGCAGCGTAACAAATGCACAATAGCCAAAATAACTAGGCAATGAAGCGCTCACACAGCAAGGCAATTCCCGACAACCCCCATAAAAGAGCGAGAAGGAGCGAGGACTTAACTGACGGGCAGCAGTGAAGAAAGAGGAAGGACTGCTCCCGTCTACCATTTATATGGACATTAATACCGACAGTGGATTGGTTTATTGGTTGTCATGGTTATGTGCTTAACTTCATGGGAGTTGACGTCTCGAAGGTTTATTATTTGTTGAACTTTGAACTAGTTGATTTTAATATAGTGAATAATCCTGCATAATCCTCATCTCCGGTCCTGAAATAGAATTATGTTTGCAGGAATCTTTGAACATGGGTGCAAAAATCAGGTCCATCCTTTTCATTTATGGGCTGTGGGTCTTGTTGTGTGGACTGTGTTGCTCAGATTGCAGTGAGTCCTATTTACAAAGGTTGTGGGCCTTGCTAAGTTTTTAGTAAGGCCTTTTTCATCATGCAGTGGCCCTTGTTCTTTCTTGTGTGTGGTGTGCCAGTCTGCTTTCTGTTTCTATAGTTGTGATGTATCCTGTTTCTATAGCTGCTGGACCTTGCTATATTTCTACTAAGGCTATTTCATCATCCTTGTGTGTGATGTGCCAGTCCGATTTTCATTTCTATGGCCAGTTGATACAGATTGGCTCCCCCTCTGAGCATAGAGGGTAAGAAATCCAAGATAGAATGTCATGCAGGGCACAACATTCAGCAGCCTCAAGCTTTGTTTTTGACAGGGATCTGATTAAGGAAGGATACCAGCAAAGAATGCTGGAACGGAAAGGACACAGGCAAGTGAAATTAAACTCTTTTTGTTGAAGCTTCTGAAAATATTGCACTGAGTTCTTCTTTCATTGTTGCTGTGCCTCATTATCTGATTGCACTCCTCCTCACTGCAAAAGCCCAGCACCTCTCTACAGGCATATTGCCCCACTATGAAATGTTATTGTTGTCCACTTACATATACACCCCGTAACCCTCAGGAATAATGCAAGGACAAAAGGTATGGAGTCAAATGAGTGTAATATTAGTAATACTTAGAAATATGTTCATAAAGCAAAAACAGTATGTACAGTATATACAATATATACAAAATGCGGGACAATGCCCACTCAAAAATTGTCCATGGCCCACTGGGCCAAAACACATAGGCCAAGCCCACACTTGACTCCTGCCTCAATACAGAGAGAACACTGCAGGGGCATCAGTCGAAAACACACAAGCACCTCAGGGGGACGGGGAATGGGGGGGGCACCTCAGCCAAAAGATGGTGCAATGCCACTGCTCCTTGAGGGGGCTCCATGCCCACTGTATGGTCCTGGGCAGTGAAAGGCCACAGTCTCTAAAGTGGGTGGTTTGCCCACTGCTTGGCCCTGGGGAGTGCAAGGCCACAGTCTCTCAAGTGGGTGGTTTGCCCCCTGCTAGGTCCTGGGGAGTGCAAGGCCGCAGTCTCTAGTGGGTGGTTTGCCCACTGCTTGGTCCTGGGGAGTGCAAAGCCATAGTCTCTCTAGTGGATGCCTTCTTCCACTGGTTCTGGAGGGTGCCCAGTGTGCTTCATCCTGGCAAGGATGGGCTGAGTGGATGCCTTCTTCCACTGGTTCTGGAGGGGGCCTTGTGCGCAGTGTGCTTCATCCTGGCAAGGATGGGCTGAGTGGATGGCTTCTTCCACTGGTTTTGGATGGGGCTTTTCACCCTGTGATGCAGATGTTTTGGAGTGCAAGGTCACAGTCTCTGGATGTCACAACAACAGCTTTTGCAGGGATCAGGACGCTCTGCAGCCCATGTAGTCACCACTACACACTGCTCTCAGGCGGTGACGGCTGCTCAGTGAATTGTGCTGCAGGTGGCGGTGCTGGCCGTGGTGCAGGTGGCGGTGCAGGCAGTTGTGGTGGTAGCCTCCAGGCCTTCACCTGCAGCCTCGGATGGCTGAAGTGCCATGGCTGGTGTTCTGTGCCCCTTCCTGCCCTTGGCAGATGGTAGTGCCTCCTTTCTTCTGCCAGCTGTAGTAATTGACTTGGCCTTGCTGGCTGGTTGCGCCTCCTTCTCCTTGCTGGCTGCTGTCCCCTTCTTGCCCTTGCCAGGTGGCGGAACCTTCTTGGGCTTGGCAGGTGTTGGTGGCAAAGTGGCTGGGCTGACGGGTGCCTCCTTGGAGCCTCTCACAGCTGTTGAAACCACAGCGGACATGAGGACTGGGTGGCTGAAGTGCTGGGCCGGGTTCTGGACACCCTGGCCCGAGGTGAAGGATGGGAGGGATGGGTAGGGAAGAGGTCAATATTGGCGGGGAAAAGCTTCTTAGGAACATTGGGGCGGGAAGAGGGTGAAGGTTTGGGAGTGGAGGAAGAGGGAGTGGTTGTAGGAGGTGTCAGTCTGCTGTATTTGGGTGCAGGTGCATGAGCTGGATGCTGTTGTGAGGTGGATGGCTGTTGGGTGGGTGTGTGCTTGCGTTTGTGTACTTTGGGAGGAGGGGTCACAGACACAGTGGGAGAGGACACAGGGGACATATCCATGGATGTGGGGGTGGTGACTGCCAGTGAGGGGCGTGTAGTGATAGGCATGCTGGTGATGGAAGTAGTGGATGAGGATGTAGTGCATGCAGTTGTGAGTGGAGACGCTACTGGGAGGGAGGTGGACGAAGAGGAGGAGGGGGACACAGTGGAGGCAGTGGGTGTTGGTGTGTCTACATGGGGATGGTGCTTGTGTGAGTGCCTGTGAGATGAAGTGTAATGCTTATGTTTGCCTGAGCGGCTTCTGTGTGTTGATTTGGGTGATTGCTGGTCTGAAGGTGTGCTTGGGATAGGTTGGGGATGAGGGGATTCGGACTGGATAGAGGAGGTTGGAGGGGGGAGGCGGGAGACAGGGACAATGGCTGCCATCAGTGCGGAGGCCAGAGCCTGGAATGCTCTCTGTTGGGCCGCCACGCAAGAGTGAATGCCCTCCAGGTATGCATTTGTTTGTTGCAAATGCCTTTTGACACCCTGGATGGCATTCAGTATCGTTGGCTGCCCAACAGTGAGGAATCTCAGGAGGTCAATAGCCTCCTCACTGAGGGCAGCAGGGCTGACTGGGGCAGGGCCTGAGGTGCCTGGGGCGAAGAAGATGCCCAACCTCCTGGGGGGTGGCGGCTGTACCTGATGTTGGGGTGGGCACAGAGGTGTCGGCCACTGCCAGAGAGCTTCCATCGGAGGAGGAGTCGGTAGTGTTCCCTCCAGTCTCCGTTGTGGTGCTCCCCCCGCCCTCCATCCCACTGGTGCCCTCACCGTCAGTGGATTCGGCCTCCAGGCCCATGTGGGATGCAGCTCCCTCCGTCGCCGATGCCTCTGTTCATCCGAAAGATGATGCTAATGCACACAAGGACAGGGTGACAAAAAAAAGGGGGGGGAGAGACAGAGGATACACTTGGTCAAAGCCAGCAACAACACTACCGTTGGCGTACACAACGCATAGGGATCAGCCCTATGCACTAGGCCATGCACTACTAGTTACAATGCTAGTCACCAGCCTATGGGGTACATTGCCTAACGCAGTTAGTTGCACACCTGAAACCAACAGGACCCTCCCCAGTAGTAGATGCCCACTAGCACTATTGGGGTTGAAGTGCTTCAGAGCCTGCCCAACAAGGGACCTACCCTGGCATATTCGCCCTGGCCTAGGGGCACCCACAGTCCCCACCCAGGTAAAACCTTAACGCGGGCAAAGTAATGATTCAGAATCTGTACTCACCCCCTTGTGGCTGCTGTGATGCCTTCAAGCGCCCACCCAACTCCGGATAGGCCACCGCCAGGATGCAGAACCTCAGGGGGTCAGGGTACGACAGGCACCCCTTCCTCGTCGGGAGGCCAACTCCGCTGTGTTCCTTGCCCAGCGGGCAAGGTCCTCCCACTATTGCGGCAGTGGGTGCTCCGCCTGTCAAGGACCCCCAGGGGCCGCACCTCCTTGGCGATGGCACTCCAAATACCCTTTTTCTGTTGGGCGCTGACCTGCAGAAAAAACACAGCAGAAAAGGTATTATTCATACCGTCCGGACTGTTACACTGATGGCCCAGAATATCCCTCCCATCCCCGTATGCACAGACATTGAACACCAGACATGCAGCACTCTGCCCAGGACACCTCAGCCCCACCTACACGAGGCTTACACACACAGCAATCCCTACATTCATGGCCCTCACATCATGCTCACAGTGTACTCACCTGTTTGTCTGGAGGACCATAGAGTGAAGTGTACTGGGGTAGGACCCCATCCACCAGTCTCTTCAACTCCTCCTAAGTGAAGGGGAGGGCCCTTTCCCCAGACACTCGAGCCATTGTCGCTTCCAGACACAGGTCCCAGCAGCACTTGCAGTGTAGGTCCTCTCCTGTTGAAGGTCAGGTAGCAAGTGAGTGAACAGATAGAAAATGACGGTCACATCCGTGGCGGTGCGTACCGTCACCACTGGCGTACATCGCGATTGGCTCCTGGAACCCATAGGGCCCAATGGGAACCAATGCGATGTTGCGCGGCGGTCACCGACCACCAACCGCAACGGCGCACAACGCCAGTGGAATTACCTAATTTCCACTTGTCGCTCCTCACAGGCCAGGCAGCCACCATTTCAGGGGGGCACAGGCCATGGCACCTAACTGTGTCACAGCAGACATTGGCACATCAACTGACTCTCGAATTCACATACTGTTTCTGTAACGGAAGAAATGCATTTTATTTTAACATATGTGTGAATATGACCCTCTGCTCACCGTTTTTCACCCTAGAGTTCAACCGCTGAGCATGAATAGGAGATGGAGACATCCCCCCATGTACAGACCCCTGGTGGTCCTGGAGACAATGGAGAACAGGCACATTATCCTGACCTACAGACTTGATAGGGCCACAATCCAAGAACTGTGTGCCCAATTGGAGCCAGACCTGATTTCAGCTATCCGCCAGCCCACAGGCACCCCCCCTGTAGTGCAGGTCCTGTCATTGTTCCATTTTCTGGCAAGTGGTTCCTTCCAAGCGACAGTGGCCATGGCATCAGGGATGTCTCAGCCAATGTTCTCCAACATGCTGACCAGAGTGTTGTCTGTCCTGCAGAAACACATGCACAGCTACATCCTATTCCCTCAGGTGGATGATTCACCACAGTGAAGGCTGACTTTTATGCCCTGGGACATATCCCCAACATCTCCCATGTGAATGACAAGTATCCTGGCTCTGAGCATGAAGCCTTTATCTTGAGGAATAGCAGCATTCCATATGTGATGTCTCAACTCCAGAGGCACCGGGTGTGGCTCATAGGTGAGCCAATGGTCCCCACCCAGTTGATGTGGGTATATGGGTGTGGGTTTGGCCCTAAGGGTGAGTGTGTGACTAACAGGTATTCCCCCGATATTTACAGGTGACTGTGGTTACCCCAAACCTCTTATGGCTACTGAACCTAGTGCGGAATGCTAGGACAAGGGCAGAGGAATGTTACAATGAGGCACATGGGCGAACAAGGAGGATAATTGAGAGAACCTTTGGCCTCTTGAAGGCCAGATTCCAGTGCCTCCATCTGAAAGGTGGATCCCTGTACTACTCACCCAAGAAAGTGTGCCAGATCCTCGTTGCATAACCTGGCCTTGAGACGCAAAGTGCCTTTCCTGCAGGAGGATGAGCATGGAGATGGTCTAGTGGCAGCGGTAGAGCCTGTGGACAGTGACAAAGAGGAGGCAGAGGAAGAAGATGTGGACAATCATTCAACAGTACATCCAGTGACACACAGGTAAGACACTGTAACTTCACCTTCCATTGCAGTTTTGTGTTTGACATTGAACATGGCAGCCTGATTTCCCTATGTCTATGGCCACTTACTTTACCCTTTGGCATCTCTATTTTCAGATCTCTGTGCCCCACTCTGGCTCCTGGTGTGTTTACTGCTGCCCACTACAGGTTATACCTGTGTTAATATTACAGTAGGTTAGAAATGTAATGTTTACAGCTTGTTAAATGAATACATATTTCAATCAATTGACAGACTCCATACTTGTATTTGTTCCCAGGTTGTTTATTTAGGTGCTAATAAGATTAGGGGGTATTGCAATGGGCTGGGTTGCTGGTGGAGGAAAGTCCAGGGTAGAGTCCAGTCTATTTGTAACACAGGCGCATTGTCCAAGGGAGCATAGGAAGGTGAGCAATGGCAGTTCAAGGTGGACAGGGTGACAGAGTGGGACACAAGGGTGACAATCAGGAGAGTCTTATTTCCTGGTGGGGGTCTTGGCAATGTACTCTGGCTTCTGCCTGGATCGCAGGGACCATTTGCAGGATGGTTCTCCTTCTCCGAGGGGTGGGGTGCTGGTGGCCTGTTGGTCCTCTGGCGGGGCCTCCTGTCCACTAGCGCCAGTGGAGGTGGAGGACTGTTATTCAGTGTGGCAAGTGTCAGGGGCCCATTGGTGCTCCACTGCCTCCCTCATGGTGTTGGCCATGTCAGCCAGCACCCCTGCAATGATGACCAGGATGATGTGGATGTGTTTCAGGTCCTCCCTGATCCCCAGGTACTGCCCCTCCTGCAGCCGCTGGGTCTCTTGCAACTTGTACAGTATCTGGCCCATGGTCTCCTGGGAATGGTGGCATGCTCCCAGGATCCCTGCAAGTGCCTCATTGAGACTGGGTTCCCTGGGCCTGTCCTCCCCCTGTCGCACAGCAGTCCTCCCAGCTTCCCTGTCCTCTGTCCCCTGAACGGTGTGCCCTATGCCACTGACCCCAGGTCTCTGATTGTCTTGGGTTTGTGGGGTTGCCTGGGGTCCCTGTAGTGGTGGACACACTGCTGATTGACGTGTCCTGGGGACATAGGTATGGGCCTGCTGAGTGGGTGCTGTGCTGGTGTTTCCTGAGGGGGGAGGCTCTGTGGTGTGTTGGGACTGTGGCAGGGTAACCGACTGTCTAGAGGTCCCTGATGGGCCAGGTTGGTCATCGTGATCCAGGCGTGCAGAGCTGCTGTCATCACTGAGGGCCTCTTCTGGGGGGGACTGGATGTTGGTTGCACCTCCTCTCCGATGACATTGAGTGGGGGTCCTGTGGGGATGTAAATGCAGTGTTATTGTATCTGCGTGTGCCATCTTGTGCATGGATATGTTTCCCTCTATGGTTATTAGCAAGGCAGCTTTGGCTTGTGTGAGTTGTGCTTGGTTTGGCTAAGTGATTGTCACTAGTGTGCATGCTGTGGTGGTGGGTGTCCAGCAGGTCTGTGATGGGTGTCCATGCATTGGTGTTGCATGCAGGGCTTGGTATTGGGATGGGTGGGTTGTGATAGTGGGGTATATGTGCGGTGGTGGAGTGATGGGGGTGAGGGTACGGGTAGGAGTTTGTGATGGCATGCAGGTAGGGTAGGTGATATAGTAGTAATGATTTTACTTACCAGAGTCCAGTCCTCCTGCTACTCCTGCTAGGTCCTCAGGATGCATGATCGCCAAGACTTGCTCCTCCCATGTTGTTAGTTGTGGGGGAGGAGGTGGGTGTTTACCGCCAGTCCTCTGTACAGCTACCTGGTGTCTTGCAACCACAGAGCGCACCTTCCCCCATAGGTCATTCCACCTCTTCCTGATGTCATCCCTTGTTCTGGAGTGCTGTCCCACAGCGCTGACCCTGTCCACGACACTCCACCATAGCTCTATCTTCCTAGCAATAGACGCCTGCTGCACCTGTGATCCGATTAGCTGTGGCTCTACCCGGATGATTTCCTTCACCATGACCCTTAGCTCCTCCTCAGAGAACCTGGGGGTGTCTTTGTGGTGCCATGGGTGTAGTGTGAGTAGTATGTGTGAGGGTGTGTGAAGTGATGTGTTGGGGTGTGTGTTGTGAGGTGCTTGGATGGTGTATGAGTGATGGTGTTTTGTGGCTCAGATTCAGTGGGTGCTCCTGGCTTATCTCTCTCTCTCACTTGCCAAAATCTTTGGGTTGTAAAGGGTTGTGAGTATTGTGGGTGGGTGTTTTATAGTGTTGTGGGTGTGGTGTGTGTATGTTTGTCAGGTGTGTGTAGTTTTAATTGTCCAATCTGGTGCTGTTTTGTTAGTGTGTGTGTGTTATGAGCACGGCGGTGTGTACTGCCAATGGTTTACCGTGGTTGAATGACCACTGCGGTGATTCGTGGGCCATGATGCTGTGGTCGTATTCCTGTTGGCGTAACGGTGTGGGTTTTGGTACCGCCAGATTATCACTGACTTTTGGGCTGGCGGACTTGTGTGTGTGTGTCTGTATAGTGGCGGATTTCTCTGTGTGGGTCATAATACCCGTGGCAGTATACCGCCACGGTCACGCTATGTTGGTGGCCGCCAGCACGGCAGTAGGCGGCATTTACCGCCAATGTTGTAACGAGGGCCGAAATGTGTGTATTTGAAGGTATGCACAACTTTGGGCTTTTATGAATGCAGCTGAGGAGTTTCCGAACTTTGGCCAGAATCCCTATTAAAAATAGACAATATGGTCAAAATCTTTTGAATACCTTTACAATTGCATAAGAAGATGGTGGTGGTAAAGTGTCCACACACCAGCATCGCTATGAAGTTATTTCAAGGGGTAACATTTAGCAGATTCAGCCACTAAAAATTAATCTTTGTCTAAAACTGCTGATATTGCTATATATGTTTTGAGAACAGACTTATTGCCTGTACCAATGTTAAAGGATTTGTTTCAAATGCAGGGCCGGGCTTCTGAAAGTGAAAAACAGTTCTGGATCAAACAGAAATGTACAATTTGAGTACGATAATCCTCATGTACTGTTGTTTCATAAGCTCCATGAGAACTGAGGTCATGCCTATTCAAATGCAGGTCACAAGCCTACACTTGGCTTACCTAAGATTGGACGTGGACTTGTTATTCAGGCTGAGTCGTTTCTGTGAGGAGACACTTTGAAGATCATCCTTTGAAACAAAGGGGGGTAAGTTGGCTGTTTCAACTACTATCGTTTTTTTCTGCCATAATTCCCATGTATGAAATAACCACTGCTTTAGATGAAACAAGAAGTATTGCAGAGATCTAAGAAGACATTGATAATTCTACCTGAATAGTTTTAGGATTAGTGATAGAGAATTAGACACTGATGCCAAGTTGCTAATTCAAAATAGAATAGTATTAGAATGACTTTTGCCAGCGAAAGGGAGGGTTTGCACTGTTGTTGATACTGAATGTTGCACCCATCTTCCCAACACTTCCCCAACATACAAGAACAAATGAATAGCATTAAAGGCAGTGCCACAAAACTACATAACATACAGAGTGGGCAAGATTTAAGTCCCAATGGCATCTGAATGTGGCTGGTGAAGTCTTTGGATCATGAGGAATGAAAATAATTAGGTCAATTATGTTGGAACCCATTTCAGAGAGCCACAGGGCAAGCAGGGGCTACGGTGCCCAACCATAGTTTTTGAGGTCTTTTATTCATGATGTCCCAGCTCCTGACCTAAAATGGATCCCGCTCAACTGTGCCAGGTACCCACTTAGCACCTGATCCTCTGTGGTAGCTGTGGTTGAGCAGTCAAGACTCCCTCAAGGGGGATGTAGCTACAGATTTATGAACACTACAATAGATCAATTTCTAGCCGAATACTTACTTTTATAAGAAAAAGTCATTTTATTTCTACTACTACACATAGAATAGGTCAGCAACTGCAGGCAAAACTTCAAGGCTGATTTTCCACAACACAATCAATGAGAGCAACCAGAGTTCACACCGTATGTCAGCCACAGTGATATGTGCATCAAAAGATTATTCCCAACCTCAAGCCCTACTCTTTATGATTCTCTTATCAGCCCCATCTCCCTTCCTGAGATGTGCCCAGGCCCTTCCTTGTGATCTATCACTGAATCAAAGAACAGTCTTTTGAAATGTAAAAGGAGTCCTTTCCTTTTCCCTCCAGTTTGACCCCACCCAGCTCACAGGAATGCAACAATACATAAATCTACAGTATTTGGGGGGAATTCCTCTCCTCCTCATGTCTATGCCAGACAGACCTGGGCTTCCCAAAATGAAACCTAGGGTCCTCCATATAATGTACCATTGCAGCAGACACAGCACGCTGTATTCAGTACTTAAGGTTTTCCCAGGGTGTGCTCTTTACAAACACACATTGCCAGCACGCACACTCACTATGTGCATGCTGCACAACAGTTCACCCTCCCTATTGTACTCCATGCAAGAACACCTACACTCAGCACATGCTTTAACAACACATGGACTGCACACTACTCATGTAATGTATTCCTTTTGGTATACATACAGCTAGCACATGTACTAACCATACCTGCACAGCACAGTATTACTCCATCCTTGTACTGTACTCTTCTCTGGCACACATACAACTAACACGAAGTCACTATACCTGCACTGTGCTACACTGACCTCACAACTCACTGCTGTAGGCCTACTGTGAGTTTAGCACACAGCAGTGGAACATTTGAAAATCTGAGTGAGCCTGTAGGCCTCACTCCAGTGGCATAGTTTAAAAAGGTCCTGTTCACTACCACTGATCACTACACGAGATGCTGTCACCACTGCACACTTGCTGCTTGATTCCTGGTAAAGATAGTAGTCTTCCACCACTAAGAGGATAGCGCTTTGGACACCCCTCCCGGTCCAACAAGACCACAGTCCATGAGTCAGGCCTATGTCATGGCGCATATGCATGATTCGTTTTTGCCTCTGACAAAGAGATATGCATTAGGTATCCAGACAATAATAAAAGTTGGGCATTCAGGGAAGGAGTACATGTCTGTTCATGCAGAGGATTTTTCAGTCCCAACAGTGAGACCTTCAGTGGTTCAGCCAATACATTGGTAAAATGGGAAATCATTGTAATTAATAATTACACAAATGGATTTTAGTTTTGGATGCTTATTGCAATTTCTTGTGTGATACTGACAAGGCAATACTTGGATATTTCAGTATGCTAATACTGTTATGTTATTAATTGCTTTGTATTGGCCACAAGGTATTTGGGCATTTGGAATTGAAAATTGGGTTAGGTCTGGTGCTAATCGCCACCCCAGAACCATGTTTACCATTACCCAAGCAGCTGACTCAGTTGTTCGTAGCCCTTTTTTTTCAGGGTCAAGGAGTACTGGAAATTTTGAGTGCCGACCTGGTGACCCGCTCCCACCTTCAAAGATGTTACTGACACAGGATGAATGTGAAAGATGACTGGCATAGCAAACATTCACCCCCGATGGTCTGTTTTTAAATACGAACAGGACACCAGGGCAACTGTTGAATGATCCAGCCATCACCCCCACCTTGGGAAACGTAGAGTACCACCTGGCCTCTAATATAATTTGCTTCGCAATGACCCAGAGGGCCAGGCTAGGCCCAAGGGTATAAATAAAAGGGGTGTATGGTTGCTTGAGGCTTGGCCGCAACATCCTGGCTGTGTGTGTGTGTGATGCTTATTTTGCCTTCCCAGCAACCATGCCTTCTAAGTGGACTCAGTACTTGTGGGGGAATATGTGACAGAACAACTAGGTCCTAAACAACTATAGCCTAAACCACTACTGCTAAACAACTAAAAAGTCTCTACAACTAAGTACTGAATAACTACTGTCTGAACAACTATTGTGTCTGAATAACAATTGCCTGAACAACTAATATATATATATATTCTAAACAACTAATAAACCATAAAAACCAAAAGGAAAACCTTACCTTAAAATTAGTTGTTCAGGCAATTGTTATTTAGGCACAATTGTTGTTTAGACAGTAGTTGTTCAGTACTTAGTTGTAGAGACTTTTTAGTTGTTTAGCAGTAGTGGTTCAGGCAAGTAGTGGTTTAGACCTAGTTGTTCAGGATGTTTCCCCTTGTGGGGCACTCTTATCATTGGAGACTGAGGAGAGGCACAACCCCTCACATCATTTACTCCTACTGCCTGCACTCCAGCATCACTTGGTGAGTAAGAGTGGTCTGTATAGGCCTGCACTGTTCCTGCACTGTCTGTAAGTGGCAGAGAACACCTGAGCCCGCAGCTCGGGGTAACACCCTGGTGCCACTCTGGCACGTCTCTCCTGAGTCACCTTCACAATGAACCGGAGGAGGGGAGAAAACTGCCACTGCGCAGTGGCCAAAGACTGTGACGCATCAGCCTCTGACCGCCTGGGGCCCAAGGAATAGCCTGAGTGCTGTGCTGCCACTGCGCACCTGCAAAAGACTGAGGTGTGTCAGCCTTCAACCACCGGTGGGCCTAAGAAACTGCTAGAGTGCTGTGCTGCTATTCCCAGTAAAGACACAGAGCCTGTGCTTCTCCCTTTTCATGTGCTAGGGCCCTGCTGCTGCCGTTTCTCTGTGAGGTGTTCACATTCTCCTCATGCAGGTCTAGAACTCAGCCGCTTTCCACCCCTCCACCTCATCTAGCCAACACGCTTCCCCAGCACTGCTCCACAGACAGACGTGCCCAAGGTGCTAAAGGAAGGACTCTTGATCTTTGCTGCTGCATGTGGGGCCACACGTGTGGACTGGCTCCTCACTCTAGGGTTGCAAAGCACAAGAGGAATGTGCCTGCCCTCACACATCCGCACATTCACCCTCAATCTTGGGACTGGCTGGGCACTGCGGGTGCACTCAGACCCAGGAAGCACCACAAGCTTCTGTGCCGAGACCAGCAAAGTGATCTTGACTTTCAACGTACGCCACCATGAACTCACCGCTGCAACATGACAGGGCACATCCTGCTCATGCTCCCCATGCATCAGTCACGCCTCTAACCCTCTTCAGTCAACTGGCAGGCCACGCCACAGCAGCACCACGGTAGCACCATTGGTTAGGGAGACTTCATTACTTTTGCGGAACAAGCGAAACGGATGGCGCGGTGATGAGGTTGCTGATGATGCACTTTGAATCGATGAACTGTGCAAACTTTTTGAGAGTCTGTCTAACACAGGAAATTATGTTGATTTTGACACTGTGGTGGCCGCCCTCAACAAGTACTTTGACCCGCAACTATCACCTGACTACGAGTGCTCTAAGCTGCGCCAAGCCCAGCAGACCAACACCGAATCTGTTGACATGTTCTATGCAAGGCTGTGAAAATTGGCGAGCACATGTATCGACCTAAACCAGCACGAGTAAATCATGGCCCAGATCATTCAATGGTGTTGCTTTAACCTACTTCGAAAGCTCATCCTTAGGCAGCCAGGTATATTTTTAGATGACATTCTAATCCTCGCCCGGTCGCATGAACTTTCGAACAGCTACACAGAGAACATGGCTGCAGCTCTGGGCCAATCCACGGCAGTGACTGGATCGTCGAAGGTGACTGCAGTGAAAGAAGAACATGTAGACGCCATTCATGGGCTCGCGCTCCCCAATGTCCAACTGGCATCCGTAACTAGGAAACAGCAGCTATGGAAATTGTGGTCTTGAACACAGGACGAAGGTTGTGTGCTCGGCAAAAGGGAAGACATGTTCAAGATGTAGAAAGATATGACAATAGCCTGCAAGGGTCGCTCAACGAAGGCAGGATTGCACACGACGGAGAGTGGCAAAGGAACACTTCTCGGGTGTCATACCACAGAGGAATTGGAGCTGGTTTTCTTTGCCAGACAAGTTCATGACTCCCACACCAGTGCACTGGTACAAGGATTCCCACAGCTCTTCACCGGGCTAGGAAAACTAAAGGGGAAACAATTGCAACTTCACATTGATTGGTCGGTTAAGCCAACTGCTTTATGGCATCAGTGGGTGTCCTTCCGCCTGCGGCCTCTAGTGGAAAATGAGCTCAGGGCATTGGAAGAACCAGGGCCCGTATTTATACTTTTTGACGCTAAACTGCGCTAACGCAGTTTAGCGTAAAAAAATGTTGCGCCGGCTAACGCCATTCTGAAGCGCCATGCGGGCGCCGTATTTATTGAATGGCGTTAGCCGGCGCAAGCGGACCGGCGCTGCCTGGTGTGCGTGGAAAAAACCACGTACACCAGGCAGCGCCGGCGTTGGGAAAAATGGCGCTAGGGCGTCTTAAAAATGGTGCAAGTCAGGTTGACGCAAAAAATCGCCTCCACCCGATTTGCGCCATTTTTAACGACGCCCAGACGCCATTTACATGACTCCTGTCTTAGTAAAGACAGGAGTCATGCCCCCTTGCCCAATGGCCATGCCCAGGGGACTTATGTCCCCTGGGCATGGTCATTGGGCATTGAGGCATGTAGGGGGGCACAAATCAGGCCCCCCTATGCCAAAAAAATATATTAAAAAAAAAAAAAATTATACTTACCTGAACTTACCTGAATGTCCCTGGGGTGGGTCCCTCCAGCCTTGGGTGTCCTCCTGGGGTGGGCAAGGGTGGCAGGGGGGGTCCCTGGGGGCATGGGAGGGCAGCTGTGGGCTCATTTTGAGCCCACAGGTCCCTTAACGCCTGCCCTGACCCAGGCGCTAAAATCCGGCGCAAATGCAGGGTTTTTTGCCCCGCCCACTCCCGGGTGTCATTTTTGCCCGGGAGTATAAATACAACGCATTTGCGGCGCAGTCATTTTTTTAGACGGGAACGCCTACCTTGCATCTCATTAACGCAAGGAAGGCGTTCACGCAAAAAAATTACGCTCTTTCCTCATACTTTGGCGCTAGACGCGTCTAACGCCAAAGTATAAATATGGCGTTAGTTTTGCACCGAATTTGCGTCGAAAAAAACGACGCAAATTCGGCGCAAACGGAGTATAAATATGCCCCTAGATGTGATAGAGAAAGTCACCAGCCCCACCCTGTGTGTTCCCTCCCCTAGTCATCGCTTCAAAACAGAAGCAGCGGGTTGCAATTCAGTTTTGGCATCTCCTCAGCCACCAAATTGTTCGAGAATTCGATCTGCAAAACACTCACCAGACTTGATGGCGTCATCAACCTGAGTGATGACATTCTCATTTTCTCTGAAAGACTGGAAGACCATCACGTCGGCAGGCTGTGGGCAACACTTCAAAGACTATCAATGGCAGGGCTGACCCTAAACCAGAAAAATGTTCCATCTACCTGAACTCAGTGGACTTTTCGGATATCTCTTCTTCCACAAAGGGCTACAAGGTGACCCCCAAGAAGGCCAAGACAATCTGCAGTGCTCCAGTGCCCTGAAATCCCACCGAAGTGCAGAGCTTCCTGGGAATGGCCACTTACTGTGGGAGGTTCTTCCCAAACCTGTCAACGATAGCAGAACCTCTCAGGCATCGACTGGTGAGCCGTGGGAGAGGAGCTCAGAAGCTGAGAAGGCCTGCGGGTCCATTAAGGAAGAACAGCTGAACAAGGCCACCATGGCCTAGTTTCACCCACAGAGGAAAACTGAGTTGGTGGTAGATGCCAGCCCAGTTGGGCTGGGAGCAGTATTACTTCAGGAGGGACAAAACCGTGAATGGATGCCTGTAGTATATGCAAGCCATGTGCTTTCAGCAACAGTGACTCGCTACGCCCAGATCAAGAGAGAGGCTCTCGCCATCAGTCGGGCTTGTCAACACTTTCATCTGTAACTGTGTGGAAATGAGTTTTGTGCGATCACCGACCACAAACTGTTGGTCCTTCACTTTCATTTCACTGTTCAGCTTGCCCCCCAAAACTGAGATGTGGGCTTTGCAACTGCAACCATATAAAGTTTAGGCTGTGTACCAGCAGGGTGTCAATAACCGAACTGATTATCTGTTGAGGCACCCTCAGCAAGAAAAATCAAAGAGGACTGAGAAAGAGGAAGAAGGCACCAAGTGTTTTGTGCAAATGCTCGTACAGATGGCATGTCCCACAGCACTTACTGTGGTGGAAATTGCATAGGCCACTTGGGAAGAGTTCAGTCTCCAAAAGTGAAAAGAGACGCTGGACTCTGAGCTCCACAGTGCACCAGTCCTAGTAAGATGCATGAGAAGCTCTGCCATTGTTGGCAAGTTTGGGATGGACCTCTCACAGCAAGACAGTGGCAACATTTCCTTGATGGAGCCAAGGCATCCACCCCAGAGGGACGAACGACAAGACAGTGAGGAGTGTGTTGTAGGAGGGTCCAGGTGGTCTGCTGTTGAGGGGGCTCAAAATAGTCATACCCAACAGTCTCTGGAGCCAAATCTTCGATCTAGCTCATGAAGGGCACCAAGGAACGGCGAAAACCAAGGCTCACCTGTGCAATAAGATCTGGTTCACAGGAAAGCATAAAGTGCTGGACGAACGAGTCAGAAGATGCCACCCATGCACGAGAAATGCAGGGGATCTGCCTCCTGCTCCGGTGCTGACAGAAGAACTAAGCACCAAGCCGCAGGCAAAGCTATGTATGGATTCCAGGACTTTTCTCAATGGGCGACTGACTGCAGTGCTCATTGACTCTTGCACCCAGTTTCCGGTGGTGGAGCTGGTAGCATCCACCGCGTTCGCACATGTTAAGTCTAGAGATCCAACACCAAAGAATAATTCTGTAGTGGCCTTAGCCCAATGGAGATGTCAAAAAGTCAAGCAAACTCTGAACAGAGCCCTGATGATTGACGTTGACCAAGGGAAAGAAGCCAAGTGGTGTCTACACAAGTTCCTGCAAGCTTACTGACAAACACCACACAGCACCACTGGCAGTTCACCTGCAGCCCTTTTGTTTAGACAGCCTCGGAGGGACTGCATTCCCACAGACGTCAGCTGGCTTCCTGCAGAGCAGAGTGTGGAGGGTGTTCAGAAGATGTGGCGGACCACCAACTAAAAGGCAAGCCTGAGAAGACATGCACAGAGTCCTGACCCTTGTCGGGTGGGAAACTGGGTGGTTATGAAAGACTGACACATGGGATGGAAGTTTCGGTCTCCATATGAGCCTGAGGTATGGGACATTACCAAAATGGACAGCACCATGATTACAGTTAAGAGAGGACAAACTGTAATGCGTAATGTATCATGGTTCAAAAGGGTGGTCCAAGCTGACAACACCAGTGGAGAGTACCTGGCAGTCTAGTGGGAGGAAGGAGCTATAGGCACTTTGGTAGGTGTGACGGAGGTGGAAAAGGATTCTATACCAAAGGAACGAGCCATGAGCCCCAGCCGTGAAGGGGATCTGTCATTAAACAGCACCTCTGATTTGCTACGACCACCGGGTCCATGCCCACACGGCAGTGGCTCCAGTGAAGATTAGGTTAGGCAGGAACCCCACAGCTAGAATTATGGCCTTCATCCCAACCAGTCTCCCAGACAAAGGCTAAGAGTCTTTGTTTGTCAAGTGTGAAGCATGGTGGTGTTGGTGCAGTTCACTAAAAGAAGAGAGAGATGTAGAGGGACACCCAGCCTGTACTATAATTTGTTTTAACAATCACTCCGAGGGCCAGGATCAACCCAAGAGTGTAAATAAACAGGCGTAAAGTCACTTCAGGCCTTTGCCGCAATATACTGGCTCTGTGTGTGTCATACTTATTTCGTGCTCACAGCAACCAGGCCTTCCACGTGGCCTCGGTACGCATTGGACACTCTTCACAGTCAAGATCGTGGATACAAGGTGCCAAATACCATCTTGACCTTGGAAAAGGAGGGTATTTAATGCTACCCTCTAGGGTAAGAGGCAGAATGTCCCCCTCTCATCAATGCTAATTGCTTCCCCGTGAAACTGCAGCTACCTTCCAAGCTCTTAGACAAGGTCAGAAGGGACAATTAGCTTCGGAAATGTTTTGCCACACCCATAGGCAAACCTGGAAAAGTCATCTTGAACCCTCCTTGACGTTTCCGGAGACCAGAAAGGAAAGACAAACCGAGCCAGTTGTCAAGGCTTGATAGAAGGTGTTTTTGCTAACCCCTCTGATTCTAGAGGACCAGTAAAGGTGGCAGTGACTGTCCTTCCATTTATAGATCCCTCCCCCTCATGTCATACAGTTTGGTAGGGGAACTGTGTAAGTGGACAGACTCTGGCATGTATGTATAATACAGGATTATCTCTCGGAGTTCTTTCTTTTTGCTTTTTCCTCCTAATGTTTGCGAATATGTTGCAGTTGTATTTAAATACTGAAGAGCATAAAATCACGTTAGCATGCTGCACCATTAGCACACCTGTTCAGTTGTGCAGCATGTTTTTCTTGGCCATACGTCCCGTTTGTGTACTTTGAAATAGTTGTCTTTTTTTAGTTATTGCTTAACTAGCTTATGTGGCCTTCCATATTAGTTGGAAAAACACGTGTTATATGAACCCTCCCTTATACCTTGTCCCTCTCTTTAAACAAACAGCAATAGATTTAGCAGGATTAAGTCTAAACTGTGTATTCTTTTTTTTCCTAACCTTGTGGAAAAGGTCAAAGAGGCCAACGTTTAATAAGTAAGTCAAAATGGGATTTCCTTCTGTATTTTCTGGTCCTGATTCTTCTGATGAGGACCAGGGTGGCAAACAGTTACACTGTGCAGTATTCTCATAATGGGGCAGCAGTTAATAGCAGATTTATAAAAATTGGAGCTGCATCTAGTGCAGCGCCATTTTTCTCACGCCCCTTAGTGCTCCACTAGTGCCACCATGTGTGCGCCGTATTTAAAACACGGCGCACCATGGCGGTAGTCAGTCCAGTGCTTTGCAAAATTAGCGTCAAAAATATTGACGCTAATCCTGCAAAGCACCCAGAGGCCCATTGAAAACAATGGAAGCCTCCTTTTAAAGCCTTCCCTTAGCAGGCGTTAGAAATGCCCTTAAAATTACACAAAGCGATCTCTCGGATTTCTTTGTGCCATTTTTCGAACCGCCTAGCGCTGGAAAGCCCCTCTTGCATACATTATGCCTGGCCTTAAACTTTGTAAACATGACATGGCAGTTGTGGCCTTACAATGCCACATTAGCGAAAAAAATGATGGTGTTGAAATGGTGCTAGGCCCTCTTAAATCTGGGCCTTAGTTCCTTCAATCTACTCCTACCTGGTTTTAAACATCAACCTACAAGAATATATTGACTCCAGAATATCAGCAACACTATATCATAAAGGTAAGTATAGATTTACTAGTTTTAGCTCCAATTCTACGTGCATACATAATTTAAAAATATAACGTCAAAGTACATACCTATTGAGTTAATATTTTGTAGCAAAATATTTGTAATCTCGAAATCCTAACCTGCAATCGGGTTGGAGGGTGGTAGAGACGTCAACAAAACGACTTCCCTTCCCATACTTGGGCAAGCCAGGAAAACAAATATTGACCTCTCGTTAACTAAACCTTTCCTTTGGAGTATGTTTTAGCTGCACAGTCAGTAGCAGTTAAAATTCCAAATCCCACTACATGTAAATTGTTTATATTGAGAATTTCAATTATGCGATTCAAAGCTCCTGTGCTTTGGGAAAGCATTCTTTCCCTCACACTATCTGAAAGTATTTCAATATGCACTTCAATGTACAGATGTTTTTGTTTTGTGGTCTTTCTATTTTTTCTGGAATGTTTTGAATGAGCAATGTCCTCTAAGTGACAGCTGATCAATAGGTGATGAGGAGCTTTGTTTAGCAGATTGACTGACACCTCACGGTGTTAATGTGCACCTCTCTAAGGGAATATCGCTTACTGCAAGCACAGAGCCTAGTTTTTGCTTGGTTTTACAAACAATAGGATGATGCATCTTGTTCAAAGTGCAATAGTGCAATCTAGAAAAGGGCAGCTTTGCTCAGAAGTTGATATATTGGGCTTTTCATAGGCTTTGATCTTTTTTGTCACTATAAGGCCTGGAGATGGAACCAAAAGGTAATCTCTCGTGAGTCATGAAACAAATAGAACGTGAGAAGCAATCAGTATAGAGAGCCAACGTTAAATGCAGCGTTGGCTCGTTTTTATTGATATTGGCTCTGTACCCTCTGTATTTGTTAGTGTTTGTGAACGATCTGGTAATTGAGGGGCATATTTACAAGTGGTTTGCGCCATGCTTGCACATGTGTGGCACAAACCACTTAGACATATTTTTGAAGCCACGCAAAGCCACTTTGCGCAGCTTCGAATGACCCCAAAAATATGGAGTATGACAAGGCAGCGCAAGTCGGTGTGTTGCCTTACTCTGTACCAGGGAGGCGTTCCATGGGCATTGCATGGGTGTTTCCACGCAACTCGCATGGTTTTTGACGCATTTCCAGGTTTGCCAAAGCTGGTAAATCCAGGGAATGCGCCAAAAAGATATGCCTGGACTAACAAGGTAACATGGTAACGTGGTTCTCCTTGTTAATTCGTCTTTCAATGTATTCTGCATTCTGCAACACACATAGATAGAGGAATATGTCTCAAAGGATTGTTTTGGTGCAAGAAGGTGCCCCTTCCTGTACAAAAACAATCCTACATGCAACGGAGGCACCCTTGCACCATGGTGCAAAGGCGCCTACGTTGGCGCTAAGCAGTGCCTTAAATAAGGTGCACTTCTGCCCTTTCCCAGGGATACAGTGCAGTGCAGGAAGGTGACCTGCTCTGCTGCACTGCATCACTTGCTCTTAAATATGGATCTGAGTGTTTTAATGTTAGATGAAGAATTCATTAAACATGGCCGTAAGCAATGATGCAAAATAAGCATTTGATTCTTTTTAAAAGACATTAGGATCTATTTTAACAATGACACTGAAACAGCAGCAGGATTAATGTGGTAGGCCTGATCATGTTGCTTACCCCAGGAACGGGACATCTGTTGCAGAGTGAGACACTCTTTCTTAACTCCGAGATAACACATAAGTAACTTGCCAGGAATATAGGACATGATTCGCCTACAATGCCATTCATCACAGTTGGCGCAGATACATGGTACAAATATTCATCATGCACTGTGACACATACACCGTGTGCTAATACCCAAAACTGCAAATCAGAAAGCAGAAAACGTGTCAACAATTATTCTCTGGCTTTACCACCAAAATCTTGGGGTGCCTACTTGTACTCTTTTGTTCACAATTAAAACATACATTTATCACAACCACTTTGAACAAATATCCTATGACCTAATACATCGCCTATGTGCTAAGGGATGTCAGTTAAACGTTTCAATGGCATCAATAAGAGATTAGATGCCTCAAGTTTGGGCTTGTGGAGGAGGGGACATTCAATCTTACTCTACCATCACCCAATGCTATGAGGTGGAATGCACACTAACTTCCACAATGCCTGAAAACACTGTATGAAAGTCCCATCATGGACAGCTACATTCAGCAGTATAGTAATGAACACCTCGCTATCTTGTAGGCTCTTCTTTTCACATCCCCGATATCCTTATGCACTCTGTTCCCACATTTGCTGATTCCCTTCTTTTTCCCATCTTCTCCTTCACATTCCCTATTCTTGCCCAAGACATCATCGTCTCCCCAGTGCACCTTTTTTATGCTCTTTTATGTCCCGTTACTGTCATACGTGCTTCCTTCCCTGATCACCTTGTCCAATAACCTCACTTATCTCTCTTCCCCCACCACTGCCCCTACACCCGAACAGACTTCTTTACCCATCTTTCTTGGCCCTTTCTTCTCTCTTTCTTTCAAGTTCTCTTTCCGTCAGCCCTGTGCCCTCCAGTGCACCATTCACACCCTCTCTACAAACCCATTTCTGTCTACACTTGCCCTTCTCTCAATAGTCAAGGGTGGCTACTGTTCTTTTTTAATAGGGTACATGGTGACTGACTGTCAGTGGCAGCATATTCTAGACCTAGTAGCTCATGCCTTTTTACACATTTGCAATAGTAGTAGGCAGTCTATTACCTATCACTGTTCATTCCCCTATTTCTGGAATTTTTCCTCCTCTACCCCATGTGCCTCTAATGTGCTGTTTGAGGAACCAGTTTGGGGTAGTTTTCCTTTCTAGTGTCGTTTACAGCCTGCACTACAGACACAGCCTTTGGATAGAGAGATGCTTGTCAAATACAAACATATGGTTTAAATGAAAACAAAATAAAGCACCAATTAATTTTCAACTATTTTCAACTAATAATTACCATTAAGAATATAACAACTATCCAAACATTTTAAATTATTAAACTACCCAAAAAACACAAAATAGAATATAGAAAGTTAGATTTAAAACCACTTCACTGACTAAACAACTTAACTCAGTATGCAAAGATTTTAGGTAATTAAACACAAAATATTAACAACTAATGAACTTAGCATATATTCATAAACTATTAACTAACAAATAAAATATGAATTCACTTTTACTTAAAATTAACTTAAGGAGAAAAAAGTTGTTATTTTTGTTTCCAAACATTTGCTGTCACTACAAGGTCACAAGCAAGGACACTGTCCTGCTCAACAAACAACTTCCAAAATTACAAAGTTGATAAACAGACTAAAAATTTAAGAAAATATAATGAAATGCTAAATAACTCAAACCCCCTAAATGTTCAAGACAAATTAACAACCAAACACTCTTAAAACTAACATCATATTGTTTTAAATGTAAAAGTGAAATAAGCCTTCTCTATTTAACTGACAAAAAGCACCACCTGACCCACATCTCAAATGAATATAGCACAGAAGAAAGAAAACATCATGTTAAAAGGACAGCACACATGTAAGTATAAAATGCCAACAATGAAAATGTATTAAAAGAGTTGATATAAATTGCAAACATTTTAAAGGTAAAGCAAAAATATATGCTTCTAACATTTGTGGATACAATGTCAGAAATAATCAGGTTCACCCCCTCCCAGAATTGCAAAAAGGCTTCATCCACATGTGATATGCATAGAGCCAGGAGAGCGCAAACACTGAAAATATACATTGGAAATGTACTAAATACTAAGCTAATACTTGTTGTGGGAGGGCTGCAACTACAAATTAATGTTGTAATTAATGTTATGGAGTACAACCACCCCCCAAAGATATCAGAGGTAGAAGTAAGACTTGAGAAAAGCAAGCACTAGCTTACAGGAATCAACATACAGAACCTTCAAGTGCATATTCCCCAAAATACTTCAAATGCTAGAAATCCCCAATTAAAAAAATGAATAGCATGATCCGAAAACAAAGCCTCTAGAGAAATCTTGGTTGCCCCCAGTAGATGTCACGACATACACAGTCCTGAAGATCTAACCACCACTCATAATAAAGAACCCTTCCTCCTGTTCAACACAAAAAGTAATGATAGGAGAATAACAATATACAACAGAAAATAACCTCCTTAGACTAAGCCAAAAGCCAAATGTAGAAAATATATGGCAGTTTTAAATCATTCCCTGCACCATTCATACATATATATATATATATATATATATATATATATATATATATATATATATATAATAATATAGATAGATAGATAGATAGATACCAAACATGGTGACTGTTACAACAGCACAAAAACCCTAATTTACCCCTGCTTCCCAACAAGCAAAGTGCTAGCTACTACTAACCCACATTAAAAAAAGGGCTTACAACTACAAACCACACAAAATCTTACTAGACTTTGAGCAAGCAATGATACAGACAATTTTAAAAATCTACCCATACACAGCCATGCAAGGTTGCTATTACCATTTCAATCAATGCATTTGGAGACACCTTAAAAAATCTTCATGAAGTGAATAATATGCAGCAAACAGCCTATTTGCTTCTGACAGTGGTTCCCAATCTGTGCGCCGTGGCACCCCAGTGCGGCTTCATTTCTCGCAAGGGGCGCCGTGCACCAAGCACACAGTTTAGGAACCACATTCCATTGTGAAAAACTCAGAATCGGGCTCTGACATCATTGCACACTGAACATGGGGGCCCTTCTGTTCATGCCCGCCCAGAATGCACAACAGAAAGACTTTCATTTGACGCAGAACTGGCCCCTTCACACACTTCTCAAGAAAAGGTGAAGAGAGATTGTTAGCTGAGGCACTGTCATGCATGAGGCTCCTTTGTAGTGAAGTCCAGTAATCGATGTGAAAAGACCGCACAATCCCAGCTGTCCATAAAGCAGGTTTAGTTTCACTTTTGCAGCTACTACGTTCACACAAGCTTCCCACAGCACATAGAGAGCAGTGAAAAGGTTGACAGAATTTCTCCCTCTGTCTTCCTGGTGTAGCCAGATTTCAACAATTGTGTTTTTGGAATTAAATGACATGCACATCCTGCAGCATTATGTTTTTCAGGCCCCTGGATGTCTTGTTCTTTTCAGATTACATATTTTGCTGAACAAATTTAATTTTAATTTTGGGAGGATTGGTTGACATGTCATTTCATGTGAAAAATAAAAATGCTTGAAATGTACAAATTTTATGATAAAATATGAACGGAATTATATAATAGTATTTTATACCTAAGATGAGATCTCTGTGTGTTTCAGAAAATATTTTATAGCATGTGCTTCATAATAGACATTTACTTTTCTTCAAAATTAATAGATTTTCTGTGGTATTTAATTTGTGCTTTGTATCAAATGTTCTTTTTTCTTGAGCAAAAGCATAAGCTTCGAACTGAACTGAACTGAAGGAGTATAACTAGACAACTAGAGTAAAGTATACATTCAATGTATGATTAGTAGAAACAAATGATACTTTTAGGAGGTGCCTGGCTAAATGTTTTGAAACATAATCTATTCCCGGACTATGTGTTTCATTTAATGAAAAAATCCATAAACAACTCTCACGGATCAGAAGCAGAGGACCAAAAGTAAATGGCATTGGTTAGACTAGACAGCAGACACAGGCCTTCTCCATCAATGCACTCAGGATGTGAAACAGCACTCACGTATCTATCAGGGCCTCACAAACTCTGTTCAAGAACGAGCTATAGACACACCTGTATAAAGAGCACTACATCACAATGCAGTAACAGTTCACTTCTCTGAGAACCCCTTGTCCCTCCAATCAGTTGTTGACACAGTATGGGGTTTTGCAGTGGATAGGATAGGATTACATCTACAATTACAATACTGTCATCGGCTTCATCCCAATTATTTTCAGGCAGAAAAATGAAAACACTCCAAAGGCCGCGCTTACATCCCCTCACCCACCAAAAAATTTGTCATAAAGGGGAGCCATGGCCAATGGCCAATAGGTCAAGGGAGCCAGGGTTCAAAAAAGCTTAAAACATCAATAGCCTTTGTGCCATTCACAGAAGTGGATAACCATTATAACCTCCTTACAGAATCCCCTTATTACAAAGCCCACAAACAAAAACTCATTTTGACAACACTTGGATTAGTAGACTGCGCCATTCTGGCCACAAGTGCCAACCAAAGTTTCACAAATGATGATGGAATGTGTACGAGGACACCAAGGTACAGCAAGCCAATACAAGCAACACAGTGGAAGGATGGCAGAACTTCCAAGCCACAAATTCCTGGAAATCTTAAAAAAGAACAAAGCCAACAACAAATAAAAATAGAACAACCTTTAACACAAATTAAACCTAAAATATCCAAACAGATCAAAGAAATATCCAAAATGCAACAATGGAAAGTTGAACTCTTTATGCAAAGGCCTCCATTCTTACAAAGCATAGGAAGAACACTACTGTAACCACTAAATTAAATTCCCATCTAACAGAGACCTACAAAAAGCAACAAAATATATTTATTTATAAATATAATTTAAACTCTTTGTATTGATCAATGTAACTTACAATTTCAAATTAAACAATATCCAGTAACACTGATAAATACAAATAATTGACAATAAAATAAATAACTACACAAAATAAAACACATAACACACATTTGCATAAATCCAGACCAGCAAATATAATATAGAAATTGTATGCATTATGCAGCATTTCATTTGATTACAGAATAGTACAACAAAATAGTCATAGGAAACCTTTCCCACACACAATTAAAAACAAAAATAAACTTATGGTTTTGAGCTTATGTCCATGATACTTCTTCCATTCACCCACCAAAAACAAGCACACAAAAATAGAGAAAAGGGAACCCACAAATGTAAAAATGAAATATCCCAGTTGTAATCCACAAAATATTTCCAGACTCATAGGAAAACAATACAAAAAAGAAAAATAATATAAAACTGCCCCTGGAAACTGAAAAATAAAACAAAATTAAGGGGTAATCTTGGTTAAAATAAAATCATTTTCTTTAAAAACACATACAAAATACAAAATAATTAAAGGCTTCCACTCTGACTAGAAAACCTGTAAACAATCAGACCCACCCTCACATAATATTAAACACCCCAAAAACATAACAAACATTATAAACACATGTACAAACTTTACTACTATCATATAAATAGGAAACTAACGTAACTACACCGCACACATTATACTAAGGTTTACCTCAATTGACTAGGTACCTACAAAACACTACCTAACACAAAAATACACTATCACAACAAACCAGTACACTATTCTACCCTAATTACCATTACCCACACACACACACACTGCTTCCAAAAACCCAAATAACCTTATCTGTTGACTAGCAGCTGGTAACAGCGATCAGCAGGAACTGAAATCTCATACCCAGGTCAAAAGATGACTATTGTCATCACAGATAAATAACTGTTGCTGCTTATCAGTCTAGCATAGGCCATAAAATCATCTCCAAACAATATGAAATCCATCAGTCCGAAACCACATAGATTATTTGCAAAAGGAAAGCATTCAAGATAGTTTAAAACCTGCAGAGGAGTGGGCATCTCAGCAAATTCACCCCAAATTAAGACTTCATAATGCTCCTAGGAGATCAAAAAGAAACACACAGATCTACAGCCCTCTGACAATACAGCAAAAATTAGAGTTCAGTATCTTACCTTTATAAAAAAAACTGAACAAGTACAGTTTCATGGAATGGAAGCAAAATGAAAAACTCTTTTTTTATCATTATAGAACATTGCTTCACATTTAAAACTTGAAAAACAACATATAAAAGCACCAGAAGATTTTGGAAAAAATGTCCTCTGAATAGATGAGTCCAAAGTAGAGTTGTTTGGCTACAATACACAAAAGCAATTTTGCAAAAAACAAACACTGCATCTCACCACATGAACGTCATACTAGCTGTCGAGAATGATGGTGTAGGGATGATGAGTTGGGAGTGCTTTTCAGTGGCAGGACCAAGACGTCTTACAATCATTGAATTCACCAGGAATTCATCCCTGTAACTAGATGAAATAGTGAGAACATCTGAACAGCTAAGGCTTAAATTAAAGTGGATCGTGCAACAGGACATTGATCCAAAACTCACCAGTAAATCTATGTCAAAATGGCTGAAAAAGAAATCATTCAGTATCAACTATCTGCCATGTTCCAGGTTTTGTCTCCATGGGGGTCATTATGACCCTGGCGGCAGGTGGAGAACCGGCGGTAAGACCGCCAACAGGCTGGCGGTCTTACTTTGTGGAATTATGACCCTGGCGGTTACCGCCATGGTCATCCGCTGGTTCTCCGTTCCGCCCGCCAGGGCGGAGACGACCACTGGGCCGGAGACCTGGGTCTCCAGCCCGGCGGCCGTCACTAGACCGCCGGCGGTATTTGGACCCGGCTTACCGCTGTGGATTTCCAGCAGTTTGAACCGCCATGAAATCCATGGCGGTAAGCACTATCAGTGCCAGGGAATTCCTTCCCTGACACTGATAGGGGTCTCCCCCACCCCCCACCCCCACCCCAACTCCCTCCCCTACCCCCCCACCACCCCTGCCACCCCCCAAAGGTGGCAGGGCCCCCCTCCCCACCCCGACCCCCAACATCACATCACCCATACCCACACGACACGCACGCAGGCACCACCTACACACTTACACGCACACACTGCGACATACATGCCTACATCCACACACACAGTCAGACACGCACACCCACATTCAAACATACACGCACACATCCATACAGACATATCCACAGACATACACGCACTCACACACCCCCTCTACATACACACACACTCACACCCCAATTCACCCACACAACACTCCCCCACCCCCACCCCTTACGGACAAACGACTTACCTGGTCCAACGATCCTCCAGGAGGGGACGGGAGCCATGGGGGCAGCTCAGCCGACACCACACCGCCAACAGAACACCGCCAGGCGAATCACAGGACGTGATTCGCTGGGCTGTGTTCTGTTGGCGTGGCGGTGGAGGTGGAGCAACCTCCACTTCCCCGCCTCCCGCAAGTATGGCTGTTAGCGGCTCTCCGTCCGTAAAAGGACGGAGAGCTGCCAACGGTCATAATAGGCCGAGCGGCAAACCGCCACCACTGGCGGTCTTCCGCATGGCGGTCCCTCGGCGGTCTTTAAAAAAGACCGCCGAGGTCTAAATGACCCCCCATATTCCTTATTACACTTTCAAAGAGGCAGCTCTTATCTTTCCTTCAAATTCCCATCTTGCAGTGACCAGTCCCAGAAATATGACTAGTATCTATGAAGGATCATCTAAGAAAGTCATTTTTATGTTTTGGGAGTTTAAAGAAACTTTACCTCCCTCATCAATTTTTGGCCAGGTATTGGAGTAGAATGACTCCTTGCTTCCAGCGCGCAGACTTATTACAACAGACCTGCACTGGATAAGTAAAGGCTGAATACAGAGTAAATGAAGAAAGGCTTTTAGGTAATACAGTTTGAGAAAATACAATTGCCTATACATTTCTATTGAATGCAACAGAAAAGGCACATTAGATGAGGGTTAAAATTACCAATGCTCACAGCAGCATATTCTTTGGATCAGTAGATGGCAATACAGGATAATGCTGGACATAATCTGCTTCACATATGAAATCTGACTTTGAACTCAGGAAACACAGGGAAGCCATTTTAATGGAATAGCATGATGCCTGTAATCTTGAATGCTCTAAAAGAGTTTGCTGACTTCAAGAAAAAAGTACATGAAAGTATGAGGATTAGTTCAGACTAGCTAAGAGGAAAACAAAAAGCAAGTGCTAATGGCACCTAATCGTTTTTATCGTCCTGTTCTTTTAGATTCAAACCATATCAGAAAAATTTAATTGTGCAACAGGAACTCAATGATTGTGTTTCAAACCAAACCTAAATAATGCAAGTGCTTTTGCAGCTGACATAAACAGAAAAAAAATAGGGAGGGTGATGGGAAGCAACATGAGGAGAAGTAACGTAGAAGAAGGGCAGGTAGATTGAAGCAACAAATTGGGGCATAAGCATCACAGAGGGAGGGAGGTGGGTGTTGGGAGATGAAGCCACATGGAGGGCAGACGGGGAGAGGTAGCTGAAGTAACACGGAGGGCAGATGGGAGGAAAGCAACTCTGAGGGTCAATCAATGTGGCGGCGAGATGGGTTGCTCTCGGGAGCAGTATGGAGTGTAGTGGAAGCAACACAGAGGGTGCCAGAGGGGAAAAAGAACATGGGGAACGTGGGTAGGTCAGACAGCAAACAGAATCACATGGATAAAAAAAGCATAGAGAGGGCAGCGGAGATGCCCATATGTAGATCAATTGCAACAGAAGCACAGCGGAAGGGAAAGAATACATGAGCGAGACTGCTGACAAAGACATGAACTCTAGTCAAGTAGAGTCAAATACCTTTGTTTCTTATAGTTAAAACTAGGCTATAAAAGTCCAATAGTATACATTACAATACCGTAAAGTAAAAAAATAAAAATAAAACAAATGATTAAAAATACTACAATCAAAAAAACATTTAGCAGCTCCTGCTTTCAGCAGGCATCATAGATTAAACATAAGTTGAAGATATTTAGGAAATACAGATTCAAGGCCCTCCTGCACAAACAAATAACAAATAAGTAGCTCCTCTATTTGTTCCTATTAAACTAGAATAAATAAAGACAAATTAATGAAAGTCATGTTAAAGAGTCTTCTTGATTACGAATCTGAGATAGCTATATACTGTCGCTATTATTTAGTTGAATACAAGACTTTGAAGGAAGTAAAGTGCCTATGTGCATTATCTAATGGAATGTTTAATCAAGAGGGCTTTGACAGTGCATGATATGGGTTGAGAATAAAAACTACAAAAGTACTATGGGCCTGATTACAACTTTGGAGGAGGTGTTAATCCGTCCCAAAAGTGACGGTAAAGTGACGGATATACCACCAGCCGTATTACGAGTCCATTATATCCTATGGAACTCGTAATACGGCTGGTGGTATATCCTTCACATTTGGGACGTATTAACACCTCCTCCAAAGTTGTAATCAGGCCCATTATGTGTAAAGTGCTTTGTGGGGAGACCTGATCACAGGGGCACAGGTCAAGAGTATGCTCCCAATTGTTAAAGTGTGGAAAGCAGACTAACCTATGGAATGAGTTTAATCTCAATCTCAGGAAGATAAAATACACATAGTTCAGTGCATCTAATAGCAGAAAGGGCTGAGGTCCATCAATATTGGCCAACTTCATAGCCCCAAGCAATGTGTACCATATGTCCTTCATTGCCCTCTTGTCCAAAGAGGATAAAGCTGTGGGGTCTTCAAACAGATCCGTTCTGAACAGGGCCGTAGCCATGTACCTAATTTCCCTCAGCCCAGGAATCTCAAGCCATGGTCCAGAGACAGATTGCCCTCAATAATCAATCTATTTTGTGCTGTGCCTCATTTGTTCATAGTCTGCGCCATAACACAAATGGACGAGTCCGTATTTGATCATCCAGGGGAACAAGCCTAAGCTCTTTGTAGCCGATGAATGTTATCAGTGCCTTTGAAAAGTGAAAGCAAACGACGGGCGAAACTATTTTCAGTAACCTGCAACTCTGTTGCATTTTTAATTCCCCAGACCCCTGCCTCATAGATCTCCATGCTTAAACATTTTGCCTGCTAGATTGCCCTTCCAGCATGTGTTGATTATTTCTTTTGCCCAGTTTTTCAGCAAAGCAAAAATAGCATTGCTACTCCTGGTAATTTGGCTATTTCTGATCTCCTGCTGCAGGAACCAGGACCCTTTATTATCGAAGGTCACACCAAGATAGCTAAAATTGCTTGTGTTTTGAATGGGCTTAGAATTCATCATCATTCGAGCTTTATTTCGGCAACAAGTACCATAAAAGCAATACAAATACACACATAAAACCAAGTTCGCAAGAGCATATATGAAAATAAAATAATGAATGATAAAAATAAAAGTAGTAAGATCCTCAAGATAAAAGCATTTCACATTATCCAAATGTCCGGGGTGTGGAAATCGCATGCCAAATGTCTCTGTCAGAATATATATGGCTCATTCCCTTAAAGTTTGTAAGTCTATACTAAGTAATTGACCATGGTTGGTTTCCAGATCAAACAACAAAGATAAAACTTAAGCGAGTACAAGCTTAGAATTCAAATAGAAGTTGGTTTAGCAATGAGTTTTGAGCTGCAGGACATAGCAAAGGTTTTACTTATGTTTACTTTCAGGTCCAGCCCTTCCATAAAGGCTGAGAACCAATCTAGGAGGTGCATGTCGTGCCACTGGGGTGCGGCCCATAAGTACAGCATCGTCTGCATGCAGCAGTGATGGTCTTGAACACTGCCCAATTTGGGGCATATCTCTGCACATTTAAACCATTTCCCTCTACAGCTGATTAATGTAAAGAGTGAAGAAGAAGGGTGTATGGACACAGACATGCTTAACTCCAGTGACACAAAACAAATACAAGCATTTGCCCTCTCCCCTTCTCCCAGGAAATCTAGTCAAGTGATTAAACAAGAAAAAAGTAGGATCTGAATAGGAAGCAGTGGAAGGACACAAGAATTTCAGCCATGCTCCAGGGGAGGGACAAACACAAGAATTATAAGTTAATGCCACATGCGCTAACAAATGAGAAGCTATCAAATGAATGTGACAATTAAGTCTGCCAAAGGTGGCCTCTGAGCCCACTGTATATAAACAAAATCTTTAGCAAACAACAGTACATGTGCTGTCTCAAGAGACACACACAGAAGTGGGAACTGATCTCACAGAAGCAGAGCAGGATCATGCACTGATGTTGAAAAAAAATAAAGTGGACAACATACTAAGGGTTAAAGAGAGAGAGGAATTAGTAACACAAGATCCAAATATTAAGGGCACAGCAATATCTCAAAAGCAACTGGACAAGGTAGTTATAACAAGGTATACACGACTGAATAATATTACCATAACAGAAACTGGGTAAGAGCACTGCGGTCACCACAGAAGAGTACAGTGAACACTTGTATCACAGAACATAGAAGGAAGTGAGGGAACACCTATGTCACATGCATGTGAAGTGGAAAATGATTTTGAAAAAGAGAGAGAAGTTTGAGTGTCTGGTTGTAGTGGAAGTGCATTGCGTTGGGACAACTACTATGTTATAGATAATTGAATGAAAAGACAGACATTCAGCTTTATCAGTAGTCAACGGGCTAGAGACAATAAACATATTTGCTCAGTTTTTGGTACAATTTTGTTCAGTTTGTGAGCTCCCAGGGGTATCAAAAGCACTTTCTCAATATATCGGTGTGGTCTGAGCCACAGTAGCTAGAGAGGACCTAAAAAGCTTCCTAGCAAATGTAAAGTCCTGAAGAAGTCAAGTAAAGGTGAACCAGATCTAATTCTCGGGTGTAAAGTGTCAGATTTCTTTATTCTAATACAGCCAGGTTGCACTCCACAGGAATATACAGTATTCTTCAAGACAACCATGAGTTGAACATTGATCCAACATCACTGCTGTATGGAGAGAAATCTCTGCAATTAGTGGTGTATAATGAAGTTGTACAGACATATAAGTACTACATGAGCGATATGTAATCTGTGGAATCCTTCTGGATGCTGGAGTCAACACCACACTTCTACCAGCAGGGAATGCATCAGTCATGCAGTTCAAAAATAGGCATAGAAACAATCCAGAGATGTTTATCAGTGTCCAAGATTTGCAGAGAGTACAATTCAGGTGCAACCCACTGTGCAATCAGTTCACCACCTGCCTGATTCACTAACACAGTTCTTTGTGGCTGACCCTGGGCTTTTTGAATGATCAGTGCCACATGCATGAGAAGCATATACAGAGACTACACTGTGCAGCATTTCTAACAAGAGCATTCAGGCTCCTAACATTGCGGGCCTCTTCTCTCCACAAACCTCTTTCACCCAGTTACTGGATATTGCTCTACTATAGGGGATTCCAGTTGCTTTCAATGGGTGGATGTTGTTGCAACAGCAGCACCAAAGCACTTGGAGGCCACTGGACTAATCACAATATTGTTCTCCTTATTTTCATGATGACAGATCACAATCCATTTCATTCTTGAGGCTGGATGAGTTTTATTGAAGAGAGTAAATGTCCATGCGTCCATAAACCATTCCATGTTTCATGATGTTCTGCAGTTTGGGTCCAGTTTTTGTCTGCAGAATTTTTAGAATCGCTCTCCACCATGAAACAATTATGGGGGTGATTCTAAGTCTGGCGGGCGGCAGAGGCTGCCCGCCAGACTTCCCCCTCCAAAATACTGCTCCGCGGTCGAAAGACCGCTAAGGGTATTTTGGGTTTTGCACTGGGCTGGCGGGCGACCGCCAAAAGGCCGCCCGCCAGCCCAGTGCAAAACACCCTTCCCACGAGGACGCCGGCTCAGAATTGAGCCGGCGGAGTGGGAAGGTGCGACGGGTGCAGTTGCACCCGTCGCGAATTTCAGTGTCTGCAAAGCAGACACTGAAATTCTTTTTGGGGCCCTCTTACGGGGGCCCCTGCAGTGCCCATGCAATTGGCATGGGCACTGCAGGGTCCCCCAGGGGCCCCGCGACACCCCATACCGCCATCGTGTTCCTGGGGGGAGAACCGCCAGGAACAGGATGGCGGTATGGGGTGTCAGAATCCTCCATGGCGGCGCAGCTTGCTGCGCCGCCATGGAGGATTCATTTGGGCAGCGGAAAACCGGCGGGAGACCGCCGGTTTTCCACTTCTGACCGCGGCCGAACCGCCGCGGTCAGAATGCCCAGCGGGGCACCGCCAGCCTGTTGGCGGTGCCCCCGTCATTTTAGCCCTGGCGGTCTTGGACCGCCAGGGTTAGAATGACCCCCTATATCTGTTTATGGATCAAATCTGTTTATTGGTTTTAACATATAAAAGTACAAAAGTACAAAGCACAATATCATAATCGCCAACATTTCGACCACCTAGTTACTAACGTCCCAGTCTGGCACGAGGGAGGCCATCCACAGGATCACTGTTCTATCGCTAGTAGGGATCTCCCTTTTTCATCTGCCTCCTGTCATCCAGAAGAACAAGGTAGCCAAGCACAAAAGTCTGATGAGCTCAGAGCTCCGTACATAATAGAACAGAACATGTAAATAACTAACAATACAAGAACCGTGCTTCCCCCCATACAGCTGTGCCCCTCTCCTCCCCCAGTGCTCCCCCCCTCCCCAGCAACATCGTCCCAGGCCCCCCGATCCCACCAGGCCGGATGTCCTCTAAGAAGCTCGTGTCAGCCCCAAGACCCTCAAATAAGCCGGACATGTCAGCTCAGTAAACTCTGTCGATAAGATCTGAAGAAACGGCTTCCATAACGGACCTATTTCACCCACTCTCTGCTGAGAAACCAGGGTAAGCTTCTCCATTGCAAGAAAGAACCACAGCTTCTGGAGCCAAGACACATACGTCGGTACCGTGTCCGTCCCCCATAAAGCTAGTATTGACTGCAATGCCGCATTGAGGGCCAGTGCCATCTGTCGCCCCTTCTGCGATCAGAGAGGAAAGGTGAGGGGGTTGGGTAGACCTAGCAGTATATACGATGGAAATCTAGGAAGCTCGGTCTGAAACACTTTGGGGGTTATTCCAACTTTGGAGGAGGTGTTAATCCGTCCCAAAAGTGACGGAAAAGTGACGGATTTACCACCAGCCGTATTACGAGTCCATTATATCCTATGGAACTCGTAATACGGCTGGTGGTATATCCGTCACTTTACCATCACTTTTGGGACGGATTAACAACTCCTCCAAAGTTGGAATAACCCCCTTTGTCAATATCGTCTAAGATGCTCGCCCAATATCTCTTAAGTTTGGGACAATGCCAAAGCAGGTGCACCATCATGCCTGTATTACCACACCCCTCCAACAAAGGCTGGACTTGGTGGAATCCCACAAATGCATCCTTGCTGGGGTGTCATACCAATAGGAAGCCACCTCATACGCCGTCTCTGTCCCTGCTGCATTATAGCCCGTATGGTGTGTTCTATAACATTCCTCCTCAGAGGTCTCCCTCTCCAGCTCGCTCTCCCATCTCAACTGCCCTTTAGGCTTAGTTGGGCGCTCCACCCCCTGCAAGAATCTATAAAGTTCTGAAAGAACTCGCTTATCATCCTTCTTCGTCAACAGCCATTTTTCGAACTGTGTGAGCGGCCTATCCATCAGTGCTCTGTTCGCTGGCAAAAGAGCCCAATGCCGCACCTGGTAATACATCAGCCTATCTGCCTCTGTCAAACCATATGTCTACCGCATCTGATCAAAGGAGACCACCCCCTGCTCATCGAACAGGCTCCCCACCCTCTTACAGCCCCCATCGGCGCAGACTTTCTACTCGCAGCCCGGGCTCGAAATCAGGGTTCGCACCTATCGAGGTCATAGGGGACGGGAACGACGTAAGTCCCGATCGACATGCCACTGCATCCCATACACGTAAAGTCGCTCCCGTAATCGGGGAGGAGCACAAGCCCCGTGCTCTGTGCCGGCGTCGGAGCCAAGGCTCCTTCCAAATGTGAGACCCCGCCACCGCCTGATCCATGAAGCACCAATGTTTCTCAGTAAGTGGACGATTCCACTCTAAAAGAAAACGCAACTGTGGCGCCTGAAAATATCGTAGGAGGCAGGGGACAGCCAATCCCCCCTCCCCTCTAGAGCGGTACAAAAGTCTTCTAGGAAGCCGCACCGGCCGCCCATCCCAGATAAATTTGAGGACTGCAGACTGAAGGGTCGATATTGTCCGAGATGGTGGAATCAGAGGAAGCGCCTGGAACACATAAAGCATACACGGCAACATGGTCATCTTCACCGCCGCAAACCGGCCTAGCCAGGAAAGTTTGTGTTTCCTCCAGCTCTCCAGATCTCACTGCACCTCACAAACTAACAACGCATAATTCAAGCTCACCGTCTTCGCAACTGAGGGCGCCAAATCAATACCCAGATAAGAGAGCCGCAATGTCGACCAAAGAAAGGAATATCGAGTCCTCAAATCCTCCTCATGCTCTGGGGTTACAAACAGACTGAGGACTTGGGATTTCTGCATATTCACCCAAAACCCAGAGACCCGGCTAAACTCATCAATTATCACCATTAGCGCAGGCAGTGAGACCGTGGGCTCATTCAGGGTAAAGATCACATTGTCTGCATACAGAGTGATGAGATGATGATCTCCTCCGAACTTAACTCCAGAGACCAGGGGGCTGTTGTGTAAACGCTGCGCAAAGGGCTCCATATATAGCGCGAACAAGAGGGGAGAGAGAGGGCACCCCTGTCGAGTTCCCCCGTCCGATCGGGAACGGTAAAGACAACGTACCATTAACCCGGACTGCAGCCCTAGGTGAACGATAGATACAACGAACCCACTTCCTAAAGCCCGGACCCAATCCATAGCGCTTCAACACCCGAAAGAGGTAAGGCCAATGAACCCTATCAAACGCCTTCTCCACGTCAATAGAGAGGAAAAGTGCCTCCCTACCAGATCTGCTGGTTTTATCTATCAAATGGAGAAGCCGCTTCGTATTATCACTGCACTGACGATGAGGTATAAAGCTCGCCTGATCTGGATCTATAAGACCTGGCATATAGGGATTAAGGCGGTGTGCCAATATTCCAGTAAATAACTTGGCGTCTATATTCAGAAGCGAGATCGGCCTATACGAAGGACATTCCTCAGGGTCCTTCCCATGCTTATGTATCCCCGCAATGGTAGCTTCTGACATACTGGGCACAACGGCTCCAGACGCCTGAAAGGAGTTAAAGAGCCGTACCAGAAGCGGTGCTAGCTCCGCGCAGAAAGTCTTATAAAAGAGCGCCGTAAAGCCATCGGGACTGGGGGACTTCCCAACCTTTAGCCGTGAAATTGCTGAGATAACGTCCTCCACCCTGATAGGCTGATCCAAGGAAGACGCTTCCCTCTCGCCAAGCGGGGTAATTGCTATCCCCGCAAGAAATGCAGCCAGATTCGCGTCACCCTGAACGTCTGCCGCGTATAACTCTCGGTAATCCTCAGCGAACGCCTCTGCGATTTAATCATCTGTTCGAGCCTCCCCCTCGAAGGAGAACTGACTATTTTTATCACTGATGCCAAGCGCTGTGCTCTTAACCAATGCGCCAGGAGCTTCCCACACCTATTACTCACAATGTAGTATTTATGCTTAAGCCGCACTATCCCGTATTCCGCCCTGTCCCAATCCTTCCGCCTCAACTTCTGCCGCTTTTTCTCCAGCTCCCGCCATACTCTAGGTGCACTGGTAGACTTATGGGAGCGCTCCAATGCCGGCACCTTTTGCTCTAGCACTGCCCTCTGCTCTCTCCTCGCTCTATTATCTCTAGCTGAAAGCGACATTACCTCCCCTTGCACTACTACCTTCAGGGTCTCCCACAAAGTCTCCAAACGGGTGTTCCCATCATCATTGAGACTAAGATAGTCCGTAATCACACGCCGTAGCGACTCCTCCGTTTCCCTGTTCTGCAAGATCGCATCCCTAAAGCGCCAGCTCAGGTTGCCCACCCGGCTCACATCCACAGCGACCTCTACAGTGATAGGGGCATGATCTGTTAGGGCCCGCGGTTCAATTGTGGTCTCCCTAACTCGAGAGGTGAACTCCCGGGAGGCCAGAAAGAAGTCAATACGTGCATACATCTTGGTAGCCACCAAATAAAAGGAATAGTCCCTAAGCGTAGGATGTGCTCTACTCCAAACATCCTCCAGTCCACATTCAGCCAACCATTGTCGCCCTGCTGCCGTCAACGCTCCAGTCTGTCCAAAGCGGTGCCCAGATCGGTCTAGCTCATTGTCCAATACCAGGTTAAAATCATCTCCCACTAAAACAGCACTATCCAGTGTCGTAAGCACCGGGGAGACAGCCTGTCTCAGGAAGGGTTCTTGCTGTGCGTTAGGAGCATACAAAGAAGCAATGGTAAAGCAGAAAGCCCCCACCCGTATTCTAAGAGCCAAAAGTCGACCCAGCACTTCATGTATCTTTGCTACCACTTCCCCAGAGAAGGCCCTTGAGAGCAATATCGCCACCCTAGCATGTTTCGTGGAGGTCGAGGACCAGAACTGCCTAGGAAACCACTTTGAGCGCATGCGATATGTGTCCATGGTCAGTAAATGTGTCTCCTGTAATGGGAAAATGTGACTACCAGACTTCTCAAGAGCCGAAAGGATCGCCAATCTCTTAGCCGGACTATTAAGTCAGCGAACATTCAAGCTTATACACTTAATAGACATGCATCCCAGAACCAGGTTCGCTCAGGTGGGGGCCCACCGGGGGAGCCAACGCCCAGAACAGCTCCGATGCCGCTCCGAGCTACAGGGCCAGTCAGCCAAGACAACTTGTAGCAGGAGAAGCACACCAACATACAACCATACGCACAACAGGTGCTCACAACAGATAAGTCCTCTAACACTCAACAGCAAAGAGGCAAAGTCTCAGCAGGGGCAGCAGAACCACTCAAGTTTGTCGTGCAAAGTCCAACGACTCCACCACCCAGATCCCTCTCAAGTGGTCGTAAGACCTGAGTTGATGTGACCCACATCAGTGCCGCCGTCCCCGGCCCCCCATCCGCTAAGCATGAGTTCCAGCGGCTACGCTACTCAGTGCAGATTGCCGTTCTAACGCCTGCTCCGATGTTGTAGGCCGCTGCTGTTTCCTCTTTCTCTCCTTACGCCACCAGTGCGGACGATCCCCGTCGGCCGCCTCTATAGATGTGGGAGCTTCTTGATTGTCTCCCTCCAGACGCTGAATCTTTCTCGGTTCCGACACTGATTTTACATGTCGGAGCTGATCCTCCCACTGGAAGATAAGGCGGAAAGGATGCCCCCAAGAATAAGACGCAGAGTTCGCCCGCAAATGCTCCGTGATGGGCTTAAAGTCACACCGCCTCTGCAAAGTCCGTAGTGAGATGTCTTGAAATAATTGAAGCATGTGTCCTCGAAAATGGATCTGCGGGAGATTGCGGGCCCTCTGCAAAAGGTTTTCTTTAAGCCTGTAGTTGTGGACACATGCTAGAATATCAGACGGGCGCTCTCCGGTCCCGCCAGCGCGGCCCACTCAATGAACCCTGTCTAGCGTAATCTCCAGGGTCCCCTCTAGGCCAAGGACCGATTCAAACAGGGCCCGCACAAATTCACCAATGTCCTCCTTCTCTGCTCCGATTGGCACTCCCCTGATGCGGATATTATGCCGTCGCAACCGGTTTTCCAAATCTTCAATTGCAATATGGAGAAGTTCCTGCTGCTCCCGCAGACGTATGACCTCCTGTTGCATGCCAGCCACCTCCTCGCCGCGGGAGATCTCGCCATCTTCAACCTGTGCCACCCGCTCGCCCAGGGACATGACTTTCACTCGCAGCTCTTTGGGAACTGCCCCTATGAAGTCACTCCGCAGCGAGTCAAACAAGGAGGTAAGGAAACCCTTTGTAACTGCCCCCCCCATCCTCCTCCATCTCCCCTCATACCTCAGGAGATTGCGTCGCTGTCGACCCTTCGGCTGGCCTACCCTGTACTGGGTGGGATCTGGTCAACATTTCTCTCACTGACTGGTCTTGTTTGGGCTTAGAGGACGCCATAGCACTGAATTCCTCCCTGGGGGCGCGTATCCGTCTCATCGAGTGTCTCTTCATGCTGTCTTCCGTGGGTCAGGCCGTCAGTGCCCTAGCTTCTTGCACTTCACACTCCGACCAACAGCTCTGGCCTCCACTGCGCCCGGACTCTCTCACGCCAGTTGCAGTTCACAGACTCCCCCTGGCCCTGGGCCGGACCACCGCGGACAGACCGCACCGCCGATTAGTGGCCCAACTTCTCAGCGCCATTCCAGGCTTGTAGGAAGTTGGCTCTATATGTACTATTTCAAAGTAAGAAATAGCATGCACAGAGTCCAAGGGTTCCCCTTAGAGGTAAGATAGTGACTAAAAGAGATAATTCTAATGCTCTATTTTGTGGTAGTGTGGTCGAGCAGTAGGCTTATCAGAGGGTAGTGTTAAGCATTTGTTGTACACTCACAAGCAATAAATGAGGAACACACACTCAAAGACAATTCCAGGCCAATAGGTTTTTATATAGAAAAATATATTTTCTTAGTTTATTTTAAGAACCACAGGTTCAAGATTTACAAACAATAAGGGTTCAAAGTTGGGTCCAAGGTAGCCCACCGTTGGGGGTCCAAGGCAACCCCAAAGTTACCACACCAGCAGCTCAGGGCCGGTCAGGTGCAGAGGTCAAAGTGGTGCCCGAAACACATAGGCTTCAATGGAAATAGGGGTGCCCCGGTTCCAGTCTGCCAGCAGGTAAGTACCCGCGACTTCGGAGGGTTGACCAGGGGGTTTTTGTAGGGCACTGGGGGGGACACAAGCAGGCACAGAAAGTACACCCTCAGCGGCACATGGGCGGCCGGGTGCAGAGTGCAAACAGGTGTCGGGTTTGCAATAGGATTCAATGAGGAGACCCGGGGGTCTCTTCAGCGATGCAGGCAGGCAAGGGGGGTGCTCCTAGGGGTAGCCACCACCTGGGCTAGGTAGAGGGCCGTCTGGGGGTCGCTCCTGCACTGGAGTTCGGTTCCTTCAGGTCCAGGGGGCTGCGGGTGCATTGTGTTTTCCAGGCGCCGGGTTCCTTGAAGCAGGCAGTTGCAGTCAGGGGGAGCCTCGGGATTCCCTCTGCAGGCATCGTTGTGGGGGCTCAGGGGGGTCAACCCTGGCTACTCATGGGCTCGCAGTCGCCGGGGAGTCCTCCCTATAGTGTTAGTTTTCCACAGGTCGAGCCGGGGGCGTCAGGTGCAGAGTGGAAAGTCTCACGCTTCCGGCGGGAAACGTGTGGTCTTTAAAAGTTGCTTCTTTGTTGCAAAGTTACAGTCTTTGTGGAACAGGGCCGCTGTCCTCGGGAGCTTCTTGGTACTTTTAGATGCAGGTTAGTCCTCTGAGGCTTCAGAGGTCGCTGGACCCTGGGGGACGCGTCACTGTTGCAGTTTTTTCTTGAAGTGGGGAGACAGGCCGGTAGGGCTGGGGCCAAAGCAGTTGGTGTCTCTGTCTTCTCTGCAGGGCTTCAGGTCAGCAGTCCTTCTTCGTCTTCAGGTTGCAGGAATCTATCTTCCTCGGTTCTGGGGGTGTTTAGGTTTGGGAGGATAGTAGCCAATGGCTACTAGCCCTAAGGGTGGCTACACCCTCTTTGTACCTCCTCCCTGTGGGGAGGGGGGCACATCTCTAATCCTATTGGGGGAATCCTCCATCTGCAAGATGGAGTATTTCTAAAAGTCAGAGTCACCTCAGCTCAGGGCACCTCAGGGGCTGTCTTGACTGGGGAGTGACTCCTCCTTGTTTTCCTCATTATCTCCTCCAGCCTTGCCGCCAAAAGTGTGGGCAGTGGCCGGAGGGGCGGGCATCTCCACTAGCTGGGATGCCCTGTGGCGCTGTAACAAAGGGGGTGAGCCTTTGAGGTTCACCGCCAAGTGTTACAGTTCCTGCAGGGGGAGGTGAGAAGCACCTCCACCCAGTACGGGCTTTGTTCCTGGCCACAGAGTGACAAAGGCACTCTCCCCATGTGGCCAGCAACATGTCTGGTGTGTGGCAGGCTGGCAAAAACTAGTCAGCCCACACTGGAAGTCAGGTATGTTTTCAGGGGGCATCTCTAAGATGCCCTCTGGGTGTAGTTTTACAAAACAGTGCACACTGGCATCAGTGTGCATTTATTGTGCTGAGAGGTTTGATACCAAACTTCACAGTTTTCAGTGTAGCCATTATGGTGCTGTGGAGTTTGTGTTTGACAGACTCCCAGACCATATACTCTTATGGCTAACCTGCACTTATAAGGTCTAAGGTTTTGCTTAGACACTGTAGGGGCATAGTGCTCATGCACCTATGCCCTCACCTGTGGTATAGTGCACCCTGCCTTAGGGCTGTAAGGCCTGCTAGAGCGGTGACTTACCTATACCAGAGGCAGTGTGAGGTTGGCATGCACCCTGAGGGGAGTGCCATGTCGACTTAGTCATTTTTTTCCCACCAGCACACACAAGCTGGCAAGCAGTGTGTCTGTGCTGGGTGAGGGGTCTCTAGGGTGGCATAAGACATGCTGCAGCTCTTAGAGACCTTCCCTGGCATCAGGGCCCTTGGTACCAGGGATACCAGTTACAAGGGACTTACCTGGATGCCAGGGTGTGCCAATTGTGGAGACAAAGGTACAGTTTACGGAAAGAACAAAGGTGCTGGGGCCTGGTTAGCAGGCCTCTGCACACTTTCAAATCATAACTTGGCATCAGCAAAGGCAAAAAGTCAGGGGGTAACCGTGCCAAGGATGCATTTCCTTACATAACCCCCCCCCAAACGAAAGAGGATGAGACTAACCTTTCCCAAGAGAGTCTTCATTTTCTAAGTGGAAGAACTTGGAAAGGCCATCTGCATTGGCATGGGCAGTCCCAGGTCTGTGTTCCACTATAAAGTCCATTCCCTGTAGGTAGATGGACCACCTCAACAGTTTTGGATGTTCACCTTTCATTTGTATTAGCCATCTGAGAGGTCTGTGGTCAGTTTGAACTACAAAGTGAGTACCAAAGAGGTATGGTCTCAGCTTTTTCAGGGACCAAACCACAGCAAAGGCCTCCCTCTCAATGGCACTCCAACGCTGCTCCCTGGTGAGTAACCTCCTGCTAATGAAAGCAACAGGCTGGTCAAGGCCATCATCATTTGTTTGGGACAAAACTGCCCCTATCCCATGTTCAGAGGCATCAGTCTGCACAATGAACTGCTTGGAGTAATCTGGAGCTTTTAGAACTGGTGCTGTGCACATAGCTTGTTTCAGGGTGTCAAAGGCCTGTTGGCATTCTATAGTCCAGTTTACCTTCTTAGGCATTTTCTTGGAGGTAAGTTCTGTGAGGGGTGTCACTATTGATCCATATCCCTTCACAAACCTCCTGTAGTAGCCAGTCAAGCCAAGGAATGCCCTGACTTGAGTCTGGGTTTTTGGAGCCACTCAGTCTAGAATAGTCTGGCTCTTGGGTTGGAGCGGCTGAACTTGGCCTCCACCTACAAGGTGTCCCAAGTAAACCACAGTTCCCTGCCCTATCTTACATTTGATAGAGAGGCCTGCTGCTTGCAGGGCCTGCAAAACCTTCTTCAGGTGGACCAGGTGATCCTGCCAGATGGAGCTAAAGACAGCAATATCGTCAAGATAAGCTGCACTAAAGGACTCCAAGCCAGCAAGGACTTGATTCACCAACCTTTGGAAGGTGGCAGGGGCATTCTTTAAGCCAAAGGGCATTACAGTAAACTGATAATGCCCATCAGGTGTGGAGAATGCTGTCTTTTTTTTTGCTCCTGGTGCCATTTTGATTTGCCAGTACCCTGCTGTCAAGTCAAAGGTACTTAAGTATCTGGCAGCACCTAGTTTGTCAATTAACTCATCTGCCCTTGGAATGGGATGGGCATCTGTCTTGGTGACAGAATTAAGTCCTCTGTAGTCCACACAAAACCTCATCTCTCTCTTACCATCTTTGGTGTGAGGTTTGGGGACTAAGACCACTGGGCTAGCCCAGGGGCTGTCAGAGTGCTCAATGACTCCCAATTCCAGCATCTTGTGGACTTCCACTTTGATGCCTTCCTTAACTTGGTCAGACTGTCTGAAAATTTTGTTTTTGACAGGCATGCGGTCTCCTTTGTCCACATCATGGGTACACAGGTGTGTCTGACCAGGGGTTAGGGAAAAGAGCTCAGCAAACTGTTGTAAGACTTTCGTACAGTCATCCTGCTGTTGGCCAGAGAGGGTGTCTGAATAGATAACTTCATCGACTGAGCCATCTTTAGGGTCAGTGGAGAGGAGATCAGGGAGAAGTTCACTCTCAGCTTCCTGATCCTCATCTGTAACCATCAACAGGTTCACATCTGCCCTGTCATGAAAGAGTTTGAGGCGGTCCACATGGATCACCCTATTGGGGGTCCAGCGAGTGCCTAGGTCTACCAGGTAGGTGACCTGACTCTTTCTCTCTAGCACTGGGTAAGGGCCACTCCATCTGTCCTGAAGTGCCCTGGGAGCCACAGGCTCCAGAACCCAGACTTTCTGCCCTGGCTGAAACTCAACCATAGCAGCCTTTTGGTCATACCACATCTTCTGGAGTTGTTGGCGTGCCTCAAGGTTTTTACTTGCCTTTTCCATGTACTCTGCCATCCTGGAACGTAGGCCTAGTACATTGTCCACTATATCTTGCTTAGGCTCATGGAGAGGTCTCTCCCAGCCTTCTTTACCAAGAGCTACTGGTCCCCTTACAGGATGGCCAAACAGAAGTTCAAAGGGGAAAACCCTACTCCCTTCTGTAGGCCAAAAGCAGACATGGCAAGAGGACATCCCATCTCCTTTAGAGCTTTTCAGGGAGCCCCATGATCATGCCCTTCAATGTCTTGTTAAATCTTTCGACAAGACCATTGGTTTGTGGGTGGTATGGTGTGGTGAATTTGTAAGTCACCCCACACTCATTCCACATGTGTTTCAGGTATGCTGACATGAAGTTGGTACCCCTGTCAGACACCACCTCCTTAGGAAATCCCACTCTGGTAAAGATACCAATGAGTGCTTTAGCTACTGCAGGGGCAGTAGTGGACCTAAGGGGAATTGCTTCACAGTATCTAGTAGCATGAGCCACTACTACTAGTATGTACTGGTTCCCTGAGGCTGTAGGAGGTTCAAGTGGACCCACTATATCCACACCCACTCTTTCAAAGGGGACCCCCACCACTGGAAGTGGAATGAGGGGGCCTTTGGATGGCCACCTGTCTTACCACTGGCTTGACAGGTGGCACAGGAGACACAAAACTCCTTTACTTTCTGGGACATGTTGGGCCAATAGAAATGGTTGACTAACCTCTCCCAAGTCTTGGTTTGTCCCAAATGCCCAGCAAGTGGAATATCATGGGCTAATGTCAGAATTAACTTCCTAAACTCCTGAGGCACTACCACTCTCCTAGTGGCACCAGGTTTGGGATCTCTTGCCTCAGTGTAGAGGAGTCCATCTTCCCAATAGACCCTATGTGTTCCAGTGATTTGTCCTTTGGTCTCTTCAGCAGCTTGCTGCCTAAGGCCTTCAAGAGAGGGACAGGTTTCTTGCCCCTTACACATCTGTTCCCTTGTGGGTCCCCCTGGGCCTAAGAGTTCAACCAGATAAGGTTCCAACTCCATGGGCTCAGTTCCCTCAGAGGGCAGAACTTCTTCCTGGGAAGAGAGGTTATTTTTCTTTTGTTGGGTTGAAACTGGTTCCCCAGTCTTCTTTCCTTTTCTCTTGGAGGGTTGGGCCATTATTCCAGGCTCCAACACCACTTTTTCACCCTGAGCTTTGCACTGTGCCCTTGTCTTGACACACACCAGTTCAGGGATACCCAGCATGGCTGCATGGGTTTTGAGTTCTACCTCAGCCCATGCTGAGGACTCCAGGTAATTTCCAGGCAAACAGTCTACAGGGATATTTGAGGAGACTACCACCTTTTTCAGGCCAGTGACCCCTCCCCATTCTAAAGTTACCATAGCCATGGGATGTACTTTAGTCTGATTGTCAGCGTTGGTGAATAGATAAGTTTGTCCAGTCAGGTATTGTCCTGGGGAAACCAGTTTATCTGTCACCATTGTGACACTGGCACCTGTATCCCTCAGGCCTTCTACACTAGTCCCATTAATTAAGAGTTTCTGCGTGTATTTTTGTACATTAGGGGGCCAGGCAGCCAGTGTGGCTAAGTCCACCCCACCCTCAGAAACTAATGTAGCTTCAGTGTGAACCCTGATTTGCTCTGGGCACACTATTGATCCCACCTGGAGACTGGCTATTCCAATGCTAACTGGAGTAGTAGTTGAAGTGGAACCTTTCTTGGGACAGGCCTTTTCTCCAGTTTGGTGTCCCTGCTGGTTACAGCTACGACACCAGGCCTTTTTGGGATCAAAGTTTTTACCCTTACACCCAAAATTGGATTGTGAAGATACTTTGGACCCTCCCTCCTGAGCAGGTTTTTGGGGCCCTGTGGATGACTCTTTACTTTTACTCTTGGATGTCTAAACACTCTTCCCCTGGGGAGTCTTTGTGACCCCTTCCTTTGGTCACCCCCTGTGGAAGTCTTGGTCACCCTAGTCTTGACCCAATGGTCTGCCTTCTTTCCCAATTCTTGGGAAGAAATTGGACCTAGGTCTACCAGATGCTGATGCAGTTTATCATTGAAACAATTACTTAAAGGGTGTTGTTTCATAAACAGATTGTACAGCCCATCATAATTATTTACACCACTGCCATTAATCCAACCATCCAGTGTTTTGACTGAGAAGTCAACAAAATCAACCCAGGTCTGTCTCGAGGATTTTTGAGCCCCCCCTGAACTAATCCTGTACTCCTCAGTTGAGAATCCAAAGCCCTCAATCAGGGTAGCCTTCATGAGGTCATACGATTCTGCATCTTTTCCAGAGAGTGTGAGGAGTCTATCCCTACACTTTCCAGTGAACATTTCCCAAAGGAGAGCACCCCAGTGAGATTTGTTTACTTTTCTGGTTGCACAAGCCCTCTCAAAAGCTGTGAACCATTTGGTGATGTCATCACCATCTTCATATTTAGTTACAATCCCTTTGGGGATTTTTAGCATGTCAGGAGTATCTCTGACCCTATTTAAATTGCTGCCACCATTGATGGGAGCTACGTCCATCTCTTGTTTTTCCCTTTCTATGGCTAGGAGCTGTCTCTCCAAAGCCAATCTTTTGGCCATCCTGGCTAGCAGGAGGTCATCTTCATTGAGACTGCTCTCAATGCTTCCAGAGCTGTTGGACTCTCCTGTGAGAGAAGCAACATCTCTGGCTATCACTTCTGGAGTCAGGGTTGGAGAAACCCTGGGCTCCCTAACTAGAACTGGAGGTGGGAATTCCTCCACATCACTAGTTTCCCCCTCTGTGAGGACATCATCAGAGGTTTTTTTTTTAGCAAACTCTGCCAAAAGCTCCTGGAGCTGTACTTTGGTAGGGTTTGAACCAGTTTTTATCTTTTTGATTTTGCAGAGAGTCCTTAACTCTGACATCCTAAGATGCAGGTAAGGGGTGAGGTTGAGCTCCACCACCATCTTTTCTGCAGCAGACATTATTTCTCTAAAAGTTGGGATACGTTTTAAGAATCTAAAACTATCTCTAGAACTGAATCCAAACGTTTACAAAACTTTTAAACTCTAAAAGAAATGCTAACAGGGACTAACACAAGGCCCTAGCAGGACTTATAAAATTTTTGAAAAATAGCTCACATTTCAAAAATCAGCTTCTAATGACAATTTTGGGAATTTAGTCGTCTGATCAGGTATTGGCTGAGTAGTCCAGCAAATGCAAAGTCTTGTACCCCACCGCTGATCCACAAATGTAGGAAGTTGGCTCTGTATGTACTATTTCAAAGAAAGAAATAGCATGCACAGAGTCCAAGGGTTCCCCTTTGAGGTAAGATAGTGGCAAAAAGAGATAATTCTAATGCTCTATTTTGTGGTAGTGTGGTCGAGCAGTAGGCTTATCAGAGGGTAGTGTTAAACATTTGTTGTACACACACAAGCAATAAATGAGGAACACACACTCAAAGACAATTCCAGGCCAATAGGTTTTTATATAGAAAAATATCTTTTCTTAGTTTATTTTAAGAACCACAGGTTCAAGATTTACAAACAATAAGGGTTCAAAGTTGGGTCCAAGGTAGCCCACCGTTGGGGGTCCAAGGCAACCCCAAAGTTACCACACCAGCAGCTCAGGGCCGGTCAGGTGCAGAGGTCAAAGTGGTGCCCGAAACACATAGGCTTCAATGGAAATAGGGGTGACCCGGTTCCAGTCTGCCAGCAGGTAAGTACCCGCGACTTCGGAGGGCAGACCAGGGGGGTTTTGTAGGGCACCGGGGGGGACACAAGCAGGCACAGAAAGTACACCCTCAGCGGCACAGGGGCGGCCGGGTGCAGAGTGCAAACAGGCATCAGGTTTGCAATTGGATTCAATGGGGAGACCCGGGGGTCACTTCAGCGTTGCAGGCAGGCAAGGGGGGGGGCTCCTCAGGGCAGCCACCACCTGGGCTAGGTAGAGGGCCGCCTGGGGGTCCTGGGGGCTGCGGGTGCAGTGTGTTTTCCAGGCGTCGGGTTCCTTGAAGCAGGCAGTCGCGGTCAGGGGGAGCCTCGGGATTCCCTCTGCAGGCTTTGCTGTGGGGGCTCAGGGGGGGTTGAGCAGGGGGGGTTGGGTGTAGAGTGGAAATTCTCACGCTTCCGACGGGAAACGTGTGGTCTTTAAAAGTTGCTTCTTTGTTGCAAAGTTACAGTCTTTGTGGAACAGGGCCGCTGTCCTCGGGAGCTTGATGGTCCTTTTAGATGCAGGGTAGTCCTCTGAGGCTTCAGAGGTCGCTGGACCCTGGGGGACGCGTCGCTGTTGCAGTTTTTTCTTGAAGTGGGGAGACAGGCCGGTAGGGCTGGGGCCAAAGCAGTTGGTGTCTCCGTCTTCTCTGCAGGGCTTCAGGTCAGCAGTCCTTCTTCGTCTTCAGGTTGCAGGAATCTATCTTCCTCGGTTCTGGTGGCCCCTAAATACTCAATTTGGGGGTGTGTTTAGGTCTGGGAGGATAGTAGCCAATGGCTACTAGCCCTGATGGTGGCTACACCCTCTTTGTGCCTCCTCCCTGTGGGGAGGGGGGAACATCCCTAATCCTATTGGGGGAATCCTCCATCTACAAGATGGAGGATTTCTAAAAGTCAGAGTCACCTCAGCTCAGGACACCTTAGGGGTTGTCCTGACTGGGGAGTGACTCCTCCTCGTTTTCCTCATTATCTCCTCCAGCCTTGCCGCCAAAAGTGGGGGCAGTGGCCGGAGGGGCAGGCATCTCCACTAGCTGGGATGCCCTGTGGCGCTGTACCAAAGGGGGTGAGCCTTTGAGGCTCACCTCCAGGTGTCCCAGTTCCTGCAGGGGGAGGTGAGAAGCACCTCCACCCAGTACAGGCTTTGTTCCTGGCCCCAGAGTGACAAAGGCACTCTCCCCATGTGGCCAGTAACATGTCTGGTGAGTGGCAGGCTGGCAAAAACTAGTCAGCCCACACTGGAAGTCGGTATGTTTTCAGGGGGCATCTCTAAGATGCCCTCTGGGTGTAGTTTTACAATAAAGTGCACACTGGCATCAGTGTGCATTTATTGTGCTGAGAAGTTTGATACTAAACTTCACAGTTTTCAGTGTAGCCATTATGGTGCTGTGGAGTTCGTGTTTGACAGACTCCCAGACCATATACTCTTATGGCTACCCGGCACTTACAAGGTCTAAGGTTTTGCTTAGACACTGTAGGGGCATAGTGCTCATGCACCTATGCCCTCACCTGTGGTATAGTGCACCCTGCCTTAGGGCTGTAAGGCCTGCTAGAGGGGTGACTTACCTATGCCATAGGCAGTGTGAGGTTTTCTCCCCACCAGCACACACAAGCTGGCAAGCAGTGTGTCTGTGCTGCGCGAGGGGTCTCAAGGGTGGCATAAGACATGCGCCAGCTCTTAGAGACCTTCCCTGGCATCAGGGCCCTTGGTACCAGGGGTACCAGCTACAAGGGACTTACCTGGATGCCAGGGTGTGCCAATTGTGGAGACAAAGGTACAGTTTAGGGAAAGAACACTGGTGCTGGGGCCTGGTTAGCAGGCGTCAGCAAACTTTCAAATCATAACTTGGCATCAGCAAAGGCAAAAAGTCAGGGGGTAACCATGCCAAGGAGGCATTTCCTTACAAGGCTCCACTATCATGGAGCATCCCAGAAATGCTCAATGCTGCTCCTTATCTCACCCGGGGCTCCCGCTCTCCAGTGGCGTCAGAAGCAAAATGGCCGTCACGGCCCCCGGAGTTCCGCTCCCACGCTTGCCTCCACACTAGCGCCTCTGGCACGAGGCTCAACGCACTCTGCCGCCGCGGCATCCTCCTGGGCGACCTCCGTGTCCCACCGGAGTGCAGGCAGACCGCCGAGCACTCGGCTGCACCACGTGGCCGGGCTGCCGCTCGCCGCACCCGCTGACCACGAGCGTGGGCCCAGGCCGCAAGACCCAGTGCTGCCGCCCTTCTCTTCTGTCGGCGTCCCGGCTCCTCTCGGGGTGCCCGCTGCTTCTCGGCACCGGCCACAAAGCCGGGAAGACTCGGGCCACCGAGATACGGGATCGCAAGGCTTTCACTGGGACCCAGGCGGGGGAGCTCGGACGAACGTGGCCGCTCACGCCGCCATCTTGGCCACGCCCCCTCTATATCTATTTATAAAAGGTAGACCAAGACTTTTTTAGTACAGTAGTGGATAGAGATAAGACCAACTGTACAGATGATGTGTTTCTATTAATGGTTAAGCACATGAGCAATGTGCTGTTGGTGATCACTTTTCCTTCTAGTCAGGTAGTCATAGGTCAAACATCATTCATATAATTTCCACCAGTATTTGCAATCAGCATATAAATTCATACAGTAGCACCATAAGTTGCAGATGTATAATTGTCAACACACAAATTGGTCTTCAATCAAGAAAGGTGAAGGACATGTTAGGACTAAGGGGAAATGAGTGTTGTACGGTGTGGTTCAATCACGTGACCAGTGAAGACATTTTAGTAATTCAATATAAAGTTCTTTTGAAAATGAATAATGGTCCACAGAGCCATAACCGATTGGTATTCAGCTCTTTTATTTGAAAGACTTGGTATAGAGAAGTCTTTTAAAATTATAACCTTTTCAAGGGGTTATGTTTTCTATTGCCAGTATCCATGCATAAGGCACTGCCATGTCCTGTAATAATTACAGATTTCAAACAGCTATGCATTGTGAACTTGAAGGGGTTCTGTGATTTCTATAGGCATGTGAACCAACTATATAGCTGTGAATGAACTGGCTTTTTTAATGTTGCAGTTTTATAAGAAAATATGTCAAATTTTATTAGAATGCGTGATGCTTTTTTTCACTGAGTTAGTCACTGAGCTCCACGCTGCTGAAATAAGTATTATCTCAGTTTCTAGGCTCCTGGTACCTCATGCCATCCTAGTACAGAAGGCAAACTTCTTGAAAATTCTATAGGTTTGAAGCTTTAAATGTTGAATGTGTAAAAGAAAGCAAACACAACAAAATTGGGAAAAATCTAAACAAATGTACTATGGAAATGTTAAATCACACAAACACTACAAAACAACCAATACTATGAAACATTCAATAACTCAATAATTATTCACTCTAACCTTCTCTGCAATGCCTCAGTCATTAGATTACATAATAAATTGTGAAAATATAGCACACCCATTAAAATTGAAATATTTGTAGGTACATGTGTACATTAATACGATACTAAAACTCCCACAACAAACTGAACTACACTAAATGCACTATTACAAATGAAGTATTCCAACTCCAGTATAATCCATTTTGAGGAACATTTTGAACATTTTTGGGTCACATTCACTATTTCCATCCCAACATAAACAACTTTGGGCAATGTGTTTAACACTATAGGGAATAAGATTACTAGTACCAATCTAATTTAAACCATTTTGAGGAAGATGTTGGACACCAAAGGGTCCCCATTTACTAGTCGTACTCCAGTTGAAATGACTTTGAAGAATTTGTTGGATACTTAATGGATCAATATTACTATTTAGATCCAAATAAAAAATATTTTTGGGAGTATGTCGGATGTGGAATGGAACAAATTTACTAGTCCCACTCCGATCTAAACCACTTTGGAGGGTAACTGAAGTAGTACAAATCACTATTCCCACACTAATTGACACCACCATAGGTAATGTGTTGGAAAGCCAAGGGTTCAGAGTTACTATTCCCACTCTATTCTAAAACACATGGGAGAATGTGTCAAACACTAAAAGCGATCAAAATCACCATCCCCACTCAAATCTAAACTGTTTTGGGGAAAGTCTCGGAAATTGAAACAAAGTAAGTCCTTTTTCTATAACCAAGAAATACAGGGGGTCATTCTGACCCTGGCGGCCGGTGACCGCCAGGGTCACCGACCACGGGAGCACCGCCGACAGGCTGGCGGTGCTCCCTCGAGCATTCTGACCGCGGCGGTTCAGCCGCGGTCAGAAGCGGAAAGTCGGCGGTCTCCCGCCGACTTTCCGCAGCTCGGGGGAATCCTCCATGGCGGCGGAGCGCGCTCCGCCGCCATGGGGATTCAGACACCCCCTACCGCCATCCTGTTCATGGCGGGAAACCCGCCATGAACAGGATGGCGGTAGGGGGTGCCGCGGGGCCCCTGGGGGCCCCTGCAGTGCCCATGCCAATGGCATGGGCACTGCAGGGGCCCCCGTAAGAGGGCCCCGCAAAGTATTTCAGTGTCTGCTATGCAGACACTGAAATACCCGACGGGTGCCACTGCACCCGTCGCACCTTCCCACTACGCCGGCTCAATTCTGAGCCGGCGTCCTCTTGGGAAGGTTGATTTGCCCTGGGCTGGCGGGCGGCCTTTTGGCGGCCGCCCGCCAGCCCAGGGCAAATCTCATAATCACCGCAGCGGTCTTTCGACCGCGGTGCGGTGTTCTGACGGGGTTACTTTGGCGGGCGGCGGAGGCCGCCCGCCAAAGTAAGAATGAGCCCCACAATGTTTAACCTATTAAAGCCATCATGTTTACAATTTCACCCCTAAATAAATAACATCTAAATGACAATAACAAATTGCAAATATGACATACATTATTAACATTAAAAATTACACCAAAGTTCTCATGTTATACTTTACTAACAATACACACTAAAAGAAATACAAGCAAACTATACATTTTGAAAACATACACAAATTAATTTCCAATTCCAATTACAATTCCTATTACAATACAAAATGCAATAACATTTATGATATTTGGGGTGTGGTCAAGCAAGATGGCCGACTAGATGCTCTTCTCAACACTGTCACCAGCATCCAAATTATCCTGCCCATATCCTGTGTGATCCTCTGGGGATCTGGCCCCAAACTCTGTGGCACTGAGCTGCAAACCAACCGCGGTATCCTAAAGGCCCTTTGGCAAAACTTGGTGTAGTTATTGTGCCCGAATCTGGGTTGCGAGTGCCGTGTTCCGCTTACTCCCCTAGCTGGCCTCTTTTCACCCTGCCTTAAGGCATCCCCAGGTGTAGGGCCTTCCATCTGCACACTTGTTATGGTACTCAGTTTGGGTTTTTTGGTAATGCAGTGTTAGTAATTCTGCCAACAGTTATTATTATCCAAGAAAAGTTCTGGAGCATCCCTGTGTTCTTCTACCACTCCTGTGCACATATCAGAAAGAGAGATTCAGTTTCAAGGAAGTTGAGTGCACTAACTCTATCACTCTGTCAACAACGACCTGCCCCTGAAGATACAGGGTGCCTGGCTGGACCGGCAAGAAGTGGCAGTGTTTTGTCTCTTTCTTTTCCACTCCCCCTTTCCTTTTGGGATACCTGCCGGGGTTTCTGTGTCCACCAGGAAGTGCCGAGAGGTGTTCCAGGAGGTCGGGGGCATACCATCATCCCTGCAGACATCCTGCTTTTCAGGTGAGTGGCCCGCCTCAACATAAAGTCAAGCCACAACATACAGGGCTGCCTGGGCGATGGATTCCTCAATGGGTACTTTCAAAGGTTTAGCACAGGTTTTACCAGCTGATCTGCTCAATCTTTATTAGATTTAAATAGGGCCCTAGTGGGATTACAGAAGGGAGCTCTTTCCTTAAAGCAAGAGAACCTGGAGTTGCACACTGAACTACACCGGTATAAACCACAAGACACCCCCTGGGGAGAAGTCAAACTAAAACAAAGATCTCCAGTACTACAGGCCCGTCGGTTTGACCCATCTAATCATGTTCCTAGACCCGATTCAGGCCCAACAACTTCCACCACACAACCCATGCAGGTAATGGTCACAACACCAACCCCTGTGCCCTTAGCTCCTCCAGAAAGTTTTTTGGGAGATAGTGCCAAGTTCAACATTTTTCTTAACCAGTGCCAGCTACAGTTTTTGTGTCGGGCAGCTGCATTCCCCAACGATGCTGCAAAGGTAGCTTTTATTATCTCTTATTTGGGAGGCAATGCAGCTAATTGGTCTATTCCGCTGGTGGAGCGCAATGACCCTATACTGTATGATTTCAACCGGTTCAAGGAAGCCTTGCGGAAACTGTTCGCTAAACACCTCTTCGTGCAAGTCAGAGCCGTGGATGGCTCAGAATTGTCCTCCGGGCTTATCGTTTATCAAACAACACCCTTGGCCATGCTTTGTCCAAACAACCATACAGAACAAATTCCGTTTGACCTCATAGATACCCCAGTATTTGGAGCCATTTTGTGGATACCCTGGCTTCAGTTACACAAACCCAAAATTGACAAGGGCAACAAGGACAGTAACATTAGACTCTAAACATTGCTGGCACTCCTGTTACCAAGACAAACCATTACTAGTGACACCCTTGCATTGTGGGTCCACACATAGTACGGCTATCAAGCTCGACGACACACTGGCCTTTCCTGCACCCTATAAAGACTTCGATGATGTCTTTAGTGAACAGAAGGCCACCCGTCTGCCACTACATAGGTCACACGATTGTCGTATAGACTTGATTCCAGGGGCAACGCTACCATTTAGTAGGTTGTATGGTCTTTCTGAGCCTGAGAATCAATACCTGTGAGACTATTTGGATGATCTATTGGCTAAGGGTTTCATTCATCATACAACGTCACCAGTATCGTCGTCTTTGTTCTTCGCGCCCAAGAAGAATCGCAAGCTGCACGCCTGTATAGATTATCGCGCAGTGAACAAAGTGACCATAAAAAATCGGTATCCACTTCCGTTGATCCCGGTACTTTTAGATCAGGTACGTCAGTCGACCATTTATACTACACTAGACCTCCGAGGTGCCTACCACTTGATCCGAGTGATGAAGGGGGATGAGTGGAAGATGGCGTTCCAAACTAAATTCGGACTCTTCGAGTAGACAGTGATGCCCTTCCGGTTGTGTAGCGCTCCTGCAGTGTTTCAATTTTTCATCAATGAAGTGCTGCAGGAGTTTCTGGATATCTGTGTAGTGGTATATATAGACGACATTTTGATCTATTCGTCTTCCACTGAGGAACATATAGGGCATGTAAGAGTGGTTTTACAATGGCTTCGTGAGCATCATCTCTTCGCCAAGCTGGAAAAATGTGTTTTTCGTGCTGCAAATGTAGAATTCCTGGGATATGTGATCACTCCCGATGGATTTTCCATGGATAGGTCCAAGGTACAGGCCATCCTGGATTGGGTAGCCCCAAAAGCCATCAAGGAAGTGCAACAGCTTTTGGGTTTCGCAAATGTTTATCGGAGATTTATACCCCACTTTTCTACCATGGTATCTCCCATAACTCGTCTCCTACGAAAGAGGGTTAGGTTCCTCTGGGGTGCAGAAGCTGAGAAAGCCTTCCAACATCTTAAAAACAGATTCACTAAAGCACCCATTCTACATCATCTCACCCCAGCTCAGCCATTTTTCGTGGAAGCAGACGCTTCCCAAATGGCAGTGGGTGATGTCTTGTCCCAACGAGATCCTGAGTCTGGGCATTTCCATCCAGTAGCTTACTTCTCAAAGAATTTGCTACCCGCAGAGCAAAATTACATGGTGGCTGAGCGGAAACTTCTGGCCATCAAGCTTGCCTTCCAGGAATGGCATCACCACGTACTAGGAGCTAGACACACCATAACTATTTACACAGATCAACGTAATTTACATTTTTTTCAAGTGACCAAGGCCCTGACACCTCGTCAATTACGCTGGCTTCTATTCTTTAACGAGTTTGATTTCGTAATCACATATAGGCCAGGTAGAAACGTTGTCTAGGATGGGTTTCTCCTCTGATGTTGCACTAGAACAGGTCAGAAGCATTATACCCCCAGAAAAAAATCATGGCTGTGTGCACTTCCCAAGAGAGCCTTGAGAAAATACGGGTAGCCCAACACAAGGTTCCCTGTTCAACTGATGTGTATGAAAAAGAGGGTTTACTATACCATGCTGATCAGTTGTACGTCCCTACCAAAGAATTACGGGATACAGTGTTACATTGGGGACATGATTCTGTCCTCGCAGGTCACCCGGGTGAGAAAAAGATGTTAGATCTCTTTCAAAGATGGTTTTGGGGGCCCACACTTGTGCAGGATGTCAGAAGCTACATCCAGACTTGTCCCACCTGTGTTCGTGCTAAAACCCCACATACTCCAGCCACAGGATTGTTCCTTCCTATGCCAAATCTGGTGGCCCCATGGCATACCATAAGTATGGATTTTAATTCTGATCTCCCAGCTTCCAATGGGCACACTGTCATATCGGTGGTTGTAGATTACCTATCTCAAATGGCTCATTTTGTTCCATTAAAATGCCTCCCTACGGCTTCCAAGCTCTCTGATTTGTTTGTCCAACACATTGTACGGCTTCATGGGTTGCCCACCACAATTGCTTCTGATTGTGGCCCCCAATTTATATCACGGTTTTGGCGTAGCTTACGTTCCTCTGTCGGTATGGACATCCGATTGTCCTCTGCATATCATTCACGAACGGATGAGCAGATGGAATGTGCCAACCAATCGCTGGAACAAATCCTGAGATGTTACATTGACACATGGTCTACTGAGTAGGATAAGGCTTTACCTCTTGTTGAATGTGTATATAATAACAGTGTCCACATGGCTACAGGAGTATCCCCAATTTACTGTTTGTTTGGTCTGCACCCAAGAATGCTATCTATAACTGGGTCCCAAACATCCACAAGAGTCCCATCAGTACAGAAACACCATAAAGAGTTACAGGAGATTCAAAAACAAGTACACCACCATTTAAAACTCTACCAAGCTCAAGTAAAAAAACAAGCAGACAACAGAAGGAGACCTGCTCCCTCTTATCAGATACGAGATCAGGTGTGGCTCTCATCAAAAAATCTCCATCTTGCAGTATCCAGAAAATTAAACCCCGATTTCTAGGCCCCTTTCCTATTGCAAAAATCATCAATCCTATTGTAGTAGAACTGACATTGCCAGGTTATTTCAAGGTATACCCCTTGTTTCATGTGTCGTTACTCCGTCCCTATTCCCCTGGTACCTGTGCAATGCCCCACCACATCCCCTGGTAAAAGTACACAGGCAATGGGAATTTGAAGTGGCCACAATTCTTGACTCCAGGCATGTCCATGGTGTTCCACACTATTTATTGGCTTGGAAAGGCTATGGGCCTGAGGACAATTCCTGGGAACCCGCGTCCACAGTTCATGCTCCACGTCTTCCTAAAAAATTCCATCTCCTGCACCCTTCCAAGCCCCGCCCTTTGAGAGGGTCCTTGGTGGGGAGGGCTGTCAGGAATCCCCAAGGTGCCTCCTGCATTATCTGTCACCATCCCCAGGGATTAGGGTTAAATCATATCTCTGTTCTTGGTTAAACCTTCATGTTTCTAAGTAAACATAATGTGCTGTGTTACACAATTGGTTTTATCAATGCGTGTTTTACCAATGCTTGTTTGCTAATGTGAGCAGGTGTAGACATGTGCTTTTAATTGGGTGTGGTGACTCATCCACATGTGAAAACACAACTGCTTTCCTGATTGGCTATAAATAGCAGAGTGAAGCATGCCTCACTGCTTGACTTTGTTTTGCTTCCTGATCTCAGCACCTGATTTGGTAGTCCAGCCCCTGCTGTCATCCTTGAATTCAGGACTTTTGAGGCAATTCTTTTCTTTGTTTCTGTACCAGCTTACACCAGGCATTCCTCCAGCACTCCGGAAAAGACTGCAGCTAAGTGACTAGTATTCTCCAGGGAGTTTGTTCTTTGAGCGCCACGCTTTCCTAGAACAGCTGGTGTATTTCAGGCCTCGTATTTTGGCAGAGTGCTTATTTTAAAGAGACAAATGCATTTCTGAACATTCTACATTATTATTGTAGTTACTTGCCTAAATGTGCTTCAGGAAATCTGCTTGAGCCCAAGTACTACTAAAAGTGACAGTGCAATTTTAAAAGAGCATTTACCTGACTTTTCGTGTGTTTCAGGTTTGAGAAATTTGCTTTTTGAAGGGTTTTTCACACACACAGTGAAACCAAACCAAATTGTGCCACCCTAACTGTTTGAACCTAGAGTGGACATTTGTATTTCTTGGATTGTTTTTGTTCCTTTTAGTTTAACCCTATGCTTGCAGGAAAGTTATATGTGATATAATTAATGCCCTTGTTTGTCTTTCTTGTGCATGATCAGTGCAACCACAGTTCTAATTGTAGTGTGCAACAGTGAATCTCTGTGAAGCCAGCCCTAGTGTCGCAGTACTTATTGTTATGGTACTCAGTTTGGGTTTTTTGGTAACACAGTGTTAGTAATTCTGCCAACAGTTATTATTATCCAAGAAAAGTGCTGGAGCATCCCGGTGTTCTTCTACCGCTGCCGTGCCCATATCAGGAAGAGAGATTCAGTTTCAAGGAAGTTGAGTGCACTAACTCTACTATCACTCTGTCAACAAAGACCTGCCCCTGAAGATACAGGGTGCCTGGCTGGACTGGCAAGACGTGGCTGTGTTTTGTCTCTTTCTCTTCCACTCCACCTTTCCTTTTGGGACACCTGCTGGGGTTTCTGTGTCCACCAGGAAGTGCCAAGAGGTGTTCCAGGAGTTCAAGGGCATACTATCGCCCCTGCAGACATCCTGCTTTTCAGGAGAGTGGCCCCACCTCGACACTAGAGAGGGCAGAGAGAGAATCTGCTGAACTATTCTTAGAGGACTGCATTACTATGGTATTTCTTCCAAAAAGGCTTTCAACATTTTTGACAATTGAATGGGCACATAGAACACTTGCCCCAACTCAGAAACCTGGGGCTCCACCTCGAGCGGTCATTCACCATCTGTTCAGTTTTCACGAGACGCTATTCTACAAAATGCCTGCATGAGGGGCTCCTTGTTGTTTGAGGGCCATCCTATATCCATATATCCTGATTGTACCTAAAGTGTATAGGAACAAAGAAAAACTTTTGTAACTATTAAGAGAAAGTTGCAAGACCTGAACCTGTAATACAGCCCTATGTTCCAGGCAAAACTGAGCGCCCAACACGAAGAGAGGCTCTCTTCTCTGGCCCGGAAGATGCCAATGAATGGCTGGACTAAAATGAGGCACAACCACCCAATAATTGTCTTGAGAGCAGAGTCAGTCGATGTGCCTGTGACAGCAACAGGGATGGCAGAGGAGTGTTGAAGAAGACAGATGGCCATAGAAAATAGTAGTCAGCCCAGATGGTACTTTACAAACTGAGGCGGTGGTGCCAGACTCAGCAGAGGTCTCCCAGGATCTACAGGGAGACCAGGAACTCGAGGACAATGACTCAGCTGTGGCCTGAGCACTAGCTGGCACAGAACCTGATGTGAGACTGTGAGGGTAGCTATGTGCCAGAGTTTCTGTTGCCGTTCTTCTTCTGTCCCCTGATGGTGGAGCACAGCTCAAGTCCACTGTGAATATGGCATGTAGGGACTAGCTATGTGATAGATTGTGAGTTATTTGACTTTGAACTTTCTTGCTGGTGAGATGATATGTTCTATTTCCTTTTCCTTAGTTTACATATAATCAGGTCAACAGGAGTGCCTACATCTTGGAGGCCACAGGGAAGGGGTTTGAGTGCCTTGGCCTCGCACTTTTCCCTACGTGCTAACCTCTTGTGGAGCACAAATTGCAAGGGGTGTTTGGGTGGGAGTATTGTGTTATGATGCTTTTTCTCACCTAACTTTAAGTTGAGGTATGGGGCAGGGTTCGTTGACTCCAATCTTGTCTGTGTTCTGACTGGTTGGGCAGGCAACACTGCCCATGGGAAGGAGGGAGTTTTGGAGAGTGTATTGGATTTCTTTTGGAGTACAGTTGGGAAAGTTGGTGCTGCTTTTGTGTAAACTGGCCAGCGGAAAGGGCTGACGGAGTTTGTTTGTTGGAGGTATGGCTATGGACAGCTGTGTGAGACTGAATGGTATATTTCTGGGTTATGCAGAGTATGGCAGCTTATATGTTCAAATTGATTACCTAGAATGTTCCAGGGCTACCCCAGTTCGAGAAACGTAGACAGGTTATTCCTAATGCTACAAGATTGCCATTGCATTCCTCCAGGAAACGCATGTGTGGGAGTACTGTATTCCTAGCTTGCATAAACACAGGAGTTGGCAAATTTAGGCCAGCTCATACTCTGGCTATGAACGAGGGATGCTTATCTGGGTGGCCCCCGGGGTACTGTTCAAACACAAAAAACATAAAGCAGATCTGGAGGGGCGGTACCTTATATTGCATGGGACCCTCGATGGCCGAGAGATATGTTTAATCAATGAAGATACTCCTAAAATTGATTGCCCAGATTTTTTCCCCAAGGTTATGGTAGAGGCGGCACCATATGTCAACATGGCTTAGGTGCTCACGGGGACAGTAACTGTGTCTTGCATGGGGTGTTCGATCGGGAACCTCCTGGCCCAACATTAAGCCCTGTCTTACTGCAGCACTCTGAGACATGATAGACGGCCTACGCTTGAGTGACATCTGGCGTGAGACGCACCTTACACAGAAATTGTTCTGTTCCTACACCCTGATAACACTTATCTACCCGGTTATCTCTTTGACCACTCCCTGATCATGATGAGCTTTGGGAGTGAGCCAGGTCACCCAGCGATGCCTTTATGGTGTCTTAGGGCCGAGGCCCTAGTGGATCCAAAGTTCACACAAATGATCCAGGACACACTGACACTCTACCTCATTAACAATTGGGATTGAGCAAGCAGCAGAGCCCTCGATTAGGAGGCCACGAAGGTCGTTCTGCGTGGAGTTTGCATCATTACACCCTACATGTGTGACGCCAGTTAGAGCGTGTCATTCACGTTCGGAAAAAAGAACTGGGCAGGATTGAAGCTGTGCTCCCCTTTTATCTTCATATGCTGATAGCCTGGTGCGTGGCATGCACTGAGCTGTAAGAGGATTGGCACTGGCTCAAAAAACACCGCTCTACAGCTAATAAGCAGAGATTGCATGCAGAGCGTGACAGGAAGGGAGAGCTGCTGGCCCAGCTGGTTTGATGGGAATCCCCTGAACCCACTGTGCTGTTAACGCACCTGGACACGGGAGCCCCAATACACACACAAAGGGTAATCAATAAGGTGTTTTACATCCATATCAGCGCAGTATACGCTGAGCGGCCGTCCCCCTTGTCGGAGGCTTTGTTGGAGTTTCTGGCAAATGTACACCTCCCTTGCATGGACCCTGGATCCAGTGAACTACTGGATGCCCCGCTCTCTAGGGAAGAGATACTGATGACAATCAGATGCCAGAAAACTGCAAAAAACCCAGGCTGTGACGCACTGCATGAAGAATTCTATCATAAGTACATCAACGTTCTGGCTGATCGGCTGCTGCACGTCTATGGATATGCACTGAAAACTGGCTAGATCTAATGTTTAGTCAGTCATGCTAAACATGGCCGGGGGCTGCAAGTTGGTCTTACACTTATATCAGGCACTTGGCTACGACATGACACGGGCAGTGCTCTCTGTACAGACCAAATGAGAGACGATCATAGGGGAGTCATTATCTTCCAGGGATTGGGTGAAGATCCAAGAATGGGGTGCAGAAGGTCAGTTTCAATGCCCACTTGAAACGTCTACAATACAACTTCGTACACCAGATATACCTCACCCCACAAACATTGGATGTGATTTATGACAATCAGTCAGCCAACTGTTCCCATTGTGGAGCACAAATAGTAGACTTTTTACATATAGTATAGTCATGACCACCATTTCCTCTCATTGGCGTGATGTGTTCATAGCCTCAGTAAGGCCTTGGGTAGGATGTACAGCTGGAGATCGGGTTGGTGTTGTTGGTTTTGCTCCCCTCACATGCTAAGAAGCGCTTGAGTAGGAAATGTTTCCTCCTTGGGCTCGTATTAGCAAAAACGCGTATAGCCATTGTGTGTCTAAGGCCACTACCCCCAGAGTGTATGAAAGATGGGGTTGAGTGGGCAAGTGCAGAGGAAGTGGAAATTCGACAAGTTCGTAGAGATGATTGATTGAAAGAGGACTTACAAGTTTGGTGGGCTATGCTGTCTGACCTGCAGCAGATACGAGACCCTCCTGCCTCTGAGGAGGACAATGTATAACCGAATGCTGGCACTGAGGGGAGGCTGGGGAAGAGTGAAAGCATGTTGTAACACTTGGGCTAGCAAGGTAGAGGGATACACGGACCTCCTTAACAGACTCAATGTGATGACCAACATGCAAGCAGACAAAAAAGAGGGGGGAGTGGGGAGGGGAGTATGGGCTAGATGTATCAAAAAAACATTTTGCGACTTTCTAATAGCGATTTTTAAGAAATCGCTATTTCTGAATCACAAAATGGTATGTATCATATTTGAGATTCGGTAATAGCGATTTCTTAAAAATCGCAAATGCTATTACCGAATAGCAAATTGCGATATCGGCCCCATTCGCACCTATGGGCCTGTAGGCCCATATTTGCGATTTTTTGCATTTCCCAAATAGCAAATTCCTAACTGGAATTCGCAAATTTGGGAAATGCAAAACCCAGGGTGCTGGGGGCCTAAGGCCCCCTCTGCTGCACCCCAAGAATTTTTTTAAGGACATGTAAGGCGCACACATGCTAAAGGGGCACGTGTGCGTTACATGTCAATTTTAAAAATGTATTTTTCATGCATTTTTAAAATTTGCACATGCTTACCACCAAGTTCAACTTGGTGGTAATAGTGATTCCTTAATGCCCAATTCACATTAAGGAAAAGCTTGATACATGTGGTTTAGAAATCGCAAATAAGGATTCCTTATTTGAAATTTCTTATTTAGAGAATCGCAATTTGCCTGACTTGAGCACTTTTTGTCTGGCTTACTGTGCTGCTGATGCTGGTAGATTTTGGAAAGGCTTTTGACTCTTTCAGTTCGGTATTCCTACAGCAGGTACTCACCAAGATGACATTTGACCCCCATTTTCTGGCCAATATTTTGATCCTTTACATTAATCACAGGGCATTATCCCAATTGGTACAGACACCAATTAGGGGAGCTATTTCTCACCCCTGCTATTTGTCCCGGCTATGGAGCCGCTTGAACTTGGATCAGAATAGATGGCTTAGTTCAGGATTTTTAAGAACAGGAAGACACTGCAGACCATGTATCATTGTATGAGGAAGACATGTCCTCGTTCAGTAGCCTGAATTGATCAATTAGAGTCTGATAAAGATGCTTGAATTATATAGCAAGACTTCAGAATCAGAGGTCAAGTGGAAGACATCGACTATAATTCCAGTCAGTGAACAGATAAAGGAAAATAGTTAGTGATTAATTGGCAAAACAAAATAAGTATCCAAATGTAGAACTTTAATTATCTTGGTGTTGTAATACAAAATAAGTATCCACATGCAGAACCTTAAATATCTTGGCGTTCATGTCATCCAGAATTTAACATTTCCCCTATTGGAATAGAACTAATTATTTGGAATAAATTGCTGATCGCTCTAGGATGCTCCTCTACAAAATTATATTGTTTTTCTCATATACAGTAGATGTTTAATTGTGAGTAGAGATATTCCTTTGTTTGGGGAGTTTGTTCCAGGGTGAGGTGCTTTAGGTGTTCTTGAAGCGTGTGCAAACGTACACACTCACATGCATGTGGGTATTCACAAACCATTTTCCAACCCCTCATCAACAGTGCATATTTTTGGCTGTGAAATGGCGAATCAGGGTATTTTGGTCTTCATAAGGACCTGGACCCTCTTGGGCAAATCATCCTGTTATGTACATCAAAAGTGGGAACAATTATTGGTGACATTTTAGTTGACTCCACGTGTGCACTTCTAATAGGTACACAATGGTTGCATACAAGTCCGTATTTTAATCTCTAATCTGAGACTTTCTATGAAAAGAATACATGCACCAACTGGGAGAGCATTACCTGAGATTGTTAGCATGTGGGGTACAAGTTGATCAGTCTCCAGTGGTGCATAATCTGAGTACTCACTGGAATTGGAGGAAATCCTCAAAGAATGCACAAAGGCTTCTATTAACTGAAAGTAAAAAGAAACTGCTGGTTAACTTTACCACATGGGTTATCCATCCTACAACAACACTTAACACGATCTATCCTATACCCTTCACATTAAGTTAACAATCAGTTTTTTGCTTGTTATTAATGGAAGTATTAATGCCTTCTTCATCAATTCACAAAACACTTTACAGTTAAGCTTGGAAAGCTGCACTGGTAGATTTCCATGCGAATCATACAATTATCTGGTGAAGCTATGCACACTTATATTCTTGTGTGTGACCAAAATAGTCCCTGCATGTGCTATTTTTTTCACCACTGGGAAAATATTTTTGGTGTGACGGGAATCCCCATCCATTGCAACCCTACCAATAGTGGAGGATATTTCTTTCCTATTAACTTCCTATAAAGAGATAGAAGGGGTTCAATAATTGTTCCTTCTTTTAATGTACATATTAGGGTGATTTGTGAAAGAGGGTCCAGGTCCTGTTAAAGGCCTTGAGAATTCTCTACCTCTTTTTGGAGCTTACATCATCAAGGAAAAATGGGGAATACATATAGACCTTGAGTGATTTAACCTGAGATGACGACAGAGTAATGGATTGCTAGTAGTGACTGCGGCTAACAGCACTCTCAGTACAGATTACAAGACTGTTTGACATGTTAAGCCACTGTAACAAAGGACAATATAACCTACAATGAATGACCCTAATTTAAATATTCAATATTTTATCTTCCCTATGAATTTGTTTGTATTACTGTAAATCAATTTGCAGAACAAATACTATATGAGCATCAGTTGGGTGAGTTTCTAGCATAAAATTGATGTGAAATGACCATCCATCGTGAATACATATAATGAAGGTGTAGTGGTGTGTTTGAAGTGATGATTAATGTGAATAAAATCAAATAGTGCTGAATCAAGAAGTACTTTCAAGCAAAGTGTCTTCAAAAATTATTTTTTTTGATTGATGGGTTATTGTATTGAGGATATTTTCTTTTAGTACATATAGCATATCAGATTCCCAAATGTATTTAACTGGAAATCTTCCCTTTTCCCTTGAACTAACAGCAGGATTTCTGATGAATATGATTCTTTCATAAGTTATTATTGCCCACATTGTTGCAAGTCATGTTTTGATATAGGGCTGGTATTAACATTAATAGATGATTCTATTTAACTTACTACTATTATTACAATGTTTATAAGGTGGTGCATATGACACGACAAAAAATGGCTGTCCCGGTGCCTGACCTTTTATTCAAATAATACAACCTTTCCCTGGGATCTTCCAAGAAATAATGTTTTGGGTGCAGCAAAAGTGCAGCACATCCCACGGCATGGCAGATACAGTGTGGGTTGCCACTGGCAGCTGCCTCCAAATGACATACTACAAAATATACTGTAGATGTTGGAGAAGTCACAGTTACTTTGCCACCCAGGAGACCGTCAGCAGGATAAGGCCGCACTGTTCCACAATAAAGCAACTATCACAATCTGTGAAAGATGGGGCATGGGGGCAGTGGCAACAAGCTGACCATAGATGGCAGGCCAGAATCTGCAGGGGCAGCAAGCTGGCCTTGGAGGGCAGACAGAAGGGGCCAGGTGCATGCAGATGGAAAACAGAGGGCAGGAAGGTTGATGGTGGAGGTAGTAGCAGCAGGCTGACTACAGTGGGCAGGCTGGCATGAGCAACAAGCTGTCACTGAAGGCAGAAGGGAGGGGATAGGGGCAGCTGCAGCAAGCTAACCGTGAAGAATAGATCGGGGAGCCAAGGGCAGACAGATGGAGAAAGGTAGGCTGTGGGTAGGAAGAGGGGCATCATGCAGAAATGGAGAACAGGTCAGCAGGGGCACATGCAGCACAATGGACTACGGAGGGCAGGGGCGAGGGGATGGGGCACGCACACAGAGCTCTAGGGGAAGGCAGGAACAGCAAGCTGACAATACAGAACAAGAAGCATATCTGTGAAAACATCCGCATTTAATTGATATTGAGCTCTTTCTTAAATGGTTTCAAGTGTGTAAGAAATGTAATGTAGACATTAATGCGATTAGCAATTTGTTAAACCTTGGATACCATTCAAAAGAGTGTTTTATTATTTTTACCTTAATAAGATTTACCTGTTAAATACCTCACTGTACATAAAAGTTTAAGTCAGCTGCTTCACATCTATGTATTAGTCACTGATAAGGAATGCTGTACCATGTCCTATGCATGGAATGCAGGAGGTAGTGATTAGGGGCACACACAAGCTGATTATAAATGTCAGATTAAAATCTGCAGGGACAGCAATCTGATCATAGAGAGCGGGCAGGAGGAGCCAGGGGCATGCAGATGCAGTGGACAATAGAGGCTTGGTTGCTGTGAGATGGCCACAATGGGGGAGGCCTGGGGCAACCCATGCTGCGCATTGTCAAATGGTGTGCGCAGCTGGGGTGCTGGCTGAATATGATAAAAAAACAGAAATGCACTGAAAAACACAAAAGTTAAAGAGACGTCATAGTTAATTATGGTAATGTGATCTTCCTTTTCATTAAAAAACACCTAGAAATTCACTGAAAAAATCAAAGGTTAAAGGGACGTTATGGTTAAGTGCTAAAATGGGTTAAAAGCCAATGATTATGAACCATAAAACACTGAAATTCACTATTTATGGCTCAGTGAATAAATGATAACTTGCACCCCTGTTGGGCACTGCTTATAGCCTCACATATTACATCACTCATGACATGTTATGACAACACAGATGACATCCTCGAAAGCAAGTGACAGTTTGCAATATGCTTTTCATACTGGAAGGTATTGAGTAATGTACGCCTAGACTAATTTTTTCATAACTTCTGTAGTGCCAAAGGGTGCAACTTTTGCACCATGCAGAACATGAAGCACATCTGTGAAAGCATCCATGTTTATTTGATATTATGCTCTTTCTTTACTGTTATTGAAGTGTGTAAAAATTGTAATGTCTCTTTAGGCATTAATGCGATCAGCATTTTATTGAAACCAGAATACCATTCAAAAGAGTAATGAATATTTACCTTCTTAAGATGCACCTGTCAAATACCTCATTTAACATAGCATTATAAGCCAACTGCTTCATATCTGTATATTAGCTACTGACAAGGCATGCACAACCAGGTCCTAGAAACAATCCTCGGTAGTTTTTGAAAATAGTTTACTCGTAGTCCTGAAATGAGCAGAATGACATACGTCATCAGGACATCGGTTACAGCCATACTGAAACTTGAATCGTTTATAAGTGAGCCACACATACATTACACATTCTTTAAGATTGTAAAATGCCTCAGAATATTATCTGAACTTCTGGAAATAAGTACCTTTGCCTTATAAATGTCAAGCTTACATAGAAATTGTTGAAAGCACTATAATACAACTCTTCTTTGTCCGCATCTCCACATAAATCCACAGGTGATTAATGTATTGTAGGTGTATGTTTTAGTTTTTCCTCAATTGTTTTGGCAACAGGACTTTGCTTTAATTTGTAACATATGCCTGCAGCTCACACTAGTTACACTAAGGGCCTGTTTTAGGTCTTGGCGGAGGGAATACTCCATTATAAACATGACGGATATCCCATTGCCCTATTACAATCCATATAGAAGATAATGGGATTGTAATATGGCCTACGGGATATCCACCACATTTGTGACAGAGTACTTTCCTCCATCAAAACCTCAATCAGGCCCCATGTTTAAAAATGTACTGGCAGTTAAACTGTGTGCCAGATAACTTATACCATAATGAATCAAGCTTGGTTCCAGTGCTACACTATTCCATTTTTGGACATGAACACAGGTACATATAGTCAATCTATGTGGTATATATTTGAGGGCCATTTACTACCTACTTTGTCTTCTAAAATGGCCTGGGGGATTATAGAGTAAATTTAGGTGCAGTATCTTGGTGATGCCATCAGTAATGCCATTCAATTATGTCAATTAGCATCTTGAGTGATGTAATATGAGATTATCAGCAGAGTGTGGCAGGGGTGCAAGTGATAGTTAGTTCACTGCACTATAATGGGTGAATTTCATGTGTTTTTTGGTTCATAAGCGTTCATATTTAACCCATTTCAACACCTCACTATAATGCCACAGTATCATTTGTTTTTTTATTGAATATATAAACCAACTTAAATTACACATACATTAGAAAATCTAAAATTACAGTCATATATCCACCACTTTCAAACTACTGTAACTTTACTTATTCTTTCTATACAAACCAGACTTAACCTACAAAAATATTAGAAATTCTAAAGTTAGGCTTATACCTTAAATTGATAATTTATGCACCGCCTCCAAATTATTTTTACTCCCACACCTCCGTACACAGTGTTGTTAAGTCGCTAGCAACACTACATTAACTAACTAAGTTTGTTTTGTATAGAAATAATAAATAACTTTATAGTACTTCAAAGGTGGGGCACAAATAATATACTTAATGTAAAACTATAACTGTAGAATTTCTAGTGTGTGTGTATTTTGAGTTGGTTGTGTATAGAAAGAATAAAGTAAATTTTCCTAACTCTAAGTAAGCTTTAACCTTTGTTTTTTTCTTTGTGTGTATGTTTTTATGTTGTAAAACATGTTTTTAAAAAGAAAATCAATAATTATTTTTCTTTTTTGCAGTGGCTTATAGGGTAAAGTGGAGTGGCACAGAGTGGAGTGGAGTAGAGTGCAGTGGTGTACAATGCAAAGGTGTAGAGTGGAGTGGCGCAAAAGTTGTGACAGAATGGAGTGGTTCACGCTGTCATAGCATGGAGTAGAGTGGTGTGGAGTGGAATACAGTCAAGAGGTGTGAAATGTATTAGCGTACAGTGGAGTTATCTACAGTCCTGTTGCGTAGAGTGGAGTGGTGTACAGTGAAATCGCATAGAAGGGAGTAGCATGGACTAGGGTGGCACAGAAGAGTAGCATAGAGTGGAGTGGCACATTATAGAGTAGAGTGGAGTGGAGTGTCATACGGTAGAGTGAAGTGTTGAGTCATAGAGTGGTGTGTCATCAGTGTGTTACATTGGATTGTCATTGAGGGGGTGGCATAGAGTGGGGTGATGTAGAGTGGGATGATATTGAGTGGAGTGGCATAGAGATGCATTTGGTTGAGTGGCATAGAGTGTAATAGTGTAGAGTGGAGTAGTGTAGAATGGAGTGGCATAGAGTGAAGTGGCGTATTATAGTTTCATACAGTCCCACTCACCTCTACATCGTTCCACTGGTTGCTATTCCCATCTACACCACTCCACTCTATATCATTCCACACAACCCCACTCCACTCTGTACCACTCCACTTTACAAAATTCCACTCTAAGCCACTCCACTCTATGCCACTCTTCAGTATGCCATTTCACTCTACACTTATGCCATTCCTCTCAGGGGCACTCTACTGTACGCCACTCCACTGTACGCCACTCCACTATATGCCACTCCATTCTATGCTATTTTACTCTATGCCACTCTACTCTACACCACTCTGTACCACTTCACTCTTCTCTGTTGCGCTCTATGCAACTTCACTGCATACTACTCCATTGTGCAGCACTCCACTATCCACCACTCCACTCTACGCTATTCCACTCTATGCCACTCCACTATATGCCACTCTACTCTACATCATGCCACTTTATGCCATTCCACTGTATGCCACTACACACTTCACCACTCTGGTCTACACTATTCCACTCTGCACCACTCAACTTGATGCCACTCCACTTTACGCCACTCCACTCTATGCCACTCCACTCTTTGCCATTCCACTCTATGCTGCCCCACTCTATGGCACTCAGTTCTACCACACTCCACTCTTTGCCTTTCCATTCTCTGCTTCTCTACTATATGCTATTCCACTCTTCGCCACACCACTTTATGCCACTCTAGTGCACATTCCTCCACTCTACACTACTCCGCTGTACACTATTCTACTCTATGCCACTCACACTACACCTATCCTTTTTATATCACTCTACTCTATGCCACACTATGTCACTCCACTCTGTGTTATTCCACTCTACAGTACTCCACCTAAGCCATGCCATTCTACAACCCTCCAATGTAACACACTGTACAAATCACCACTTTATGACACAACACTCTACTCTATTGTATGATACTCCAGTCTACTCCCCTCCACTCTAATCTACGACATGCATCTCCATCCTACGTTACTCCACTCAATGCCACTCCAGTCTATGCCTCTCCATTCTAAACCATTCCACTATACGCTATTCCACTCTAAGTCACTCCAGTCTATGCCACTCTATTCTATGCTATTTCACTCTATGCAACTTGACTTTCTGCCATCCGGCCACCCCACTCATTGCCATCCACACCATGCCACTCAACTCTATGTCACTCCACTTTGCAATCTTCCACTCTAAGTCACACAAATGAATGACTGTACACCACTCTAAGTCACTACATTCTCTGCCATTCCATGCTATGGCACCCTACTTCATGAAACTCTACTCCACTGCCCTCTACTCAATTGTACTCTACGCCACTCCACTCTCCAACCCTGCAATGCAACACACTGTCCAATATGCTACTCTATGACATGACACCCCACTCTACTGTACAACATGACTCTACACCATTTCTGTCTACCCCACTCTAGTGTACGCCATTCTGCTGCATGCCATACCACTATCTGTTATTCCATGGATCCCCTGTACAGAACACCACTCTGTCACTTCACATCACACTATTCCCTCCTATGGCACTCAACTCTACGCCACTCCACTCTAGGCCTCTCCACTCTAGTGTATGCCATTCTGCTACTTGTCATTCCACTCTCTGCTATACCAGGGATCCCCTATACAGAACACCACTCTATGTCACTTCACATCACACTATTCCCTCCTATGGCACTCAACTCTACGCCATTCCACCCTAGGCCTCTCCACTTTTGTTATTCCACTCTTTGGCACTCTTTTCTATGCCAATCCATTCCACAGCCTTCCACCTCGATGATACAACATTTCACTCTACTGTACGACACTCTACTCTATTCCACCCCACTCTACTCTTCAACACACCACTTCTCTCTTCACTACTCCACTCAACCAATCTCATGTCTAAGCAACTCCTCTCTATGCCACTCTACTGTACACCACTTTAATGTATACCTCTCCACTCTAAGCCACTCCCCTCTATGTTATTCCACTGTATGCCACTTTACTGTATGCCACTCATGATCTCTCCACTCTATGACACTCCACTCTATGTCACTCCGTTCTATGCCACTCAACTCTATGCCACTCCACTTTATGCTATTCCCCTGTATGCCACTCCACTGTATGCCACTCTGCACTGTATGCCACTGAGCTCTACTCTTTTCCATGATATGCCACTCCACTCTGTGTCACTCCACTCTACGTTATCACACTCTCTGCCATTCTACTCTATGCTATTCCACTGTACACCACTTCACTCTATGTCACTCCACTCTATGTGCTGCCTACTGTAACACACTCTACAACATGCCACTCTATGATATGACACTCTACTGTAAGACACTCCACTCCACTCAATCCCACACCACTCTATTGTGTAACATGCTACCCATCTCTATGCTGCTCAGTTTAACAGCACTCAAGTCTATTTCAATCTATTCTGTGCCATTTCAATCTATGTTGTTCCACTTTATGCACCCCACTCTATGCCAGCCCACTGTCAGCCACTCCATTCTTTGCTATTCCACACCAATCGAATTTACACCACTCTCATCTTTCACTCTATGCCACTCCACTGTACACAATTTCACTCTATGCCAGTATACTCTGCAATATTTCACTGTATGCCACTTAACTTTACTTCACTCCAATGTATGCCACTCCTCTACGCCACTCCATTCTAAGCAATCCTAGTGTACACCACTCAACTCTACTCCAGTCTACCCCACTGCATTCTACGCTATTCCATGTTATGCCACTTCACTCTATGCCACTCCACTCTATGTTATTCCACTCTACACCACTCTACTCTATGCTATTCCAGTCTACGCCACTCTACTCTATGCCACGCCATTTTATGAGCCCGCACTGTAACATTCTGGACAATATACCACTCTATGACATGACACTCCACTCAATCCCACTCCACTCTACTCTACAACATGCCACTCCCCTCTATGCTGCTCCACTCTACACAATTACACTCTACGCTATTCCACTATATGCCACTCTACTATGACCCACTCCACTCTTTGCCACTCCACTCTATACCAATTCACTCTGCACCCCTCCACACTACTCTACTGTGCTCTCTTGTGCTATTCAACTCTATGCCACTTCCCTCTATGCCATTCCATTGTATGAGCCTTTACTGTTACACACTGTACAACTCACCACCCTATGACACAGCATTCCCCTCTAGTGTATGATATTCCACTCGATCCCATTTCACTCTGCTATACGGCATGCCACTTCTCTCTATGCTTCACCACTCTATGACACTCAAGTCTAACCTACTCCATTCTATGCCATTCCACTGTACAGTATTCCACTCTACACCACTACATTCTATGCTATTTCATACTTTGCCACTCCACTATAGGTTGTTTCACTCTATGCCACTTGAGTGTACCCCATTCTACACCTCTCCACTCTATGCTACTCCACATGCCTCTCCAGCCTATGTCACTCTAATATAAGCTATTCTACTCTACACCACTCCACTCTAGTCCATTCTACACTGCTCCATTCTATGATCCTCCACCGTAAAACAATGAACAACATGCCATTATATGACACACCACTCCCCTGTACTGTACAACGCTCTACTCCACTCTATTCAACTACACTCTACTCTGACACACCACCCCTTCCTATTCTACTTCATTCATTGCCACTCACGTCTGTCATTCCACTCCATGCCATTCCACTTTATGCAATTCCACACTTCCACTCTCCACTCTATGCCGCTCCATTCTATGCTATTCTGCTCTACACTACTTCATTATACGCTACTCAACTCTATGCCAATCAACTCAGTGCCATTCCACTGTACGCTGTGCCACTCTATAGGACTCCACTCTTCACTACTCTCCTCCATGTTAATAATCTAGGCAACTCCACTCCATGCTTTTCGACTGTGTATGTGGATGTGCTCGTGCATTTGTGTGTGGTGGTGGGTGTGGATGTTTGTGACCTGGTGGGTGTTGTGTCTGCATGTGTTGTAGTGGGAGTGAATGTTTGTGTTGTGGTGGGTGTGGCAGTGGTGGGTATGGATGTTTGTGTTTTGGTGGGTGTTGTGTCTACAGGAGTGATTATGGTGGGTGTGTATGTTTGTGTCATGGTGGCTGTGGTGTCTGTGTGAATGTTTGTGGTGGTGGTGGTGGGATGTGTGGTGCCTGTATGTTTGTGTGCATGTCTGTGTTTCTTGCTGTGTTTTGTGTGAATGTGCTGCTTGTGTGTGTTTGAGTGGGAGCATGCAAATTTGTGAGTGTGCTTTGGATAGGGCTGGGAAGAGGGATGTGGGATGGACAAGAGGTGGGATTTGGGACAGGAGGTTGGGATGGGTGGGAGGCTGTGGTCAGTGAGGAGTTGCATGCAACAAAGATGTCACCATCCCTTTAGGAGTGCAGCTACAGCCAACTCTGGGTGGGGGCAGAGGGAGGGTGGAGATGGAAACATGTGTGGTGGACAACGATGCAGGTGGAATTGTCCCACTAGGGTCCGCTACCACTACGGACTGGCCTTCTATGGAGGCCTCTAAAGATGTTGTTGAGTCACTGGTGGCTTCTGTGCCAGTCCCCTCAACCTTTGTGGCACTGAGTCCCTCGATGTAGGTGGTGTCTGCACTGGTACCAGAATTCCAAGCTTCTTCCCTGCCGAAGTGGTCACTGTCACCTTCTCCTTTCCCAGATGATGCTGAAAACGCAGATACAACAGTTTAAGTCTGTCTGTGTAAATAGGATGGAACATGAACTTTGCTCACAAAACATTTGCCAGTCTACATATTAAACCAGCTACAAGTCTTTCAAACTTGACTTCTTTTTCATCAGATTCTCATGCATATAGGGAAGAATTCCACAAACCATTTGCTCCCAGTCTACAAATCCCCTGTGTTAGCTCCCATATTATGTATGCCTTTTGTCTCTCATCCACCTTTACTCCTCTGCATGACAAATGGCTTCAACAGCATGAGTAAATACATAGGCCTGGATACATTCCTAACCCACTTCAGTAAAGAGCAAAAACAAATCCACATATCCAAAAGAGTCATGCTTTCGGCCTGATGTTGACTTATCCAGATGCCATACTCCAACATCTCTGTGATGTAATCTTCCATCTGCAAAATGTCCTTTTAAGCACTACTTTTCTTACCCTCACTGATTTCTCATCTGGACATAGCTAAGGGCACTTAAATACCATTTGGGTTCATATAACTCCTTCACCAATGTGGACACTTTCCTGTTTCAATCAATACAGTTTGGCATAAGAATTCATGTTGGTTGACACAGACTGGCTTCTATGTACATTTGTGATGGACTTAGGCTTCGTGACAATCTACTACTGGCTACATGAAACAACTAGAATCATGCTGTTGAAACATTTTATAACATATTTCAAAGAAGGAATGATGACATTGTACACATGCTTACAGTACTTTTTGGAGCAGATGCTCATGATCATATTGTCATTGTACCAACTTACCAATGTAAAGTCTGTAATATCAACTGTATCATAAGTGCATACTATCCCATGTCAGGAATAACAGAGCCTACATTACCTACTCAAATTTGAGATGAAGCATCACACGTGACCCAATCCTCAAATGGGGCACGTTTGATAAAATGTCCCTCATAAGATGGAGAAAATTCAGGTATCCCTTTTTCGCATGCAGACGTGTGTCTGCTCAAAACAGTATTTGGCCTGTGATGAGGAAGCTAGTGAAAACCGTTAGCACAAAAAATACCCCAAACACAGCATCAGAAACCTTCTGAAAATCGTACACCTCCAGAATCCTCATCTTCATTGGATGTGTGTCAACCATCATTTTGATGGCAAACAACATTGCTGTAAATTAAAAAGGTTAAACAACAAGAATCGCTGCATACAATAACTTACCCCCTTGATGCTGCTGTTGGAGCCCACAACTGCCCATCAAGATCTGGGTAGGCCAGAGCAAGTATGTGGCATATTACGGGAGTCAGTGTGGTGCCTCGTTGACAGGCCTGGCCGAACTTGACTTGGATTGAATTTCTGGTCCAGCACCAGAGCTCCTCTCATCTCTTTTGATGGATCTGAATGAATGAGGGGAAAAACAACAACAAAAGAGATTTTGAGTGATTTTGTTTGTCTGTAGTGGTGTGACACAATTTTGTTGCATCTCTCACATGCATTAACAAAAAGGTTGATCTGTTGAATACCTCAAAGTGCCAGATACTATGGTTTGTACCACATACAGTGACTAAGGGCAATATGGAAGGGCTGTCATGTGTCAGTGAGAGCATGGCGTTAGGTAAATTTTGAACGCGAGTGTAGTAATGGGACATACTTGTATGGATGATTGAGAGCCTCTGTCATTTAGACTTGTAGCAAAGGAAATACCTTTCCCCATATGTGGTACCATGACATGTTTGAAACATACAATTACTCTTATTTCTAATTATGGGATATACTTTACTTGACAGAATAGCATCAGACAACTTCACAACTTTGAAGATTCTTTTTGCACTTTACATTTCACTCATTTCAACGTGGGATGTATGTTTTCACTCATTCTAGTGGTACAGTGTCTAAGGGTGCCTGGAAGTGAGGGGTCTGCAGTTTGTCAAATTAAATATGGAATGGTGAGTGATATGAACTGAAAATTGAGTTTATTCTTTCAGATGATGTTATGTTTCAATGTACCTACATTGCTAACGTTGTCAAACAACATTTTGTACCCAGCTAAATCATTCAATTGGCTACACTCCAATAACAACACTTCACTCAGGAACAAAAGGGAACAAATGAGCCTGTGTACAAAGGATGAACAAGTTAATTTGTCAAACATTTTTCACTCAAGCAGGCACCTGGTTCTCTGGGTTCCCAAACAGCTAGCTGTACAAGAACAGGACCTTCCCGGTGAGGATCTCCAACTCCTCAAGGGAGAAGGCACCTGCTTTGTCTGGCATCCTGGCAGCCAGAGATCAGTAAAAGCAGTAAAAGTCGAGGAGGTGTTATTGTCTGCAGTGTTAGGAGGCAAATTAGCTTTTTTCCATAATCCGAATACAAGTACACAGTATTTGCGCTCTGCGGCGGAGACAGACACAGCCAGTGGCTTTTGAGCGTAGCCGTCACACATTAGCTTATGACAGTGTCCCTCATGGAGCGTTCCACCTACTACATGGTCACTTTCCCTGATGGCCATCGGATAGCCAATGCCCTGATGACAAGGTCAGGCACCATCCATTTTAGGACGTGTAGCTGGGTATTTTTAAACTGTTTATGCATCACCAGCACTCAAAATGGTAGTTAATTTGAATACAAATCTCAGATACCTACAATACAGTTTCTGGCAAAATATAACACATAAAAAGTGACGAATTAATGTTTTTTACATTGATAGTGCTGGGGTGTTATGTTATACTTCCATTGACACTATTTGTAAAAAAAAAAAAGAATAAAAAAAGTAATGTGCAAATAATACATTTCAAGTGTATTAATCACTCATTATTTATTAAAAATGTCAGATATGTTAAAACATTTTTATTTGAGGTAGCAAAGATGTTTAAAAGTTATGGGAACATATAAGACACAATAAGATCACTAATCTAACAAAGACATGAGATGTGTGTTGATCGCGAAAGTCTTGTGGGAAAAATGTAATTGATAGTTTGTATTCCCTACATGCAGACATATGAACCCAGGGATTGGTAGAAGAAGGCGTCCTCAAGTCTTCAGACCATTTGCAGGCCTTGACACCATGGGCGAAAGGGACATAAATAAAAATTTCTGATTAAATAGGCAAATTATACTGGATTTGTGTCAGCAGATGCAGCCTGATCACCTGCCTCACAATAGGGATACAACAGCAATTATACCGATAGTGAAACTCATGGCAGTACTTAATTTTGTGGCCAATGACTCTTTTCAATACACTGAGGCAGTATCTGGAGGCATGTCACGCCCAACTTTAAGTCGTGTGCTACAAAAAGTCCTTGCTTCAATAATGAGACACAACAACAGCTTCATCCAGTTTCCAAGAGCTCAGTATTTGGCCAACGTGAAGGGAGAATTTTATGATTTGGGTGCCCTACCACATGTGGTTGGAGCAATTTATGACACACATATTGCTTTGGTTCTAGCACATGCCAGTGGACAGGTCTACCACAATCTGGGAAAATTTCATCTCATCAATGTGTTAGGTTGTCTGCTTACCGGATTTATACATCTCAAGTGTGTGTGCCCGCTTTCCTTTGTCAAAACATTATTCCTTTGTGCCACGAAACACCACCATACCCCTGTAAATGTCACAGCTTGGACCTGTGAGGGCCTAGTTTGTTGTTAAGTACAATATGACTTGTGGATCTTTTGCTTTAATCATAGTTAAGGAATGTACAATGGCTTGATATGATTTCAATCTATCAATTTATTGCTTTCTTGTATGAGACTCACTGTATCCTAACCAACCATGGTTGTTGGCACCACTGAGGACTCCAACAATTCCAGGGGAAATCCTCTTCAATGAGGCCCATGGAAGAACACAGAGGCTAGTGGAGTGGGCTGTTGGGCTCCTGAAGGCCAGATTGAGGGTCTGGGCAAGATTGGTAGAGCCCTCCTCTACTCACCCAATAAGATGTGGCAAATCACAGTTGCCTTTTGCATGCTGCACAACATTTCCCTGCGGTGGAACATTCCAATCATCGCAGTGGATGGAGACTGTGAAGAGACACCGGGTGAGAATGTCTAAATGCCCAATGAGGATGACATTGGTGAAGAGGAAGGAACTGACCTAGGTCAAGAAGTCATTGACAACTTCTTCACCTGAGTGTAAGCTTACTCTTACATATTGTGACATCCAATGTCAGAACAAATTGTGACAAACTGAACATATCAGTCTGCAATGGTAATTTGGTAGGAATGGTCAGTTCAGGAAAGTCCAAGGCAAAGATGCTTGTGGATCAGAGTTTCCCTGCATTGACTACTGTGTTTATTGGCAAAGATTAACTTTGCTTGTGCTAAGTATATTTGTCCTCCTAACTTATTATTTGAGCCAAATCAAATTAAATATGTGAAATCATACATTTTCCCTTTTTATTCTGTTTTAGGGCACTTCACTATGCCATCTTCATTTGGACACTTCAAAGTTGTCACATTTGCAGTGATATGTTGCTGTTGGACAGTACAAATCAAACATGGGTTGATACTGGGACAGACACCCACTTTGGGTGGACAGATTTTGTACAGACACAACTTGCACTGTGATTGAATGGAAGTTCTTAAGATTGTATCAGACCTGGTTTCTGGTGGATGTTGCCACCAAGGCATTATCTGCTGCTTAACTAGCTCTAACCACATGCTTATGTCAACCCATAGCATGCTGGTCTCCCTTCGCAATGGCTAAATCCTCAATTTCTGCTGAGTGTAAGAAGCTCTCGATGTGTCTCCTCATAGTTGAAAGCACTTTTTAGCACACCACTGAATGGTGGTTGTGACATTGAACCAGATACTGCCACAGTGTTCTGAAACGGTCATGTGGCCTCAAATTTTGTTACTGCCTTGATGTAGGCCATTGGTGTTATTGATGTAAGATTCCTATGGTGAGGGAAGGATGTCTAGCTTCAGCTGAGGTCATGAATGAGTAATAGTTTGCCTATTTAATTTGATTTCATGAAATGTTCCTTTTCTTCCATGGTGTCAAGGTTCTGGATTGTCAACTTCTAAGGTGCAGAGAATGTTTGGCTTCTGCATGGTTTCTGAAAAGCATATTTGATTGTGTCACAGACTTGTTACCTACAAATGTATGACACCAATACATTCAGATTTCATTGTTTCTTTTCCACCTTTTTTTTAACATGGGAAGCACATTACCAAGTCGGTAGCTCTTATTTGTTTTAGTATCATATTGTTTGACAGATTTAAGAAATGATGGTGTACTGGAGACATAGAAAAGGAATTACCACTCTAAATACAACACCAGTCTTTGACTTTGTTTTATGTGCATTTATTTTGAACAAAAAGATGAGTTCAATGGCTTTGAAACCAGAATGAAAAAGAACAAGAATACAAAAACTAAAGTCCATCATGGTGGATGAAACTATATTTGTTGAGCATAAATTGTTTGGAGTCCAATGTACAAAATAATCCCTCCTCAAAAAAGGTAAAAGTGTTGATGAAATAGTACACAGAGTGAACGGAAGCCACACTCAGTAAGCAATTAGTCTTGGCGTCTCTTGGAGGTGAAGGTGGAGGTCTTGCAATCTTCTGCTGGTGGTCCGGATGAATGTCCCTTCCTGGGGGAGAGGAGGCACAGGTGCATGATCTGGGGTGGGTGGATCAATTGTGGCAGGGCCTCCCTGACAGTGGCTTTGGAAGGTGTATTTTGTCCTGATGTTGAAGGACCACAGACAGGTGTAGATGATACAGGAAAAGCCCTGCACATCAGATGATAAATATCAAGCATCACCCCAGATAAGGATCAAAAGTTGGAGTTGTGATTCTGAAGCTCAAGAATGTGCTCACTCTGTACCTGTTTCAGGTCCTGGACCTCTGTTAGGACCTAGCCCATCACTTGTTGGGACTGTTGTTTTGCCCACAAGACTCAGCAATGATGGTCTGGGTGACAATGATGCCAGTGGCCTCACTTTCATGACCAACTGATTACCCCCACTACTCTGTGTACTTGAGGCAGAGTTTACCATCCGGTGGGTCTTAGCACAACTGGAGGTGGTTGCTCAGCAGTAGCCAGTACTGGTGGAGGGCAAGATGGGAGTTTTGTTCCTCTGGAAAGAGGAAGTAGAGGAATCCATAGGCTGAGTTGTTGCAGCAGCTGGGGTGGGAAGTGTAGTTGTGAGCCAAGTGGAACTCACTGGGGCTGTCTACCCAGACAGACAAGATAGACCAGGCATCCCCTCATCATACGGACTTGCAGGAATGGTGTCCTCACTGAAGGCTTGACCCTGGTGTGGAGGGGAGTTGACTTCAGTTGCAGACAATAGTGCACTGGCCCTTGGTGTTGGTCCTAACATGAATAAAAAAAATAAAAAAATTAAAGGTCTGTACTGTACATAAAATCTGTCTTCAGCTACAGAGGACGCAACCTAAAAAAAAAGAAAAAAATATGATCAATTGGATGTTTAGGACTTTGTGTGATGTTTCACTTTTTACTCATGCAAGTTAATGTACACAGAGGCACACTTCAGTACCAATGATGGAGCGATGTCCTGAAATGTAAAATGTAATTTAGTAAGTGTACAGTATATGTACCAGACATGCAACTCAGCACAGTAGAGACAAGATTTGAGAGCTGAGCCATGTCAAGGACTAGCACCCTCAAAAACAAATCATGCTACTACATATTGAATTAAATGCCGTTTGTCATAATACAAGCACTGCAAAGTAAATTGTGTATCAATACTACTTTTAACCAGCATGCCACAGAACATGATTGCAAACCTTTGAATATACAAACTATGATTTATGCAAGCAAGTCGATCAATTCAATTGAGTAACAGGAAAGTGACAACATACTGGATCAACCCAGCATATGACATTTGATACATACCATGAAATGGTGAATGGCAACTATGTAAAGCTTTGACATTTGGGCATATGTGGAGAAAAGGGAGGTTGGGCCACATCACACATCAAATTGCACTATTATTTTGCAGAGACAAAAGAAGGCATCATTGTAGTCATTTGTAAACACTATTGATTAAACACTATTGCTAATACTTGTGAGAAAGTGAGTAACACATACCTATAATAATAAATACAGTGAAATTAAACAGTTACAATATATACACACACACATATGTATATCACATGAATAGGTTAAGATACCACTTACAGGCACTATGGCCCTCATTACAACCCTGGCGGGCTGTTTTGGAGTTTGTACCGCCAACAGGCTGGTGGTACAAACTTGGGCATTACGACCACGGCAGAAGTGCTGCGGTCGCACTGCCGGGACCGCGGTTTCCCGCCACTTTTGTCCCGGCGGTTGTAATCCCCCAAGGCAGCGCTGCTTGCAGCGTTGCCAAGGGGATTACAAGTCCACCTCCTGCCAGCCTTTTCATGGCGGTATGAACCGCCATGAAAAGGCTGGCGGAAAGGGGAGTCGCGGGGCAGATAGTGCGACGGAGTACACTCCGTCAATGTGGACAGCGGATGATCAGCCATCAATCTAAATATAGCAGTTGGAACACCGTCTGCTTCATGGGGTACTTGGGACTGCCGCAGCAGTGGACTGGTGGTAATACCTTCAAGATCTAAATCAGGCCCTATGTGTTGTATTATCCCTGTCTCCTTTGTTTCACCCTCTGCACAGTGCCTTGAAGCTGCTGACCCACATGGGAACTGCTACCTTGTGACGACCAACCCAGAGGGTTGCTTCCAAGCTTCATAATGGCAACCCCCCTTGACCCATAACCTTGTTAGCTGGACCATTACGGGCCTGAATAGCGAGCCTAAGTTCTACAAAATTCATTTGTACATGAAAAAATGGGGAGCCCATATTGCCTTTTTGCAGGAGACCCACCTTACTTGCCATGAGAGAGACACACTATGCAAAAGATGTTGGGGACGGGTATATGCCACAACTTTGCCAGCGGGGTCCTGGTGTGGATCTGCCCCAGAGTACCCTTCCAGAAGCTGAATGACCCTAGTGGGAGAAATGTCCTGATGTCGGGACCAACTCAGGGTGTTTATTTACTGATTTATCCTGCACAATGGCCTCATACCTGACGGAGACCATCCTACTTAGAGGGGAATACAATAGTGTCATAGACCCGATAATCCACCGCTCCCATCCACCATTGAGTGATCCTTTGGCAGTGAGACTAGCACAGACATTTCTGGGCTGGCAGTGGATGTGGGGCTTGATAGATTGCTGGAAGCGACTGCACCCCGAGAACAGGGACTATTCGTTCTATTCAGGGATGCACAACCTGCATGTAGATTGGACTCCTTCCTTTGCTCCCCAGGAGTACATCGGACTTGTCGACACACGTACCTCTGCCGCATGGTCTCGGACCATAACCTGATATTGCTTTCACTGGACTGGCACAGTGAATGCCCCTGCATCTCTGACTGGCATCAGCAGAGTGAAACCCTAGAGGACTCCTTGTTTCGACAATTCAGAAAGGAGGCCATTAGATATTACTTTACGGATAATGCACATGCAACAACATCTCCTCTGATAGAGTGGGATGCATTTAAATCAGTGATAAGGGATAGGTGCCTTGCTAAGATGGTGGGTGTTTGGCGTACTCTGGTGAACGAAATGGAAAAACAGAAGATAACTCTCAGAGACTTGGAGGGCACACACCTTGGGTATCCAAGACTAAAACTAAGTCCTGGAGGCAAAAGCACTACTGGTGGCAGGGATGGAGAAGCTCTGGTGCTTTGACCACTGCAAGTAGATGATCCGAGCTCACTCGGAACGTGACAAGGCAGGACCACTGCCCACATAGCTCGCTAATCCCACATTCAGGATCTCCCTAACACTGGAGGTGGACTCTACCGATTGCGAGAGCCGCTATGGACAGAACAACATTAACCCAAGGTTTGAGGAATATTATAACATGCTCTATGTCTCACCTTGAAACATCACAGGGCCTTGGCTGACTTCCTGAGACCAGCAGAATTATCACGCCTGGGTGAGGAGGAGATTGAGGATCTGGGAGGTCCCATTACTATACAAGAAGTACATGCTGCAATTAAGGCCATGGCTTATGGCAAGGTCCCTGGAACAGATGGCTTGCTGGTGGAGTTTTATGCCACTTGCATGAAGAACTAAGCACCAAAACTGGTTGATCTCTACCCAGCTGTCTGAGAGGTAGGTAGTTTACTGATTACCATCAGCAAAGTTTTAGTAAATCCCCCTTTTGAAACCCTGTCGGCCCCGTGATATTAGAACATATCGAGCACTATCGATGCTCAACATGAATTATAAGATCCTAAATCGGATACTGGCCACCCGCCTCTTACCACACATGCCCACACTCACACACATCGACCAGAATGGGTTTATTCTGGGATGAAATACGGCAATCAAACAGCGCAGGCTCCTCTTGAATATGGAAGCTGCATCTCCGGAGGCGAACCGAGCATAGTAGTCTCCATTGACATTGAAAAGGCCTTTGATAGCCTCAGATGGGACTACTTATTCCAGGCGATGGATTAGATGGGGCTGGGACTGAGCTTTCTCCAGTGGACAAAACTCCTCTACACAGGGCTCACTGTACAAGTTAAAACCAGCAGAGTAACATCTAACTTCTACATAGTGGGACAGGGAATGAGGCAGAGCTGCCCTCTCTCTCCCTACTGTTTGCCATTGCAGTTGAACCACCTGCCAGCAAAGCATGCTCAGAGACATTTAATCAGGGAATTAGCAATATTGCTAATGGAGCAATTTGGCAGCAACTCCGCCTCTGCATTTACTGGCAGAAATTGCATACTTTCCCCCTGTGTCACCACATGCCCTAACCTCAGGACCTGCGAGGGCTTTAATGGGAAGAGTCCTGCCTGAAATACTCAAGAGTCATAATCTACTATGAACTCTGGTACATCTAAGACAGCAACATTAGAGCAGGCATTAGGTTGTTCAGTGCCAATGTGGATTTTTGGAAAACCCTCCCTCTATCTGTAGCAAGGAGGATTGCGCTTGCGAAAATGGTGGCCAAGTTGTGCCAGCCCACATCTGAAGGGGGAGTGGTGGCACTGGAACTTGAAGCCTATTACCTAGCTGCCCAACTCCAGTGGTTTAACCAGTCGCTCTACTCATGATTACACCCAGGAGGAGATCCCCTGGTGAGAGTCCCGCTCTCCTCAGACTGATTCAGATCCTCTCGATTCCCAGACACCCCATAACAGCTGGACCCAAAGCATAGCAGTTCGTGCTGCAGTGCTGGCAGCAAAGCCTGCAACGGACCTGAGACTGTCTGTGTTACTCCCTGGACATTCTTTTACAGGTCTTAGAGGCGCTGCAGGGCCTGATGGAGTAGTCAGCATTTGGTATAACCCGAATTGGATAATGTTATAGAGACAGGGAGCTGCTGTTGTTTGATGACCTTTGGAAAGTGTTTGAGCTACCACGGGGACAGTTCTTACTACAACGGCCGGTGATGGTGACGCTGCAGAACCACTGGAAAACAGGAAAAGCAGAGCCCCCAGTCAATCAATGTGGTAGAGTCCTCTACACAACAAATGGAAGGATCCGAGCAATCACTATCCTATATCAAGCACTATGGGTAAATATCATTACCCAATTAGTAGAGTTGCACCACAAATGGGAATAGGACACTGCCCTTCCAATTACAGACACTGACTAAACTACAATGCTAGCTCACACAAATAAAGTTTCACGTATCGCCAGATTTAGGTTAATCAACTTTTATTATTTGCATAGGGCATACCTCAGCCCGGGTAAAATCATGAGGACATTTGGAGCCCCTGCGGCAGCTTGCACTAGATGCAGAAAACATGAAGCTAAAATGATCCACATGGTGGGGGCCTGGCCAGCTGTACTTGAATTCTCGGAGGGAGTAATAGAATGTATTAATGAGATTACCGAGAGAGCAATCCCCTGCAGCTCCCTGGCATGCCTACTGAGGGGATTTCCACAACCAGCCAAATACAAAGTGACTGCTAAATGTGTGGATCTAGCCCTGATTCCTGTGAAGCAGGTGATCACAAAGCAATTGAAAACTCAAAAGCCAGCAGGTGAATGGGTGGTGAGAAGCCCTAATTTTGAGAGCGGGATATGAAAGCACATTTTTGTTTCAGGAAGTAAGGAGGGGTTGCAGCTAAATAGACAAGTCCAGGGCTTTAAGAAAGTTTAGCAAAATGTCTGAAATAACCTGATGCAGATTCCCCTGGCAGTTCCTCGATGTCTACACATGACTCAGGGGAAGCCTAACTCTAGATGGGTACAAATACGGAACACAATGGGTTGAATGCACCTATGGTATAGTGTGGTTGGTGACTCTCCACTGTGCAAAAATGATAAACTGTAATGTAACATTGGATTTGATATGAGGCAGTGAATGGGAGGGAGGGGTGATGAGGGTGGAATAGTTTATCAAGTGTATTAGAAGCAGGTTGATTTCCATTTAACAACTTGTATGAACCCTTGTTTCTAAAATCAAATGACTACGAAGAAGTTGACAGGGATGTACAACAAACACAATATTTTTGTGTTTTCTGTGGTTTTCAACCTGTAATGTAAAAGTCTACCTTAGTGAAAAAGCAGCAAAATTTTGATTTAAGAAAACATCCTTTGTCTTCCGGCAAGAAGAGCCCATGGAGAAGGTGCTGGCCGCAACAAAATATTGCACAGATTATCAAACACATGTGCAGGCAACAGAAGGGGTGAAGGCAAAGAAAGATAGGGTGAGGTTAATGGTTGCACAGGAACAGTATTACCAAGAACAACGGTCATCAAGGTAGAGGAAGGAGAAGGAACAGGGACAGGGGCAGAAGTAGAGATAAACCAGGGAAAGACAGGGCAACATCACAGCCCCAACCAGGGACCAATTGTTTCCACTGTAACCAGCCCAGCCATTGACAGGACAGCTGCCTCCTACAGAATGCTTCAAGGTTTGGAGGTAGAAGGCCAGTTACCTAGAATATTAGGAATGTGTAGGCAGTCCCATACCCCCAAATATCTTTGGCACACCATCTACAAAACCACCTCAAATTACGCACAGGACAGGTTCACAGCAGCACCCAAATGCAGCTGTCCCTCCTGTCCCAGCCTCCCCTACTGGTAATAGCACACAGTGGATATCAGACATGGAGATGACAGATGGGTACTACCCACTGTATCCCCCAATCCACAAAACATTTGAAGGCTGCCCAAAAGGAGGACGCTGCCTGATGGCTCCGGTGATAGAGATCCATCAAACAGGTCCATATTTTATGGGAATAGTAATGGACATGATTATTCCATTCCTGGTTGACACTGGAGCCACTAGATCTATGCTGAGGCCATTGCAGGTGCCTGATGTGCCCCTTTCAGGAATACAAATAACGGCAGTCGGTCTGACTGGGAAACTGATTAATGAGTATCTGACAAAACAGATGAAGCTTGTCATAGGTCCCATTGTTGTACACCATCAGTTCATCTTTAGCAGATCTTGCCCCGTAAATTTGTTGGGGACGAATTTTCTCTGTAAATTGTAGTGCAGCATCCGTTGCACCACTGATGGTATCTTTTTGGAGAGCAGGGACAATGACCTACTGCTTCAAGCCTTTATGATGTGCTGAACCTGTAATTCCACCAGAACTGAAGGATACAGTCCTACACCATATCTGGGCATACCACCAGAATAATGAGGGACAGGTTTTTGACTACCCAGCAGTACATATAAGGTTCTGACAGGACCGCCTTTACCATGCATTCCCCAAAATTAAGTTTCCAAGGAAGGGGAAGAGGGAATTGCACCAATAATTTACGATCTTTTACATCAAGGCATAATAAGGGGAATTGAATACAGGCCCTGTAACACCCTCATGCTTCTCATGAAATAGTGGCTTCAAGGGGCCCAGAAGGGTCTCCTATATACAGATTCACTCAGGACCTCCATGAATTGAATAAAATAGTGATCCTTTCATTTCCTGTGGTGCCCAGCCCAGCAACAATACTATCTAATATCCTTCCAATGGTCAAATACTTCACAGATCATACCTTCATACTTCATACCTCAGCTCTGTAATCTATACCATTCCTCTGCATCCTGATAACCAGTACCTGTTTTCCTTTATAATTAGGCAAAATAAGTATACCTGGTTTTTCTTGCGCAAGGGTATACAGAATCAACTCCCGCCTTCACCCAGGCGCTAAAGAACCTGGACTGCTTTACATGCCTGGGAGGTTCCACTCTCATCCAGTACGTTGATGACCTACTGATAGCTTCACCATCACAGGCACCATGCACTACTGACACTATAGCCCTCCTATGTCATCTGGCCTTGAAGGGTTATAAGTTATCCCCCAAGAAATTGCAGTTTTGTTTGACCATCAAGTACTTGGGTCACTAACTATCAGAGGGGACATGGAAATTGCTGCCTAAAAGGATATTGACAATTACACACTTTCCTAGACCCCGTACATAGAAGAAGGTGAGGGCCTTTTAGGTATGGCAGGTTACTGCCATCACTGGATACCGAATTTTGCTTTGATTCCTCACCCTCTCCAAGCTCTAACACACAAAATCATGTCTAACCCAGTGCCATGGTACCATGAATGCCAAATTGCTTTCCTGACTTTGAAGGATGACCTATGCATTACCCGCCCCTGGGCCTTCCAGATCACAACAGAGATTTCCATCTGTTCTGTCATGAAAAAGGGGGCTGTTCCCTGGCAGTGCTCACACAAAACCATGGATCATTCCATCACATGGTAGCTTACTACTCTGCCACACTAGACCTTGTAGCTGCAGCCCTGCTTCCCTGCTTGTGGGTGGTGGCTTCAGCTGCTTTAACGGTGGAACAATGTGAAAACCTTGTTTTTACATATACCACATGCTGTTGCCACACTGTTGACCGCTACAAAGTTGCAGCACCTTACCAATGCATACCTCACCAGGTATGGAGGTATGTTGGCACCATACAATATAATTAAGAGGAGCACCACTTTAAATCCCACTTGACAACTGATTATGATGAGCATGAGCTAACTGCTGATGATGCTTTCCATGATTGTATGCTTGCTGTTGACAGGCACATCAAGGTGTGACTGGACTAGCCAGACACTCCTCTTTTTGATACATATTGAGACCTCTTTTTGGATGGTCCTTGTCTGAAGGATGGTAATGGAGTTCTGCAGGCATCCTATGCCGTTGACACCACCATCAACTTGGTGGAAGAAGCCTGGTTGCCTGTAGTAAGAAGCTTCCAGGCACCGAGCTAGTAGCTTTGATCACAGCTTGCTGTTTGTCTGAAGGGAAGAAGGTGGACATATATACAGACAGCTTTGCTCTTGGAGTTACCCATGATTTTGGCCAGCTCTTGGCAATGCAGGGTTGCTCACTTCCACAGGCCACTAGGTTCAACATGCACAACTGACTGGCCACCTCTTGCAGGCCTTGCTATTAACATCTAAGGAAGCTATTGTAAAGTGTGCAGCACACACCTCTTCTAAGGACTATGGGAGTCATTACAACCCTGGCGGACGGTGTTAAAGCGGCGGTAATACCGCAAACAGGCCGGCGGACAAAAAAAGGGAATTATGACCATTGATGTATCCTGGGGAGTGCAAAGTCACAGTCTCACAAGTCTATACAGTGGGTGGGTTGCCCACTGTTACATCCTGGGGAGTGCAAAGCCACAGTCTCTCAAGTCTCTACAGTGGGTGGGTTGCCCACTGTTACATCCTGGGGAGTGCAAAGCCACAGTCTCTCAAGTCTCTACAGTGGGTGGGTTGCCCACTGCTACATCCTGGGGAGTGCAAAGACACAGGGGGTCATTCCGACCGTGGCGGTCGGCGGTGAAGCTGCGGGAAGGCCGCCAACAGGCTGGCGGTCTTTTTTCTTGAATTCTGACCATGGTGGTTACCACCATGGCCAGCCGCCGCTTCACCGTTCCGACCGCCACGGCGGTAACGACCGCCGGGCTGGAGACCTGGGTCTCCAGCCCGGCGGGCGTCACATACCGCCAGCGGTATTCCAACCCGCCTGACCCCAGCCTACCGCCATGGATTTCATGCGGTTTGGGACCGCCATGAAATCCATGGCGGTAGGCACTATCAGTGCCAGGGAATCCCTTCCCTGGCACTGATAGGGGTCTTCCCCACCCCCAACCCCCACCCCGACTCCCTCCCCTACCCCCCCACCACCCCTGCCACCCCCAAAAGGGTGCAGGACCCCCGTCCCCGACCCCGATCCCCAACATATACACACACATACATGCACGCATTCATGCACATACCCCCCCGCATTCATGCACATAAACACCCCCCGCATTCATGCACGCATTCACACGCCCCCTCAACATAGACACACGCACACCCCCATGCACGCACACAACACCCCCCTTCCCTAATGGACGATCACCTTACCTGTTCCTGCTGATCCTCCGGTAGGGAACAGGACCCATGGGGGCAGCTCCACCGACGCCGCCACGCCAACAGAACACCACCACAGCCAATCACAGATCGTGATTCTCTGGGCGGTGTTCTGTTGGCGTGGCGGTGGAGGTGGAGCTACCTCCACTTCCCCGCCTGCCGCCAGTATGGCTGTTGGCGGCGCTTCGTCCGGAAACGGGCGGAGCGCTGCCAAAAGTCAGAATGGCCCGTGCGGAAGACCGCCAGCACTGGCGGTCTTCCGTACGGCGGTCCCTCGGCGGTCTTGAGAAAAGACCGCCGAGGTCGCAATGACCACCACAGTCTCTCAAGTCTCTACAGTGGGTGGGTTGCCCACTGTTACATCCTGGAGAGTGCAAAGACACAGGGGGTCATTCTAACCCTGGCGGTCGGTGATAAAGCGGCGGCCAACCCGCCAACAGGCCGGCGGTCAAAAAAAGGCAATTCTGACCCTGGCGGGAACCTCCAACACAGCCCGCCGCATTAACACTCCGACCGCCACGGCGGAACAAACAAACAGCGCGGCGGTCACCGCCAACAGCCAGGCGGCAGACAATGTACCGCCCACCCTATCATGACCCACCAATCCGCCACCTTTTCCGGGGCGGGAGCACCGCCGATAAAAACACGGCAGAAACAGACATTCCCAATGGAAAACGCTCACCTCGAGACACTCCACGCGGAATCCGGACAGCATGGAACCCGAATTGAACATCATACCTGCTCTCGTCTACCTGCTCATCTACCACGAGTACGAACTCCGGCGCAGACGTCAACGGTGAGTACTGCACCTACGACACACGGGAGGGGGGAGGAAGAAAGGTTACGGGCATATACATATGCGACCCCCCCAATATGTACACACCAATGCAGAGCAGGAAGTCACAGTGACACCACACAAACACCCTTAAAAAATACAATGACACAACCAAATTTTGAATACATTTTCATGTTCAAAAAAAGCACCTGGAAATAATTGAGCAACCGTGAAAAATATTTACAAAAACCAAAAATATATACACATCAGTGTATTCCTGAAGTAACAAGTCCTGCACATCCTACGAATCTAACATGTCCGTGGGCCAAGGTTCTGCGAAACAAAGGCAAAGCCCACACACGAGACCTGAGTCCTTTGGAGCGAACACTGCAGGGGCATCCGATGTCAAAACTACAGGCACCTCAGGGGGAAGGGAAGGGGTGGCCACCACAGCCACATGAGTCCACGACGCCAGATCCACGAGGAGCCACCATGCCCACTGTACCATCCTGGGGAGTGCAAAGCCACAGTCTCTCAAGTCTCTGCAGTGGGTGGGTTGCCCACTGTACCATCCTGGGGAGTGCAAAGCCACAGTCTCTCAAGTCTCTGCAGTGGGTGGGTTGCCCACTGGACCATCCTGGGGAGTGCAAAGCCACAGTCTCTCAATGTCTCTACAGTGGGTGGGTTGCCCACTGTACCATCCTGGGGAGTGCAGAGCCACAGTCTCTCAGGTGGATTACAGAGTCCACTGGTCAAGGAGGAGGCATGGTGGGCACAGTGAACCATAAACAGTGCCTGAGACGGCGGGACCCAGCGCAGCGGTGCATGACATGGCGATGTCCAGCGGAGCGGTGCTTGAGACGGCGGGGCCCAGCGGAGCGGTGCTTGAGACGGCGGGGCCCAGCGGAGCGGTGCTTGACAGGAAGGGCCCAGCGGAGCGGTGCTTGAGACGGCGGGGCCCAGCGGAGCGGTGCTTGACAGGAAGGGCCCAGCGGAGCGGTGCTTGAGACGGCGGGGCCCAGCGGAGCGGTGCTTGACAGGAAGGGCCCAGCGGAGCGGTGCTTGAGACGGCGGGGCCCTCTTCAGCGGTACCTGTCTTCACGGCGGGGCCCTCTTCAGCGGTGCTCTTCTGCACGGCGGGGCCCTCTTCAGCGGTGCTCTTCTGCACGGCGGGGCCCTCTTCAGCGGTGCTCTTCTGCACGGCGGGCCCTCTTCAGCGGTACCTGTCTTCACGGCGGGGCCCTCTTCAGCAGTACCTGTCTTCACGGCGGGGCCCTCTTCAGCGGTACCTGTCTTCACGGCGGGGCCCTCTTCAGCGGTGCTCTTCTGCACGGCGGGGCCCTCTTCAGCAGTGCTCTTCTGCACGGCGGGGCCCTCTTCAGCAGTACCTGTCTTCACGGCGGGGCCCTCTTCAGCGGTACCTGTCTTCACGGCGGGGCCCTCTTCAGCGGTGCTCTTCTGCACGGCGGGGCCCTCTTCAGAGGTGCTCTTCTGCACGGCGGGGCCCTCTTCAGCGGTACCTGTCTTCACGGCGGGGCCCTCTTCAGCGGTACCTGTCTTCACGGCGGGGCCCTCTTCAGCGGTGCTCTTCTGCACGGCGGGGCCCTCTTCAGCGGTGCTCTTCTGCACGGCGGGGCCCTCTTCAGCGGTACCTGTCTTCACGGCGGGGCCCTCTTCAGCGGTACCTGTCTTCACGGCGGGGCCCTCTTCAGCGGTGCTCTTCTGCACGGCGGGGCCCTCTTCAGCGGTGCTCTTCTGCACGGCGGGGCCCTCTTCAGCGGTACCTGTCTTCACGGCGGGGCCCTCTTCAGCGGTACCTGTCTTCACGGCGGGGCCCTCTTCAGCGGTGCTCTTCTGCACGGCGGGGCCCTCTTCAGCGGTGCTCTTCTGCACGGCGGGGCCCTCTTCAGCGGTACCTGTCTTCACGGCGGGGCCCTCTTCAGCGGTACCTGTCTTCACGGCGGGGCCCTCTTCAGCGGTGCTCTTCTGCACGGCGGGGCCCTCTTCAGCGGTGCTCTTCTGCACGGCGGGCCCTCTTCAGCGGTACCTGTCTTCACGGCGGGGCCCTCTTCAGCGGTACCTGTCTTCACGGCGGGGCCCTCGTCAGCGGTACCTGTCTTCACGGCGGGGCCCTCTTCAGCGGTGCTCTTGCAGTATGTCAAGGGAGTCATACCTGGCCTGGACACCCTGCTCAGTCGCCCTCCGACCGTGCTGTGTCAGGCCCCTTCGGGGAGTGAGTCCTGGGCCCTTTGGTGTTGTCCATTGCAGCCGGGATGGGGCTTGTGGGGCCCTCCTGCTCCGCGCACCTGGTGGTTGTCCTGTCCGCCCTGCTGTCCTTCCGCTCCTTAGATGGGGCTCTCGGGCCCTTGCCTCCCCTGGCTGCTGTGGCCGGTGAAGTGGCCGGAGTCACCTCCTTGGGGGCAGCCGTCTCTGTCCGCTCACGGCGGCCCTTCAATTTCCGGGTCCTCTTGCCTGGGGGGGGCTGGCTGTCCCCTTGCTGCTCACCGTAGTGTTACTGCCGCTAAAGGGTGGACTCCACATGCCATGCACCACTTGCACTGTAGTAGTTGGGCTGGTGGTGGCTGAGGTGCCCTTGGGACTTTTCCCAGTTGGAGGGGGTGGGTCGGGGGAGGGAAAGAGGTCAAAACTGGAGAGGTAATTTTTCTTTGGACCAAGGTAAGGGGTAGGAGTAGTGGTGAGAGAAGTGGAGGAAGAGGATGTGGTTGTATGAGAGCCAGGTGTGCTGTCCTTGGGTGCAGGTGACTGGGACGTAGGCTGTGGTGAGGTGGTTGGCTGTTGTTTGGGTGTCTGCCTGCGTTTATGTGTCTTGGAAGAGGGGGTGACAGACACAGTGGGAGAGGACACAGGGGACGTGTAAATGCCAGTGGGGGTGGTGACTGCAGGTGTGCGGACTGTAGTGGAGGGTTTGCTGGTGGTGGAAGAACTGGCTGATGTTGGGGTGCATGCAGGTGTGAGTGTAGACGTCACAGGGAGGGAGGAGGGAGACGAGGAGGACGGGGACACAGAGGTGGTAGTGACTGTTGATATGTCTGCATCTGTGTGTTGCTTGGGTGAATGCTTGTGTTTTCTGTGGTGCTTATGTTTGGATGAGCTGGCCTTGGGTGTTGAGGTGTGTGCAGGCTGGTCTGATGGTGTGGATGGGATAGGTTGAGGTACAGGAGACAGAGAAAGGGTGGAGGCAGATAGAAGAGGGAGACTGGAGACAGGGACAATGGCTGCCGTCAGTGCTGAGGCCAGAGCAGTGAACGCTCGTTGATGGGCAGCCTGACCCGAATGAATGCCCTCCAGGTAGGCATTGCTCCGATGCACCTCCCTTTCCACCCCCTGGATGGCATTCAGAAGGGTAGTCTGCCCAACAATGAGCGTCCTCACCAGGTCAATGAGCTCCGCACTGAGGGCAGCAGGGGTAACAGAGGCAGGGGCTGAGGTGCCTGGGGCGAAGGAGACGCGCGCCTTCCTGGCCGAGCGGCCACAGAGCGAAGACTGAGGGGCTGCTGGGAGGGCGGTGCTGGTGCGCTGGGTGGCGGCTGTACCTGTTGTTGCGGGGGGCACAGATGGTGCCGCCCCCGCCAGGGAGCTCCCAAACGAGGACGTGTCCGTGTCGCTGGTGTCTCCACCGGCCCCCGTTGTGGTGCTCCCCTCGCCCTCCGGATCACTGGTGCCCTCGGTGTCTGTGTCAGTGCCCACCGGGGCCTGGTGACCTGCAGCTCCCTCCTGCTCCGATGCCAAATCTCCTCCGCCGGATGATGCTAAAACACAAGAAGACAAAGATTTAGCGTGGGGGGAGAAATTAAACAAAGTTGAGTGCATGCCTTAGCAATACCCTTTGCGGAGAGGACAGACACAGGTGCCTCGTGCACTAAGTCGCGAACTTGGGGTACACTACTCAGTACCTCTGACTAGGCAAACAGGTCTAGGGACAACACACGCGCACATGGGTGATTCTGGAGCATGGGTAGCTGCACTTGGCACCCTACAGAGGTGGGGGGCGGGGCACAGGGCCATGCCTAAGGGAGCGGACTACACTACAGAGAGCGCCTGGGCCTAATGTCACCCACAGCCCTCCTCCCCCCCCAGACGCCTCCAATGCGCATACAGATGGGAGAATGTGCGGATACTCACCCCCTTGTGTCTGCTGTGCTGTCCTCAAGCGCCCATCCAAATTAGGGTAGGCCACCGCCAGGATCCGGGACATCAGGGGGGTCATGGTGCGACTGGCACCCCTCCTAGGTCGGGAGGCCATCCCCAGCAGTGTTTCTGCGGTCTTCCTAGTTCCGCGGCGGATGTCCTCCCACCTCTTGCGGCAGTGGGTGCCCCGTCTGTTGTGGACCCCCAAGTTCCGGACTTCCTCGGCGATGGCACGCCAAATATCGATCTTCTGGTGGGCGCTCACCTGTTTGACATGTACAGGGTGGGAAAGAGAAACCGTCACATATCTGCATGTTTGGAGTACATGCCCCCCCCTCCCCAACCTTGTCATGGTTCCCATTCTCTCATCTGTCGTGCGTTGCACTCCCCATTCCCTCCACACCCCACCAACTTACATCCCCCCCCTCCACACAGGCATAACCCATTCAATGTGCACTGAGTGTACTCACCTGTTGGTCTGGAGGACCGTAGAGTTGCGCATACTGGGGGAGGACCCCGTCCACGAGCTTCTCCAACTCTTCTGAACTGAAGGCGGGGGCCCTTTCCCCAGTCGCAGCAGCCATTGTCACTTCCAGACCGAGTTCACAGCAGCACTTGAAGTATAGGTCCTCTCCTGTGGATGATCAGGTCTCGAATGATTGAGCTGATAGAAAATGGCGGTCACGCCCGCGGCGGTGTGTACCGCGGCGGTGCGTCCCGCGACCGCCGGCGCACATCGTCATTGGCTCCTGAAACCCATAGGCTTCAATGTTAACCAATGCGTCTTCGCACAGCGGTCTTCGACCGCGTACCGCCACGGTGCGCCCCGCCAGCTCAGTGACCTCACATCCCATTGTCCCACTTCACAGGTCAGGCATCGGCCATTTCAAGGGCCCACATGGCTTAATTTCTAATGCGTCACACAGGCCTAGGCCTTGCAATGGCACACATACAAACATATCAAACCATACATTTACCTGTACTGTGCAAGCTGTGTTGTACGTACCTGTGAGTGGATTGACTCTGTACTCCATATTCTCCTTCCTAGGCACCGTCCGCTGGGACTAGCGATGAGAAGGAGGAATCCTCGCGTGTACCGGCCGCTGGTGGACCTGTCGACAATGGAAGAACGCCATATAATACTACGATACCGACTTGACCGTGCCTCCATCCATGAACTGTGTGCCCAGCTGGAGCCAGCCCTGATGTCCCCCATCCGCCCACCCACAGGAATTCCCCCTCTGGTGCAGGTTCTGTCAGTCCTCCATTTCTTTGCAACTGGCTCATTCCAGACAACAGTGGCCATGTCATCTGGGATGTCTCAGCCTATGTTTTCCAAGATCTTATCCAGAGTGTTGTCTGCCCTGATGAAACTCATGCGGAGCTACATCATTTTCCCAGAGGAGGCTGATTTGCCTACAGTGAAAGCTGATTTCTATGCCCTTGGACACATCCCCAACATCATTGGTGCAATTGATGGAACCCATGTGGCTTTAGTCCCCCCAAATGACGATGAACAGGTGTACAGGAACAGGAAGAATTACCATTCAATGAATATCCAGGTGGTCTGTTTGGCTGACCAGTACATCTCCCATGTGAATGCCAAGTTCCCTGGGTCAGTGCATGACGCGTATGTGATGCGAAATAGCAGCATTCCCTATGTGATGGACCAGCTACAGAGACAGCGTGTGTGGCTAATAGGTGACTCTGGTTACCCCAACCTGCCGTGGCTATTGACCCCAGTGAGGAATCCCAGGACCAGGGCAGAGGAACGGTACAATGAGGCCCATGGGCGTACTAGGAGGGTGATTGAGCAAACCTTTGGGCTCCTGAAGGCCAGATTTAGGTGCCTGCATATGACAGGTGGATCCCTAATGTACTCACCAAAGAAGGTGTGCCATATCATCGTGGCGTGCTGTATGCTCCACAACCTGGCTTTGCGACGCCAGGTGCCTTTCCTGCAGGAGGATGGTCCAGATGGTGGTGTTGTAGAAGCCGTGGAGCCTGTGGAGAGTGAAGAGGAGGAAGACTCTGAGGACGACACAGACAATAGGGACAGAGTGATACAACAGTATTTCCAGTAACACCCAGGTAAGAATCACCCACGCCATTTCACAATTGCTTATAGCCTCCTGCATCTGTACATTCCGTAGTTCCCCACAGATGTTTTTCATTAATTTTTGCCTTTCCCTTCCCTTCTCAGTGCTGTCTGACTCAGTACCTGACTTCTGCTTGGTTCGCCCATGAAATACAGCGTATTGACATTGGTATGTTGTCATGACTAATTGACAGAACAGAAATTGAACAGTAATATGTAATACATTTGTTAATAATACAGCATGACTCAAAACAGATTTGTGTGCAAAATGTGATTTATTTACAGTGCTAGATATCGGTACATGTGATTCTAAGGGTGATGGGTGGGGGTGGAGGAATATCCATGGCAGAGTCCAGTTCTCAGTCTCACAGGTGCATTGTTCTTTTGCCTGTGGAAGGATGGAGCATAGGCAGTTCATGGTTGGACAGGGTGGCAATGTGGGACAGTGGGAAGACTTGAGGGGGTATGTCCTGCTGGCGGGGGCCTTGACATCCTACTCTGTCTTTTTTTTTGGTCTCAGGCTCCTCTTACGGGGTGGTTGTTCTTCAGCAGGAGGTGGGGTTCTGGGGGGCTGTCGAGGTGTTGGGACCTCCTGTCCACTAGCGCCGGCGGAGGTGGTAGGCTGTTCCTGGTCCGGCCTAGTGACAGGGGCCCTGTGTGGTGCACCATGGTCCCGCAACGCGTCCTCTATCCTGTGGAGGGCCAGGACGATGGTCCCCATTGCGGTCCCGATGATTCTCAGCTCCTCCCTGAACCCCATGTAGCGTTCTTCCTGCTGTGCCTGGATCTCAGTGAACCTGGCCAGTACCGTCGCCATCGTTTCTTGGGAGTGGTGGTATGCCCCCATGATGGTGGTGAGGGCCTCTTGGAGAGTGGGTTCCCTGGGCCTCTCCTCCCCCCCCCTGTCGCACAGCAGCCCTCCGAGCTGCCCGGTTTCCCCCGGCCTCTGTCCCCTGGCCGGTGTGCCCGCTACCACTGCCCACAGGTCCCTGTTGTTGTTGGGGTGTTGGGTTAGCCTGGGTGCCCTGTAGTGGCGGACACACCGCTGATTGAGCTGTCCTAGAGACAGAGGCATGGGCCCGCTGGGTGGGAGCTGTGCTGGTGTTGGCAGAGGGGGTCGGGTCTGGTGTGGCCTGTGGCTGCCTGAGGGGAACCGACTGCCCAGTGGTCCCCGATGGTCCGGGCTGGTCATCAGGTTCACTGTCGACAGAGCTGCTATCCTCAGTGTGGGCCTGTTCCGGGGGTGGGATGGACACTTCTGGACCCTCCTGGCTGGTGTGTTGTCGTTCGGGTCCTGCATGGGGTAAGAGAGTTTGGTTATTGTTTCTGTGTGTGCAATAGCGTGCGTGTTATGGGTGCCCTTGTCCCCCAGTGCAGGCATTCCCTTGAGGGAGGTGTTGTGAGGGTAGTTAGGGGGGGGGGGTTAGTGCAGTGGTCATGCTTAGGTGATGGGTGCCCATGATTTGTGTTGGCATGCAGGAGTTGGTGTTGGGATGGGTGGGTTGTGTTGGTGAGACATTGGGCCTGATTCTAACTTTGGAGGACGGTGTTAAACCGTCCCAAAAGTGGCGGATATACCACCTACCGTATTACGAGTCCATTATATCCTATGGAACTCGTAATACGGTAGGTGGTATATCCGCCACTTTTGGGACGGTTTAACACCGTCCTCCAAAGTTAGAATCAGGCCCATTGTCAGGGAGGATGTGTGCTGGGGGGTTGGGGGTGAGGGTGGGGGTGTGGGTTGGCATGCTGGTGGGGTGGGGGGGGATATAGTAGTTGAGATTGGACTTACCAGAGTCCATTCCTCCGGATACTCCTGCGAGGCCCTGAGGATGCAGGATGTTCAAGACGTCTTGCTCCCACGATGTGAATTCGGGAGGGGTGGGTGGGGGTCCGCCGCCAGTCTTCTGGACCGCGAGGTTGTGCCGGGAGACCATCGATCGAACCTTCCCCCGTAGGTCGTTCCATCTTTTGCATATGTCCTCCCTATTCCTGGGATGCTGTCCCACCGCGTTGACCCTGTCCACGATCCGCTGACATAGCTCCGCCTTCCTAGCTATACTGGTGTGCTGCACCTGCGAGCCGAAGAGCTGGGGTTCCACTCTTAGGATTTCCTCCACCATGACCCGGAGTTCTTGGTCAGAAAAGCGTGGGTGCCTTTGGGGTGCCATGGGGTGGTGTGGGTGTGGTGTGGGGTGGTGTATGTGATGATAAGTATGTTGGTGAGTGGTGCTTTGTGCTACTATGTGGTGTGTGTGATGGTGTAGTGTGCCTCAGTGTGTCTTGCTTTGAATTGTCTGCTGTGTCTCTCTCTCCTTCTCTCAGTAATTCTGGTCGCAGGGGTTTGTGGGTGATGTGGGTGTGTGTTTTATAGTTGGTTGATTGTGTGGGAGTGGTGTGTGTATGTGTATCAGGTGTGTGTATTTCAAATTGTCCAATGTGGCTGTGTTTTGGTGATGTGTGTGTATTCTGACCGCGGCGGTGTGTACCGCCAATGGAATACCGCGGTTGAATGACCGCCGCGTGGATTCGTGGGTCGTAATGGCATGGGCGTATTTCTGTTGGCGTGACGGTGGAGGTTTGGTCATCTCCAGTTTATCGCTGCCCGCTGATGTGGCGGCCTGCAGTGGAGGACGGAATTTTGGAGGTTTGGCCGTTGTGGGTCAGAATGACCGTGGCGGTTAACCGCAGCCGCGGCGGTGTTATGGCGGTCTTCTGACCGGCGGTAAGGGCCTTTTACCGACGAGGTCAGAATGACCCCCACAGTCTCTCAAGTCTCTACAGTGGGTGGCTTGCCCACTGTTACATCCTGGGGAGTGCAAAGCCACAGTCTCTCAAGTCTCTACAGTGGGTGGGTTGCCCACTGTTACATCCTGGGGAGTGCAAAGCCACAGTCTCTCAAGTCTCTACAGTGGGTGGGTTGCCCACTGGACCATCCTGGGGAGTGCAAAGCCACAGTCTCTCAAGTCGATAACAGCCTCCACTGGTTCTGTAGGGGGACTGGTGCCCAGACTGGATTAGACTCCCCGTGACAGTTCCTGTCCCGTCACTGTCCCAGCTGCACATGGGATAACGATGCGTGATGTGGCGGCCTTTTCATTCTTCCCTGGTGCATGCCCTGTTCAGCGGTGCTTTGCCATGGCGGTCCCTGGACTGTTCAGCGGTGCTTTGCCATTGCGGATCTGGACTGTTCAGCGGTGCTTTGCCATGGCGGATCTGGACTGTTCAGCGGTGCTTTGCCATGGCGGATCTGGACTGTTCAGCAGTGCTTTGCCATGGCGGATCTGGACTGTTCAGCAGTGCTTTGCCATGGCAGTCCCTGGACTGTTCAGCGGTGCTTTGCCATGGCGGTCTCTGGACTGGGCATTGGTGTGTGGCATGACGTTCTCTGGACTGGGCATTGGTGTGTGGCATGAAGTTCTCTGGACTGGGCATTGGTGTGTGGCATTACGTTCTCTGGACTGGGCATTGGTGTGTGGCATGACGTTCCCTCATTGCCCAGAGGGGCTGTGGCAGCCGGGGCCCTCCTGGGCACTGACTCCGGCGGTGGTCTCCTGACCAGTGACGATACTTGGGCCCTCCTGGGCTATGACTCTGGTGGTGGTCTCCTGACCAGTGACGATACTTGGGCCCTCCTGGGCTATGACTCCGGCGGTGGTCTCCTGACCAGTGACGATACTTGGGCCCTCCTGGGCTATGACTCCGGCGGTGGCGGTGGTCTCCTGACCAGTGACGATACTTGGGCCCTCCTGGGCTATGACTCTGGCGGTGGTCTCCTGACCAGTGACGATACTTGGGCCCTCCTGGGCTATGACTCTGGCGGTGGTCTTCTGACCAGTGACGATACTTAGGCCCTCCTGGGCTATAACTCCGGCGGTGGTCTCCTGACCAGTCATGATACTTGGGCCCTCCTGGGCTATGACTCTGGCGGTGGTCTCCTGACCAGTGACGATACCTGGGCCCTCCTGGGCTATGACTCCGGCGGTGGCGGTGGTCTCCTGACCAGTCACGATACTTGGGCCCTCCTGGGCTATGACTCTGGCGGTGGTCTCCTGACCAGTGACGATACTTGGGCCCTCCTGGGCTATGACTCTGGCAGTGGTCTCCTGACCAGTGACGATACTTGGGCCCTCCTGGGCTATGACTCCGGCGGTGGCGGTGGTCTCCGGACCAGTCACGACGGTGCTGGCGGTGGTGTCCCGACCACCGGGAAGGATGCCGCCCTTCTCCGCCGTGATGCTCACACCAGGCTGTGCAGACTTCCTCTGGCACTTACCCACCTTTGGAGGAGTCACAGCTGCCTCTGCAATTCCCCTGGAACCCCTGTGAGTTGTTTTGCCTCCAGGAGTCTTCACATGGTTCCGTCGGCCACTTTCCAATTTCAGAGCCTTTACAGGGGGTGGGCTGCCAGTGCCTTGGCTCCGGGTCACACTGCCTGCCCTGGTGGCCGGTGCACTCCACACACCTTAAACAGGCACCACTGGTACTGGAGGCTTTTTGGCTGAGGGGCTACGACGGGACTGATGAATTGGAGGGGGGGGCAAAAAGGTCAATTTTACAGAGGGACAGTTTCTGACGAACACTGGGATGGGTAGTTGGAGGGGGTCTGGGAGTGGAGGAAGAGGAGGTGGTTGTAGGAGGTGTCACTTTAGGTGTTTTGGGTGAAGGTGCAGGTACTGGAGGCTGTCGTGAGGTGGATGGATGTTGGGTGTGTGGTTGCCGGCGTTTGTGTACTTTGGGTGGGGGCGTCACAGACACACTGGGAGAGGACACAGGGGACGTGTAAATGTGAGTGGAGGTGGTGAGTGCAGGTGAGCGGCTTGTGGTGCTGGGTGTCCTGGGGCGATTCCTGGTGCCTGTAGATGTAGTGCATGCAGGTGAGAGTGTAGACGACACTGGGAGGAAGGAGGCAGACGACGAGGAGGGAGACACAGTGGAGGCAGTGTGTGTTGGTGTGTCTGCATGTGTGTGATGCTTGTTTGAGTGCCTGTGGGTTGTGTGGTGCCTATGTTTGCCAGAGCTTCCCTTGGGTGTTGACGTGTGTGCATGCTGGTCTGTAGGTGTGCTTGGGATGGGCTGGGGTACAGGGGATTGGGTCTGGGTGGAGGAGGTTGGAGGGGGAGGCTAGACACAGGGACAATGGCTGCCATCAGTGCTGAGGCCAGACATTGCAGGGTTCGCTGAAGGACAGCCTAACCAGAATGAATGCCCTACAGGAATGCATTACCGTGTTGCAACTCTCTTTCTACACCCTGGATGGCATTCACAATGGTAAACTGCCCAACAGTGAGTGACCTGAGGAGGTCAATGGCTTCCTCACTGAGGGCAGCAGGGGTGACTGGGGCAGGGCCTGAGGTGCCTGGGGCAAAGGTGATGCCCACCATCCTGGGTGAGCGGGCATGGGGCAAACGCTCAGGGGCTGCTGGGAGGGCGGTGCTGGTAGGGGAGGTGGCAGCTGTACCTGTAGAAGTGGGGGGCACAGATGGTGCCGCCACCACAAGGGAGCTCCCATCGGTGGACGATTCCGTGTCGCTGGTTGGTGATCCGGTGGCCGACGTGAAGCTCCCCTCGCCCTCCGTCCCACTGGTGCTTTCTGAGTCCGTGGTGTGGCCCTCCATGGCCATGTGGGATGCAGCTCCCTCGTGCTCCGGTGCCACTGTACCTCCGCATGATGATGCTGATGCGCATAAGATCAGGGAAAGCACAAAAAGGGGGGGGGAGACAGAAGAAGAACAGGTTGAGTGCATGGCATACCGCTACCGTTGGCGGACAATACAGACACAGCTGCCCCCTGCACAACGCCGTGCTCTTGGCCTCTGCAGATGCAATTCCTGGGATGTGGCCTACATGGCTATGGTGGACATCTGCACACATGGATGTCACAGGGGCATCTATACCTGTACTTGGCACTATACTGCGGTGGGGTAAAGTGCCACATGGCCTGCATTACAGAGGGGCCTAGTCTGCGTATTTCTGCCTGGCCTAGGTACACCCACAGCCCTCCTCCCCCACCCAGACCCCTCCACTGCACGCAAACTCCGCAGAATGAGGTAGTACTCACCCCCTTGTGTCTGCTGTGATGCCCTCAAGTGCCCATCCAACTCAGGGTAGGCCACCGCCAGGATCCGGAACATCAGGGGGGTCATGGTGCGACGGGCACCCCTCCCACTTTGGGAGGCCATCCCCAGCTGAGCCTCCGCCGTCTTCTTGCTGTAGCGGCAAATTTCCTCCCATCTCTTCCGGCAGTGGGTGCCCCGTCTCTGGTGGGCCCCCAGAGTCTGGACGTCCTTGGCGATGGCACGCCAAATGTCCTTCTTCTGGTGGGCGCTGACCTACATGACATGCACAAGGGAAGAAGAGAAGCCATTACCAACTGCACCGTAGATGTAAGTGTCCCCCCTCCCTACCCTTGCCATTTGGCACATGCAATCATGTTCCCGGAACTCTGCCCCCTTCCCTCTTACAACCAGCCCTCTCCACCCAGGCCTAGCCCATACAACGTGCTCCCTGTGTACTAACCTGTTGGTCTGGAGGACCGTAGAGTAGCATGTACTGGGGGAGGACCCCATCCACAAGTTTCTCCAACTCCTGTGCAGTGAAGGCAGGGGCCCTTTCCCCAGACGCAGCAGCCATCTTCGCTTCCAGACCGAGGTCACAGCAGCACTTGCAGTGTAGGTCCTCTCCTGTCGAAGGTCAGGTATCTAGTGATTTAACAGATAGAAAATGGCGGTGACGCCCGCGGCGGTGCATATCATCACCACCGGCGCACTTGTTCATTGGCTCCTGGGACCCATAGGGTCCGATGTTAACCAATGCAGCATTGCGCCGCGGTCTACGACCGCCTACCGCGACGGTGTGCAACGCCATCGCAGTCACCCCACAATCCCATTGTCCCAGTGTAGAGGTCAGGCATCCGCCATTTCAGGGGCCCACATGGCTTCATTTACTTCTGGGTCACACATAGCTCGGCCTATACTCAACACACATGCAGGAAGGGTTTTGTGTTTGATGTCGTCTTCTGTGTAACTGTGGGTACATACCTTGCTAAAATTTGACTCTGTCGTCGCTGTTGTCCTTCCTCGGCACCGTCAGCTGGGACATTTGAGAAGATGGCGGAATCCTCCGGTGTACCGACCGCTGGTGGACCTGTTGACAATGGAGGAGCGACATGTCATCGTCACCTACCGGTTTGACCGTGCCACAATCCAGGAACTGTGTACCCAGTTGTAGCCAGACCTGATGTCACCAATCTGCCATCCCACTGGAATCCCCCCCTGACGTGCAGGTGCTGTCAGTGCTCCATTTCCTTCAGACAACAGTGGCCATGGCATCAGGGATGTCCCAGCCTATGTTTTCAAACGTCCTGTCCAGAGTATTGTCTGCCCTGCTGAAACACATAAGGAGATACATCATTTTCCCTGAGGTGGAAGATTTGGCTACAGTGAAAGGTGACTTCTATGCCCTTGGACATATCCCCAACATCATAGGTGCTATTGATGGAACCCATGTACCTCTGGTTCTCCCCCACAGGAGTGAACAGGTGTACAGGAACAGGAGGAGTTATCATTCTATGAATGTACAGATGGTCTATTTGGCCGACCAGTACATCTCCCAGGTTAATGCTATGTTCCCTGGCTCAGTGCATGACGCCTACATCCTGCGGAATAGCAGCATCCCTGATATGATGGGTCAACTCCAGAGGTACTGTGAGTGGCTATTAGGGGACTCTGGTTACCCCAACCTGTCCTGGCTATTGACCCCAGTGAGGAATCCCAGGACCAGGGCAGAGGAACGGTACAATGAGGCCCATGGGTGGACTAGGAGGGTGATCGAACGCACCTTCGGCCTCCTGAAGGCCAGGTTCAGGTGCCTCCATATGACAGGTGGTTCCCTATTCTACTCACCGAAGAAGGTGTGCCAGATCATCATCGCCTGCTCAATGCTTCACAATTTTGCATTGCGATGCCAGGTGCCTTTTCTGCAGGAGGATGGTCCAGATGATGTTGTTGTGGCAGTTGTGGAGCCTGTGGAGCTTGTGGACAGTGATGAGGAGGAAGCTGAGGAAGAAGACAACGACAACAGGGAGTCAGTCATACAGCAATATTTCCAGTGACACACAGGTGAGAACATTTACATTTTTACCATTACATTCATTGTCACACGTATTCCTCTATCCTGTGTAATTTAATGGGATTATTTGGTAACTGAGTTGTTCCTTTCCATTACGGTTTCACAGGTGTGGTTACCAACGTGTGTCATCAGCATGCATCCTTCAAGGACTTGTGATGTGTGACATAAGTATGTTGCCTTTACAAGTAGAAACGCTTTTTGACACTGTCATTGATAATACATATTACCAAATCATAGACTGACTCCAGATTGTTTTGTGGTTCAAGGGTGTTTATTGAAGTGCTCAAAAATGAAGGGGGGTTGTAAAAGGGTGATGGGTGATGGTGGAGGAATGTCCATGGCAGAGTCCAGTCTATTAGTCTCACAGGTGCACTGCCCATCTGGGCATAGTAAGTGGAGCTGGGGCAGTTTAAGTATGGACAGGGTAACAAAGTGGGACAGTGGGAGGACAATCAGGGTGGTCTCATTTCCTGGCGGGAGTCTTGCCATCTTGCTCTGTTCTGTTCCTGGATCTCAGGGCCCGCTTGCGTGGTGGTTGTCCGCCTGCAGGGGGTGGTATGCTGGTGTGGTGGTCCTGTGGCGGGGCGTACTGTCCACTAGCGCCGGCGAAGGTGGTGGGCAGTTCTTCGTCCTGGCTAGTGTCAGGGGCCCCTTGGAGTGCCATGGTGTCCCTCAAGGTCTGCTGTATGTTCTTCAGCACCCCTACGATGGTGCCCAAGGCGGAGCTGATGGTCCTGAGCTCCTCCCTGAACCCCAAATACTGGTCCTCCTGCAGGCGCTGGGTCTCCTGCAACTTGACCAGGACTGTCGCCATAGTCTCCTGGGAGTGGTGGTATGCTCCCATGATGGAGGAAAGGGCCTCGTGGAGAGTAGGTTCCCTTGGCCTGTCCGCCCCCTGTCACACAGCAGCCCTCCCAGTTCCCCTGTGTTCCTGTGCCTCCGTCCCCTGGACCGTGTGCCCACTACCACTGCCCCCAGGTCCCTGTTGTTGTTGGGGTGGTGGGTTTTCCTGGGTTCCCTGTAGTGGTGGACACACTGCTGATTGACCTGTCCTGGGTACGGAGGTTTGGGCCCGCTGGATGGGTGCTGTGCTGGTGTTACCAGAGGGTGGAAGGTCAGTGCTGGGCTGTGCCTGTGCAAGGGGAACCAACTGTCCCGAGGCCCACGATGGTCCGGGCTGGTCATCAGGATCCATCCAGTAGGGCAGGGCTGCTATCGTCACTCTGGGCCTCTTCTGTGGGTGGAGTGGAGTTGTCTGGACCCTCCGGGGTGGTGATGGTCCTTCGTGATCCTGCAGGGGCATAAGATCATGATTATTGCATGTGTGTGTGTCATGGTGTGCAATTATTGGCTCACCGTGTACCCCAGTGTAAGCATTCCTGTGTGGTGGCTTGTGTGATGATGGTTGGGGGGGTGTTCTGGGTATGTGCAGTGAGCATGCTTTAGTGATGGGTGTCCATGCTTAGCTGTGTCATGCAGGGCTTGGTGTTGGTATGGGTGGTTTGTGTTATGCGTACATTAGTGAGGATTTGGAGTGATAGGGGAGGGGGTGAGGGTGGGGGTGTGTGATAGTATGCAGGTAGGGTGGGGGATATGAAAGTTAAGAATTGACTTACCAGTGTCCATTCCTCCACCGACTCCTCCGAGGCCCTCTGGATGCATGATGGTCAAGACTTGCTCCTCCCATGTTGTTAGTTGTGGGGGAGGAGGTGGGGGTCCGCCGCCAGTCCGCTGAACCGCAATGTTGTGCCTGGAGACCACGGAACGCACCTTCCCCCGTAGGTCGTTCCACCTCTTCCTGATGTCCTCCCGATTTCTTGGATGCTGTCCCACAGTGTTGACCCTGTCGACTATTCTGCGCCATAACTCCATCTTCCTGGCTATGGATCTGTGCTGCACCTGTGGGCCAAATAGCTGTGGGTCTACCCGTAGGATTTCCTCCACCATGACCCGGAGCTCCTCCTCAGAAAAGCGGGGGTGTCTTTGGCGTGACATGGGGTGGTGTGGGTGATGTGTGGGGTGGTGTATGTGTTGACTAGTGTGGTGGTGTGTGGTGTTTTGTGCGTGGAAGTAGTGTGGTTGATGGTGTTGTGTGGCTCTGTTTGGTGGGATTGTCTAATCTGTGCTATCTCTCTGGCCTTCGTCTCAGATTTTTGGTCGTAGGGGTTTGTGGGTGATGTGGGTGTGTGTTTTATATTGTATTGGGTGTGTGGGAGTGGTGTTTGTATGTGTATCAGGTGTGTGTTTTTTTAATTGTCCAATGTGGTGGTGTTTTGGAGATGTGTGTGTATTTTGAGCGCGGCGGTGTGTACCGCCAATGGAATACCACGATTGAAAGACCGCCGCGTGGATTCGTGTGTCATAATAGCATGGGCGTGTTTCTGTTGGCGTGGAGGTGGAGGTTTTGTTATCGCCAGTTTTACACTGACCTTTGGTGTGGCGGACTTGTGTGGGTGTCTGAATTTCGTCGGATTCCAAGATGTGGGTCATAGTAGCTGTGGAGGAATTCCGCAGCCACAGCGGTGTATTGGCGGTCTTCTGCACGGCGGTAAGCGGCTTTTACCGCCAATGTTGTAATGACCACCTATGTTTCCAGGATAAATGCATTTATACACAGAGAAGAAAACAGAATTGCTCTTACAAGTTGTGAGATATCTTTGTCTTAAATGCAACCCATCACACATCTTACAGGGAAAAATAGATGGTCAAATGTGGTTTGACCGACTGGTAATTCAAAAAAGGCTGAGGATTTGGAAATAAAAGGGTGCCAGGAAGAAGGGGGTGTGCAGACAGAAGGTTTATGGATTGGACCGAATGGTCCATTATATTTGCCTATGTCTATGCTTTCACCTATGACTCATTTATTCCATGATCCTTCTCACACTGGCTGAGAAGGCATGATCAAACTGTTTTCTTAATGTTGTTACAATAAAAGGTTTTATCAAGTAGCAGCTCCTTTATGGAAACAATGTACTATATGGGCACAATACAATGTTGGAAAGGGTACACCCACTGAGCCTGACCATCCCCCTGGCCCGCATGGACCATTTGAAAGTCTCCAGCTTGACTTTATTGACATGCCACCTGTGTACAAGTACAGGCATGCACTGATTGTTGTCTGCATGTTTTCCAAATAGGTGGAGGGGTATCCGGTTAAGAACTGTGATGCACAAACTGTTGTCAAGTCCTTTCTGAAAGAACTGATCCCATGGGTTGGGATTCTATCACTTTTGAGCTCTGGCTATGGACAAGCATATGTCTCTCAAGTGATTAGGGTACTCTGCAAAAGGCTTGGGGATCACACAAAAATTGCATTGTGCCTACCATCCTCCAGCAGCAGGCACAGTGGAATCCAAGAATGGTGTGCTAAAGAATAAAAAAGGGAAAATGTGTGTATCCATTGAATTTTCCTGGATTGATGCACTACCACTTGCTCCTTGAGAAGCACCCCTGACAGAGTGACCAAACTGAGCCCAACGAAATACTGTTCAGTAGGCCTATGCACATTTTCGCCCATTTGTCAGTTGCTCCACTGCCAGTATCAGATGATTTGCTCTCACAATACTGCAAGAAACTAACTAAGACATTGCGTTGTCTTCATCATCAGGTACTCCAGGTACCACACGTGCAGGACACGATCTACAACCGGGGAATTGATTTTCAGTCGAGACCCACACCAGACGTCACTGCCTCCAGCCTCGGTGGAAGGGGCCATTACAGGTGCTGCTAACTATGGTCACAGCTGTCAAATGAGAGGGGCTGATTTCCTGGACACACAGCTCCCATACCAAGAAGGTGCACCCACCGATGGAACAACAAGAAGAACCAGGGGCATCGACTACATCACCAACAGCCCTTCCTAAGGAACATCGTTACCACCTCCGGTCTAGAGCAGTACCTGGAGTGTCACATGCTGGCAACCTCTGACATCACCTAAAATAAAAGGTACAGGAGTTTGACACCATGCAAGAATTGGTATTGTAATTTCTCCACATTGAAATGCCTGGCACCTCCCCAATCACAGAGAAAATATGGCCATAGGTGCTCATTGTGGTTTGTACCCCTGTCTCTCCAATGATAATAACCACACTGGTAATAGTATTTGCGGACAGCATTGCCATACTAATATAAAGGGACAGATACCTGCCTCTAATGCAACTGATACTTTATATTCCTTGCCCGAGGTTGGCAATGCAACAAGTTTAGCAAATGCAATAGAAAGTGACAATGAAAGTAATGAAGGAAAGGGGATGTGGAAGGAATATGAGGGAAACAAATATGTTGAAATGATGAAAGCAAATGCAATAATAAAGAATGTTTCATGGTGTCATGTCTACACAAACCTGCCCAGATGCTGAAGAAACAATTACATATGATGCTGTACCATTACCAAAGTATGTTGGGTGTATTATGGCAAATGAAACGTCCACCAAACATAAAATAAATGTGAGAGTGGGACGCCCCCTCCCGGCTAGGAATACATCTAGAAGACTTGCATCTGATCCTCATAGCACAAAAGTCTGCATGTCTATAAGGCCCACTGCAAGAGAAAGGTAACTGTTAGCACATTTTGACCAAACCCCTGAAAAGGCATTAGAGGGACAGCATGGTTTTGAACCATGGCACTGCCCAGGGGTTAAGGACGCAGTTAAAATAGGGGTACCAAGGCTAGGTTTCCTACTGTATTAGAAGTGTCCGTGATGACATGCCACTTACCTCTATGCTACTATACTCAATGATACTCCACTTCACTCTATACCTCTCCACTATACGCCACTCCATTCTGCAATATTACACTGAGCTCCACTCTACACCACTCTTCTCTATGTCACTGTACTCCAGTAGGCTATTCCACTATATGCCATGCCACGCCACTCTATGCTTTTTGATTGTACGTCATTCCCCTCTATGCCACTCTACTATCCACCACTTCAATATGCACCACTTCACTCTATGCCATTCCACTCCATGCTATTCCACTGTACCCCAATCCACTCTATGCCACTATTCACCACTTCACCTTAGGCTACTCTACGCTATGCCAAACCACACTCTATCACTCCACTCTATGTAGTTTCACTTGACTGTATGCCACTCTAAACCTCTCCACTCCGTGCTACTCCAATCCACCCCACCTCACTCTATGCCACACTACTCCATGCTATTCAACTCTACACCACTCCACTCTATGCCACTCCACTCTTCGCCATTCCAATCTATGACCCTCCACTGTAACACACAGTATAACACACCATTCAATAACACAAACCTCTCCTGTACTGTGCGACACTCCACTCCCCTCAACACTATTTCATTCACCGCCACTCAAGTCTACGTTACTCTACTCCATGCCATTCCACTTTATGCTATTCCACTCTTTGCCTTCCCGCTCTACGCCACTCCATTCAAAGTTATTCCACTCTAAGCCACTCCACTATATGCCTCTCAGTTCTATCCCACTCCACTTTATGCCACTCCACTGTACACTATTCCACTTTATGCCACTCCACTCAATGCCATTACTCTATAGTACTCCATGCTTTTTGACTCTATACCACTCCTCTAAGCACCACTCTACTGTACACCACTCCAGTGTATGCCACCCCACTCTATGCTACTCCGTTCTACACCCCTCTGCTCTAGCCCATTCCACTCTACATCATTCCACGCTACACCACTCAACTGTACTCCACTCTACACTTTTCCACTCTATGGTACTTCACTCTATACCACTCCACTCTACACCACTCTAATCTACACTATTCCACTCTACACCACTCCACTCTACAACCATCCATGCTAACATACTCTACAACAAACCAACCTATGACACAACACTCCACTACTGTACAACACTCCACTCCCCAAGTATACAACACTACACTACACTTTATTCCACTTTACTGTTCTCTATGACATGCCACTTCCCTCTCTCCTACTCCACTGAACGCCAGTCAAGTCTACGCCACTCTATTCTTCCCCATTCCACTCTACACTGTTCCACTCTATGCTAATCCACTTTATGAGACTTTACTCTATGGCACTTTATTATTTGCTAGTCCACTCTACGCCACTCTACGCTACTTCACACTATACCACTCAACTCTATACCACTTCACTCTATTCCATTCAACTCTACACAGTTGCACTTTAAGCAACTTCACTCTATGCCACTCCGTTCTATGCTATTTCATTCCACTCCTCTCCACTATATGCTAATTAACTCTATGCCACTCTATTGTAGGCCACTCTAGTGTATGCCTCTCCACTCTGCACTCTTCCACTGTACACCTCTCAACTCTAGGCCACTGCACTCTATGCTGTTCCATGGTACGCTACTCCACTCTATGTTATTTGACTCTATGCCACTCTACTCTATACCACTCTGTGTCACAATGTACTCTGAGCTGTTCCATTCTATGGCACTCCACTCTACACCAATCCACCCTACACCATTCCCTCTATGCTACTCCAGTTTACTGTGCACTTTTCCACCGGACATCACTCCACTTTATGCCACTTCAATCTACACCACTCTGCTCTACAGCAATCCACTCTACGCTACTCCACTCTATGCCACTCTTCTCTATGAACCTCCACTGTAACACACTGCACAACACCCCACTCAAAGACACAACACTTCGCTCTACTGTAAGACACTCCACTCTATCTCACTCCACTCTATTCCACTCCACACTATGACAGGCCACTCCTCTCTATGCTCCTCCACTCAACGCCACTCATCTACTCCACTCCACTCTATACCATTCCACTCTTCGCATCTCAACTCTATGGCACTCCACTGTGCACCATCCACTCTACACCGCTCCACTCTACACCACTACACTCCATCCCATTACTCTAAGGATCTCAACTCCATGCTTTTCATCTCTATACCATTCCTGTACACCCCTTCACTGCATACCACTCCAGTGTATGCCACTCCACTCTGCACTCTTCCACTGTACACAACTCAACTCTACGCCACTGCACTCTATGCTATTCCATGGTACGCTACTCCACGCCATATCACTCCATTCTATATTACTTTAGTCTGCGCCCCTCATCTGTACTCCACTCTGTGGGCCAGATGTAGAAAGGGTTTTATGCGTCGCAAAAAACGAAAATTGCTGTTTGCGACGTGCAAAACCCACATCGCGATGCCCATTCCCATTTTGCGAGTTGGTAACCTGGTTACCGACTCGCAAAACGGGACTGCGAGTTGCAAATAGGAAGGGTTGTTCCCCTTCCTATTTGCGAGTCGCAGCGCAATGCAGGATTGCTTTGTGAGCGAACACGGTTGCAAAGCAATCACAGTTACCACCAGTGTCACATGGGACACCTTCCCCTTTGTGAATGGCCTTGAAAACATTTTTTCATTTTGTAATGCATCTCGTTTTCCTTTAAGGAAAACGGACTGCATTACAAAAAAAACTGCTTTATTTAAAAGCAGTCAAAGACATGGTGGTCTGCTGTCTCCAGCAGGCCACCATCCTTGTGAGTGCTGAGAGTCGCAAATTGCGACCCACCTCATTAATATTAATGAGGTGGGCCTTTGCGATCCCCTTGTGACTCGCAGATGGTGTCAGGGAGACCATCCTGCATTGCTCAGACTCGCAATTTGCGAGTCGAGATGCAGGATTTTCCTGCATCTGGCCCTATGTTACTTCACTCTACGCTACTCAACTCTATGCACTCTACTGTGCACTATTCCAGTCTACTTCACTCGCCTTTATGACCATCCACTGTAACATACTGTATAACACGCCACTCCATGACACAACACTACACTGTACTATACAACACTACACTCCATCTCTTCTACTCCACTCTACTCTATGACATGCCACGTCTCGCTATGATGCCCTACTGAATGCCACTCAAGTCTACACCACTCCACTCTATTACCCTCCATTGTATTGCACTCTATGCCGCTTCACTCTGACACTCCACTCTATGCTATTTCACTCTTCTCTCCACTTTATGTAAATAAACTCTATGCCACTCTATTGTACACCACTGTCTGCCACTCAACTCTAGGCCACCCAACTCTTTGATTGTTCACTGTATGCCACTTAACTCTGCACCACACCATTCTCTGTTATTCCACTCTATACCACTCAAAACTATGCCACTTCTATTTATACCACTCTACTTTATGCCACTCCAATGTACACCACTCCACTCTAAGCCACTCCACTATATGCTATTTCACTGTATGTTACTTTACTGTATGCCACATCATGCCATGGTAATCCATAATATTCTACACTATGCCATTCCACTCTATGCCATTCCTCTCCATGTTATTGCACTCTATGCCACTCGACTGCATGCCACTCTACAACTCTTCACTCTATGCCAATCTACTCAATGCCACTCTACTGTATGCCTCTCCATTTTAAACTATACCACTCCAGTCCACTCTACACCACTCCACTCTACAATCGTCCACTAAAGTACACTATTCATACACCACCCTATGACACAACACTCCACTATACTGTTTGACACTCCACTCTGCCCAATTTAACTCCACCCTCCTCAATGACATGCAACTTCTCTCTACACTACTCTATTCACTGGCACTCGTGCCAATGCTGCTCCACTGTATACCATTTCACTTTATGCTATTCCACTCAAAATCACTTCACTCTGTGCCACTCCACTCTATGCCACTACATTCTATGCTATTCCACTCTGAGCCACTCAACTCTCTGCCACTCCTATCTATGCCACTCTGCTGTACACCACTGCAATGCACACCACTCCACTCTGATCCACTGTAGTCTGTGCCATTCCACTGTATGCCACATGACTGTACACCACTGCACTCTATTTTATTCCACTCTAAGCCATTCCACTCTATTCCACTCCACTTTACATCATTCCACTCCTCCCCACTCAACTGTATGCCACACTACATCTTTCCACTCTATACCACTTCACTCTACCCCACTTCACTCCACTCTCTGCCACTCCCCACTCTACTCTATGGCAATCCACTCTATGATATCCCAATCCACGCAACTCCACTTTACAATACTCCACCCTAAGACCCTCCTCTCTAACACAATGTATCAGATGCCACTCTGTGACACAACACTCCCCTCTACTGTACAATGCTGCACTCCACCCTATTTCACTCCACTCTAATCTGCGATACACCACTCCTCTATGCTACTCCACTGAATGGCACTCAAGTCTATGCCACTCCACAGTATGCCACTGCATTCTATACTATTCCACTCTTGGACTTTCCACTCTATGCCACTCAACTCTATGCCACTCCACGATACACTGTTCTACCCTATCCCACTCTACTTTACGCCACTCTACTCTATGCCACTCTACTCTACACCACTCTATTCTATGATGTACCAATCTACGCCACTAAGAAGTACTCCACTTTACACCCCTCCACTCTACGCCTCTCCAGTCTACATCACTCAACTCCACTCTATGCCACTCTACACTATTCCACTCATTGCCACTCCACTCTATCAGCCCAAACTGTAACACACTTAACAACATGCCACCCTATGGCACAACATTCCGGTCTTGTGTACAACACTCCACTCGATCCCACTGTACTTTACTGTGCAACATACCACTCCTTTCTACACTACTCCACTCAAATCAGCTCAAGTCTATGCCACTCCACTCTACACCATTCCACTCTATGCCACTCCATTCTACACTATTCCACTGGAGGCCCCTCCACTCTATCACACGCCCCTGTATGACACAATACTCCTTTCTACTGTACAAGAAAGACTCTACTCCACCCTATTTCACTCCACTCTACTGTATGACATGCCACTCCTCTCTACGCTACTCCCCTCAACAACACTCAAGTCTATGTCATTCCATTGTACGCCATTTCACTCTATGGTATTGCACTCTATGCCACTCCACTCTACGCCATTCCACACTGTACCATTCCATTCTACACTACTCCACTCTTGGCCTCTCCGTTCTATGCCACTCAACTGTGGGCCTATCCACTATATGCCACTCCACTGTACACTATTCAACTTTACACCACTCCACTCATGCTACTCCATTCTATGACATTCCACTCTGCGCCACTCCACTCTATGCTATTTGACTGTACTCCACTCCCCTCTATGTCACTGTACTGTACGTCACTCCAATGTACTCCACTCCACTCTATGATATTCTAGTATATGCCACTTGACTCTACACCACTATATGCCACTGTACTATATGTTATATCGTGTGGTATTCCACTCCACTCTATGCTACTCTACTCTACATTATTCCACTCTATGAATCCTCACTGTGACACATTGTAATACACACCACTCTGTGACACTCCACTCCACTATACTGGTTGGCACTCCAGTCAATCCCACTCCACTGTACTGTACAACATGCGACTCCTCGCCACAGTACTCCACTCAAGTCTATGCCACTCCACTTTATGACATTCTACTCTATGTGCTATTCCACTTTACGCCATTCCATTCTATGTCACTCAACTCTACGCCACTCATTCTATGCTATTCCACTCTATGCACTCAAATGTACACCGCGCTACTACTCTCCACTCTGCACCACTCCACTCTACTCTACATTATTTCACTCTATTCCACTCTACTCTATGAGCCTACACTGTAACACACTGCACAACATGCCACCGTATGACAAGACTCTCCAGTGCAGTGTATGACACTTATCTTCACTCAATTTCACACCACTGTACTGTACAACATGCCACTCTTCTCTATGTTACCCCACTCAATGACACTGAAGTGTACACTATTTTATTCTACACCATTCCACCCTATGCGACTCCTCTCTATGCTAATCCACTCAATGACACTCAAGTCTAAGCCTACTCCAATCTATGCCATAGCACTCTACACCATTTCACTATTCGGTATTCCAATCTATGCCACTCCACTCTATGCCACTCTACCCTACACCACTCCAATCTACGCTATTCCACTCCACAGAACTTGAATGTACTCCACTCTAAGAGCCTCTACTCAATGCCTCTCCACTCTCTGCCTCTCCACTCTATACCTACTGCACTCAGCGACACTCAAGTCTATGCCACCCCATTGTACGCCATTTCACTCTCGGCTATTGGACTCTATGCCATTCCACTCCGTGCCATTCTTCTCTATGCCACCCCATTATACACTATTCCACTCTTGACTCCTCCACTCCATGCCACTCCATTCTATGCCATTTCACTCTGTGCCGCTCAACTCTAGGCTGTTCAACTCTACTCCATTCCCCTCTATGCACTCTACTGTACATCACTGCAATATACATCTAAGCTTTTCAGTGTATGACACTTGACTCTACCCACTATATGTCACTGCACTCTAAGTTATTTCATGGTGTGCCACACCAGCCTATGCCACCCTACTCTACATTATTCCACTCTACTCTATGCTATTCTACTATGCACCACTCCACTCTACTGTACGACAGTCCAATCCACTCAATCCCACTCCACTGTACTGCACAACATGCCACTCTTCTCCATGCTACTCATCAATGCCACTTAAGTCTATGCCATTGCACTTTGTCATTCCACTCTACACCATTTCACTTTACACTATTCTACTCTACTCTACTCCATTCCACTCTACGCCCCTCCATTCTACGCTATTTCACTCTACACAGTCAAATATTCACTCTACTTCTCTCCACGCCTCTCCACTCTACACCACTGCACTCTACTTCACTCTATACTATTTCACTATAAACCACTCCACTCTGTACCACTCCACTTAATGAGCCCCCACTGTAACACATTGTACAACATGCCACCCATAGATACAACACTAAACTCTTGTGTACTACACTCCACTTAACTCAATCCCACTGTAAGGCATTCCACTCCTCTCTATGCTACTCCACTCAATGCTACTGAAGTGTACACCACTCCACTCTACGCCATTCCACTCTACAATATTCCCCTCTTTACCACTCCACTCTGTGCCACTACACTCTATGCCACCCTCCTCTACACTATTCCACTCTACACCGCTCCACCATACACAACTCCTGTCTATGCCATTCCACTTCACTCTATGCTTTTCAACTGTTTGCCATTCCTGTGTACCCAACTCTACTCTATGGCACTCCACTCTACAGCACTCCATTCTATCCTATTCCACTGTATGCCACTCAACTTTATGCCACTCTATGCCACTGCACTCTACACTATTCCATGCTACAGCAGGCCACTCCACTTTATGCCACTCGGGTCTATGACCCTCCATTGTAACAATCTGTACAGCACTCCACTCTATGACACAAAACTCTAGTCTACTGTATGGCACTCGACTCCACTCTCTAGCCCTCCACTCTATTACATGACATGGCACTCTTTTCTATGCTACTCTACTCAACAGGACTCAAGTGTATGCCACTCCACTCTACACCACTCCACTCTATGACACTTAATTTACGGTATTCCACTCTATGCCACTCTACTCTACACCACTCAAACTCTATAGTGCTCCACTGTATGCTATTCGACTCAACACCACTCCTCTCTAAGACACTATACTGACTATCATTCCAATGTATGCCACTTCACTCTATAGCACACCACTCTCTGCTATTCCACTGAATGCCACTCCACTCTACGCCACTGCACTGTATGCTATTCCGCTCTATGCAACTCCATGCAACATCACTACACTCTGTTATTCTACTCAATGCTACTCAACTGTATGAAACTCCACATCTTTCCACTCTCTGCTACTCAACTCCACGTCACTCTGCTCCATGCTACTCTACTCAACGCTATTCCAGTATGTACCACTCCACTCTACATCACTCCATTCTACCCTGCTCCACTCCCCTCTGGTGTTTGACACAACATTCCCCTTTATGGTACGACACTTCACTCCACTCTATTCTACTCCATTCCATGACACAACATGGTAATTACGCTCTCTCTACTCTACTTCACTCACTGCCACTGAAGTCTACACCACTCCACTCTATACCATTCTACTTTTCAATGTTCCACTCATGTCAATCCACTCTATGCGACTCCATCTATGATTTTCTACTCTACGCCAGTCCAATATATGCCACCCAACTCTGTGCCACTCCACGCTATGCCACTCCACTGTGTGCTTTTCTACTCTTCACAACTCCAGTCTATGCCACTCAACTCTATGCCATTCCACTCCATCCCACTCCACTTTATGCTATTCAACTCTATGCCAATCCTCCCTATGCTGCTCTATTGTACCCCACTCCACTGTACGCCACTCCACTCTATGCAATTCCACTGTGTGCCACTCAACTCTATGCCAATGCACTTTACACTAATTCATGCTATGGCACTCCACTCTATGAACACGCCACTCTAAGCAACTACACTCTATGAACCTCCCTTCTAATGCACTGTACAACACTCTACTCTATGACCCTACACTCCACTCTACTCCATGACACTCCTCTCCTCTCTATTCCACTCTACACTATGATATGTCACTACTCTCTATGCTACTCCACTCAGTGGCACTCAAGTGTATGTCACTCCACTCTACACCACTCTATGCCATTCCACTCTACACTACCGAACTCCATAGCACTCCACTGTGGCTATTTCTCTCTATGCCACTCCATACTACCCCATTCCACTGTATGCCACTCCACTGTATGCCACTCCACTGTATGCTATTCCACAGTATACCAATCCACTGTACAACACTCTATTCTATGCTATTCCACTCTACACCACTGCTACTCCACTCTATTCTTCGCTATTCCAATCTATGCTACTCTACTCTGTGCCACTCTGCTATATGCCACTCCACTTTATTACCCTCTACTGTAACAGACTGTTCAATAGGCAACTATTTGACATGACACTCCACTCTAATGTAGGACACCACACTCCACACTACAACAGGTCACTCCTCACTACACTACTCCACTGAACACTGCTCAAGTCTACTCCACTCCACTGCATGCCATTCCACTCTACACCAATCTACACCACTCCATTCTATGCTATTCCACTCTACCCCACTCCGCTCTACTGTACGCCACTCCGTTCTACATGACTCCACTCTACACCACTTGACTCGATGACACTTGACTCTAATCCACTCCACTCTACTCAACTCAACTCCATGCTAGTTCTCTCTACACCACTCCACACTGTGCCACTCCACTCTATGTTATTCCACTCTCTGCATTCAAGTGTACACCACTGTATGCCACTCCACTCTATGCGATTTAATTCTGTTATCCCACTCTACGCCACTCTACTTTGTGCAATGACACTGTACTCCATTCGACTTTATGGTAGGACAGTGTACACTGCACCACTATGCACCACTTCACTGTATGCCCATCCACTGTATCCCACTGTACACTTCTGCACTCTACACCACTCCATGCTATGCTAATCTGCTCTACACCTCTCCACTCTACTGTATGCTACCCCATTCTACACCACTCCACTATATGGCACTCCACTCTATGCTATGCAACTCTACACCACTTGACTCTATGACACAACTCTACACCACTCCACTCTACTCCACTTGACACCCATACTATTTACTCTACCCCACTCCATTCTATGCCCCTCCACTGTACACCACTCCCTTCTATGTTATTCCACTCAATGCCAATCTATTGTATGCCACTGTAGGCCACTCCATCTATGCTATTTCATTCTTTGTCATTCCATTCTACACCACTCCACTGTATGCTATTGCACTCTACACCACTCCATTCTGTACCATGACACTGTGCCGCACATGACTCTATGCAAGGATATAGTATGCCACATCACTTTAAGCCACTACAATGAATTCCACTCCACTGTACTCCTCCGTATCCCATTCCACTCGTTGCCACTTAACTCTATCCCACTTCACTCTAACTCACTCTAATGTACAACAATCCACTGTATGACTCACTACTCTACTCCTTTTGACTCTACTAAATTTGACTCTACCCCACTTTACTTTATGCCAGTCTACTCTATGCCACCTGAAACTACTGTTTAAAATAAAAACAATGATGGATTTACTTTGTGATTTGTTTGAAAACAATGTTTTTGCAACATAAAAAAGCATTCATAGTTCAGTGAAAAAACGACAGTGAAAGCAGAAACATTGGAAATCCTAATTTTGTATTTAACATTCCATGCAGTGCATTGTCAAGGTGTGAGTTATAGTTAAAGTTAATGAAGTGTGGCTAGCGTGTTGACAACACTGTGTATGGACATTCACAACATAGTAATTTAAATATAAATTTAAGGTATAACTATAACTTTAGAATTTTTTATGTTTGTGTAGGTTAAGTTTGGGTTTTATAGAAAGGATAAAAACAGTTTTCCTAACTGTAACTAAGGGCCTGATTTAGAAATGTGACAGATATCCTGACAACTGTATTACAATCCCAATCTATTTTACGGTGATTGTAATATGGCGGACGGGATATCCGTCATGTTTATGACAAAGTATTCCCTCCACCAACATCTAAATCAGCTCCTAAGCTTTAACTTTTGTTTTTTCATTGAATATGCATTTTGGTTAGATTACAATGTCAGTAAAAACATAGGGGGTCATGAAAAAATGTTGGAGGAAGCACCGCCAACAGGTTGGCCGTGCTTCCATGGGGGATTACTGCCGTGGCGGAAGCGCCGCGGTCGCACCGCCAGGACTGGCGGTTTTCCACCACTTTTGTTCCGGCGGTAGTAATCCTCCAGGGCAGCGCTGTCCAGGGGATTACGAGTCCCCCTCCCGCCAGCCTTTTCATGGTGGTAAGAACCGCCATGAAAAGGCTGGCGGAAAGGGGAGTTGCGGGCCCCCTGCCACGGCCCCGTGCAGCTTTTCACTGTCTGCACAGCAGACAATGAAAAGCGCGACGGGTGCAACAGCACCCGTCGCACAGCCGCAACACCGTTGGTTCCATTTGGAGACGGCTTCTGTGTTGCGGCCGAGTTCCCCGTCGGCCCAGCATGGATCTCATAATGGCCGCTGCCCGGCGGTCCAAGCCGCCCGCCAAGGTTGTAATGAGGGCCATAGTATTTTAATTAACAAAATCACTAAAAATTCATTAGTTATAATTATCTCAAGTAACTATACCTTGAGTCCTAAAGTAACTATAACTCACACCCCACCATACAGAGTGATGTTATCAATGATGTCATTTCAGATGTTGTAGTGATGCTATTTCTATATCATAGATCACGTCATAAGGGATGTGTTATATGAGGTATTTAGCATGGTGAGAGTACGAGTTATTATTACTTCACGGCAAGATTTAAAATTACTTGGGATAACTGTAATTGGTGTGTTTCAGTGATTTTGATGTTTGTTCTTTTGAAAATAGCATGTTTTTATTAACGTTTTCAGCTATATAACGTGCCTTTAACTTTTTTTTCATTGAATTTCAATGTTTTTTTTAAATGGAAAGTAACATATTTGTACAATTCCTAACTATAACATCACTTGAGCCTTGGGCTTTTTCAATGACTTTCTATGGTTTATTAATGGAAAGTAAGATGTCATTGCAATGCATGGCATGGGATTGGGTGCAGAGCCTGGCCTGCAGACAGGCCCTGGGCCGACCTTGTGCCATCCAGCCTCCCCCTCCACTGTGCATGACCTTTGGCTGTAAGGGGGAGGGTGGGTTTGGGTGCAAGGCCTGGTCCCAATCCCCGCTTCCTCATATGGCCTGCTATGTCATGTAACAATACAAAAGGTGTGATTTTTAGGCAGACAGACATACTGGCTTTGTCAAGAATTCAAAATACCAAAATGAGAGTGTCTGGGATTAGTGTGTTTTTCAAGGGGTCAGCACATCAAAACATATACAACAGACCTACTGGTTATGCCAAAAAGTCACCATTTGTAAAAAGTTTTCCTCACTGTGCAACGTTTTTACGGTGTACAGTAATCGTTAGTTTTCAGTTTGTATTACAGCAAGTGATACAGTCCATCCCACCTTTCATCAGATGGGTTGTTGGTTATATAGCAACAGTGCAGTCCATTTAGTACTGAATACCATCCCATATCGTCAGTACAGATTATCCCACAGCATGTGCTCACATCATGTTTTTTTTCAAGAAAGAAAGTAAGAGGTAATCCTAAAGCAAATAATGTGTTAAATGTCCTGTTTGGTGCCTATAGAAACAGTGTGCATGTAGGTCCAGTGGACCTGTCATGTTCTGGCTGTCGTCCTGGTGAGAGGTGAGCCCATTGTGAGTCATTGGGTCAGTCGGTTTTCAGAACCCCCTCCATTCTTCTTCCCTTAGAGCCATCCCCTCAGCTTTTGCTCAATTTTCGAGATCTGTCTTCCACCTACTGTGACGCAGTCCAGTAGAGGAACTCCAGTGGTGGGCAAAAGCTCTGTGGGCCACTCCTAAAGCTAAGTCTTTAAATCTATTACATGCCTTTCTCTGAGGTTGCCTGCTACATGGGCCCATAAGGCATGCCTCTTCCCTGAGCAGTTGTAGTCTTCCCAGGAGTGCTTTAGAGCCGCTTGGCACCTGCTCCCAAAAACTCGTTATAGCAGGCAGTCCCATACCATGGGCACAAAGGTTACTTCAGTGGGGGTGCAACAGGATCACCTCAAATCCTTGGTGCACAGCATCATATTTAGTCTGTGAGAAGATGGTAAAGTGCAATAGATGAACTGTATGAATTTGAATCAGGGGTTACGTGTATATGATTATGTGTACTCCATGGTCCGTTCCCATTCCATAGGGCATTAAGAAATCGCAATTACCGCCAAGTAAAACTTGGTGGTAACCATGTGCAAATTTAAAAAATGCATTAAAAATGCATTTTAAAAATTGACATGTAAAGCACACATGCCCCTTTGGCATGTATGCACCTTACATGTCCTCAAATATTTTTTGGGGTGCAGCAGAGGGGGCCTTAGACCCCCAGCACCCTGGGGTTTTGCATTTCCTAAATTGCGAATTCCAGTTAGGAATTCGCAATTTGGGAACTGCAAAAAAATTGCTGTTATGGGCCTACAGGCCCATAGGTTCGAATGGGCTCAGAATCGCTATTTGCGATTCGGTAATAGTATTTGCGATTTTTAAGAAATCGCTATTACCGAATCGCAAATATGATACATACCATTTTGCGAATCAGAAATAGCGATTTCTTAAAAAAGAGATTCGCAAAGTGATTTCTTCATACATCTGGCCCTATATTCTTTAAAAAAAAGCCCTAGGGCATAATAGGACACATTGTGTGTGCAGTGAATAACAAATAAGCTGGCTCTTCTGTTAATTTATTATTTATGTTATTTATAGTTTATTTATTTTTTGGGTACCCCGGTGCACATCCAGGGCACCAGCAATATGGCTACTCATTAGGGACTGGGGGGAGCCCCAATGCCTCCTTATGCTTGCTGGCTTCCCAGTCACTACTGTGGCGTGAGCTGGACATTTTTTTTAAGGTGGGTGACCAGGTGCCCACTTACGACACCCACATGCAGCAAAAAAAACATTGGGGGCTGCAGGGGGAGTCCAAAGGCACAAGCACGGCCCCAACTGGTTCCTCAGCCAGCACTCATTGTGGTGCTGGTGGGAGCTGGCGCAGTCACTTTGCTTAACCCGAGTGAGGGCAGTAGTTTTGCTGTTCTCACCTGGTACACAAGGAAAGTTGCTTGCCTGGGAGTGTGTGGGCAGGGAATGCCTTCACTCTCCTGTGTGGCTAACTACTGTGTTCTAAAGGTTGGGGCTTCCCAAGACACTTCAGCTGTTTTGGACTCTAGGGGATGGGGTCAGTGGGGCTTGATCAATGACTTAGGTAGGGGGGCTTCACGCCCTCCCCCCATATTGTAATTATTGGCCCTGGAGAATTGTATCCTGAGACTTATCCAAGGGGTGTGACCTCCAGGGCCTTGTCTAGGCTCAGGGAGGAGAGCTGCATGCTGCCTCCATAATTAATCGACAAGACCCAGGGGATAGGTTCACCGAGGCCTCTATGGGGCTTGGGGTGGAGGGCCATGCCCCCACTTCCCATTTTAAAAAAACTGGTCCCAGGGGATAGGGTCCCAGTGGCCTCCTCAAGGCTTGAAAAAAATATCAATGTGCAGCCCTACACCAGTTCCTGGCCCACCCTGGGGGGGGGCGGGGGGGGGGAGTATGAAAAAAAGGTGGGAGACTGTCCTATTTTGTTTTTTACTGGCTCAGCAGATCCGTGGATACCCTGTGGATCCACAGCATCAATTAAAAAAGAAATTACTTTTTTAGTCCCAGAGGTTGTCCCTCTGAGACCCCCCCACCAGACCTAGGAGGTGGGGTATCCCTCCCCTGCCCCTACATGTTTTTATAGAGCAGGGAATTGAGTCCCTGAGTCCTAAAATAGCTGCCACCATGTCCTTGTTCATATTGTGGCAGCCAATCTGATTTTAACTCAAGATTAGCTGGCTTTGCGGATCCTCTGTGGCATGAGATACCTATACATTTTGAGCCTTAATTTCTCAAAAAACTACTGAACAGATTTAAATCAAATCACAAAAAGCATACTTTATGGAATAAGATCTAGCTTTCTGCCAAATTTGATGTAATCCTGTTCATCCCTTCTGGCTGTATCTATGTCTAATTTTCCTATGACAAATTGTATGGGGAAATCGTGTCATGGATCACAGTGAAACTTTCTAGAAAGGAACTGAGATGAATGAACTCTTTTTTAGAAGGTTTTGGGAAGATTTGTCAAGCAGTGCTAAAGTTATTTGCAAAACCCAAAAAATATTTTCCTATGGAAATGTGGACCTAGCTATAACTGTCCAGTGGCTATGATATATATCATATACCTGTGAACCATACTTCCACCGTGAGCCCTAAAAGCTCTTTTCTGCCCCATACACCAGTTCCTGGCCCACCCTGGGGGGGGGGTTGGGGGGGGGGAGTATGAAAAAAAGGTGGGAGACTGTCCTATTTTGTTTTTTACTGGCTCAGCAGATCCGTGGATACCCTGTGGATCCACAGCATCAATTAAAAAAGAAATTACTTTTTTAGTCCCAGAGGTTGTCCCTCTGAGACCCCCCCACCAGACCTAGGAGGTGGGGTATCCCTCCCCTGCCCCTACATGTTTTTATAGAGCAGGGAATTGAGTCCCTGAGTCCTAAAATGGCTGCCACCATGTCCTTGTTCATATTGTGGCAGCCAATCTGATTTTAACTCAAGATTAGCTGGCTTTGCGGATCCTCTGTGGCATGAGATACCTATACATTTTGAGCCTTAATTTCTCAAAAAACTACTGAACAGATTTAAATCAAATCACAAAAAGCATACTTTATGGAATAAGATCTAGCTTTCTGCCAAATTTGATGTAATCCTGTTCATCCCTTCTGGCTGTATCTATGTCTAATTTTCCTATGACAAATTGTATGGGGAAATCGTGTCATGGATCACAGTGAAACTTTCTAGAAAGGAACTGAGATGAATGAACTCTTTTTTAGAAGGTTTTGGGAAGATTTGTCAAGCAGTGCTAAAGTTATTTGCAAACCCCAAAAAATATTTTCCTATGGAAATGTGGACCTAGCTATAACTGTCCAGTGGCTATGATATATATCATATACCTGTGAACCATACTTCCACCGTGAGCCCTAAAAGCTCTTTTCTGCCCCATACACGACCCCGATCCCTGAGTACTAAAACTTCTCACTACTTCTATATGCTACCCCTTCCATTAACCACAAAACACAAAAGGGCAGATTTATGAAAAGTGGTGCTGCACCTGGTGCAGTGCTACTTTTCTTGCGCCCCTTAGCACTCTCCCTAACGCCACCATGTGTGGGCCATATTTAATATACAGCACACTATGGTGATAGCTAGGGAACTAGCATTAGGTTTTTTTACGCTAGTTGGCGCTTTGCAGGATTAGGGTAAAAAATTCTGACGCTAATCCTGCAAAGCGCCCAGAGACCCATTGAAACCAATGGGAGCCTCCTTTTAATGCTTGGTCTGAGCAGGCGTTAAAAGTGCCAAAAAAAAGGAACAAAGAAATCTCTTGGATTTCTTTGTGCCATTGTTTTGGCCCCCGTAACAGGGGAATGCCCCTTTTGCATACATTATGCCTGGCCAGGCATAATGTAGCGCAAAGGGTTGCAAAGTGGCGCAATGTATGCATTGTGTCACTTTGTAAATTTTGTGCAGCAATTTTTACCTCGTTGGGCTACATTAGCCTAAAAAATATTACACCTATGTGGCATAAGGAGGCATTACAGGCTCTTAAATCTGCACCAAAATCTTTTTATCATCCCTACGCTGTACGGTTCCCTGAACCCTAAAAGCTTCTTCACAACCAACCCCTGAACTCTAAAACATATTACTACCCCTATACACTACATCAGTGGTTCCCAACCTGTGGTCTGGGGACGCCTGGGGGTCCACAAAGCCTTCTCTGGGGGTCCGCGAGAGCCTAGAAATTTAAAAAATATTAACAAATATTGACAAATTAGGTCTCCAGCTTCCAGTAATGACTCAGGCGTGGTTCCCCGGATTCCCATGATGATTCAGTGGGGGTCCCTGGGTTCCATTAATGTTAAAGTGGGGGTCCACAGAAATCAAAAGGTTGGGAACCACTGCTCTACATCCTAAAAACCACACACTACGCTATACACTACCCATTGTTGAGCCATAAAACCCTTCACCACTCTTCACACTACCCATCTGTAAACTCCAAAATCTCATTACCACCCTTTACCACTATCCATGTTGAACCTTAAAATAAAATGACTACGCCTTAACAAGCGCACACCTGAACCTTAAAAAAAAAAACACTACCCCATACACGACTCTTCCTTGAACTCTATAAAACCCTTACTACCCATAGCCACCACACATACATGAACCGTAATAACTCCTCGCTACCCCAAAAACCACCCAATAGAAAACCCTAGAAAATCCCATCGCTATACATCACCATCCATCCCAGCTATAAACTACATTACCCATGTAACCCATGTACGTCACATAAAACATGCCTCAATCACAACCGAGTATCCCTTATAAATACAGTTGACTCCATTTTGCGTCATCTTTCTTTGCTGCTTCGTAGCTAGTTAAGTGCCTTTAACGTTATATTATCACAGAGTGTTTATAATTGATTTAAAATTGCATGTTACCCCAGAACAAGTGTTATTCGAGGTTTTAATGTGACCTCACTATTTAGAACCTAGCTTGGTGTGTAGAGAGGGATGTGTGCCTCCCGCATATACTAGGGGAGCACCTCCCTTACTCACTTGCTATTATTTTGTTTTTCCTCCATCGAGTGGGTGCGTTCATGCCCCCGAGCCCGTGTTTTTCTAACTCTGGCTTGTCCGTTTTGTGGAGTGGGAGCAGGACGCGCCCGTCGCTTTCTGACGGCTGCAGGCCCATTTCTAGCCCTCCCTCCTGGGCCGAGCACAAGCGCACATGCCCTAAGCTGCCGCGCTTCATTTGAACTTAGCAGTCGAGTCTCTTGTGCAGTGTCCAGCAGTGCATCTCTCTGGCAGTGAGGGCGCTTTTGTTTATTTGCCTTGTTTGTGCTCATATCTGCCTCTTTCACTGCCTGAGACATCAGAGTGTGACCAGGGTTGTAAAATCTGCATAGGCTCTGCCTAGAGTGCTTTGCATGTGGCTTCCTCCATGTTTTATTGTCACTGAATTTCGCCTGCTAGGGTTAGCACTCCCCCCGACTGTAGTCCATATATTATTGCACATCTATTGCCTTTGGATCTCATTCAGTCCCCAACATGGCCCAATGCGGACCATTAGAGGATGATTTGGAGTACTATCAAGAGGACATGCAGGCCTTCTTGGAGAAACAATTGGTTGGCACCTTGAGTAATAGCACCCATTCGTAGGTAAAACAAGGCCTTGGCTAGGGCTCTGGGCACCCATCACTTTAAGGACTTCACCCATCAACAAGTTTGGCTTCCACCACTCACCCCTTCTGACAGCTCACAGGCCCTTCATGACCCTAATTCTGATAATATTTTCTAAATCTTCTGACTCCTTAGATACTGGCTCTTCTCACACTATGCCATGTGACAGTGAGCTTGAGGATGTACCTGAGGCCAGTAAGAGAAAGAGCTCTGGGCACCATTCGGGCTCTTGCCCCAAAGCACCAAAAGTATTTACATTTAATCCAGGCGATAGCATCCACCCACAATCATCTAGTTGGACCCCTTTCCAAGAAGTACCAAACATTAGGGGCATGCCCTCGTAGCCCCACTATACCCTGGCAAGCAAATATGTTACATATAATATGGTATAATGTGGAAACCAAAAATAGGTCAAAACAAACACATAAATGAGCACATAAATTACTCGCTGCATACACATTATTAATTGTAAAGATTTGTTAATTAAGTGTCTTAGAACTGTAACAATCCACACTCTTAGTAGTGCTATCTGAAAGATGCTTATATTATTTGAAATGCAAACACATAAAATACAAACATATCAAACACTGAAAAAACAATATTCACAAAAGACAAGGCATTGTGACAAACAAAAATCCAATTTAGCCTTGGTTGTCCAAATGATTTTATCTAATATGGCTGCATTCTTGCTTTGTTAATGCAGTCCTTATGGGAGGTAGCCCTTGAAAACGGTATCACTTAGTGGCAAATCCTGTCCTATATCTATTATAGAAATGTCCCATTTTGTTTTATTCAGACCACATTCAAGTTTGAGCAACTCCTCCAAGAAAATGTTTCCACATGTTTCAGTCTCTATGATGCCACACCTCTTCAGGATGTATGGAAGATGCGTTATGCCAATTGGAGGACAATACATGTGTGATCAGACCAATCACATACTGACCATTTGGGACAAAAGCAGGTGACCCTGCACCAGATTCCACAAACCGTTTAAAAAACATGTTAAAAAAGGTTTCCACTTCTCTGCTGGCAAATACAGTAAAACTACAGTGTAGTATGGTATGTCTACCCCAACCACTAGCGCTCCTTGCTACCATTACCGGCTTATAAATGAAAACTCTTCAAGGGAACTATCGATTAGGATTCACGACTGAAGCAGTTGATAAAGACTGCATCTACAGGAAAGAATTTGAATTTCTCAATAGAAATTAATGTACAACACCACTGATATACGTCCTTCCTAAGGTCCATATCGATCCAGTAAACCCCTCCGGGAGACCTATTATATCGGCTTGCAGGTCCCTTCTTGAACCATTAGCCCAGTATAGAGACACTTATCTAAAACAATTTGTGACTGAAACACATACTTATAACAGCGACTCCATGGACATTATTAATCAACTAGGAGGCCTCCAATTTGATGAAGAACAAGAGTATCTAGTGACCTTTGACAGTGAGGCATTATATACGAACATTCCCCAAGAAAAGGGTCTTACAGGTAATACAATCCACCTCCTACAAACCTACAATCCAATTCTCATAAACGTTTCCACCAATTCCTCTGGCAAGATCACTGGTTTGAGTTCACAACCCTTCCCTTCAGTCTCTTCTCAGCTCCTTGATGATTTACCAAGATGAAGAGACCCATTGTGGAAGCACTTCGAGGTTGATTGTGTATCTCGACCATCTAATTGTCCTAGCTCTAGACCCTCAGACATTATCCATTCACCTTTCTTGGGAAAATCAACTTCTCCAAGATCTGGGCTTTGCCATATACCATCTGAAATTCTACCTGATCCCCTCCCAACACATAGATTATTTGGCATTCCAGATTGATACTCCCTGCCCAGAAAATTTGAAATATCAAGAAAGAGCTGAGACCTGTATTATCCAGCATGACATTCTCGTTAAAATCAGCAGCTCGGATTGCTGGTACCCTAACTTCCTCCATTAAGGCCGTATTTCTCAGGCCCCTTCATTACAGAGCTTTCTTTCCAGAGACTCAAAATTCAACACCTACAGAGAGGATTGTCCTATTTGGACAAAATTTTCATCTCAGACGAGGCCAAGACGAAAATCGAAAATTACATGGTGACTCGACCACATGGCAAGGTGATCTTTGACAGCTCCCTGGACATTATTCTGGAATTGGATGCCTGCATATGAGGCTGGGGAGCCAGATGTGGGCCCCTTTCCACAGGGAGCAGTAGTCAAAGACCAAACTTCAACTTCACATTAACTCCCTGGAACTCCTGGAGGGTGCCTTTACATTCAAGAGCCTGTCCCTCTTGAAGAAATGTTGCTGCATATTGCTGAGGACGGACAACATCTCAGCGGTCCGTTATGTCAACAAACTGCGCGGCACCAGATCGTGACTGTTATCAGAGATTGCCAAGGACTTTTGGCATTTCTGCCTTCAACATCGGATCTTAGTCATTGTGGAATGCTCCCACAAAGAAGAACTCTGTGGCAGATTGGCATTCCTGTTACCTATGGGAATTCAGTGATTGGAGACTTCACCAGATGCTCTTCTTCCACCTCAATTGCAAGTGGGGACCATGATCAGTCACAATATTTACCTCTCAAATCCATTGTCGGATTTGATTTCCCGATTTTTCAGTTTGCGCCCAGATCCGGAGGTAACAGCAAAGGATGCTTTCTTGCAAGACTGGTCTCTCCATCTGGCGTATGCATTTCCCCCGTTCAACATGATCCTCAGTGTCCTATCGTAGGTGTGTCATCAGACGGCAGAGATTCTTCTTGTGACTTCTCTCTGGAGAACACGACTGTGGTTTCTACTGGCCCTGGAACTGTTGTGCGACAGTCCTCTTTTGATAACTTTGTGCCTGAACCTGTTGCTGGACCCAGTCGGACAACCCCACTCATTGATCATCTCAGGGCCACTTAGGCTGCTAGTCTGGAAAACATCCGAGGTAAATGGCAGGTGGCAGGTATTTCTCAGCAAGCTTCCTTCTATATAACTCAAGCATGGGCTTCAGGTACCCACAAATGTTATGCTTCTGCATGACAACAATGGGTTCTTTGGTGTGACGAACGGAATACTGATTCCAGTGAGATGGATGTTTGCTGGTGATTAGTTTTCTTTCTTCTTTGGCAGATTCAGGACTTGCCTACAGGTCGATAAATAGTTATAGGTCGGCCATTTCTGTAGGGCATCTCCCTGTTGATGGCAAACCTGTTTGCAGTAGTCTGTAAACTCATGAGAGGTATACAAATGTGTAAACCCCCTCAATCTAGATACTTATTCCTTTGGGATGTTAATACCGTCCTGAATTTCTTAGAGGGAGGGCCAGGGAACAAGTACCTGTCACACAAACTGTTATCAGCCAAACTTACTAAGTTACTGTGTTTGATCTCTTGTAAGAGAGTTTCTGATGTTCCAGAAGAACTAAGGCCCATATTTATACTCCCTTTGTGCCGGATTAACGTTATATTTTTTACGCTAATCCAGCGCCAACTTTACACCATATTTATATTTTGATACTAGACCCGTCTAACCCCAAATATCTAAGTGTGCGTCATTTTCCGGATATGTGAAACCGCCTTGCGTCAATGAGATGCAAGGTAGGTGTTCCCGTCTAAAAAATGACTTAAACACTTGTGCGCCATATTTATCCAACCGGGCAAAAATGGCGCATGGCTGGGAGGCGGGGCTGGAAAATGACGTAAATCCCGATTTGCGTCAAATATTAATGCCTGGTTCAGGACAGGTGTTCAAATGGGGCAAACACACCACTACTTAGGAAAAACTCACACAATCAACATCATTGCTCAAGAAGGAAGACATGGAGGTGCTACTCATGCAGCATGCTAGAAGACACAGAGCACAGGACCAACAGCAGCAGCTACCACCACACCAACATGGATCCCAAAGGCAAAGCAGAAGGCAGGAGAGGATATTCAGGACCAGGACAACCATTCAGGGCCTCAGGGAACATGATATCATCCAGAGGTACGGACTAAACTGGCAAGCCATACAGCAGCAGCTGCATTTCAAACCACTGGTGCCCTGGTTGCCGGGATCTCACAGCCATCATTCTCCACCTTCCTTCCCAAGGTACTTGATGCCATCATCTCCCTCACACTCCGGCACATCTGCTTCCCCAACACACAGCAGAAGCAGCAGGAGACCAAACAGGGATTGTTGGAAAACTGGTTATTGGTAAGGGCAGGTAAGTACCTACAGTTAGCAATAGGCCACTAACGTCCACTTAGGTCCAGTTAGGTCTCAGTAAATTAAACCTAGCTCAACCCTTGGTAGTTGGCAACGAGCGATAAGGCTTAACTTAGGATACAAAGCGTAGAGCATTCAAATATCACAAAACAGTAATGAAATAAAACACAGGAAACAGTTAAAAAATCCAAAATCAATTTATAAAAATAGATATTTGTATCTTTAAAATTACACCAAAACAAATAAAATCGGTTAAGTGGAACCGGAGATATGAGTCTTTGCTTTCTAGTGCATAGAAGCAACTAGCGCTCAAAGGGTTCAAAAAGGTCACACTGGAAAGGAACAAAGTCCAGAGTTCAGGCCACCCACGAGGTAACACTGTCACACTTACTTTCAGAAGTGTTTGATTCAGGAAAGTGGTCCAGAGCACCAGCCAAGGGTTTAGAGGCTCTGGTGTGCCTCTTGAGGGTCTGGGACTACAACTTCCACAATGCAATACCAGTTCTGTGGCACTCTTTGATCTCGTATCAATTTGCAAAAGTATTAGTAATAATATTTTTTTACAATGTCACATACCGTATAGTCATATATCATAGTAAACCTAGAGAAAGGCAAAATGAAAATGCAAACTTCAAAATGTAACATTCAATACTATAACCCTCAAATGTATTCCAAAATTGCTGAACAAGCTTGAATCTCAACCAGTCTCCTTGCTTGAAATTCATGTATTTTTCTTCCACCTTCTCAGTAATCAAATTATGAGTCCATTCCTCATGTATATTAATCAACACGAAAGTCTTATATTAATCTCAAATCTGTGATTTCCAACTGATCATCCATCCTTCTTCCTGAGTTGATATTTAAATTAATTGTCCATCCTTTTCATAACAACATCACAGCCAACACGTGTTTCGTCATACGACTTCTTCAGGGCTGAGACTTAGGTGGTCATTCCAACCCTGGCGTCGGTGTTAAAGCTGCGGCCAAAACGCAAACAGGCTGGCGGTAAAAAAAATGGAATTCCGACCCTGGCGGGAACCGCCAACAAAGACCACCACATCAACACACCGCCCGCCACGGCGGGACAAACAAACAGCGCGGCGGTCACCGCCAACAGACAGGCGGGAGTCAATGTACCGCCCACCCTATCACAACCTACCAATCCGCCACCTTTTCCGGGGTGGTAGCCCCGCCGATAAAAACACGGCGGAAACAGCCATTTCGAACGGAAAACGCTCACCTCCATACACCCCACGAGGAATCAGGACAGCATGGAACCCGAACTCCACATCCTCCCAGCAATAGTCTTCCTGCTCCTCTACCAGGAGCACGAACGCCGGCGCAGAAGACAACGGTGAGTACTGCACCTACGACACAGGGGAGGGGGGAGGAAAAAAAATACGGGGACACACATACGCCACACACCCACCCCCACCCTCACCCACTACAGCACACACATCAATGCATAGCAATACATCACAGTTACCCCCCCAAACCCCCCGGAAGAATGCAAAGACAAAAGGAAATGATTCTAAACATTTTAAAATATTGTATTACTGGCTTAAAAATATATAACACATCAAATACTTTTATATACATAAATGTACAAGTCCGATCATTGCAGCAGGCATTGTCCGTGGACCACTGGGCCCAAATCACATGGGCAAAGCCCACACAGGATACCTGACTCCAACGGAGAGAACACTGCAGGGGCATCAGATAGCAAAACTACAGGCACCTCAGGGGGAAGGGAAGGGGGTGCACCTCAGCCAGATGAGTCCACGACGCCAGATCCACGAGGTGCCTCCATGGCCACTGTTCCATCCTGGGGAGTGCAAAGCCACAGTCTCACAAGTCTCTACAGTGGGTGGCTTGCCCACTGTTACATCCTGGGGAGTACAAAGCCACATTCTCACAAGTCTCTACAGTGGGTGGCTTGCCCACTGTTACATCCTGGGGATTGCAAAGCCACAGTCTCACAAGTCTCTACAGTGGGTGGCTTGCCCACTGTTACATCCTGGGGAGTGCAAAGCCACAGTCTCTCAAGTGGATAACAGTCTCCACTGGTTCTGGAGGGGGACTGGTGCCCAGAGTGCTTCATCCTGTTAAGGACAGACGGAGTGGATGCTGTTCTCCACTGGTTCTGGAGGGGGACTGGTGCCCTGAGTGCTTCGTGCAGCCCTGCCCGACATAGATGCGGGCCTGCCCCTGCCGCTAATGGGCCAGCAGTGCTTGAGACGGCGGTGCCCAGTTCAGCGGTGCTTGAGACGGCGGTGCCCAGTTCAGCGGTACTTGAGATGAAGGGCCCAGTTCAGCGGTGCTTGAGATGAAGGGCCCAGTTCAGCGGTGCTTGAGACTGCGGTGCCCAGTTCAGCGGTGCTTGAGATGAAGGGCCCAGTTCAGCGGTGCTTGAGACGGCGGTGCCCAGTTCAGCGGTGCTTGAGACGGCGGTGCCCAGTTCAGCGGTGCTTGAGACGGCGGTGCCCAGTTCAGCGGTGCTTGAGATGAAGGGCCCAGTTCAGCGGTGCTTGAGACGGCGGTGCCCAGTTCAGCGGTACTTGAGATGAAGGGCCCAGTTCAGCGGTACTTGAGATGAAGGGCCCAGTTCAGCGGTGCTTGAGATGAAGGGCCCAGTTCAGCGGTGCTTGAGACAGCGGTGCCCAGTTCAGCGGTACTTGAGATGAAGGGCCCAGTTCAGCGGTGCTTGCGACGGTGGTGCCCAGTTCAGCGGTGCTTGAGACGGCGGTGCCCAGTTCAGCGGTGCTTGAGACGGCGGTGCCCAGTTCAGCGGTGCTTGAGACGGCGGTGCCCAGTTCAGCGGTGCTTGAGACGGCGGTGCCCAGTTCAGCGGTGCTTGAGACGGCGGTGCCCAGTTCAGCGGTACTTGAGATGAAGGGCCCAGTTCAGCGGTGCTTGAGACGGCGGTGCCCAGTTCAGCGGTGCTTGAGATGAAGGGCCCAGTTCAGCGGTGCTTGAGACGGCGGTGCCCAGTTCAGCGGTGCTTGAGACGGCGGTGCCCAGTTCAGCGGTGCTTGAGACAGCGGTGCCCAGTTCAGCGGTGCTTGAGACGGCGGTGCCCAGTTCAGCGGTGCTTGAGACGGCGGTGCCCAGTTCAGCGGTGCTTGAGATGAAGGGCCCAGTTCAGCGGTGGTTGAGACGGCGGTGCCCAGTTCAGCGGTACTTGAGATGAAGGGCCCAGTTCAGCGGTGCTTGAGATGAAGGGCCCAGTTCAGCGGTACTTGAGATGAAGGGCCCAGTTCAGCGGTGCTTGAGACGGCGGTGCCCAGTTCAGCGGTACTTGAGATGAAGGGCCCACTTCAGCGGTGCTTGAGACGGCGGTGCCCAGTTCAGCGGTACTTGAGATGAAGGGCCCACTTCAGCCGTGCTTGAGATGAAGGGCCCACTTCAGCCGTGCTTGAGACGGCGGTGCCCAGTTCAACGGTGCTTGAGACGGCGGTGCCCAGTTCAGCGGTACTTGAGATGAAGGGCCCAGATCAGCGGTGCTTGAGATGAAGGGCCCAGTTCAGCGGTGCTTGAGACGGCGGTGCACAGTTCAGCGGTGCTTGAGACGGCAGTGCCCAGTTTAGCGGTGCTTCAGATGAAGGGCCCAGTTCAGCGGTGCTTGAGACGGCGGTGCCCAGTTCAGCGGTGCTTGAGACGGCGGTGCCCAGTTCAGCGGTGCTTGAGACGGCGGTGCCCAGTTCAGCGGTGCTTGAGACGGCGGTGCCCAGTTCAGCGGTGCTTGAGACGGCGGTGCCCAGTTCAGCGGTGCTTGAGACGGCGGGGCCCAGTTCAGCGGTGCTTGAGACGGCGGTGCCCAGTTCAGCAGTACTTGAGATGAAGGGCCCAGTTCAGCGGTGCTTGAGACGGCGGTGCCCAGTTCAGCGGTACTTGAGACGGCGGTGCCCAGTTCAGCGGTACTTGAGACGGCGGTGCCCAGTTCAGCGGTACTTGAGACGGCGGTGCCCAGTTCAGCGGTACTTGAGACGGCGGTGCCCAGTTCAGCGGTGCTTGAGACGGCGGTGCCCAGTTCAGCGGTGCTTGAGACGGCGGTGCCCAGTTCAGCGGCTCCGGCCATGGCGTGGAGGTCATTTGCCACCTGAGCTGTGGCTGGCGGGGCCTTCCTGCCCATCTGTCGTGTGGCTGGCGGGGCCCTCCTGGGCTGCAGTACCGAGCCTGTTGGTGTTCTCCTGCCCACCTGGGATGGGGCTGGCGGGGCCCTCCTGGGCTGCAGTACCGGGCCTGTTGGTGTCCTCCTGCCCACCTGGGATGGGGCTGGCGGGCCCTCCTGGCCAGCTGGGCTGATGGCGGTCTTGTAAGGCGTGCTGCCCTTCCCAGCCTTCCCTGATCGCCTGTGGCCCTTCACCACTTTGGACGGTGTGCCAGCTGGCTCAACACTTCCTGCCGGAGCCATGGTAGGGATTTTAGTCCCTGGTGTTTTAACCCTCTCGCGCCGGCCACTGCCTATCTTCGGATGTTTCTCCGGGGGTGGGCTGGCCGTGCTTTGGCTCCGTACTGAACTGGCTGCCCTTGAGGGTGGGGGACTCCACAGTCCATGGCAGACTGTCATGACAGGTCCCGGTTTGGTGGTGGCAGAGGTGCTGACTGGAGTCCTATGACATGGACGGGGTGGGGGAGTTGTTGGAAATAGGTTAAGTTTGGACAGGAAAAGCATTTTAGGAACAGTGGGACGGGTAGGTGTAGTGGGTATGGGAGTGGAGGAAGAGGTTGTGGTTGTAGGAGTTTTGAGTCTGGTGTCTTTGGGTGCAGGTGCTTGGGCTGGAGGCTGTCGTGAGGTGGATGGCTGTTGGGTGGGTGGCTGCCTGCATTTGTGTATCTTGGAAGAGGGGGTGAAAGACACACTGGGAGAGGACACAGGGGATGTGTAAATGGTAGTGGGGGTGGTGACTGCACGTGTGCGGGGGGTTCTGGTGTGTGTGCTGCTGATGGAGGTAGTGGCTGAAGATGTTGTGCATGCAGGTGTGAGTGGAGACGTGACAGGGAGGGAGGAGGGAGACGAGGAGGAGGGGGACACAGTGGAGGCAGTGGGTGTTATGTCTGTATGTGGATGTTGCTTCTGTGAATGCCTGTGTGGTGCTTATGTCTGGCTGAGCTTCCCTTGGGTGTTGAGGTGTGTGCAGGCTGGTCTGATGGTGTGTCTGGGATAGGCAGAGGTACAAGTGATAGGGTATGGGTGGAGGAAGTTGGAGGGGGGAGGCTAGAGACAGGGACAATGGCTGCCATCAGTGCTGAGGCCAGAGTGTTGAACGATCGCTGAAGGGCAGCCTGACCAGAATGAATGCCCTCCAGGTACGCATTACTCTGGTGCACCTCTCTTTCGACACCCTGGATGGCATTCAAAATGGTAGACTGCCCAACAGTTAGCGTCCTCAGGAGGTCAATGACCTCCTCACTGAGGGCAGCAGGGGTGACTGCGGCAGGGCCTGAGGTGCCTGGGGCGAAGGAGATGCCCACCTTCCTGGGTGAGCGGGCATGGGCCAAACGCTGAGGGGCTGCTGGGAGGGCGGTGCTGGTGCGCAGGGTGGCGGCTGTACCTGTTGTTGCGGGGGGCACAGATGTTGCCGCCACCACAAGGGAGCTCCCTTCAGAGGACGAGTCGCTGTCACTGATATCTGCACGAGTCCCCGCTGTGGAGCTCCCCTCGCCCTCCGTCCCACTGGTGAATTCCGAGTCCGTTGCATGGCCCTCCATGGCCATGTGGGATGCAGCTCCCTCGTGCTCTGATGCCACTTCTCCTCCGCCTGATGATGCTAATGCACACATGAACAGGAAGACCACAAAAAAGGGGGGGGGGGGAATAAAGACATGTTGAGTGCATGCATTGGCGACACCGTTGGCGGACAGGACAGACACAGAAGCCCCCTGCACTACGCCGCGCACTTGGGGTCGACTACGCAATCCGTGGGACATGGCCTACAAGCCTATGGGCGACATCTGCACACATTGATGACACAGGGCCATGAATAGCTGTACTTGGCACCCTACAGAGGTGGGGGCGGGGGCACAGGGCCATGCCTTACGGAGGGGCCTAGCCTACAGAAATCGCCCTGGCCTAGGGATACCCACAGCCCTCCTCCCCAACCCAGACACCTCCACTGCGCGCAAAGTCACCAGGATTAGAGTGTACCCACCCCCTTGTGTCTGCTGTGATGTCCTCACGCGCCCATCCAAATCGGGGTAGGCCACCGCAAGGATCCGGGACATCAGTGGGGTCAAAGTCCGACTGGCACCCCTCCCACGTTGGGAGGCCATCCCCAGCTGAGCCTCCGCCGTCTTCCTGCTCCAGCGACGGATGTCCTCCCATCTCTTCCGGCAGTGGGTGCCCCGTCTGTGGTGGACCCCCAGGGTCCGGACGTCCTTGGCGATGGCACGCCAAATATCGATCTTCTGGTGGGCGCTGACCTATGTGACATGTACAGGGGGAGAAAAATATTCATCACCTTCTGCATGCTCAATGTGAGTGGCCCACCATCCCCACCCTTGCCATGTGGCACATGCTCTCACCCGTCGTTTGATGCATGCCTCAATCGCTCCCCTCCCCACCATCTTTCATCCACCCCACTCAACACAGGCATTGCCCACAAAGCATGGTCCCAGTGTACTTACCTGTTGGTCTGGAGGACCGTAGAGTAGCGCATACTGGGGGAGGACCCCATCCACAAATTTCTTCAATTCCTGAGCAGTGAAGGCAGGGGCCCTTTCCATAGTCGCATGAGCCATTGTCTCTTCCAGACCGAGGTCACAGCAGCACTTGCAGTGTAGGTCCTCTCCTGTCGAAGATCAGGTATCGAGTGATTAAGCAGATAGAAAATGGCGGTCACACCCGCGGCGGTGCGTACCGCGACCGCTGTCTCACACCGTCATTGGCTCCTGAGATCCATAGGGTTCAATGTTAACCAATGCTGCTTTGCGCCGCGGTCTTCGACCGCCTACCACCACGGTGTGCCACGCCAGCACATTTACCTCACATCCCATTGTCGCACTTCACAGGTCAGGCAGCCGCCATTTCAAGGGCCCACATGGCTTACTTTCTACTGCGTCACACATACCTAGGCCTTGCATCAACACTCATAAAGCCATTCAATGCATTGGGAATCGTGTTCTGTGCAAGCTGTGGTTACGTACCTGTGTGTTGATTGACTCTGTGCTCGCTGTTGTCCTTCATAGGCACAGTCCGCTGGGACATGCGAGGAGATGGAGGCATCCTCCGGTGTACAGACCACTGGTGGACCTGTCGACAATGGAGGAAAGACATGTCATACTGACATACAGGCTTGACCGAGCCACTATTCAGGAACTGTGTGCCCAGCTGGAGGCAGACCTGATGTCACCAATTCGCCAACCCACAGGAATCCCCCCTCAAGTGCAGGTTCTGTCAGTACTCCATTTCTTGGCAAGTGGGTCATTTCAAACAACTGTGGCCATCGCATCAGGGATGTCCCAGCCTATGTTTTCCAAAGTGTTGTCCAGAGTGTTGTCTGCCCTGCTGAAACACATGCGGAGCTACATCGTTTTCCCTGAGGTGGGGGATTTGCCTACAGTGAAGGGTGATTTCTATGCCCTTGGACATATCCCCAACATCATAGGTGCCATTGATGGGACACATGTTGCTTTGGTCCCCCCCAGCAGGAGTGAACAGGTGTACAGGAACAGGAAGAGTTATCATTCGATGAATGTACAGATGGTGTGTTTGGCTGACCAGTACATCTCCCATGTTAATGCCAAGTTCCCTGGGTCAGTGAATGACGCCTACATCCTGCGGAATAGCAGCATCCCGTATGTGATGGGTCAACTCAAGAGGCACCGGGTGTGGCTATTAGGGGACTCTGGTTACCCCAACCTGTCCTGGCTACTGACCCCAGTGAGGAATCCCAGGACAAGGGCAGAGGAACGGTACAATGAGGCACATGGGCGGACTAGGAGGGTGATCGTGCGAACCTTTGGCCTCCTGAAGGCCAGGTTCAGGTACCTCCATATGACAGGTGGATCCCTATTCTACTCACCAAAGAAGGAGTGCCAGATCATCGTGGCCTGCTGTATGCTTCACAACCTGGCTTTGCGACGCCAGGTGCCTTTTCTGCAGGAGGATGGTCCAGATGGTGGTGTTGTAGCAGCTGTGGAGCCTGTGGAGAGTGAAGACGAGGAAGCCGAAGAGGACGACATAGAGAACAGGAACACAGTGATACAGCAGTATTTTCAATGACACACAGGTAAGAATCCACACCGGAATATTACATTTACTTAAAGACTACTACCTCTCTACTGTCTGACCTTTTCCCCCAGTGTATGGTAACGGAGTTGTGACTTTCCCTTCCGATTTCAGAGCTGTGGGCCCCACTGCGTGACATCTGCTTTGTTTCCCCATGGACTACAGCTGTGTGACAGTGGTATTTTGTCATCACAATGTAAATGAGCATTTTGGCACGGTCATGTCTAATACATTTGTTCAAAATCACAGCCAGACTTCTGATTGTTTTGTGCAATAACTGTGTTTATTACAGTGCTCTATATTGGTGGGTGGTTGCAAATCGGTGAGGGGTGATGGTGGAGGAATGTCCATGGCAGAGTCCAGACTACTTATATCACAGGTGCATTGTCCAGATGCCTGTGGAAAGTGGAGCAGGGGCAGTTTAAGGATGGACAGGGTGACAATGTGGGACAGTGGGATGACAATCAGGGAGGTATCCTTTCCTGGCAGGGGTCTTGGCATCTTACTCTGTCTTCTTCCTGGATCTCAGGGACCGCTTGCGGGGTGGTTCTCCTTCTGCAGGGGGTGGGTGCTGGTGGCCTGTTGGTCCTGTGGCGGGGCCTCCTGTCCACTAGCGCCGGCAGAGGTGATAGGCAGTTCTTGGTCCATGCTAGTGTCAGGGGCCCTTTGTGGTGCCACAGTGTCCCGCAATGTGGTGACTACCTGATTCAGAGCCCCTACGATGGTGCCCAGGGTGGAACTGATGGTTCGTAGTTCCTCCCTGAAGCCCAAATACTGTTCCTCCTGCAGGAGCTGGATCTCCTGAAACCTGGCCAGTACCGTCGCCATCGTCTCCTGGGAATGATGGTAGGCTCCCATGATGGAGGATAGGGCCTCGTGGAGAGTGGGTTCCCTGGGCCTGTCCCCCCCCTGTCGCACAGCAGCCCTCCCAGTTCCCCTGTTTCCCTGGGCCTCTGTCCCCTGGACCGTGTGCCCACTACCACTGCCCCCAGGTCCCTGTTGTTGTTGGGGTGGTGGTTTAGCCTGGGTGCCCTGTAGTGGTGGACACACCGCTGATTGACGTGTCCTGGGGACAGAGGTATGGGCCCGTTGGGTGGGTGCTGTGCTGGTGTTTCCAGAGGGGGGAAGGTCTGTGGAGGCCTGTGACTGGGTGAGGGGAACCGACTGTCCCGAGGTCCCCGATAGGCCCGGCTGGTCATCTAGATCCAGGTCGACAGAGGTGCTGTCATCACTGTGGGCCTCTTCTGGGGGTGGAGTGGACATTTGTGGACCCTCCTGCGCGGTGACGTGGCGTTCGGGTCCTGCAGGGGTATAAAAGTATGGTTATTGCATCTGTGTGTGGCATAGCGTGCAATGGGTGGGTGCCCGTGTACCCCAGTGCTGGCATTCCCGTGTGGGGGCTTCAGTGACGGTGGTTTGGGGGGGGGGATGGGTATGTGCAGTGGGCATGCTTTGGTGATGGGTGTCCATGCTTTGTGGTCGCATGCTGGGTTTGGGTTTGGGATGGGTAGGTTGTGATGATGAGACATTTGCAAGGAGTAGGTGTGATGGGGGTGAGGGTGGGGGTATGAGTTGGCATGCTGGTGGGGTGGGGGGGATGAAGTAGTGAAGATGAGACTTACCAGAGTCCATTCCTCCAGATACTCCTGCGAGGCCCTCAGGATGCAGGATCGCCAAGACCTGCTCCTCCCAAGTTGTAAATTCTGGTGGAGGAGGTGGGGGTCCGCCGCCAGTCCGCTGCACCGCGATGTTGTGCCTGGATACCATTGACCCTGAGTTCATCCTCAGAAAACCTGGGGTGTCTTTGCGGTGCCATGGGGTGGTGTGGGTGATGTGTGGGGTGGATTGTGTGGTGCTAAGTGTGGTGATGTGTATTGTTGTGTTGTGTGAAGTGCGTGGTAATATTGCTGGGTGACAGTAAAATGGGCGTCTGGGTGCTCGGATCTCTTTTCTCTGTGCGTGTTCACGATTCTGTTGGAGTGGAGGTTTGTGGGTGATGTGGGTGTGTGGTTTATATTGTAATAGGTGTGTGTATGTGTATCAGGTGTGTGTATTTGTAATTATCCAATGTGGTTGTGTTTTGTAGAAGTGTGTGTAATTTGAGCGCGGCGGTGTGTACCGCCAATAGAATACCGCGGTTGAAAGACCGCTGCGTGGATTCGTGGGTCGGGATGGCATGGGCGTATTTCTGTTGGCGTGACGGTGGAGGTTTGGTCATCGCCAGTTTCTCGCTGCCCTTTGGTGTGGCGGACTTTTGTGGATGTCTGTATTTTGGCGGTTTGCCTGTTGTGGGTCAGAATGACCGTGGCGGTTTACCGCGGCGGTGTTCTGGCAGTCTTCTGCACGGCCGTAAGCGCCTTTTACCGCCAAGGTTGGAAAAACCCCCTTAGTTGTTTCATAATTAGCAAACCTCCAAATTAGTAAAGCTAGAGAAACAGCAAAAGAGCAACATAAACCATCCAAGTATACTAAAGACTATCCTGTACAAATCCAGAAGAATATTAGAAATATTAAGAATAGAGACCCCACTTCATTCTCCCACACCGAGTCGCTAAACTGTGCTGTGAGTAAAAAGTTGTTAGTTTGAAGGTACCCCAAGCATGCGTACAAACACCACAAATCTCGTGCCCCCCATGGTGCCAATGAAAAATCCACCAATAAAGATATAACCGACACAGCCATGCAAGTATTGGGATATGACAGAAACTATCACTTTACTACCATCCCACGTGTAAAACTCAAAGAGAAAACCTGCCCCCTAATTCTATGTAGTGATTACCTCTGGTATCGATCAACTTAACCTGTAATTACTTCGTCCATTAGCAGGACCATCCATGAATCAATGTTAAAAAATGCTCAGAAAACTGTACCAATCATTATTGTACTACAAAGAAAAAATATTTTTTTTTAAACCCAAGCAGTCTTATACACATATATTCGTCAGTATCATAATATTGGAGTCACCCAAAGCATATACTTTATGTGTAGACTCCATTACGTGAATACAATGGCCATCAACTATATTGCAGTCAGTTACCTCGTCGAAGAGAAAAATCCCGACTTCAGGGAACCTCCGAAGTACAGAGTCCCGACCGCCACAATATTAAAACGGACATGTGTACGCTGAAAGCGCCGCGCCCGTTTGCCTGCATTTAAATTCTTCAAATATAGAGAAAGAAAGAGGACTTTAATCACCCATCCTCGATGCAAGTAAGAACATAGAAGAAGAACTTACCGCCTACACGCTAATGGCCGTGTCGGATACAAAATCACCTCGGTTTCATTACCGAAAGTTAAAGTTATTAAGGGGTGCCACATATTACAATTTTCTTGAAATACAATTGCCCCCAATGAGGGCCCATTAGTTTTCAGTATGCCCGTAAAAGTATCAAATTATGTAAGGTTAAAACCCCACGTATCAGTCGTAAGTTACTTAAACCCCCAGATCTATGTGAGTGAGACTACAAATCCCACACAGATGCCCGAATTAGTTAGTTAACAAAAACACATATATAAACAAACAAGAGAGCAGAGAAAAGAGTGGAAAATAAGTCCCATGCTAACTGAGTTGAGGAGTATCATGTTCTAACTTTGGATCTTCCTATTTGACACCACATTGAACATGACAAGGATTTTTTGCCATTCCTATTAAACAGATATCTCGTGCATATTGAAACCATATTACAAAAATTGACTCCTAAACAATGTCCGATTGTTCCTAAAAACAAAAGTAGTAATACTCTCAAAATTCAAAAGTACATGCATGAGTTACCAAGACATAAATAGAATTACATGGCCTAAATACACAAACAGTTTGTACTACTCCAATCAACAATTGTCCGGATGTTTCACATTTCAGTTGTTTCACAGGTAAGAGTCCCAAATGACATATAATGATAGTGATATACATCGTAATTTACAGGAAATACTCCAATTCCTGATCCGTATTTAATCCCAACTCCACCGCTCTAACCCAAGTCAAAAAGGAAGATCATCCTAGAGTAATTCTGAAGTCATCTGATGACTTCAGCTGAGCTATTCATGTAATTATCTGGGGAAGTCATCCGAAACCATCCTGAAGTATGTGTATAGTGCGAAATATTTAAATGAGATGACTGTAGAGTCATCACAAGAACTACTCTAGGATGAGTTCCTGATGACTTAATTTGAAAGTGTGTGATGATTGTTTACAATTCCAGGAGTACCAGTTGACAACTTGAGGATTAGTGCAGATTACTACAAAATGATTCCAGGACAATTTGAGGATTAGTGCAGATTACTACAAAATGATGCCAGGACAATTTGAGGATTAGTGCAGATCAATACAAAATGACTGCAGGTCAATTTGAGAATGAGTGTGGATTACTCTTAGATTACCTTATGCCAACTTCAGGATGAGTGAACTCTGCTCCTTGATGATTATATGAAAACTTTGAAATAAGCTCAGAATATTTCAGGATGACTATAACAAATTCAGGATAAGTGCTGATTACTTCAAGATGATTCTACGACAACCTGAAGAAGCCTGCGGATTGCTTTAGGATGATTGTATGACAACTTCAGAATGAGCCTCGAATAATCGGAGATGAAACTGTGATAGCTTCAGTATGAGTGAGGATTACTACTTGATGATGTAAAAAAAACAAAAAACTTCAAGATAGATCTGAACTTTTACTCCGTGGTTCCAAACCTTTTTCTGGAGATTGTCCCTGGAGATTGTCCATGATGGCAGCCATTTCATCTTCTCAACCAGAGGTCTTCGAGGCGCACCACCACCATTGCCACCCCCTCCGTTTACCAGAACCATGTTTAACCTTTGATCTATGTCCTCCGAGGAGAAGTCACCAATATTTGCCAGTTGCCTATTCTACATCCCAGGTGAAGCACAGTGTTGAGGGCAAAGTCAACGGAGGGAAAACCCAAATGGTGGAACAATTAAAAGATAATAAATGGCATGCATGGATGAAGGTCTAATAGGAGGTGAGTGTTTTGTTTATGAGGAGCCATAAGAACATGTGTGTCAAGCAATAATACATGGCAAGATGTGAACAGTTGAGGGCAAGGGGCTGAGTGTCTGCAGATGATCGCCTGGCGGAACATGTGAGTGGCAAAGTGTTTGCAGATGACTGCTGGGAGTGGGGGAAGCTGTGAGCGCCTGAGTCACTCTGGGTCAAATATTGACGATGATCAAATTTGGGAGAAAATGGTTATGCATCCATTATTGAACAGTTGAGGGAAAAGTGCTGAGTGGGTTGTCCAACTTCAGCAGGATAGTGACTGAGGGCAGAGGAAGATGTGAGTGATTGTCTTTAGGAGAGTTGATGTGGTAGGCTATGATTGGCTGACTGTTTACAAGCAAAACAGCCTTAGGGAGGAAAGCTGTGCATGAGGAATAGCTAGATGAGAGATGCTGTAAATGGCTGCACAATTAACGGCACTGAAGAACGAGTTACTTACCTTTGGTAGCGACTTTTCTGGTGGATACATTAGCTACCTGTGGATTCCTCACCTAATGAATACTCCCATGGCGCCAGCATTCGACGGAAATCTTCTTCCTAGTCTCTGCACGTCGACGAGGACTTCACTCTAGCCCACGCGACGCCGTCTGACGTCATACAGACAATAAGAGGTCCTCGACGACGTGCCGACGTCAGTACCAACATTTTTTTACGTGCATGAGAACAACAACCCAATGCAATGAAAGAGCAAGGCAACATCCCATAACATTGTAAAATACACAACATTGCAATAAAATGGCTGTAAATTTAATATAACTCTCTTTTTTTTTTTTTTAAACCAACAAATATATGCAAATCATGTATATACACAAAGATATATACATATATATATACATATAAATATACACAAGTATCCATATATACAACATCTATTGCAACCTTGAATACCAAGAGGAGCGCACTCAAGTATTACTTGGTAAGACCAGAAAGGCAACGGGGAGGCGGGTGGGACCGTGAGGAATCCACAGGCAGCTAATGTATCCACCAGAAAAGTCGCTACCGAAGGTAAGTAACTCGTTCTTCTGATGGATACAACTACCTGTGGATTCCTCACCTAATGAATAGAGTCCCAAAGCAGTACCACTCCCGGTGGAGGGTGCCTGTATGGTCAAACCAAGAAATCCTGCAGCACTGACCGTGCAAAATGGCCGTCCCTTCTGACCTCAGAGTCCAAACAGTAATGTTTCGCAAAAGTGTGAAGGAACAACCAAGTTGCGGCCTTGCAGATGTCGACCACAGGAACACCTCTGGCCAAGGCCGTAGTGGCCGACTTAGCTCTGGTGGAATGAGCTCTAATGCCATCAGGAGGATCCTTCTTTGCCAAAGAGTAACAGATTTTAATGCAAAGAACAACCCACCTGGAGAGTGTTCTCTTGTGGACTGCCTTTCCTCTCCTCTTGCCCACGTATCCGATGAACAGCTGATCCTCCAGCCTGAAATCCTTCGTTCTATCAATGAAGAAGCTCAACGCCCTCTTTGGGTCCAATCGATGTAGTCTCTCTTCCTCCTTTGAAGGATGAGGCGGAGGATAGAACGTGGACAAAGTAATTGTCTGGGCCAAATGGAAGGGTGAAACAACCTTCGGGAGAAAAGCAGCCTTGGTCCTCAACACCACCTTATCCCCATAAAAAGTTGTATAAGGGGTTTTACCGATAAGGCCTGCAACTCACTCACTCTCCTTGCAGATGTTATAGCCACCAGGAAGACTGTTTTAATAACCAAATACCTTAATGGGCAAGAATGCATAGGCTCAAAAGGGGACCCCATAAGGAAAGTGAGGACCAAGGACAAATCCCATTGAGGCATCACGAATGGTTTTGGAGGATATTTATTTAGAAGACCTTTCAAGAATCTGAGAACAATAGGGGATTTAAATAACGATGGTTGATCTGGAAGACAAATGAAGGCTGACAGGGCAGACAAATAACCTTTAATGGTAGCCACTGCACAACCTTTCTGCGCTAGAGACAGAGCAAAAGACAAAACATCTGACAGATGAGCATGTAAGGGATCAATCTGTCTCTCTCCACACCATATAACAAATTTAGACAACCTATTAGCGTAGATAGATTTAGTGGAGTGTCGCCTGGCCGCTAATATAACATTCACTACATCAGGCGGGAGAGAGAAGGAACTCAGGTTGCCCCGTTCAATCTCCAGGCATGTAGGTGTAGACTCTGGAGGTTGGGGTGTAAAACCTGCCCCTGCGACTGCGAGAGGAGGTCTGCCCTGAGAGGGAGACGGAGCGGAGGGCACAGCGAGAGTTGGAGAAGGTCGGAGTACCACACCCTCCTTGGCCAATCCGGAGCTATTAAGATGACTTGAGCCCGGTCTTGGCGAATCTTCCTCAATACTCGAGGAATCAAGGGTATGGGGGGAAACGCGTAAAGCAACTGGTCGCACCAGGTTATCAGAAACGCGTCCCCCAATGCTCCCTGCCCCGGATACTGGAGGCTGCAGAATAACGGACAATGCACGTTCTCCCGAGTGGCAAACAGATCTATCCGAGGAAACCCCCACATCTGGAAGATTAAACGGACTTGATCTGGATGGAGACGCCACTCGTGGTCGGCCGAGAATTGGCGACTGAGACTGTCCGCACGTACATTCAAGACCCCGGCCAGATGATTTGTTACCAAGCAAATCTGATGGTCCTTTGCCCAGGACCATAGTCGAAGAGCTTCTCTGCAGAGAAGGTACGACCCTACTCCTCCCTGTTTGTTTATGTACCACATCGTGGTAGTATTGTCCGTCAGGACCTGTACCGACTGACCACGAAGGGAAGGGAGGAAGGCCTTGAGAGCCAGACGTACAGCCCGTAACTCTAACAGATTGATATGAAACCTCTGTTCCTCTGGAGACCAAAGTCCTTTGATCTCCAGATCCCCCAGATGAGCTCCCCACCCTAGAGTGGAAGCATCCGTTATGACCGTGGCCACTCGTGGCGACTGCGCGAACGGCTTTCCTTGTGAAAGATTGTTGCTCGCAATCCACCACTTCAAGTCCACAGCAGCATCTCTGGAGATCTTGACCGCACCTTCTAGATCTCCCTTGTGTTGAGACCACTGCCTTCGGAGGCACCACTGAAGAGCCCTCATGTGCCAGCGAGCATGCGTGACCAACAGTATGCAGGAGGCAAACAGACCGAGCAGACGAAGGACCTTGAGGACTGGAACTACTGCTCCATTTCGAAACATTGGAACCAATTCCTGAATATCTTGAACCCGCTGAGGCGGAGGAAAGGCTTGATTCAATGTGTATCCAGTACTGCCCCTATGAACAGGAGGCGCTGAGAGGGCTCCAGGTGAGATTTGGGCACGTTCACCGAAAAGCCCAGGTCGAACAACAACTGGGTTGTTGACTGCAGATGATACGACACAAGCTCCGGGGACTTGGCTTTGATCAACCAGTCGTCCAAGTAAGGGAATACTGCTATCCCCTTCCTTCTGAGCTCTGCCGCAACCACTGACATCACCTTCGTGAAGACTCGAGGTGCTGAAGTAAGACCAAACGGGAGGACCGCAAACTGATAGTGGTGCGACCCTACCACAAACCGGAGATACTTCCTGTGCGACTTGAGTATCGGGATATGAAAATAAGCATCCTGCAAGTCGACAGACACCATCCAATCTTCTTTGTTCAACGCCAAAAGCACCTGTGCTAGGGTCAGCATCTTGAACTTTTCCTGATTGAGGAACCAATTCAAGATCCTCAGATCCAGGATCGGTCTCAACCGACCATCTTTCTTGGGAATCAGGAAGTACCTTGAGTAACAACCTTGACCCCTTTCCTGCTCTGGAACCAACTCCACTGCGCCCTTTGAAAGGAGGACTTGAACCTCCTGTTCTAGCAACAGGAGGTGTTCTTCTGAACAATAAGATGGGCGGGCGGGAGGGGGGGCGGAAACTCCCGAAAGGGAAGGGTGTAGCCTTTCTCCACAATACTGATAACCCAAGTGTCCATTGTAATAGTCTCCCACTTGTGGAGAAAATGCCGTAATCTTCCCCCTACAGGAGATGAGTGAGTGGGAAATGGTGGAAGCCTAAGGCTGCTTTCCCTGCTGCACCCCTCCAGAGGACGAGGAAGAGGCAGAGTGCTGTTGAGAGGCTCCTCTGGTGCGGGCCCTACCTCTCCCTCTAAATGATCTATAGGGGTGAGAGGAGGCGGCTTGCTGGAACCTCCCCCGAAAGGAAGAGGAGGAAGAGCCACGCCCAAATCCACGAAACCTCCTGAAAAATCTGGAAGAGGCAGAGGAAGAAGGAGCTTGCAGCCCTAACGATTTGGCTGTGGCCCTGCTCTCTTTAAATCGCTCCAAGGCCGAATCTGCCTTTGCTCCAAACAGTTTGTCCCCATCAAACGGGAGGTCTAATAGGGTCGACTGTACATCCGCAGAAAACCCTGAGTTACGGAGCCAGGCCTGTCTCCTTGCCACCACAGCCGTGCCCATCGCCCTAGCCACCGAGTCGGTCGTGTCCAGTCCAGACTGGATAATCTGGGTTGCGGCAGCCTGGGCGTCTGAGACAAAATCCAAGAGTCCCTGGGGAAGCTCCGTAAAAGAAGATGAAATATCATCCATAAGAGCATGGACATATCTCCCCAGAATGCAAGTTGCGTTGGTGGCCTTCAACGCCAAACTGCAAGAAGAAAATATTTTCTTGGATTGCGCATCCAGTTTTTTGGAGTCCCTGTCTCCTGGCACCGTTGGGAAGGATCCAGGCGCTGAATTTGAAGAACAGGAGGCTTGTACCACCAAGCTCTCCGGCGTAGGGTGTCTTGAAAGAAAGCCAGGATCAGATGGTGCAGTCCGATATCTCCTGGCCACAGCCCTATGAACTGCCGAGTAAGATACAGGCTTCTTCCACACCTCCAACACCGGATCAAGCAAAGCCTCATTAAACGGCAAGAGAGGCTCCGCTGCAGCAGAGGCCGGATGCAGCACCTCCGTTAATAAATTCTGCTTCGCCTCTGCCACCGGCAAAGGCAGGCCCAGAAAATTAGCCGCCTTCCTCACCACCGCGTGAAAGGAAGCAGCCTCCTCCGTATACTCCCCTGGAGATGAAAGGTCCCACTCAGGGGAAGTATCCAGCCCACTGGCCGTATCCAGACCATGCAGTCCATCACCCGAGTCCTCAACCTCTCCTTCCTCCAGGACTCGCTGGTACTCCTGCTCTTCCAACAGACGGAGAGCACGCCTCCTTGAATGTAGTCTCTGCTCAATGCGCGGAGTCGACATGGCCTCTGCCGAAGTCAAAGATCGGCACCGATCTCCAGAAGCATCCGACGCCACATCCGGCGCCACAGACAGCTTCGGCGCCGATGAAGGAACAGGACAAAGGGATCTTGGAGCCGATGGACCCACCGGAGTCACAGGACGAAATCCCGATGTCGACGGGATGGAAACATCCGGAGCCAATCCCTCTGAAGCCACCGGAGCGGCCACCGGCGCCGACACCGGCGCCGAGCCCACATTCCCAAAAGGGAGAAAGGGCATAAAGGGTGCCGGCCGAAGAGGCGCAGGATCACCCAATGAAAAGGCCAAAGGCCCCGAAGGACCAGCCGGAGCACCTCCTGGAGCCATCTGCTGAAAGATGGTATACATCGCATTCAGAAATGCGGTACTATCGGCTCCAGGGGCTGGAAAAGCCGGATACTGGGGTGCCTGGATCGAAGGCGACCCCGACGCCGGCCTCGACGTCCGCGACGCCGGAGACATCACAAGAGGCTGCATCACCTCAACCACAGACGCTTGTCCAGGCGAAGACGGTGACGCCGGAGAGGGCAACGGCGTCGATGGATGCAGCGTGACCGTGGGACTAACCTCCCAAGTCCTCCGACGTCGAGCCGAAGGCGACCTCGAACGAGTCTCCTTGCTTGAATGACGCCGTGAATCTCTACGGCGCCGGGAGTCTCGATGACGCCGATGAGACCTTGGCGAGGAAGACTTCTTGTGATGTTTTTCCTTTCTCTTCGACTTCGCCAGGAATAATTTAGCCTCACGTTCCTTGAGGGCCTTCAGATTCATGTGCTGACATGAATCGCAAGTCACAACGTCGTGATCGGAGCTCAAGCACCAGAGACAGTCGGAGTGAGGATCTGTAACGGACATCTTGCCCCCACACTCTCGACAGGGCTTGAAACCCGACTTTCTCTGAGACATTGTTACCGCAGAGAACTACGCAGCAGAAAACACACTGTAACCACTAAAGTAACAGTAGCTCCCTCGAAGATAACCGTTTCGAATGCACGGAAAAAAGGGAACTGACGTCGGCACGTCGTCGAGGACCTCTTATTGTCTGTATGACGTCAGACGGCGTCACGTGGGCTAGAGTGACGTCCTCGTCGACGTGCAGAGACTAGGAAGAAGATTTCCGTCGAATGCTGGCGCCATGGGAGTATTCATTAGGTGAGGAATCCACAGGTAGTTGTATCCATCAGAAGCTGTAAATATGTAGCTTTATGTATGAGAGAATATGCAGATAAGAAGACCTGTGACTGGGATAAGTGACACATTACCTATAGGAGAAGTAGTGTGTTTGTGGCTAAGGGAGTACACTGGAACATTATGGATACTATGAATGACAGAATATCCTTAGGTGAGCGTTTGAGTGCAAGAGAAGCTATAAGCAAATGGCTGCTTGTATGCAGGTGACTGAGACACAGGAAGCTCCACTTGTGGCAAAGTGTCAGTTGGTTGAGCAGTTTATGGCAAATGGTTCAGTAAGTGAACAATTTAGGCTGCGGGAAGCTTTAAAGGTCCTGTTATAGAGGGTGGAAACTGTGAGCAGATGAACTGCTGCAAGGGAGATAAGCAGCAAGAAGGTGGGTTACTGATGTCAGGAGAAACTATTTGAAAGCCTCTACGGAGGTGATCAGAGATCAGGTGACTACATGCTAGTAACTCATTCTGGCCCTGTTGTTTCCTTGGATGGGAAACAACAGCTCGTGTTTACCGAGGGATGGAAACCCGAAACCTGTTTTGTGTGCCAAGCTATGACAGGGCCTGAATTGTACCTCAGAGGTGGGAGCCCAGCACCCATATTTCAAGGGCAGGAATCCAGTGATCGTCTCTCAGGAGCAGGAGATTTGAGGCCAGGGCATGTGTTGTGTACCAGTGGGTGTGCTGGGAAAGAGCTCAGGGCTAGAGTTCTGTGTCTGATGTGGGAGTACAGGGCCTGTATGTGTACTGCAGTAGAAGTCTAGGGACTGTTTTATTTGCCAGACGGTGCAAGTTCAGGCCCTTTGTTGTGTGCTTGAGTGTGAATCCAGGGCCTGTGTTATGGACCAGGGTGTGAGTCCAAGGCCTGTGGTTGAATAATGGGGTAGGAGTTTAGGGCCTCCATGTAGGAATTGAAGTCCAAAACCTCCATGCATACAGAAGGGCAGGAGTCCACAGCCTGTGCTGTGTTGGGTGTATGCTAATTGCCTGTGATGAGTATTAGGGTTGGAGTCTAGATCATGATTGTTGGGATGAGTCCATGCCCTGAACTGCTGAGTTCTGAGTCCAGGGCCTGTAAGTCAGGGTGGGAATCCTGTGCCCTTCAGTCAGAGGAAGAGCATTTAAATCCAGGACCTGTGTTAACTGCTGGAGTGAGAGCCAAGGGCATGTGTTGTCTGCTGGAATGGTAGTGTATCAGCAGCAGTGTATCAAGGAAAGGATGCTGAAGTCCAGGGCAGGCGTGGTCTGCTCTGGAGTACGAGGGATGGGGTTGGGAAGGAAATGGGGCAGTCAACGGCCTGCATTGTCTGATGAGGGGTCGGAGTCCAGGATCTGTGCAGTGTGCTGAGGGATAAGACTTCAGGACTTGTGTATGCGAGGAGTGTGACTACAGAGACTGTGATGCGTCCATGGCATGGAAGAACAAAGCCGACAGTTTCTACTCTACACATAGTTTCTACTCAATACATAATTAGGAAAACATCTCAGGTTTTACCGGGGGATGCAGCTGTAATGTTGGCATCTATTCATGTAATAATTTGCATATCCTTGTCATTCTTGAAGATATCTCTGGCAGTTATTTTGCTGTCAGGGACATGTTTCACCATTACCAGCAAAAAAATATGCCAACAGGTCTCAACATTACCAGGCCAAGACATAAATATGCCGATATGGGTAGACGATAATAGTATTTAAAGCTCAGCCGTTTCCACTGTATTTGGTAGTTCTCTTCTGGGCCTAGAATACTGCTTAAAGTGTCCAGGCTTGGCTACCTGTGGCTGGGGTTATCATGAACAATTCAAGTAAATAAATGTTGCTCATGATCACACCTCTGACTTTCTTGTAGTAGGAAAGCAGGTAGTCCTTTCTCAGTACAGCTGCCTGCTGCCATTTCTCCCGTCACTGTCAGAAGTGGTATCACCTGAACTGACTTGTGGCATGGCATAGCTTATCACGTGATTATGCTCCGCCTACATACCGACATTTTAAGAGGAAAGAGTGAGAAAGTGAAAATCTCCCACCTGAATTGGGTCTGTTGGCACTTATGATCTAGTCCCATTTAAGGCACCTTTGTAAATAATGTTTTTTTGCTGGTTGGAAAGTGTTGCTTCCTATTAAAAAAAGCATTGGCAAGGCCAATAAGCCTCCCCTATGCGAGAAATATTGATTTTAGCAATGTGCTGTAGCCTTTATATACACACTAGTGTGGCTGCTGTTGAGCATGACTAAATGTTTGTGGTGTGGGATGGGGTAGATTGGGGTAGAGTGGAATGGGGTACATTGGGGTAGCGTGGAGTGGGGTAGATTGGAAAGGGGTAAATTAGAGTGGGGGTTTTGGGCAGATCAAAGTATTAGATAGGAGTGAAGTAAGTTGACTTGCAGTAGCTTTGGGTGGAGTAGGGTAGATTAGAGTGGGGTGGAAAGGGTTAGATTCAGGAAGAGTGGAGTGAGGTGGAGTGGGGAAGATTGGAGTGTGGTAGACTGGATGGGATAGATTGGAATCGGGTAGTTTGGTGTGGAGTAGGGTAGGGTAAATTGGAGGGGGGTCGATTGGGTTAGATTGGATGCAGTGGAGCAGATTTGGGTAGCATGTGGTAGAGTGAAGTAAAGTGGTGTGCAGTAGATTGTGTTGGGTGGAATGGAGTGTGGTAAATTGGGGTGGAGTTGGATAGATTGGAGTCGAGACTGGAATGGAATGAAAGACTGAGGGAAGAGTAGTGTCGTGGAGTGGTGTAGATTAGGGTGGAGTGGGGTAGACTGGGTGGATTAGGGTAGATTGGAGTGGGGTACACTGAAGAGGAATGAGTGGAGCAGGTTGGATTGGAGCAGAGTGGAGTGGGATATACTGCGATGGAGCAGGGTAGTCTGGGGTAGAGTAGGGTAGTTTTGGGTAGGGTAAATTGGAGTGGGATGATTGGGTTAGATTGGATGGAGTGGGGTACATATAGGTAGCATGTGGTGGAGTGTGGTAGATTGGAATGGAGTGTGGTAAATTCGGATAGAATGGAGTCGGTAGATTGGGAGTATTACGGTAGGGTAGGTTGGAGTGGGGTAGACTGAGTTAGGGTGGGATAGATTTGAGTTTGGCAGATTGGGGTAGGGTAGTTTGGGGTGAAGTGGGTTAGGGTAAATTGGAGAGGGGTGGATTAGGGTAGAGTGGGTTCGATCGGACTGGAGTGGGGTAGATTTGGGTAGCATGGGGTAGAGTGAAGAAAAGAGAAGTGGGGTAGACTGGAATGAAGTGTGGTAGAGTGGGGTGGGGTAGATTAGGTGGATTGGAGTGAAGTGGAGAGGAGTAGTTTTGGATGGAGTAGAGTGTAGTAGGTGGTGTTGTCTGGTACACTTTGACCTATAAACGACTGGGAGTGGGCACAAAGCAGGGAATATCTGGTAACATGATAGGTTCAGTGTAGGAGGCTGGACTGGCTTGTAGTGAGTACCAAGGGGTACTTGCACCTTGCACCAGGCCCAGTTATCCCTTATTAGTGTATAGGGTGTCTAGCAGCTTAGGCTGATAGATAATGGTAGCTTAGCAGAGCAGCTTAGGCTGAACTAGGAGACGTGTGAAGCTACTACAGTACCACTTAGTGTCATATGCACAATATCATAAGAAAACACAATACACAGTTATACTAAAAATAAAGGTACTTTATTTTTATGACAATATGCCAAAGTATCTTAGAGTGTACCCTCAGTGAGAGGATAGGAAATATACACAAGATATATATACACAATAGCAAAAATATGCAGTATAGTCTTAGAAAACAGTGCAAACAATGTATAGTTACAATAGGATGCAATGGGGAAACATAGGGATAGGGGCAACACAAACCATATACTCCAAAAGTGGAATGCGAACCACAAATGGACCCCAAACCTATGTGACCTTGTAGAGGGTCGCTGGGACTATTAGAAAATAGTGAGAGTTAGAAAAATAACCCTCCCCAAGACCCTGAAAAGTGAGTGCAAAGTGCACTAAAGTTCCCCTAAGGACAAAGAAGTCGTGTTAGAGGAATAATGCAGGAAAGACACAAACCAGCAATGCAACAACTGTGGATTTCCAATCTAGGGTACCTGTGGAACAAGGGGACCAAGTCCAAAAGTCACAAGCAAGTCGGAGATGGGCAGATGCCCAGGAAATGCCAGCTGCGGGTGCAAAGAAGCTTCGACTGGACAGAAGAAGCTGAGGTTTCTGCAGGAACGAAAAGGGCTAGAGACTTCCCCTTTGGTGGACGGATCCCTCTCGCCGTGGAGAGTCGTGCAGAAGTGTTTTCCCGCTGAAAGAACGCCAACAAGCCTTGCTAGCTGCAAATCGTGCGGTTGGCGTTTTTGGACGCTGCTGGGGCCCAGGAGGGACCAGGAGGTCGCAAATTGGACCTGAAGAGAGAGGGGACGTCGAGCAAGACAAAGAGCCCTCACTGAAGCAGGTAGCACCCGGAGAAGTGCCAGAAACAGGCACTACGAGGATGCGTGAAACGGTGCTCGCCGAAGTTGCACAAAGGAGTCCCACGTCGCCGGAGACCAACTTAGAAAGTCGTGCAATGCAGGTTAGAGTGCCGTGGACCCAGGCTTGGCTGTGCACAAAGGATTTCCGCCGGAAGTGCACAGGGGCCGGAGTAGCTGCAAAGTTGCGGTTCCCAGCAATGCAGCCCAGCGAGGTGAGGCAAGGACTTACCTCCACCAAACTTGGACTGAAGAGTCACTGGACTGTGGGGGTCACTTGGACAGAGTCGCTGGATTCGAGGGACCTCGCTCGTCGTGCTGAGAGGAGACCCAAGGGATCGGTAATGCAGCTTTTTGGTGCCTGCGGTTGCAGGGGGAAGATTCCGTCGACCCACGGGAGATTTCTTCGGAGCTTCTGGTGCAGAGAGGAGGCAGACTACCCCCACAGCATGCACAAGCAGGAAAACAGTCGAGAAGGCGGCAGGATCAGCGTTACAGAGTTGCAGTAGTCGTCTTTGCTACTATGTTGCAGGTTTGCAGGCTTCCAGCGCGGTCAGCAGTCGATTCCTTATCAGAAGGTGAAGAGAGAGATGCAGAGGAACTCGGATGAGCTCTTGCATTCGTTATCTGAAGTTTCCCCAGAGACAGAGACCCTAAATAGCCAGAAAAGAGGGTTTGGCTACCTAGGAGAGAGGATAGGCTACTAACACCTGAAGGAGCCTATCAGCAGGAGTCTCTGACGTCACCTGGTGGCACTGGCCACTCAGAGCAGTCCAGTGTGCCAGCAGCACCTCTGTTTCCAAGATGGCAGAGGTCTGGAGCACACTGGAGGAGCTCTGGACACCTCCCAGGGGAGGTGCAGGTCAGGGGAGTGGTCACTCCCCTTTCCTTTGTCCAGTTTCGCGCCAGAGCAGGGCTAAGGGGTCCCCTGAACCGGTGTAGACTGGCTTATGCAGAATTGGGCACCTCTGTGCCCAACAAAGCATTTCCAGAGGCTGGGGGAGGCTACTCCTCCCCTGCCTTCACACCATTTTCCAAAGGGAGAGGGTGTCACACCCTCTCTCAGAGGAAGTTCTTTGTTCTGCCATCCTGGGCCAGGCCTGGCTGGGCCCCAGGAGGGCAGATGCCTGTCTGAGGGGTTGGCAGCAGCAGCAGCTGCAGTGAAACCCCAGGAAGGGCAGTTTGGCAGTACCAGGGTCTGTGCTACAGACCACTGAGATCATGGGATTGTGCCAACTATGCCAGGATGGCATAGAGGGGGCAATTCCATGATCATAGACATGTTACATGGCCATATTCGGAGTTACCATTGTGAAGCTACATATAGGTAGTGACCTATATGTAGTGCACGCATGTAATGGTGTCCCCGCACTCACAAAGTTCAGGGAATTGGCTCTGAACAATGTGGGGGCACCTTGGCTAGTGCCAGGGTGCCCTCACACTAAGTAACTTTGCACCTAAACTTTACCAGGTAAAGGTTAGACATATAGGTGACTTATAAGTTACTTAAGTGCAGTGTAAAATGGCTGTGAAATAACGTGGACGTTATTTCACTCAGGCTGCAGTGGCAGGCCTGTGTAAGAATTGTCAGAGCTCCCTATGGGTGGCAAAAGAAATGCTGCAGCCCATGGGGATCTCCTGGAACCCCAATACCCTGGGTAACTCAGTACCATATACTAGGGAATTATAAGGGTGTTCCAGTAAGCCAATGTAAATTGGTAAAATTGGTCACTAGCCTGTCAGTGACAATTTGAAATAAATGAGAGAGCATAACCACTGAGGTTCTGGTTAGCAGAGCCTCAGTGAGACAGTTAGGCACCACACAGGGAACACATACATATAGGCCACAAACTTATGAGCACTGGGGTCCTGACTAGCAGGGTCCCAGTGACACATAACAAACATACTGAAAACATAGGGTTTTCACTATGAGCACTGGGCCCTGGCTGGCAGGATCCCAGTGAGACAGTGAAAACACCCTGACATACACTCACAAACAGGCCAAAAGTGGGGGTAACAAGGCTAGAAAGAGGCTACTTTCTCACACAACCCCCCCCCCAAACGAAGGACAATAAGGCTAACCTTGGCCAGTTGAGACTTTACTGTCTAAGTGGTGATGAGTAGAGAGTAGCTCTGCAATAGACTGGTTACTCCCTTTATCATCCACTATATGGTTACTTCCCTGTGGGGATGTAAACCACCCTGTTTGAAGTTTTTTAGCTAAGCAACAATGTGAAGATGTATTTTCAGAGTTTCTATCAGTAAGTTTTAGTTTAGAGCAGTGGGAATTGTCCACTGAACCTATTTGTAGTGATGGAAATGCCAGACATGGATGCTGTCTCAGAAAAGCCATAGCTGGGCAAAAACTTTGTCCATATGGCTGGAAGAGAGAACAGGGATGCTGTTTCTCTTGGGTTGGAGCAGGGCAGGGATGCTGTCCTATCAGCTCCACACTAGGGCAGGGATGCTGTCCTAAGTGTTGTGAGGCAGTGCAGAGTTTCTGCACTAAAGTTTCTCTGGGAGGGTTGGAGGGATGCTCCATGTTAACTAAAATGGTGCTCTTTTTGTCACCAATTTTAGTTATCCCACAGAGAGGTACTTCTACCTCAGGGAGTACAGCTTTGCCAGCTGATGATTCCCTTGGAACAGGTGCCACCCGAGGAGAGGTTTCTCCCACCACAGGAATGGTATCCTGAATGGCAGGGTGGTTAGGGGATACTGTGATACCCTTTTTACCTGTTGATGGAGAGGGATCCTGAGTTTCCAGGCCTTCTCTCCTTTGCTTTTTCATTTCAGTAGAAATGAGAGGGAACAATTCCTCAGGGATGCCCAGCATGGCTGCATGGGCATAAAACTCTACATCAGCCCAACCTGAGGCCTCTAGGTCATTACCTAAGAGACAGTCTACAGGTAAGCTAGGTGATACCACCACCTGCTTAGGGCCAGTAACTCCACCCCAACTAAACTGAATTATAGCTAAGGGAAGAAACTTAGTGGAGTTATGGACATCAATAATTTTATACTGTTGTCCAATGATGTGTTGTTCAGGAGCCACTAGGTTTTCAGTCACCAAAGTGATACTGGCACCTGTGTCCCTGTAGGCCAAGGCCTCAACACCATTTATTGAAACTGTCTGCCTGTACTTATCCATTGTAAGGGGACAAGCAGCCAGTGTGGCAAGGCCAATGCCACTAGGTGTGACAGAAACTGTCTTGGGAGTGACTACCCCAGTTTCTACTATGGACCCAAAAGTGAACCCAACTACACCCTTAACTTGACTGTTGCCAGCAGTCCCACCACTAGTACCACTACTGCTAGGGGCACTAGAGCTTGATGTATTAGTGGTGGTAGGCTCAGGGGGTTTACCTGGACAGGACTTATCCCCTGGCCTATGGCCTCTGTTTTTACACACAAAGCACCAAGGCTTTTTAATGTGTGCAGGTTGAGAAGAAGAGGAAGAATTAGTTTTATCCCCACCCTCTGAAGAGTGTTTAAGATTTGAAGTGGGATCTTTGGTTTTACCCTTATCCCCATGCTTATCTTGAGATTTTTCACCATCTTTCTTCTTATTGCCATCTTTGTCACCCCCTGTATGAACTTTTCTGTTCACCCTTGTTCTGACCCATTTGTCTGCCTTCTTTCCCAATTCTTGGGGAGAGGTCAGATCAGAGTCTACCAGGTACTGGTGCAACAAATCAGACACACAATTATTAAGTATATGCTCTCTCAGGATTGTGTTATACAGGCTGTCATAATCAGTAACTTTACTGCCATGTAACCACCCCTCCAAGGCCTTCACTGAATGGTCAATGAAATCAACCCAGTCTTGTGAAGACTCCTTTTTGGTCTCTCTGAACTTTATCCTGTACTGTTCAGTGGTTAAGCCTTAACCATCCAGGAGTGCATTCTTAAGAACTTGGAAATTATTAGCATCATTTTCTTTCACAGTAAGGAGCCTATCCCTACCTTTTCCACTAAATGATAGCCATAGGATAGCAGCCCACTGCCTTTGAGGGACATCCTGTACAACACAGGCCCTCTCAAGTGCAGCAAACCACTTGTTAATGTCATCCCCCTCCTTATAAGGGGGAACTATCTTGTGCAGATTCCTGGAATCATGCTCTTTTGCAGGATGATTATGGGGAATACTGCTGCTGCCACCATGGGTATCTAAACCCAACTTCTGTCTTTCCTTCTCTAATTCAAAAGACTGTCTATCCAAATCCAGCTGTTGCTTTTTAAGCTTCAGTCTGGTTTGTTCCACCCTCAACTTATTGAGTTCCCTCTCTAACATTCTGTCATCAGGGTTGGTGGGAGGGACATTTCTAGAAACAGAGCTATGATGGGAATGAACAGAAGGAGACCTGTCCCTTACAGAAGCCACCCTAACAGCTTGGTTTACAGAAACATTACTACCAGTATGGTGAGAATAAATGCTTTTGCTATGATGTGAGACAACACTATTTATTTGGTGTGGCTCATCATCATTACCATCTATGCTAGATTGTCTAGTAATGGGCAGGCTAGGAAGTTTCTTTCCTGAATCTTTTCCTGGGGGAGTCCCTGAATCAGATTGGGAACTATTAGGTACTTTTTCAACAGATGGGGCACCTATGGCCTTATCCTGTTCTCTAAGCATGTTAAGTAACAGTTCCAAGGAAGGATTTTTCCCTACACTCAAACCTCTCTCTATACAGAGACTCCTTGCTCTTTTCCAGCTAAGGTTGTCATATGCAAGTTTGGACAGATCAACAGTTTGGCCTGTGCCAGACATTTTTTAGAGAGAGTTAAAGTGATAGAAAAAGAGAAAAAAGTGTTCAGAACTTTTTGGAAAGACAGAAAAAACTTTTTAAACTTTTAAGAACTTTTTGAAAGTTTTAGAAGTACTTTTCAGCACTTAGAAAAGAGTGAAAAGAGGAAATGCAAATCTTTTTGGCTATGTGTATATACACTGACCTTGTTTTGTATATTTTTCTCTTATGAAAAGTACAATGACAAGAGTGGTAAGCAGTCTCAAGCACTTATCCCACCACTGCACAACCAATGTAGGAGGCTGGACTGGCTTGTAGTGAGTACCAAGGGGTACTTGCACCTTGCACCAGGCCCAGTTATCCCTTATTAGTGTATAGGGTGTCTAGCAGCTTAGGCTGATAGATAATGGTAGCTTAGCAGAGCAGCTTAGGCTGAACTAGGAGACGTGTGAAGCTACTACAGTACCACTTAGTGTCATATGCACAATATCATAAGAAAACACAATACACAGTTATACTAAAAATAAAGGTACTTTATTTTTATGACAATATGCCAAAGTATCTTAGAGTGTACCCTCAGTGAGAGGATAGGAAATATACACAAGATATATATACACAATAGCAAAAATATGCAGTATAGTCTTAGAAAACAGTGCAAACAATGTATAGTTACAATAGGATGCAATGGGGAAACATAGGGACAGGGGCAACACAAACCATATACTCCAAAAGTGGAATGCGAACCACAAATGGACCCCAAACCTATGTGACCTTGTAGAGGGTCGCTGGGACTATTAGAAAATAGTGAGAGTTAGAAAAATAACCCTCCCCAAGACCCTGAAAAGTGAGTGCAAAGTGCACTAAAGTTCCCCTAAGGACAAAGAAGTCGTGTTAGAGGAATAATGCAGGAAAGACACAAACCAGCAATGCAACAACTGTGGATTTCCAATCTAGGGTACCTGTGGAACAAGGGGACCAAGTCCAAAAGTCACAAGCAAGTCGGAGATGGGCAGATGCCCAGGAAATGCCAGCTGCGGGTGCAAAGAAGCTTCGACTGGACAGAAGAAGCTGAGGTTTCTGCAGGAACGAAAAGGGCTAGAGACTTCCCCTTTGGTGGACGGATCCCTCTCGCCGTGGAGAGTCGTGCAGAAGTGTTTTCCCGCTGAAAGAACGCCAACAAGCCTTGCTAGCTGCAAATCGTGCGGTTGGCGTTTTTGGACGCTGCTGGGGCCCAGGAGGGACCAGGAGGTCGCAAATTGGACCTGAAGAGAGAGGGGACGTCGAGCAAGACAAAGAGCCCTCACTGAAGCAGGTAGCACCCGGAGAAGTGCCAGAAACAGGCACTACGAGGATGCGTGAAGCGGTGCTCGCCGAAGTTGCACAAAGGAGTCCCACGTCGCCGGAGACCAACTTAGAAAGTCGTGCAATGCAGGTTAGAGTGCCGTGGACCCAGGCTTGGCTGTGCACAAAGGATTTCCGCCGGAAGTGCACAGGGGCCGGAGTAGCTGCAAAGTCGCGGTTCCCAGCAATGCAGCCCAGCGAGGTGAGGCAAGGACTTACCTCCACCAAACTTGGACTGAAGAGTCACTGGACTGTGGGGGTCACTTGGACAGAGTCGCTGGATTCGAGGGACCTCGCTCGTCGTGCTGAGAGGAGACCCAAGGGACCGGTAATGCAGCTTTTTGGTGCCTGCGGTTGCAGGGGGAAGATTCCGTCGACCCACAGGAGATTTCTTCGGAGCTTCTGGTGCAGAGAGGAGGCAGACTACCCCCACAGCATGCACAAGCAGGAAAACAGTCGAGAAGGCGGCAGGATCAGCGTTACAGAGTTGCAGTAGTCGTCTTTGCTACTATGTTGCAGGTTTGCAGGCTTCCAGCGCGGTCAGCAGTCGATTCCTTATCAGAAGGTGAAGAAAGAGATGCAGAGGAACTCGGATGAGCTCTTGCATTCGTTATCTGAAGTTTCCCCAGAGACAGAGACCCTAAATAGCCAGAAAAGAGGGTTTGGCTACCTAGGAGAGAGGATAGGCTACTAACACCTGAAGGAGCCTATCAGCAGGAGTCTCTGACGTCACCTGGTGGCACTGGCCACTCAGAGCAGTCCAGTGTGCCAGCAGCACCTCTGTTTCCAAGATGGCAGAGGTCTGGAGCACACTGGAGGAGCTCTGGACACCTCCCAGGGGAGGTGCAGGTCAGGGGAGTGGTCACTCCCCTTTCCTTTGTCCAGTTTCGCGCCAGAGCAGGGCTAAGGGGTCCCCTGAACCGGTGTAGACTGGCTTATGCAGAATTGGGCACCTCTGTGCCCAACAAAGCATTTCCAGAGGCTGGGGGAGGCTACTCCTCCCCTGCCTTCACACCATTTTCCAAAGGGAGAGGGTATCACACCCTCTCTCAGAGGAAGTTCTTTGTTCTGCCATCCTGGGCCAGGCCTGGCTGGACCCCAGGAGGGCAGATGCCTGTCTGAGGGGTTGGCAGCAGCAGCAGCTGCAGTGAAACCCCAGGAAGGGCAGTTTGGCAGTACCAGGGTCTGTGCTACAGACCACTGGGATCATGGGATTGTGCCAACTATGCCAGGATGGCATAGAGGGGGCAATTCCATGATCATAGACATGTTACATGGCCATATTCGGAGTTACCATTGTGAAGCTACATATAGGTAGTGACCTATATGTAGTGCACGCGTGTAATGGTGTCCCCGCACTCACAAAGTTCAGGGAATTGGCTCTGAACAATGTGGGGGCACCTTGGCTAGTGCCAGGGTGCCCTCACACTAAGTAACTTTGCACCTAAACTTTACCAGGTAAAGGTTAGACATATAGGTGACTTATAAGTTACTTAAGTGCAGTGTAAAATGGCTGTGAAATAACGTGGACGTTATTTCACTCAGGCTGCAGTGGCAGGCCTGTGTAAGAATTGTCAGAGCTCCCTATGGGTGGCAAAAGAAATGCTGCAGCCCATAGGGATCTCCTGGAACCCCAATACCCTGGGTACCTCAGTACCATATACTAGGGAATTATAAGGGTGTTCCAGTAAGCCAATGTAAATTGGTAAAATTGGTCACTAGCCTGTCAGTGACAATTTGAAATAAATGAGAGAGCATAACCACTGAGGTTCTGGTTAGCAGAGCCTCAATGAGACAGTTAGGCACCACACAGGGAACACATACATATAGGCCACAAACTTATGAGCACTGGGGTCCTGACTAGCAGGGTCCCAGTGAGACATAACAAACATACTGAAAACATAGGGTTTTCACTATGAGGACTGGGCCCTGGCAGGCAGGATCCCAGTGAGACAGTGAAAACACCCTGACATACACTCACAAACAGGCCAAAAGTGGGGGTAACAAGGCTAGAAAGAGGCTACTTTCTCACATTCAGCAGTTCCCTTCGGCCCAGAATAACAACCTTAATCCACTCGTCAACTCGTTGCCATGTGTTAGCAGAAATGCATACACTTAAAGTATATCACAAATTTTCCCTTTATTTTCTACTCTGTGATTGCCATGAAAATGCCCATAAGTTTTGCAACTGAAGTGGATATGTTGATGTAAGATTTTAATAAAGTGTCTACAGCAATGTTACAGATGCTTTGTGTTACTCTATGCTATTACTGACATATTGTAATCCTACATCTGTCTGTAGCATGTCTTGGTTTTCAGTACTGAAAATCTGGTAAGCATAGGTAAGGGAATCATTGTGCTGGCTAATGGATAGATAGCTAGTTTGCCACATAGCCCTTTTTTTACTGGCAGGACCATTATTTTGGAGACGTAGGACTACAACATGTCAGTACTAACGTATTACAAAAACTAGGAAGATAACCTACATTTAGTATTTTCCCTTCATCAGTACATACTTTAAACTGTATCATAAAAAGAAATCACTTAAATACGTGTTGTAGAGCTACCTTAATGCCGTCTCTGATAATAAAAGTATACAAAGGCAGAAAAAGCAGTATTAAAAACGAATTCAGACAATTTTATACAAAGTTTTATTTCTTTATCATGTTCGACGCTTCGCAGGATCTTAAAACATGAACAAAGGGCCAGTGTTTGTCTCTAGGAAAGTGCCAACCTTATGAGTAGGTGTCAGCAAATCTGGATTGGGGTGCCTCTAGCTAGGTAGTGACGTAATGCTGGCTGGGGAGGTGCATGTGTAATAGGTCATAAGGCTTTTCTAGATGTCCGGGTTATCTGGGCAGAACTGTGGTGTTGGATCCAGTGCAAGAGATACGCACACCCTCGTGTCAGGAAGTCCTGCCTTTTTGACAGGGACACTTTGCATTCTGGGACTTGTAGTATGCACCTAGAAATCCCAATATGCAAAGTACTGTTGTATAAAAACCTGGACTGGCTGTGCTGATGGGGGGGAAAAAGCCCAGAGCAGCTGAAGGTGTCACACATGTGCCCACTTGTGCTAGCATGGACCTGCATACCTTTCACACTGGCCAAAGCCAACCGCTTCCTCCCCTGTGCTGCGTGGCACCTCTGCCCTGAAGACCTCTCCGCTAGTCTCCCTCAGTCCCTCGGGGGGGGGGGGGGGGGGGGGGGCTTGCATCTGTCTATCTCCTCGTCTCTCTCGGTCTGTTGTGGGCCTCCATGTTTCACGGAGCTCAGAATCTCTGTGTAACCAGGCACTGCAATGCTTCCCGTCTGCTTGTTGAATATGTTCATTCTCGATCTCAACTAAAGAGTAAAGTTCATTCATGGAAAGGAAGCCTGGGCTATACCAGCAGCCTCCTGAAGGAGGGGGGGGTGTTCCATTAATTGTAAACTTAGAATGGGGCACCAGCACACTCATAATGCTTAATTATTTGTGCTTTGCTTTCATTTTTGTAAGTACCATTGAAGTACAAACTGCTTTATGTACTAAGAAACCTTTGTAATAATGTTCCTGTTTTTCCGTGTCTTTGGTTAAGCCCACAGTCCTGGCGCCAAAATCTTTATAGAAACAAATGCTTTGTTGTTGCTGGAAGGGAGGGGGAGGGGGAGGCGCGGGGAGTGTGTGGTGCTGGCTCCATGCTGGCAGAAAGCATTCACACTGCGCAGAGGTGTGAAAATCGAAAGGGGAACGCCCCAGAAAAGAATTACTTGTTGTTTGCATGCCTTTGTTTTAAGCAGAAGCATGTTATTGCAGTTTTAAAAAGGTAACCGTACTTAACTGCAATGTTTAAATAGGATTAAACCTATTTAAACATTGTCATCTTTCTAAAATAATTGTGAAAAATTCTGAGGGGGGGCTCAATGATTTTTATTTTTCAAGTGGGGGGGGGGCGGCATTAAAAAGTTTGAAGACCACTGACTTAATCCAGGGCACAATGTTGTAGGTGGATGACATGGTAACAACTAACAACTGTCTATAAGTCACCCTGCTAAATCGTGTAGATGCTGCACATTTATCAGGAAGCGCTGCGTTGCTTTATATTTTTGAGCCTATTTCACACTCTATTTCTCAGACAATTTCCTAATATTAAATATCTTTTGCGATATGCTGGGATCGCACTATAAGATGGCATGCTTATTCACCACAAATACGCTCATTTTGTTTGTTTCAAATTCAAAGTGACCTGCAGACACACACATCACCGCAGCAGGCACTGTCTTCGTATTCTGCTAGTCATTTATGTCAACAAGCTACATTTAGGTAGGAGACTAGTGATTTTTACAGCAAGTTATAGCACTATTTTAACTTTCTACTGCTTAAAACTATTTGACTTAAATTCTAGTTTAGGAGAAAATTCATGACATAATTATTTGTTGGTAGATAACATTTAGAATGTGCACTACTTAATATTCATAATTTTAACTGCAAAATCTTTATCTTTTCTGTAGTGCTGGGATCCCTTATGTTTCAATGTGTGTTATCATGTCTAAACAATGACAGGCGCAGAACGTGCCGCACAGTTTTGCATCATTTGCCATTACATTATATATTTATCCTTGCTACATAGTGTAGTACTCCATAGACCATTTCAGTGGCACCTATAAAAAGCATCACTGTCCAAAGGTTCTCATTTAGCCACTTTGTGCAGTGGAAAATAAGAGTCATTGCCATGCTGAGATCCAAACCAGAAGCCTGCAGTTATTCAGTTCATTGCAGCAGGCAATCAGCCTACTGAGCTAGCCTAGAACAACTTGGTAAACATTTAGAGAATGGTTGGCACAATTTTCATTGACGTACGAAAAAACAGTCTTCTAAAAGAGCTACATCCTCACTTAAAATAGGGTGCTAACACAAATTGAAATCACAGGTTTCATTCAAAGTGCGCATACAAGCCAATAAATCTATTAACCTTACACATCGATTTCTGAAGCATATTTCATGCTTATTTGCATCTAGTGTAAAACGTATATACCATCTAAATGGTTTTCAATTTGAAATAATCCACAAATAAATCTGAAACCATGCCACAGGTTAAAACTTTCTAACGAAAGTGAAAACAGAATGATAGTCATGGTCCTGAGGTAATTAGTAACGCATCCTTAAATCATCAGGAAGCATTTCCATTTGTTAGTACTTGGGAAGTAATCTGATAGTCTGTTTTTAAAATAGGCTCAAATCCTCAAGAACCATCCCGTCTTGTGGTGTAATCAGATACTCATTTCAAATCATCAGCAATAATCCCATCTTGTGAAATCATCAGATACTCATTTTTGAGTCATCCTGAAACCATCAAGAACAACCCTAGCTTGCCAAGTAATCGGACAGTCATTTTCAAGGCATCCTCAAATCATCCAGCACACATTTCTAAACTCTGCTGATGACTTCAAGAGCTTGAAGATGTCGGATGATGAGAAAATGACTTCTAAGATAGTTTGATGATCATCCAATTACTCTGGGATGGCTTCTAAAGTAATCCTGTTTGACATGGGAAGGCGCATTATCCACATTACCTCCCTTCTTCGTAATGTCAATTCCCTATTCCCCCCTCTCGGGTCTTTCGGTACATGTTTACAAACGAAAAATTCAAAGTCGAGTATAGTCTTTTGAAATTCACAACTCATCATGTGTGCCACCAATGGATATCTGACATCCCGTTGTGCCAAGGCTCTTGCATGTTCTCCTATCCTCACTTTAAGAGGTCGGATAGTACTTCCAACATAGAACCATTCACATTTACAAATAACTAAGTATACCACATAAGAGGTATTACAGTTTATACTTGATCTTATGGTGAAAGTCTCACCCATTTTGTTGGAAAATTATTTTTTCCCGTGGCAAGCCCATTTGCAAAGTCCGCAGTTTCCACATTTGAAAAAACCTAGTCTCTGGGCTGATAACCAGTCTGACTGGGGGAGGCTTTTTGGAAAGCTAGGACTAAGGATATCCTTTAATGACCTTCCCCTGCGGAAAGTAAATATTGGCTTCTTTGTAACGAATTCCCTTAATACTTCATCCTGATATAACACATGCCAATGTTTAGTAACATATTTCCTCAGTACCCAAGCCTTATCTGTATAGTCTGTGATTAATCTCAACTTTTCCCCATTATCCTCCTGTTCCTTGAGGTGATGATGTCTATTTTTAAGTGTAACCTGCCTCGGTACACGTCTTACTCTATCTTATGCCCTCTTAATGATGTGCTAACCATATCCTCTTGTTTCAAAACGCTTACCCATTTCCTCAATACACTGCTCAAATTCTGCATCTCTGCTACAGTTCCTGCGTGCCCTAATCATCTCTCCATAAGGAATCAACTCCACTTGATGTTTCGGAGGTGCACTTCCTGCATGGAGCACAGAGTTACAGGCAGTAGACTTACTAAACAGTTTGCTCTGTATACCCCCATTATCTATAAATAACTCCACATCCAAAAATTCTATCTGTGTCTCACTGTAGTGATATGTAAATTTAACATTCATATTGTTCGAATTCAGAAATTTAATAAATTCCAACAAGTGGTTAACACTGACCGTCCAAATTATTAAGCAGTCGTCTATGTAGCGTCCCCAGTATAAGATGAACGTCTGCTATAGTGCTGCAACCGGGCCCCAGACCCACCTCTCCTCAAACAGTCCCATAAATAGACCTGCGTAAGAAGGGGAAAACCTTGAGCCCATGGCCACACCCTGCTTCTGTCTAAACCAGTCCTGATTAAAGAGAAAATAATTGTCAGGAGAATCAAAGAGATCATATCTAATAACATCCTCGTGTGTTGCCATAAGCTAGCGGGTTTCTTGTTTAAAAAACACTAAATCCCCTCCAAACCCACATTGTGTTGTATACAAGTATATAAGGACACCACATCTAAGGTAACCAATAGCATTGTCTCATCCCATTTCACATCATTTATAATACTCAGAATATGTGTTGTGTCCTGAATATAAGATGGCAAATTTTGTACAATAGGTTTCAAAAATACATCAACATATTCAAATAATCTTTCCGTGTGACCCCCAATACCTAAAACTATAGGTCTACCCGGAGGGAAAGGTAACTTCTTGTGAATCTTGGGTAAAGTATAGAAGCACGGGTACCTTGGTCTTACCACCTTGAGATACAGATACTCATCCCTGCTCAATAGATTCAGTCGATACCAAGACTCCAATTGCCTATTGATACTATCACACAGCCTAAAAATCGTGTTGAACCCCATCTTTTCGTAACATTGACTGTCATTCAATTGTGACCTTATCTCTTGTTCATAGTCCATTCTATTCATTATAACCACATTCCCTCCCTTATCATGATATCATCATTGCGCTTAAGATCTTTCATGACTCGTAATTCACCCTGACTTAGGTTGGTATTGTTACTGCGAAATCTGTTTCTAGAATCATGTAAATCCATATCCCTACATACTAAATCAAAAAAGATGTCCAAATTCCTATAATCAAATGACTTGGGAACACATTTAGATTTATTTTTGAGACCACTACTCACTCCAGTATTATAAATATTATAAATTATATCTAAATCTTCTAAGATCTGAGAGAAGATAATAGGGACTTCTTCCTGTTCCGTGATAGATAACAACGTGGCAGTATCAAATACATCCCTAATAGAGGGTAACTTCCCTCCCACACTTTGTGCTGAATTGTCAGTGGCATTTGGTCCTGTAGGATTCAATTTAAAATATTTCTTCAATTTCAAACGTCTAATAAATTAAAATAAGTCTGTCTTCAATCTACATATGTCACCTCGATTCATAGGACAGAAGCTTAATCCCTTCTCCAACAAATAAATCACTTCAGGTGTTAGATCCGACAAGTTCACTATGTTAATAGCTGAGTCCGTCAAAGGCTTCATATTCTTTTGTCCCTGGACCTGGTTACCACGCCCACTTTCTCTGTTGGTTCTTCCCTTTCTCCTCCCCTTTTGGTTTTCCTATAACTCCCTTTCTTCTGTTCTGGTCCCGATGGCTTTGTTTCATTCTCCAAAGTTCCTGTAAAAAAACACCTCTACTATCAGTTTGCACTTGTAGTGATGTGCCCGCTGTACCTTCAGTCTCACTTTTGCTCAATACTGGTATGTTTGATGAGGTGGAGCCCGAGGATACTGAATTTTGAGACCCCTGTCTTATGGGGTTGCTATTTATCAAGTGATCGTATTTCCTGGCAAAAGTAAAAACTCTCCCCATTTGGTAATCTCTCTCATCCCGCTTCAGTTTCCTGTTTTTTCTCTGCATAATCTCATCCTGATATTTCAATAGTATTTCCTCCAAAATTTTATAGTTTTGTTTGGTAGCCTCCGGAAGGTTCAATTCCTTTATTTCACCCTCCAAAATCATAATTCCCTTCTGAAGTGAGGCAACCTTCCTTTCTGAATTAGTAATCAGAATTTCCATCAGTCTTATGGAGCTAGAGGTCAGTTCCTTATCCCATAAATTCAATTGCAAATATAGGGGTTAAAACCATTACCATTTACAAAACATAGTGCACCATTTCTCCCTCTAGAATACACCCTTCTCTGGTGAATTGGAACTTCCACAATGCACATGTTCAACTTATGGAGTTGCTCCAAACGTTTCCAATCTTCTGGATCTTCTTCCAGAGGTCCTTTGTGTGTCCTTGAAGTGTCCACAACTTGATCCAAGGCTCCAGAAGCTCTGAGTTGCTCTTTGGGAGTTGAGACCACAATTCCCACAACGCACCTGGTCAGAATCCTCAAATGGCCACTGGACGCTTGTCAGCTGGGCTCTGCTTGCAGGACTTGATGCAGGGGACTCTGGGCAGCTCATTTGTACCTGTAGCAAACAGGGAGTCCCTTCTTGAAGCAATAGAAGACAGGTAAAGTCCTTTTAGTGGTGAAGCCCAAGTGTGCAGCTGGTGCAGTCCGCCAGAGAGCAGTGTCCAGGTGCAGGTCAGGGGTCCAGCAGGGCAGTCCTTATTCTCCTGTAGTTCTTCCTTGTTAGAATCTGATAGGGATCCGAGATGTGGGTGCAGGTCTGCTAGTTTTATCCTTGCTCCTGGGTGAAAAACAGGGGGGTCTTGGTTCTGCAGTCAGGGGCAGGGTCCTTCCCCCTGTGACGACCACTTCCTGGGAAGTGTGGCAAAAATCAATCCCAGAGAGCAACATTCCTCAAAAATCCATCATGGCTGAAAGTGATTTTTGGAGGTTACATCTGGCTGAGCCCACCCACTGGTGTGGCTAAAAATCCTAAACACACCCCTCTCCTAATATAATCAAGGGGGCACCTAATTGTCTGGATTTGCAGGATGTGAGGGTGTTGCTGGGTTGCTCCAAATGTCCTTCTCTGCCTTTGAAGACCAGTTTGGCAGCCCTCACCCTTCCTGCTTCACCATCTGCTGAGGGGAGATCTCCTCCCCCAGGCACATCTCCTTGTGCTGAGCCAGGCCACTTCACATCTCATCAAGGCAGCCTGGCCAATCAGAGCACAGTAGCAAAAACACTGCAGGGCTGAAGTTGGCAACTTTTCAGGTAAAGTTTAAGATTCTTTACCTGAACAAGTTATATTAAATCCAACAACTGGAAGTTATGGGATTTATTATAACAATTCATTTGATACCAAACTTCTGGTATCTATTACTTAAGAGGATTTTTACAATTAAAATAAAGTCTCCCCACTCTAGCCTATGGAGGCCATTCACTGCAATGATGGAAACACACATTTGGCTGTTTTACCTCACCAGGGCTTATAAAACTATTTTTATAAGGTCCCTGCTTATAGTTACAGGGCACCCAGCCCTAGGGGCACATAGGGCACACCTTATGGGTGACTTATATGTAGAAATAAGGTTGTTTAAGACTTTGAAACAACTTTTAATTCCAAGATCGAATTTGCATGTAACTTTAGTTTAAAAGCAGCCAGCAAGCCAGGGCTGCCTTTAAAATGGCACAGGGCACATCAGCAGTGCTCCCATGGGTGCACTACCTATGCTGGGGTCCCTAAACCTACATGCCCTACCATATACTAGGGACTTATAGGTAGGTTGACTTAGCCAATTATAATTCGCCTAATTTGCATACTGATTTTACACAGAGCACAGGCCATGGGACTGGTTATCAGAAATCAGGACATCATCAGAGTCAGAAAAACACCAGCAAAAAGTGAAAAATGGGGGCAAAAAGTTAGGGGGCCTCTGCAATCAGCCCTGTTCTCTCACACAAGCCCCCCCCCCCCCCCCCCCAGTCCACACACCCAGGAGACTCAGCCCAACCCGGGGAGGGTCTTCCTGGCTTGTCAGACGAGGAAGACAGTGAAGAGAACAGGCTGTCCCTTTGCAGGGCCTACTCTACCTTACATCCTCCTGCCATGGTCACTCCCTCTGAGTAGTGAATCCACCCCAACAGTGAAAGGACCCATCTCAAACTGAAACTTTCCTCTAGGGGGGGTCTTCCTCCTCTCTCTCTGCCAACTTGGGTGATGAGGTGCCCACCTCCCCTATCCCTAACTTCGCTAGGGCAACACCTAGCTTACCCAAAGAGGTCACCCAACACGTGAGCAACCCCACCATGACCAACAGGGTCAGGGGGCCTACTTTACATTTGGCTCTGGGGCCTGCCTCCCAGGCCAAGTGCAGTGCTGCCAGGAAGGCTAGCACCCAGCAGAGGCTACTGACAGCTGTTAGTACCCAGAACCACACCCTAAGCTCTCCACTGACAGGTGGCTGAGCTGCTTTAGGGGCAACTGTGGGGTCCTGGCACCCCTCTTGCTGTCTAGAGTGGGGGGCTACCACCTCCTGTGGCAGACACCCTCCTTCCACTCTCCCTTCTGTCAGTGCAGGGGCAACACCCTGCATCTGGACAGCTGCCTGACTACTCAGGACTTCCTTGGGGTCAGGTGAGGCCTCACCATTGCCAACTATGGGCTCCCCCCTACTGGGTCAAAAGGCCTTTGGCTCCCTGGAACTCTCTTTAGGAGTGGCCCACCCTTCCTTCTCTTCTCTCCTTTTCTTGGGTACCCATATCTCCTAACTGTAGGGACTGACTCCCCAGGACTTTGGTTTGGGGGGGCGCCCTGGGCGACCGCCCCATCTGGGACCAGACTCACCTGTGGGAGGTCATTGCCCAGGGTACAATCTAGGGGGAGGTCAGCTCTGACTACCACCCTAAACCAGCCAAGGATACCCTCCCTCTCTAGGGGCACTATGGCTACAGGTATGGGGGTGACTTCCCCTGTGGCTATCCTGACTTTCCTGTTCACTCCCTGGACATACATGTCTGGGGTCACTAACCAGTCACTCACGATAGTGTGACTGGCACAGGTGTCTCTCAGGCCAGTGGTAGGGATCCCATTCACCTGAATGGGGTGAAAGTGCCTACTCCCACCCTCAGGGATCACCAGCTTACCATCTGGTCCTGTCTTCCAGCCAAATGCTATGAGGACATCATCCTCTGAGGAGTCCTCCTCCATGGCTACACTGAACAGCCCAGTGCTAACCACCTTCTTTGGACAGGCTGCATCTCCTCTGAAGTGACCTGTCTGCTGATAGTCAAAGCAAGCCTTACTGTCCAAGAGATTTTTTAACCCTGGGTCTCCCCGTCTCTGCTTGTCAGAGTGGGAGTGGGATTTACTTTCCTCCTTCTTAGGATTTCTGGGGTACAGAGGGAGTCTCTGTGGTGGGCTTACCACCTCCCTCCTTAGGTTTTTGGGGACCTGACCCCCCTTCTTGGAGTCTCCCCCTTGGGACTTGACAACCACTCTGGTTCTCAACCACTCATCAGCTGCCTCCCCCAGCTCTCTAGGGTTGGTCAGCTTAGAGTCCACTAGATGCTGGTGTAACCTTTCTTGGATACAATTTGTCAATATGTGCTCTCTCATGATCAGATTGTATAACACCTCATAAGTATTTACTTTGTTAATATGAATCCAGCCCTCTATTGCCTTAAGTGAGGTGTCTACAAAGTCAACCCAACACTGGGTATTGACCTTCCGGGTGTCCCTGAACTTCATCCTATTCTGCTCCGAGGTCAGACCAAACTTTTTAGTTAAGCATCTCTTCATACTGGGGTATGAATCTGCCTCCTCCCCCTTCAAGGGTAGGAACCTATCCCTCCCAGAGTTGGGGACCAACTCCCAAAGAAGTGAACCCCAGTACTGAGGCTTAACTCTCCTCATCTGGTGGGCCCTCTCAAAGGCCATCAGCATAGGCAGGAACAATCCCCTTGGGTAATCTGGGGCAAAAACCCCCACCCATGGACACCTCAGCTTCTCTGTCGCTGCCACCATCTAAGGGGTGTGTAATGTGTGTTGCTGCAGGTCAACCACCATGAGACACATAGCATGATGACGGTGACTCAAATGAAGGTGACACAGAATTATTGAGGCAGTACCAACATCTCACATCACTCCTGGGGTGACATTGCTAGCTAGCAATAAGGAAGAGGACTGTTCTATGAAAACATGTGATGTGACACTAATGCAAAGTGCACACTGCTACACATACTGATTGAGACAATTCCCCACATACATAACAGATGTACAGGGATATGGACCTTCCTACACTAAAATCTTCACCCCCACAACGAAGTTAGCCAGCTCACCTCGAGCAAGTTCAGTAGTGTAGGTGCACTGTTGCACACGAGCCAACTGGGTGAGGGAACAAAAATAGGTTTGCATAGAACTTGTCACGCATGGGATAGTTGTGCATTGTCTTTAGTGAACACTTCAGTGCTGCCAACATATGGAGATGTGTTGTGCATTGTCACCTAGCCAAATCAAAGGGCCTCACTGTTGCATTTCACCTGCAATTACATATGTCTAATTGGATGGTATGTCCAGGCCATATAGTACAACCATGTTACCACCACAGTGGAATCTATTCTATGTGTGGAAGTATCATGTCACTCCTGTGAATGCACACAACACATCTTTCTCACTACATAATGCATGGGAGATACACACTGAACTGCAAGTTTCTAAATATACCACAGATATCAGGTCAATCAGCCAAACACCAGTTTTGCTAGTCAAACAACCCAATGCAGAAAGAACATCACAGAAGCCTAGGATCCCACACAATACCACAAACACATATGACTTACAGACGACACAAGATAACAACTGCCATGCAAAGCGACAATCATGGTGCAACCAACAACAAAATACTTACCCACATTTTCTCTTTCAGCTGATGAGGGTTACGGGATCCAGCCATGGATCATGACCCCATTTTCCAACCCAAGCACTGCAGCACCGCATGCCTATAATGAGGCACATCGTAGGACATGCACCATAGTTGAGCGGACTTTTGGCATCCTGAAGTCCAGATTCAGGTGCCTGGACATCACCGGAGGCAGCCTCCTATATTCCCCTGAAATGGTCTGCAAGATCATTTTGACCTGTGCCATCCTGCACAACATTTGTGTGAGGAGGAACATTCCCATCTATGAACCTAAACAACAAATGCCTGAAGAGGAGGAGGATGCTGTCCTGGAAAATGAGGGGGAACATCCTAACACAGCTGCAGGAATGCGTCACAGACAACAGATTGTACAAAACTTCTTCTAACTATAGTTACTATCACCACTTTGTTATCATATGGAATTAAACACCTCACTTCATCACTCAATCGTGCTCTGGGTAATTATTTATGCATCACATGATCTCTAGGAATCATAATCAGAGTATTGCTTCATGGAGCATTGCAGAAATACAAAATTGCATACTGCAAAAGCCACATCATATTTGATGGGTATGAATGTACAGCAAACATCACACACAGTTTTAATGAAATATATCCTGTCTATTTCACATTTGAAGGGCACTATCATAGGACCACAGCTATGAGACACACCCATGTTGCCAGCATGGTTCATTGCAGCATATTACACACAACTAAGACACCATCAATCGTAAGGGGGAAAAACAACAAGTCCTGAACAACAAAGTTGTGAAAAACGAAAGCGAAACAACGCTTTCGTTTTCCATGACTTCTTTGTTCAGGGCCTTAACCACGTGAGTGCTGAACCACGTACATGCATGGTTAAGGCACAGAAGAAGGGAGTTGACGCGATCAAGGAGGAGGTAAGTTGGGCTGGGACTTGAGCTGTTTTTTCAGGGGTGGGGTGGGGGGCTCGTTGTGATTAAAGTTTAGGGAGAGGGAGGGGGATCAGGGTTTAGGTTTTAGGGGTGGGGGGTTGGGGTGCTTTAGGTTTTAGTGGTAGTAGTGGGGAGTCGGGGTATTTTTAGTTTTTGGGTGTGGGGTGGGGGCTCGGGGTGATTAAAGTTTAGGGAGGGTGGTCAGGGTTTAGGTTTTAGGAGTGGGGGGTTGGGGTGCTTTAGGTTTTAGGGGTTGGGGTTGCGGTCATTTTGGGGGTGGTGGGTTGAGGTCGTTGTGGGGGGGGGGGTCGCTGTAATTTTTAGGGGTGAGGGGCCAGGGGGGACGCATGCCTGAACCATGCATGCCGTTCACTAATGCCTTTATCAGGAATGCCTTTACAACGAAAAATCATTGTTAAGGCATTCGTGGTAAAGGGGTTCTTCCGACCTTGTTGTTCAGGCATGGGTGGTTCAAGCACACGTTGGCCCGACATATAACCATCATAAGGTAAAAAAGTGCATCATACATGAGGCAGTGGATGTGCAATTGCATTGGTAACAGGAATGTATGACCAGTCCCTTGACAGCAGTAAGTGTGACATCAGCTACCTCTGCAAGGAGCATGTGTGACAAGAAGTGCATCAAACATGAAAATGGATAGCACAAGTGTCCCAGGTATGACAAGCATCACTCACAAGACATGCCCTGCGCAGACCATCCCAGTTAATAATTCCTGCCACTGCCATGTTTTAAGTCTCTGCCCACCCTTCTCTAGGGGGTGCTGTAAATGGACTATCTGTAACCTGAGAATCATCATCTACACTCACCCAGACTCCCATTCTGACTCCTGTGTGCTTCCCTCTTCAGTATGGCATGTCATAGTTTTAGTTCATCAGTCTGCATGGACTTCATGTCCGATAATGCACTACCTGTTAGTCGGTAATACCTGTAATCTGCTATCCATTGCTTCCCATGTGAAAGGTCCGGTTGGCCCTTTGAACTTGATTCTCAACTCCAGGACTTGTGAGAGACTGAAGCTGCACTCACCTGTGAGCTCTCTGGTGCAGCCCAGCAATTTGACTCTGCCCTGCCCTTGCTGCTGCCTGGAACTGCTTAGAAGCTGCCATTTTCTGAATCTCCTTGTTGTGCATTGGAGTACAAGTCATTTGTGTACCAGAGCCCTTGGGGGATTATGTAACAATGCAGAGTACAGCAGAAACTGATCTTTGTTCCCACATTGTTGTTCCTGTTTGTCCCAGTCAGAGTCTGCTCACTGTGTATTTGCCTTGTTCATGTTTGTTCCTGACAGAGCCTGCATCCTGTTAGCCAGACTGCTTCCAGTCTTTGCGTTAACCAGAGACATTCCCAATGGCTACATTTGTCTCATAGTTGGTTTCCATGCCCTCTGTTTCCTCTTGGGATAGTGTGTCTAGTAGGTCTACGATCAATCCTCAAATGTATAGTATAATTGAATTTGTTTACTTATCGTATTTTGTTCTGGGACATGTATTCAAATGGGCTAATCCAGCCCCCATCCCCTGTCTGGTTTTGCATGTATTCATTAGTGCCAAACAGTGACAGTGTGCTATGGCTGTATGCATGGATTTGGTAATGTGCCTCCAGTACAACAAACAAGGGCTGCTAATGTGTATGTAAGGACAAAACATGTTTGTGCCCTGATGGTCCAGACACAGATTCACTTCTGCCACCACCTTTTGATGGGGCTGGCGTGGTGACTAGCTGTGAGATTAATCAGCACAGAGGAACTGATGTTCTCTGTTGCAGTGGGAATTTTAGAGCCCACCCTGTTTACAAATGTTGTGATGAAACCTGCCTGTTTCCTATTACTGATCCATAACGTATTTGAGCACACCAAGGTTGCTCTGTTGTCAGCCTTCTGAAATTTCTGCTGTGGCATAGCTGGACTATCCCCATGTATGCCGTTAGTTGATCTTTGGCTTTTGGTGAAATCTGCTTTGAAGAATACTCTGTTAATTCAAGGGTTGGCTCCACAGACTCATGACTAGACCTGCACGTAACTGTGACAACATGGAGGCCAGTGCTGGCACAGGGTACACATGGCTACATACTTGAACTAGACACCTTTGTGCAATGAACCATTGGAAATATGTGAACACATGCAGCATGGTCTGCTGGTCCTCCACAGCCACAGGAGAAACATAGGTCATTACATGAGTCAAACTGTGGTGTACATGACACTTTTAGGATTTGATTCGAGACTCTGTGTCACAAACACTGTACCTACCTAGCACGTTCAAATGCCTGACTCAGGGGTAGTATACCCACAAGTTACCAAGAAGTGGTGTCCAACATTTCATGACATGTGAGGGGTAACATATCTGACATAGCCATTATCAGCCGTCCTCGATCTTTTTCTGTGTATAGTTAGTCATGGGAAATGTTTTGTCCCCAATGTCAAGGAAGTACACACAGCATAAGAGGCAACAGATAGTACAAACACATATCATGACTGATGTACCTCATTAAATGGCATCTGATGGTTATACCAATTTGTAACACATTCATACATGCACATTATGCCAAACGTTTTGCATGCCGTCCCACAGAGGCACAACAATAATTTGAACAGACAATTCACACACATAAACACAAAGGCCATGAGTCTATTTTAGTAGCGTAGCCTTGCTGTCCTCTATTGATGCAACACCTGCTCAAACTAGAAAAATCCTATTTTATTTCCAAAGGTTGTGCTACTATTGTGTCAGTTAAGAGAGCTAATCCTGCACAACAACATGAGTATTATGGGCCACAGTAGTATGGTCTGCCACATGTGCCCAAACACTAGAACACACACTGCAGGTCATTCCATCCTATCTTTATAAAGTTATAGGCTGCATGCATGTTAAAAATGGAAAAATGACTCAAACACAGTTTAAGACAGATTTTTGGAGGCAAACGTGTGAAAAAAGATGCATATGGGTCAAAAAATTATGTGTATGCATTAAAAATGACGCATATGTGTTGAAAAGGATGCTTATGGATTACAAAATGACGCGTATGCATTAAAAAAGATGCATATGCGTTAAAAAATGATATATGCGTTAAAAAATTACGCTCACGCACACTATACATCAATTGGTCCCTAGCGTTAATTCCACCAACGCACCCCAGGAATGTGGTTATCCATTGAAAACGTACTGATCCTTGAATGCGTGGGAATTTTCACACATATGCATCAACAAATATTGACCCAAACCCCGTAAGCGTCATAAATTTACATGCAATACAAAAAACGGCTGCAATTGAGACAGGAAGTGATGTAATAGGATATCCTGTTTGCAGAAATGGTACAGTGGGTGTACTTTCACTTTCACTTTGCAGTCTGTGATTATTCTAAACTGCATGGCTGTGTTTTGACTTGTCTGTGAATATTGTGAATTTGTCTACTGTGTGCTCGTTATACTGTCTTTTGATGTTTTGTAAGTGTCTGTGGTATCCTATGTAAGTATTTTGTTGTCATTTATTGTATTTAGATTTGTCTTTGTACTGTTGGGAGTCTGTTTGTGGTTAGTGTTAGTTGGGGTAGTGTTGGGCTGTCTGTGGGTTAGATAGGTTTCCTTTTCCTACCTCCTTTCCCTGTTTTTCCCTCTTTACCTTTTTCATTTCTAATTTTGTTGAGATGTTGGGAAGGCCACGGCTGGGGCAAATAGGTGAGGAGGACCTAGGGGCATTTGTGTGGCTGGTGTTCCACTTCCTCCCCCTGATGTTGGAGACTGGGGGCCGTGTGATACAGGGGTTTCACACAGAGGCAAGAAGGCTGAGGTGGGCAAAGGTGCTGTTCCACCTGCGACACATATTCAACAGCCAGCGCAATGACTACCAGCTGAAGCATCGCTGGGCTGACCTGGTGACCCGAGAGCAGGACCTGCTGGACCACCTGGGTGTGGTGATTGGTGGCCCTGTTGGTGAGTACCAATTTGACTAATGTGTACAGTACAATGCTCTGGAGTGACAGTAGCAGATATTGTGACATGCTGCATGCAATGTTTGTGAACATGTGGAATGCAAGTTGAACAAACTATGGCCTTGTTTTATGCAATTTTTGCAACAAATTACCATCATTTGTTGACGCAAAAGCCGTGCAAAATTTAAAAAATACAATTGTATTTTGTAATTTATTGCCACTTTTGCGTCAATAGATGACGGTAATGCGGCACAAACAAAAGTATAAATCAGGGCCTGTGAGTGTATCAGGAATGGGATGTATTTCACATGGTAATACATGGAAACAATGTAGTCCCCAGTTTTGTGGAACCATGTCCGAACAGTATTCATGGCCATACGTACCAAGCTCTTTATAACCTTCGCTATTATCTTAGGCCCATATTTCTACTTTGTTTGTGCTGCATTTGTGTTATTTCTGGATGCAAAAGTATCGCACACTTGCTACATTCAAATATATTTTGCTAATTTCCATAGCTGTAGCGTAAACAAAGGAAGCAAATGCAACACAAAAAAAATGACACATCTGGCCCTAACTTCAATGTTTCTGTGTGTTCACATCTGGACAGATAATCTTTCACATGGCCAAACCCAAATGGGCCATGATGCTACCAGATTGCATTAGCACAAAACACGTTCATTTCATGGCTTTTCGGAGTCGGCGTTGAAATGCTATCATTGAGTAGCAGGGCCCAACAACATTTTTGGCTTGAGCGCAATTGCTGGGACTGAGCTAGTGCAGTTACCATCTGTATCACTTTTGTGCCAACCCATTTTCTAAAGTGAAAGGGTCATCATGGGATCCCTGCTCTTTGTGAATGCATGGTCACAAACTATTTTTGAGCATTATGTTGTGCAAGGGAACCCTGACTGCTTCCATGATACTATTTTGGTGAAGAAATAGGTTGTTATAGGTACACCCCTGCTGATATAGTGCAGAATTTATACAAATGTTAACTTCTCAGTATGAAGGCAGTCACAGACATGGTGGTCTGCTAAGATCAGCAGGCCAGCATTCGTGTGAGTGCCGCCATTCCCAAGGTGCTTTCAAATAGAGACCTACCTCATCATGATTGCAGAAGTAGGACATTTGCTGCACCATTTTTTATTAGCGGACAGTGTCAGTTTGGTTGTACTACCACTGATCACCCAACTTGGCAATTCTAAGTTGCTGATTCTGGCAATGTGTGATTTACAATACCTGATATAGGTACACAGGGCCCAGAGTAACACATTTCAGATGCAATGACTACATGTGATGCTATTAATTGTGTTTGACCAATGACTTTGTGTTTCACCACTGCACATATTAGTTGCTCAATGTTCACCAGTAGCACATTACATGTTGTGTTCAGTTTAGCTGCCTATTGGCCTTAACATGGCATTAGCCATTACATTCTGTATTCAGTTTAGCTGCCTATTGGCTTTGACATCGCATTAGACATTACATTTGATATTTAGGTTAGCTGCCTATTGGCTTTGACATCGCATTAGACATTACATTTGATATTTAGGTTAGCTGCCTATTGGCTTTAACATGGAGTTAGCCATTACATTCTGTATTCAGGTTAGCTGCCTATTGGCTTTAATGTGGAGTTAGACATTGCAGTTGAGACATTGCAGATGAGCTGTGTTTTTCCCAGCTGTGTTTTTCCACATGGTAGACCAAGCTGTGTTTTTCACACCAGACCCTAGCTGATAAGAGCACGTAGATTTTGTGTTTACCTCTCAATCCAGTCTGAGAACGAGTGAGGCTCGGGGAATTGGCCACTCTCCAAGTTTCTTCGGTTCTCACACTAAGTTTGCTTTTAAGGATGGCTCTGGGCTACAGCAGAGTTAGATTGAAACTATCTTGACTTCAGACAGGAACCAGATGTCAGTTGCCTGTCTCCCGTTTGGGTAGAAAATCTCTTTCTCGCAGTTGAACGGAGTCATCAACTTGAAGCCCCAGAAAGATGAAGCTGAATATAGGCCCTACAGCCTTGCACTACGGTGATGCAATTTTGACTTTTATGCTTTGCTTTGAAGTTATGCTATAATATAATCACATGTATTTGCTGTGTACATTGCAACTGAGAAGTACTTTGATATATTTTGCTTTCATTGCTGTGACTACTTTTGAACGTGTGCTTCCAACCTACTAATTTCATCTCTCAGGAACCTTGTGGTGAAGTAATAATAACAATAAATATCTTCTTTAAACTCAGAAGTGCATTCCAGAGAGGTTCTGTAAGCTCGGTCATGAGATAAGAGCAGGAAAGCAGGAAAGCAGAACACTACACCTGTGCCCATGCATTCTGTCAAGGATGATCAACCAAGACCCTGTCAGCATACATCTTTTTGCTGTTTTGAATCTGAAAAGTGGCCAATCCATGTTTAGCGTAACATTGTCATTAAGTAACACACAGGATCCTTGCCATCATGTTGTCATAGGGGGCATAGACGGCTCAGGGTACACTGCCAATGTGGCATATGCAAACTAAATACAACACTTGGACACCTATTGTGGACCACTGAAAGCACAATAATTCCTGAACACAAATCAACCCACATGAGCATCACACAGTTACTCATTGTTCCTTGATGCACAAGCCACAATACCTGAGTCACTGGTATTGCAGTGCACCAAGAATGTGGCATTGCATGTGTCTCCCAATTACAAAAGATGAAATGGAGTACCCTCTGGAATGAATTAAGCACACAATTGAGTAATCATGTTTGGCACCACATGATTGTTAGGGCCAGTGCATGTTACATATGTGTGCATATGTGAGTCTATCACTCACTGGAGTGACAGTGTCAATGCATGTTTGCAGTGGTATGTCTGTTGGGGTGTCTACATGCCTGATGTGCAGCTCTATTATATAAAATGTCACACACAGTGATTTGTTGTCCAACTTTTGTACAGTGAGCAGAGATTGAGCACATATCACCCTTCCATGTTTTACAGGTGGACCAGCCCCCTAAATAATAGGTGAAGTGGCTCAATTTGTGGACCCAGGCGTATCCAGTAAGTGTTAATATGTTTGTCCTGTGTTGTGTTTGCAGCTGTTGTGTGATTGACTCCTGTGTGTTGGACTCATTGCAAAATATGATGAGTTGGCACATGATCTGATATGTGACTTGGCTGGAGGTTGATATAGTTTTCCATGGAAGAGTTAGACTTTCAGTGGCGGAGAGTCATATATTGGGAGTTGAGTGATGTGAATAGGCATGGACAAGGTGATTTGTTGCTACATGTATGCCAAAAATGTATTTGGAGGTGGCCAGTGTCATAATTTAGTCAGCAAGTCATACCCTAATTCACACAGAACAGTGATGCATCAGTTTACACACAGACTTGCTCATCCCTGTTAAGTAATGGACATGTAGGACTGAATGGGTGACTGTCCCGTAGCATTTAGCACCACATTTTGTACTCTATTTACGTGGCACTTGAGTGAAATGTCATAGGCGTGCATGCAGGTCAAATCCAGATGGGCGCTTGCATCAATGTGGTTGTTTTGGAAATGTGTCAGTGAGATCTGATGTTGACGATTGTACGCAAATAGAAACATTAATGTATATGTGTTTGTCCAATGGTTGACTCAATCGTAGTTGCCAGGCCTCCTTGCCTGTGGTGGACTGACTAAACCCATGTACACTTGTATAAAGCTTCATGGTTGTCCTTGATGTTTGAAAGTAAGTGTTGCATGTCCATCCCCCCTGAGACACAGGGTTAGGGGCAGAAAATATGTATAGCTAGGTGTGATGGTCACAGTGTAGATGACAGACATGTAATTCAAGCACTCATGTGTGCCAAACTACAATGCCCCTTTATGATTACCATCTGCATACCGTCCTGGGAGTTCCATATACAAATCACAGGCCATGTGTGCCTTGAATTTGATCCAGAAGATAGGGATTAGTCGGCCTGGCACATGTTGAGTACTTGCATCATTTGTTATGTGACAAATAGCACTACAAATATGCACAGATCATTTAATTAAGTACGCACCTTGTTGTGCATTGCTGTGCTGCTAGATAGTTGATGGGTAGGCGGCGTTGGCATGTCATTCCTCAGGGACATTCTATAATCTGTACTTTGATTTGGACTGCATGTACTATTTTTGAGGAAGTGTTAGAATATCATCTGTGCATGTGTCACACAATGATGTCACTAATGTTTGCCTGTCTCTATTTTTACAGCTGCCAACATGAATGCCTAGGAGATATGTGAATTTCAGAGGAGGGCAGTGCGGTACTGCCACATCCTCGATGTGGAGGCTGGGTTCTGTAATATGGCTAGGCGATATCGTCAAGAGAGAGCCACAGGGGAATGGATGACATTTAGCCAAGGGGGGCCAGCATTGCCCACAACTGCCACCACCACAACAGCTCAGACCACAGTGGACACGGAAGACAGCCACTCCAGCTGGTCCCTTGACCTCGTCATCCCAAGACCCACAAGCAGCACCTTCTGCACCTCCAACCACGGCACCAACTACAACAAGTGCTACTGAGACGACCCCAGCTGCAATAATGGACATGACCGAGTTCAGGACACTACAACGTGACATGTAACGTATGTTGCACCGGATGGACACCCTGCAGCAGGAAGTGGCCCGCAATAGCAGGAGACTGAGAGGGATTAAGAAAATCCTGAGGAGGGCCAATCTGTGACCTATTGATCCTCACCTATAATTCCGTCCCCTCCCTCCTCTTTCCTCGTACTTTTCTTTAGTGGGTTTAGGGGGCTAAGAGTTAGGTTAGAGTAGGCTGTTAATTTAGTTAGGATAAGTGGGTTTTGGGGTTGGGGAGTTATATTATTACATGTTTATTTGTGGGTGGGTGGGGGATGATTTTGGGGTTTATGTGTATAAAAAATATATATATGAAATAAAAATATATATTTATGTATATATTTGTTTAGGATAAGTTAGTATGTGTTTAGGTTAGTATATGTTGTCCTACATGTGTCCCGTCATATAAGGGGGGTGGGAGGCTGATGTTTAGAGCGTTTAGTTACATGTGGTAAGTAAGTTTAGCTTAGGGTAGTTAGGGCCAGTTGTGGGTGATATATAGTTAGGATAGGTTAGGTTAGGTTAGTTTAGGTGTTTCCCATAGTTTACGTTTCCTTTCATACAGATATAATAAAGTTTGGGGTACTCCTTTAGAGTATGTGTCATATGCTTGGGGATCAGAGCCTTTGCATAAGTGCGCAGTGTCAATTTTGTATTTGCATTTGTGTTCCATGCTGCATCCACATCCCATTCTTGACATGATTGTTCACACTTCCAAATGAGCTGTCACATTGGCAGCTACAACAAAGCTACTTCTCTATGCATCTGCCATCCATTGCGCCCACCACTCAAGTTAACTATGGTTCCCAATGTGTTGTAAAGGTTGGTATGATCTTCAAACTGTCATCAATTGAGTCCTGTATTGGAATTTTGGGCGCTGTAGGATGTCTGCCTGCAGCCTGATGTTCATGTGAACTCTGAGAAACTGAGTGGTGTCATCATCTTATGAAGTTCAGTATACATAAATCACACCTATGATTTCTTACATTGTACTCCCAGGTGACGTTATTGTCCATACACTGATACACATCCATTCCTGCTGGTGTTAGCCCGCGTCAAAGTTTTGACGCAAAACTGCGTTCGCATATTTTTGCGGCAAAAAGTATAAATATGGCCTTAAGACTAAACCCAGGAAGGTGTCTTACACGACTTCCCCCTATATACTAAACTATATGTGGTACATTGTCTTAAGGCTTACAAAGCTGCCACCAGTGAATTTTGAGTGGATCCTGGGGGTCAACTATTCACTGCCTTACAGAAATCTTTCAAGCTTGTGACAGCTGCTACTTTGACCAGGTGGATGTGTTGGCTTTTATCTGAAGCTGTTATTGATATATTTATTTTTAGTGCACATTTAGCTTGAGGAGCTACGGCCTGTAGATCCTTTGCACTGGGTTCATGCATGGAAGATATTCTGAAAGCAGGAGAATAGTCCTCTGAGTCAACCTTTAAATCTTTCTACTATAAACCCATTGTTTATGTAGCTTCTGTGGATGTGACTCTGCTTTAAACAAGCATAACTAGAAGCCTCTGGTCCTGACATAGAATAAAAAAAATTCTACCTTGCACAATAAGAATTTTCAATTCTATTAAGGACACGGAGGCAAGAATTATCCCACCCTGATCTAGTTTGTTTATTGTGTCTCATTTGTACACGTAAGGTATAAGTACAACTTTAATGTTATTATGATTCATACAGTAGTGATTATAGCTGATGTTTTTCACGCCCTGTACAAGATAAGAATGTGAAATGAATGTTAAATAGTATGAATTTTATGGCCTTGATTATCCTGGGGGTCAGCTATTCACTGCCTTACAGAAATCTTTCAAGCTTGTGACGGCTGCTACTTTCACCAGGTGTTATTATGATTCATACAGTAGTGATTATAGCTGATGTTTTTCACGCCCTGTACAAGAAAAGAATGTGAAATTAATGTTAAATAGTATGAATTGTATGGCCTTGATTATCGTTATTTCATAGGAAATTATCAAACATGCACTTGAGAGGGATGGATCCCTATGAAATGATTGACCAGGAGTTCCGATTCTGGGGATGGGAGTTCGCTACTCGTCTCTACTGAGGATGGCTGATTGGGAGCTGTTACAGTTATCAACCTCTCTGGTTGAGAGGGCATGGCTGATGGATTGGTGTAGACTTTGTTCCATTTCAGAGGTCTGGTCTTACCAGTTTCAGTTTGTCAATCTACCTATTAGATCATTGAAGAGGTTGGATCCACACTGGATTGATGTTGACCTTTTGGTGACTGTTACTATTCCTCAATTGTTTTATGGCTAATTTCCTACAAAGAAAGAGGACGCAAAATGGAGTTGACTGTATTTATAAGGGATACTTTGTTGTTATTGGGGCATGTGTTATGTGACATACATGGGTTACATGGGTAATGTAGTTTTTTGTTTATTGTAATGGTTTTGGCCGCCGAAAATGTACAGTAAAGAAAAGAGAAGAAACAATACTCACCTCCGTATCCTTAATAGAATTGAAAAATCTTATCCCGTGACCTAGAAAATCTTTTATTGATAACTAACTTTCTCTCTCTATTACAGGCTGCAAAGGTAAAATACTGAGGCCCAGATTTATACTTTTAGACGCAAAACTGCGCAAACGCAGTTTTGCCTCAAAAAGTGTAGTGCCGGCTTGCGCCATTCCAGGATGCCAGCCGAGCACCAAATTTATGGAATGGCGCAATCCGGTGCAAAGGGTGGGCTAACATCATGGAAAATGGCGGTTAGCCAGGTGGGGGTGGCGGTCTGGGAGAAGGGTGTTTTGCACCAAAAAATGACGTTAGGCTGGTTAGAGTAAAAAAAAAGATGACTCTAATCAGCCTAGCATCATTTCTTGACGCAAAACCATCCATACCACATGACTACTGTCTTATAAAAGACAGAAGTCATGCCCACCACCCCAATGGCCAACACAGGGGACAAGGGTATCCTGGGCATGGCCTTTGCACTCAGTGCCATATAGGGGGGCCATTTCAGGGCCCCCAAGGGCACTTTACAAATTTTTAAAAATAACTCAACTATACTTACCTGGGATGGGGCCCCCCATCCCCTGGTGTCCCTCGGGTGTGGGTGGGGGTGTTCCTGGGGCTTGGGGAGGGCACCTGTGGGCTCATTCCTTGGTGTTTCACCATGGAAATGGGTCCATAGGCCCCCTAACGCCTGCCTTGACCCAAGCGTTAAATAATGGTGCTAAGTAGGCTTAGCGACATTATTTAGGTTTGCCTCCCTCCCGTGCACCATTTTTGCACGGGAGGATAAATAAGGCACTATGGCTTAAAGTCATTTTTTGGACGGGAACACCTACCTTGCATCTCATTGAAGCACGATATGTTCACGCATCCAAAAAATGACTTTAACTCCAATTTTTGGCACTAGACTTGTCTAGCACCAAAATGTAAATATGGAGTAAATTTTGTGATGAATTAGCATAAATAATGAAGCTAGTTCTGCGCAGAGTATAAATCTGGCCCTAATTTGGAAAGAACTGGTCGGTATCATTAACATGAAGTTTGAGTGCTTAGGTGGAAAAGGATACAAAGTGATAGATACCAGAAGAGCTGTTAGTGAGCTGTGCAATATTTATTTTAGTGGCAGGCATAAAAGCAGGATCCATCGGCACGCTTGAAGTAACTTGAAGAAGGTTGGACAAAAATGTCCATTTAAAAATGGTATCAAAAGCTACTCTGTCAATTACACGCTCAAATGTCTACATTGCCTTCTCTGGCAAAAACAAAATTTTCTGACTCACCCTACCCTTTCCTTTTGCTTGTTCCTCCCACTCCCACATATTTAAAATCATGTATCTGAGCAAAATGAACACAACTCCTACATTCCTTCATTGCAGGCTGCAAAGGCCAGTCATTCCACTCCTACAACTACAGACTCTCAATTTGTTCATGAAGTTGAACGGCTGCCTGGCTTTTTTTCTCAGTTTTTTCTACAGTGTATGATATTTAAAAAGGATGGAGTTAAAATGCTGAATCATTGTTTTTTAATCTATAACTTTGCTTCTCGAAAATTAAAGGGATACAAAACAAAATATGACAGATCTAAGTAGCGTAGTACAATCTCGAAGACACGCATCTTCAAAAGGCGTTAAGATAAAAATAATGTTGTTATATTCATTTAAAAAACTATATTTTACCACCGAAACCGGAGATATCATACTACTAAGGACATCATTTACAGAATGTTGCGAGGTGTGAAAAAAACATAAGAATCGCATGGATTTCTGTGCATTTAAAGCGTCGTTTACAATTACAGAAAAGTGGAATTACTTCATTAAGAAATGCAGTAATACCATTTCTCTACATAGGAAAACTATGGCCCAGATTTAAGAGAGCCTAGCTCCTTCTTATGCCATATTAGCGTAATTTTTTATGAAGCTAACCTGGCCCAACAAGGCTAAATTCACCGCGCCATAATTACAAAGTGACACAATGCTTGCATTGTGCCCCTTTGTAACCCCTTGTGCCCTATTATGCCTGCGCCAAGCATAATGTATGCAAGGGGGCGTCCCCCCATTAGGAGGACTGCAAAAATGGAGCAGTGGAATTTAAGAGATTCCACTGCACCATATTATGCGGCTATTTTTAACGCCTGCACAGGTGGGACCAGCAGTGCATTCTCCGTTAACTTGCTTGACCACGTGCTGACACCCCTCGTTAATGCATAGGGTCCCGAGGTTCCCACTTGCTGAGCAGGATGTTGAGGTGGAATTCGATCTATGGACCAACCACAACACACTACACCAGACAGGCCATATCTGGAGCAGGGGTCGATAGGCGTAGGTCCTGGCTGGTGACGTTCTTAAAAGTGCTGAGGAGTCTCTTACTTGAAAGTTCTGGGTGGTGCTGGCCGACTGTTGACACTTTTGGTTCCTGCAGTCCATTTTGCCTTTCATAATGTAGTGTAACAGCTGTTCCTTTCTGATTGTTTCCAAATTACTTTGCTGGAAGGAGGTCTCATCACCAGTCCTTTTGGTGATATTCTGTATACTTATGAGATTGTGTTTCACTCCAGAAACCGGAGTGCATGGACCGGCAATATTTCCCTCTGTCTGAGCTGCAGCAGTTGCCAAAGATTTTGGTACACTTGGAGAAAAACACTGTACGTCGCTGCCCCTGTTTTGGCATGCCAGAGGTCCAGGCATTACAGTCTCCTGGAGTGTTTACCCTCAGGAGGTGGCAGCAGGCCCCTAGGTAAGAGGTCGCCTGTGACCAATAAATTCTCCAGCACTGGGGAAGTGTTTTTTAACTTCTTGTATTTTTTACATTTTTTCAGATATGAGGAAGGTATTTTGATCTGATTTTATTTGGTATTTGTCCCTCATACGTAACTTCTTCAGGCGCTTTTGATTCTTTTTAGAAAGATTATTTGTGTGTGAGTCGTCGCTTCCTGGGCTGAATATGTCCATGGCTTGAGAGTCTGCACTCCCATCCTCATTGGCCAAGAGATTTGGAGTTTCCAAAGTTTGGTTGTCAGACGACAGTTTGGATGAAAAGCCAATGGACGGCCCAGCTAATGTCCTGGCATTGGTGTTCAGGAATTCAGCGAGCAGATCTAAGGTAGCTAATTGCTTTATTTGCTTTGCAAAGATTATTGCTCGAGGCGTTCAATGGTTTTCTGGCTCATAGATCTAGTATGACCATCTCCATCGCATGGGATTGTGGGGGTTGGTAGTTTCCAAAGTTTGATCGTTGTGCAACAGATCAGGTAAATGTTTGGTGCAGGGGCATGATGGAGTTCTGACTGTAATGTACAGTGTTTCATGGGAAGATCTTGGACCAATAAAAGACTTGTTTGCTTTGCACTCGGTCACTAGATCGGACATTATTCCAGGGAAAGCTGAGATTTTTATCTAAAAGAAGTTGACAGTAACATAAGTTGGAGGACTTGCCCTCCATTTGTCTGGCTTTCATGCTGAGAATTAAAATTATCCAGGCGGGCATCAATAGTTTTGACGCGGTCCACCAATCTTTAAAGAATTAATATTTGTGTATCTAGTTTGTCTGCGTGCATTATGACTGCCTGGCTCATAGTTGTGAGGGTATTGTCTACGGCTGACCACCAACATTGGCCCATCTCTCCTCCAGTGACCTTGCATGTGTTAAGAATTTAGTATTTGAATCACATTTTGTGTTGTCTAGGTGAAAGCCCTCGCTTAGTGAGTACTGCACAGGTGACAGTCCACTCTTGTACATTACTAGGCAGGTAGCTTGGTGCCTGCAGGTAGCCGATGGCTCTCGGTGGCATCCAAGTGGATCCATGTGGGTTTCATCCTTGACCAGAGATGCAATCAGATCCATGACATAAAGGATTTCCTTGTCCCCATTATATTGATCCTCTAATTTCTCCTGAACTTCCCTGTTTGGCAATGCAGAGGGTATTATTTCACATGCTGTGAACTTTGCAGGGTTTACAACAAAATTAGGCTTGCCGTTGAGCACCCAAGGTTGGTTGATAGTGTCATCATACCCGCCATATTCAATGTGAGTACAGTGGGGGGTGAATAGGGTCGTGGACCATCAGCTTCCATGGAAGGTTCTTCCATGGCCACAGGTTTCCTGTGGAGGGGCTGGAGGGCTGACATGGATAATATTATAATTTCAGGGTAAATGGATCAGGCTAGTTTCGTAGGGGGGGAGCCTTCCTCCTCCGATATTGAAATTTGGTCATTGTAGAGAGAACCTGGGTGGCTTGGTGCACTTTTAGTGACCATTTCCACTTCCCAATCGGTGTATAAAGTTGGTTTTGGGAGGCTGTCAGGGAAGTCCACCTGTGGTGCTGGAAGACAAGCAGCTCGGCTCCTAGGGGAGAGTGGCAGCTCTTGTGCTCAAATGATTCAGGCCCTTATTATGACATTGGCGGTAAATCCTGCTTACTGCCACGCTGACGGCCACCAACTTACCGCCATGGCAGAGGATATCCGTTCACCATATCATGACACACACACACACACACCAATCCGACAGAATACAGCCACATACACAAATCCACCAGTCCAAAGGTCAGTGCTAAAGTGGCGGTATCAAAACCCCCACCGTTACGCCAACAGAACAACGCCCATCACATTATGACCCAGGAATCACCATGCCGGACATTCAACAGCAGTAAACCATTGGCGGTACATACCACCGCGCTCACAATGGACAACCACAGACAAAACAACTCCACATTGGCCAATTCAAACAACACACACCTGACACCCATACACCCATACACACACCACACCCATACCACTATAAAACACCCACCCACATTACCCCCAACCATTTACGATTACAAATCATTGCCACCAGAGAGACACCAAGACCACTGAGACAACTAGAGCCACACACCACTCATACCTATACACCACTCACTCACTCCAGGTGCAGCAAATATCTATAGCTAGGAAGATGGAGCTATGGCGAAGAATCGTGGACAGGGTCAATGCCATGGGACAGCACCCCAGAACAAGAGATGACATCAGGAAGAGGTGGAACGACCTACCGGGGAAGGTACGTTCCATAGCAGCAAGACACCAGCTCGCTATACAGAGAATTGGCAGTGGACCCCCACCTTCTCCCCCACAACTCACAGCATAGGAGAAGCAAGTCTTGGCAATACTGCATCCTGAGGACCTGGCCGGAGTTGGAGGACTGAACTCTGGTAAGTCAACTCTCTACTATTATCACCCCCCTACCTGCATGCCACCATATACCCACACCCTCACTCCCATCACTCCACTCCATCCCTCGTACGCCACCATCACATCTCACTATTCCCAATGCCAAGCCCTGCATGCTGTACCAATGCATGGACACCCCTCACAGCCCTGCATAGACACCCATCACTAAAGCATGCACTGCATAGAGGACTAACAATCCCACCATACACCAACAATCAAAGGTTAAAGCTGGCAGAGCAAAACCAACTATAGAGGGGAAGCCAGGGATGTACAATATGTCATACACATCAACCATAACACATCATTTACATCCCCAAAGGTACCCCAGCCAATGTCACCTGAGAGGAGGTGCTAGCACTATCCCGTCACCCAACTGAAGAGGCCCACGGTGATGACAGTAACTCTGGACTTCAGGATCTGGCGACCTACCTGGCCCATAAGGGACCACTGGACAGCCGGTTACCCAAGCTAGTCACAGACCACCACAGAGCCTCCATGTTCAGGAAACACCACCACAGCATCCACCCAGCGTACCCACACCTCTGTTTCCAGGACACGTCAATCAGCAGTGTGTCCACTGTACAGGCAACCCAGGCCATACCCCGCCCGCAAGACAATCAGGGACCTGAGGTCAGTGGCAGTGGGCACACCATTCAGGGGACAGAGGCACAGGCCATCAGGGAAACTGGGAAGACTGCTGTGCGCCAGGTGGAGCACAGGCTCAGGGAACCGACTCTCCAGGAAGCACTCTCAAAGATCCTGGGAGCCTATCAACATTCCCAGGACACAATGGGCCAGATCCTGGACAATGTGCAGGAAAACAGGCAGCTTCAGGAGGGACAGTACCAGGGGATCAGAGAGGACTTGCGGGCTATCAACAACACCCTGATCTCCATAGCAGGGGTGCTGGCAGACATGGCCAACATTGTGAGGGAGGCAGTCTCACACCAGTGGGCCCCTGCCACTGGCCAGTCATCTGAACAGTCATCCACTTCAGCTGCCGCTAGGGGCCAGGAGGCCCCGTCACCGGACTCACAGGCCACCAGCACCCCTCCCCCTGCAGAAGGTGAACCACCACGCAAACGTTACCTCTGATCCACACAGAAGCCAGAGACACTTACCAAGACCCCCGCCAGGAAATGAGACTCTCCTGATTGTCCCCCTTGTGTCCCACTCAGTCATCCTGTCCACCTTGAACTGCCATTGCTACCCTTCCTATGTCCCCTTGGACAATGTACCTGTGCTACAAACAGACTGGAACAATACCCTGGACTTTCCTCCATCATCGCCCCATTCACATTGCACTTTCCCCCTATATGTTAGCACTTCAATAAACACCCTTTGACAAAAGTCGATTTCGAGTATGTCATGTATATCAAATATGTATTGTTTGAAGCAGGTACAACCATTGCAAATGAACTGTACATAGAGTGAGCATAGATTTAATTACTTGTAGCTGGCTCTAGTGATCACACCAGGAGTATTTGTCATATCACCAACAGGTGCAAAATTAATATCCAGAGGGAACACTGAGTGGGCATTGAATTGGGAATTACCAGCATGCCAATGTCACACGGAATACAACCAAAGTCATTAAAATGTAAAGTTACACTGTCTTACCTGTGTGTCATTGGAAGTATTGACAGATCACAGATTTTCTGTTGTCCTCATCTTCATCCTCACTGTCCACAGGGTCCACTGCTGCCACAGGGGCATCTCCAGTCTCCTCCTCCTACAGAAAAGGGGCATGTCGTCTGAGGGCCAGGTTTGGCAACGTGCAGCATGCCACCACTATCTGGCAGACCTTCTTGGGTGAGTAGCACAGGAATCCACCTATTAGATGAAGGCACCGAAACCTAGCCTTCAGGATGCCAAAGGTTCTCTCAATTATCCTTCTGGTTCACCCATGTGCCTCATTATAGCGTTCTGCTGCCCTTGTCCTCGCATTCTTCACAGGGGTCAGCAGCCATGATAGGTTTGGGTAACCAGAGTCACCTGCAATTATTGAGGGACAACATTTAGCCACACATTATCCCAAATGGCCCACACCGTACCCATACACCAACATATACTGGGTGGGAACCAGGGCTCACCTATAAGCCACACCCTGTGCCTCTGTAGTTGGGCCATCACATTTGGGATGCTGCTATTCCTTAGGACAAAGGCATCATGCACCAACCCAGGATACTTAGAATTGATGTGGGAGATGTAGTAGTCCGTCAAACACACCATCTGCACATTCACGGAGTGGAAACTCTTACGATTCCTGAACACCTGTTCATTCTGGCTGTGGGGGCAAATGCTATATGTGTTCCATCAATTACACCAATTATATTGGGGATATGTACCATTGCATAAAACTCGGCATTCACAGTGGCCAAATCCTAAACCTGGGGGAATGCAATGTAGCTGCACATGTGTTTTGTCAGGGCAGACAACACTCTTTTCAGCACTATTGAGAATATTGGCTGTGACATTCTTGCTGCCAAGCCCACTGCCACTTGGAAAGAACCAGTTGCCAGGAAATAGAGCACTGATAGAACTTGCACAAGAGGGGGATCCCAGTGGGTTGACGGATAACAGATATCAGGTCAGACTCCAATTGTGTACACAGCTCTGTGATTGTGTCCCTGTCCATTCTATAGGTGAGTATTATGTGCCTGTCCTCCAGTGTAACAAAGTCCACCAGGGGTCCATACACGGAGGTATGTCTCCATCTCCTATTCATCCGGAGCAGTAGGAATCTACGGGACAAAAGAGTGAGGAGCCTGTCACAAACCGAACAATGGAGCCCCAACAGTAGTTTGCATTCTGTGAACATGTAATCGGTCAGTGTTATTTGTCCAGTATGTGCCTATTTCTCCTGTGATGCAGCATTATTCCATAGGTCTCTGCCCCCCCTGAAATGGCGTCTGCCTTTCCTTTGTGGAGGGACAGGTGGAAGTGAGGTAATTCCGCTAACGTTGTGCGCCGTGGCAGGAGGCAGTGGGGAACCGCCGTGAAACTCCTCATTGGTTAATATTGGGCCCTATTGGTACAGTGGCCATTGGTGATCTATGCCAGCGGTGACAGTATGCACCGCCACGGACGTGACCACCATTTTCTATCAAATTCCTCACTTGTTACCTGACCTTCCATAGGAGAGGACCTACAGTGCATGTGCTGCTGTGACCTGCGTCTGGACCCTACCATGGCCCGTGTGACCGGGGAAAGGTCCCCAGCCTTCACTTCTGAGGAGTTGGAGTGACTGGTGGATGGGGTCCAACCCCAGTACAGACAGCTGTATATGCCTCCAGACCAACAGGTGAGTACACTGTGGGCACGATGCATGTGGCATGGATGCATGTAGATGTGTGTGAAGGCATTGTGTAAGGGGGGATTATCTGTTGGCAGTGTACCGGTTGTGAGCTGGGCTAAGTATGTGCCAATGGTGATGGAAAGGGTTATGGTGGGCCATATGTGTGACAGACTGGACTGTTTGTCTAATGGTGTTCTCCTGTATGCTCTGCCTCTGCAGGTCAGCGCCCACCAAAAGAAGGGTATATGGCATGCCATCACCAAGGAGGTGCGGACCCTGGGAGTCTGTGGTAGGCGGAGCACCCTCTGTCGCAAACGGTCAGAGGACCTAAGACGCTGGGCACAGAAGACCGCAAAGGCCCAGCTGGGGATGGCCTCCCAACGAGGAAGGGGAGCCTGTTGAATTCTGACCCCCCTGATGGCCCGCATACTGGTGGTGGCCTATCCAGAGCTGGATGGGCGCTTGAGGGCAACACAGCAGCCACAAGGTAGTGAGTACAGTGGCTATAATTACAGCTTATGCCTGGTGGGGTGGTATCCGGGTAGTGGGAGTGTGTCCTTGGGTGCCCCTAGGCCAGGCCAGATATAGCAGCATAGGTCTTCTGGTGGCTAGGGGTCTGAATGGAAAATGATGGCTACCTAGCTTGTTAGCATCCACTACTGGGCGGGGCTACGTGGGTCCCAGGTATGCAGCAGTTGGCGGTGTGTGCTTCTCCTCATGCCTTGGTGGCTAACAATATCACTGGTAGTACAATGCATAATGCGTAGGCCTGTTCCTCTGTTACCTGTGTGTGAGGGTGCTGTGTACGCCAACTCTGGTGTTGGTGCAGTCATTGACCCAGTGTATCCTTTGTCTCTCTCCCCCCTTTCTCGTTTTGTCATCCTGTCCTTATGTACATTAGCATCATATGGTGGAGGAGCAGAGGCACTGGTGACAGAAGGAGCTGCATCCCACAGGACCCTGGAGGCAGAGTCCACCGACGCTGAGGGCACCAGTAGGACGGAGGGCGAGGGGAGCACCACGGCGGAGACTGGAGGGGACAATACGGACTCAGATACCTCCTTCGATGGGAGCTCCCTGGTGGTGGCGGACACCTCTGTGACCACCCCAGCTGCAGTTACAGCTGCCACCCCCCATACCAGCACCTCCCTCCCACCAGCCCCTCAGCAAGTTTCCTGTGACCACTCACCCAGGAGGGTGGGCATCTCCTTTGCCCCAGGCATCACAGGCCCTGCCCCAGTGAGTCCTGCTGCTCTGAGTGAGGAGGATATTGACCTCCTGAGATACATCTCTGTAGGGCAGTCAACCATTGTGAATGCCATCCAGGGGCTGGCAGCCCAGATGCAACAATCTAATGCATTCCTGGAGGGCATTCACACTGGATTAGCGGCCCAACAGAGATTGAGTCAGACTCTGGCCTCCTTTCTGATGGTACCCATTGTCCCTGTTCCTACCGTCCCCTCTCCAACTTCCACTGCTCAGTCCCATTCCCCTCAACCCAAACCTATCCCAAGCACAGATACAGACGAGCATGCACACAGGACAACACCCAAGAGTGTTGTAGGCAAACACAAGCACCACATTTAATCCCATAGGCACTCACACAAACACCATCCAGTTGCAGACACACCAACATCCACTATTTCCACTGTCTCCCCCTCTTCCTCCTCCTCCACCTCCCTCACATCCACACTCACACCTGCATGCACTACATCACCATCCACTACCAGCATCATCACCATACCAAGCAGAACACACACCTCACTGGCAGACACCTCCACAAGAGCCATGTACACGTCCCCTGTATCCTCTCCCACCGTGTCTGTTCCCCCCTCCTAAGGTACACAAAGGCAACAGCCATCCACCTCACAACAACATACAGCCCATGCACCTGCACCCAAATCCAGCAAACACCTCCAACATCCACTCCCTCATCCTCCACTCCCATTACTTCTCCCTCTTCCCACCCCAATGTCCCTAAAAAGCTTTTCCTTTCCACCATTGACCTCTTCCCTACCCCTCCCCCCGTCCTGCACATATGGCAGGGTATCAAGAACCCAGCCAAGCACCTCAGCCACACAGCCCACGGGCCCAATTCCATCCACACGTACTTGTAGTGGAAAGGATTCCAGGCCAAAAATCCTGGAGGGGAAGGAGCCTGCACCAGCCAGCAGAAAGGGAAAGGAGCCTGCACCATCCAGCGGAAAGGGGAAGGAGCCTGCACCAGCCAGCAGAAAGGGGAAGGAGTCTGCACCAGTCAGCAGAAAGGGGAAGGAGCCTGCAACAGCAAGCAAGAAGGGGAAGGAGCCTGCACCAGCAACCAAGAAGTGGAAGGAGCCTGCACCAGCCAGCAGAAAGGTGAAGGAGTGTGCACCAGCAAGCAAGAAGGGGAAGGAGCCCGCACCAGCAAGCAAGAAGGGGAAGGAACCTGCACCAGCAGCTGTCACAAAGCCCCCACCACCAACCGTGGTTGTGCAGCCATCAGTGAGTGCAGGGGCTGAGCCGGAGCCTCCCACTACCTCCACCACCACCACAGTGCAGGCATGGCAGAGTGCAGGGGCTGAGCAGGAGCCTCCCACTACCACCACCACCACAGTGCAGGCATTGCAGGGTGCAGGGGCTGAGCAGGAGCTTCCCACTACCACCATCACCACCAAAGTGCAGGCAACGTAGGGTGCAGGGGCTGAGCAGGAGCCTCTCCCTGCCACCACCACCACAGTGCAGACATCACAGGGTGCAGGGGCTGAGCAGGAGCTTCCCACTCCCACCACCACAACAGTGCAGCCATCACCGCCAGCGGACGTAATGTGATCCAACCTCCATGGTCTGCTGTGTGCCCTGTCCCCTTCGGAAACAGTGGGCAAGTCACCCACTTGAGAGACTGTGGGCTTGCACTCCCCAGGACAGAGCAATGGGCATGTTGACCCCTCCATAACCAGTGGGGAAGTCACCAACTCGAGAGACTGTGGCCTTGCACTCCCCAGGACCAAGCACAGGGCATATTGCCCCCTCCAGAACAAATGGGCAAGTCACCCACTTGAGAGACTGTGGCTTTGCACTCCCCGGGATCAAGCACAGGGTATGTTGCCCCCTCCAGAACCAGTGGGCAAATCACCCACTTGAGTGACTGTGGCCTTGCACTCCCCAGGACAGAGCAATGGGCATGTTGACCCCTCCATAACCAGTCGGGAAGTCACCAACTCGAGAGACTGTGGCCTTGCACTCCCCAGGACCAAGCACAGGGCATATTGCCCCCTCCAGAACAAATGCGCAAGTCACCGACTTGAGAGACCGTGGCTTTGCACTCCCCAGGATCAAGCACAGGGTATGTTGCCTCCTCCAGAACCAGTGGGCAAGTCACCCACATGAGAGACTGTGGCCTTGCACTTCACAGGACAGAGCAATGGGCATGTTGCCCCCTCCAGAACCAGTGGGGAAGTCACCCACTCGAGAGACTGTGGCCTTGCACTCCCCAGGACCAATCACAGGGCATGTTGCCCCCTCCTGAACCAGAGGGCAAGTCATCCACTTGAGAGACTGTGGCCTTGCACTCCCCAGGACCAACCACAGGGCATGTTGCCCCCTCCAGAACCAGTGGGGAAGTCACCCACTTGAGAGACTGTGGCCTTGCACTCCCCAGGACCAAGCACGCGGCATGTTGTCCCCTCCAGAACCAGTGGGCAAGTCATCCACTTGAGAGACTGTGGCCTTGCACTCCCCAGGACCAAGCACAGGGCATATTGCCCCCTCCAGAACCAGTGTTCAAGTCACCCACCTGAAAGTCTGTGGCCTTGCACTCTGCAGGAAAGAGCAATGGGCACATTGCCCCCTCCAGAACCAGTGGGGAAGTCACCCACTCGAGAGACTTGCGCTCCCCCGGACCAAGCACAGGGCATGTTGCCCCCTCCAGAACCAGTGGGCAACTCATCCACATGAGAGACTGTGGCCTTGCACTTCCCAGGACCAAGCACAGGGCATGTTGCCCCCTCCAGAACCAGTGGGGAAGTCACCCACTCGAGAGACTTGCGCTCCCCAGGACAAAGCACAGGGCATGTTGCCCCCTCCAGAACCAGTGGGCAAGTCATCCACTTGCGATATTGTGGCCCTGCACTCACCAGGACCAAGCAGAGGGGATGTTGCCTCCTTCAGAACCAGTGGGCAAGTCACGCACTCGAGAGACTGTGGCCTTGCACTCCCCAGGACAGAGCAATGGACATGTCGCCCTCTCCAGAACCAGTGGGGAAGTCACCCACTCAAGAGACTGTGGCCTTGCACTCCCCAGGACCAAGCACAGGGGATGTTACCCCCTCCAGAACCAGTGTGCAAGTCACCCACTTGAGAGACTGTGGCCTTGCACTCCGCAGGACAGAGCAATGAACATGTTGCCCCCTCCAGAACCAGTGGGGAAGTCACCCACTCGAGAGACTGTGGTATTGCACTCCCCAGGACTAATCACAGGGCATTTTGCACCCCCCAGAACCAGTGGGCAAGTCATCCATTTCAGAGACAGTGGCCCTGCACTCACCAGGACCAAGCACAGGGCATGTTGCCCCCTCTAAAACCAGTGGGCAAGTCACCCACTTGAGAGACTGTGGCATGGCACTTCCCAGGACAGAGCAATGGGCATGTTGCCCCCTCCAGAGCCAGTAGGGAGGTCACCCACTTGAGAGACTGTGGCCTTGCCCTCCCCAGGACCAAGCACAGGACATGTTGCCCCCTCCAGAACCACTGGGCAAGTCACCCTGTTGAGAGACTGTGGCCTTGCACTCCCCAGGACAGAGCAATGGGCATGTTGCCCCCTCCAGAACCACTGGGCAAGTCACCCTGTTGAGAGACTGTGGCCTTGCACTCCCCAGGACAGAGCAATGGGCATGCTGCCCCCTCCAGAACCACTGGGCAAGTCACCCTGTTGAGATACTGTGGCCTTGCACTCTGCAGGAAAGAGCAATGGGCACGTTGTCCCCTCCAGAACCAGTGGGGAAGTCACCCACTCGAGAGACTAGCGCTCCCCCGGACCAAGCACAGGTCATGTTGACCCCTCCAACACCAGTGGGCAAGTCATCCACTTGAGAGACTGTGGACCTGCACTCACCAGGACAAAGCACAGGGCATGTTGCACCCTCCAGAACCAGTGGGCAAGTCATCCACTTGAGAGACTGTGGCCTTGCACTCCCCAGGACCAAGCACAGGGCATGTTGCCCCCTCCAGAACCAGTGGGCAAGTCACCCTGTTGAGAGACTGTGTCCTTGCAGTCACCAGGACAGGGAAATGGGCATGTTGCCCTCTTCATAACCAGTGGGGAAGTCACCCACTCGAGAGACTGTGGCCTTCCACTCCCCAGGACCAAGCATAGGGCATGTTGCCCCCTCCAGAACCAGTGTGCAAGTCACCCACTTGTGAGACTGCGGCCTTGCGCTCCACAGGTCAGAACACTGGCCGTGTAGCCCCCTCCAGAATCAGTGGGGAAGTCACCCACTCGAGAGACTGTGGCATTGCCCTCCCTAGGACCAAGTACAGGGCATGTTGCACCCTCCACAACCAGTGGGCAAGTCACCCTCTTGAGAGACTGTGGCATGGCACTCCCCAGGAGAGAGCAATGGGCATCTTGCCAGATCCAGAACCAGTGGAGAAGTAACCAACTCGAGAGACTGTGGCCTTGCACTCCCCAGGAACAAGCACAGGGCATGTTGCCTCCTCCAGAACCAGTGTGCAAGTCACCCACTTGACAGACTGTGGCCTTGCACTCCGCTGGACAGAGCAATGGGCATGCGGCCCCCTCCAGAACCAGTGTGCAAGTCACCCACTTGAGAGACTATGGCCTTGCACTCCGCAGGAAAGAGCAATGGGCATGTTGCCCCCTCCAGGACCAGTGGGCAAGTCACCCACTCGAAAGACTTGCGCTCCCCAGAACCAAGCACTGGGCATGTTGCCCTCTCCAGAACCAGTAGGGAGGTCACCCACTTGAGAGACTGTGGCCTTGCACTCCCCAGGACCAAGCACAGGGCATGTTGCCCCCTCCAGAACCAGTGTGCAAGTCACCCACATGAGAGACTGTGGCCTTGCACTCTGCAGGAAAGAGCAATGGGCACGTTGCCCCCTCCAGAACCAGTGGGGAAGTCACCCACTTGAGAGACTGTGGCCCTGCACTCACCAGGACCAAGCACAGGGCATGTTGCACCCTCCAGAACCAGTGGGCAAGTCATCCACTTGAGAGACAGTGGCCTTGCACTCCCCAGGACCAAACACAGGGCATGTTGCCCCCTCCAGAACCAGTGGGCAAGTCACCCTGTTGGGAGACTGTGGCCTTGCACTCCCCAGGACAGAGCAATGGGCATGTTGCCCTCTTCAGAACGAGGGGGGAAGTCACCCACTCGAGAGACTGTGGCCTTCCACTCCCCAGGACCAAGCATAGGGCATGTTGCCTCCTCCAGAACCAGTGGGGAAGTCACCCACTCGAGAGACTTGCGCTCCCCCAGACTAAGCACAGGGTATGTTGACCCCTGCAACACCAGTGGGCAAGTCATCCACTTGAGACACTGTGGCCCTGCACTCACCAGGACCAAGCACAGGGCATGTTGCACCCTCCAGAACCAGTGGGCAAGTCATCCACTTGAGATACTGTGGCCTTGCACTCCCGAGAACCAAACACAGGGCATGTTGCCCCCTCCAGAACCAGTGGGCAAGTCACCCTGTTGAGAGACTGTGGCCTTGCACTCCCCAGGACAGAGCAATGGGCATGTTGCCCTCTTCAGAACCAGGGGGGAAGTCACCCACTCGAGAGACTGTGGCCTTCCATTCCCCAGTACCAAGCATAGGGCATGTTGCCCCCTCCAGAACCAGTGTGCAAGTCACCCACTTGTGAGACTGCGGCCTTGCACTCCGCATGTCAGAACAATGGCCGTGTTGCCCCCTCCAGAATCAGTGGGGAAGTCACCCACTCGAGAGACTGTGGCATTGCCCTCCCTAGGACCAAGCACAGGGCATGTTGCACCCTCCAGAACTAGTGGGCAAGTCATCCACTTGAGAGTCTGTGGCCTTACACTCCCCAGGACCAAGGACAGGGCATGTTGCCCTCTCCAGAACCAGTGTGCAAGTCACCCTCTTGAGAGACTGTGGCATTGCACTCCCCAGGACAGAGCAATGGGCATGTTGCCAGCTCCAGAACCAGTGGGGAAGTAACCAACTCGAGAGACTGTGGCCTTGCACTCCCCAGGAACAAGCACAGGGCATGTTGCCCCCTTCAGTACCAGTGTGCAGTGTGACAGACTGTGGCCTTGCACTCCGCAGGACAGAGCATGGGCATGTTGCCCCCTCCAGAACCATTGGGGAAGTCACCCACTCGAGAGACTGTGGCCTTCACTCCCCAGGACCAAGCACAGGGCATGTTGCCCCCTCCAGAACCAGTGGGCAAGTCATACACTTGAGAGACTGTGGCCTTGCCCTCCCCAGGACCAAGCACAGGGCATGTTGCCCCCTCCAGAACCAGTGGGCAAGTCACCCTGTTGAGAGACTGTGGCCTTGCACTCCCCAGGACAGAGCAATGGGCATGTTGCCCTCTTCAGAACCAGTGTGCAAGTCACCCACTTGTGGGACTGCGGCCTTGCACTCCGCAGGTCAGAACAATGGCCGTGTTGCCCCCTCCACAATCAGTGGGGAAGTCACCCACTCGAGAGACTGTGGCATTGCCCTCCCTAGGACCAAATACAGGGCATGTTGCACCCTCCAGAACCAGTGGGCAAGTCATCCACTTGAGAGACAGTGGCCTTGCACTCCCCAGGACCAAACACAGGACATGTTGCCCCCTCCAGAACCAGTGTGCAAGTCACCCACATGAGATACTGTGGCCTTGCACTCTGCAGGAAAGAGCAATGGGCACGTTGCCCCCTCCAGAACCAGTGGGGAAGTCACCCACTCGAGAGACTAGCGCTCCCCCGGACCAAGCACAGGTCATGTTGACCCCTCCAACACCAGTGGGCAAGTCATCCACTTGAGAGACTGTGGACCTGCACTCACCAGGACAAAGCACAGGGCATGTTGCACCCTCCAGAACCAGTGGGCAAGTCATCCACTTGAGAGACTGTGGCCTTGCACTCCCCAGGACCAAGCACAGGGCATGTTGCCCCCTCCAGAACCAGTGGGCAAGTCACCCTGTTGAGAGACTGTGTCCTTGCAGTCCCCAGGACAGGGAAATGGGCATGTTGCCCTCTTCATAACCAGTGGGGAAGTCACCCACTCGAGAGACTGGCCTTCCACTCCCCAGGACCAAGCATAGGGCATGTTGCCCCCTCCAGAACCAGTGTGCAAGTCACCCACTTGTGAGACTGCGGCCTTGCGCTCCACAGGTCAGAACACTGGCCGTGTAGCCCCCTCCAGAATCAGTGGGGAAGTCACCCACTCGAGAGACTGTGGCATTGCCCTCCCTAGGACCAAGTACAGGGCATGTTGCACCCTCCACAACCAGTGGGCAAGTCACCCTCTTGAGAGACTGTGGCATGGCACTCCCCAGGAGAGAGCAATGGGCATGTTGCCAGATCCAGAACCAGTGGAGAAGTAACCAACTCGAGAGACTGTGTCCTTGCACTCCCCAGGAACAAGCACAGGGCATGTTGCCTCCTCCAGAACCAGTGTGCAAGTCACCCACTTGACAGACTGTGGCCTTGCACTCCGCTGGACAGAGCAATGGGCATGCTGCCCCCTCCAGAACCAGTGTGCAAGTCACTCACTTGAGAGACTATGGCCTTGCACTCCGCAGGAAATAGCAATGGGCATGTTGCCCCCTCCAGGACCAGTGGGCAAGTCACCCACTCGAAAGACTTGCGCTCCCCAGAACCAAGCACAGGGCATGTTGCCCCCTCCAGAACCAGTGGGCAAGTCACCCTGTTGAGAGACAGTGGCCTTGCACTCCCCAGGACACAGCAATGCGCATGTTGCCCTCTCCAGAACCAGTAGGGAGGTCACCCACTTGAGAGACTGTGGCCTTGCACTCCCCAGGACCAAGCACAGGGCATGTTGTCCCCTCCAGAACCAGTGTGCAAGTCACCCACATGAGAGACTGTGGCCTTGCACTCTGCAGGAAAGAGCAATGGGCACGTTGCCCCCTCCAGAACCAGTGGGGAAGTCACCCACTTGAGAGACTGTGGCCCTGCACTCACCAGGAACAAGCACAGGGCATGTTGCACCCTCCAGAACGAGTGGGCAAGTCATCCACTTGAGAGACTGTGGCCTTGCACTCCCCAGGACCAAACACAGGGCATGTTGCCCCCTCCAGAACCATTGGGCAAGTCACCCTGTTGAGAGACTGTGGCCTTGCACTCCCCAGGACACAGCAATGGGCATGTTGCCCTCTTCAGAACCAGGGGGGAAGTCACCCACTCGAGAGACTGTGGCCTTCCACTCCCCAGGACCAAGCATAGGGCATGTTGCCTACTCCTGAACCAGTGGGGAAGTCACCCACTCGAGAGACTTGCGCTCCCCCGGACTAAGCACAGGGCATGTTGACCCCTCCAACACCAGTGGGCAAGTCATCCACTTGAGACACTGTGGCCCTGCACTCACCAGGACCAAGCACAGGGCATGTTGCACCCTCCAGAACCAGTGGGCAAGTCATCCACTTGAGAGACTGTGGCCTTGCACTCACGAGGACCAAACACAGGGCATGTTGCCTCCTCCAGAACCAGTGGGCAAGTCACCCTGTTGAGAGACTGTGGCCTTGCACTCCCCAGGACAGAGCAATGGGCATGTTGCCCTCTTCAGAACCAGGGGGAAGTCACCCACTCGAGAGAATGTGGCCTTCCACTCCCCAGTACCAAGAATAGGACATGTTGCCCCCTCCAGAACCAGTGTGCAAGTCACCCACTTGTGAGACTGCGGCCTTGCACTCCGCATGTCAGAACAATGGCTGTGTTTCCCCCTCCAGAATCAGTGGGGAAGTCACCCACTCGAGAGACTGTGGCATTGCCCTCCCTAGGACCAAGCACAGGGCATGTTGCACCCTCCAGAACCAGTGGGCAAGTCATCCACTTGGGAGACTGTGGCCTTACACTCCCCAGGACGAAGGACAGGGCATGTTGCCACCTCCAGAACTAGTGTGCAAGTCACCCTCTTGAAAGACTGTGGCATTGCTCTCCCCAGGACAGAGCAATGGGCATGTTGCCAGCTCCAGAACCAGTGGGGAAGTAACCAGCTCGAGAGACTGTGGCCTTGCACTCCCCAGGAACAAGCACAGGGCATGTTGCCCCCTCCAGAACCAGTGTGCAAGTCACCCACTTGACAGACTGTGGCCTTGCACTCTGCAGGACCGAGCAATGGGAATGTTGCCCCCTCCAGAACCATTGGGGAAGTCACCCACTCGAGAGACTGTGGCCTTCACTCCCCAGGACCAAGGACAGGGCATGTTGCCCCCTCCAGAACCAGTGAGCAAGTCATCCACTTGAGAGACTGTGGCCTTGCCCTCCCCAGGACCAAGACAGGGCATGTTGCCCCCTCCAGAACCAGTGGGCAAGTCATCCACTTGAGAGACTGTGGCCTTGCCCTCCCCAGGACCAAGCACAGGACATGTTGCCCCCTCCAGAACCACTGGGCAAGTCACCCTGTTGAGAGACTGTGGCCTTGCACTCCCCAGGACAGAGCAATGGGCATGTTGCCCCCTCCAGAACCACTGGGCAAGTCACCCTGTTGAGAGACTGTGGCCTTGCACTCCCCAGGACAGAGCAATGGGCATGTTGCCCTATTCAGAACCAGTGATGAAGTCATCCACTCGAGAGACTGTGGCCTTCCACTCCCCAGGACCAAGCATAGGGCATGTTGCCCCCTCCAGAACCAGTGTGCAAGTCACCCACTTGTGAGACTGTGGCCTTCCACTCCCCAGGACCAAGCACAGGCCATGTTGCCCCTCCAGAACCAGTGGGCAAGTCATCCACTTGAGAGACTGTGGCCTTGCCCTCCCCAGGACCAAGCACAGGGCATGTTGCCCCCTCCAGAACCAGTGGGCAATCACCCTGTTGAGAGACTGTGGCCTTGCACTCCGCAGGACACAGCAATGAGTATGTTGCCCTCTCCAGAACCAGTAGGGAGGTCACCCACTCGAGAGACTGTGGCCTTGCACTCCCCAGGACCAAGCACAGGGCATGTTGCCCCCTCCAGAACCAGTGTTCAAGTCACCCACATGAGAGTCTGTGGCCTTGCACTCTGCAGGAAAGAGCAATGGGCATGTTGCCCCCTCCAGAACCAAGGGGGAAGTCACCCACTCGAGAGACTTGCGCTCCCCCAGACCAAGCACAGGGCATGTTGCCCCCTCCAGAACCAGTGGGCAACTCATCTACTTGAGAGACTGTGGCCTTGCACTTCCCAGGACCAAGCACAGGGCATGTTGCCCTCTCCAGAACCAGTGGGCAAGTCACCCTGTTAATAGACTGTGGCCTTGCACTCCCCAGGACAGAGCAATTGGCATGTTGCCCTCTTTAGAACCAGTGAGGAAGTCACCCACTCGAGAGACTGTGGCCTTCCACTCCCCAGGACCAAGCATAGGGCATGTTGCCCGCTCCAGAACCAGTGTGCAAGTCACCCACTTGTGAGACTGCGGCCTTGCACTCCGCAGGTCAGAAGAATGCCCGTGTTGCCCCCTCCAGAATCAGTGGGGAAGTCACCCACTCGAGAGACTGTGGCATTGCCCTCCCTAGGACCAAGCACAGGGCATGTTGCACCCTCCAGAACTAGTGGGTAAGTCATCCACTTGAGAGACTGTGGCCTTACACTCCCCAGGACCAAGGGCAGGGCATGTTGCCCCCTCCAGAACCAGTGTGCAAGTCACCCTCTTGAGAGACTGTGGCATTGCACTCCCCAGGACAGAGCAATGGGCATGTTGCCAGCTCCAGAACCAGTGGGGAAGTAACCAACTCGAGAGACTGTGGCCTTGCACTCCCCAGGAACAAGCACAGGGCATGTTGCCCCCTCTAGAACCAGTGTGCAAGTCACCCACTTGACAGACTGTGGCCTTGCACTCCACAGGACAGAGCATGGGCATGTTGCCCCCTCCAGAACCATTAGGGAAGTCACCCACTCGAGAGACTGTGGCCTTCACTCCCCAGGAGCAAGCACAGGGCATGTTGCCCCCTCCAGAACCAGTGGGCAAGTCATACACTTGAGAGACTGTGGCCCTGCCCTCCCCAGGACCAAGCACAGGGCATGTTGCCCCCTCCAGAAGCAGTGGGCAAGTCACCCTGTTGAGAGACTGTGGCCTTGCACTCCCCAGGACAGAGCAATGGGCATGTTGCCCTCTTCAGAACCAGTGGGGAAGTCACCCACTCGAGAGACTGTGGCCTTCCACTCCCCAGGACCAAGCATAGGGCATGTTGCCCCCTCCAGAACCAGTGTGCAAGTCACCCACTTGTGAGACTGTGGCCTTGCCCTCCCCAGGACCAAGCACAGGACATGTTGCCCCCTCCAGAACCACTGGGCAAGTCACCCTGTTGAGAGACTGTGGCCTTGCACTCCCCAGGACAGAGCAATGGGCATGTTGCCCCCTCCAGAACCACTGGGCAAGTCACCCTGTTGAGAGACTGTGGCCTTGCACTCCCCAGGACAGAGCAATGGGCATGTTGCCCTATTCAGAACCAGTGGGGAAGTCATCCACTCGAGAGACTGTGGCCTTCCGCTCCCCAGGACCAAGCATAGGGCATGTTGCCCCCTCCAGAACCAGTGTGCAAGTCACCCACTTGTGAGACTGTGGCCTTCCACTCCCCAGGACCATGCACAGGGCATGTTGCCCCCTCCAGAACCAGTGGGCAAGTCATCCACTTGAGAGACTGTGGCCTTGCCCTCCCCAGGACCAAGCACAGGGCATGTTGCCCCCTCCAGAACTAGTGGGCAAGTCACCCTGTTGAGAGACTGTGGCCTTGCACTCCGCAGGACACAGCAATGAGTATGTTGCCCTCTCCATAACCAATAGGGAGGTCACCCACTCGAGAGACTGTGGCCTTGCACTCCCCAGGACCAAGCACAGGGCATGTTGCCCCCTCCAGAACCAGTGTTCAAGTCACCCACATGAGAGTCTGTGGCCTTGCACTCTGCAGGAAAGAGCAATGGGCATGTTGCCCCCTCCAGAACCAAGGGGGAAGTCACCCACTCGAGAGACTTGCGCTCCCCCGGACCAAGCACAGGGCATGTTGCCCCCTCCAGAACCAGTGGGCAACTCATCTACTTGAGAGACTGTGGCCTTGCACTTCCCAGGACCAAGCACAGGGCATGTTGCCCTCTCCAGAACCAGTGGGCAAGTCACCCTGTTAAGAGACTGTGGCCTTGCACTCCCCAGGACAGAGCAATTGGCATGTTGCCCTCTTTAGAACCAGTGAGGAAGTCACCCACTCGAGAGACTGTGGCCTTCCACTCCCCAGGACCAAGCATAGGGCATGTTGCCCGCTCCAGAACCAGTGTGCAAGTCACCCACTTGTGAGACTGCGGCCTTGCACTCCGCAGGTCAGAAGAATGCCCGTGTTGCCCCCTCCAGAATCAGTGGGGAAGTCACCCACTCGAGAGACTGTGGCATTGCCCTCCCTAGGACCAAGCACAGGGCATGTTGCACCCTCCAGAACTAGTGGGTAAGTCATCCACTTGACAGACTGTGGCCTTACACTCCCCAGGACCAAGGGCAGGGCATGTTGCCCCCTCCAGAACAAGTGTGCAAGTCACCCTCTTGAGAGACTGTGGCATTGCACTCCCCAGGACAGAGCAATGGGCATGTTGCCAGCTCCAGAACCAGTGGGGAAGTAACCAACTCGAGAGACTGTGGCCTTGCACTCCCCAGGAACAAGCACAGGGCATGTTGCCCCCTCTAGAACCAGTGTGCAAGTCACCCACTTGACAGACTGTGGCCTTGCACTCCACAGGACAGAGCATGGGCATGTTGCCCCCTCAAGAACCATTAGGGAAGTCACCCACTCGAGAGACTGTGGCCTTCACTCCCCAGGAGCAAGCACAGGGCATGTTGCCCCCTCCAGAACCAGTGGGCAAGTCATACACTTGAGAGACTGTGGCCTTGCCCTCCCCAGGACCAAGCACAGGGCATGTTGCCCCCTCCAGAAGCAGTGGGCAAGTCACCTTGTTGAGAGACTGTGGCCTTGCACTCCCCAGGACAGAGCAATGGGCATGTTGCCCTCTTCAGAACCAATGGGGAAGTCACCCACTCGAGAGACTGTGGCCTTCCACTCCCCAGGACCAAGCATAGGGCATGTTGCCCCCTCCAGAACCAGTGTGCAAGTCACCCACTTGTGAGACTGCAGCCTTGTACTCTGCAGGTCAGAACAATGGCCGTGTTGCCCCCTCCACAATCAGTGGGGAAGTCACCCACTCGAGAGACTGTGGCATTGCCCTCCTAGGACCAAGTACAGGGCATGTTGCACCCTCCACAAACTAGTGCGCAAGTCATCCACTTGAGAGACTGTGGCCTTACACTCCCCAGCACCAAGGACAGGGCATGTTGCCCCCTCCATAACCAGTGTGCAAGTCACCCTCTTGAGAAACTGTGGCATGGCACTCCCCAGGACAGAGCAATGGGCATGTTGGCAGCTCCAGAACCAGTGGGGAAGTAACCAACTCGAGAGACTGTGGCCTTGCACTCCCCAGGAACAAGCACAGGGCATGTTGCCCCCTCCAGAACCAGTGTGCAACTCACCCACTTGACAGACTGTGGCCTTGCACTCCGCTGGACAGAGCAATGGGCATGTTGCCCCCTCCAGAACCAGTGTGCAAGTCACCCACTTGGGAGACTGTGGCCTTGCACTCCGCAGGAAAGAGCAATGGGCATGTTGCCCCCTCCAGAACCAGTGGGGAAGTCACCCACTCGAAAGACTTGCGCTCCCCAGAACCAAGCACAGGGCATGTTGCCCCCTCTAGAACCAGTGGGCAGGTCACCCTGTTGAGAGACTGTGGCCTTGCACTCCCCAGGACAGAGCAATGGGCATGTTGCCCTCTCCAGAACCAGTAGGGAGGTCACCCACTTGAGAGACTGTGGCCTTGCACTCCCCAGCACCAAGCACAGGGGATGTTGCCCCCTCCAGAACCAGTGTGCAAGTCACCCACATGAGAGACTGTGGCCTTGCACTCTGCAGGAAAGAGCAATGGGCACGTTGCCCCCTCCAGAACCAGTGGGGAAGTCACCCACTCGAGAGACTTGCGCTCCCCCGGACCGAGCACAGGGCATGTTGACCCCTCCAACACCAGTGGGCAAGTCATCCACTTGAGAGACTGTGGCCCTGCACTCACAAGGACCAAGCACAGGGCATGTTGCACCCTCCAGAACCAGTGGGCAAGTCATCCACTTGAGAGACTGTGGCCTTGCACTCCCCAGGACCAAGCACAGGGCATGTTGCCCCCTCCAGAACCAGTGGGCAAGTCACCCTGTTGAGAGACTGTGGCCTTGCACTCACCAGGACAGAGAAATGGGCATGTTGCCCTCTTCAGAACCAGTGGGGAAGTCACCCACTCGAGAGACTGTGGCCTTCCACTCCCCAGGACCAGGCATAGGGCATGTTGCCCCCTCCAGAACCAGTGTGCAAGTCACCCACTTGTGAGACTGCGGCCTTGCACTTCGCATGTCAGAACAATGGCCGTGTTGCACCTTCCAGAATCAGTGGGGAAGTCACCCACTCGAGAGACTATGGCATTGCCCTCCCTAGGACCACGCACAGGGCATGTTGCACCTTCCAGAACCAGTGGGCAAGTCATCCACTTGAGAGACTGTGGCCTTTCACTCCCCAGGACCAAGGACAGGGCATGTTGTCCCCTCCAGAACCAGTGTGCAAGTCACCCTCTTGAGAGACTGTGGCATTGCACTCCCCAGGACAGAGCAATGGGCATGTCGCCCTCTCCAGAACCAGTGGGGAAGTCACCCACTCAAGAGACTGTGGCCTTGCACTCCCCAGGACCAAGCACAGGGCATGTTACCCCCTCCAGAACCAGTGTGCAATCACCCACTTGAGAGACTGTGGCCTTGCACTCCGCAGGACAGAGCAATGAACATGTTGCTCCCTCCAGAACCAGTGGGGATGTCACCCACTCGAGAGACTGTGGTATTGCGCTCCACAGGACTAAGCACATGGCATGTTCCCCCCCCCAGAACCAGTGGGCAAGTCATCCACTTGAGAGACTGTGGCCTTGCACTCCCCAGGACAGAGCAATGGGCATGTTGCCCCCTCCAGAGCCAGTGGGGAAGTCATCCACTTGAGAGACTGTGGCCTTACACTCCCCAGGACCAAGGACAGGGCATGTTGCCCCCTCCTGAACCAGTGTGCAAGTCACCCTCTTGAGAGACTGTGGCATTGCACTCCCCAGGACAGAGCAATGGGCATGTTGCCAGCTCCAGAACCCGTGGGGAAGTAACCAACTTGAGAGACTGTGGCCTTGCACTCCCCCGGAACAAGCACAGGGCATGTTGCCCCCTCCAGAACCAGTGTGCAAGTCACCCACTTGATAGAGTGTGGCCTTGCACTCTGCAGGACAGAGCAATGGGAATGTTGCCCCCTCCAGAACCATTGGGGAAGTCACCCACTCGAGAGACTGTGGCCTTCACTCCCCAGGACCAAATACAGGGCATGTTGCCCCATCCAGAACCAGTGGGCAAGTCACCCTGTTGAAAGACTGTGCCCTTGCACTTCCCAGGACAGAGCAATGGACATGTTGCCCTCTTCAGAACCAGTGGGGAAGTCACCCACTCGAGAGACTGTGGCCTTCCACTCCCCAGGACCGCATAGGGCATGTTGCCCCCTCCAGAACCAGTGTGCAAATCACCCACTTGTGAGACTGCAGCCTTGCACTCTGCAGGACAGAAGAATGGCTGTGTTGCCCCCTCCAGAATCAGTGGGGAAGTCACCCACTCAAGAGACTGTGGCATTGCCATCCCTAGGACCAAGCACAGGGCATGTTGCACCCTCCAGAACCAGTGGGCAAGTCATCCACTTGAGAGACTGTGGCCTTACACTCCCCAGGACCAAGGACAGGGCATGTTGCCCCCTCCAGAACCAGTGTGCAAGTCACCCTCTTGAGAGACTGTGGCATGGCACTCCCCAGGACAGAGCAATGGGCATGTTGCCACCTCGAGAACCAGTGGGGAAGTAACCAACTCGAGAGACTGTGGCCTTGCACTCCCCAGGAACAAGCACAGGGCATGTTGCCCCCTCCAGAACAAGTGTGCAAGTCACCCACTTGAGAGACTGTGGCCTTGCACTCTGCAGGACAGAGCAATTGGCATGTTGCCCCCTCCAGAACCATTGGGGAAGTCACCCACTCGAGAGACTGTGGCCCTCACTCCCCAGGACCAAGCACAGGGCATGTTGCCCCCTCCAGAACCAGTGGGCAAGTTATCCTCTTGAGAGACTGTGGCCTTGCCCTCCCCAGGACCAAGCAGAGGGCATGTTGCCCCCTCCAGAACCAGTGGGCAAGTCACCCACTTGTGAGACTGCGGCTTTGTGCTCCGCAGGTCAGAACATTGGCTGTGTTGCCCCCTCCACAATCAGTGGGGAAGTCACCCACTCGAGAGACAGTGGCATTGCCCTCCCTAGGACCAAGCACAGGGCATGTTGCACCCTCCACAACCAGTGGGCAAGTCATCCACTTGAGAGACTGCGGCCTTACACTCCCCAGCACCAAGGACAGGGCATGTTGCCCCCTCCAGAACCAGTGTGCAAGTCACCCTCTTGAGAGACTGTGGCATTGAACTCCCAGGACAGAGCAATGGGCATGTTGCCAGCTTCAGAACCAGTGGAGAAGTAACCAACTCGAGAGACTGTGGCCTTGCACTCCCCAGGAACAAGCACTGGCATATTGCCCCTTCCACAACCAGTGTGCAAGTCACCCACTTGACAGACTGTGGCCTTGCACTCTGCTGGAGAGAGCAATGGGCATGTTGCCCCCTCCAGAACCAGTGTGCAAGTCACCCACTTGAGAGACTGTGGCCTTCCACCCCTCAGGAAAGAGCAATGGGCATGTTGCCCCCTCCAGAACCAGTGGGGAAGTCACCCACTCGAGAGACTTGCGCTCCCCAGGACCAAGCACAGGGCATGTTGCCCCCTCCAGAACCATTGGGCAAGTCACCCTGTTGAGAGACTGTGGCCTTGCACTCCCCAGGACACAGCAATGGGCATGTTGCCTTCTCCAGAACCAGTAGGGAGGTCACCCACTCGAGAGACTGTGGCCTTGCACTCCCCAGGACCAAGCACAGGGCATGTTGCCCCCTCCAGAACCAGTGTGCAAGTCACCCACATGAGGGACTGTGGCCTTGCACTCCGCAGGAAAGAGGAATTTGCGTGTTGCCCCCTCCAGAACCAGAGGGGAAGTCACCCAATCGAGAGACTTGCGCTCCCCAGGAGCAAGCACAGGGCATGTTGCCCCCTCCAGAACCAGTGGGCAAGTCATTCACTTGAGAGACTGTGGCCTTGCACTCCCCAGGACAGAGCAATGAGCATGTTGCCCTCTCCAGAACCAGTAGGGAGGTCACCCACTCGAGAGACTGTGGCCTTGCACTCCCTAGGACCAAGCACAGGGCATGTTGTCCCATCCAGAACCAGTGGGAAAGTTATCCACTTGAGAGACTGCGGCCCTGCACTCACCAGGACCAAGCACAAGGCATGTTGCCCCCTCTAAAACCAGTGGGCAAGTCACCCACTTGAGAGACTGTGGCCTTGCACTCCCCAGGACAGAGCAATGGGCATGTTGCCCTCTCCAGAACCAGTAGGGTGGTCACCCACTCGAGAGACTGTGGCCTTGCACTCCCCAGGACCAAGCACAGGGCATGTTGCCCCCTCCAGAACCAGTGTGCAAGTCACCCACATGAGAGACGGTGGCCTTGCACTCCGCAGGAAAGAGCAATTTGCATGTTGCTCCCTCCAGAACCAGTGGGGAAGTCACCCACTCAAGAGACTTGCGCTCCCCACGACCAAGCACAGGGCATGTTGCCCCCTCCTGAACCAGTGGGCAAGTCATCCACTTGAGAGACTGTAGCCTTACACTCCCCAGGACCAAGCACAGGGCATGTTGCCCCCTCCAGAACCAGTGGGGAAGTCACCCTGTTGAGAGACTGTGGCCTTGCACTCTGCAGGAAAGAGCAATGGGCATGTTGCCCCCTCCAGAACCAGTGGGGAAGTCACACACTCGAGAGACTTGCGCTCCCCAGGACCAAGCACAGGGCATGTGTCCCTATCCAGAACCAGTGGGCAAGTCATCCACTTGAGAGACTGTGGCCCTGCAATAACCAGGACCAAGCACAGGGCATGTTGCCCCCTCCAGAAGAAGTGGGCAAGTCACCCACTTGAGAGACTGTGACCTTGCTCTCCCCAGGACAGATCAATGGGCATGTTTCCCCCTCCAGATCCATTGGAGAAGTCACCCACTCGAGAGACTGTGGCCTTGCACTGCCTAGGACCAAGCACAGGACATGTTGCCCCCTCCACAACCAGTGGGGAAGTCACCCACTTGAGAGACTGTGGCCTTTCACTCCCCAGGACCAAACACAGGGCATGTTATCCCCTCCAGAACCAGTGGGCAAGTCATCCACTGGAGAGAATGTGGCCTTGCAGTCCCCAGGACCAAGCACAGGGCATGTTGACCCCTCAAGAACAACTGGGCAAGCCACTCTCTTGAGAGACTTGGCCTTGCACTCCCTGGGAAAGAGCAATGGGCATGTTGCCCTCTCCAGAACCAGTGGGGAAGTCAACCACTCAAAAGACTGTGGCCTTGCATTCCCCAGGACCAAGCACCGGGCATGTTACCCCCTCCAGAACCAGTGTGCAAGTCACCCACTTGAGAGACTGTTGCCTTGCACTCCGCAGGATAGAGCAACGGGCATGTTGCCCCCTCCAGAACCAGTGGGCAAGTCACCCACTTGAGAGACTGTGGCCTTGCTCTCTCCAGGACAGAGCAATGGGCATGTTGCCAGCTCCAGAACCAGTGGGGAAGTAACCAACTCGAGAGACTGTGGCCTTGCGCTCCCCAGGAACAAACACAGGGCATGTTGCCCCCTCCAGAACTAGTGTGCAAGTCACCCACTTGACAGACTGTGGCCTTGCACTCCGCAGGACAGAGCAATGGGCATGTTGCCCCCTCCAGAACCATTGGGGAAGTCACCCACTCGAGAGACTGTGGCCTTCAATCCCCAGGACCAAGCAAAGGGCATGTTGACCCCTCCAGAACCAGTGGGCAAGTCATCCACTTGAGAGACTGTGGCCTTGCCCTCCCTAGGACCAAGCACAGGGCATGTTGCCCCCTCCAGAACCAGTGGGCAAGTCATCCACTTGAGAGACTGTGGCCTTGCCCGCCCCAGGACCAAGCAATGGGCATGTTGCCCCCTCCAGAACCAGTGGGGAAGTCACCCACTCGAGAGACTGTGGCCTTGCACTCTGCAGGACAGAGCAATGGGCATGTTGCCCCCTCCAGAACCAGTGGGCAAGTCACCCACTTGAGAGACTGTGGTCTTGCTCTCTCCAGGACAGAGCAATGGGCATGTTGCCAGCTCCAGAACCAGTGGGGAAGTAACCAACTCGAGAGACTGTGGCCTTGCGCTCCCCAGGAACAAGCACAGGGCATGTTGCCCCCTCCAGCACCAGTGTGCAAGTCACCCACTTGACAGACTGTGGCCTTGCACTCCGCAGGACAGAGCAATGGGCATGTTGCCCCCTCCAGAACCATTGGGGAAGTCACCCACTCGAGAGACTGTGACCTTCACTCCCCAAGACCAAGCACAGGGCATGTTGCCCCCTCCAGAACCAGTGGGCAAGTCATCCACTTGAGAGTCTGTGGCCTTGCCCTCCCCAGGACCAAGCACAGGGCATGTTGCCCCCTCCAGAACCAGTGGGCAAGTCACCCTGTTGAGAGACTGTGGCCTTGCACTCCGCAGGACACAGCAATGGGCATGTTGCCCTCTCCAGAACCAGTAGGGAGGTCACCCACTCGAGAGACTGTGGCCTTGCACTCCCCAGGACCAAGCACAGGGCATGTTGCCCCCTCCAGAACCAGTGTGCAAGTCACCCACATGAGAGACTGTGGCCTTGCACTCTGCAGGAAAGAGCAATGGGCTCGTTGCCCCCTCCAGAACCAGTGGGGAAGTCACCCACTCGAGAGTCTTGCGCTCCCCCGGACCAAGCACAGGGCATGTTGACCCCTCCAAAACCAGTGGGCAAGTCATCCACTTGAGAGACTGTGGCCTTGCACTCACCAGGACCAAGCACAGGGCATGTTGCCCCCTCCAGAACCAGTGGGCAAGTCATCCACTTGAGAGACTGTGGCCTTGCACTCCCCAGGACCAAGCACAGGGCATGTTGCCCCCTCCAGAACAGTGGGCAAGTCACCCTGTTGAGAGACTGTGGCCTTGCACTCCCCAAGACAGAGCAATGGGCATGTTCCCCTCTTCAGAACCAGTGGGGAAGTCACCCACTCGAGAGACTGTGGCCTTCCACTCCCCAGGACCAAGCATAGGGCATGTTGCCCCCTCCAGAACCAGTGTGCAAGTCACCCACTTGTGAGACTGCAGCGTTGCACTCCGCAGGACAGAACAATGGCCGTGTTGCCCCCTTCAGAATCAGTGGGGAAGTCATCCACTCGAGAGACTGTGGCATTGCCCTCCCTAGGACCAAGCACAGGGCATGTTGCACCCTCCAGAACCAGTGGGCATGTCATCCACTTGAGAGACTGTGGCCGTACACTCCCCAGGACCAAGGACAGGGCATGTTGCCCCCTCCAGAACCAGTGTGCAAGTCACCCTCTTGAGAGACTGTGGCATTGCACTCCCCAGGACAGAGCACTGGGCATGTTGCCAGCTCCAGAACCAGTGGGGAAGTCACCCACTCGAGAGACTGTGGCCTTCCACTCCCCAGGACCAAGCATAGGGCATGTTGCCCCCTCCAGAACCAGTGTGCAAGTCACCCACTTGTGAGACTGCAGCGTTGCACTCCGCAGGACAGAACAATGGCCGTGTTGCCCCCTTCAGAATCAGTGGGGAAGTCATCCACTCGAGAGACTGTGGCATTGCCCTCCCTAGGACCAAGCACAGGGCATGTTGCACCCTCCAGAACCAGTGGGCAAGTCATCCACTTGAGAGACTGTGGCCGTACACTCCCCAGGACCAAGGACAGGGCATGTTGCCCCCTCCAGAACCAGTGTGCAAGTCACCCTCTTGAGAGACTGTGGCATTGCACTCCCCAGGACAGAGCACTGGGCATGTTGCCCCCTCCAGAACCATTGGGGAAGTCACCCACTCGAGAGACTGTGGCCCTCAGTCCCCAGGACCAAGCACAGGGCATGTTGCCCCCTCGAGAACCAGTGGGCAAGTTATCCACTTGAGAGACTGTGGCCTTGACCTCCCCAGGACCAAGCACAGGGCATGTTGCCCCCTCCAGAGCCAGTGGGCAAGTCACCCTGTTGAGAGACTGTGGCCTTTCACTCGCCATGACAGAGCAATGGGCATGTTGCCCTCTTCAGAACCAGTGGGGAAGTCACCCAGTCGAGAGACTGTGGCCTTCCACTCCCCAGGACCAAGCACAGGGCATGTTGCCCCCTCCAGAACCAGTGGGCCAGTCATCCACTTGAGAGACTGTGGCCTTTCACTCCCCAGGACCAAGCACAGGGCATGTTACCCCCTCCAGAACCAGTGTGCAAGTCACCCACTTGTGAGACTGCGTTCTTGTGCTCCGCAGGTCAGAACATTGGCCGTGTTGCCCCCTCCAGAATCAGTGGGGAAGTCACCCACTCGAGAGACAGTGGCATTGCCCTCCCTAGGACCAAGCACAGGGCATGTTATCCCCTCCAGAACCAGTGTGCAAGTCACCCACTTGACAGACTGTGGCCTTGCACTCCGCTGGAGAGAGCAATGGGCATGTTGCCCCCTCCAGAACCAGTGTGCAAGTCACCCACTTGAGAGACTGTGGCCTTGCACTCCGCAGGAAAGAGCAATGGGCATGTTGCCCCCTCCAGAACCAGTGGGGAAGTCACCCACTCGAGAGACTTGCGCTCCCCAGGACCAAGCACAGGGCATGTTGCCCCCTCCAGAACCATTAGGCAAGTCACCCTGTTGAGAGACTGTGGCCTTGCACTCCCCAGGACACAGCAATGTGCATGTTGCCTTCTCCAGAACCAGTAGGGAGGTCACCCACTCAAGAGACTGTCACCTTGCACTCCCCAGGACCAAGCACAGGGCATGTTGCCCCCTCCAGAACCAGTGTGCAAGTCACCCACATGAGAGACTGTGGCCTTGCACTCTGCAGGAAAGAGCAATGGGCACGTTGCCCCCTCCAGAACCAGTGGGGAAGTCACCCACTCGAGAGACTTGCGCTCCCCCGGACCATGCACAGGGCATGTTGACCCCTCCAACACCAGTGGGCAAGTCATCCACTTGAGAGACTGTGGCCCTGCACTCACCAGGACCAAGCACAGGGCATGTTGCCCCCTCCAGAATCAGTGGGCAAGTCATCCACTTGAGAGACTGTGGCCTTGCACTCCCCAGGACCAAGCACAGGGCATGTTGCCCCCTCCAGAACCAGTGGGCCAGTCATCCACTTGAGAGACTGTGGCCTTTCACTCCCCAGGACCAAGCACAGGGCATGTTACCCCCTCCAGAACCAGTGTGCAAGTCACCCACTTGTGAGACTGCGTTCTTGTGCTCCGCAGGTCAGAACATTGGCCGTGTTGCCCCCTCCAGAATCAGTGGGGAAGTCACCCACTCGAGAGACAGTGGCATTGCCCTCCCTAGGACCAAGCACAAGGCATGTTGCACCCTCCACAACCAGTGGGCAAGTTATCCACTTGAGAGACTGTGACCTTACACTCCCCAGCACCAAGGACAGGGCATGTTGCTCCCTTCAGAACCAGTGTGCAAGTCACCCTCTTGAGAGACTGTGGCATTGCTCTCCCCAGGACAGAGCAATGGGCATGTTGCCAGCTCCAGAACCAGTGGGGAAGTAACCAACTCGAGAGACTGTGTCCTTGCACTCCCAGGAACAAGCACGGGCATATTGCCCCCTCCACAACCAGTGTGCAAGTCACCCACTTGACAGACTGTGGCCTTGCACTCCGCTGGAGAGAGCAATGGGCATGTTGCCCCCTCCAGAACCAGTGTGCAAGTCACCCACTTGAGAGACTGTGGCCTTGCACTCCGCAGGAAAGAGCAATGGGCATGTTGCCCCCTCCAGAACCAGTGGGGAAGTCACCCACTCGAGAGACTTGCGCTCCCCAGGACCAAGCACAGGGCATGTTGCCCCCTCCAGAACCATTAGGCAAGTCACCCTGTTGAGAGACTGTGGCCTTGCACTCCCCAGGACACAGCAATGTGCATGTTGCCTTCTCCAGAACCAGTAGGGAGGTCACCCACTCGAGAGACTGTGACCTTGCACTCCCCAGGACCAAGCACAGGGCATGTTGCCCCCTCCAGAACCAGTGTGCAAGTCACCCACATGAGAGACTGTGGCCTTGCACTCTGCAGGAAAGAGCAATGGGCACGTTGCCCCCTCCAGAACCAGTGGGGAAGTCACCCACTCGAGAGACTTGCGCTCCCCCGGACCATGCACAGGGCATGTTGACCCCTCCAACACCAGTGGGCAAGTCATCCACTTGAGAGACTGTGGCCCTGCACTCACCAGGACCAAGCACAGGGCATGTTGCCCCCTCCAGAATCAGTGGGCAAGTCATCCACTTGAGAGACTGTGGCCTTGCACTCCCCAGGACCAAGCACAGGGCATGTTGCCCCCTCCAGAACCAGTGGGCCAGTCATCCACTTGAGAGACTGTGGCCTTTCACTCCCCAGGACCAAGCACAGGGCATGTTACCCCCTCCAGAACCAGTGTGCAAGTCACCCACTTGTGAGACTGCGTTCTTGTGCTCCGCAGGTCAGAACATTGGCCGTGTTGCCCCCTCCAGAATCAGTGGGGAAGTCACCCACTCGAGAGACAGTGGCATTGCCCTCCCTAGGACCAAGCACAAGGCATGTTGCACCCTCCACAACCAGTGGGCAAGTTATCCACTTGAGAGACTGTGACCTTACACTCCCCAGCACCAAGGACAGGGCATGTTGCTCCCTTCAGAACCAGTGTGCAAGTCACCCTCTTGAGAGACTGTGGCATTGCTCTCCCCAGGACAGAGCAATGGGCATGTTGCCAGCTCCAGAACCAGTGGGGAAGTAACCAACTCGAGAGACTGTGTCCTTGCACTCCCAGGAACAAGCACGGGCATATTGCCCCCTCCACAACCAGTGTGCAAGTCACCCACTTGACAGACTGTGGCCTTGCACTCTGCTGGAGAGAGCAATGGGCATGTTGCCCCCTCCAGAACCAGTGTGCAAGTCACCCACTTGAGAGACTGTGGCCTTGCACTCCGCAGGAAAGAGCAATGGGCATGTTGCCCCCTCCAGAACCAGTGGGGAAGTCACCCACTCGAGAGACTTGCGCTCCCCAGGACCAAGCACAGGGCATGTTGCCCCCTCCAGAACCATTAGGCAAGTCACCCTGTTGAGAGACTGTGGCCTTGCACTCCCCAGGACACAGCAATGTGCATGTTGCCTTCTCCAGAACCAGTAGGGAGGTCACCCACTCGAGAGACTGTGACCTTGCACTCCCCAGGACCAAGCACAGGGCATGTTGCCCCCTCCAGAACCAGTGTGCAAGTCACCCACATGAGAGACTGTTGCCTTGCACTCTGCAGGAAAGAGCAATGGGCACGTTGCCCCCTCCAGAACCAGTGGGGAAGTCACCCACTAGAGAGACTTGCGCTCCCCCGGACCATGCACAGGGCATGTTGACCCCTCCAACACCAGTGGGCAAGTCATCCACTTGAGAGACTGTGGCCCTGCACTCACCAGGACCAAGCACAGGGCATGTTGCCCCCTCCAGAATCAGTGGGCAAGTCATCCACTTGAGAGACTGTGGCCTTGCACTCCCCAGGACCAAGCACAGGGCATGTTGCCCCCTCCAGAACGAATGGGTAAGTCACCCTGTTGAGAGACTGTGGCCTTGCACTCCCCAGGAAAGAACAATGGGCATGTTACCCACTCCAGAACCAGTGGGGAAGTCACCCACTCGAGAGACTGTGGCCTTGCACTCCCAGGACCAAGCACAGGGCATGTTGTCCCCTCCACAACCAGTGTGCAAGTCAGCCACTTGAGAGACTGTGGCCTTGCACTCCACAGTAAAGAGCAATGGGCATGTTGCCCCCTCCAGAACCAGTGGGGAAGTCACCCACTCGAGAGTCTGTGGCCTTGCACTCCCCATCACCAAGCACAGGACATGTTGACCCTCCAGAACCAGTGGGCAAGTCATCCACTTGAGAGACTGCGGCCTTGCACTCCCCAGGACCAAGCACAGGGCATGTTGCCCCCTCCAAAACCAGTGGGCAAGTCTCCCTCTTGAGAGACTGTGGCCTTGCACTCCCCAGGACAGAGCAATGGGCATGTTGCCCTCTCCAGAACCAGTGGGGAAGTCACCCACTCAAGAGACTGTGGCCTTACACTCCCCAGGACCAAGCACAGGGCAGCTTACCCCCTCCAGAACAAGTTTGGAAGTCACCCACTTGAGAGACTGTCGCCTTTCACTCCGCAGGACAGAGCAATGGGCATGTTACCCCCTCCAGAACCAGTGGGGAAGTCACCCACTTGAGAGACTGTCGCCTTGCACTCCCCAGGACAGAGCAATGGGCATGTTGCCCTCTTCAGAACCAGTAGGGAGGTCACCCATTCGAGAGACTTTGGCCTTGCACTCCCCAGGACCAAGCACAGGGCATGTTGCCCCCTCCAGAACCAGTGTGCAAGTCACCCACATGAGAGACTGTGGCCTTGCACTCCGCAGGAAAGAGCAATTTGCATGTTGCCCCCTCCAGTACCAGTGGGGAAGTCACCCACTCGAGAGACTTGCGCTCCCCAGGACCAAGCACAGGGCATGTTGCCCCCTCTAGAACCAGTGGGCAAGTAATCCACTTGAGAGAATGTGGCCTTGCACTCCCCAGGACAGAGCAATGGGCATGTTGCTCTCTCCAGAACCAGTAGGGAGGTCACCCACTCGAGAGACTGCGGCCTTGCACTCCCCAGGACCAAGCACAGGGCATGTTGCCCCCTCCAGAACCAGTGGGCAAGTCATCCACTTGAGAGACTGTGGCCCTGCACTCACCAGGACCAAGCACAGGGCATGTTGACCCCTCTAAAACCAGTGGGCAAGTCACCCACTTGAGAGACTGTGGCCTTGCACTCCCCAGGACAGAGCAATGGGCATGTTGCCCTCTCAAGAACCAGTAAGGAGGTCACCCACTCGAGAGACTGTGGCCTTGCACTCCCCAGGACCAAGCAGAGGGCATGTTGCCCCCTCCAGAACCAGTGTGCAAGTCACCCACATGAGAGACTGTGGCCTTGCACTCCGCAGGAAAGAACAATTTGCATGTTCCCCCTCCAGAACCAGTGGGGAAGTCACCCACTCGAGAGACTTGCGCACCCCAGGACCAAGCACAGGGCATGTTGCCCCCTCCAGAACCTGTGGGCAAGACATCCACTTGAGAGACTGTAGCCTTACACTCCCCTGGACCAAGCACAGGGCATGTTGCCCCCTCCAGAACCAGTGGGCAAGTCACCCTGTTGAGAGACTGTGGCCTTGCACTCCGCAGGAAAGAGCAATGGGCATGTTGCCCCCTCCAGAACCAGTGGGGAAGTCACCCACTCGAGAGACTTGCGCTCCCCAGGACCAAGCACAGGGCATGTGTCCCTATCCAGAACCTTTGGGCAAGTCATCCACTTGAGAGACTGTGGCCCTGCACTAACCAGGACCAACCACAGGGCATGTTGCCCAATCCAGAAGAAGTGGGCAAGTCACCCACTTGAGAGACTGTGGCCTTGCTCTCCCCAGGACAGATCAATGGGCATGTTGCCCCCTCCAGATCCATTGTGGAAGTCACCCACTCCAGAGACTGTGGCCTTTCACTCCCCAGGACCAAACACAGGGCATGTTGTCCCCTCCAGAACCAGTGGGCATGTCATCCACTGGAGAGACTGTGACTTTGCACTCCCCAGGACCAAGCACAGGGCATGTTGACCCCTCAAGAACAAGTGGGCAAGTCACTCTCTTGAGAGACTGGGCCTTGCACTCCCTAGGAAAGAGCAATGGGCATGTTGCCCCCTCCAGAACCAGTGGAGAAGTCAACCACTCGAAAGACTGTGGCCTTGCATTCCCCAGGACCAAGCACAGGGCATGTTATCCCCTCCAGAACCAGTGTGCAAGTCACCCACTTGAGAGACTGTGGCCTTGCACTCTGCAGGACAGAGCAATGGGCATGTTGCCGCCTCCAGAACCAGTGGGCAAGTCACCCACTTGAGAGACTGTGGCCTTGCTCTCTCCAGGACAGAGCAATGGGCATGTTGCCCCCTCCAGAGCTATTGGGGAAGTCACCCACTCGAGAGACTGTGGCCTTGCACTCCCCAGGACCAAGCACAGGACATGGTGCCCCCTCCAGAACCAGTGGGCAAGTCATCCACTTGAGAGACTGTGGCCTTGCACTCCCCAGAACCAAGCACAGGGCATGTTGCCACCTCCAAAACCAGTGGGCAAGTCACCCACTTGACAGACTGCGGCCTTGCACTCGCAGGACAAAGCAATGGGCATGTTGCCCCCTCCAGAACCATCGGGGAAGTCACCCACTTGAGAGACTGTGGCCTTGCACTCCCCAGGACCAAGCACAGGGCATGTTGCCCCCTCCAGAACCAGTGGACAAGTCATCCACTTGAGAGACTGTGGTCTTGCACTCCCCAGGACCAAGCACAGGGCATGTTATCCCCTCCAGAACCAGTAGGAAAGTCACCCTCTTGAGAGACTGTAGCATTGCACTCCCCAGCACTGAGCAATGGGCATGTTGCCCCCTCCAGAACCAGTGGGCAAGTCACCCACTTGAGAGACTGTGGCCTTGCGCTCCCCAGGACGAAGCACAGGGCATGTTGCCCCCTCCAGAACCAGTGGGCAAGTCATCCACTTGAGACACTGTGGCCTTGCACTCCCCAGGACCAAGCACAGGGCATGTTGCTCCCTCCAGAATCAGTGGGCAAGTCACCCTGTTGAGAAACTGTGGCCTTGCACTCCCCAGGACAGAACAATGTGCATGTTGCCCCCTCCAGAACCAGTGGGCAAGTCATTCACTTGAGAGACTGTGGCCTTGCACTCCAGAGGACCAAGCACAGGGCATGTTGCCCCCTCTAGAACCAGTGGGAAGTCACCCACTCGAGAGACTGTGTCCTTGCACTCCCCAGGACCAAGCACAGGGCATGTTGTCCCCTCCAGAATAAGTGGGCAAGTCACCCTGTTGAGAGACTGTGGCCTTGCACTCCCCACGACAGAGCAATGGGCATGTTGCCTACTCCAGAACCAGTGGGGAAGTCACCCACTTGAGAGACTGTTGCCTTGCACTCCCCAGGACCAAGCACAGTGCATGTTGTCCCCTCCAGAACCAGTGGGCAAGTCACCCTCTTGAGAGACTGTGGCATTGCACTCCCCAGGACAGAGCAATGGGCATGTTGCCCTCTCAAGAACCAGTGGGCAAGTCATACACTTGAGAGACTGTGGCCTTGCACTCCCCAGGACCAAGCACAGGGCATGTTGCTCCCTCCAGAATCAGTGGGCAAGTCACCCACTCGAGAGACTTGCGCTCCCCAGGACCAAGCACAGGGCATGTGTCCCTATCCAGAACCTTTGGGCAAGTCATCCACTTAAGAGACTGTGGCCCTGCACTAACCAGGACCAACCACAGGGCATGTTGCCCAATCCAGAAGAAGTGGGCAAGTCACCCACTTGAGAGACTGTGGCCTTGCTCTCCCCAGGACAGATCAATGGGCATGTTGCCCCCTCCAGATCCATTGTGGAAGTCACCCACTCGAGAGACTGTGGCCTTGCACTGCCCAGGCCCAAACACAGGACATGTTGCCCCCTCCAGAACCAGTGTGGAAATCACCCACTTGAGAGACTGTGGCCTTTCACTCCCCAGGACCAAACACAGGGCATGTTGTCCCCTCCAGAACCAGTGGGCATGTCATCCACTGGAGAGACTGTGACCTTGCACTCCCCAGGACCAAGCACAGGGCATGTTGACCCCTCAAGAACAAGTGGGCAAGTCACTCTCTTGAGAGACTGGGCCTTGCACTCCCCAAGAAAGAGCAATGGGCATGTTGCCCCCTCCAGAACCAGTGGAGAAGTCAACCACTCGAAAGACTGTGGCCTTGCATTCCCCAGGACCAAGCACAGGGCATGTTATCCCCTCCAGAACCAGTGTGCAAGTCACCCACTTGAGAGACTGTGGCCTTGCACTCTGCAGGACAGAGCAATGGGCATGTTGCCCCCTCCAGAACCAGTGGGCAAGTCACCCACTTGAGAGACTGTGGCCTTGCTCTCTCCAGGAGAGAGCAATGGGCATGTTCCCCCTCCAGAACTATTGGGGAAGTCACCCACTCGAGAGACTGTGGCCTTGCACTCCCCAGGACCAAGCACAGGACATGGTGCCCCCTCCAGAACCAGTGGGCAAGTCATCCACTTGAGAGACTGTGGCCTTGCACTCCCCAGAACCAAGCACAGGGCATGTTGCCACCTCCAAAACCAGTGGGCAAGTCACCCACTTGACAGACTGCGGCCTTGCACTCGCAGGACAAAGCAATGGGCATGTTGCCCCCTCCAGAACCATCGGGGAAGTCACCCACTTGAGAGACTGTGGCCTTGCACTCCCCAGGACCAAGCACAGGGCATGTTGCCCCCTCCAGAACCAGTGGACAAGTCATCCACTTGAGAGACTGTGGTCTTGCACTCCCCAGGACCAAGCACAGGGCATGTTATCCCCTCCAGAACCAGTGGGAAAGTCACCCTCTTGAGAGACTGTAGCATTGCACTCCCCAGCACAGAGCAATGGGCATGTTGCCCCCTCCAGAACCAGTGGGCAAGTCACCCACTTGAGAGACTGTGGCCTTGCCCTCCCCAGGACGAAGCACAGGGCATGTTGCCCCCTCCAGAACCAGTGGGCAAGTCATCCACTTGAGACACTGTGGCCTTGCACTCCCCAGGACCAAGCACAGGGCATGTTGCTCCCTCCAGAATCAGTGGACAAGTCACCCTGTTGAGAAACTGTGGCCTTGCACTCCCCAGGACAGAACAATGTGCATGTTGCCCCCTCCAGAACCAGTGGGCAAGTCATTCACTTGAGAGACTGTGGCCTTGCACTCCAGAGGACCAAGCACAGGGCATGTTGCCCCCTCTAGAACCAGTGGGAAGTCACCCACTCGAGAGACTGTGTCCTTGCACTCCCCAGGACCAAGCACAGGGCATGTTGTCCCCTCCAGAATCAGTGGGCAAGTCACCCTGTTGAGAGACTGTGGCCTTGCACTCCCCACGACAGAGCAATGGGCATGTTGCCTACTCCAGAACCAGTGGGGAAGTCACCCACTTGAGAGACTGTTGCCTTGCACTCCCCAGGACCAAGCACAGTGCATGTTGTCCCCTCCAGAACCAGTGGGCAAGTCACCCTCTTGAGAGACTGTGGCATTGCACTCCCCAGGACAGAGCAATGGGCATGTTGCCCTTTCAAGAACCAGTGGGCAAGTCATACACTTGAGAGACTGTGGCCTTGCACTCCCCAGGACCAAGCACAGGGCAAGTTGCTCCCTCCAGAATCAGTGGGCAAGTCACCCACTCGAGAGACTTGCGCTCCCCAGGACCAAGCACAGGGCATGTGTCCCTATCCAGAACCTTTGGGCAAGTCATCCACTTAAGAGACTGTGGCCCTGCACTAACCAGGACCAACCACAGGGCATGTTGCCCAATCCAGAAGAAGTGGGCAAGTCACCCACTTGAAAGACTGTGGCCTTGCTCTCCCCAGGACAGATCAATGGGCATGTTGCCCCCTCCAGATCCATTGTGGAAGTCACCCACTCGAGAGACTGTGGCCTTGCACTGCCCAGGCCCAAACACAGGACATGTTGCCCCCTCCAGAACCAGTGGGGAAATCAGCCACTTGAGAGACTGTGGCCTTTCACTCCCCAGGACCAAACACAGGGCATGTTGTCCCCTCCAGAACCAGTGGGCATGTCATCCACTGGAGAGACTGTGACCTTGCACTCCCTAGGACCAAGCACAGGGCATGTTGACCCCTCAAGAACAAGTGGGCAAGTCACTCTCTTGAGAGACTGGGCCTTGCACTCCCCAGGAAAGAGCAATGGGCATGTTGCCCCCTCCAGAACCAGTGGAGAAGTCAACCACTCGAAAGACTGTGGCCTTGCATTCCCCAGGACCAAGCACAGGGCATGTTATCCCCTCCAGAACCAGTGTGCAAGTCACCCACTTGAGAGACTGTGGCCTTGCACTCTGCAGGACAGAGCAATGGGCATGTTGCCCCGTCCAGAACCAGTGGGCAAGTCACCCACTTGAGAGACTGTGGCCTTGCTCTCTCCAGGACAGAGCAATGGGCATGTTGCCCCCTCCAGAACTATTGGGGAAGTCACCCACTCGAGAGACTGTGGCCTTGCACTCCCCAGGACCAAGCACAGGACATGGTGCCCCCTCCAGAACCAGTGGGCAAGTCATCCACTTGAGAGACTGTGGCCTTGCACTCCCCAGAACCAAGCACAGGGCATGTTGCCCCCTCCAAAACCAGTGGGCAAGACATCCACTTGACAGACTGCGGCCTTGCACTCGTATGACAAAGCAATGGGCATGTTGCCCCCTCCAGAACCATCGGGGAAGTCACCCACTTGAGAGACTGTGGCCTTGCACTCCCCAGGACCAAGCACAGGGCATGTTGCCCCCTCCAGAACCAGTGGACAAGTCATCCACTTGATAGACTGTGGTCTTGCACTCCCCAGGACCAAGCACAGGGCATGTTATCCCCTCCAGAACCAGTGGGAAAGTCACCCTCTTGAGAGACTGTAGCATTGCACTCCCCAGCACAGAGCAATGGGCATGTTGCCCCCTCCAGAACCAGTGGGCAAGTCACCCACTTAAGAGACTGTGGCCTTGCGCTCCCCAGGACGAAGCACAGGGCATGTTGCCCCCTCCAGAACCAGTGGGCAAGTCATCCACTTGAGACACTGTGGCCTTGCACTCCCCAGGACCAAGCACAGGGCATGTTGCTCCCTTCAGAATCAGTGGGCAAGTCACCCTGTTGAGAAACTGTGGCCTTGCACTCCCCAGGACAGAACAATGTGCATGTTGCCCCCTCCAGAACCAGTGGGAAAGTCATTCACTTGAGAGACTGTGGCCTTGCACTCCAGAGGACCAAGCACAGGGCATGTTGCCCCCTCCAGAACCAGTGGGAAGTCACCCACTCGAGAGACTGTGTCCTTGCACTCCCCAGGACCAAGCACAGGGCATGTTGTCCCCTCCAGAATCAGTGGGCAAGTCACCCTGTTGATAGACTGTGGCCTTGCACTCCCCACGACAGAGCAATGGGCATGTTGCCTACTCCAGAACCAGTGGGGAAGTCACCCACTTGAGAGACTGTTGCCTTGCACTCCCCAGGACCAAGCACAGTGCATGTTGTCCCCTCTAGAACCAGTGGGCAAGTCACCCTCTTGAGAGACTGTGGCATTGCACTCCCCAGGACAGAGCAATGGGCATGTTGCCCTCTCAAGAACCAGTGGGCAAGTCATACACTTGAGAGACTATGGCCTTGCACTCCCCAGGAACAAGCACAGGGCATGTTGCTCCCTCCAGAATCAGTGGGCAAGTCACCCACTCGAGAGACTGTGGCCTTGCACTCCCCAGGACCAAGCACAGGGCATGTTGTCCCCTCCAGAATCAGTGGGCAAGTCACCCTATTGAGAGACTGTGGCCTTGCACTCCCCACGACAGAGCAATGGGCATGTTGCCTACTCCAGAACCAGTGGGGAAGTCACCCACTTGAGAGACTGTTGCCTTGCACTCCCCAGGACCAAGCACAGTGCATGTTGTCCCCTCCAGAACCAGTGGGCAAGTCACCCTCTTGAGAGACTGTGGCATTGCACTCCCCAGGACAGAGCAATGGGCATGTTGCCCCCTCCATAACCAGTGGCCAAGTCATCCACTTGAGAGACTGTGGCCTTGCACTCCCCAGGACCAAGCACAGGGCATGTTGCTCCCTCCAGAATCAGTGTGCAAGTCACCCTGTTGATAGACTGTGGCCTTGCACTCCCCAGGACAGAGCAATGGGCATGTTGCCCACTCCAGAACCAGTGGGGAAGTCACCCACTTGAGAGACTGTGGCCTTGCACACCCCAGGACCAAGCACAGGGCATGTTACCCCCTCCAGAACCAGTGGGGAAGTCACCGTCTTGAGAGACTTTGGCATTGCACTCCCCAGGACAGACCAACGGGCATGTTGCCAGCTCCAGAACCAGTGGGGAAGTAACCAACTCAAGAGACTGTGGCCTTGCTCTCACCAGAAACAAGCACAGGGCATGTTGCCCCCTCCAAAACCAGTGTGCAAGTCACCCACTTGACAGACTGTGGCCTTGCACTCCGCAGGGCAGAGCAATGGGCATGTTGCCCCCTCCAGAACCAGTGGGGAAGTCACCCACTCGAGAGACTGTGGCCTTGCACTCCCCAGAACCAAGCACAGGGCATGTTCCCCCGCCAGAACCAGTGGGCAAATCACCCACTTGAGAGACTGTGGCCTTCCACTCCCCAGGACAGAGCAATTGGCATGTTGCCCTCTCCAGAACCAGTAGGGAAGTCACCCACTCGAGAGACTGTGGACTTGCACTCCCCAGGACCAAGCAGAGGGCATGTTGCCCCCTCCAGAACCAGTGTGCAAGTCACCCACATGAAAGACTGTGGCCATGCGCTCCGCAGGAAAGAGCAATGAGCATGTTGCCCCCTCCAGAACCAGTGGGCAAGTCATCCACTTGAGAGACTGTGGCCCTGCACTCACCAGGACCAAGCACAGGGCATGTTGCCCCCTCTAAAACCAGTGGGCAAGTCACCCACTTGAGAGACTGTGCCCTTGCACTCCCCAGGACAGAGCAATGGGCATGTTGCCCTCTCCAGAACCAGTAAGGAGGTCACCCACTCGAGAGACTGTGGCCTTGCACTCCCCAGGACCAAGCAGAGGGCATGTTGCCCCCTCCAGAACCAGTGTGCAAGTCACCCACATGAGAGACTGTGGCCTTGCACTCCGCAGGAAAGAGCAATTTGCATGTTCCCCCTCCAGAACCATTGGGGAAGTCACCCACTCGAGAGACTTGCGCTCCCCAGGACCAAGCACAGGGCATGTTGCCCCCTCCAGAACCTGTGGGCAAGTCAACCTGTTGAGAGACTGTGACCTTGCACTCCACAGGAAAGAGCAATGGGCATGTTGCCCCCTCCAGAACCAGTGGGGAAGTCACCCACTCGAGAGACTTGCGCTCCCCAGGACCAAGCACAGGGCATGTGTCCCTATCCAGAACCAGTGGGCAAGTCATCCACTTGAGAGACTGTGGCCCTGCACTAACCAGGACCAACCACAGGGCATGTTGCCCAATCCAGAAGAAGTGGGCAAGTCACCCACTTGAGAGACTGTGGCCTTGCTCTCCCCAGGACAGATCAATGGGCATGTTGCCCCCTCCAGATCCATTGGGGAAGTCACCCACTCTAGAGACTGTGGCCTTGCACTGCCCAGGCCCAAACACAGGACATGTTGCCCCCTCCAGAACCAGTGGGGAAATCACCCACTTGAGAGACTGTGGCCTTTCACTCCCCAGGACCAAACACAGGGCATGTTGTCCCCTCCAGAACCAGTGGGCAAGTCATCCACTGGAGAGACTGTGACCTTGCACTCCCCAGGACCAAGCACAGGGCATGTTGACCCCTCAAGAACAAGTGGGCAAGTCACTCTCTTGAGAGACTGGGCCTTGCACTCCCCAGGAAAGAGCAATGGGCATGTTGCCCCCTCCAGGACCAGTGGAGAAGTCAACCACTCGAAAGACTGTGGCCTTGCATTCCCCAGGACCAAGCACAGGGCATGTTATCCCCTCCAGAACCAGTGTGCAAGTCACCCACTTGAGAGACTGTGGCCTTGCACTCTGCAGGAAAGAGCAATGGGCATGTTGCCCCCTCCAGAACCAGTGGGCAAGTCACCCACTTGAGAGACTGTGGCCTTGCTCTCTCCAGGACAGAGCAATGGGCATGTTGCCCCCTCCAGAACTATTGGGGAAGTCAACCACTCGAGAGACTGTGGCCTTGCACTCCCCAGGACCAAGCACAGGACATGGTGCCCCCTCCAGAACCAGTGGGCAAGTCATCCACTTGAGAGACTGTGGCCTTGCACTCCCCACAACCAAGCACAAGGCATGTTGCCCCCTCCAAAACCAGTGGGCAAGTCACCCACTTGACAGACTGCGGACTTCCACTCCGCAGGACAAAGCAATGGGCATGTTGCCCCCTCCAGAACCATTGGGGAAGTCACCCACTCAAGAGACTGTGGCCTTGCACTCCCCAGGACCAAGCACAGGGCATGTTGCCCCCTCCAGAACCAGTGGACAAGTCATCCACTTGAGAGACTGTGGTCTTGCACTCCCCAGGACCAAGCACAGGGCATGTTATCCCCTCCAGAACCAGTGGGAAAGTCACCCTCTTGAGAGACTGTAGCATTGCACTCCCCAGCACAGAGCAATGGGCATGTTGCCCCCTCCAGAACCAGTGGGCAAGTCATCCACTTGAGAGACTGTGGCCTTGCACTCCCGAGGACCAAGCACAGGGCATGTTGCCCCCTCCAGAACCAGTGGGCAAGTCACCCACTTGAGAGACTGTGGCCTTGCGCTCCCCAGGACGAAGCACAGGGCATGTTGCCCCCTCCAGAACCAGTGGGCAAGTCATCCACTTGAGACACTGTGCCCTTGCACTCCCCAGGACCAAGCACAGGGCATGTTGCTCCCTCCAGAATCAGTGGGCTAGTCACCCTGTTGAGAAACTGTGGCCTTGCACTCCCCAGGACAGAACAATGTGCATGTTGCCCCCTCCAGAACCAGTGGGCAAGTCATCCACTTGAGAGACTGTGGCCTTGCACTCCAGAGGACCAAGCACAGGGCATGTTGCCCCCTCCAGAACCAGTGGGAAGTCACCCACTCGAGAGACTGTGGCCTTGCACTCCCCAGGACCAAGCACAGGGCATGTTGTCCCCTCCAGAATCAGTGGGCAAGTCACCCTGTTGAGAGACTGTGGCCTTGCACTCCCCACGACAGAGCAATGGGCATGTTGCCTACTCCAGAACCAGTGGGGAAGTCACCCACTTGAGAGACTGTTGCCTTGCACTCCCCAGGACCAAGCACAGTGCATGTTGTCCCCTCCAGATCCAGTGGGCAAGTCACCCTCTTGAGAGACTGTGGCATTGCACTCCCCAGGACAGAGCAATGGGCATGTTGCCTACTCCAGAACCAGTGGGGAAGTCACCCACTTGAGAGACTGTTGCCTTGCACTCCCCAGGACCAAGCACAGTGCATGTTGTCCCCTCCAGAACCAGTGGGCAAGTCACCCTCTTGAGAGACTGTGGCATTGCACTCCCCAGGACAGAGCAATGGGCATGTTGCCCCCTCCAGAACCAGTGGGCAAGTCATACACTTGAGAGACTGTGGCCTTGCACTCCCCAGGACTAAGCACAGGGCATGTTGCTCCCTCCAGAATCAGTGGGCAAGTCACCCACTCGAGAGACTGTGGCCTTGCACTCCCAGGACCAAGCACAGGGCATGTTGTCCCCTACAGAATCAGTGGGCAAGTCACCCTGTTGAGAGACTGTGGCCTTGCACTCCCCACGACAGAGCAATGGGCATGTTGCCCCCTCCAGAACCAGTGGGCAAGTCATACACTTGAGAGACTGTGGCCTTGCACTCCCCAGGACCAAGCACAGGGCATGTTGCTCCCTCCAGAATCAGTGGGCAAGTCACCCACTCGAGAGACTGTGGCCTTGCACTCCCCAGGACCAAGCACAGGGCATGTTGTCCCCTCCAGAATCAGTGGGCAAGTCACCCTGTTGAGAGACTGTGGCCTTGCACTCCCCACGACAGAGCAATGGGCATGTTGCCTACTCCAGAACCAGTGGGGAAGTCACCCACTTGAGAGACTGTTGCCTTGCACTCACCAGGACCAAGCACAGTGCATGTTGTCCCCTCCAGAACCAGTGGGCAAGTCACCCTCTTGAGAGACTGTGGCATTGCACTCCCCAGGACAGAGCAATGGGCATGTTGCCCCCTCCAGAACCAGTGGGCAAGTCATACACTTGAGAGACTGTGGCCTTGCACTCCCCAGGACCAAGCACAGGGCATGTTGCTCCCTCCAGAATCAGTGGGCAAGTCACCCTGTTGATAGACTGTGGCCTTGCACTCCCCAGGACAGAGCAATGGGCATGTTGCCCTCTCCAGAACCAGTGGGGAAGTCACCCACTCGAGAGCCTCTGGCCTTGCACACCCCAGGACCAAGCACAGGGCATGTTACCCCCTCCAGAACCAGTGGGCAAGTCACCCTGTTGATAGACTGTGGCCTTGCACTCCCCAGGACAGAGCAATGGGCATGTTGCCCTCTCCAGAACCAGTGGGGAAGTCACCCACTCGAGAGCCTCTGGCCTTGCACACCCCAGGACCAAGCACAGGGCATGTTACCCCCTCCAGAACCAGTGGGGAAGTCACCGGCTTGAGAGACTGTGGCATTGCACTCCCCAGGACAGAGCAATGGGCATGTTGCCAGCTCCAGAACCAGTGGGGAAGTAACCAACTCAAGAGACTGTGGCCTTGCTCTCACCAGAAACAAGCTCAGGGCATGTTGCCCCCTCCAAAACCAGTGTGCAAGTCACCCACTTGACAGACTGTGGCCTTGCACTCCGCAGGGGAGAGCAATGGGCATGTTGCCCCCTCCAGAACCAGTGGGGAAGTCACCCACTCGAGAGACTGTGGCCTTGCACTCCCCAGAACCAAGCACAGGGCATGTTCCCCCTCCAGAACCAGTGGGCAAATCACCCACTTGAGAGACTGTGGCCTTCCACTCCCCAGGACAGAGCAATTGGCATGTTGCCCTCTCCAGAACCAGTAGGGAAGTCACCCACTCGAGAGACTGTGGACTTGCACTCCCCAGGACCAAGCACAGGGCATGTTGCCCCCAACAGAACCAGTGTGCAAGTCACCCACATGAAAGACTGTGGCCTTGCACTCCGCAGGAAAGAGCAATGAGCATGTTGCCCCATCCAGAACCAGTGGGCAAGTCATCCACTTGCGAGACTGTGGCCCTGCACTCAACAGGACCAAGCACAGGGGATGTTGCCCCCTCCAGAACCAGTGGGCAAGTCACCCACTTGAGAGACTGTGGCCTTGCACTCCCCAGGACAGAGCAATGGGCATGTCACCCTCTCCAGAACTAGTGGGGAAGTCACCCACTTGAGAGACCTTGGCCTTGCACTCCCAGGGCCAAGCACAGGTCATGTTACCCGCTCCAGAACCAGTGTGCAAGTCACCGACTTGAGAGTGTGACTTTGCACTCCGCAGGACAGAGCAATGGGCATGTTGCCCCCTCCAGAACCAGTGGGGAAGTCACCCACTCGAGAGACTGTGGTATTGCGCTCCCCAGGACCAAGCACAGGGCATGTTGCCCTCTCCAGAACCAGTGGGCAAGTCATCCATTTCAGAGACTGTGTCCCTGCACTCACCAGGACCAAGCACAGGGCATGTTGTCCCCTCTAAAACCAGTGAGCAAGTCACCCATTTGAGAGACTGTGGCCTTGCACTCCCCAGGACAGAGCAATGGGCATGTTGCCCCCTCCAGAGGCAGTGGGGAAGTCATCCAATTGAGAGACTGTGACCTTGCACTCCCCAGGGCCAAGCACAGGGCATGTTGCCCCCTCCAGGACCAGTGGGCAAGTCACCCAATATAGAGAATGTGGCCTTGCACTCCCCAGGACAGAGCAATTGGCATGTTGCCCTCTTCAGAACCGGTGGGGAAGTCACCCACTCGAGAGACTTGCGCTCCTCAGGACCAAGCACAGTGCATGTTGCCCCCTACAGAACCAGTGGGCAAGTCACCCTGTTGAGAGACTGTGGCCTTGCACTCCCCAGGACAGAGCAATGGGCATGTTGCCCACTCCAGAACCAGTGGGCAAGTCATACACTTGAGAGACTGTGGCCTTGCACTCCACAGGACCAAGCACAGGGCATGTTGCTCCCTCCAGAATCAGTGGGCAAGTCACCCTGTTGATAGACTGTGGCCTTGCACTCCCCAGGACAGAGCAATGGGCATGTTGCCCACTCCAGAACCAGTGGGGAAGTCACCCACTCGAGAGACTCTGGCCTTGCACACCCCAGGACCAAGCACAGGGCATGTTACCCACTCCAGAACCAGTGGGGAAGTCACCGTCTTGAGAGACTGTGGCATTGCACTCCCCAGGACAGAGCAATGGGCATGTTGCCAGCTCCAGAACCAGTGGGGAAGTAACCAACTCAAGAGACTGTGGCCTTGCTCTCACCAGAAACAAGCACAGGGCATGTTGCCCCCTCCAAAACCAGTGTGCAAGTCACCCACTTGACAGACTGTGGCCTTGCACTCCGCAGGGGAGAGCAATGGGCATGTTGCCCCCTCCAGAACCAGTGGGGAAGTCACCCACTCGAGAGACTGTGGCCTTGCACTCCCCAGAACCAAGCACAGGGCATGTTCCCCCTCCAGAACCAGTGGGCAAATCACCCACTTGAGAGACTGTGGCCTTCCACTCCCCAGGACAGAGCAATTGGCATGTTGCCCTCTCCAGAACCAGTAGGGAAGTCACCCACTCGAGAGACTGTGGACTTGCACTCCCCAGGACCAAGCACAGGGCATGTTGCCCCCACCAGAACCAGTGTGCAAGTCACCCACATGAAAGACTGTGGCCTTGCACTCCGCAGGAAAGAGCAATGAGCATGTTGCCCCATCCAGAACCAGTGGGCAAGTCATCCAGTTGCGAGACTGTGGCCCTGCACTCAACAGGACCAAGCACAGGGGATGTTGCCCCCTCCAGAACCAGTGGGCAAGTCACCCACTTGAGAGACTGTGGCCTTGCACTCCCCAGGACAGAGCAATGGGCATATCACCCTCTCCAGAACTAGTGGGGAAGTCACCCACTTGAGAGACCTTGGCCTTGCACTCCCCAGGGCCAAGCACAGGTCATGTTACCCGCTCCAGAACCAGTGTGCAAGTCACCGACTTGAGAGTGTGACCTTGCACTCCGAAGGACAGAGCAATGGGCATGTTGCCCCCTCCAGAACCAGTGGGGAAGTCACCCACTCGAGAGACTGTGGTATTGCGCTCCCCAGGACCAAGCACAGGGCATGTTGCCCTCTCCAGAACCAGTGGGCAAGTCATCCATTTTAGAGACTGTGTCCCTGCACTCACCAGGACCAAGCACAGGGCATTTTGTCCCCTCTAAAACCAGTGAGCAAGTCACCCACTATAGAGAATGTGGCCTTGCACTCCCCAGGACAGAGCAATTGGCATGTTGCCTTCTTCAGAACCGGTGGGGAAGTCACCCACTCGAGAGACTTGCGCTCCCCAGGATCAAGCACAGTGCATGTTGCCCCCTCCAGAACCAGTGGGCAAGTCACCCTGTTGAGAGACTGTGGCCTTGCACTCCCCAGGACAGAGCAATGGGCATGTTGCCCACTCCAGAACCAGTGGGGAAGTCACCCACTCGAGAGACTGTGGCCTTGCACTCCCAAGCCCAAGCACAGGGCATGTTGCCACCTCCAGAACCAGTGTGCAAGTCACCCACTTGAGAGACTGTGGCCTTGCACTCCACAGTAAAGAGCAATGGGCATGTTGCCCCCTCCACAACCAGTGGGGAAGTCACCCACTCGAGAGACTGTGGCCTTGCACTCCCCAGGACCAAGCACAGGACATGTTGACCCCTCCAGAACCAGTGGGCAAGTCATCCACTTGAGAGACTGTAGCCTTGCACTCCCCAGGACCAAGCACAGGGCATGTTGCCCCCTCCAAAACCAGTGGGCAAGTCTCCCTCTTGAGAGCATGTGGCCTTGCACTCCACAGGACAGAACAATGGGTATGTTGCCCTCTCCAGAACCAGTTGGGAAGTCACCCACTCAAGAGACTGTGGCCTTGCACTGCCCAGGACCAAGCACAGGGCAGCTTACCCCCTCCAGAACCAGTTTGCAAGTCACCCACTTGAGAGACTGTGGCCATGCACTCCGCAGGAAAGAGCAATGGGCATGTTGCCCCATCCAGAACCAGTGGGGAAGTCACCCACTCGACATACTTGCGCTCCCCAGGACCAAGCACAGGGCATGTGTCCCTATCCAGAACCAGTGGGCAAGTCATCCACTTGAGAGACTGTGGACCTGCACTAACCAGGACCAAGCACAGGGCATGTTGCCGCCTCCAGAATAAGTGGGCAACTCACCCACTTGAGAGACTGTGGCCTTGCTCTCCCCAGGACAGAGCAATGGGCATGTTGCCCCCTCCAGATCCATTGGGGAAGTCACCCACTCGAGAGACTGTGGCCTTGCACTGCCCAAGACCAAGCACAGGACATGTTGCCCCCTCCAGAACCAGTGGGGAAGTCACCCACTTGAGAGACTGTGGCCTTTCACTCCCCAGGACCAAACACAGGGGATGTTGTCCCCTCCAGAACCAGAGGGCAAGTCATACACTTGAGAGACTGTGGCCTTGCACTCCCCAGGACCAAGCACAGGGCATGTTGACCCCTCAAGAACAAGTGGGCAAGTCACTCTCTTGAGAGACTGGACCTTGTACTCCTCAGGAAAGAGCAATGGGCATGTTGCCCCCTCCAGAACCAGTGGGGAAGTCAACCACTCGAAAGACTGTGGCCTTGCATTCCCCAGGACCAAGCACAGGGCATGTTACCCCCTCCAGAACCAGTGTGCAAGTCACCCACTTGAGAGACTGTTGCCTTGCACTCCGCAGGACAGAGCAATGGGCATGTTGCCCCCTCCAGAACCAGTGGGCAAGTCATCCACTTGAGAGACTGTGGCCTTGCACTCCCCAGAACCAAGCACAGGGGATGTTGCCCCCTCCAAAACCAGTGGGCAAGTCACCCACTTGACAGACTGCGGCCTTGCACTCCGCAGGACAAAGCAATGGGCATGTTGCCCCCTCAGAACCATTGGGGAAGTCACCCACTCGAGAGACTGCGGCCTTGCACTCCACAGGACCAAGCACAGGGCATGTTGCCCCCTCCAGACCCAGTGGACAAGTCATCCACTTGAGAGACTGTGGCCTTGTACTCCCCAGGACCAAGCACAGGGCATGTTGTCCGCTCCAGAACCAGTGGGCAAGTCACCCTCTTGAGAGACTGTAGCATTGCACTCCCCAGCACAGAGCAATGGGCATGTTGCCCCCTCCAGAACCAGTGGGCAAGTCACCCACTTAAGAGACTGTGGCCTTGCGCTCCCCAGGACGAAGCACAGGGCATGTTGCCCCCTCCAGAACCAGTGGGCAAGTCATCCACTTGAGACACTGTGGCCTTGCACTCCACAGGACCAAGCACAGGGCATGTTGCCCCCTCCAGAACCAGTGGACAAGTCACCCACTCGAGAGACTGTGGCCTTGCGCTCCCCAGGACGAAGCACAGGGCATGATGCTCCCTACAGAATCAGTGGGCAAGTCACCCTGTTGAGAGACTGTGGCCTTGCACTTCCCAGGACAAAACAATGGGCATGTTGCCCCCTCCAGAACCAGTGGGCAAGTCATCCACTTGAGAGACTGTGGCCTTGCACTCCCGAGGACCAAGCACAGGGCATGTTGCCCCGTCCAGAACCAGTGGGAAGTCACCCACTCGAGAGACTGTGGCCTTGCACTCCCCAGGACCAAGCACAGGGCATGTTGTCCCCTCCAGAATCAGTGGGTAAGTCACCCTGTTGAGAGACTGTGGCCTTGCACTCCCCAGGACAGAGCAATGGGCATGTTGCCTACTCCAGAACCAGTGGGGAAGTCACCCACTTGAGAGACTGTGGCCTTGCACTCCACAGGACCAAGCACAGGGCATGTTGTCCCCTCCAGAACCAATGGGCAAGTCACCCTCTTGAGAGACTTTGGCATTGCACTCCCCAGGACAGAGCAATGGGCATGTTGCCCCCTCCAGAACCAGTGGGCAAGTCATCCACTTGAGAGACTGTGGCCTTGCTCTCTCTAGGACAGAGCAATGGGCATGTTGCCCCCTCCAGAACTATTGGGGAAGTCACCCACTCGAGAGACTGTGGCCTTGCACTCCCCAGAACCAAGCACAGGGCATGTTGCCCCCTCCAAAACCAGTGGGCAAGTCACCCACTTGACAGATTGCGGCCTTGCACTCCGCAGGACAAAGCAATGGGCATGTTGCCCCCTCCAGAACCATTGGGGAAGTCACCCACTCGAGAGACTGTGGCCTTGCACTCCCCAGGACCAAGCACGGGGCATGTTGCCCCCTCCAGAACCAGTGGACAAGTCATCCACTTGAGAGACTGTGGCCTTGTACTCCCCAGGACCAAGCACAGGGCATGTTGTCCCCTCCAGAACCAGTGGGCAAGTCACCCTCTTGAGAGACTGTAGCATTGCACTCCCCAGGACAGAGCAATGGGCATGTTGCCCCCTCCAGAACCAGTGGGCAAGTCATCCACTTGAGAGACTGTGGCCTTGCACTCCCCAGGACCAGGCACAGGGCTTGTTGCCCCCACCAGAACCAGTGGGCAAGTCACCCACTCGAGAGACTGTGGCCTTGCGCTCCCCAGGACGAAGCACAGGGCATGATGCTCCCTCCAGAATTAGTGGGCAAGTCACCCTGTTGAGAGACTGTGGCCTTGCACTCCCCAGGACAGAACAATGGGCATGTTGCCCCCTCCAGAACCAGTGGGCAAGTGATCCACTTGAGAGACTGTGGCCTTGCACTCCCGGAGGACCAAGCACAGGGCATGTTGCCCCGTCCAGAACCAGTGGGAAGTCACCCACTCGAGAGACTGTGGCCTTGCACTCCCCAGGACCAAGCACAGGCCATGTTGTCCCCTCCAGAATCAGTGGGTAAGTCACCCTGTTGAGAGACTGTGGCCTTGCACTCCGATGGACAGAGCAATGGGCATGTTGCCTACTCCAGAACCAGTGGGGAAGTCACCCACTTGAGAGACTGTGGCCTTGCACTCCCCAGGACCAAGCACAGGTCATGTTGTCCCCTCCAGAACCAATGGGCAAGTCACCCTCTTGAGAGACTGTGGCATTGCACTCCCCAGGACAGAGCAATGGGCATGTTGCCCCCTTCAGAACCAGTGGGCAAGTCACCCACTCGAGAGACTGTGGCCTTGCACTCCCCAGGACCAAGCACAGGGCATGTTGCCCCCTCCAGAACCAGTGGGCAAGTCATCCTCTTGAGCGACTGTGGCCTTGCACTCCCCAGGACCAAGCACAGGTCATGTTGCTCCCTTCAGAATCAGTGGGCAAGTCACCCTGATGAGAGACTGTGGCCTTGCTCTCCCAGGACAGAGCAATGGGCATGTTGCCCACTCCAGAACCAGTGGGGAAGTCACCCACTCGAGAGACTGTGGCCTTGCACTCCCCAGGACCAAGCACAGGGCATGTTGCCCCCTCCAGAACCAGTGGGCAAGTCACCCTCTCGAGAGACTGTGGCATTGCACTCCCCAGGACAGAGCAATGGGCATGTTGCAAGCTCCAGAACCAGTGGGGAAGTAACCAACTCGAGAGACTGTGGCCTTGCACTCACCAGAAACAAGCACAGGGCATGTTGCCCCCTCCAAAACCAGTGTGTAAGTCAATCACTTGACAGACTGTGGCCTTGCACTCTGCAGGGCAGAACAATGGGCATGTTGGCCCCTCCAGAACCATTGGGGAAGTCACCCACTCGAGAGACTGTGGCCTTGCACTCCCCAGAACCAAGCACAGGGCATGTTGCCCCCTCCAGAACCAGTGGGCAAGTCACCCACTTGAGAGACTGTGGCCTTGCACTCCCCATGAGAGAGCAATGGGCATGTCGCCCTCTCCAGAACCAGTGGGGAAGTCACCCACTTGAGAGACTGTGGCCTTGCACTCCCCAGGGCCAAGCACAGGTCATGTTACCCCCTCCAAAACCAGTGTGCAAGTCACCCACTTGAGAGACTGTGGCCTTGCACTCCGCAGGACAGAGCAATGGGCATGTTGCCCCCTCCAGAACCAGTGGGGAAGTCACCCACTCGAGAGACTGTGGTATTGCGCTCCCCAGGACCAAGCACAAGGCATGTTGCCCTCTCCAGAACCAGTGGGCAAGTCATTCATTTCAGAGACTGTGTCCCTGCACTCACCAGGACCAAGCACAGGGCATGCTGTCCCCTCTAAAACCAGTGGGCAAGTCTCCCATTTGAGAGACTGTGGCCTTGCACTCCCCAGGACAGAGCAATGGTCATGTAGCCCCGTCAAGAGCCAGAGGGGAAGTCATCCAATTGAGAGACTGTGCCCTTGCACTCCCCAGGGCCAAGCACAGGGCATGTTGCCCCCTCCAGAACCAGTGGGCAAGTCACCCACTTGACAGACTGTGGCCTTGAACTCCCCAGGACAGAGCAATGGGCATGTTGCCCTCTTCAGAACCAGTGGGGAAGTCACCCACTCGAGAGTCTTGCGCTCGCCAGGACCAAGCACAGGGCATGTTGCCCCCTCCAGAACCAGTGGGCAAGTCACCCTGTTGAGAGACTGTGGCCTTGCACTCCCCAGAACAGAGCAATGGGCATGTTGCCCACTCCAGAACCAGTGGGGAAGTCACCCACTCGAGAGACTGTGGCCTTGCACTTCCAGGACCAAGCACATGGCATGTTGCCCCCTCCAGAACCAGTGTGCAAGTCACCCACTTGAGACACTGTGGCCTTGCACTCCACAGTAAAGAGCAATGGGCATGTTGCCCCCTCCACAACCAGTGGGCAAGTCACCCACTTGACAGACTGCTGCCTTGCACTCCACAGGACAAAGCAATGGGCATGTTGCCCCCTCCAGAACCATTGGGGAAGTCACCCACTCGAGAGACTGTGGCCTTGCACTCCCAGGAAGAAGCACGGGGCATGTTGCCCCCTCCAGACCCAGTGGACAAGTCATCCACTTGAGAGACTGTGGCCTTGTACTCCCCAGGACCAAGCACAGGGCATGTTGTCCCCTCCAGAACCAGTGGGTAAGTCACCCTCTTGAGAGACTGTAGCATTGCACTCCCCAGGACAGAGCAATGGGCATGTTACCCCCTCCAGAACCAGTGTTCAAGTCATCCACTTGAGAGACTGTGGCCTGCACTCCACAGGACCAAGCACAGGGCATGTTGCCCCTTCCAGAACCAGTGTTCAAGTCACCCACTCGAGAGACTGTGGCCTTGCGCTCCCCAGGACGAAGCACAGGGCATGATGCTCCCTCCAGAATCAGTGGGCAAGTCACCCACTTGACAGACTGCGGCCTTGCACTCCGCAGGACAAAGCAATGGGCATGTTGCCCCCTCCAGAACCATTGTGGAAGTCACCCACTCGAGACACTGTGGCCTTGCACTCCCCAGGACCAAGCATGGGGCATGTTGCCCCGTCCAGAACCAGTGGACAAGTCATCCACTTGAGAGACTGTGGCCTTGCACTCCCCAGGACCAAGCACAGGGCATGTTGTCCCCTCCAGAATCAGTGGGTAAGTCACCCTGTTGAGAGACTGTGGCCTTGCACTCCCCAGGACAGAGCAATGGGCATGTTGCCTACTCCAGAACCAGTGGGGAAGTCACCCACTTGAGAGACTGTGGCCTTGCACTCCCCAGGACCAAGCACAGGGCATGTTGTCCCCTCCAGAACCAATGGGCAAGTCACCCTCTTGAGAGACTGTGGCATTGCACTCCCCAGGACAGAGCAATGGGCATGTTACCCCCTCCAGAACCAGTGTTCAAGTCATCCACTTGAGAGACTGTGGCCTGCACTCCACAGGACCAAGCACAGGGCATGTTGCCCCTTCCAGAACCAGTGTTCAAGTCACCCACTCGAGAGACTGTGGCCTTGCGCTCCCCAGGACGAAGCACAGGGCATGATGCTCCCTCCAGAATCAGTGGGCAAGTCACCCACTTGACAGACTGCGGCCTTGCACTCCGCAGGACAAAGCAATGGGCATGTTGCCCCCTCCAGAACCATTGTGGAAGTCTCCCACTCGAGACACTGTGGCCTTGCACTCCCCAGGACCAAGCATGGGGCATGTTGCCCCGTCCAGAACCAGTGGACAAGTCATCCACTTGAGAGACTGTGGCCTTGCACTCCCCAGGACCAAGCACAGGGCATGTTGTCCCCTCCAGAATCAGTGGGTAAGTCACCCTGTTGAGAGACTGTGGCCTTGCACTCCCCAGGACAGAGCAATGGGCATGTTGCCTACTCCAGAACCAGTGGGGAAGTCACCCACTTGAGAGACTGTGGCCTTGCACTCCCCAGGACCAAGCACAGGGCATGTTGTCCCCTCCAGAACCAATGGGCAAGTCACCCTCTTGAGAGACTGTGGCATTGCACTCCCCAGGACAGAGCAATGGGCATGTTGCCCCCTTCAGAACCAGTGGGCAAGTCATCCACTTGAGAGACTGTGGCCTTGCTCTCTCTAGGACAGAGCAATGGGCATGTTGCCCCCTCCAGAACTATTGGGGTAGTCACCCACTCGATAGACTGTGGCCTTGCACTCCCCAGGACCAAGCACAGGACATATTGCCCCCTCCAGAACCAGTGGGCAAGTCATCCACTTGAGAGACTGTGGCCTTGCACTCCCCAGAACCAAGCACAGGGCATGTTGCCCCCTCCAAAACCAGTGGGCAAGTCACCCACTTGACAGACTGCGGCTTTGCACTCCGCAGGACAAAGCAATGGGCATGTTGCTCCCTCCAGAACCATTGTGGATATCACCCACTCGAGAAACTGTGGCCTTGCACTTCCCAGGACCAAGCACGGGGCATGTTGCCCCCTCCAGAACCAGTGGACAAGTCATCCACTTGAGAGACTGTGGCCTTGAACTCACCAGGACGAAGCACAGGGCATGTTGTCCCCTCCAGAACCAGTGCGCAAGTCACCCTCTTGAGAGACTGTAGCATTGCACTCCCCAGGACAGAGCAATGGGCATGTTGCCCCCTCCTGAACCAGTGGGCAAGTCATCCACTTGAGAGACTGTGGCCTTGCACTCCCCAGGACCAAGCACAGGGCTTGTTGCCCCCTCCAGAACCAGTGGGCAAGTCACCCACTCGAGAGACTGAGGACTTGCACTCCTCAGGACTAAGCACAGGGCATGATGCTCCCTCCACAATCTGTGGGCAAGTCACCCTGTTGAGAGACTGTGGCCTTGCACTCCCCAGGACAGAACAATGGGCATGTTGCCCCCTCCAGAACCAGTGGGCAAGTCATCCACTTGAGACACTGTGGCCTTGCACTCCCGAGGACCAAGCACAGGGCATGTTGCCCCGTCCAGAACCAGTGGGAAGTCACCCACTCGAGAGACTGTGGCCTTGCACTCCCCAGGACCAAGCACAGGGCATGTTGTCCCCTCCAGAATCAGAGGGTAAGTCACCCTGTTGAGAGACTGTGGCCTTGCACTCCCCAGGACAGAGCAATGGGCATGTTGCCTACTCCAGAACCAGTGGGGAAGTCACCCACTTGAGAGACTGTGGCCTTGCACTCCCCAGGACCAAGCACAGGGCATGTTGTCCCCTCCAGAACCAATGGGCAAGTCACCCTCTTGAGAGACTGTGGCATTGCACTCCACAAGGACAGAGCAAATGGCATGTTGCCCCCTCCAGAACCAGTGGGCAAGTCATCCACTTGAGAGACTGTGGCCTTGCACTCCCCAGGACCAAGCAGAGGGCATGTTGCCCCCTTCAGAACCAGTGGGCAAGTCACCCACTCGAGAGACTGTGGCCTTGCACTCCCCAGGACCAAGCACAGGGATGTTGCCCCCTCCAGAACCAGTGGGCAAGTCATCCACTTGAGAGACTGTGGCCTTGCACTCCCCAGGACCAAGCACAGGTCATGTTGCTCCCTCCAGAATCAGTGGGCAAGTCACCCTGTTGAGAGACTGAGGCCTTGCACTCCCCAGGACAGAGCAATGGGCATGTTGCCCACTCCAGAACCAGTGGGGAAGTCACCCACTCGAGAGACTGTGGCCTTGCACTCCCCAGGACCAAGCACAGGGCATGTTGCCCCCTCCAGAACCAGTGGGCAAGTCACCCTCTCGAGAGACTGTGGCATTGCACTCCCCAGGACAGAGCAATGGGCATGTTGCCAGCTCCAGAACCAGTGGGGAAGTAACCAACTCGAGAGACTGTGGCCTTGCACTCACCAGAAACAAGCACAGGGCATGTTGCCCCCTCCAAAACCAGTGTGCAAGTCACCCACTTCACAGACTGTGGCCTTGCACTCCGCAGGGCAGAGCAATGGGCATGTTGGCCCCTCCAGAACCATTGGGGAAGTCACCCACTCGAGAGACTGTGGCCTTGCACTCCCCAGAACCAAGCACATGGCATGTTGCCCCCTCCAGAACCAGTGGGCAAGTCACCCACTTGAGAGACTGTGGCCTTGCACTCCCCATGACAGAGCAATGGGCATGTCGCCCTCTCCAGAAACAGTGGGGAAGTCACCCACTCGAGAGACTGTGGCCTTGCACTCCCCAGGACCAAGCACAGGGCATGTTGCCCCCTCCAGAACCAGTGGGCAAGTCACCCTCTCGAGAGACTGTGGCATTGCACTCCCCAGGACAGAGCAATGGGCATGTTGCAAGCTCCAGAACCAGTGGGGAAGTAACCAACTCGAGAGACTGTGGCCTTGCACTCACCAGAAACAAGCACAGGACATGTTCCCCCCTCCAAAGCCAGTGTGTAAGTCAATCACTTGACAGACTGTGGCCTTGCACTCTGCGGGGCAGAGCAATGGGCATGTTGGCCCCTCCAGAACCATTGGGGAAGTCACCCACTCGAGAGACTGTGGCCTTGCACTCCCCAGAACCAAGCACAGGGTATGTTGCCCCCTCCAGAACCAGTGGGCAAGTCACCCACTTGAGAGACTGTGGCCTTGCACTCCCCATGACAGAGCAATGGGCATGTCGCCCTCTCCAGAACCAGTGGGGAAGTCACCCACTTGAAAGACTGTGGCCTTGCACTCCCCAGGGCAAAGCACAGGTCATGTTACCCCCTCCAAAACCAGTGTGCAAGTCACCCACTTGAGAGACTGTGGCCTTGCACTCCGCAGGACAGAGCAATGGGCATGTTGCCCCCTCCAGAACCAGTGGGGAAGTCACCCACTCGAGAGACTGTTGTATTGCGCTCCCCAGGACCAAGCACAGGGCATGTTGCCCTCTCCAGAACCAGTGGGCAAGTCATCCATTTCAGAGACTGTGTCCCTGCACTCACCAGGACCAAGCACAGGGCATGTTGTCCCCTCTAAAACCAGTGGGCAAGTCTCCCATTTGAGAGACTGTGGCCTTGCACTCCCCAGGAAAGAGCAATGGTCATGTAGCCCCGTCAAGAGCCAGAGGGGAAGTCATCCAATTGAGAGACTGTGGCCTTGCACTCCCCAGGGCCAAGCACAGGGCATTTGCCCCCTCCAGAACCAGTGGGCAAGTAACCCACTTGAGAGACTGTGGCCTTGCACTCCCCAGGACAGAGCAAAGGGCATGTTGCCCTCTTCAGAACCAGTGGGGAAGTCACCCACTCGAGAGTCTTGTGCTCGCCAGGACCAAGCACAGGGCATGTTGCCCCCTCCAGAACCAGTGGGCAAGTCACCCTGTTGAGAGACTGTGGCCTTGCACTCCCCAGAACAGAGCAATGGGCATGTTGCCCACTCCAGAACCAGTGGGGAAGTCACCCACTCGAGAGACTGTGGCCTTGCACTTCCAGGACCAAGCACATGGCATGTTGCCCCCTCCAGAACCAGTGTGCAAGTCACCCATTTGAGACACTGTGGCCTTGCACTCCACAGTAAAGAGCAATGGGCATGTTGCCCCCTCCACAACCAGTGGGCAAGTCACCCACTTGACAGACTGCGGCCTTGCACTCCACAGGACAAAGCTATGGGCATGTTGCCCCCTCCAGAACCATTGGGGAAGTCACCCACTCGAGAGACAGTGGCCTTGCACTCCCCAGGAAGAAGCACGGGGCATGTTGCCCCCTCCAGACCCAGTGGACAAGTCATCCACTTGAGAGACTGTGGCCTTGTACTCCCCAGGACCAAGCACAGGGCATGTTGTCCCCTCCAGAACCAGTGGGTAAGTCACCCTCTTGAGAGACTGTAGCATTGCACTCCCCAGGACAGAGCAATGAGCATGTTACCCCCTCCAGAACCAGTGTTCAAGTCATCCACTTGAGAGACTGTGGCCTGCACTCCACAGGACCAAGCACAGGGCATGTTGCCCCCTCCAGAACCAGTGTTCAAGTCACCCACTCGAGAGACTGTGGCCTTGCGCTCCCCAGGACGAAGCACAGGGCATGATGCTCCCTCCAGAATCAGTGGGCAAGTCACCCACTTGACAGACTGCGGCCTTGCACTCCGCAGGAAAAAGCAATGGGCATGTTGCCCCCTCCAGAACCATTGTGGAAGTCACCCACTCGAGAGACTGTGGCCTTGCACTCCCCAGGACCAAGCATGGGGCATGTTGCCCCGTCCAGAACCAGTGGACAAGTCATCCACTTGAGAGACTGTGGCCTTGCACTCCCCAGGACCAAGCACAGGGCATGTTGTCCCCTCCAGAATCAGTGGGTAAGTCACCCTGTTGAGAGACTGTGGCCTTGCACTCCCCAGGACAGAGCAATGGGCATGTTGCCTACTCTAGAACCAGTGGGGAAGTCACCCACTTGAGAGACTGTGGCCTTGCACTCCCCAGGACCAAGCACAGGGCATGTTGTCCCCTCCAGAACCAATGGGCAAGTCACCCTCTTGAGAGACTGTGGCATTGCACTCCCCAGGACAGAGCAATGGGCATGTTGCCCCCTCCAGAACCAGTGGGCAAGTCATCCACTTGAGAGACTGTGGCCTTGCTCTCTCTAGGACAGAGCAATGGGCATGTTGCCCCCTCCAGAACTATTGGGGTAGTCACCCACTCGATAGACTGTGGCCTTGCACTCCCCAGGACCAAGCACAGGACATATTGCCCCCTCCAGAACCAGTGGGCAAGTCATCCACTTGAGAGACTGTGGCCTTGCACTCCCCAGAACCAAGCACAGGGCATGTTGCCCCCTCCAAAACCAGTGGGCAAGTCACCCACTTGACAGACTGCGGCTTTGCACTCTGCAGGACAAAGCAAGGGGCATGTTGCCCCCTCCAGAACCATTGTGGAAGTCACCCACTCGAGAGACTGTGGCCTTGCACTCCCCAGGACCAAGCACGGGGCATGTTGCCCCCTCCAGAACCAGTGGACAAGTCATCCACTTGAGAGACTGTGGCCTTGTACTCCCCAGGACCAAGCACAGGGCATGTTGTCCCCTCCAGAACCAGTGCGCAAGTCACCCTCTTGAGAGACTGTAGCATTGCACTCCCCAGGACAGAGCAATGGGCATGTTGCCGCCTCCAGAACCAGTGGGCAAGTCATTCACTTGAGAGACTGTGGCCTTGCACTCCCCAGGACCAAGCACAGGGCATGTTGCCCCCTCCAGAAGCAGTGGGCAAGTCACCCACTCGAGAGACTGAGGACTTGCACTCCTCAGGACGAAGCACAGGGCATGATGCTCCCTCCACAATCTGTGGGCAAGTCACCCTGTTGAGAGACTGTGGCCTTGCACTCCCCAGGACCAAGCACAGGGCATGTTGTCCCCTCCAGAACCAATGGGCAAGTCACCCTCTGAGAGACTGTGGCATTGCACTCCACAAGGACAGAGCAAATGGCATGTTGCCCCCTCCAGAACCAGTGGGCAAGTCATCCACTTGAGAGACTGTGGCCTTGCACTCCCCAGAACCAAGCACAGGGCATGTTGCCCCCTCCAGAACCAGTGGGCAAGTCACCCACTTGAGAGACTGTGGCCTTGCACTCCCCATGACAGAGCAATGGGCATGTTGCCCCCTCCAGAACCAGTGGGCAAGTCATCCACTTGAGAGACTGTGGCCTTGCACTCCCCAGGACCAAGCACAGGTCATGTTGCTCCCTCCAGAATCAGTGGGCAAGTCACCCTGTTGAGAGACTGTGGCCTTGCACTCCCCAGGACAGAGCAATGGGCATGTTGCCCACTCCAGAACCAGTGGGGAAGTCACCCACTCGAGAGACTGTGGCCTTGCACTCCCCAGGACCAAGCACAGGGCATGTTGCCCCCTCCAGAACCAGTGGGCAAGTCACCCTCTCGAGAGACTGTGGCATTGCACTCCCCAGGACAGAGCAATGGGCATGTTGCCAGCTCCAGAACCAGTGGGGAAGTAACCAACTCGAGAGACTGTGGCCTTGCACTCACCAGAAACAAGCACAGGGCATGTTGCCCCCTCCAAAACCAGTGTGCAAGTCACCCACTTCACAGACTGTGGCCTTGCACTCCGCAGGGCAGAGCAATGGGCATGTTGGCCCCTCCAGAACCATTGGGGAAGTCACCCACTCGAGAGACTGTGGCCTTGCACTCCCCAGAACCAAGCACAGGGCATGTTGCCCCCTCCGGAACCAGTGGGCAAGTCACCCACTTGAGAGACTGTGGCCTTGCACTCCCCATGACAGAGCAATGGGCATGTCGCCCTCTCCAGAAACAGTGGGGAAGTCACCCACTCGAGAGACTGTGGCCTTGCACTCCCCAGGACCAAGCACAGGGCATGTTGCCCCCTCCAGAACCAGTCGGCAAGTCACCCTCTCGAGAGACTGTGGCATTGCACTCCCCAGGACAGAGCAATGGGCATGTTGCAAGCTCCAGAACCAGTGGGGAAGTAACCAACTCGAGAGACTGTGGCCTTGCACTCACCAGAAACAAGCACAGGGCATGTTCCCCCCTCCACAGCCAGTGTGTAAGTCAATCACTTGACAGACTGTGGCCTTGCACTCTGCGGGGCAGAGCAATGGGCATGTTGGCCCCTCCAGAACCATTGGGGAAGTCACCCACTCGAGAGACTTTGGCCTTGCACTCCCCAGAACCAAGCACAGGGCATGTTGCCCCCTCCAGAACCAGTGGGCAAGTCACCCACTTGAGAGACTGTGGCCTTGCACTCCCCATGACAGAGCAATGGGCATGTCGCCCTCTCCAGAACCAGTGGGGAAGTCACCCACTTGAAAGACTGTGGCCTTGCACTCCCCAGGGCAAAGCACAAGTCATGTTACCCCCTCCAAAACCAGTGTGCAAGTCACCCACTTGAGAGACTGTGGCCTTGCACTCCGCAGGACTGAGCAATGGGCATGTTGCCCCCTCCAGAACCAGTGGGGAAGTCACCCACTCGAGAGACTGTGGTATTGCGCTCCCCAGGACCAAGCACAGGGCATGTTGCCCTCTCCAGAACCAGTGGGCAAGTCATCCATTTCAGAGACTGTGTCCCTGCACTCACCAGGACCAAGCACAGGGCATGTTGTCCCCTCTAAAACCAGTGGGCAAGTCTCCCATTTGAGAGACTGTGGCCTTGCACTCCCCAGGAAAGAGCAATGGTCATGTAGCCCCGTCAAGAGCCAGAGGGGAAGTCATCCAATTGAGAGACTGTGGCCTTGCACTCCCCAGGGCCAAGCACAGGGCATGTTGCCCCCTCCAGAACCAGTGGGCAAGTCACCCACTTGAGAGACTGTGGCCTTGCACTCCCCAGGACAGAGCAAAGGGCATGTTGCCCTCTTCAGAACCAGTGGGGAAGTCACCCACTCGAGAGTCTTGCGCTCGCCAGGACCAAGCATGGGGCATGTTGCCCCCTCCAGAACCAGTGGGCAAGTCACCCTGTTGAGAGACTGTGGCCTTGCACTCCCCAGAACAGAGCAATGGGCATGTTGCCCACTCCAGAACCAGTGGGGAAGTCACCCACTCGAGAGACTGTGGCCTTGCACTTCCAGGACCAAGCACATGGCATGTTGCCCCCTCCAGAACCAGTGTGCAAGTCACCCACTTGAGACACTGTGGCCTTGCACTCCACAGTAAAGAGCAATGGGCATGTTGCCCCCTCCACAACCAGTGGGCAAGTCACCCACTTGACAGACTGCGGCTTTGCACTCTGCAGGACAAAGCAATGGGCATGTTGCCCCCTCCAGAACCATTGTGGAAGTCACCCACTCGAGAGACTGTGGCCTTGCACTCCCCAGGACCAAGCACGGGGCATGTTGCCCCCTCCAGAACCAGTGGACAAGTCATCCACTTGAGAGACTGTGGCCTTGTACTCCCCAGGACCAAGCACAGGGCATGTTGTCCCCTCCAGAACCAGTGCGCAAGTCACCCTCTTGAGAGACTGTAGCATTGCACTCCCCAGGACAGAGCAATGGGCATGTTGCCGCCTCCAGAACCAGTGGGCAAGTCATCCACTTGAGAGACTGTGGCCTTGCACTCCCCAGGACCAAGCACAGGGCATGTTGCCCCCTCCAGAAGCAGTGGGCAAGTCACCCACTCGAGAGACTGAGGACTTGCACTCCTCAGGACAAAGCACAGGGCATGATGCTCCCTCCACAATCTGTGGGCAAGTCACCCTGTTGAGAGACTGTGGCCTTGCACTCCCCAGGACCAAGCACAGGGCATGTTGTCCCCTCCAGAACCAATGGGCAAGTCACCCTCTTGAGAGACTGTGGCATTGCACTCCACAAGGACAGAGCAAATGGCATGTTGCCCCCTCCAGAACCAGTGGGCAAGTCATCCACTTGAGTGACTGTGGCCTTGCACTCCCCAGGACCAAGCAGAGGGCATGTTGCCCCCTTCAGAACCAGTGGGCAAGTCACCCACTCGAGAGACTGTGGCCTTGCACTCCCCAGGACCAAGCACAGGGATGTTGCCCCCTCCAGAACCAGTGGGCAAGTCATCCACTTGAGAGACTGTGGCCTTGCACTCCCCAGGACCAAGCACAGGTCATGTTGCTCCCTCCAGAATCAGTGGGCAAGTCACCCTGTTGAGAGACTGTGGCCTTGCACTCCCCAGGACAGAGCAATGGGCATGTTGCCCACTCCAGAACCAGTGGGGAAGTCACCCACTCGAGAGACTGTGGCCTTGCACTCCCCAGGACCAAGCACAGGGCATGTTGCCCCCTCCAGAACCAGTGGGCAAGTCACCCTCTCGAGAGACTGTGGCATTGCACTCCCCAGGACAGAGCAATGGGCATGTTGCCAGCTCAAGAACCAGTGGGGAAGTAACCAACTCGAGAGACTGTGGCCTTGCACTCACCAGAAACAAGCACAGGGCATGTTGCCCCCTCCAAAACCAGTGTGCAAGTCACCCACTTCACAGACTGTGGCCTTGCACTCCGCAGGGCAGAGCAATGGGCATGTTGGCCCCTCCAGAACCATTGGGGAAGTCACCCACTCGAGAGACTGTGGCCTTGCACTCCCCAGAACCAAGCACAGGGCATGTTGCCCCCTCCAGAACCAGTGGGCAAGTCACCCACTTGAGAGACTGTGGCCTTGCACTCCCCATGACAGAGCAATGGGCATGTCGCCCCCTCCAGAAACAGTGGGGACGTCACCCACTCGAGAGACTGTGGCCTTGCACTCCCCAGGACCAAGCACAGGGCATGTTGCCCCCTCCAGAACCAGTGGGCAAGTCACCCTCTCGAGAGACTGTGGCATTGCACTCCCCAGGACAGAGCAATGGGCATGTTGCAAGCTCCAGAACCAGTGGGGAAGTAACCAACTCGAGAGACTGTGGCCTTGCACTCACCAGAAACAAGCACAGGGCATGTTCCCCCCTCCAAAGCCAGTGTGTAAGTCAATCACTTGACAGACTGTGGCCTTGCACTCTGCGGGGCAGAGCAATGGGCATGTTGGCCCCTCCAGAACCATTGGGGAAGTCACCCACTCGAGAGACTGTGGCCTTGCACTCCCCAGAACCAAGCACAGGGCATGTTGCCCCCTCCAGAACCAGTGGGCAAGTCACCCACTTGAGAGACTGTGGCCTTGCACTCCCCATGACAGAGCAATGGGCATGTCGCCCTCTCCAGAACCAGTGGGGAAGTCACCCACTTGAAAGACTGTGGCCTTGCACTCCCCAGGGCAAAGCACAGGTCATGTTACCCCCTCCAAAACCAGTGTGCAAGTCACCCACTTGAGAGACTGTGGCCTTGCACTCCGCAGGACAGAGCAATGGGCATGTTGCCCCCTCCAGAACCAGTGGGGAAGTCACCCACTCGAGAGACTGTGGTATTGCGCTCCCCAGGACCAAGCACAGGGCATGTTGCCCTCTCCAGAACCAGTGGGCAAGTCATCCATTTCAGAGACTGTGTCCCTGCACTCACCAGGACCAAGCACAGGGCATGTTGTCCCCTCTAAAACCAGTGGGCAAGTCTCCCATTTGAGAGACTGTGGCCTTGCACTCCCCAGGAAAGAGCAATGGTCATGTAGCCCCGTCAAGAGCCAGAGGGGAAGTCATCCAATTGAGAGACTGTGGCCTTGCACTCCCCAGGGCCAAGCACAGGGCATGTTGCCCCCTCCAGAACCAGTGGGCAAGTCACCCACTTGAGAGACTGTGGCCTTGCACTCCCCAGGACAGAGCAAAGGGCATGTTGCCCTCTTCAGAACCAGTGGGGAAGTCACCCACTCGAGAGTCTTGCGCTCACCAGGACCAAGCACAGGGCATGTTGCCCCCTCCAGAACCAGTGGGCAAGTCACCCTGTTGAGAGACTGTGGCCTTGCACTCCCCAGAACAGAGCAATGGGCATGTTGCCCACTCCAGAACCAGTGGGGAAGTCACCCACTCGAGAGACTGTGGCCTTGCACTTCCAGGACCAAGCACATGGCATGTTGCCCCCTCCAGAACCAGTGTGCAAGTCACCCACTTGAGACACTGTGGCCTTGCACTCCACAGTAAAGAGCACTGGGCATGTTGCCCCCTCCACAACCAGTGGGCAAGTCACCCACTTGACAGACCGCGGCTTTGCACTCTGCAGGACAAAGCAATGGGCATGTTGCCCCCTCCAGAACCATTGTGGAAGTCACCCACTCGAGAGACTGTGGCCTTGCACTCCCCAGGACCAAGCACGGGGCATGTTGCCCCCTCCAGAACCAGTGGACAAGTCATCCACTTGAGAGACTGTGGCCTTGTACTCCCCAGGACCAAGCACAGGGCATGTTGTCCCCTCCAGAACCAGTGCGCAAGTCACCCTCTTGAGAGACTGTAGCATTGCACTCCCCAGGACAGAGCAATGGGCATGTTGCCGCCTCCAGAACCAGTGGGCAAGTCATCCACTTGAGAGACTGTGGCCTTGCACTCCCCAGGACCAAGCACAGGGCATGTTGCCCCCTCCAGAAGCAGTGGGCAAGTCACCCACTCGAGAGACTGAGGACTTGCACTCCTCAGGACGAAGCACAGGGCATGATGCTCCCTCCACAATCTGTGGGCAAGTCACCCTGTTGAGAGACTGTGGCCTTGCACTCCCCAGGACCAAGCACAGGGCATGTTGTCCCCTCCAGAACCAATGGGCAAGTCACCCTCTTGAGAGACTGTGGCATTGCACTCCACAAGGACAGAGCAAATGGCATGTTGCCCCCTCCAGAACCAGTGGGCAAGTCATCCACTTGAGTGACTGTGGCCTTGCACTCCCCAGGACCAAGCAGAGGGCATGTTGCCCCCTTCAGAACCAGTGGGCAAGTCACCCACTCGAGAGACTGTGGCCTTGCACTCCCCAGGACCAAGCACAGGGATGTTGCCCCCTCCAGAACCAGTGGGCAAGTCATCCACTTGAGAGACTGTGGCCTTGCACTCCCCAGGACCAAGCACAGGTCATGTTGCTCCCTCCAGAATCAGTGGGCAAGTCACCCTGTTGAGAGACTGTGGCCTTGCACTCCCCAGGACAGAGCAATGGGCATGTTGCCCACTCCAGAACCAGTGGGGAAGTCACCCACTCGAGAGACTGTGGCCTTGCACTCCCCAGGACCAAGCACAGGGCATGTTGCCCCCTCCAGAACCAGTGGGCAAGTCACCCTCTCGAGAGACTGTGGCATTGCACTCCCCAGGACAGAGCAATGGGCATGTTGCCAGCTCCAGAACCAGTGGGGAAGTAACCAACTCGAGAGACTGTGGCCTTGCACTCACCAGAAACAAGCACAGGGCATGTTGCCCCCTCCAAAACCAGTGTGCAAGTCACCCACTTCACAGACTGTGGCCTTGCACTCCGCAGGGCAGAGCAATGGGCATGTTGGCCCCTCCAGAACCATTGGGGAAGTCACCCACTCGAGAGACTGTGGCCTTGCACTCCCCAGAACCAAGCACAGGGCATGTTGCCCCCTCCAGAACCAGTGGGCAAGTCACCCACTTGAGAGACTGTGGCCTTGCACTCCCCATGACAGAGCAATGGGCATGTCGCCCTCTCCAGAAACAGTGGGGAAGTCACCCACTCGAGAGACTGTGGCCTTGCACTCCCCAGGACCAAGCACAGGGCATGTTGCCCCCTCCAGAACCAGTGGGCAAGTCACCCTCTCGAGAGACTGTGGCATTGCACTCCCCAGGACAGAGCAATGGGCATGTTGCAAGCTCCAGAACCAGTGGGGAAGTAACCAACTCGAGAGACTGTGGCCTTGCACTCACCAGAAACAAGCACAGGGCATGTTCCCCCCTCCAAAGCCAGTGTGTAAGTCAATCACTTGACAGACTGTGGCCTTGCACTCTGCGGGGCAGAGCAATGGGCATGTTGGCCCCTCCAGAACCATTGGGGAAGTCACCCACTCGAGAGACTGTGGCCTTGCACTCCCCAGAACCAAGCACAGGGCATGTTGCCCCCTCCAGAACCAGTGGGCAAGTCACCCACTTGAGAGACTGTGGCCTTGCACTCCCCATGACAGAGCAATGGGCATGTCGCCCTCTCCAGAACCAGTGGGGAAGTCACCCACTTGAAAGACTGTGACCTTGCACTCCCCAGGGCAAAGCACAGGTCATGTTACCCCCTCCAAAACCAGTGTGCAAGTCACCCACTTGAGAGACTGTGGCCTTGCACTCCGCAGGACAGAGCAATGGGCATGTTGCCCCCTCCAGAACCAGTGGGGAAGTCACCCACTCGAGAGACTGTGGTATTGCGCTCCCCAGAACCAAGCACAGGGCATGTTGCCCTCTCCAGAACCAGTGGGCAAGTCATCCATTTCAGAGACTGTGTCCCTGCACTCACCAGGACCAAGCACAGGGCATGTTGTCCCCTCTAAAACCAGTGGGCAAGTCTCCCATTTGAGAGACTGTGGCCTTGCACTCCCCAGGAAAGAGCAATGGTCATGTAGCCCCGTCAAGAGCCAGAGGGGAAGTCATCCAATTGAGAGACTGTGGCCTTGCACTCCCCAGGGCCAAGCACAGGGCATGTTGCCCCCTCCAGAACCAGTGGGCAAGTCACCCACTTGAGAGACTGTGGCCTTGCACTCCCCAGGACAGAGCAAAGGGCATGTTGCCCTCTTCAGAACCAGTGGGGAAGTCACCCACTCGAGAGTCTTGCGCTCGCCAGGACCAAGCACAGGGCATGTTGCCCCCTCCAGAACCAGTGGGCAAGTCACCCTGTTGAGAGACTGTGGCCTTGCACTCCCCAGAACAGAGCAATGGGCATGTTGCCCACTCCAGAACCAGTGGGGAAGTCACCCACTCGAGAGACTGTGGCCTTGCACTTCCAGGACCAAGCACATGGCATGTTGCCCCCTCCAGAACCAGTGTGCAAGTCACCCACTTGAGACACTGTGGCCTTGCACTCCACAGTAAAGAGCAATGGGCATGTTGCCCCCTCCACAACCAGTGGGCAAGTCACCCACTTGACAGACTGCGGCCTTGCACTCCTCAGGACAAAGCTATGGGCATGTTGCCCCCTCCAGAACCATTGGGGAAGTCACCCACTCGAGAGACAGTGGCCTTGTACTCCCCAGGAAGAAGCACGGGGCATGTTGCCCCCTCCAGACCCAGTGGACAAGTCATCCACTTGAGAGACTGTGGCCTTGTACTCCCCAGGACCAAGCACAGGGCATGTTGTCCCCTCCAGAACAAGTGGGTAAGTCACCCTCTTGAGAGACTGTAGCATTGCACTCCCCAGGACAGAGCAATGGGCATGTTACCCCCTCCAGAATCAGTGTTCAAGTAATCCACTTGAGAGACTGTGGCCTGCACTCCACAGGACCAAGCACAGGGCATGTTGCCCCCTCCAGAACCAGTGTTCAAGTCACCCACTCGAGAGACTGTGGCCTTGCGCTCCCCAGGACGAAGCACAGGGCATGATGCTCCCTCCAGAATCAGTGGGCAAGTCTCCCACTTGACAGACTGCGGCCTTGCACTCCGCAGGAAAAAGCAATGGGCATGTTGCCCCCTCCAGAACCATTGTGGAAGTCACCCACTCGAGAGACTGTGGCCTTGCACTCCCCAGGACCAAGCATGGGGCATGTTGCCCCGTCCAGAACCAGTGGACAAGTCATCCACTTGAGAGACTGTGGCCTTGCACTCCCCAGGACCAAGCACAGGGCATGTTGTCCCCTCCAGAATCAGTGGGTAAGTCACCCTGTTGAGAGACTGTGGCCTTGCACTCCCCAGGACAGAGCAATGGGCATGTTGCCTACTCCAGAACCAGTGGGGAAGTCACCCACTTGAGAGACTGTGGCCTTGCACTCCCCAGGACCAAGCACAGGGCATGTTGTCCCCTCCAGAACCAATGGGCAAGTCACCCTCTTGAGAGACTGTGGCATTGCACTCCCCAGGACAGAGCAATGGGCATGTTGCCCCCTCCAGAACCAGTGGGCAAGTCATCCACTTGAGAGACTGTGGCCTTGCTCTCTCTAGGACAGAGCAATGGGCATGTTGCCCCTCCAGAACTATTGGGGTAGTCACCCACTCGATAGACTGTGGCCTTGCACTCCCCAGGACCAAGCACAGGACATATTGCCCCCTCCAGAACCAGTGGGCAAGTCATCCACTTGAGAGACTGTGGCCTTGCACTTCCCAGAACCAAGCACAGGGCATGTTGCCCCCTCCAAAACCAGTGGGCAAGTCACCCACTTGACAGACTGCGGCTTTGCAGTCCGCAGGACAAAGCAATGGGCATGTTGCCCCCTCCAGAACCATTGTGGAAGTCACCCACTCGAGAGACTGTGGCCTTGCACTCCCCAGGACCAAGCACGGGGCATGTTGCCCCCTCCAGAACCAGTGGACAAGTCATCCACTTGAGAGACTGTGGCCTTGTACTCCCCAGGACCAAGCACAGGGCATGTTGTCCCCTCCAGAACCAGTGCGCAAGTCACCCTCTTGAGAGACTGTAGCATTGCACTCCCCAGGACAGAGCAATGGGCATGTTGCCGCCTCCAGAACCAGTGGGCAAGTCATCCACTTGAGAGACTGTGGCCTTGCACTCCCCAGGACCAAGCACAGGGCATGTTGCCCCCTCCAGAAGCAGTGGGCAAGTCACCCACTCGAGAGACTGAGGACTTGCACTCCTCAGGACGAAGCACAGGGCATGATGCTCCCTCCACAATCTGCGGGCAAGTCACCCTGTTGAGAGACTGTGGCCTTGCACTCCCCAGGACAGAACAATGGGCATGTTGCCCCCTCCAGAACCAGTGGGCAAGTCATCCACTTGAGACACTGTGGCCTTGCACTCCCGAGGACCAAGCACAGGGCATATTGCCCCGTCCAGAACCAGTGGGAAGTCACCCACTCGAGAGACTGTGGCCTTGCACTCCCCAGGACCAAGCACAGGGCATGTTGTCCCCTCCAGAATCAGTGGGTAAGTCACCCTGTTGAGAGACTGTGGCCTTGCACTCCCCAGGACAGAGAAATGGGCATGTTGCCTACTCCAGAACCAGTGGGGAAGTCACCCACTTGAGAGACTGTGGCCTTGCACTCCCCAGGACCAAGCACAGGGCATGTTGTCCCCTCCAGAACCAATGGGCAAGTCACCCTCTTGAGAGACTGTGGCATTGCACTCCACAGGACAGAGCAAATGGCATGTTGCCCCCTCCAGAACCAGTGGGCAAGTCATCCACTTGAGAGACTGTGGCCTTGCACTCCCCAGGACCAAGCAGAGGGCATGTTGCCCCCTTCAGAACCAGTGGGCAAGTTACCCACTCGAGAGACTGTGGCCTTGCACTCCCCAAGACCAAGCAAAGGGCATGTTGCCCCCTCCAGAACCAGTGGGCAAGTCATCCACTTGAGAGACTGTGGCCTTGCACTCCCCAGGACCAAGCACAGGTCATGTTGCTCCCTCCAGAATCAGTGGGCAAGTCACCCTGTTGAGAGACTGTGGCCTTGCACTCCCCAGGACAGAGCAATGGGCATGTTGCCCACTCCAGAACCAGTGGGGAAGTCACCCACTCGAGAGACTGTGGCCTTGCACTCCCCAGGACAAAGCACAGGGCATGTTGCCCCCTCCAGAACCAGTGGGCAAGTCACCCTCTCGAGAGACTGTGGCATTGCACTCCCCAGGACAGAGCAATGGGCATGTTGCCAGCTCCAGAACCAGTGGGGAAGTAACCAACTCGAGAGACTGTGGCCTTGCACTCACCAGAAACAAGCACAGGGCATGTTGCCCCCTCCAAAACCAGTGTGCAAGTCACCCACTTCACAGACTGTGGCCTTGCACTCCGCAGGGCAGAGCAATGGGCATGTTGGCCCCTCCAGAACCATTGGGGAAGTCACCCACTCGAGAGACTGTGGCCTTGCACTCCCCAGAACCAAGCACAGGGCATGTTGCCCCCTCCAGAACCAGTGGGCAAATCACCCACTTGAGAGACTGTGGCCTTGCACTCCCCATGACAGAGCAATGGGCATGTCGCCCTCTCCAGAACCAGTGGGGAAGTCACCCACTCGAGAGACTGTGGCCTTGAACTCCCCAGGACCAAGCACAGGGCATGTTGCCCCCTCCAGAACCAGTGGGCAAGTCACCCTCTCGAGAGACTGTGGCATTGCACTCCCCAGGACAGAGCAATGGGCATGTTGCAAGCTCCAGAAGCAGTAGGGAAGTAACCAACTCGAGAGACTGTGGCCTTGCACTCACCAGAAACAAGCACAGGGCATGTTGCCCCCTCCAAAACCAGTGTGTAAGTCAATCACTTGACAGACTGTGGCCTTGCACTCTGCAGGGCAGAGCAATGGGCATGTTGGCCCCTCCAGAACCATTGGGGAAGTCACCCACTCGAGAGACTGTGGCCTTGCACTCCCCAGAACCAAGCACAGGGCATGTTGCCCCCTCCAGAACCAGTGGGCAAGTCACCCACTTGAGAGACTGTGGCCTTGCACTCCCCATGACAGAGCAATGGGCATGTCGCCCTCTCCAGAACCAGTGGGGAACTCACCCACTTGAGAGACTGTGGCCTTGCACTCCCCAGGGCCAAGCACAGGTCATGTTACCCCCTCCAAAACCAGTGTGCAAGTCACCCACTTGAGAGACTGTGGCCTTGCACTCCGCAGGACAGAGCAATGGGCATGTTGCCCCCTCCAGAACCAGTGGGGAAGTCACCCACTCAAGAGACTGTGGTATTGCGCTCCCCAGGACCAAGCACAGGGCATGTTGCCCTCTCCAGAACCAGTGGGCAAGTCATCCATTTCAAAGACTGTGTCCCTGCACTCACCAGGACCAAGCACAGGGCATGTTGTCCCCTCTAAAACCAGTGGGCAAGTCTCCCATTTGAGAGACTGTGGCCTTGCACTCCCCATGACAGAGCAATGGTCATGTAGCCCCGTCAAGAGCCAGAGGGGAAGTCATCCAATTGAGAGACTGTGGCCTTGCACTCCCCAAGGCCAAGCACAGGGCATGTTGCCCCCTCCAGAACCAGTGGGCAAGTCACCCACTTGAGAGACTGTGGCCTTGCACTCCCCAGGACAGAGCAATGGGCATGTTGCCCTCTTCAGAACCAGTGGGGAAGTCACCCACTCGAGAGTCTTGCGCTCGCCAGGACCAAGCACAGGGCATGTTGCCCCCTCCAGAACCAGTGGGCAAGTCACCCTGTTGAGAGACTGTGGCCTTGCACTCCCCAGAACAGAGCAATGGGCATGTTGCCCACTCCAGAACCAGTGGGGAAGTCACCCACTCGAGAGACTGTGGCCTTGCACTTCCAGGACCAAGCACATGGCATGTTGCCCCCTCCAGAACCAGTGTGCAAGTCACCCACTTGAGACACTGTGGCCTTGCACTCCACAGTAAAGAGCAAAGGGCATGTTGCCCCCTCCACAACCAGTGGGCAAGTCACCCACTTGACAGACTGCGGCCTTGCACTCCACAGGACAAAGCAATGGGCATGTTGCCCCCTCCAGAACCATTGGGAAGTCACCCACTCGAGAGACTGTGGCCGTGCACTCCCCAAGAAGAAGCACGGGGCATGTTGCCCCCTCCAGACCCAGTGGACAAGTCATCCACTTGAGAGACAGTGGCCTTGTACTCCCCAGGACCAAGCACAGGGCATGTTGTCCCCTCCAGAACCAGTGGGTAAGTCACTCTCTTGAGAGACTGTAGCATTGCACTCCCCAGGACAGAGCAATGGGCATGTTACCCCCTCCAGAACCAGTGTTCAAGTCATCCACTTGAGAGACTGTGGCCTGCACTCCACAGGACCAAGCACAGGGCATGTTGACCCCTCCAGAACCAGTGTTCAACTCACCCACTCGAGAGACTGTGGCCTTGCGCTCCCCAGGACGAAGCACAGGGCATGATGCTCCCTCCAGAATCAGTGGGCAAGTCACCCACTTGACAGACTGCGGCCTTGCACTCCGCAGGAAAAAGCAATGGGCATGTTGCCCCCTCCAGAACCAGTGGGGAAGTCACCCACTCGAGAGACTGTGGCCTTGCACTCCCCAGGACCAAGCACAGGGCATGTTGCCCCCTCCAGAACCAGTGGGCAAGTCACCCTCTCGAGAGACTGTGGCATTGCACTCCCCAGGACAGAGCAATGGGCATGTTGCCAGCTCCAGAACCTGTGGGGATGTAACCAACTCGAGAGACTGTGGCCTTGCACTCTCCAGAAACAAGCACAGGGCATGTTGCCCCCTCCAAAACCAGTGTGAAAGTCACCCACTTCACAGACTGTGGCCTTGCACTCCGCAGGGCAGAGCAATGGGCATGTTGGCCCCTCCAGAACCATTGGGGAAGTCACCCACTCGAGAGACTGTGGCCTTGCACTCCCCAGAACCAAGCACAGGGCATGTTGCCCCCTCCAGAACCAGTGGGCAAGTCACCCACTTGAGAGACTGTGGCCTTGCACTCCCCATGACAGAGCAATGGGCATGTCGCCCTCTCCAGAACCAGTGGGGAAGTCACCCACTCGAGAGACTGTGGCCTTGAACTCCCCAGGACCAAGCACAGGGCATGTTGCCCCCTCCAGAACCAGTGGGCAAGTCACCCTCTCGAGAGACTGTGGCATTGCACTCCCCAGGACAGAGCAATGGGCATGTTGCAAGCTCCAGAACCAGTAGGGAAGTAACCAACTCGAGAGACTGTGGCCTTGCACTCACCAGAAACAAGCACAGGGCATGTTGCCCCCTCCAAAACCAGTGTGTAAGTCAATCACTTGACAGACTGTGGCCTTGCACTCTGCAGGGCAGAGCAATGGGCATGTTGGCCCCTCCAGAACCATTGGGGAAGTCACCCACTCGAGAGACTGTGGCCTTGCACTCCCCAGAACCAAGCACAGGGCATGTTGCCCCCTCCAGAACCAGTGGGCAAGTCACCCACTTGAGAGACTGTGGCCTTGCACTCCCCATGACAGAGCAATGGGCATGTCGCCCTCTCCAGAACCAGTGGGGAAGTCACCCACTTGAGAGACTGTGGCCTTGCACTCCCCAGGGCCAAGCACAGGTCATGTTACCCCCTCCAAAACCAGTGTGCAAGTCACCCACTTGAGAGACTGTGGCCTTGCACTCCGCAGGACAGAGCAATGGGCATGTTGCCCCCTCCAGAACCAGTGGTGAAGTCACCCACTCGAGAGACTGTGGTATTGCGCTCCCCAGGACCAAGCACAGGGCATGTTGCCCTCTCCAGAACCAGTGGGCAAGTCATCCATTTCAGAGACTGTGTCCCTGCACTCACCAGGACCAAGCACAGGGCATGTTGTCCCCTCTAAAACCAGTGGGCAAGTCTCCCATTTGAGAGACTGTGGCCTTGCACTCCCCAGGACAGAGCAATGGTCATGTAGCCCCGTCAAGAGCCAGAGGGTAAGTCATCCAATTGAGAGACTGTGGCCTTGCACTCCCCAGGGCCAAGCACAGGGCATGTTGCCCCCTCCAGAACCAGTGGGCAAGTCACCCACTTGAGAGACTGTGGCCTTGCACTCCCCAGGACAGAGCAATGGGCATGTTGCCCACTCCAGAACCAGTGGGGAAGTCACCCACTCGAGAGACTGTGGCCTTGCACTTCCAGGACCAAGCACATGGCATGTTGCCCCCTCCAGAACCAGTGTGCAAGTCACCCACTTGAGACACTGTGGCCTTGCACTCCACAGTAATGAGCAATGGGCATGTTGCCCCCTCCACAACCAGTGGGCAAGTCACCCACTTGACAGACTGCGGCCTTGCACTCCACAGGACAAAGCAATGGGCATGTTGCCCCCTCCAGAACCATTGGGGAAGTCACCCACTCGAGAGACTGTGGCTGTGCACTCCCCAGGAAGAAGCACGGGGCATGTTGCCCCCTCCAGACCCAGTGGACAAGTCATCCACTTGAGAGACTGTGGCCTTGTACTCCCCAGGACCAAGCACAGGGCATGTTGTCCCCTCCAGAACCAGTGGGTAAGTCACCCTCTTGAGAGACTGTAGCATTGCACTCCCCAGGACAGAGCAATGGGCATGTTACCCCCTCCAGAACCAGTGTTCAAGTCATCCACTTGAGAGACTGTGGCCTGCACTCCACAGGACCAAGCACAGGGCATGTTGCCCCCTCCAGAACCAGTGTTCAAGTCACCCACTCGAGAGACTGTGGCCTTGCGCTCCCCAGGACGAAGCACAGGGCATGATGCTCCCTCCAGAATCAGTGGGCAAGTCACCCACTTGACAGACTGCGGCCTTGCTCTCCACAGGAAAAAGCAATGGGCATGTTGCCCCCTCCAGAACCATTGTGGAAGTCACCCACTCGAGAGACTGTGGCCTTGCACTCCCCAGGACCAAGCATGGGCATGTTGCCCCGTCCAGAACCAGTGGGTAAGTCACCCTGTTGAGAGACTGTGGCCTTGCATTCCCCAGGACAGAGCAATGGGCATGTTGCCTACTCCAGAACCAGTGGGGAAGTCACCCACTTGAGAGACTGTGGCCTTGCACTCCCCAGGACCAAGCACAGGGCATGTTGTCCCCTCCAGAACCAATGGGCAAGTCACCCTCTTGAGAGACTGTATCATTGCACTCCCCAGGACAGAGCAATGGGCATGTTGCCCCCTCCAGAACCAGTGGGCAAGTCCTCCACTTGAGAGACTGTGGCCTTGCTCTCTCTAGGACAGAGCAATGGGCATGTTGCCCCCTCCAGAACTATTGGGGTAGTCACCCACTTGATAGACTGTGGCCTTGCACTCCCCAGGACCAAGCACAGGACATATTGCCCCCTCCAGAACCAGTGGGCAAGTCATCCACTTGAGAGACTGTGGCCTTGCACTCCCCAGAACCAAGCACAGGGCATGTTGCCCCCTCCAAAACCAGTGGGCAAGTCACCCACTTGACAGACTGCGGCTTTGCACTCCGCAGGACAAAGCAATGGGCATGTTGCCCCCTCCAGAACCATTGTGGAAGTCACCCACTCGAGAGACTGTGGCCTTGCACTCCCCAGGACCAAGCACAGGGCATGTTGCCCCCTCCAGAACCAGTGGACAAGTCATCCACTTGAGAGACTGTGGCCTTGTACTCCCCAGGACCAAGCACAGGGCTTGTTGTCCCCTCCAGAACCAGTGCGCAAATCACCCTCTTGAGAGACTGTAGCATTGCACTCCTCAGGACACAGCAATGGGCATGTTGCCCCCTCCAGAACCAGTGGGCAAGTCATCCACTTGAGAGACTGTGGCCTTGCACTCCCCAGGACCAAGCACAGGGCATGTTGCCCCCTCCAGAACAAGTGGGAAAGTCACCCACTCGAGAGACTGAGGACTTGCACTCCTCAGGACGAAGCACAGGGCATGATGCTCCCTCCACAATCTGTGGGTAAGTCACCCTGTTGAGAGACTGTGGCCTTGCACTCCCCAGGACAGAACAATGGGCATGTTGCCCCCTCCAGAACCAGTGGGCAAGTCATCCACTTGAGACACTGTGGCCTTGCACTCCCGAGGACCAAGCACAGGGCATGTTGCCCCGTCCAGAACCAGTGGGAAGTCACCCACTCGAGAGACTGTGGCCTTGCACTCCCCAGGACCAAGCACAGGGCATGTTGTCCCCTCCAGAATCAGTGGGTAAGTCACCCTGTTGAGAGACTGTGGCCTTGCACTCCCCAGGACAGAGCAATGGGCATGTTGCCTACTCCAGAACCAGTGGGGAAGTCACCCACTTGAGAGACTGTGGCCTTGCACTCCCCAGGACCAAGCACAGGGCATGTTGTCCCCTCCAGAACCAATGGGCAAGTCACCCTCTTGAGAGACTGTGGCATTGCACTCCACAGGACAGAGCAAATGGCATGTTGCCCCCTCCAGAACCAGTGGGCAAGTCATCCACTTGAGAGACTGTGGCCTTGCACTCCCCAGGACCAAGCACAGGGCATGTTGCCCCCTTCAGAACCAGTGGGCAAGTCACCCACTCGAGAGACTGTGGCCTTGCACTCCCCAGGACCAAGCACAGGGCATGTTGCCCCCTCCAGAACCAGTGGGCAAGTCATCCACTTGAGAGACTGTGGCCTTGCACTCCCCAGGACCAAGCACAGGTCATGTTGCTCCCTCCAGAATCAGTGGGCAAGTCACCCTGTTGAGAGACTGTGGCCTTGCACTCCCCAGGACAGAGCAATGGGTATGTTGCCCACTCCAGAACCAGTGGGGAAGTCACCCACTCGAGAGACTGTGGCCTTGCACTCCCCAGGACCAAGCACAGGGCATGTTGCCCCCTCCAGAACCAGTGGGCAAGTCACCCTCTCGAGAGACTGTGGCATTGCACTCCCCAGGACAGAGCAATGGGCATGTTGCCAGCTCCAGAACCAGTGGGGAAGTAACCAAATCGAGAGACTGTGGCCTTGCACTCACCAGAAACAAGCACAGGGCATGTTGCCCCCTCCAAAATCAGTGTGCAAGTCACCCACTTCACAGACTGTGGCCTTGCACTCCGCAGGGCAGAGCAATGGGCATGTTGGCCCCACCAGAACCATTGGGGAAGTCACCCACTCGAGAGACTGTGGCCTTGCACTCCCCAGAACCAAGCACAGGGCATGTTGCCCCCTCCAGAACCAGTGGGCAAGTCACCCACTTGAGAGACTGTGGCCTTGCACTCCCCATGACAGAGCAATGGGCATGTCGCCCTCTCCAGAACCAGTGGGGAAGTCACCCACTCGAGAGACTGTGGTATTGCGCTCACCAGGACCAAGCACAGGGCATGTTGCCCTCTCCAGAACCAGTGGGCAAGTCATCCATTTCAGAGACTGTGTCCCTGCACTCACCAGGACCAAGCACAGGGCATGTTGTCCCCTCTAAAACCAGTGGGCAAGTCTCCCAGTTGAGAGATTGTGGCCCTGCACTCCCCAGGACAGAGCAATGGGCATGTTGCCCCGTCAAGAGCCAGTGGGGAAGTCATCCAATTGAGAGACTGTGGCCTTGCACTCCCCAGTGCCATGCACAGGGCATGTTGCCCCCTCCAGAACCAGTGGGAAAGTCACCCACTTGATTGACTGTGGCCTTGCACTCCCCACGACAGAGCAATGGGCATGTTGCCCTCTTCAGAACCAGTGGGGAAGTCACCCACTCGAGAGTCTTGAGATCGCCAGGACCAAGCACAGGGCATGTTGCCCCATCCAGAATCAGTGGGCAAGTCACCCTGTTGAGAGACTGTGGCCTTGCACTCCCCAGGACAGAGCAATGGGCATGTTGCCCACTCCAGAACCAGTGGGGAAGTCACCCACTCGAGAGTCTTGCTCTCGCCAGGAACAAGCACAGGGCATGTTGCCCCACCAAAACCAGTGGGCAAGTCACCCTGTTGAGAGACTGTGGCCTTGCACTCCCCAGGACCAAGCACAGGGCATGTTGCCCCCTCCAGAACCACTGGGCAAGTCATCCACTTGAAAGACTGTGGCCTTGCCCTCCCCAGGACCAAGCACAGGGCATGTTGCCTCCTCCAGAACCAGTGGGCAAGTCACCCTGTTGAGAGACTGTGCCCTTGCACTCCGCAGGACACAGCAATGGGTATGTTGCCCTCTCCATAACCAGCAGGGAGGTCACCCACTCGAGAGACTGTGGCCTTGCTCTCCCAGGACCAAGCACAGGGCATGTTGCCCCCTCCAGAACCAGTGTTCAAGTCACCCACATGAGAGTCTGTGGCCTTGCACTCTGCAGGAAAGAGCAAGGGGCACGTTGCTCCCTCCAGAACCAGTGGGGAAGTCACCCACTCGAGAGACTTGCACTCCCCCGGACCATGCACAGGGCATGTTGCCCCCTCCAGAACCAGTGGGCAACTCATCCACTTGAGAGACTGTGGCCTTGCACTCCCCAGGACCAAGCACAGGGCATGTTGCCCTCTCCAGAACCAGTGGGCAAGTCACCCTGTTGAGAGACTGTGGCCTTGCACTCCCCAGGACATCGCAATTGGCATGTTGCCCTCTTCAGAACCAGTGAGGAAGTCACCCACTCGAGAGACTGTGGCCTTCCACTCCCCAGGACCAAGCACAGGGCATGTTGCCCCCTCCAGAACCAGTGTGCAAGTCACCCACTTGTGAGACTGCGGCCTTGCACTCCGCAGGTCAGAAGAATGGCCGCGTTGCCCCTCCAGAATCAGTGGGGAAGTCACCCACTCGAGAGACTGTGGCATTGCCCTCCCTAGGACCAAGCACAGGGCATGTTGCACCCTCCAGAACTAGTGGGCAAGTCATCCACTTGAGAGACTGTGGCCTTACACTTCCCAGGACCAAGGACAGGGCATGTTGCCCCCTCCAGAACCAGTGGGCAAGTCACCCTCTCGAGAGACTGTGGCATTGCACTCCCCAGGACAGAGCAATGGGCATGTTGCAAGCTCCAGAACCAGTAGGGAAGTAACCAACTCGAGAGACTGTGGCCTTGCACTCACCAGAAACAAGCACAGGGCATGTTGCCCCCTCCAAAACCAGTGTGTAAGTCAATCACTTGACAGACTGTGGCCTTGCACTCTGCAGGGCAGAGCAATGGGCATGTTGGCCCCTCCAGAACCATTGGGGAAGTCACCCACTCGAGAGACTGTGGCCTTGCACTCCCCAGAACCAAGCACAGGGCATGTTGCCCCCTCCAGAACCAGTGGGCAAGTCACCCACTTGAGAGACTGTGGCCTTGCACTCCCCATGACAGAGCAATGGGCATGTCGCCCTCTCCAGAACCAGTGGGGAAGTCACCCACTTGAGAGACTGTGGCCTTGCACTCCCCAGGGCCAAGCACAGGTCATGTTACCCCCTCCAAAACCAGTGTGCAAGTCACCCACTTGAGAGACTGTGGCCTTGCACTCCGCAGGACAGAGCAATGGGCATGTTGCCCCCTCCAGAACCAGTGGTGAAGTCACCCACTCGAGAGACTGTGGTATTGCGCTCCCCAGGACCAAGCACAGGGCATGTTGCCCTCTCCAGAACCAGTGGGCAAGTCATCCATTTCAGAGACTGTGTCCCTGCACTCACCAGGACCAAGCACAGGGCATGTTGCCCCCTCCAGAACCAGTGGGCAAGTCTCCCATTTGAGAGACTGTGGCCTTGCACTCCCCAGGACAGAGCAATGGGCATGTCGCCCTCTCCAGAACCAGTGGGGAAGTCACCCACTCGAGAGACTGTGGTATTGCGCTCACCAGGACCAAGCACAGGGCATGTTGCCCTCTCCAGAACCAGTGGGCAAGTCATCCATTTCAGAGACTGTGTCCCTGCACTCACCAGGACCAAGCACAGGGCATGTTGTCCCCTCTAAAACCAGTGGGCAAGTCTCCCAGTTGAGAGATTGTGGCCCTGCACTCCCCAGGACAGAGCAATGGGCATGTTGCCCCGTCAAGAGCCAGTGGGGAAGTCATCCAATTGAGAGACTGTGGCCTTGCACTCCCCAGTGCCATGCACAGGGCATGTTGCCCCCTCCAGAACCAGTGGGAAAGTCACCCACTTGATTGACTGTGGCCTTGCACTCCCCACGACAGAGCAATGGGCATGTTGCCCTCTTCAGAACCAGTGGGGAAGTCACCCACTCGAGAGTCTTGAGATCGCCAGGACCAAGCACAGGGCATGTTGCCCCATCCAGAATCAGTGGGCAAGTCACCCTGTTGAGAGACTGTGGCCTTGCACTCCCCAGGACAGAGCAATGGGCATGTTGCCCACTCCAGAACCAGTGGGGAAGTCACCCACTCGAGAGTCTTGCTCTCGCCAGGAACAAGCACAGGGCATGTTGCCCCACCAAAACCAGTGGGCAAGTCACCCTGTTGAGAGACTGTGGCCTTGCACTCCCCAGGACCAAGCACAGGGCATGTTGCCCCCTCCAGAACCACTGGGCAAGTCATCCACTTGAAAGACTGTGGCCTTGCCCTCCCCAGGACCAAGCACAGGGCATGTTGCCTCCTCCAGAACCAGTGGGCAAGTCACCCTGTTGAGAGACTGTGCCCTTGCACTCCGCAGGACACAGCAATGGGTATGTTGCCCTCTCCATAACCAGCAGGGAGGTCACCCACTCGAGAGACTGTGGCCTTGCTCTCCCAGGACCAAGCACAGGGCATGTTGCCCCCTCCAGAACCAGTGTTCAAGTCACCCACATGAGAGTCTGTGGCCTTGCACTCTGCAGGAAAGAGCAAGGGGCACGTTGCTCCCTCCAGAACCAGTGGGGAAGTCACCCACTCGAGAGACTTGCACTCCCCCGGACCATGCACAGGGCATGTTGCCCCCTCCAGAACCAGTGGGCAACTCATCCACTTGAGAGACTGTGGCCTTGCACTCCCCAGGACCAAGCACAGGGCATGTTGCCCTCTCCAGAACCAGTGGGCAAGTCACCCTGTTGAGAGACTGTGGCCTTGCACTCCCCAGGACATCGCAATTGGCATGTTGCCCTCTTCAGAACCAGTGAGGAAGTCACCCACTCGAGAGACTGTGGCCTTCCACTCCCCAGGACCAAGCACAGGGCATGTTGCCCCCTCCAGAACCAGTGTGCAAGTCACCCACTTGTGAGACTGCGGCCTTGCACTCCGCAGGTCAGAAGAATGGCCGCGTTGCCCCTCCAGAATCAGTGGGGAAGTCACCCACTCGAGAGACTGTGGCATTGCCCTCCCTAGGACCAAGCACAGGGCATGTTGCACCCTCCAGAACTAGTGGGCAAGTCATCCACTTGAGAGACTGTGGCCTTACACTTCCCAGGACCAAGGACAGGGCATGTTGCCCCCTCCAGAACCAGTGTGCAAGTCACCCTCTTGAGAGACTGTGGCATTGCACTCCCCAGGACAGAGCAATGGGCATGTTGCCAGCTCCAGAACCAGTGGGGAAGTAACCAACTCGAGAGACTGTGGCCTTGCACTCCCCAGGAACAAGCACAGGGCATGTTGCCCCCTCCAGAACCAGTGTGCAAGTCACCCACTTGACAGACTGTGGCCTTGCACTCCGCAGGACAGAGCATGGGCATGTTGCCCCCTCCAGAACCATTGGGGAAGTCACCCACTCGAGAGACTGTGGCCTTCACTCCCCAGGACCAAGCACAGGGCATGTTGCCCCCTCCAGAACCAGTGGGCAAGTCATACACTTGAGAGACTGTGGCCTTGCCCTCCCCAGGACCAAGCACAGGGCATGTTGCCCCCTCCAGAACCAGTGGGCAAGTCACCCTGTTGAGAGACTGTGGCCTTGCACTCCCCAGGACAGAGCAATGGGCATGTTGCCCTCTTCAGAACCAGTGGGGAAGTCACCCACTCGAGAGACTGTGGCCTTCCACTCCCCAGGACCAAGCATAGGGCATGTTGCCCCCTCCAGAACCAGTGTGCAAGTCACCCACTTGTGAGACTGCGGCCTTGCACTCCGCAGGTCATAACAATGGCCGTGTTGCCCCCTCCACAATCAGTGGGGAAGTCACCCTCTCGAGAGACTGTGGCATTGCCCTCCCTAGGACCAAGTACAGGGCATGTTGCACCCTCCACAAACTAGTGGGCAAGTCATCCACTTGAGAGACTGTGGCCTTACACTCCCCAGCACCAAGGACAGGGCATGTTGCCCCCTCCAGAACCAGTGTGCAAGTCACCCTCTTGAGAGACTGTGGCATGGCACTCCCCAGGACAGAGCAACGGGCATGTTGGCAGCTCCAGAACCAGTGGGGAAGTAACCAACTCGAGAGACTGTGGCCTTGCACTCCCCAGGAACAAGCACAGGGCATGTTGCCCCCTCCAGAACCAGTGTGCAAGTCACCCACTTGACAGACTGTGGCCTTGCACTCCGCTGGACAGAGCAATGGGCATGTTGCCCCCTCCAGAACCAGTGTGCAAGTCACCCACTTGGGAGACTGTGGCCTTGCACTCCGCAGGAAAGAGCAATGGGCATGTTGCCCTCTCCAGAACCAGTAAGGAGGTCACCCACTCGAGAGACTGTGACCTTGCACTCCCCAGGACCAAGCACAGGGCATGTTGCCCCCTCCAGAACCAGTGTGCAAGTCACCCACATGAGAGACTGTGGCCTTGCACTCTGCAGGAAAGAGCAATGGGCATGTTGCCCCCTCCAGAACCAGTGGGGAAGTCACCCACTCGAGAGACTTGCGCTCCCCCGGACCAAGCACAGGGCATGTTGACCCCTCCAACACCAGTGGGCAAGTCATCCACTTGAGAGACTGAGGACTTGCACTCCTCAGGACGAAGCACAGGGCATGATGCTCCCTCCACAATCTGTGGGCAAGTCACCCTGTTGAGAGACTGTGGCCTTGCACTCCCCAGGACAGAACAATGGGCATGTTGCCCCCTCCAGAACCAGTGGGCAAGTCATCCACTTGAGACACTGTGGCCTTGCACTCCCGAGGACCGAGCAAAGGGCATGTTGCCCCGTCCAGAACCAGTGGGAAGTCACCCACTCGCGAGACTGTGGCCTTGCACTCCCCAGGACCAAGCACAGGGCATGTTGTCCCCTCCAGAATCAGTGCGTAAGTCACACTGTTGAGAGACTGTGGCCTTGCACTCCCCAGGACAGAGCAATGGGCATGTTGCCTACTCCAGAACCAGTGGGGAAGTCACCCACTTGAGAGACTGTGGCCTTGCACTCCCCAGGACCAAGCACAGGGCATGTTGTCCCCTCCAGAACCAATGGGCAAGTCACCCTCTTGAGAGACTGTGGCATTGCACTCCACAGGACAGAGCAAATGGCATGTTTCCCCCTCCAGAACCAGTGGGCAAGTCATCCACTTGAGAGACTGTGGCCTTGCACTCCCCAGGACCAAGCACAGGGCATGTTGCCCCCTTCAGAACCAGTGGGCAAGTCACCCACTCGAGAGACTGTGGCCTTGCACTCCCCAGGACAAAGCACAGGGCATGTTGCCCCCTCCAGAACCAGTGGGCAAGTCATCCACTTGAGAGACTGTGGCCTTGCACTCCCCAGGACCAAGCACAGGTCATGTTGCTCCCTCCAGAATCAGTGGGCAAGTCACCCTGTTGAGAGACTGTGGCCTTGCACTCCCCAGGACAGAGCAATGGGTATGTTGCCCACTCCAGAACCAGTGGGGAAGTCACCCACTCGAGAGACTGTGGCCTTGCACTCCCCAGGACCAAGCACAGGGCATATTGCCCCCTCCAGAACCAGTGGGCAAGTCACCCTCTCGAGAGACTGTGGCATTGCACTCCCCAGGACAGAGCAATGGGCATGTTGCCAGCTCCAGAACCAGTGGGGAAGTAACCAAATCGAGAGACTGTGGCCTTGCACTCACCAGAAACAAGCACAGGGCATGTTGCCCCCTCCAAAATCAGTTTCAAGTCACCCACTTCACAGACTGTGGCCTTGCACTCCGCAGGGCAGAGCAATGGGCATGTTGGCCCCTCCAGAACCATTGGGGAAGTCACCCACTCGAGAGACTGTGGCCTTGCACTCCCCAGAACCAAGCACAAGGCATGTTGCCCCCTCCAGAACCAGTGGGCAAGTCACCCACTTGAGAGACTGTGGCCTTGCACTCCCCATGACAGAGCAATGGGCATGTCGCCCTCTCCAGAACCAGTGGGGAAGTCACCCACTTGAGAGATTGTGGCCTTGCACTCCCCAGGGCCAAGCACAGGTCATGTTACCCCCTCCAGAACCAGTGTGCAAGTCACCCACTTGCGAGACTGTGGCCTTGCACTCCGCAGGACAGAGCAATGGGCATGTTGCCCCCTCCAGAACCAGTGGGGAAGTCACCCACTCGAGAGACTGTGGTATTGCGCTCCCCAGGACCAAGCACAGGGCATGTTGCCCTCTCCAGAACCAGTGGGCAAGTCATCCATTTCAGAGACTGTGTCCCTGCACTCACCAGGAGCAAGCACAGGGCATGTTGTCCCCTCTAAAACCAGTGGGCAAGACTCCCAGTTGAGAGATTGTGGCCCTGCACTCCCCAGGACAGAGCAATGGGCATGTTGCCCCGTCAAGAGCCAGTGGGGAAGTCATCCAATTGAGAGACTGTGGCCTTGCACTCCCCAGTGCCATGCACAGGGCATGTTGCCCCCTCAAGAACCAGTGGGAAAGTCACCCACTTGAGAGACTGTGGCCTTGCACTCCCCACGACAGAGCAATGGGCATGTTGCCCTCTTCAGAACCAGTGGGGAAGTCACCCACTCGAGAGTCTTGAGCTAGCCAGGACCAAGCACACGGCATGTTGCCCCATCCAGAATCAGTGGGCAAGTCACCCTGTTGAGAGACTGTGGCCTTGCACTCCCCAGGACAGAGCAATGGGCATGTTGCCCACTCCAGAACCAGTGGGGAAGTCACCCACTCGAGAGTTTTGCTCTCGCCAGGACCAAGCACAGGGCATGTTGCCCCCTCCAGAACCAGTGGGCAAGTCACCCTGTTGAGAGACTGTGGCCTTGCACTCCCCAGGACCAAGCACAGGGCATGTTGCCCCCTCCAGAACCACTGGGCAAGTCATCCACTTGAAAGACTGTGGCCTTGCCCTTTCCAGGACCAAGCACAGGGCATGTTGCCCCCTCCAGAACCAGTGAGCAAGTCACCCTGTTGAGAGACTGTGCCCTTGCACTCCGCAGGACACAGCAATGGGTATGTTGCCCTCTCCATAACCAGCAGGGAGGTCACCCACTCGAGAGACTGTGGCCTTGCACTCCCCAGGACCAAGCACAGGGCATGTTGCCCCCTCCAGAACCAGTGTTCAAGTCACCCACATGAGAGTCTGTGGTCTTGCACTCTGCAGGAAAGAGCAAGGGGCACGTTGCCCCCTCCAGAACCAGTGGGGAAGTCACCCACTCGAGAGACTTGCGCTCCCCCGGACCATGCACAGGGCATGTTGCCCCCTCCAGAACCAGTGGGCAACTCATCCACTTGAGAGACTGTGGCCTTGCACTCCCCAGGACCAAGCACAGGGCATGTTGCCCTCTCCAGAACCAGTGGGCAAGTCACCCTGTTGAGAGACTGTGGCCTTGCACTCCCCAGGACATCGCAATTGGCATGTTGCCCTCTTCAGAACCAGTGAGGAAGTCACCCACTCGAGAGACTGTGGCCTTCCACTCCCCAGGACCAAGCACAGGGCATGTTGCCCCCTCCAGAACCAGTGTGCAAGTCACCCACTTATGAGACTGCGGCCTTGCACTCCGCAGGTCAGAAGAATGGCCGCGTTGCCCCCTCCAGAATCAGTGGGGAAGTCACCCACTCGAGAGACTGTGGCATTGCCCTCCCTAGGACCAAGCACAGGGCATGTTGTACCCTCCAGAACTAGTGGGCAAGTCATCCACTTGAGAGACTGTGGCCTTACACTTCCCAGGACCAAGGACAGGGCATGTTGCCCCCTCCAGAACCAGTGTGCAAGTCACCCTCTTGAGAGACTGTGGCATTGCACTCCCCAGGACAGAGCAATGGGCATGTTGCCACCTCCAGAACCAGTGGGGAAGTAACCAACTCGAGAGACTGTGGCCTTGCACTCCCCAGGAACAAGCACAGGGCATGTTGCCCCCTCCAGAACCAGTGTGCAAGTCACCCACTTGACAGACTGTGGCCTTGCACTCCGCAGGACAGAGCATGGGCATGTTGCCCCCTCCAGAACCATTGGGGAAGTCACCCACTCGAGAGACTGTGGCCTTCACTCCCCAGGACCAAGCACAGGGCATGTTGCCCCCTCCAGAACCAGTGGGCAAGTCATACACTTGAGAGACTGTGGCCTTGCCCTCCCCAGGACCAAGCACAGGGCATGTTGCCCCCTCCAGAACCAGTGGGCAAGTCACCCTGTTGAGAGACTGTGGCCTTGCACTCCCCAGGACAGAGCAATGGGCATGTTGCCCTCTTCAGAACCAGTGGGGAAGTCACCCTCTCGAGAGACTGTGGCCTTCCACTCCCCAGGACCAAGCATAGGGCATGTTGCCCCCTCCAGAACCAGTGTGCAAGTCACCCACTTGTGAGACTGCGGCCTTGCACTCCGCAGGTCAGAACAATGGCCGTGTTGCCCCCTCCACAATCAGTGGGGAAGTCACCCACTCGAGAGACTGTGGCATTGCCCTCCCTAGGACCAAGTACAGGGCATGTTGCACCCTCCACAAACTAGTGGGCAAGTCATCCACTTGAGAGACTGTGGCCTTACACTCCCCAGCACCAAGGACAGGGCATGTTGCCCCCTCCAGAACCAGTGTGCAAGTCACCCTCTTGAGAGACTGTGGCATGGCACTCCCCAGGACAGAGCAATGGGCATGTTGGCAGCTCCAGAACCAGTGGGGAAGTAACCAAACCGAGAGACTGTGGCCTTGCACTCCCCAGGAACAAGCACAGGGCATGTTGCCCCCTCCAGAACCAGTGTGCAAGTCACCCACTTGACAGACTGTGGCCTTGCACTCCGCTGGACAGAGCAATGGGCATGTTGCCCCCTCCAGAACCAGTGTGCAAGTCACCCACTTGGGAGACTGTGGCCTTGCACTCCGCAGGAAAGAGCAATGGGCATGTTGCCCTCTCCCGACCCAGTAGGGAGGTCACCCACTCGAGAGACTGTGACCTTGCACTCCCCAGGACAAAGCACAGGGCATGTTGCCCCCTCCAGAACCAGTGTGCAAGTCACCCACATGAGAGAATGTGGCCTTGCACTCTGCAGGAAAGAGCAATGGGCATGTTGCCCCCTCCAGAACCAGTGGGGAAGTCACCCACTCGAGAGACTTGCGCTCCCCCGGACCAAGCACAGGGCATGTTGACCCCTCCAATACCAGTGGGCAAGTCATCCACTTGAGAGACTGTGGACCTGCACTCACCAGGACCAGGCACAGTGCATGTTGCACCCTCCAGAACCAGTGGGCAAGTCATCCACTTGAGAGACTGTGGCCTTGCACTCCACAGGACCAAGCACAGGGCATGTTGCCGCCTCCAGAACCAATGGGCAAGTCACCCTGTTGAGAGACTGTGTCCTTGCACTCCCCAGGACAGAGAAATGGCATGTTGCCCTCTTCAGAACCAGTGGGGAAGTCACCCACTCGAGAGACTGTGGCCTTCCACTCCCCAGGACCAAGCATAGGGCATGTTGCCCCCTCCAGAACCAGTGTGCAAGTCACCCACTTGTGAGACTGCGGCCTTGCGCTCCACAGGTCAGAACACTGGCCGTGTTGCCCCCTCCAGAATCAGTGGGGAAGTCACCCACTCGAGAGACTGTGGCATTGCCCTCCCTAGGACCAAGTACAGGGCATGTTGCACCCTCCACAACCAGTGGGCAAGTCACCCTCTTGAGATACTGTGGTATGGCACTCCTCAGGAGAGAGCAATGGGCATGTTGCCAGATCCAGAACCAGTGGAGAAGTAACCAGCTCGAGAGACTGTGGCCTTGCACTCCCCAGGAACAAGCACAGGGCATGTTGCCTCCTCCAGAACCAGTGTGCAAGTCACCCACTTGACAGACTGTGGCCTTGCACTCCGCTGGACAGAGCAATGGGCATGTTGCCCCCTCCAGAACCAGTGTGCAAGTCACCCACTTGAGAGACTATGGCCTTGCACTCCGCAGGAAAGAGCAATGGGCATGTTGCCCCCTCCAGGACCAGTGGGCAAGTCACCCACTCGAAAGACTTGCGCTCCCCAGAACCAAGCACAGGGCATGTTGCCCCCTCCAGAACCATTGGGCAAGTCACCCTGTTGAGAGACTGTGGCCTTGCACTCCCCAGGACACAGCAATGGGCATGTTGCCCTCTCCAGAACCAGTAGGGAGGTCACCTACTTGAGAGACTGTGGCCTTGCACTCCCCAGGACCAAGCACAGGGCATGTTGCCCCCTCCAGAACCAGTGTGCAAGTCACCCACATGAGAGACTGTGGCCTTGCACTCTGCAGGAAAGAGCAATGGGCACGTTGCCCCCTCCAGAACCAGTGGGGAAGTCACCCACTCGAGAGACTTGCGCTCCCCCGGACTAAGCACAGGGCATGTTGCACCCTCCAACACCAGTGGGCAAGTCACCCTGTTGAGAGACTGTGGCCTTGCACTCCCCAGGACAGAGCAATGGGCATGTTGCCCTCTTCAGAACCAGGGGGGAAGTCACCCACTCGAGAGACTGTGGCCTTCCACTCCCCAGGATCAAGCATAGGGCATGTTGCCCCCTCCAGAACCAGTGGGGAAGTCACCCACTCGAGAGACTTGCGCTCCCCCGGACTAAGCACAGGGCATGTTCACCCCTCCAACACCAGTGGGCAAGTCATCCACTTGAGAGACTGTGGCCCTGCACTCACCAGGACCAAGCACAGGGCATGTTGCACCCTCCAGAACCAGTGGGCAAGTCATCCACTTGAGAGACTGTGGCCTTGCACTTCCCAGGACCAAACACAGGGCATGTTGCCCCCTCCAGAACCAGTGGGCAGGTCACCCTGTTGAGAGACTGTGGCCTTGCACTCCCAGGACAGAGCAATGGGAATGTTGCCCTCTTCAGAACCAGGGGGGAAGTCACCCACTCGAGAGACTGTGGCCTTCCACTCCCCAGTACCAAGCATAGGGCATGTTGCCCCCTCCAGAACCAATGTGCAAGTCACCCACTTGTGAGACTGCGGCCTTGTACTCCGCATGTCAGAACAATGGCCGTGTTGCCCCCTCCAGAATCAGTGGGGAAGTCACCCACTCGAGAGACTGTGGCATTGCCCTCCCTAGGACCAAGCACAGGGCATGTTGCACCCTCCAGAACCAGTGGGCAAGTCATCCACTTGGGAGACTGTGGCCTTACACTCCCCAGGATCAAGGACAGGGCATGTTGCCCCCTCCAGAACCAGTGTGCAAGTCACCCTCTTGAAAGACTGTGGCATTGCACTCCCCAGGACAGAGCAATGGGCATGTTGCCAGCTCCAGAACCAGTGGGGAAGTAACCAACTCGAGAGACTGTGGCCTTGCACTCCCCAGGAACAAGCACAGGGCATGTTGCCCCCTCCAGAACCAGTGTGCAAGTCACCCACTTGACAGACTGTGGCCTTGCACTCTGCAGGACAGAGCAATGGGAATGTTGCCCCCTCCAGAACCATTGGGGAAGTCACCCACTCGAGAGACTGTGGCCTTCACTCCCCAGGACCAAGCACAGGGCATGTTGCCCCCTCCAGAACCAGTGGGCTAGTCATCCACTTGAGAGACTGTGGCCTTGCCCTCCCCAGGACCAAGCACAGGGCATGTTGCCCCCTCTAGAACCAGTGGGCAAGTCATCCACTTGAGAGACTGTGGCCTTGCCCCCCCCAGGACCAAGCACAGGGCATGTTGCCCCCTCCAGAACCACTGGGCAAGTCACCCTGTTGAGAGACTGTGGCCTTGCACTCCCCAGGACAGAGCAATGGGCATGTTGCCCTCTTCAGAACCAGTGGGGAAGTCATCCACTCGAGAGACTGTGGCCTTCCACTCCCCAGGACCAAGCATAGGGCATGTTGCCCCCTCCAGAACCAGTGTGCAAGTCACCCACTTGTGAGACTGCGGCCTTGCACTCCGCAGGTCAGAACACTGGCCGTGTTGCTCCCTCCAGAATCAGTGGGGAAGTCACCCACTCGAGAGACTGTGGCATTGCCCTCCCTAGGACCAAACACAGGGCATGTTGCACCCTCCAGAACCAGTGGGCAAGTCATCCACTTGAGAGACTGTGGCCTTACACTCCCCAGGACCAAGGACAGGGATGTTGCCCCCTCCAGAACCAGTGTGCAAGTCACCCTCTTGAGAGACTGTGGCATGGCACTCCCCAGCACAGAGCAATGGGCATGTCGCCCTCTCCAGAACCAGTGGGGAAGTCACCCACTCAAGAGACTGTGGCCTTGCACTCCCCAGGACCAAGCACAGGGCATGTTACCCACTCCAGAACCAGTGTGCAAGTCACCCACTTGAGAGACTGTGGCCTTGCACTCCGCAGGACAGAGCAATGAACATGTTGCCCCCTCCAGAACCAGTGGGGATGTCACCCACTCGAGAGACTGTGGTATTGCGCTCCACAAGACTAAGCACATGGCATGTTGCCCCCCCCAGAACCAGTGGGCAAGTCATCCATTTCAGAGACTGTGGCCCTGCACTCACCAGGACCAAGCACAGGGCATGTTTCCCCCTCTAAAACCAGTGGGCAAGTCACCCACTTGAGAGACTGTGGCCTTGCACTCCCCAGGACAGAGCAATGGGCATGTTGCCTCCTCCAGAGCCAGTGGGGAAGTCATTCACTTGAGAGACTATGGCCTTACACTCCCCAGGACCAAGGACAGGGCATGTTGCCCCCTCCTGAACCAGTGTGCAAGTCACCCTCTTGAAAGACTGTGGCATTGCACTCCCCAGGACAGAGCAATGGGCATGTTGCCAGCTCCAGAACCAGTGGGGAAGTAACCAACTCGAGAGACTGTGGCCTTGCACTCCCCAGGAACAAGCACAGGGCATGTTGCACCCTCCAGAACCAGTGTGCAAGTAACCCACTTGACAGACTGTGGCCTTGCACTCTGCAGGACAGAGCAATGTAAATGTTGCCCCCTCCAGAACCATTGGGGAAGTAACCCACTCGAGAGACTGTGGCCTTGCCCTCCCCAGGACCAAATACAGGGCATGTTGCCCCCTCCAGAACCAGTGGGCAAGTCATCCACTTGAGAGACTGTGGCCTTGCCCTCCCAGGACCAAGCACAGGGCATGTTGCCCCCTTCAGAACCAGAGGGCAAGTCACCCTGTTGAGAGACTGTGGCCTTCACTCCCCAGGACCAAGCACTGGGCATGTTGCCCCCTCCAGAACCAGTGTCCAAGTCACCCACTTGTGAGACTGCGGCCTTGCACTCCGCAGGTCAGAAGAATGGCCGTGTTGCCCCCTCTAGAATCAGTGGGGAAGTCACCCACTCGAGAGACTGTGGCATTGCCCTCCCTAGGACCAAGCACAGGGCATGTTGCACCCTCCAGAACCAGTGGGCAAGTCATCCACTTGGGAGACTGTGGCCTTACACTCCCCAGGACCAAGGACAGGGCATGTTGCCCCCTCCAGAACCAGTGTGCAAGTCACCCTCTTGAAAGACTGTGGCATTGCACTCCCCAGGACAGAGCAATGGGCATGTTGCCAGCTCCAGAACCAGTGGGGAAGTAACCAATTCGAGAGACTGTGGCCTTGCACTCCCCAGGAACAAGCACAGGGCATGTTGCCCCCTCCAGAACCAGTGTGCAAGTCACCCACTTGACAGACTGTGGCCTTGCACTCTGCAGGACAGAGCAATGGGAATGTTGCCCCCTCCAGAACCATTGGGGAAGTCACCCACTCGAGAGACTGTGGCCTTCACTCCCCAGGACCAAGCACAGGGCATGTTGCCCCCTCCAGAACCAGTGGGCAAGTCATCCACTTGAGAGACTGTGGCCTTGCCCTCCCCAGGACCAAGCACAGGGCATGTTGCCCCCTCCAGAACCAGTGGGCAAGTCATCCACTTGAGAGACTGTGGCCTTGCCCTCCCCAGGACCAAGCACAGGGCATGTTGCCCCCTCCAGAACCACTGGGCAAGTCACCCTGTTGAGAGACTGTGGCCTTGCACTCCCCAGGACAGAGCAATGGGCATGTTGCCCCCTCCAGAACCACTGGGCAAGTCACCCTGTTGAGAGACTGTGGCCTTGCACTCCCCGGGACAGAGCAATGGGCATGTTGCCCTCTTCAGAACCAGTGGGGAAGTCATCCACTCGAGAGACTGTGGCCTTCCACTCCCCAGGACCAAGCATAGGGCATGTTGCCCCCTCCAGAACCAGTGTGCAAGTCACCCACTTGTGAGACTGCGGCCTTGCACTCCGCAGGTCAGAACACTGGCCGTGTTGCTCCCTCCAGAATCAGTGGGGAAGTCACCCACTCGAGAGACTGTGGCATTGCCCTCCCTAGGACCAAACACAGGGCATGTTGCACCCTCCAGAACCAGTGGGCAAGTCATCCACTTGAGAGACTGTGGCCTTACACTCCCCAGGACCAAGGACAGGGATGTTGCCCCCTCCAGAACCAGTGTGCAAGTCACCCTCTTGAGAGACTGTGGCATGGCACTCCCCAGGACAGAGCAATGGGCATCTCGCCCTCTCCAGAACCAGTGGGGAAGTCACCCACTCAAGAGACTGTGGCCTTGCACTCCCCAGGACCAAGCACAGGGCATGTTACCCACTCCAGAACCAGTGTGCAAGTCACCCACTTGAGAGACTGTGGCCTTGCACTCCGCAGGACAGAGCAATGAACATGTTGCCCCCTCCATAACCAGTGGGGATGTCACCCACTCGAGAGACTGTGGTATTGCGCTCCACAAGACTAAGCACATGGCATGTTGCCCCCCCCAGAACCAGTGGGCAAGTCATCCATTTCAGAGACTGTGGCCCTGCACTCACCAGGACCAAGCACAGGGCATGTTGCCCCCTCTAAAACCAGTGGGCAAGTCACCCACTTGAGAGACTGTGGCCTTGCACTCCGCAGGACAGAGCAATGGGCATGTTGCCCCCTCCAGAACCATTGGGGAACTCACCCACTCGAGAGACTGTGGCCTTCACTCCCCAGGACCAAGCACAGGGCATGTTGCCCCCTCCAGAACCAGTGGGCAAGTCATCCACTTGAGAGACTGTGGTCTTGCCCTCCCCAGGACCAAGCACAGGGCATGTTGCCCCCTCCAGAACCAGTGTGCAAGTCACCCACTTGACATACTGTGGCCTTGCACTCCGTTGGACAGAGCAATGGGCATGTTGCCCTCTCCAGAACCAATAGGGATGTCACCCACTCGAGAGACTGTGGCCTTGCACTCCCCAGGACCAAGCACAGGGCATGTTTCCCCCTCCAGAACCAGTGTTCAAGTCACCCACATGAGAGACTGTGGCCTTGCACTCTGCAGGAAAGAGCAATGGGCACGTTGCCCCCTCCAGAACCAGTGGGGAAGTCACCCACTCGAGAGACTGCGCTCCCCCGGACCAAGCACAGGGCATGTTGACCCCTCCAACACCAGTGGGCAAGCCATCCACTTGAGAGACTGTGGCCCTGCACTCACCAGGACCAAGCACAGGGCATGTTGCCCCCTCCAGAACCAGTGGGCAACTCATCCACTTGAGAGACTGTGGCCTTGCACTCCCCAGGACCAAGCACAGGGCATGTTGCCCACTCCAGAACCAGTGGGCAAGTCACCCTGTTGAGAGACTGTGGCCTTGCACTCCCCAGGACACAGCAATGGGTATGTTGCCCTCTCCAGAACCAGTAGGGAGGTCACCCACTCAAGCGACTGTGGCCTTGCACTCCCCAGGACCAAGCACAGGGCATGTTGCCCCCTCCAGAACCAGTGTTCAAGTCACCCACATGAGATACTGTGGCCTTGCACTCTGCAGGAAAGAGCAATGGGCACGTTGCCCCCTCCAGAACCAGTGGGGAAGTCACCCACTCGAGAGACTGCGCTCCCCCGGACCAAGCACAGGGCATGTTGACCCCTCCAACACCAGTGGGCAAGCCATCCACTTGAGAGACTGTGGCCCTGCACTCACCAGGACCAAGCACAGGGCATGTTGCCCCCTCCAGAACCAGTGGGCAACTCATCCACTTGAGAGACTGTGGCCTTGCACTCCCCAGGACCAAGCACAGGGCATTTTCCCCACTCCAGAACCAGTGGGCAAGTCACCCTGTTGAGAGACTGTGGCCTTGCACTCCCCAGGACAGAGCAATTGGCATGTTGCCCTCTTCAGAACCAGTGAGGAAGTCACCCACTCGAGAGACTGTGGCCTTACACTCCCCAGGACCAAGGACAGGGCATGTTGCCCCCTCCAGAACCAGTGTGCAAGTCACCCTCTTGAGAGACTGTGGCATGGCACTCCCCAGGACAGAGCAATGGGCATGTTGCCACCTCGAGAACCAGTGGGGAAGTAACCAACTCGAGAGACTGTGGCCTTGCACTCCCCAGGAACAAGCACAGGGCATGTTGCCCCCTCCAGAACGAGTGTGCAAGTCACCCACTTGACAGACTGTGGCCTTGCACTCCACAGGACAGAGCAATGGGCATGTTGCCCCCTCCAGAACCATTGGGGAACTCACCCACTCGAGAGACTGTGGCCTTCACTCCCCAGGACCAAGCACAGGGCATGTTGCCCCCTCCAGAACCAGTGGGCAAGTCATCCACTTGAGAGACTGTGGTCTTGCCCTTCCCAGGACCAAGCACAGGGCATGTTGCCAGCTCCAGAACCAGTGGGCAAGTCACCCTGTTGAGAGACTGTGGCCTTGCACTCCGCAGGACACAGCAATGGGTATGTTGCCCTCTCCAGAACCAGTAGGGAGGTCACCCACTCGAGAGACTGTGGCCTTGCACTCCCCAGGACCAAGCACAGGGCATGTTGCCCCCTCCAGAACCAGTGTTCAAGTCACCCTCTTGAGAGACTGTGGCCTTGCACTCTGCAGGAAAGAGCAATGGGCACATTGCCCCCTCCAGAACCAGTGGGGAAGTCACCCACTCGAGAGACTGCGCTCCCCCGGACCAAGCACAGGGCATGTTGACCCCTCCAACACCAGTGGGCAAGCCATCCACTTGAGAGACTGTGGCCCTGCACTCACCAGGACCAAGCACAGGGCATGTTGCCCCCTCCAGAACCAGTGGGCAACTCATCCACTTGAGAGACTGTGGCCTTGCACTCCCCAGGACCAAGCACAGGGGATGTTGCCCACTCCAGAACCAGTGAGGAAGTCACCCACTCGAGAGACTGTGGCCTTCCACTCCCCAGGACCAAGCATAGGGCATGTTGCCCCCTCCAGAACCAGTGTACCTGTCACCCACTTGTGAGACTGCGGCCTTGCACTCCGCAGGTCAGAAGAATGGCCGTGTTGCCCCCTCCAGAATCAGTGGGGAAGTCACCCACTCGAGAGGCTGTGGCATTGCCCTCCCTAGGACCAAGTACAGGGCATGTTGCACCCTCCAGAACCAGTGGGCAAGTCATCCACTTGAGAGACTGTGGCCTTACACTCCCCAGGACCAAGCACAGGGCATGTTGCCCCCTCCAGAACCAGTGTGCAAGTCACCCTGTTGAGAGACTGTGGCATTGCACTCCCCAGGACAGAGCAATGGGCATGTTGCCAGCTCCAGAACCAGTGGCGAAGTAACCAACTCGAGAGACTGTGGCCTTGCACTCCCCAGGAACAAGCACAGGGCATGTTGCCCCCTCCAGAACCAGTGTGCAAGTCACCCACTTGACAGACTGTGGCCTTGCACTCCCCAGGACAGAGCATGGGCATGTTGCCCCCTCCAGAACCATTGGGGAAGTCACCCACTCGAGAGACTGTGGCCTTCACTCCCCAGGACCAAGCACAGGGCATGTTGCCCCCTCCATAACCAGTGGGCAAGTCATACACTCGAGAGACTGTGGCCTTGCCCTCCCCAGGACCAAGCACAGGGCATGTTGCCCCCTCAAGAACCAGTGGGGAAGTCACCCTGTTGAGAGACTGTGGCCTTGCACTCCCCAGGACAGAGCAATGGGCATGTTGCCCTCTTCAGAACCAGTGGGGAAGTCACCCACTCGAGAGACTGTGGCCTTCCACTCCCCAGGACCAAGCATAGGGCATGGTGCCCCCTCCAGAACCAGTGTGCAAGTCACCCACTTGTGAGACTGCGGCCTTGCACTCCGCAGGTCAGAACACTGGCTGTGTTGCCCCCTCCAGAATCAGTGGGGAAGTCACCCACTCTAGAGACTGTGGCCTTGCACTCCCCAGGAACAGGCACAGGGCATGTTGCCCCCTCCAGAACCAGTGTGCAAGTCACCCACTTGACAAACTGTGGCCTTGCACTCTGCTGGACAGAGCAATGGGCATGTTGCCCCCTCCAGAACCAGTGTGCAAGTCACCCACTTGGGAGACTGTGGCCTTGCACTCTGCAGGAAAGAGCAATGGGCATGTTGCCCCCTCCAGAACCAGTGGGGAAGTCACCCACTCGAAAGACTTGCGCTCCCCAGAACCAAGCACAGGGCATGTTGCCCCCTCCAGAACCAGTGGCCAAGTCACCCTGTTGAGAGACTGTGGCCTTGCACTCCCCAGGACACAGCAATGGGCATGTTGCCCTCTCCAGAACCAGTAGGGAGGTCACCCACATGAGAGACTGTGGCCTTGCACTCCCCAGGACCAAGCACAGGACATGTTGCCCCCTCCAGAACCAGTGTGCAAGTCACCCACATGAGAGACTGTGGCCTTGCACTCTGCAGGAAAGAGCAATGGACACATTGCCCCCTCCAGACCAGTGGGGAAGTCACCCACTCGAGAGACTTGCACTCCCCAGGACCAAGCACAGGACATGTTGCCCCTCCAGAACCAGTGGGCAAGTCACCCTGTTGAGAGACTGCGGCCTTGCACTCCCCAGGACAGAGAAATGGGCATGTTGCCCTCTTCAGAACCAGTGGGGAAGTCACCCACTCGAGAGACTGTGGCCTTCCACTCCCCAGGACCAAGCATAGGGCATGTTGCACCCTCCAGAACCAGTGTGCAAGTCACCCCCTTGTGAGACTGCGGCCTTGCGCTCCGCAGGTCAGAACACTGGCCGTGTTGCCCCCTCCAGAATCAGTGGGGAAGTCACCCACTCGAGAGACTGTGGCATTGCCCTCCCTAGGACCAAGTACAGGGCATGTTGCACCCTCCACAACCAGTGGGCAAGTCACCCTCTTGAGAGACTGTGGCATGGCACTCCCCAGGACAGAGCAATGGGCATGTTGCCAGATCCAGAACCAGTGGAGAAGTAACCAACTCGAGAGACTGTGGCCTTGCACTCCCCAGGAACAAGCACAGGCATGTTGCCTCCTCCAGAACCAGTGTGCAAGTCACCCACTTGACAGACTGTGTCCTTGCACTCCATTGAACAGAGCATGGGCATGTTGCCCCCTCCAGAACCAGTGGTCAAATCATCCACTTGAGAGACTGTGGCCTTACACTCCCCAAGACCAAGCACAGGGCATGTTGCCCCCTCCAGAACCAGTGTGCAAGTCACCCACTTGACAGACTGTGGCCTTGCACTCCGCTGGACAGAGCATGGGCATGTTGCCCCCTCCAGAACCATTGGAGAAGTCACCCACTCGAGAGACTGTGGCCTTCACTCCCCAGGACCAAGCACAGGGCATGTTGCCTCCTCCAGAACCAGTGGGCAAGTCATACACTCGAGAGACTGTGGCCTTGCCCTCCCCAGGACCAAGCACAGGGCATGTTGCCCCCTCCAGAACCAGTGGGCAAGTCACCCTGTTGAGAGACTGTGGCCTTGCACTCCCCAGGACAGAGCAATGGGCATGTGGCCCTCTTCAGAACCAGTGGGGAAGTCACCCACTCGAGAGACTGTGGCCTTCCACTCCCCAGGACCAAGCATAGGGCATGTTGCCCCCTCCAGAACCAGTGTGCAAGTCACCCACTTGTGAGACTGCGGCCTTGCACTCCGCAGGTCAGAACACTGGCTGTGTTGCCCCCTCCACAAACCAGTGGGCAAGTCATCCACTTGAGAGACTGTGGCCTTACACTCCCCAGCTCCAAGGACAGGGAATGTGGCCCCCTCCAGAACCAGTGTGCAAGTCACCCTCTTGAGAGACTGTGGCATGGCACTCCCCAGGACAGAGCAATGGGCATGTTGCCAGCTCCAGAACCAGTGGGGAAGTAATCAACTCGAGAGACTGTGGCCTTGCACTCCCCAGGAACAAGCACAGGGCATGTTGCCCCCTCCAGAACCAGTGTGCAAGTCACCCACTTGACTGACTGTGGCCTTGCACTCCGCTGGACAGAGCAATGGGCATGTTGCCCCCTCCAGAACCAGTGTGCAAGTCACCCACTTGGGAGACTGTGGCCTTGCACTCCGCAGGAAAGAGCAATGGGCATGTTGCCCCCTCCAGAACCAGTGGGGAAGTCACCCACTCGAAAGACTTGCGCTCCCCAGAACCAAGCACAGGGCATGTTGCCCCCTCCAGAACCAGTGGGCAAGTCACCCTGTTGAGAGATTGTGGCCTTGCACTCCCCAGGACACAGCAATGGGCATGTTGCCCTCTCCAGAACCAGTAGGGAGGTCACCCACATGAGAGACTGTGGCCTTGCACTCCCCAGGACCAAGCATAGGGCATGTTGCCCCATCCAGAACCAGTGTGCAAGTCACCCACATGAGAGACTGTGGCCTTGCACTCTGCAGGAAAGAGCAATGGGCACATTGACCCTCCAGACCAGTGGGGAAGTCACCCACTCTAGAGACTTGCGCTCCCCCGGACCAAGCACAGGGCATGTTGACCCCTCCAACACCAGTGGGCAAGTCATCCACTTGAGAGACTGTGGCCCTGCACTCACCAGGACCAAGCACAGGGCATGTTGCACCCTCCAGAACCAGTGGGCAAGTCATCCACTTGAGAGACTGTGGCCTTGCACTTCCCAGGACCAAACACAGGGCATGTTGCCCCCTCCAGAACCAGTGGGCAGGTCACCCTGTTGAGAGACTGTGGCCTTGCACTCCCAGGACAGAGCAATGGGAATGTTGCCCTCTTCAGAACCAGGGGGGAAGTCACCCACTCGAGAGACTGTGGCCTTCCACTCCCCAGTACCAAGCATAGGGCATGTTGCCCCCTCCAGAACCAATGTGCAAGTCACCCACTTGTGAGACTGCGGCCTTGTACTCCGCATGTCAGAACAATGGCCGTGTTGCCCCCTCCAGAATCAGTGGGGAAGTCACCCACTCGAGAGACTGTGGCATTGCCCTCCCTAGGACCAAGCACAGGGCATGTTGCACCCTCCAGAACCAGTGGGCAAGTCATCCACTTGGGAGACTGTGGCCTTACACTCCCCAGGATCAAGGACAGGGCATGTTGCCCCCTCCAGAACCAGTGTGCAAGTCACCCTCTTGAAAGACTGTGGCATTGCACTCCCCAGGACAGAGCAATGGGCATGTTGCCAGCTCCAGAACCAGTGGGGAAGTAACCAACTCGAGAGACTGTGGCCTTGCACTCCCCAGGAACAAGCACAGGGCATGTTGCCCCCTCCAGAACCAGTGTGCAAGTCACCCACTTGACAGACTGTGGCCTTGCACTCTGCAGGACAGAGCAATGGGAATGTTGCCCCCTCCAGAACCATTGGGGAAGTCACCCACTCGAGAGACTGTGGCCTTCACTCCCCAGGACCAAGCACAGGGCATGTTGCCCCCTCCAGAACCAGTGGGCTAGTCATCCACTTGAGAGACTGTGGCCTTGCCCTCCCCAGGACCAAGCACAGGGCATGTTGCCCCCTCTAGAACCAGTGGGCAAGTCATCCACTTGAGAGACTGTGGCCTTGCCCCCCCCAGGACCAAGCACAGGGCATGTTGCCCCCTCCAGAACCACTGGGCAAGTCACCCTGTTGAGAGACTGTGGCCTTGCACTCCCCAGGACAGAGCAATGGGCATGTTGCCCTCTTCAGAACCAGTGGGGAAGTCATCCACTCGAGAGACTGTGGCCTTCCACTCCCCAGGACCAAGCATAGGGCATGTTGCCCCCTCCAGAACCAGTGTGCAAGTCACCCACTTGTGAGACTGCGGCCTTGCACTCCGCAGGTCAGAACACTGGCCGTGTTGCTCCCTCCAGAATCAGTGGGGAAGTCACCCACTCGAGAGACTGTGGCATTGCCCTCCCTAGGACCAAACACAGGGCATGTTGCACCCTCCAGAACCAGTGGGCAAGTCATCCACTTGAGAGACTGTGGCCTTACACTCCCCAGGACCAAGGACAGGGATGTTGCCCCCTCCAGAACCAGTGTGCAAGTCACCCTCTTGAGAGACTGTGGCATGGCACTCCCCAGCACAGAGCAATGGGCATGTCGCCCTCTCCAGAACCAGTGGGGAAGTCACCCACTCAAGAGACTGTGGCCTTGCACTCCCCAGGACCAAGCACAGGGCATGTTACCCACTCCAGAACCAGTGTGCAAGTCACCCACTTGAGAGACTGTGGCCTTGCACTCCGCAGGACAGAGCAATGAACATGTTGCCCCCTCCAGAACCAGTGGGGATGTCACCCACTCGAGAGACTGTGGTATTGCGCTCCACAAGACTAAGCACATGGCATGTTGCCCCCCCCAGAACCAGTGGGCAAGTCATCCATTTCAGAGACTGTGGCCCTGCACTCACCAGGACCAAGCACAGGGCATGTTTCCCCCTCTAAAACCAGTGGGCAAGTCACCCACTTGAGAGACTGTGGCCTTGCACTCCCCAGGACAGAGCAATGGGCATGTTGCCTCCTCCAGAGCCAGTGGGGAAGTCATTCACTTGAGAGACTATGGCCTTACACTCCCCAGGACCAAGGACAGGGCATGTTGCCCCCTCCTGAACCAGTGTGCAAGTCACCCTCTTGAAAGACTGTGGCATTGCACTCCCCAGGACAGAGCAATGGGCATGTTGCCAGCTCCAGAACCAGTGGGGAAGTAACCAACTCGAGAGACTGTGGCCTTGCACTCCCCAGGAACAAGCACAGGGCATGTTGCACCCTCCAGAACCAGTGTGCAAGTAACCCACTTGACAGACTGTGGCCTTGCACTCTGCAGGACAGAGCAATGTAAATGTTGCCCCCTCCAGAACCATTGGGGAAGTAACCCACTCGAGAGACTGTGGCCTTGCCCTCCCCAGGACCAAATACAGGGCATGTTGCCCCCTCCAGAACCAGTGGGCAAGTCATCCACTTGAGAGACTGTGGCCTTGCCCTCCCAGGACCAAGCACAGGGCATGTTGCCCCCTTCAGAACCAGAGGGCAAGTCACCCTGTTGAGAGACTGTGGCCTTCACTCCCCAGGACCAAGCACTGGGCATGTTGCCCCCTCCAGAACCAGTGTCCAAGTCACCCACTTGTGAGACTGCGGCCTTGCACTCCGCAGGTCAGAAGAATGGCCGTGTTGCCCCCTCTAGAATCAGTGGGGAAGTCACCCACTCGAGAGACTGTGGCATTGCCCTCCCTAGGACCAAGCACAGGGCATGTTGCACCCTCCAGAACCAGTGGGCAAGTCATCCACTTGGGAGACTGTGGCCTTACACTCCCCAGGACCAAGGACAGGGCATGTTGCCCCCTCCAGAACCAGTGTGCAAGTCACCCTCTTGAAAGACTGTGGCATTGCACTCCCCAGGACAGAGCAATGGGCATGTTGCCAGCTCCAGAACCAGTGGGGAAGTAACCAATTCGAGAGACTGTGGCCTTGCACTCCCCAGGAACAAGCACAGGGCATGTTGCCCCCTCCAGAACCAGTGTGCAAGTCACCCACTTGACAGACTGTGGCCTTGCACTCTGCAGGACAGAGCAATGGGAATGTTGCCCCCTCCAGAACCATTGGGGAAGTCACCCACTCGAGAGACTGTGGCCTTCACTCCCCAGGACCAAGCACAGGGCATGTTGCCCCCTCCAGAACCAGTGGGCAAGTCATCCACTTGAGAGACTGTGGCCTTGCCCTCCCCAGGACCAAGCACAGGGCATGTTGCCCCCTCCAGAACCAGTGGGCAAGTGATCCACTTGAGAGACTGTGGCCTTGCCCTCCCCAGGACCAAGCACAGGGCATGTTGCCCCCTCCAGAACCACTGGGCAAGTCACCCTGTTGAGAGACTGTGGCCTTGCACTCCCCAGGACAGAGCAATGGGCATGTTGCCCCCTCCAGAACCACTGGGCAAGTCACCCTGTTGAGAGACTGTGGCCTTGCACTCCCCGGGACAGAGCAATGGGCATGTTGCCCTCTTCAGAACCAGTGGGGAAGTCATCCACTCGAGAGACTGTGGCCTTCCACTCCCCAGGACCAAGCATAGGGCATGTTGCCCCCTCCAGAACCAGTGTGCAAGTCACCCACTTGTGAGACTGCGGCCTTGCACTCCGCAGGTCAGAACACTGGCCGTGTTGCTCCCTCCAGAATCAGTGGGGAAGTCACCCACTCGAGAGACTGTGGCATTGCCCTCCCTAGGACCAAACACAGGGCATGTTGCACCCTCCAGAACCAGTGGGCAAGTCATCCACTTGAGAGACTGTGGCCTTACACTCCCCAGGACCAAGGACAGGGATGTTGCCCCCTCCAGAACCAGTGTGCAAGTCACCCTCTTGAGAGACTGTGGCATGGCACTCCCCAGGACAGAGCAATGGGCATCTCGCCCTCTCCAGAACCAGTGGGGAAGTCACCCACTCAAGAGACTGTGGCCTTGCACTCCCCAGGACCAAGCACAGGGCATGTTACCCACTCCAGAACCAGTGTGCAAGTCACCCACTTGAGAGACTGTGGCCTTGCACTCCGCAGGACAGAGCAATGAACATGTTGCCCCCTCCATAACCAGTGGGGATGTCACCCACTCGAGAGACTGTGGTATTGCGCTCCACAAGACTAAGCACATGGCATGTTGCCCCCCCCAGAACCAGTGGGCAAGTCATCCATTTCAGAGACTGTGGCCCTGCACTCACCAGGACCAAGCACAGGGCATGTTGCCCCCTCTAAAACCAGTGGGCAAGTCACCCACTTGAGAGACTGTGGCCTTGCACTCCGCAGGACAGAGCAATGGGCATGTTGCCCCCTCCAGAACCATTGGGGAACTCACCCACTCGAGAGACTGTGGCCTTCACTCCCCAGGACCAAGCACAGGGCATGTTGCCCCCTCCAGAACCAGTGGGCAAGTCATCCACTTGAGAGACTGTGGTCTTGCCCTCCCCAGGACCAAGCACAGGGCATGTTGCCCCCTCCAGAACCAGTGTGCAAGTCACCCACTTGACATACTGTGGCCTTGCACTCCGTTGGACAGAGCAATGGGCATGTTGCCCTCTCCAGAACCAATAGGGATGTCACCCACTCGAGAGACTGTGGCCTTGCACTCCCCAGGACCAAGCACAGGGCATGTTTCCCCCTCCAGAACCAGTGTTCAAGTCACCCACATGAGAGACTGTGGCCTTGCACTCTGCAGGAAAGAGCAATGGGCACGTTGCCCCCTCCAGAACCAGTGGGGAAGTCACCCACTCGAGAGACTGCGCTCCCCCGGACCAAGCACAGGGCATGTTGACCCCTCCAACACCAGTGGGCAAGCCATCCACTTGAGAGACTGTGGCCCTGCACTCACCAGGACCAAGCACAGGGCATGTTGCCCCCTCCAGAACCAGTGGGCAACTCATCCACTTGAGAGACTGTGGCCTTGCACTCCCCAGGACCAAGCACAGGGCATGTTGCCCACTCCAGAACCAGTGGGCAAGTCACCCTGTTGAGAGACTGTGGCCTTGCACTCCCCAGGACACAGCAATGGGTATGTTGCCCTCTCCAGAACCAGTAGGGAGGTCACCCACTCAAGCGACTGTGGCCTTGCACTCCCCAGGACCAAGCACAGGGCATGTTGCCCCCTCCAGAACCAGTGTTCAAGTCACCCACATGAGATACTGTGGCCTTGCACTCTGCAGGAAAGAGCAATGGGCACGTTGCCCCCTCCAGAACCAGTGGGGAAGTCACCCACTCGAGAGACTGCGCTCCCCCGGACCAAGCACAGGGCATGTTGACCCCTCCAACACCAGTGGGCAAGCCATCCACTTGAGAGACTGTGGCCCTGCACTCACCAGGACCAAGCACAGGGCATGTTGCCCCCTCCAGAACCAGTGGGCAACTCATCCACTTGAGAGACTGTGGCCTTGCACTCCCCAGGACCAAGCACAGGGCATTTTCCCCACTCCAGAACCAGTGGGCAAGTCACCCTGTTGAGAGACTGTGGCCTTGCACTCCCCAGGACAGAGCAATTGGCATGTTGCCCTCTTCAGAACCAGTGAGGAAGTCACCCACTCGAGAGACTGTGGCCTTACACTCCCCAGGACCAAGGACAGGGCATGTTGCCCCCTCCAGAACCAGTGTGCAAGTCACCCTCTTGAGAGACTGTGGCATGGCACTCCCCAGGACAGAGCAATGGGCATGTTGCCACCTCGAGAACCAGTGGGGAAGTAACCAACTCGAGAGACTGTGGCCTTGCACTCCCCAGGAACAAGCACAGGGCATGTTGCCCCCTCCAGAACGAGTGTGCAAGTCACCCACTTGACAGACTGTGGCCTTGCACTCCACAGGACAGAGCAATGGGCATGTTGCCCCCTCCAGAACCATTGGGGAACTCACCCACTCGAGAGACTGTGGCCTTCACTCCCCAGGACCAAGCACAGGGCATGTTGCCCCCTCCAGAACCAGTGGGCAAGTCATCCACTTGAGAGACTGTGGTCTTGCCCTTCCCAGGACCAAGCACAGGGCATGTTGCCAGCTCCAGAACCAGTGGGCAAGTCACCCTGTTGAGAGACTGTGGCCTTGCACTCCGCAGGACACAGCAATGGGTATGTTGCCCTCTCCAGAACCAGTAGGGAGGTCACCCACTCGAGAGACTGTGGCCTTGCACTCCCCAGGACCAAGCACAGGGCATGTTGCCCCCTCCAGAACCAGTGTTCAAGTCACCCTCTTGAGAGACTGTGGCCTTGCACTCTGCAGGAAAGAGCAATGGGCACATTGCCCCCTCCAGAACCAGTGGGGAAGTCACCCACTCGAGAGACTGCGCTCCCCCGGACCAAGCACAGGGCATGTTGACCCCTCCAACACCAGTGGGCAAGCCATCCACTTGAGAGACTGTGGCCCTGCACTCACCAGGACCAAGCACAGGGCATGTTGCCCCCTCCAGAACCAGTGGGCAACTCATCCACTTGAGAGACTGTGGCCTTGCACTCCCCAGGACCAAGCACAGGGGATGTTGCCCACTCCAGAACCAGTGAGGAAGTCACCCACTCGAGAGACTGTGGCCTTCCACTCCCCAGGACCAAGCATAGGGCATGTTGCCCCCTCCAGAACCAGTGTGCAAGTCACCCACTTGTGAGACTGCGGCCTTGCACTCCGCATGTCAGAACACTGGCCGTGTTGCCCCCTCCAGAATCAGTGGGGAAGTCACCCACTCGAGAGACTGTGTCATTCCCCTCCCTAGGACCAAGCACAGGGCATGTTGCACCCTCCAGAACCAGTGGGCAAGTCATCCACTTGGGAGACTGTGGCCTTACACTCCCCAGGACCAAGGACAGGGCATGTTGCCCCCTCCAGAACCAGTGTGCAAGTCACCCTCTTGAAAGACTGTGGCATTGCACTCCCCAGGACAGAGCAATGGGCATGTTGCCAGCTCCAGAACCAGTGGGGAAGTAACCAACTCGAGAGACTGTGGCCTTGCACTCCCCAGGAACAAGCACAGGGCATGTTGCCCCCTCCAGAACCAGTGTGCAAGTCACCCACTTGACAGACTGTGGCCTTGCACTCCCCAGGACAGAGCATGGGCATGTTGCCCCCTCCAGAACCATTGGGGAAGTCACCCACTCGAGAGACTGTGGCCTTCACTCCCCAGGACCAAGCACAGGGCATGTTGCCCCCTCCATAACCAGTGGGCAAGTCATACACTCGAGAGACTGTGGCCTTGCCCTCCCCAGGACCAAGCACAGGGCATGTTGCCCCCTCAAGAACCAGTGGGGAAGTCACCCTGTTGAGAGACTGTGGCCTTGCACTCCCCAGGACAGAGCAATGGGCATGTTGCCCTCTTCAGAACCAGTGGGGAAGTCACCCACTCGAGAGACTGTGGCCTTCCACTCCCCAGGACCAAGCATAGGGCATGGTGCCCCCTCCAGAACCAGTGTGCAAGTCACCCACTTGTGAGACTGCGGCCTTGCACTCCGCAGGTCAGAACACTGGCTGTGTTGCCCCCTCCAGAATCAGTGGGGAAGTCACCCACTCTAGAGACTGTGGCCTTGCACTCCCCAGGAACAGGCACAGGGCATGTTGCCCCCTCCAGAACCAGTGTGCAAGTCACCCACTTGACAAACTGTGGCCTTGCACTCTGCTGGACAGAGCAATGGGCATGTTGCCCCCTCCAGAACCAGTGTGCAAGTCACCCACTTGGGAGACTGTGGCCTTGCACTCTGCAGGAAAGAGCAATGGGCATGTTGCCCCCTCCAGAACCAGTGGGGAAGTCACCCACTCGAAAGACTTGCGCTCCCCAGAACCAAGCACAGGGCATGTTGCCCCCTCCAGAACCAGTGGCCAAGTCACCCTGTTGAGAGACTGTGGCCTTGCACTCCCCAGGACACAGCAATGGGCATGTTGCCCTCTCCAGAACCAGTAGGGAGGTCACCCACATGAGAGACTGTGGCCTTGCACTCCCCAGGACCAAGCACAGGACATGTTGCCCCCTCCAGAACCAGTGTGCAAGTCACCCACATGAGAGACTGTGGCCTTGCACTCTGCAGGAAAGAGCAATGGACACATTGCCCCCTCCAGACCAGTGGGGAAGTCACCCACTCGAGAGACTTGCACTCCCCAGGACCAAGCACAGGACATGTTGCCCCTCCAGAACCAGTGGGCAAGTCACCCTGTTGAGAGACTGCGGCCTTGCACTCCCCAGGACAGAGAAATGGGCATGTTGCCCTCTTCAGAACCAGTGGGGAAGTCACCCAATCGAGAGACTGTGGCCTTCCACTCCCCAGGACCAAGCATAGGGCATGTTGCACCCTCCAGAACCAGTGTGCAAGTCACCCCCTTGTGAGACTGCGGCCTTGCGCTCCGCAGGTCAGAACACTGGCCGTGTTGCCCCCTCCAGAATCAGTGGGGAAGTCACCCACTCGAGAGACTGTGGCATTGCCCTCCCTAGGACCAAGTACAGGGCATGTTGCACCCTCCACAACCAGTGGGCAAGTCACCCTCTTGAGAGACTGTGGCATGGCACTCCCCAGGACAGAGCAATGGGCATGTTGCCAGATCCAGAACCAGTGGAGAAGTAACCAACTCGAGAGACTGTGGCCTTGCACTCCCCAGGAACAAGCACAGGCATGTTGCCTCCTCCAGAACCAGTGTGCAAGTCACCCACTTGACAGACTGTGTCCTTGCACTCCATTGAACAGAGCATGGGCATGTTGCCCCCTCCAGAACCAGTGGTCAAATCATCCACTTGAGAGACTGTGGCCTTACACTCCCCAAGACCAAGCACAGGGCATGTTGCCCCCTCCAGAACCAGTGTGCAAGTCACCCACTTGACAGACTGTGGCCTTGCACTCCGCTGGACAGAGCATGGGCATGTTGCCCCCTCCAGAACCATTGGAGAAGTCACCCACTCGAGAGACTGTGGCCTTCCACTCCCCAGGACCAAGCATAGGGCATGTTGCCCCCTCCAGAACCAGTGTGCAAGTCATACACTTGTGAGACTGCGGCCTTGCACTCCGCAGGTCAGAACACTGGCTGTGTTGCCCCCTCCACAAACCAGTGGGCAAGTCATCCACTTGAGAGACTGTGGCCTTACACTCCCCAGCTCCAAGGACAGGGAATGTGGCCCCCTCCAGAACCAGTGTGCAAGTCACCCTCTTGAGAGACTGTGGCATGGCACTCCCCAGGACAGAGCAATGGGCATGTTGCCAGCTCCAGAACCAGTGGGGAAGTAATCAACTCGAGAGACTGTGGCCTTGCACTCCCCAGGAACAAGCACAGGGCATGTTGCCCCCTCCAGAACCAGTGTGCAAGTCACCCACTTGACTGACTGTGGCCTTGCACTCCGCTGGACAGAGCAATGGGCATGTTGCCCCCTCCAGAACCAGTGTGCAAGTCACCCACTTGGGAGACTGTGGCCTTGCACTCCGCAGGAAAGAGCAATGGGCATGTTGCCCCCTCCAGAACCAGTGGGGAAGTCACCCACTCGAAAGACTTGCGCTCCCCAGAACCAAGCACAGGGCATGTTGCCCCCTCCAGAACCAGTGGGCAAGTCACCCTGTTGTGGCCTTGCACTCCCCAGGACACAGCAATGGGCATGTTGCCCTCTCCAGAACCAGTAGGGAGGTCACCCACATGAGAGACTGTGGCCTTGCACTCCCCAGGACCAAGCATAGGGCATGTTGCCCCATCCAGAACCAGTGTGCAAGTCACCCACATGAGAGACTGTGGCCTTGCACTCTGCAGGAAAGAGCAATGGGCACATTGACCCTCCAGACCAGTGGGGAAGTCACCCACTCTAGAGACTTGCGCTCCCCCGGACCAAGCACAGGGCATGTTGACCCCTCCAACACCAGTGGGCAAGTCATCCACTTGAGAGACTGTGGCCCTGCACTCACCAGGACCAAGCACAGGGCATGTTGCACCCTCTAGAACCAGTGGGCAAGTCATCCACTTGAGAGACTGTGGCCTTGCACTCCCCAGGACCAAGCACAGGGCATGTTGCCCCCTCCAGAACCAGTGGGCAAATCACCCTGTTGAGAGACTGTGGCCTTGCACTCCCCAGGACAGAGAAATGGGCATGTTGCCCTCTTCAGAACCAGTGGGGAAGTCACCCACTCGAGAGACTGTGGCCTTCCACTCCCCAGGACCAAGCATAGGGCATGTTGCCCCCTCCAGAACCATTGCGGAAGTCACCCCCTTGTGAGACTGCGGCCTTCACTCCCCAGGACCAAATACAGGGCATGTTGCCCCCTCCAGAACCAGTGGGCAAGTCATCCACTTGAGAGACTGTGGCCTTGCCCTCCCCAGGACCAAGCACAGGGCATGTTGCCCCCTTCAGAACCAGTGGGCAAGTCACCCTGTTGAGAGACTGTGGACTTGCACTCCCCAGGACAGTGCAATGGACATGTTGCCCTCTTCAGAACCAGTGGGGAAGTCACCCACTCGAGAGACTGTGGCCTTCCACTCCCCAGGACCGCATAGGGCATGTTGCCCCCTCCAGAGTCAGTGTGCAAGTCACCCACTTGTGAGACTGCGGCCTTGCACTACGCAGGTCAGAAGAATGGCCGTGTTGCCCCCTCCAGATTCAGTGGAGAAGTCACCCACTCGAGAGACTGTGGCATTGCCCTCCCTAGGACCAAGCACAGGGCATGTTGCACCCTCCAGAACCAGTGGGCAAGTCATCCACTTGAGAGACTGTGGCCTTACACTCCCCAGGACCAAGGACAGGGAATGTTGCCCCCTCCAGAACCAGTGTGCAAGTCACCCTCTTGAGAGACTGTGGCATGGCACTCCCCAGGACAGAGCAATGGGCATGTTGCCACCTCGAGAACCAGTGGGGAAGTAACCAACTCGAGAGACTGTGGCCTTGCACTCCCCAGAAACAAGCACAGGGCATGTTGCCCCCTCCAGAACGAGTGTGCAAGTCACCCACTTGACAGACTGTGGCCTTGCACTCCGCAGGACAGAGCAATGGGCATGTTGCCCCCTCCAGAACCATTGGGGAACTCACCCACTCGAGAGACTGTGGCCTTCAGTCCCCAGGACCAAGCACAGGGCATGTTGCCCCCTCCAGAACCAGTGGTCAAGTCACCCTGTTGAGAGACTGTGGCCTTGCACTCCGCAGGACACAGCAATGGGTATGTTGCCCTCTCCAGAACCAGTAGGGAGGTCACCCACTCGAGAGACTGTGGCCTTGCACTCCCCAGGACCAAGCACAGGGCATGTTGCCCCCTCCAGAACCAGTGTTCAAGTCACCCACGTGAGAGACTGTGGCCTTGCACTCTGCAGGAAAGAGCAATGGGCACGTTGCCCCCTCCAGAACCAGTGGGGAAGTCACCCACACGAGAGACATGCGCTCCCCCGGACCACGCACAGGGCATGTTGACCCCTCCAACACCAGTGGGCAAGCCATCTACTTGAGAGACTGTGGCCCTGCACTCACCAGGACCAAGCACAGGGCATGTTGCCCTCTCCAGAACCAGTGGGCAACTCATCCACTTGAGAGACTGTGGCCTTGCACTCCCCAGGGCCAAGCACAGGGCATGTTGCCCTCTCCAGAACCCGTGGGCAAGTCACCCTGTTGAGAGACTGTGGCCTTGCACTCCCCAGGACAGAGCAATTGGCATGTTGCCCTCTTCAGAACCAGTGAGGAAGTCACCCACTCGAGAGACTGTGGCCTTCCACTCCACAGGACCAAGCATAGGGCATGTTGCCCCCTCCAGAACCAGTGTGCAAGTCACCCACTTGTGAGACTGCGGCCTTGCACTCCGCAGGTCAGAAGAATGGCCGTGATGCCCCCTCCAGAATCAGTGGGGAAGTCACCCACTCGAGAGACTGTGGCATTGCCCTCCCTAGGACCAAGCACAGGGCATGTTGCACCCTCCAGAACCAGTGGGCAAGTCTTCCACTTGAGAGACTGTGGCCTTACACTCCCCAGGACCAAGGACAGGGCATGTTGCCCCCTCCAGAACCAGCGTGCAAGTCACCCTCTTGAGAGACTGTGGCATTGAACTCCCCAGGACAGAGCAATGGGCATGTTGCCAGCTCCAGAACCAGTGGGGAAGTAACCAACTCGAGAGACTGTGGCCTTGCACTCAACAGGAACAAGCACAGGGCATGTTGCCCCCTCCAGAACCAGTGTGCAAGTCACCCACTTGACAGACTGTGGCCTTGCACTCCGCAGGACAGAGCATGGGCATGTTGCCCCCTCCAGAACCATTGGGGAAGTCACCCACTCGAGAGACTGTGGCCTTCACTCCCCAGGACCAAGCACAGGGCATGTTGCCCCCTCCAGAACCAGTGTGCAAGTCACCCACTTGTGAGACTGCGGCCTTGCACTCCGCAGGTCAGAAGAATGGCCGTGTTGCCCCCCTCTAGAATCAGTGGGGAAGTCACCCACTCGAGAGACTGTGGCATTGCCCTCCCTAGGACCAAACACAGGGCATGTTGCACCCTCCAGAACCAGTGGGCAAGTCTTCCACTTGAGAGACTGTGGCCTCACACTCCCCAGGACCAAGGACAGAGCATGTTGCCCCCTCCAGAACCAGTGTGCAAGTCACCCTCTTGAGAGACTGTGGCATTGAACTCCCCAGGACAGAGCAATGGGCATGTTGCCAGCTCCAGAACCAGTGGGGAAGTAACCAACTCGAGAGACTGTGGCCTTGCACTCCCCAGGAACAAGCACAGGGCATGTTGCCCCCTCCAGAACCAGTGTGGAAGTCACCCACTTGACAGACTGTGGCCTTGCACTCCGCAGGACAGAGCATGGGCATGTTGCCCCCTCCAGAACCATTGGGGAAGTCACCCACTCGAGAGACTGTGGCTTCACTCCCCAGGACCAAGCACAGGGCATGTTGCCCCCTCCAGAACCAGTGGGCAAGTCATACACTTGAGAGACTGTGGCCTTGCCCTCCCCAGGACCAAGCACAGGGCATGTTGCCCCCTCCAGAACCAGTGGGCAAGTCACCCTGTTGAGAGACTGTGGCCTTGCACTCCCCAGGACAGAGCAATGGGCATGTTGCCCTCTTCAGAACCAGTGGGGAAGTCACCCACTCGAGAGACTGTGGCCTTCCACTCCCCAGGACCAAGCATAGGGCATGTTGCCCCCTCCAGAACCAGTGTGCAAGTCACCCACTTGTGAGACTGCGGCCTTGCACTCCGCAGGTCAGAACACTGGCCATGTTGCCACCTCCAGAATCAGTGGGGAAGTCACCCACTCGAGAGACTGTGGCATTGCCCTCCCTAGGACCAAGTACAGGGCATGTTGCACCCTCCACAACAAGTGGGCAAGTCATCCACTTGAGAGACTGTGGCCTTACACTCCCCAGCACCAAGGACAGGGCATGTTGCCCCCTCCAGAACCAGTGTGCAAGTCACCCTCTTGAGAGACTGTGGCATGGCACTCCCCAGGAAAGAGCAATGGGCACGTTGCCCCCTCCAGAACCAGTGGGGAAGTCACCCACTCGAGAGACTCGCGCTCCCCCGGACCAAGCACAGAGCATGTTGACCCCTCCAACACCAGTGGGCAAGTCATCCACTTGAGAGACTGTGGCCTTGCACTCCCCAGGACCAAGCACAGGGCATGTTGCCCCCTCCAGAACCAGTGTGCAAGTCACCCACAAGAGAGACTGTGGCCTTGCACTCTGCAGGAAAGAGCAATGGGCACATTGCCCCCTCCAGACCAGTGGGGAAGTCACCCACTCGAGAGACTTGCGCTCCCCCGGACCAAGCACAGGGCATGTTGACCCCTCCAACACCAGTGGGCAAGTCATCCACTTGAGAGACTGTGGCCCTGCACTCACCAGGACCAAGCACAGGGCATGTTGCACCCTCTAGAACCAGTGGGCAAGTCATCCACTTGAGAGACTGTGGCCTTGCACTCCCCAGGACCAAGCACAGGGCATGTTGCCCCCTCCAGAACCAGTGGGCAAGTCACCCTGTTGAGAGACTGTAGCCTTGCACTCCCCAGGACAGAGAAATGGGCATGTTGCCCTCTTCAGAACCAGTGGGGAAGTCACCCACTCGAGAGACTGTGGCCTTCCACTCCCCAGGACCAAGCATAGGGCAGGTTGCACCCTCCAGAACCAGTGTGCAAGTCACCCCCTTGTGAGACTGCGGCCTTGCGCTCCGCAGGTCAGAACACTGGCCGTGTTGCCCCCTCCAGAATCAGTGGGGAAGTCACCCACTCGAGAGACTGTGGCATTGCCCTCCCTAGGACCAAGTACAGGGCATGTTGCACCCTCCACAACCAGTGGGCAAGTCACCCTCTTGAGAGACTGTGGCATGGCACTCCCCAGGACGGAGCAATGGGCATGTTGCCAGATCCAGAACCAGTGGAGAAGTAACCAACTCGAGAGACTGTGGCCTTGCACTCCCCAGGAACAAGCACAGGGCATGTTGCCTTCCCCAGAACCAGTGTGCATGTCACCCACTTGACAGACTGTGGCCTTGCACTCCGTTGAACAGAGCATGGGCATGTTGCCCCCTCCAGAACCAGTGGGCAAATCATCCACTTGAGAGACTGTGGCCTTACACTCCCCAGGACCAAGCACAGGGCATGTTGCCCCCTCCAGAACCAGTGTGCAAGTCACCCACTTGACAGACTGTGGCCTTGCACTCCGCAGGACAGAGCATGGGCATGTTGCCCCCTCCAGAACCATTGGGAAGTCACCCACTCGAGAGACTGTGGCCTTCACTCCCCAGGACCAAGCACAGGGCATGTTGCCCCCTCCAGAACCAGTGGGCAAGTCATACACTCAAGAGACTGTGGCCTTGCCCTCCCCAGGACCAAGCACAGGGCATGTTGCCCCCTCCAGAACCAGTGGGCAAGTCACCCTGTTGAGAGACTGTGGCCTTGCACTCCCCAGGACAGAGCAATGGGCATGTTGCCCTCTTCAGAACCAGTGGGGAAGTCAGCCACTCAAGAGACTGTGGCCTTCCACTCCCCAGGACCAAGCATAGGGCATGTTGCCCCCTCCAGAACCAGTGTGCAAGTCACCCACTTGTGAGACTGCGGCCTTGCACTCCGCAGGTCAGAACACTGGCTGTGTTGCCCCCTCCACAAACCAGTGGGCAAGTCATCCACTTGAGAGACTGTGGCCTTACACTCCCCAGCACCAAGGACAGGGCATGTTGCCCCCTCCAGAACCAGTGTGCAAGTCACCCTCTTGAGAGACTGTGGCATGGCACTCCCCAGGACAGAGCAATGGGCATTTTGCCAGCTCCAGAACCAGTGGGGAAGTAACCAACTCGAGAGACTGTGGCCTTGCACTCCCCAGGAACAAGCACAGGGCATGTTGCCCCCTCCAGAACCAATGTGCAAGTCACCCACTTGACAGACTGTGGCCTTGCACTCCGCTGGACAGAGCAATGGGCATGTTGCCCCCTCCAGACCCAGTGTGCAAGTCACCCACTTGGGAGACTGTGGCCTTGCACTCCGCAGGAAAGAGCAATGGGCATGTTGGCCCCTCCAGAACCAGTGGGGAAGTCACCCACTCGAAAGACTTGCGCTCCCCAGAACCAAGCACAGGGCATGTTGCCCCCTCCAGAACCAGTGGGCAAGTCACCCTGTTGAGAGATTGTGGCCTTGCACTCCCCAGGACACAGCAATGGGCATGTTGCCCTCTCCAGAACCAGTAGGGAGGTCACCCACATGAGAGACTGTGGCCTTGCACTCCCCAGGACCAAGCATAGGGCATGTTGCCCCATCCAGAACCAGTGTGCAAGTCACCCACATGAGAGACTGTGGCCTTGCACTCTGCAGGAAAGAGCAATGGTCACATTGCCCCCTCCAGACCAGTGGGGAAGTCACCCACTCTAGAGACTTGCGCTCCCCCGGACCAAGCACAGGGCATGTTGACCCCTCCAACACCAGTGGGCAAGTCATCCACTTGAGAGACTGTGGCCCTGCACTCACCAGGACCAAGCACAGGGCATGTTGCACCCTCTAGAACCAGTGGGCAAGTCATCCACCTGAGAGACTGTGGCCTTGCACTCCCCAGGACCAAGCACAGGGCATGTTGCCCCCTCCAGAACCAGTGGGCAAATCACCCTGTTGAGAGACTGTGGCCTTGCACTGCCCAGGACAGAGAAATGGGCATGTTGCCCTCTTCAGAACCAGTGGGGAAGTCACCCACTCGAGAGACTGTGGCCTTCCACTCCCCAGGACCAAGCATAGGGCATGTTGCACCCTCCAGAACCAGTGTGCAAGTCACCCCCTTGTGAGACTGCGGCCTTGCGCTCCGCAGGTCAGAACACTGGCCGTGTTGCCCCCTCCAGAATCAGTGGGGAAGTCACCCACTCGAGAGACTGTGGCATTGCCCTCCCTAGGACCAAGTACAGGGCATGTTGCACCCTCCACAACCAGTGGGCAAGTCACCCTCTTGAGAGACTGTGGCATGGCACTCCCCAGGACAGAGCAATGGGCATGTTGCCAGATCCAGAACCAGTGGAGAAGTAACCAACTCAAGAGACTGTGGCCTTGCACTCCCCAGGAACAAGCACAGGGCATGTTGCCTCCTCCAGAACCAGTGTGCAAGTCACCCACTTGACAGACTGTGGCCTTGCACTCCGTTGGACAGAGCAATGGGCATGTTGCCCCCTCCAGAACCAGTGTGCAAGTCACCCACTTGAGAGACTATGGCCTTGCACTCCGCAGGAAAGAGCAATGGGCAAGTTGCCCCCTCCAGGACCAGTGGAGAAGTCACCCACTCGAAAGACTTGCGCTCCCCAGAACCAAGCACAGGGCATGTTGCCCCCTCCAGAACCAGTGTGCAAGTTACCCACATGAGAGACTGTGGCCTTGCACTCTGCAGGAAAGAGCAATGGGCACGTTGCCCCCTCCAGAACCAGTGGGGAAGTCACCCACTCGAGAGACTTGCGCTCCCCCGGACCAAGCACAGAGCATGTTGACCCCTCCAACACCAGTGGGCAAGTCATCCACTTGAGAGACTGTGGCCTTGCACTCCCCAGGACCAAGCACAGGGCATGTTGCCCCCTCCAGAACCAGTGGGCAAGTCACCCTGTTGAGAGACTGTGGCCTTGCACTCCCCAGGACAGAGCAATGGGCATGTTGCCCTCTTCAGAACCAGTGGGGAAGTCACCCACTCGAGAGACTGTGGCCTTCCACTCCCCAGGACCAAGCATAGGGCATGTTGCCCCCTCCAGAACCAGTGTGCAAGTCACCCACTTGTGAGACTGCGGCCTTGCACTCCGCATGTCAGAACACTGGCCGTGTTGCCCCCTCCAGAATCAGTGGGGAAGTCACCCACTCGAGAGACTGTGGCATTGCCCTCCCTAGGACCAAGCACAGGGCATGTTGCACCCTCCAGAACCAGTGGGCAAGTCATCCACTTGGGAGACTGTGACCTTACACTCCCCAGGACAGGGCATGTTGCCCCCTCCAGAACCAGTGTGCAAGTCACCCTCTTGAAAGACTGTGGCATTGCACTCCCCAGGACAGAGCAATGGGCATGTTGCCAGCTCCAGAACCAGTGGGGAAGTAACCAACTCAAGAGACTGTGGCCTTGCACTCCCCAGGAACAAGCACAGGGCATGTTGCCCCCTCCAGAACCAGTGTGCAAGTCACCCACTTGACAGACTGTGGCCTTGCACTCTGCAGGACAGAGCAATGGGAATGTTGCCCCCTCCAGAACCATTGCGGAAGTCACCCACTCGAGAGACTGTGGCTTTCACTCCCAAGGACCAAATACAGGGCATGTTGCCCCCTCCAGAACCAGTGGGCAAGTCATCCACTTGAGAGACTGTGGCCTTGCCCTCCCCAGGACCAAGCACAGGGCATGTTGCCCCCTTCAGAACCACTGGGCAAGTCACCCTGTTGAGAGACTGTGGCCTTGCACTCCCCAGGACAGAGCAATGGACATGTTGCCCTCTTCAGAACCAGTGGGGAACATGCACATGCTCTGTCCTGCGGGAAGCGCGTTGTACGGAGGAGGCAGGAGGCGGACCTTAGGGCAGGAGCCCTTTAATCTTGGATCGCGCTCCCGCTGTCGCGGGAAGCGCATTGTACGGAGGAGGCAGGAGGCGGACGTTAGGGCAGGAGCCCTTTAATCTTGGATCGCGCTCCCGCTGTCGCGGGAAGCGCGTTGTACGGAGGAGGCAGGAGGCGGACCTTAGGGCAGGAGCCCTTTAATCTTGGATCGCGCTCCCGTTGTCGCGGGAAGCGCGTTGTACGGAGGAGGCAGGAGGCGGACCTTAGGGCAGGAGCCCTTTAATCTTGGATCGCGCTCCCGCTGTCGCGGGACGCGCGCGGGCGGGGCCCGGTCTTCGCCCGTCAGCGCCCGGAAGAGGCTGGGCTGGGCCACCCCCCTGAGAATTCACTTGGGACTTCTGGATCAGGCTTATCAGATTCAAGAGGTATTGCTCTTTTTTTTCTCCTGTGATTGCTTCTTCATAGTTGGCTTTTCACGGCTCAGGAGGCCCTAAGTAATTGATATCTAAGTAAGATCCGCTAAGGGAGCAGTTGCATTTATCTAATTACTATTTCATACTGTTACTACTTCCCAGCATTTCCCTGCATTTTATTTTACTCATATTGGCTCAGATTGGTGTTCTATTATTTGTAAGACGATGGGTAAAAGAAAGACCACCACACCTGGGGCCGATGGAGCACACGTTATGCCCGTCCAATCATCAATAACTAGTTACTTATCTTCAGTTATTGGGGCCATTGAAACTGAAATTGTCCAAGTGGAAGAAAGAATTGGGGTGGCAAATAATTGGACCCAAAGACCCTCTTTAGAACCTACAACTTATATACAGTCCGCTGTCTCTCCAATTGTTTCCCGTGAGTTTATCTTGCCCCTGCCCGAAGATGACGTTAATGCTTCGCATTCTTTACAGCCGTTTAACATAGCGAACAACGATCACTTAGCTGACACTCCCCCTCCCCCTAAAAAAAGGAAAGCTGGAGGATCCCGTAAGTGTAATAAGCTACTCAAACACCCAATGAAGGTCAAGGAACGTTCTTTCACACCAACGGATATCCCGGCCGACTCTCTTCCAAAGGAAATTTCAACACTGGGCGCTCCAGGCTCAGACTGTAGGATGTCAAGAGACATTCATTCGACCAACTTAGACTTATTTCTCAAACCTTTTTTTTCGGCTTTAGAGGAGAAGCTAATATTACTCATTGATTCCAAATTTGAGCAGTTACAAGAAACTATTTTTAAATATCTGCCTCGGCAGCCCACTCCAAAATCTAGTTTAAACTCCCTTCCCCCTACTCCGAATTTGGTGTCTGATTTCACTGCTTCTCAGCAGGCTAATCGTCCAATGAACTGCAACCAACTCCCGTCCCATTGCATACCGATCCGCAATCCCCATGATGACTTATTAACTGATTCTCGGTCTTCTCTGGTTGGTGATGCGATTGACTTATCGAGGCCTGAAGTTGTTTTTAAACCTAGATCTTTTACTAGCACAAAGGAGGTTCTACAGCTTCCTCCGGATAGCTTGCCATATGTTTTAGTTTTAGCAAATGTTCCACCTCTTGATTGCGTTCAGAAGGAAGATACTCATGCGCTAATAAGGAAATGTGAACATTGGATGAGCCAAAAGCTTAGACACCAAGATGGTTTCAATAATAGAATAATTATGGCTAGAAGGGTGAAGTGTTTAGGCTTATCCAAAAAAGCATTTGAAGGTGATTGCATAGTGATTAATTTTGCAAATTCTCCAAGCACAGGGCATGTTGCACCCTCTAGAACCAGTGGGCAAGTCATCCACTTGAGAGACTGTGGCCTTGCACTCCCCAGGACCAAGCACAGGGCATGTTGCCCCCTCCAGAACCAGTGGGCAAATCACCCTGTTGAGAGACTGTGGCCTTGCACTCCCCAGGACAGAGAAATGGGCATGTTGCCCTCTTTAGAACCAGTGGGGAAGTCACCCACTCGAGAGACTGTGGCCTTCACTCCCCAGGACCAAGCACAGGGCATGTTGCCCCCTCCAGAACCAGTGTGCAAGTCACCCACTTGTGAGACTGCGGCCTTGCACTCCGCAGGTCAGAAGAATGGCCGTGTTGCCCCCTCTAGAATCAGTGGGGAAGTCACCCACTCGAGAGACTATGGCATTGCCCTCCCTAGGACCAAACACAGGGCATGTTGCACCCTCCAGAACCAGTGGGCAAGTCTTCCACTTGAGAGACTGTGGCCTTACATTCCCCAGGACCAAGGACAGGGCATGTTGCCCCCTCCAGAACCAGTGTGCAAGTCACCCTCTTGAGAGACTGTGGCATTGAACTCCCCAGGACAGAGCAATGGGCATGTTGCCAGCTCCAGAACCAGTGGGGAAGTAACCAACTCGAGAGACTGTGGCCTTGCACTCCCCAGGAACAAGCACAGGGCATGTTGCCCCCTCCAGAACCAGTGTGCAAGTCACCCACTTGAGAGACTGTGGCCTTGCACTCCGCAGGACAGAGCATGGGCATTTTGCCCCCTCCAGAACCATTGGGGAAGTCACCCACTCGAGAGACTGTGGCCTTCACTCCCCAGGACCAAGCACAGGGCATGGTGCCCCCTCCAGAACCAGTGGGCAAGTCATACACTTGAGAGACTGTGGCCTTGACCTCCCCAGGACCAAGCACAGGGCATGTTGCCCCCTCCAGAACCAGTGGGCAAGTCACCCTGTTGAGAGACTGTGGCCTTGCACTCCCCAGGACAGAGCAATGGGCATGTTGCCCTCTTCAGAACCAGTGGGGAAGTCACCCACTCGAGAGACTGTGGCCTTCCACTCCCCAGGACCAAGCATAGGGCATGTTGCCCCCTCCAGAACCAGTGTGCAAGTCACCCACTTGTGAGACTGCGGCCTTGCACTCCGCAGGTCAGAACACTGGCCGTGTTGCCACCTCCAGAATCAGTGGGGAAGTCACCCACTCGAGAGACTGTGGCATTGCCCTCCCTAGGACCAAGTACAGGGCATGTTGCACCCTCCACAACCAGTGGGCAAGTCATCCACTTGAGAGACTGTGGCCTTACACTCCCCAGCACCAAGGATAGGGCATGTTGCCCCCTCCAGAACCAGTGTGCAAGTCACCCTCTTGAGAGACTGTGGCATGGCACTCCCCAGGACAGAGCAATGGGCATGTTGCCAGCTCCAGAACCAGTGGGGAAGTAACCAACTCGAGAGACTGTGGCCTTGCACTCCCCAGGAACAAGCACAGGGCATGTTGCCCCCTCCAGAACCAATGTGCAAGTCACCCACTTGACAAACTATGGCCTTGCACTCCGCTGGACAGAGCAGTGGGCATGTTGCCCCCTCCAGAACCAGTGTGCAAGTCACCCACTTGGGAGACTGTGGCCTTGCACTCCGCAGGAAAGAGCAATGGGCATGTTGGCCCCTCCAGAACCAGTGGGAAAGTCACCCACTCGAAAGACTTGCGCTCCCCAGTACCAAGCACAGGGCATGTTGCCCCCTCCAGAACCAGTGGGCATGTCACCCTGTTGAGAGACTGTGGCCTTGCACTCTGCAGGAAAGAGCAATGGGCACGTTGCCCCCTCCAGAACCAGTGGAGAAGTCACCCACTCGAGAGACTTGTGCTCCCCCGGACCAAGCACAGAGCATGTTGACCCCTCCAACACCAGTGGGCAAGTCATCCACTTGAGAGACTGTGGCATGTGGCTTGAGAGACTGTGGCAAGCACAGGGCATGTTGCCCCCTCCAGAACCAGTGGGCAAGTCACCCTGTTGAGAGACTGTGGCCTTGCACTCCCCCGTACAGAGCAATGGGCATGTTGCCCTCTTCAGAACCAGTGGGGAAGTCACCCACTCGAGAGACTGTGGCCTTCCACTCCCCAGGACCAAGCATAGGGCATGTTGCCCCCTCCAGAACCAGTGTGCAAGTCACCCACTTGTGAGACTGCGGCCTTGCACTCCGCATGTCAGAACACTGGCCGTGTTGCCCCCTCCAGAATCAGTGGGGAAGTCACCCACTCGAGAGACTGTGGCATTGCCCTCCCTACGACCAAGCACAGGGCATGTTGCACCCTCCAGAACCAGTGGGCAAGTCATCCACTTGGGAGACTGTGGCCTTACACTCCCCAGGACCAAGGACAGGGCATGTTGCCCCCTCCAGAACCAGTGTGCAAGTCACCCTCTTGAAAGACTGTGGCATTGCACTCCCCAGGACAGAGCAATGGGCATGTTGCCAGCTCCAGAACCAGTGGGGAAGTAACCAACTCGAGAGACTGTGGCCTTGCACTCCCCAGGAACAAGCACAGGGCATGTTGCCCCCTCCAGAACCAGTGTGCAAGTCACCCACTTGACAGACTGTGGCCTTGCACTCTGCAGGACAGAGCAATGGGAATGTTGCCCCCTCCAGAACCATTGCGGAAGTCACCCACTCGAGAGACTGTGGCCTTCACTCCCCAGGACCAAATACAGGGCATGTTGCCCCCTCCAGAACCAGTGGGCAAGTCATCCACTTGAGAGACTGTGGCCTTGCCCTCCCCAGGACCAAGCACAGGGCATGTTGCCCCCTTCAGAACCAGTGTTCAAGTCACCCACATGAGAGACTGTGGCCTTGCACTCTGCAGGAAAGAGCAATGGGCACGTTGCCCCCTCCAGAACCAGTGGGGAAGTCACCCACTCGAGAGACTTGCGCTCCCCCGGACAAGCACAGGGCATGTTGACCCCTCCAACACCAGTGGGCAAGCCATCCACTTGAGAGACTGTGGCCCTGCACTCACCAGGACCAAGCACAGGGCATGTTGCCCCCTCCAGAACCAGTGGGCAACTCATCCACTTGAGAGACTGTGGCCTTGCACTCCCCAGGACCAAGCATAGGGCATGTTGCCCCCTCCAGAACCAGTGTGCAAGTCACCCACTTGTGAGACTGTGGCCTTGCACTCCGCAGGTCAGAAGAATGGCCGTGTTGCCCCCTCTAGAATCAGTGGGGAAGTCACCCACTCAAGAGACTGTGGCATTGCCCTCCCTAGGACCAAACACAGGGCATGTTGCACCCTCCAGAACCAGTGGGCAAGTCTTCCACTTGAGAGACTGTGGCCTTACACTCCCCAGGACCAAGGACAGGGCATGTTGCCCCCTCCAGAACCAGTGTGCAAGTCACCCTCTTGAGAGACTGTGGCATTGAACTCCCCAGGACAGAGCAATGGGCATGTTGCCAGCTCCAGAACCAGTGGGGAAGTAACCAACTCGAGAGACTGTGGCCTTGCACTCCCCAGGAACAAGCACAGGACATGTTGCCCCCTCCAGAACCAGTGTGCAAGTCACCCACTTGACAGACTGTGGCCTTGCACTCCGTAGGACAGAGCATGGGCATGTTGCCCCCTCCAGAACCATTGGGGAAGTCACCCACTCGAGAGACTGTGGCCTTCACTCCTCAGGACCAAGCACAGGGCATGTTGCCCCCTCCAGAACCAGTGGGCAAGTCACCCACTTGACAGACTGTGGCCTTGCACTCCGCAGGACAGAGCATGGGCATGTTGCCCCCTCCAGAACCATTGGGAAGTCACCCACTCGAGAGACTGTGGCCTTCACTCCCCAGGACCAAGCACAGGGCATGTTGCCCCCTCCAGAACCAGTGGGCAAGTCATACACTCAAGAGACTGTGGCCTTGCCCTCCCCAGGACCAAGCACAGGGCATGTTGCCCCCTCCAGAACCAGTGGGCAAGTCACCCTGTTGAGAGACTGTGGCCTTGCACTCCCCAGGACAGAGCAATGGGCATGTTGCCCTCTTCAGAACCAGTGGGGAAGTCAGCCACTCAAGAGACTGTGGCCTTCCACTCCCCAGGACCAAGCATAGGGCATGTTGCCCCCTCCAGAACCAGTGTGCAAGTCACCCACTTGTGAGACTGCGGCCTTGCACTCCGCAGGTCAGAACACTGGCTGTGTTGCCCCCTCCACAAACCAGTGGGCAAGTCATCCACTTGAGAGACTGTGGCCTTACACTCCCCAGCACCAAGGACAGGGCATGTTGCCCCCTCCAGAACCAGTGTGCAAGTCACCCTCTTGAGAGACTGTGGCATGGCACTCCCCAGGACAGAGCAATGGGCATTTTGCCAGCTCCAGAACGAGTGGGGAAGTAACCAACTCGAGAGACTGTGGCCTTGCACTCCCCAGGAACAAGCACAGGGCATGTTGCCCCCTCCAGAACCAATGTGCAAGTCACCCACTTGACAGACTGTGGCCTTGCACTCCGCTGGACAGAGCAATGGGCATGTTGCCCCCTCCAGACCCAGTGTGCAAGTCACCCACTTGGGAGACTGTGGCCTTGCACTCCGCAGGAAAGAGCAATGGGCATGTTGGCCCCTCCAGAACCAGTGGGGAAGTCACCCACTCGAAAGACTTGCGCTCCCCAGAACCAAGCACAGGGCATGTTGCCCCCTCCAGAACCAGTGGGCAAGTCACCCTGTTGAGAGATTGTGGCCTTGCACTCCCCAGGACACAGCAATGGGCATGTTGCCCTCTCCAGAACCAGTAGGGAGGTCACCCACATGAGAGACTGTGGCCTTGCACTCCCCAGGACCAAGCATAGGGCATGTTGCCCCATCCAGAACCAGTGTGCAAGTCACCCACATGAGAGACTGTGGCCTTGCACTCTGCAGGAAAGAGCAATGGTCACATTGCCCCCTCCAGACCAGTGGGGAAGTCACCCACTCTAGAGACTTGCGCTCCCCCGGACCAAGCACAGGGCATGTTGACCCCTCCAACACCAGTGGGCAAGTCATCCACTTGAGAGACTGTGGCCCTGCACTCACCAGGACCAAGCACAGGGCATGTTGCACCCTCTAGAACCAGTGGGCAAGTCATCCACCTGAGAGACTGTGGCCTTGCACTCCCCAGGACCAAGCACAGGGCATGTTGCCCCCTCCAGAACCAGTGGGCAAATCACCCTGTTGAGAGACTGTGGCCTTGCACTGCCCAGGACAGAGAAATGGGCATGTTGCCCTCTTCAGAACCAGTGGGGAAGTCACCCACTCGAGAGACTGTGGCCTTCCACTCCCCAGGACCAAGCATAGGGCATGTTGCACCCTCCAGAACCAGTGTGCAAGTCACCCCCTTGTGAGACTGCGGCCTTGCGCTCCGCAGGTCAGAACACTGGCCGTGTTGCCCCCTCCAGAATCAGTGGGGAAGTCACCCACTCGAGAGACTGTGGCATTGCCCTCCCTAGGACCAAGTACAGGGCATGTTGCACCCTCCACAACCAGTGGGCAAGTCACCCTCTTGAGAGACTGTGGCATGGCACTCCCCAGGACAGAGCAATGGGCATGTTGCCAGATCCAGAACCAGTGGAGAAGTAACCAACTCAAGAGACTGTGGCCTTGCACTCCCCAGGAACAAGCACAGGGCATGTTGCCTCCTCCAGAACCAGTGTGCAAGTCACCCACTTGACAGACTGTGGCCTTGCACTCCGTTGGACAGAGCAATGGGCATGTTGCCCCCTCCAGAACCAGTGTGCAAGTCACCCACTTGAGAGACTATGGCCTTGCACTCCGCAGGAAAGAGCAATGGGCAAGTTGCCCCCTCCAGGACCAGTGGAGAAGTCACCCACTCGAAAGACTTGCGCTCCCCAGAACCAAGCACAGGGCATGTTGCCCCCTCCAGAACCAGTGTGCAAGTTACCCACATGAGAGACTGTGGCCTTGCACTCTGCAGGAAAGAGCAATGGGCACGTTGCCCCCTCCAGAACCAGTGGGGAAGTCACCCACTCGAGAGACTTGCGCTCCCCCGGACCAAGCACAGAGCATGTTGACCCCTCCAACACCAGTGGGCAAGTCATCCACTTGAGAGACTGTGGCCTTGCACTCCCCAGGACCAAGCACAGGGCATGTTGCCCCCTCCAGAACCAGTGGGCAAGTCACCCTGTTGAGAGACTGTGGCCTTGCACTCCCCAGGACAGAGCAATGGGCATGTTGCCCTCTTCAGAACCAGTGGGGAAGTCACCCACTCGAGAGACTGTGGCCTTCCACTCCCCAGGACCAAGCATAGGGCATGTTGCCCCCTCCAGAACCAGTGTGCAAGTCACCCACTTGTGAGACTGCGGCCTTGCACTCCGCATGTCAGAACACTGGCCGTGTTGCCCCCTCCAGAATCAGTGGGGAAGTCACCCACTCGAGAGACTGTGGCATTGCCCTCCCTAGGACCAAGCACAGGGCATGTTGCACCCTCCAGAACCAGTGGGCAAGTCATCCACTTGGGAGACTGTGACCTTACACTCCCCAGGACAGGGCATGTTGCCCCCTCCAGAACCAGTGTGCAAGTCACCCTCTTGAAAGACTGTGGCATTGCACTCCCCAGGACAGAGCAATGGGCATGTTGCCAGCTCCAGAACCAGTGGGGAAGTAACCAACTCAAGAGACTGTGGCCTTGCACTCCCCAGGAACAAGCACAGGGCATGTTGCCCCCTCCAGAACCAGTGTGCAAGTCACCCACTTGACAGACTGTGGCCTTGCACTCTGCAGGACAGAGCAATGGGAATGTTGCCCCCTCCAGAACCATTGCGGAAGTCACCCACTCGAGAGACTGTGGCTTTCACTCCCAAGGACCAAATACAGGGCATGTTGCCCCCTCCAGAACCAGTGGGCAAGTCATCCACTTGAGAGACTGTGGCCTTGCCCTCCCCAGGACCAAGCACAGGGCATGTTGCCCCCTTCAGAACCACTGGGCAAGTCACCCTGTTGAGAGACTGTGGCCTTGCACTCCCCAGGACAGAGCAATGGACATGTTGCCCTCTTCAGAACCAGTGGGGAACATGCACATGCTCTGTCCTGCGGGAAGCGCGTTGTACGGAGGAGGCAGGAGGCGGACCTTAGGGCAGGAGCCCTTTAATCTTGGATCGCGCTCCCGCTGTCGCGGGAAGCGCATTGTACGGAGGAGGCAGGAGGCGGACGTTAGGGCAGGAGCCCTTTAATCTTGGATCGCGCTCCCGCTGTCGCGGGAAGCGCGTTGTACGGAGGAGGCAGGAGGCGGACCTTAGGGCAGGAGCCCTTTAATCTTGGATCGCGCTCCCGTTGTCGCGGGAAGCGCGTTGTACGGAGGAGGCAGGAGGCGGACCTTAGGGCAGGAGCCCTTTAATCTTGGATCGCGCTCCCGCTGTCGCGGGACGCGCGCGGGCGGGGCCCGGTCTTCGCCCGTCAGCGCCCGGAAGAGGCTGGGCTGGGCCACCCCCCTGAGAATTCACTTGGGACTTCTGGATCAGGCTTATCAGATTCAAGAGGTATTGCTCTTTTTTTTCTCCTGTGATTGCTTCTTCATAGTTGGCTTTTCACGGCTCAGGAGGCCCTAAGTAATTGATATCTAAGTAAGATCCGCTAAGGGAGCAGTTGCATTTATCTAATTACTATTTCATACTGTTACTACTTCCCAGCATTTCCCTGCATTTTATTTTACTCATATTGGCTCAGATTGGTGTTCTATTATTTGTAAGACGATGGGTAAAAGAAAGACCACCACACCTGGGGCCGATGGAGCACACGTTATGCCCGTCCAATCATCAATAACTAGTTACTTATCTTCAGTTATTGGGGCCATTGAAACTGAAATTGTCCAAGTGGAAGAAAGAATTGGGGTGGCAAATAATTGGACCCAAAGACCCTCTTTAGAACCTACAACTTATATACAGTCCGCTGTCTCTCCAATTGTTTCCCGTGAGTTTATCTTGCCCCTGCCCGAAGATGACGTTAATGCTTCGCATTCTTTACAGCCGTTTAACATAGCGAACAACGATCACTTAGCTGACACTCCCCCTCCCCCTAAAAAAAGGAAAGCTGGAGGATCCCGTAAGTGTAATAAGCTACTCAAACACCCAATGAAGGTCAAGGAACGTTCTTTCACACCAACGGATATCCCGGCCGACTCTCTTCCAAAGGAAATTTCAACACTGGGCGCTCCAGGCTCAGACTGTAGGATGTCAAGAGACATTCATTCGACCAACTTAGACTTATTTCTCAAACCTTTTTTTTCGGCTTTAGAGGAGAAGCTAATATTACTCATTGATTCCAAATTTGAGCAGTTACAAGAAACTATTTTTAAATATCTGCCTCGGCAGCCCACTCCAAAATCTAGTTTAAACTCCCTTCCCCCTACTCCGAATTTGGTGTCTGATTTCACTGCTTCTCAGCAGGCTAATCGTCCAATGAACTGCAACCAACTCCCGTCCCATTGCATACCGATCCGCAATCCCCATGATGACTTATTAACTGATTCTCGGTCTTCTCTGGTTGGTGATGCGATTGACTTATCGAGGCCTGAAGTTGTTTTTAAACCTAGATCTTTTACTAGCACAAAGGAGGTTCTACAGCTTCCTCCGGATAGCTTGCCATATGTTTTAGTTTTAGCAAATGTTCCACCTCTTGATTGCGTTCAGAAGGAAGATACTCATGCGCTAATAAGGAAATGTGAACATTGGATGAGCCAAAAGCTTAGACACCAAGATGGTTTCAATAATAGAATAATTATGGCTAGAAGGGTGAAGTGTTTAGGCTTATCCAAAAAAGCATTTGAAGGTGATTGCATAGTGATTAATTTTGCAAATTCTCCAAGCACAGGGCATGTTGCACCCTCTAGAACCAGTGGGCAAGTCATCCACTTGAGAGACTGTGGCCTTGCACTCCCCAGGACCAAGCACAGGGCATGTTGCCCCCTCCAGAACCAGTGGGCAAATCACCCTGTTGAGAGACTGTGGCCTTGCACTCCCCAGGACAGAGAAATGGGCATGTTGCCCTCTTTAGAACCAGTGGGGAAGTCACCCACTCGAGAGACTGTGGCCTTCACTCCCCAGGACCAAGCACAGGGCATGTTGCCCCCTCCAGAACCAGTGTGCAAGTCACCCACTTGTGAGACTGCGGCCTTGCACTCCGCAGGTCAGAAGAATGGCCGTGTTGCCCCCTCTAGAATCAGTGGGGAAGTCACCCACTCGAGAGACTATGGCATTGCCCTCCCTAGGACCAAACACAGGGCATGTTGCACCCTCCAGAACCAGTGGGCAAGTCTTCCACTTGAGAGACTGTGGCCTTACATTCCCCAGGACCAAGGACAGGGCATGTTGCCCCCTCCAGAACCAGTGTGCAAGTCACCCTCTTGAGAGACTGTGGCATTGAACTCCCCAGGACAGAGCAATGGGCATGTTGCCAGCTCCAGAACCAGTGGGGAAGTAACCAACTCGAGAGACTGTGGCCTTGCACTCCCCAGGAACAAGCACAGGGCATGTTGCCCCCTCCAGAACCAGTGTGCAAGTCACCCACTTGAGAGACTGTGGCCTTGCACTCCGCAGGACAGAGCATGGGCATTTTGCCCCCTCCAGAACCATTGGGGAAGTCACCCACTCGAGAGACTGTGGCCTTCACTCCCCAGGACCAAGCACAGGGCATGGTGCCCCCTCCAGAACCAGTGGGCAAGTCATACACTTGAGAGACTGTGGCCTTGACCTCCCCAGGACCAAGCACAGGGCATGTTGCCCCCTCCAGAACCAGTGGGCAAGTCACCCTGTTGAGAGACTGTGGCCTTGCACTCCCCAGGACAGAGCAATGGGCATGTTGCCCTCTTCAGAACCAGTGGGGAAGTCACCCACTCGAGAGACTGTGGCCTTCCACTCCCCAGGACCAAGCATAGGGCATGTTGCCCCCTCCAGAACCAGTGTGCAAGTCACCCACTTGTGAGACTGCGGCCTTGCACTCCGCAGGTCAGAACACTGGCCGTGTTGCCACCTCCAGAATCAGTGGGGAAGTCACCCACTCGAGAGACTGTGGCATTGCCCTCCCTAGGACCAAGTACAGGGCATGTTGCACCCTCCACAACCAGTGGGCAAGTCATCCACTTGAGAGACTGTGGCCTTACACTCCCCAGCACCAAGGATAGGGCATGTTGCCCCCTCCAGAACCAGTGTGCAAGTCACCCTCTTGAGAGACTGTGGCATGGCACTCCCCAGGACAGAGCAATGGGCATGTTGCCAGCTCCAGAACCAGTGGGGAAGTAACCAACTCGAGAGACTGTGGCCTTGCACTCCCCAGGAACAAGCACAGGGCATGTTGCCCCCTCCAGAACCAATGTGCAAGTCACCCACTTGACAAACTATGGCCTTGCACTCCGCTGGACAGAGCAGTGGGCATGTTGCCCCCTCCAGAACCAGTGTGCAAGTCACCCACTTGGGAGACTGTGGCCTTGCACTCCGCAGGAAAGAGCAATGGGCATGTTGGCCCCTCCAGAACCAGTGGGAAAGTCACCCACTCGAAAGACTTGCGCTCCCCAGTACCAAGCACAGGGCATGTTGCCCCCTCCAGAACCAGTGGGCATGTCACCCTGTTGAGAGACTGTGGCCTTGCACTCTGCAGGAAAGAGCAATGGGCACGTTGCCCCCTCCAGAACCAGTGGAGAAGTCACCCACTCGAGAGACTTGTGCTCCCCCGGACCAAGCACAGAGCATGTTGACCCCTCCAACACCAGTGGGCAAGTCATCCACTTGAGAGACTGTGGCATGTGGCTTGAGAGACTGTGGCAAGCACAGGGCATGTTGCCCCCTCCAGAACCAGTGGGCAAGTCACCCTGTTGAGAGACTGTGGCCTTGCACTCCCCCGTACAGAGCAATGGGCATGTTGCCCTCTTCAGAACCAGTGGGGAAGTCACCCACTCGAGAGACTGTGGCCTTCCACTCCCCAGGACCAAGCATAGGGCATGTTGCCCCCTCCAGAACCAGTGTGCAAGTCACCCACTTGTGAGACTGCGGCCTTGCACTCCGCATGTCAGAACACTGGCCGTGTTGCCCCCTCCAGAATCAGTGGGGAAGTCACCCACTCGAGAGACTGTGGCATTGCCCTCCCTACGACCAAGCACAGGGCATGTTGCACCCTCCAGAACCAGTGGGCAAGTCATCCACTTGGGAGACTGTGGCCTTACACTCCCCAGGACCAAGGACAGGGCATGTTGCCCCCTCCAGAACCAGTGTGCAAGTCACCCTCTTGAAAGACTGTGGCATTGCACTCCCCAGGACAGAGCAATGGGCATGTTGCCAGCTCCAGAACCAGTGGGGAAGTAACCAACTCGAGAGACTGTGGCCTTGCACTCCCCAGGAACAAGCACAGGGCATGTTGCCCCCTCCAGAACCAGTGTGCAAGTCACCCACTTGACAGACTGTGGCCTTGCACTCTGCAGGACAGAGCAATGGGAATGTTGCCCCCTCCAGAACCATTGCGGAAGTCACCCACTCAAGAGACTGTGGCCTTCACTCCCCAGGACCAAATACAGGGCATGTTGCCCCCTCCAGAACCAGTGGGCAAGTCATCCACTTGAGAGACTGTGGCCTTGCCCTCCCCAGGACCAAGCACAGGGCATGTTGCCCCCTTCAGAACCAGTGTTCAAGTCACCCACATGAGAGACTGTGGCCTTGCACTCTGCAGGAAAGAGCAATGGGCACGTTGCCCCCTCCAGAACCAGTGGGGAAGTCACCCACTCGAGAGACTTGCGCTCCCCCGGACAAGCACAGGGCATGTTGACCCCTCCAACACCAGTGGGCAAGCCATCCACTTGAGAGACTGTGGCCCTGCACTCACCAGGACCAAGCACAGGGCATGTTGCCCCCTCCAGAACCAGTGGGCAACTCATCCACTTGAGAGACTGTGGCCTTGCACTCCCCAGGACCAAGCATAGGGCATGTTGCCCCCTCCAGAACCAGTGTGCAAGTCACCCACTTGTGAGACTGTGGCCTTGCACTCCGCAGGTCAGAAGAATGGCCGTGTTGCCCCCTCTAGAATCAGTGGGGAAGTCACCCACTCAAGAGACTGTGGCATTGCCCTCCCTAGGACCAAACACAGGGCATGTTGCACCCTCCAGAACCAGTGGGCAAGTCTTCCACTTGAGAGACTGTGGCCTTACACTCCCCAGGACCAAGGACAGGGCATGTTGCCCCCTCCAGAACCAGTGTGCAAGTCACCCTCTTGAGAGACTGTGGCATTGAACTCCCCAGGACAGAGCAATGGGCATGTTGCCAGCTCCAGAACCAGTGGGGAAGTAACCAACTCGAGAGACTGTGGCCTTGCACTCCCCAGGAACAAGCACAGGACATGTTGCCCCCTCCAGAACCAGTGTGCAAGTCACCCACTTGACAGACTGTGGCCTTGCACTCCGTAGGACAGAGCATGGGCATGTTGCCCCCTCCAGAACCATTGGGGAAGTCACCCACTCGAGAGACTGTGGCCTTCACTCCTCAGGACCAAGCACAGGGCATGTTGCCCCCTCCAGAACCAGTGGGCAAGTCATACACTTGAGAGACTGTGGCCTTGCCCTCCCCAGGACCAAGCACAGGGCATGTTGCCCCCTCCAGAACCAGTGGCCAAGTCACCCTGTTGAGAGACTGTGGCCTTGCACTCCCCAGGACAGAGCAATGGGCATGTTGCCCTCTCAGAACCAGTGGGGAAGTCACCCACTCGAGAGACTGTGGCCTTCCACTCCCCAGGACCAAGCATAGGGCATGTTGCCCCCTCCAGAACCAGTGTGCAAGTCACCCACTTGTGAGACTGCGGCCTTGCACTCCGCAGGTCAGAACACTGGCCGTGTTGCCACCTCCAGAATCAGTGGGGAAGTCACCCACTCGACAGACTGTGGCATTGCCCTCCCTAGGACCAAGTACAGGGCATGTTGCACCCTCCACAACCAGTGGGCAAGTCATCCACTTGACAGACTGTGGCCTTACACTCCCCAGCACCAAGGATAGGGCATGTTGCACCCTCCAGAACCAGTGTGCAAGTCACCCTCTTGAGAGACTGTGGCATGGCACTCCCCAGGACAGAGCAATGGGCATGTTGCCAGCTCCAGAGCCAGTGGGGAAGTAACCAACTCGAGAGACTGTGGCCTTCCACTCCCCAGGAACAAGCACAGGGCATGTTGCCCCCTCCAGAACCAATGTGCAAGTCACCCACTTGACAGGCTGTGGCCTTGCACTCCGCTGGACAGAGCAATGGGCATGTTGCCCCCTCCAGAACCAGTGTGCAAGTCACCCACTTGTGAGACTGCGGCCTTGCACTCCGCAGGTCAGAAGAATGGCCGTGTTGCCCCCTCTAGAATCAGTGGGGAAGTCACCCACTCGAGAGACTGTGGCATTGCCCTCCCTAGGACCAAACACAGGGCATGTTGCACTCTCCAGAACCAGTGGGCAAGTCTTCCACTTGAGAGACTGTGGCCTTACACTCCCCAGGACCAAGGACAGGGCATGTTGCCCCCTCCAGAACCAGTGTGCAAGTCACCCTCTTGAGAGACTGTGGCATTGAACTCCCCAGGACAGAGCAATGGGCATGTTGCCAGCTCCAGAACCAGTGGGGAAGTAACCAACTCGAGAGACTGTGGACTTGCACTCCCCAGGAACAAGCACAGGGCATGTTGCCCCCTCCAGAACCAGTGTGCAAGTCACCCACTTGACAGACTGTGACCTTGCACTCCGCAGGACAGAGCATGGGCATGTTGCCCCCTCCAGAACCATTGGGGAAGTCACCCACTCGAGAGACTGTGGCCTTCACTCCCCAGGACCAAGCACAGGGCATGTTGCCCCCTCCAGAACCAGTGGGCAAGTCATACACTTGAGAGACTGTGGCCTTGCCCTCCCCAGGACCAAGCACAGGGCATGTTGCCCCCTCCAGAACCAGTGGGCAAGTCACCCTGTTGAGAGACTGTGGCCTTGCACTCCCCAGGACAGAGCAATGGGCATGTTGCCCTCTTCAGAACCAGTGGGGAAGTCACCCACTCGAGAGACTGTGGCCTTCCACTCCCCAGGACCAAGCATAGGGCATGTTGCCCCCTCCAGAACCAGTGTGCAAGTCACCCACTTGTGAGACTGCGGCCTTGCACTCCGCAGGGCAGAACACTGGCCGTGTTGCCACCTCCAGAATCAGTGGGGAAGTCACCCACTCGAGAGACTGTGGCATTGCCCTCCCTAGGACCAAGTACAGGGCATGTTGCACCCTCCACAACCAGTGGGCAAGTCATCCACTTGAGAGACTGTGGCCTTACACTCCCCAGCACCAAGGATAGGGCATGTTGCCCCCTCCAGAACCAGTGTGCAAGTCACCCTCTTGAGAGACTGTGGCATGGCACTCCCCAGGACAGAGCAATGGGCACGTTGCCCCCTCCAGAACCAGTGGGGAAGTCACCCACTCGAGAGACTTGCGCTCCCCCGGACAAGCACAGGGCATGTTGACCCCTCCAACACCAGTGGGCAAGCCATCCACTTGAGAGACTGTGGCCCTGCACTCACCAGGACCAAGCACAGGGCATGTTGCCCCCTCCAGAACCAGTGGGCAACTCATCCACTTGAGAGACTGTGGCCTTGCACTCCCCAGGACCAAGCATAGGGCATGTTGCCCCCTCCAGAACCAGTGTGCAAGTCACCCACTTGTGAGACTGTGGCCTTGCACTCCGCAGGTCAGAAGAATGGCCGTGTTGCCCCCTCTAGAATCAGTGGGGAAGTCACCCACTCGAGAGACTGTGGCATTGCCCTCCCTAGGACCAAACACAGGGCATGTTGCACCCTCCAGAACCAGTGGGCAAGTCTTCCACTTGAGAGACTGTGGCCTTACACTCCCCAGGACCAAGGACAGGGCATGTTGCCCCCTCCAGAACCAGTGTGCAAGTCACCCTCTTGAGAGACTGTGGCATTGAACTCCCCAGGACAGAGCAATGGGCATGTTGCCAGCTCCAGAACCAGTGGGGAAGTAACCAACTCGAGAGACTGTGGCCTTGCACTCCCCAGGAACAAGCACAGGACATGTTGCCCCCTCCAGAACCAGTGTGCAAGTCACCCACTTGACAGACTGTGGCCTTGCACTCCGTAGGACAGAGCATGGGCATGTTGCCCCCTCCAGAACCATTGGGGAAGTCACCCACTCGAGAGACTGTGGCCTTCACTCCTCAGGACCAAGCACAGGGCATGTTGCCCCCTCCAGAACCAGTGGGCAAGTCATACACTTGAGAGACTGTGGCCTTGCCCTCCCCAGGACCAAGCACAGGGCATGTTGCCCCCTCCAGAACCAGTGGCCAAGTCACCCTGTTGAGAGACTGTGGCCTTGCACTCCCCAGGACAGAGCAATGGGCATGTTGCCCTCTCAGAACCAGTGGGGAAGTCACCCACTCGAGAGACTGTGGCCTTCCACTCCCCAGGACCAAGCATAGGGCATGTTGCCCCCTCCAGAACCAGTGTGCAAGTCACCCACTTGTGAGACTGCGGCCTTGCACTCCGCAGGTCAGAACACTGGCCGTGTTGCCACCTCCAGAATCAGTGGGGAAGTCACCCACTCGACAGACTGTGGCATTGCCCTCCCTAGGACCAAGTACAGGGCATGTTGCACCCTCCACAACCAGTGGGCAAGTCATCCACTTGACAGACTGTGGCCTTACACTCCCCAGCACCAAGGATAGGGCATGTTGCACCCTCCAGAACCAGTGTGCAAGTCACCCTCTTGAGAGACTGTGGCATGGCACTCCCCAGGACAGAGCAATGGGCATGTTGCCAGCTCCAGAGCCAGTGGGGAAGTAACCAACTCGAGAGACTGTGGCCTTCCACTCCCCAGGAACAAGCACAGGGCATGTTGCCCCCTCCAGAACCAATGTGCAAGTCACCCACTTGACAGGCTGTGGCCTTGCACTCCGCTGGACAGAGCAATGGGCATGTTGCCCCCTCCAGAACCAGTGTGCAAGTCACCCACTTGTGAGACTGCGGCCTTGCACTCCGCAGGTCAGAAGAATGGCCGTGTTGCCCCCTCTAGAATCAGTGGGGAAGTCACCCACTCGAGAGACTGTGGCATTGCCCTCCCTAGGACCAAACACAGGGCATGTTGCACTCTCCAGAACCAGTGGGCAAGTCTTCCACTTGAGAGACTGTGGCCTTACACTCCCCAGGACCAAGGACAGGGCATGTTGCCCCCTCCAGAACCAGTGTGCAAGTCACCCTCTTGAGAGACTGTGGCATTGAACTCCCCAGGACAGAGCAATGGGCATGTTGCCAGCTCCAGAACCAGTGGGGAAGTAACCAACTCGAGAGACTGTGGACTTGCACTCCCCAGGAACAAGCACAGGGCATGTTGCCCCCTCCAGAACCAGTGTGCAAGTCACCCACTTGACAGACTGTGACCTTGCACTCCGCAGGACAGAGCATGGGCATGTTGCCCCCTCCAGAACCATTGGGGAAGTCACCCACTCGAGAGACTGTGGCCTTCACTCCCCAGGACCAAGCACAGGGCATGTTGCCCCCTCCAGAACCAGTGGGCAAGTCATACACTTGAGAGACTGTGGCCTTGCCCTCCCCAGGACCAAGCACAGGGCATGTTGCCCCCTCCAGAACCAGTGGGCAAGTCACCCTGTTGAGAGACTGTGGCCTTGCACTCCCCAGGACAGAGCAATGGGCATGTTGCCCTCTTCAGAACCAGTGGGGAAGTCACCCACTCGAGAGACTGTGGCCTTCCACTCCCCAGGACCAAGCATAGGGCATGTTGCCCCCTCCAGAACCAGTGTGCAAGTCACCCACTTGTGAGACTGCGGCCTTGCACTCCGCAGGGCAGAACACTGGCCGTGTTGCCACCTCCAGAATCAGTGGGGAAGTCACCCACTCGAGAGACTGTGGCATTGCCCTCCCTAGGACCAAGTACAGGGCATGTTGCACCCTCCACAACCAGTGGGCAAGTCATCCACTTGAGAGACTGTGGCCTTACACTCCCCAGCACCAAGGATAGGGCATGTTGCCCCCTCCAGAACCAGTGTGCAAGTCACCCTCTTGAGAGACTGTGGCATGGCACTCCCCAGGACAGAGCAATGGGCACGTTGCCCCCTCCAGAACCAGTGGGGAAGTCACCCACTCGAGAGACTTGCGCTCCCCCGGACAAGCACAGGGCATGTTGACCCCTCCAACACCAGTGGGCAAGCCATCCACTTGAGAGACTGTGGCCCTGCACTCACCAGGACCAAGCACAGGGCATGTTGCCCCCTCCAGAACCAGTGGGCAACTCATCCACTTGAGAGACTGTGGCCTTGCACTCCCCAGGACCAAGCATAGGGCATGTTGCCCCCTCCAGAACCAGTGTGCAAGTCACCCACTTGTGAGACTGTGGCCTTGCACTCCGCAGGTCAGAAGAATGGCCGTGTTGCCCCCTCTAGAATCAGTGGGGAAGTCACCCACTCGAGAGACTGTGGCATTGCCCTCCCTAGGACCAAACACAGGGCATGTTGCACCCTCCAGAACCAGTGGGCAAGTCTTCCACTTGAGAGACTGTGGCCTTACACTCCCCAGGACCAAGGACAGGGCATGTTGCCCCCTCCAGAACCAGTGTGCAAGTCACCCTCTTGAGAGACTGTGGCATTGAACTCCCCAGGACAGAGCAATGGGCATGTTGCCAGCTCCAGAACCAGTGGGGAAGTAACCAACTCGAGAGACTGTGGCCTTGCACTCCCCAGGAACAAGCACAGGACATGTTGCCCCCTCCAGAACCAGTGTGCAAGTCACCCACTTGACAGACTGTGGCCTTGCACTCCGTAGGACAGAGCATGGGCATGTTGCCCCCTCCAGAACCATTGGGGAAGTCACCCACTCGAGAGACTGTGGCCTTCACTCCTCAGGACCAAGCACAGGGCATGTTGCCCCCTCCAGAACCAGTGGGCAAGTCATACACTTGAGAGACTGTGGCCTTGCCCTCCCCAGGACCAAGCACAGGGCATGTTGCCCCCTCCAGAACCAGTGGCCAAGTCACCCTGTTGAGAGACTGTGGCCTTGCACTCCCCAGGACAGAGCAATGGGCATGTTGCCCTCTCAGAACCAGTGGGGAAGTCACCCACTCGAGAGACTGTGGCCTTCCACTCCCCAGGACCAAGCATAGGGCATGTTGCCCCCTCCAGAACCAGTGTGCAAGTCACCCACTTGTGAGACTGCGGCCTTGCACTCCGCAGGTCAGAACACTGGCCGTGTTGCCACCTCCAGAATCAGTGGGGAAGTCACCCACTCGACAGACTGTGGCATTGCCCTCCCTAGGACCAAGTACAGGGCATGTTGCACCCTCCACAACCAGTGGGCAAGTCATCCACTTGACAGACTGTGGCCTTACACTCCCCAGCACCAAGGATAGGGCATGTTGCACCCTCCAGAACCAGTGTGCAAGTCACCCTCTTGAGAGACTGTGGCATGGCACTCCCCAGGACAGAGCAATGGGCATGTTGCCAGCTCCAGAGCCAGTGGGGAAGTAACCAACTCGAGAGACTGTGGCCTTCCACTCCCCAGGAACAAGCACAGGGCATGTTGCCCCCTCCAGAACCAATGTGCAAGTCACCCACTTGACAGGCTGTGGCCTTGCACTCCGCTGGACAGAGCAATGGGCATGTTGCCCCCTCCAGAACCAGTGTGCAAGTCACCCACTTGTGAGACTGCGGCCTTGCACTCCGCAGGTCAGAAGAATGGCCGTGTTGCCCCCTCTAGAATCAGTGGGGAAGTCACCCACTCGAGAGACTGTGGCATTGCCCTCCCTAGGACCAAACACAGGGCATGTTGCACTCTCCAGAACCAGTGGGCAAGTCTTCCACTTGAGAGACTGTGGCCTTACACTCCCCAGGACCAAGGACAGGGCATGTTGCCCCCTCCAGAACCAGTGTGCAAGTCACCCTCTTGAGAGACTGTGGCATTGAACTCCCCAGGACAGAGCAATGGGCATGTTGCCAGCTCCAGAACCAGTGGGGAAGTAACCAACTCGAGAGACTGTGGACTTGCACTCCCCAGGAACAAGCACAGGGCATGTTGCCCCCTCCAGAACCAGTGTGCAAGTCACCCACTTGACAGACTGTGACCTTGCACTCCGCAGGACAGAGCATGGGCATGTTGCCCCCTCCAGAACCATTGGGGAAGTCACCCACTCGAGAGACTGTGGCCTTCACTCCCCAGGACCAAGCACAGGGCATGTTGCCCCCTCCAGAACCAGTGGGCAAGTCATACACTTGAGAGACTGTGGCCTTGCCCTCCCCAGGACCAAGCACAGGGCATGTTGCCCCCTCCAGAACCAGTGGGCAAGTCACCCTGTTGAGAGACTGTGGCCTTGCACTCCCCAGGACAGAGCAATGGGCATGTTGCCCTCTTCAGAACCAGTGGGGAAGTCACCCACTCGAGAGACTGTGGCCTTCCACTCCCCAGGACCAAGCATAGGGCATGTTGCCCCCTCCAGAACCAGTGTGCAAGTCACCCACTTGTGAGACTGCGGCCTTGCACTCCGCAGGGCAGAACACTGGCCGTGTTGCCACCTCCAGAATCAGTGGGGAAGTCACCCACTCGAGAGACTGTGGCATTGCCCTCCCTAGGACCAAGTACAGGGCATGTTGCACCCTCCACAACCAGTGGGCAAGTCATCCACTTGAGAGACTGTGGCCTTACACTCCCCAGCACCAAGGATAGGGCATGTTGCCCCCTCCAGAACCAGTGTGCAAGTCACCCTCTTGAGAGACTGTGGCATGGCACTCCCCAGGACAGAGCAATGGGCATGTTGCCAGCTCCAGAACCAGTGGGGAAGTAACCAACTCGAGAGACTGTGGCCTTGCACTCCCCAGGAACAAGCACAAGGCATGTTGCCCCCTCCAGAACCAATGTGCAAGTCACCCACTTGACAGACTGTGGCCTTGTACTCCGCTGGACAGAGCAATGGGCATGTTGCCCCCTCCAGAACCAGTGTGCAAGTCCCCACTTGGGAGACTGTGGCCTTGCACTCCGCAGGAAAGAGCAATGGGCATGTTGGCCCCTCCAGAACCAGTGGGGAAGTCACCCACTCGAAAGACTTGCGCTCCCCAGAACCAAGCACAGGGCATGTTGCCCCCTCCAGAACCAGTGGGCATGTCACCCTGTTGAGAGACTGTGGCCTTGCACTCCCCAGGACACAGCAATGGGCCTGTTGCCCTCTCCAGAACCAGTAGGGAGGTCACCCACTTGAGAGACTGTGGCCTTGCACTCCCCAGTACCAAGCACAGGGCATGTTGCCCCCTCCAGAACCAGTGTGCAAGTCACCCACATGAGAGACTGTGGCCTTGCACTCTGCAGGAAAGAGCAATGGGTACGTTGCCCCCTCCAGAACCAGTGGGGAAGTCACCCACTCGAGAGACTTGCGCTCCCCCGGACCGAGCACAGGGCATGTTGACCCCTCCAACACCAGTGGGCAAGTCATCCACTTGAGAGACTGTGGCCCTGCACTCACCAGGACCAAGCACAGGGCATGTTGCACCCTCCAGAACCAGTGGGCAAGTCATCCACTTGAGAGACTGTGGCCTTGCACTCCCCAGGACCAAGCACAGGGCATTTTGCCCCTCCAGAACCAGTGGGCAAGTCACCCTGTTGAGAGACTGTGGCCTTGCACTCCCCAGGACAGAGAAATGGGCATGTTGCCCTCTTCAGAACCAGTGGGGAAGTCACCCACTCGAGAGACTGTGGCCTTCCACTCCCCAGGACCAAGCATAGGGCATGTTGCCCCCTCCAGAACCAGTGTGCAAGTCACCCACTTGTGAGACTGCGGTCTTGCACTCCCCATGTCAGAACAATGGCCGTGTTGCACCCTCCAGAATCAGTGGGGAAGTCACCCACTCGTGAGACTGTGGCATTGCCCTCCCTAGGACCAAGCACAGGGCATGTTGCACCCTCCAAAACCAGTGGGCAAGTCATCCACTTGAGAGACTGTGGCCTTTCACTCCCCAGGACCAAGGACAGGGCATGTTGCCCCCTCCAGAACCAGTGTGCAAGTCACCCTCTTGAGAGACTGTGGCATTGCACTCCCCAGGAGAGAGCAATGGGCATGTCGCCCTCTCCAGAACCAGTGGGGAAGTCACCCACTCAAGAGACTGTGGCCTTGCACTCCCCAGGACCAAGCACAGGGCATGTTACCCCGTGCAGAACCAGTGTGCAAGTCACCCACTTGAGAGACTGTGGCCTTGCACTCCGCAGGACAGAGCAATGAACATGTTGCCCCCTCCAGAACCAGTGGGGATGTCACCCACTCAAGAGACTGTGGTATTGCGCTCCACAGGACTAACCACATGGCATGTTGCCCCCCCCCAGAACCAGTGGGCAAGTCATCCATTTCAGAGACTGTGGCCCTGCACTCACCAGGACCAAGCACAGGGCATGTTGCCCCCTCTAAAACCAGTGGGCAAGTCACCCACTTGAGAGACTGTGGCCTTGCACTCCCCAGGACAGAGCAATGGGCATGTTGCCCCCTCCAGAGCCAGTGGGGAAGTCATCCACTTGAGAGACTGTGGCCTTACACTCCCCAGGACCAAGGACAGGGCATGCTGCCCCCTCCTGAACCAGTGTGCAAGTCACCCTCTTGAAAGACTGTGGCATCGCACTCCCCAGGACAGAGCAATGGGCATGTTGCCAGCTCCAGAACCAGTGGGGAAGTAACCAACTCGAGAGACTGTGGCCTTGCACTCGCCAGGAACAAGCACAGGGCATGTTGCCCCCTCCAGAACCAGTGTGCAAGTCACCCACTTGACAGACTGTGGCCTTGCACTCTGCAGGACAGAGCAATGGGAATGTTGCCCCCTCCAGAACCATTGGGGAAGTCACCCACTCGAGAGACTGTGGCCTTCACTCCCCAGGACCAAATACAGGGCATGTTGCCCCCTCCAGAACCAGTGGGCAAGTCACCCTGTTGAGAGACTGTGGTCTTGCACTTCCCAGGACAGAGCAATGGACATGTTGCCCTCTTCAGAACCAGTGGGGAAGTCACCCACTCGAGAGACTGTGGCCTTCCACTCCCCAGGACCGCATAGGGCATGTTGCCCCCTCCAGAACCAGTGTGCAAATCACCCACTTGTGAGACTGCAGCCTTGCACTCCACAGGTCAGAAGAATGGGTGTGTTGCCCCCTCCAGAATCAGTGGAGAAGTCACCCACTCGAGAGACTGTGGCATTGCCCTCCCTAGGACCAAGCACAGGGCATGTTGCACCCTCCAGAACCAGTGGGCAAGTCATCCACTTGAGAGACTGTGGCCTTTCACTCCCCAGGACCAAGGACACGGCATGTTGCCCCCTCCAGAACCAGTGTGCAAGTCACCCTCTTGAGAGACTGTGGCATGGCAGTCCCCAGGACAGAGCAATGGGCATGTTGCCAGCTCCAGAACCAGTGGGGAAGTAACCAACTCGAGAGACTGTGGCCTTGCACTCCCCAGGAACAAGCACAGGGCATGTTGCCCCCTCCAGAACGAGTGTGCAAGTCACCCACTTGACATACTGTGGCCTTGCACTCCGCAGGACAGAGCAATGGGCATATTGCCCCCTCCAGAACCATTGGGGAACTCACCCACTCGAGAGACTGTGGCCTTCACTCCCCAGGACCAAGCACAGGGCATGTTGCCCCCTCCAGAACCAGTGGGCAATTCATCCATTTGAGAGACTGTGGCCTTGCCCTCCCCAGGACCAAGCACAGGGCATGTTGCCCCCTCCAGAACCAGTGGCCAAGTCACCCTGTTGAGAGACTGTGGCCTTGCACTCCCCAGGACAGAGCAATGGGCATGGTGCCCTCTTCAGAACCAGTGGGGAAGTCACCCACTCGAGAGACTGTGGCTTTCCACTGACCAGGACCAAGCATAGGGCATGTTGCCCCCTCCAGAACCAGTGTGCAAGTCACCCACTTGTGAGACTGCGGCCTTGCACTCCGCATGTCAGAACAATGGCTGTGTTGCCCCCTCCAGAATCAGTGGGGAAGTCACCCACTCGAGAGACTGTGGCATTGCCCTCCCTAGGACCATGCACAGGGCATGTTGCACCCTCCAGAACCAGTGGGCAAGTCATCCACTTGAGAGACTGTGGCCTTTCACTCCCCAGGACCAAGGACAGGGCATGTTGCCCTCTCCAGAACCAGTGTGCAAGTCACCCTCTTGAGAGACTGTGGCATTGCACTCCCCAGGACAGAGCAATGGACATGTTGCCAGCTCCAGAACCAGTGGGGAAGTAACCAACTCGAGAGACTGTGGCCTTGCAATCCCCAGGAACAAGCACAGGGCATGTTGCCCCCTCCAGAACCAGTGTGCAAGTCACCCACTTGACAGACTGTGGCCTTGCACTCCGCAGGACACAGCAATGGGCATGTTGCCCCCTCCAGAACCATTGGGGAAGTCACCCACTCGAGAGACTGTGGCCTTCACTCCCCATGACCAAGCACAGGGCATGTTGCCCCCTCCAGAACCAGTGGGCAAGTCATCCACTTGAGAGACTGTGGCCTCGCCCTCCCCAGGACCAAGCACAGGGCATGTTGCCCCCTCTAGAACCAGTGGGCAAGTCACCCTGTTGAGAGACTGTGGCCTTGCACTCCCCAGGACAGAGCAATGGGCATGTTGCCCTCTTCAGAACCACTGGGGAAGTCACCCACTCGAGAGACTTGCGCTACCCAGGACCAAGCACAGGGCATGTTGCCCCCTCCAGAATGAGTGGGCAAGTCATCCACTTGAGAGACTGTAGCCTTACACTCCCCAGGACCAAGCACAGGGCATGTTGCCCCCTCCAGAACCAGTGGGCAAGTCACCCTGTTGAGAGACTGTGCCCTTGCACTCCGCAGGAAAGAGCAATGGGCATGTTGCCCCCTCCAGAACCAGTGGGGAAGTCACCCACTCGAGAGACTTGCACTCCCCAGGACCAAGCACAGGGCATTTGTCCCTATCCAGAACCAGTGGGCAAGTCATCCACTTGAGAGACTGTGGCCCTGCACTAACCAGGACCAAGCACAGGGCATGTTGCCCCCTCCAGAACCATTGGGCAAGTCACCCACTTGAGAGACTGTGGCCTTGCTCTCCCCAGGACAGAGCAATGGGCATGTTGCCCCCTCCAGAACCATTGGGAAAGTCACCCACTCGAGAACTGTGGCCTTGCACTGCCCAGGGCCAAGCACAGGACATGTTGTCCCTCCAGAACCAGTGGGCAAGTCATCCACTTGAGAGACAGTTGCCTTGCACTCCCCAGGACCAAGCACAGGGCATGTTGCCCCCTCCAAAACCAGTTGGCAAGTCACCCTCTTGAGAGACTGTGGCCTTGCAATCCCTGGGACAGAGCAATGGGTATGTTGCCCTCTCCAGAACCGGTGGGGAAGTCACCACTCAAGAGACTGTGGCCTTGCGCTCCCCAGGACCCAGCACAGGGCATGTTACCTCCTCCAGAACCAGTGTGCAAGTCACCCACTTGAGAGACTGTGGCCTTGCACTCTGCAGGACAGAGCAATGGGCATGTTGCCCCCTCCAGAACAAGTGGTGAAGTCAACCACTCGAAAGACTGTGGCCTTGCACTCCCCAGGACCAAGCACACGGCATGTTGCCCCCTCCAAAACCAGTGGGCAAGTCACCCTCTTGAGAGACTGTGGCCTTGCACTACCCAGCACAGAGCAATGGGCATGTTGCCCTTTCCAGAACCAGTGGGGAAATCACCCACTCTAGAGACTGTGGCCTTGCACTCCCCAGGACCAAGCACAGGGCATCTTACCCCCTGCAGAACCAGTTTGCAAGTCACCCACTTGAGAGACTGTGGCCTTGCACTCCACAGGACAGAGCAATGGGCATGTTGCCCCCTCCAGAACCAGTGGGGAAGTCACCCACTTGAGAGACTGTGGCCTTGCACTCCCCAGGACCAAGCACAGGGCATGTTGCCCCCTCCAGAACCAATGGGCAAGTCATCCACTTGAGAGACTGTGGCCTTGCACTCACCAGGACCAAGCACAGGGCATGTTGCCCCCTCTAAAACCAGAGGGCAAGTTACCCACTTGAGAGACTGTGGCCTTGCACTCCCCAGGACAGAGCAATGGGCATGTTGCCCTCTCCAGAACCAGTAGGGAGGTCACCCACTCGAGAGACTGTGGCCTTGCACTCCCCAGGACCAAGCACAGGGCATGTTGCCCCCTGCAGAACCAGTGTGCAAGTCACCCACATGAGAGACTGTGGCCTTGCACTCTGCAGGAAAGAGCAATGGGCATGTTGCCCCCTCCAGAACCAGTGGGGAAGTCACCCACTCGATAGACTTGCGCTCCCCAGGACCAAGCACAGGGCATGTTGACCCCTCCAGAACCAGTGGGCAAGTCACCCTTTTGAGAGACTCTGGCCTTGCACTCCCCAGGACAGAGCAATGGGCATGTTGCCAGCTCCAGAACCAGTGGGCAAGTCACCCTGTTGAGAGACTCTGGCCTTGCACTCCCCAGGACAGAGCAATGGGCATCTTGCCCTCTCCAGAACCAGTAGGGAAGTCACCCACTCGAGAGACTGTGGCCTTGCACTCCCCAGGACCAAGCACAGGGCATGTTGCCCCCTCCAGAACCAGTGTGCAAGTCACCCACATGAGAGACTGTGGCCTTGCACTCCGCAGGAAAGAGCAATGGGCATGTTGCCCCCTCCAGAACCAGTGGGGAAGTCACCCACTCGAGAGACTTTTGCTCCCCAGGACCAAGCACATGGCATGTTGCCCCATCCAGAACCAGTGGGCAAGTCATCCACTTGAGAGACTGTAGCCCTGCACTCACCAGGACCAAGCACAGGGCATGTTGCCTCCTCCAGAACCAGTGGGCAAGTCACCCACTTGAGAGACTGTGGCCTTGCACTCCCCAGGACAGAGCAATGGGCATGTTGCCAGCTCCAGAACCAGTGGGGAAGTAACCCACTCGAGAGACTGCGGCCTTGCACTCCCAGGACCAAGCACAGGGCATGTTGCCCCCTCCAGAACCAGTGTGCAAGTCACCCACTTGAGAGACTGTGACCTTGCACTCCGCAGGAAAGAGCAATGGGCATGTTGCCCCCTCCGGTACCAGTGGGGAAGTCACCCACTCGAGAGACTTGCGCTCCCCAGGACCAAGCACAGGGCATGTTGACCCCTCCAACACCAGTGGGAAAGTCATCCACTTGAGAGACTGTGGCCCTGCACTCACCAGGACCAAGCACAGGGTATGTTGCCCCCTCCTGAACCAGTGGGCAAGTCATCCACTTGAGAGACTGTGGCCTTGCACTCCCCAGGACAGAGCAATGGGCATGTTGCACTTTCCAGAACCAGTAGGGAGGTCACCCCCTCGAGAGACTGTGGCCTTGCACTCCCCAGGACCAAGCGCAGGGCATGTTGCCCACTCCAGAAGAACGAGTTACTTACCTTCGGTAGCGACTTTTCTGGTGGATACATTAGCTACCTGTGGATTCCTCACCTAATGAATACTCCCATGGCGCCAGCATTCGACGGAAATCTTCTTCCTAGTCTCTGCACGTCGACGAGGACGTCACTCTAGCCCACGCGACGCCGTCTGACGTCATACAGACAATAAGAGGTCCTCGACGACGTGCCGACGTCAGTACCAACATTTTTTTACGTGCATGAGAACAACAACCCAATGCAATGAAAGAGCAAGGCAACATCCCATAACATTGTAAAATACACAACATTGCAATAAAATGGCTGTAAATTTAATATAACTCTCTCTTTTTTTTTTAAACGAACAAATATATGCAAATCATGTATATACACAAAGATATATACATATATATATACATATAAATATACACAAGTATCCATATATACAACATCTATTACAACCTTGAATACCAAGAGGAGCGCACTCAAGGATTACTTGGTAAGACCAGAAAGGCAACGGGGAGGCGGGTGGGACCGTGAGGAATCCACAGGTAGCTAATGTATCCACCAGAAAAGTCGCTACCGAAGGTAAGTAACTCGTTCTTCTGATGGAGACAACTACCTGTGGATTCCTCACCTAATGAATAGAGTCCCAAAGCAGTACCACTCCCGGTGGAGGGTGCCTGTATGGTCAAACCAAGAAATCCTGCAGCACTGACCTTGCAAAATGGCCGTCCCTTCTGACCTCAGAGTCCAAACAGTAATGTTTCGCAAAAGTGTGAAGGGACGACCAAGTTGCGGCCTTGCAGATGTCGACCACAGGAACACCTCTGGCCAAGGCCGTAGTGGCCGACTTAGCTCTGGTGGAATCAGCTCTAATGCCATCAGGAGGATCCTTCTTTGCCAAAGAGTAACAGATTTTAATGCAAAGAACAACCCACCTGGAGAGTGTTCTCTTGTGGACTGCCTTTCCTCTCCTCTTGCCCACGTATCCGATGAACAGCTGATCCTCCAGCCTGAAATCCTTCGTTCTATCAATGAAGAAGCTCAACGCCCTCTTTGGGTCCAATCAATGTAGTCTCTCTTCCTCCTTTGAAGGATGAGGCGGAGGATAGAACGTGGACAAAGTAATTGTCTGGGCCAAATGGAAGGGTGAAACAACCTTCGGGAGGAAAGCAGCCTTGGTCCTCAACACCACCTTATCCCCATAAAAAGTTGTATAAGGGGGTTTTACCGATAAGGCCTGCAACTCACTCACTCTCCTTGCAGATGTTATAGCCACCAGGAAGACTGTTTTAATAACCAAATACCTTAATGGGCAAGAATGCATAGGCTCAAAAGGGGACCCCATAAGGAAAGTGAGGACCAAGGCCAAATCCCATTGAGGCATCACGAATGGTTTTGGAGGATATTTATTTAGAAGACCTTTCAAGAATCTGAGAACAATAGGGGATTTAAATAACAATGGTTGATCTGGAAGACAAATGAAGGCTGACAGGGCAGACAAATAACCTTTAATGGTAGCCACTGCACAACCTTTCTGCGCTAGAGACAGAGCAAAAGACAAAACATCTGACAGATGAGCATGTAAGGGATCAATCTGTCTCTCTCCACACCATATAACAAATTTAGACCACCTATTAGCGTAGATAGATTTAGTGGAGTGTCACCTGGCCGCTAATATAACATCCACTACATCAGGCGGGAGAGAGAAGGAACTCAGGTGGCCCCGTTCAATCTCCAGGCATGTAGGTGTAGACTCTGGAGATTGGGGTGTAAAACCTGCCCCTGCGACTGCGAGAGGAGGTCTGCCCTGAGAGGGAGACGGAGCGGAGGGCACAGCGAGAGTTGGAGAAGGTCGGAGTACCACACCCAACTTGGCCAATCCGGAGCTATTAAGATGACTTGAGCCCGGTCTTGGCGAATCTTCCTCAATACTCGAGGAATCAAGGGTATGGGGGGAAACGCGTAAAGCAACTGGTCGCACCAGGTTATCAGAAACGCGTCCCCCAATGCTCCCTGCCCGGATACTGGAGGCTGCAGAATAACGGACAATGCGCGTTCTCCCGAGTGGCAAACAGATCTATCCGAGGAAACCCCCACATCTGGAAGATTAAACGGACTTGATCTGGATGGAGACGCCACTCGTGGTCGGCCGAGAATTGGCGACTGAGACTGTCCGCACGTCCATTCAAGACCCCGGCCAGATGATTTGCTACCAAGCAAATCTGATGGTCCTTTGCCCAGGACCATAGTCGAAGAGCTTCTCTGCAGAGAAGGTACGACCCTACTCCTCCCTGTTAGTTTATGTACCACATCGTGGTAGTATTGTCCGTCAGGACCTGTACCGACTGACCACGAAGGGAAGGGAGGAAGGCCTTGAGAGCCAGACGTACAGCCCGTAACTCTAACAGATTGATATGAAACCTCTGTTCCTCTGGAGACCAAAGTCCTTTGATCTCCAGATCCCCCAGATGAGCTCCCCACCCTAGAGTGGAAGCATCCGTTATGACCGTGGCCACTGGTGGCGACTGCGCGAACGGCTTTCCTTGTGAAAGATTGTTGCTCGCAATCCACCACTTCAAGTCCACAGCAGCATCTCTGGAGATCTTGACCGCACCTTCTAGATCTCCCTTGTGTGGAGACCACTGCCTTCGGAGGCACCACTGAAGAGCCCTCATGTGCCAGCGAGCATGCGTGACCAACAGTATGCAGGAGTCAAACAGACCGAGCAGACGAAGGACCTTGAGGACTGGAACTACCGCTCCATTTCGAAACATTGGAACCAATTCCTGAATATCTTGAACCCGCTGAGGCGGAGGAAAGGCTCGATTCAATGTTGTATCCAGTACTGCCCCTATGAACAGGAGGCGCTGAGAGGGCTCCAGGTGAGATTTGGGCACGTTCACCGAAAAGCCCAGGTCGAACAACAACTGGGTTGTTGACTGCAGATGATACGACACAAGCTCCGGGGACTTGGCTTTGATCAACCAGTCGTCCAAGTAAGGGAATACTGCTATCCCCTTCCTTCTGAGCTCTGCCGCAACCACTGACATCACCTTCGTGAAGACTCGAGGTGCTGAAGTAAGACCAAACGGGAGGACCGCAAACTGATAGTGCTGCTACCCTACCACAAACCGGAGATACTTCCTGTGCGACTTGAGTATCGGGATATGAAAATAAGCATCCTGCAAGTCGACAGACACCATCCAATCTTCTTTGTTCAACGCCAAAAGCACCTGTGCTAGGGTCAGCATCTTGAACTTTTCCTGATTGAGGAACCAATTCAAGATCCTCAGATCCAGGATCGGTCTCAACCGACCATCTTTCTTGGGAATCAGGAAGTACCTTGAGTAACAACCTTGACCCCTTTCCTGCTCTGGAACCAACTCCACTGCGCCCTTTGAAAGGAGGACTTGAACCTCCTGTTCTAGCAACAGGAGGTGTTCTTCTGAACAATAAGATGGGCGGGCGGGAGGGGGGGCGGAAACTCCCAAAAGGGAAGGGTGTAGCCTTTCTCCACAATACTGATAACCCAAGTGTCCGTTGTAATAGTCTCCCACTTGTGGAGAAAATGCCGTAATCTTCCCCCTACAGGAGAGGAGTGAGTGGGAAATGGTGGAAGCCTAAGGCTGCTTTCCCTGCTGCACCCCTCCAGAGGACGAGGAAGAGGCAGAGTGCTGTTGAGAGGCTCCTCTGGTGCGGGCCCTACCTCTCCCTCTAAATCAATCAATCAATAGTTTATTCGGTCCAAATTTAGGCCATTTTTAAAAGTAAACATACATACATAGAAATAAAAACCATAAACCAATGTATAGTAAAAGAAAGGATAAGAAGGGGTCGTATAGCTAAAATATTTCCATAAATAGTTGTAAAAAGAAGAATACTCAGGGTGGTCTCCGGATCTTGCCCTGTACATAATGCTGGACACTAAAATAATACTAATCAATTATTAAAAAGATAAAAACTGTTCTAGAACCAATCTAATCGATTATTAAAAAGATAAAAACTGTTCTAAGACCAATCACTATATAAAATCAGACATTAAAACTCCAGAAAATAGCACAGATTAAAAAAAAAGAAAGTTAAGAGGTCGGGCCATAAGGAATGGTACCCATGATTGGTCAGTTCTATTAAATAGATTGGTCAGAATAGGATATAACTTAGCATTTATAAAATTATATAGTTGTGGTAACCCACTAAACAGCATACTCGGGGATACAATCTAATATCCATGATAGGTCTCGGTTTTCGTTAGAGTCCCAGACTAATATGATCGAATGCTGGTTTACTGGCTGCTAGACCGCTCTTCAACTGATGGATTGGGATCTGAAATAATCCTGCTGCGAATTTTCCATGCTGCTGCCAAATATTTGGAAACAGAGCACACTGTCAGTATGGAAGTATCATATTTACATATTCTGAGTACACTATTGCGAGATGGCGAGGGCAGTGTTCTGCACAGAGGGGTAATCCACTTCCCTCGAGGACATTTATACAGAGGGCAAAAAAATAGAACGTGTTCATAAGTTTCCTTACATAGGTGACAGTTTATACATTTGTCCGATGGAGAACTGTTAGTCGACCAGCCGGCCGTGAAACTGTTGACTGCCAATGTTCCGTACCTAAGTTGGAGTAATAAGGAGCGAGCGTGGGCTGGTATAGGGAGGTCCAGGAAGCTTTCAGACAGAGGAACATGCTTTACCAGCAGGAACTCTGCTGTCAGCCGACCTGAACTATTTGAGCCGAGGGATTCCTCATAGATCTTTTCCCAATAGTGGTCTTTGATCAGGCGTTTAGCATTGCCAGGAATCATCTCGGGATTCTCCCAATAATGGGATAGACTCAGTTTGGTCCATGCTGCTTTCATCTCCCTAAGCCACCGTACTTTTTCCCATCCATGACGAGGTGGCAGTAGTTCTTTAACTGCTGCCCTGTAGGGTTCGAGTTCATCCGTTTTCCATAGTCTGACCCAGTACAGGAGTCGTCTTAGATATGCTATGTCTTTGATACTGTGTAGACCCAGGTCCAGTCTGAGGGGGAGCATTGGTGTGCCCCTCCCCAGTCTGGCTATGTGTCTGAAGAAGTTATTTTCTATGGTTTGAAGAGTATCCATTTGTCTGTGGGATCCCCAAAGTTCTGCTCCATACAGGGCCGCAGCACGGATTTGTACTTTGTATATTTCAGAGATGAGGATCAGAGGGGGGCTTGTTGCGGTGCTAGCTTTACGTCCTATTACTCCACATCTTTGGCTGATTGTTAATGCCCCTTTCCTTATAGCTGGATCCCAACCGCCCTTGTCAGATAGTCTGATGCCCAGATAATCATATTCCGTTACTCTCTCCACAAGGATTGAATCCATCTTTGTGTTTGCGCTGAGCTTCTTTTTCCTGGCGCTGTATATCATGAGTTTGGTTTTCTTAAGATTAATGTCTAACCCAAAGTCTCTGCAGTATGCACCGAACTGGTTGACCAGATTTTGTATTCCCATAGATGATTTAGACAGAAGAATAGTGTCGTCTGCATAGAGTAAGCAAGGGACTTTGGTTCCAGCCTGCATGGGGGAGTCATTTGTGCAATTTACTAAGTACTTGATACAGTTATTGATATATAAAAGAAAAAGAGTTGGGGCCAACACACACCCCTGTCTGACTCCTCTCTCGATAGCCACTGGTTCAGTAAGATCACCATTCTTGCCATTCCTAATTTGGGCATAGATATTCTCATGTAGTCGGGCGATAAGTTTCAAAAGGCCATGCGGGACACCCATGTTGGCTAGTGTCAGCCATAACTGATTTCTAGGGACCAGATCAAACGCGGCTCTAAGATCGATAAAAACTACATAAAGGTTACCCCCTCCTACTTCTACAGTATTCCATTTTATTGTTAGAAATCTTAGTACTTGATCTATGGTACTGATTGCTGGTCTAAACCCTGCTTGTAAATTAGAAATGGCATTGTTTTCCAAAATCCATTCCTCTAGAGAAGACAAAGTTTGCTTTGCAAAAATTTTTTGGAAGTTGTCGAGTAAGGAGATTGGGCGGTAGTTAGCAGGGTTAGAGGGGTTGCCTTTCTTAAAAATGGGAACTATCTCTGCTCCTAACCAGGAGCTCGGAACAGGTGCTCCTGCAGCTATCACATTAGAGATGAGGTTTAAATATGGAGCCCAAACATCTGGGTCAGTCTTGTAGAGATCACCTGGTATTTTGTCAAGGCCGGGGGCCTTTCCCCATTTAAGTGAGACGATCGCAGCCTTGGTTTCTGCCAGGGAAAATTCAATTTTGGGGGTCTCAGTGGTCATGATGTGGGTCAGTTCCCTGGCGGTGGCACCAATGGTCCCAAGATATAATCGGGAAAAATGATCGGTCCACTCTACAGGGAGTATTGAGGCGCCAGGCAAACAGTTAGGTTCATCGCTGGCATCAGCCACCAATTTCCAAAATTTAGAGGTGTTGTTTATTTTAGCAGATTCCAGAAGGGAGACCCATCTTGATTCGTCCCATTTCCTACGGGCTCTAGCTTGTTCCTGTTTATAGGCTTTCCTAGTTTCCCTTATAAAGTCTATCTGACCTCCTCTTAGAGCTCTCAGCAATTTGTGCTGTGCTTCTCTACATGCGGCGTTGAACCATCTTGTATTACATTTCTTTTTAGGTTCTCTCACCGACTCTTTGGTAAATAGATTTTTTAAGGAGTTAAAAAATTGTGTGTGGGCTGCTATAAGCCCACCACTATCTTCTGGAAATTGAGATATATGGTCCATATGATCTGCCAGCTGCCTATACGCCGTTGTCAAAATGGTTGTGTCAGTGTTCAGGGATTCCCATCTGACATTACGTCTATTGTTGGACAGTGCGAGCTGTTGTCCGTAGGTCTTGGGACAAGAGACTTCAGGAAGGGGTAATAAATTCCTAAGAGATAAAATCAGTGGTTCGTGGTCACTTTCCTCATGTTCTACAATGTTCATGTCGACCATATGGCCCCACAAGCGGATATCGAGCAAGATATAATCTATTTGGCTCTTCTGTGACCCGCGCCTAAATGTAGGGTGGAGATTAGGGTCCGAACGGGAGCGACCATTACAGGCCCGCAAGCCATGTGCCAGTGTAATGTCCATGACCTGGTGAGATAATCTATTAATTTTTGGTCTTTTTCTTGACACCAGCTGGGGAATACCCCAATAAGCGTCTTCATCTTTATATAATTCCTGGGCCAGCGAGTAGGGTTCAAAAGTGGCATTAAAATCTCCAGCAATGAGAATAAAATGAGAAGGTGATTTATAAGTAAGAAAACTATCCAAAATAGTCAGTGCGTCGGACTCATACTTGCTGCCCAGACTCCTATTGTAAATATTAATTATTAAAAATGGTTTCTCTCTAAGGGATGGTATTAATAAACCCATTAAATCAGGGCAGCCCAAGTCAGTTATTTCAATCCGACATTTAAAAGAGCAACTGAGCCATATTAGCAGGCCGCCTGAGGGCCTCCCTGAATTCGTCTTAATTGCTGGGACCCAGTAGCTTTTATAGCCAATTCTATATTTGGGTTCCAGTGCCCATGTTTCTTGGAAAATACATAGATTGTGTTCGTCTATAAATTTGCCCCATTCAGGGTTATTCATTTTGTTCTCCAAGCCTGCAATATTCCAACTAAGGATGGTAACTAGGCCGTCTATTTTGTCATGGGGAGCTTCAGCCACAGAGTTCTCTCTTGGAGATCCCTCTAAATGATCTATAGGGGTGAGAGGAGGCGGCTTGCTGGAACCTCCCCCGAAAGGAAGAGGAGGAAGAGCCACGCCCAAATCCACGAAACCTCCTGAAAAATCTGGAAGAGGCAGAGGAAGAAGGAGCTTGCAGCCCTAACGATTTGGCTGTGGCCCTGCTCTCTTTAAATCGCTCCAAGGCCGAATCTGCCTTTGCTCCAAACAGTTTGTCCCCATCAAACGGGAGGTCTAATAGGGTCGACTGTACATCCGCAGAAAACCCTGAATTACGGAGCCAGGTCTGTCTCCTTGCCACCACAGCCGTGCCCATCGCCCTAGCCACCGAGTCGGTCGTGTCCAGTCCAGACTGAATAATCTGGGTTGCGGCAGCCTGGGCGTCTGAGACAAAATCCAAGAGTTCCTGGGGAAGCTCCGTAAAAGAAGATGAAATATCATCCATAAGAGCATGGACATATCTCCCCAGAATGCAAGTTGCGTTGGTGGCCTTCAACGCCAAACTGCAAGAAGAAAATATTTTCTTGGATTGCGCATCCAGTTTTTTGGAGTCCCTGTCTCCTGGCACCGTTGGGAAGGATCCAGGCGCTGATTTTGAAGAACAGGAGGCTTGTACCACCAAGCTCTCCGGCGTAGGGTGTCTTGAAAGAAAGCCAGGATCAGGTGGTGTAGTCCGATATCTCCTGGCCACAGCCCTATGAACTGCCGAGGAAGATACAGGCTTCTTCCACACCTCCAACACCGGATCAAGCAAAGCCTCATTAAACGGCAAGAGAGGCTCCGCTGCAGCAGAGGCCGGATGCAGCACCTCCGTTAATAAATTCTGCTTCGCCTCTGCCACCGGCAAAGCCAGGCCCAGAAAATTAGCCGCCTTCCTCACCACCGCGTGAAAGGAAGCAGCCTCCTCCGTATACTCCCCTGAAGATGAAAGGTCCCACTCAGGGGAATCCAGCCCACTGGCCGTATCCAGACCATGCAGTCCATCACCCGAGTCCTCAACCTCTCCTTCCTCCAGGACTCGCTGGTACTCCTGCTCTTCCAACAGACGGAGAGCACGCCTCCTTGAATGTAGTCTCTGCTCAATGCGCGGAGTCGACATGGCCTCTGCCGAAGTTGAAGATCGGCGCCGATCTCCAGAAGCATCCGACGCCGCATCCGGCGCCACAGACAGCTTCGGCGCCGATGAAGGAACAGGACAAAGGGATCTTGGAGCCGATGGACCCACCGGAGTCACAGGACGAAATCCCGACGTCGACGGGATGGAAACATCCGGAGCCAATCCCTCTGAAGCCACCGGAGCGGCCACCGGCGCCGACACCGACGCCGAGCCCACATTCCCAAAAGGGAGAAAGGGCATAAAGGGTGCCGGCCGAAGAGACGCAGGATCACCCAATGAAAAGGCCAAAGGCCCCGAAGGACCAGCCGGAGCACCTCCTGGAGCCATCTGCTAAAAGATGGTATACATCGCATTCAGAAATGCGGTACTATCGGCTCCAGGGGCTGGAAAAGCCGGATACTGGGGTGCCTGGGGTGCCTGGATCGAAGGCGACCCCGACGCCGGCCTCGACGTCCGCTACGCCGGAGACATCACAAGAGGCTGCATCACCTCAACCACAGACGCTTGTCCAGGCGAAGTCGGTGACGCCGGAGAGGGCAACGGCGTCGATGGATGCGGCGTGACCGTGGGACTGACCTCCCAAGTCCTCCGACGTCGAGCCAAAGGCGACCTCGAACGAGTCTCCTTGCTTGAATGACGCCGTGAATCTCTACGGCGCCGGGAGTCTCGATGACGCCGATGAGACCTTGGCGAGGAAGACTTCTTGTGATGTTTTTCCTTTCTCTTCGACTTCGCCAGGAATAATTTAGCCTCACGTTCCTTGAGGGCCTTCGGATTCATGTGCTGACATGAATCGCAAGTCACAACGTCGTGATCGGAGCTCAAGCACCAGAGACAGTCGGAGTGAGGATCTGTAACGGACATCTTGCCCCCACACTCTCGACAGGGCTTGAAACCCGACTTTCTCTGAGACATTGTTACCGCAGAGAAGAACTACGCAGCAGAAAACACACTGTAACCACTAAAGTAACAGTAGCTCACTCGAAGATAACCGTTTCGAATGCACGGATAAAAGGGAACTGACGTCGGCACGTCGTCGAGGACCTCTTATTGTCTGTATGACGTCAGACGGCGTCGCGTGGGCTAGAGTGACGTCCTCGTCGACGTGCAGAGACTAGGAAGAAGATTTCCGTCGAATGCTGGCGCCATGGGAGTATTCATTAGGTGAGGAATCCACAGGTAGTTGTATCCATCAGAACCAGTGTGCAAGTTTCCTACATGAGAGACTGTGGCCTTGCACTCCGCAGGAAAGAGCAATGGGCATGTTGCCCCCTCCAGAACCAGTGGGGAAGTCACCCACTCGAGAGACTTGCGCTCCCCAGGACCAAGCACAGGGCATGTTGACCCCTCCAACACCTGTGGGCAAGTCATCCACTTGAGAGACTGTGGCCCTGCACTCACCAGGACCAAGCACAGGGTATGTTGCCCCCTCCAGAACCAGTGGGCAAGTCATCCACTTGAGAGACTGTGGCCTTGCACTCCTCAGGAGCAAGCACAGGGCATGTTGCCCCCTCCAGAACCAGTGGGTAAGTCACCCTGTTGAGAGACTGTGGCCATGCACTCCCGAGGACAGAGCAATGGGCATGTTGCCCACTCCAGAACCAGTGGAGAAGTCACCCACTCGAGAGACTGTGGCCTTGCACTCCCAGGACCAAGCACAGGGCATGTTGTCCCCTCAAGAACCAGTGTGGAGTCACCCACTTGAGAGACTGTGGCCTTGCACTCCGCAGTAAAGAGCAATGGGCATGTTGCCCCCTCCAGAACCAGTCGGGAAGTCACCCACTCGAGAGACTATGGCCTTGCACTCCCCAGGACCAAGCACAGGACATGTTGCCCCCTCCCGAACCAGTGGGCAAGTCATCCACTTGAGAGACTGTGGCCTTGCACTCCCCAGGACCAAGCACAGGGCATGTTGCCCCCTCCAAAACCAGTGGGGAAGTCACCCACTCTAGAGACTTTGGCCTTGCACCCCCCAGGACCAAGCACAGGGCATCTTACCCCCTCCAGAACCAGTTTGCAAGTCACCCACTTGAGAGACTGTGACCTTGCACTCCACAGGACAGAGCAATGGGCATGTTGCCCCCTCCAGAACCAGTGGGGAAGTCACCCACTTGAGAGACTGTGGCCTTGCACTCCCCAGGACCAAGCACAGGGCATGTTGCCCCCTCCTGAACCAATGGGCAAGTCATCCACTTCAGAGACTGTGGCCTTGCACTCACCAGGACCAAGTACAGGGCATGTTACCCCCTCTAAAACCAGTGGGCAAGTCACCCACTTGAGAGACTGTGGCCTTGCACTCCCCAGGACAGAGCAATGGGCATGTTGCCCTCTCCAGAACCAGTAGGGAGGTCACCCACTCGAGAGACTGTGGCCGTGCACTCCCCAGGACCAAGCACAGGGCATGTTGCCCCTGCAGAACCAGTGTGCAAGTCACCCACATGAGAGACTGTGGCCTTGCACTCTGCAGGAAAGAGCAATGGGCATGTTGCCCCCTCCAGAACCAGTGGGGAAGTCACCCACTCAAGAGACTTGCGCTCCCCAGGACCAAGCACAGGGCATGTTGCCCCCTCCAGAATGAGTGGGCAAGTCATCCACTTGAGAGACTGTAGCATTACACTCCCCAGGACCAAGCACAGGGCATGTTTCCCCCTCCAGAACCAGTGGGCAAGTCACCCTGTTGAGAGACTGTGCCCTTGCACTCTGCAGGAAAGAGCAATGGGCATGTTGCCCCCTCCAGAACCAGTGGGGAAGTCACCCACTCGAGAGACTTGCACTCTCCAGGACCAAGCACAGGGCATTTGTCCCTATCCAGAACCAGTGGGCAACTCATCCACTTGAGAGACTGTGGCCCTGCACTCACCAGGACCAAGCACAGGGCATGTTGCCCACTCCAGAACCAGTGGGCAAGTCACCCACTTGAGAGACTGTGGCCTTGCTCTCCCCAGGACAGAGCAATGGGCATGTTGCCCCCTCCAGAACCATTGGGAAAGTCACCCACTCGAGAGACTGTGGCCTTGCAATGCCCAGGACCAAGCACAGGACATGTTGCCCCCTCCAGAACCAGTGGGCAAGTCATCCACTTGAGAGACTGTTGCCTTGCACTCCCCAGGACCAAGCACAGGGCATGTTGCCCCCTCCAAAACCAGTGGGCAAGTCACCCTCTTGAGAGACTGTGGCCTTGCAATCCCCGGGACAGAGCAATGGGCATGTTGCCCTCTCCAGAACCGGTGGGAAGTAACCACTCAAGAGACTGTGGCCTTGCGCTCCCCAGGACCAAGCACAGGGCATGTTACCCCCTCCAGAACCAGTGTGCAAGTCACCCACTTGAGAGACTGTGGCCTTGCACTCTGCAGGACAGAGCAATGGGCATGTTGCCCCCTCCAGAACCAGTGGGGAAGTCACCCACTTGAGAGACTGTGGCCTTGCACTCCCCAGGACCAAGCACAGGGCATGTTGCCCCCTCCAGAACCAATGGGCAAGTCATCCACTTGAGAGACTGCGGCCTTGCACTCACCAGGACAGAGCAATGGGCATGTTGCCCTCTCCAGAACCAGTAGGGAGGTCACCCACTCGAGAGACTGTGGCCTTGCACTCCCCAGGACCAAGCATAGGGCATGTTGCCCCCTGCAAAACCAGTGTGCAAGTCACCCACATGAGAGACTGTGGCCTTGCACTCTGCAGGAAAGAGCAATGGGCATGTTGCCCCCTCCAGAACCAGTGGGGAAGTCACCCACTCGAGAGACTTGCGCTCCCCAGGACCAAGCACAGGGCATGTTGACCCCTCCAGAACCAGTGGGCAAGTCACCCTTTTGAGAGACTCTGGCCTTGCACTCCCCAGGACAGAGCAATGGGCATGTTGCCAGCTCCAGAACCAGTGGGCAAGTCACCCTGTTGAGAGACTGTGGCCTTGCACTTCCCAGGATAGAGCAATCGGTATGTTGCCCACTCCAGAACCAGTGGGGAAGTCACCCATTCGAGAGACTGTCGCCTTGCACTCCCAGGACCAAGCACAGGGCATGTTGCCCCCTCCAGAACCAGTGTGCAAGTCACCCACGTGAGAGACTGTGGCCTTGCACTCCGCAGGAAAGAGCAATGGGCATATTGCCCCCTCCGGAACCAGTGGGGAAGTCACCCACTCGAGAGACTTGCGCTCCCTAGGACCAAGCACAGGGCATTTGTCCCTATCCAGAACCAGTGGGCAACTCATCCACTTGAGAGACTGTGGCCCTGCACTCACCAGGACCAAGCACAGGGCATGTTGCCCACTCCAGAACCAGTGGGCAAGTCACCCACTTGAGAGACTGTGGCCTTGCTCTCCCCAGGACAGAGCAATGGGCATGTTGCCCCCTCCAGAACCATTGGGAAAGTCACCCACTCGAGAGACTGTGGCCTTGCAATGCCCAGGACCAAGCACAGGACATGTTGCCCCCTCCAGAACCAGTGGGCAAGTCATCCACTTGAGAGACTGTTGCCTTGCACTCCCCAGGACCAAGCACAGGGTATGTTGCCCCCTCCAAAACCAGTGGGCAAGTCACCCTCTTGAGAGACTGTGGCCTTGCAATCCCCGGGACAGAGCAATGGGCATGTTGCCCTCTCCAGAACCGGTGGGAAGTCACCACTCAAGAGACTGTGGCCTTGCGCTCCCCAGGACCAAGCACAGGGCATGTTACCCCCTCCAGAACCAGTGTGCAAGTCCCCCACTTGAGAGACTGTGGCCTTGCACTCTGCAGGACAGAGCAATGGGCATGTTGCCCCCTCCAGAACCAGTGGGGAAGTCACCCACTTGAGAGACTGTGGCCTTGCACTCCCCAGGACCAAGCACAGGGCATGTTGCCCCCTCCAGAACCAATGGGCAAGTCATCCACTTGAGAGACTGTGGCCTTGCACTCACCAGGACAGAGCAATGGGCATGTTGCCCTCTCCAGAACCAGTAGGGAGGTCACCCACTCGAGAGACTGTGGCCTTGCACTCCCCAGGACCAAGCACAGGGCATGTTGCCCCCTGCAGATCCAGTGTGCAAGTCACCCACATGAGAGACTGTGGCCTTGCACTCTGCAGGAAAGAGCAATGGGCATGTTGCCCCCTCCAGAACCTGTGGGGAAGTCACCCACTCGAGAGACTTGCGCTCCCCAGGACCAAGCACAGGGCATGTTGACCCCTCCAGAACCAGTGGGCAAGTCACCCTTTTGAGAGACTCTGGCCTTGCACTCCCCAGGACAGAGCAATGGGCATGTTGCCAGCTCCAGAACCAGTGGGCAAGTCACCCTGTTGAGAGACTGTGGCCTTGCACTTCCCAGGATAGAGCAATCGGTATGTTGCCCACTCCAGAACCAGTGGGGAAGTCACCCATTCGAGAGACTGTCACCTTGCACTCCCAGGACCAAGCACAGGGCATGTTGCCCCCTCCAGAACCAGTGTGCAAGTCACCCACGTGAGAGACTGTGGCCTTGCACTCCGCAGGAAAGAGCAATGGGCATATTGCCCCCTCCGGAACCAGTGGGGAAGTCACCCACTCGAGAGACTTGCGCTCCCCAGGACCAAGCACAGGGCATGTTGCCCCCTCCAGAACCAGTGGGCAAGTCACCCTTTTGAGAGACTCTGGCCTTGCACTCACCAGGACCAAGCACAGGGCATGTTTCCCCCTCCAGAACCAGTGGGCAAGTCACCCTTTTGAGAGACTGTGGCCTTGTTCTCCCCAGGACAGAGCAATGGTCATGTTGCCCCCTCCAGAATGAGTGGGCAAGTCATCCACTTGAGAGACTGTAGCCTTACACTCCTCAGGACCAAGCACAGGGCATGTTGCCCCCTCCAGAACCAGTTGGGAGGTCCCCACTTGAGACACTGTGGCCTTGCACTCCCCAGGACCAAGCACAGGGCATGTTGGCCACTCCAGAACCAGTGTGCAAGTTACCCACATGAGAGACTGTGGCCTTACACTCCGCAGGAAAGAGCAATGGGCATTTTGCCCCCTCCAGAACCAGTGGGGAAGTCACCCACTCGAGAGACTTGCGCTCCCCAGGACTAAGCACAGGGCATGTTGACCCCTCCAACACCAGTGGGCAAGTCATCCACTTGAGAGACTGTGGCCCTGCACTCACCAGGACCAAGCACAGGGCATGTTTCCCCCTCCAGAACCAGTGGGCAAGTCACCCTTTTGAGAGACTGTGGCCTTGTTCTCCCCAGGACAGAGCAATGGTCATGTTGCCCCCTCCAGAATGAGTGGGCAAGTCATCCACTTAAGAGACTGTAGCCTTACACTCCTCAGGACCAAGCACAGGGCATGTTGCCCCCTCCAGAACCAGTGGGCAAGTCACCCTGTTGAGAGACTGTGCCCTTGCACTCCGCTGGAAAGAGCAATGGGCATGTTGCCCCCTCCAGAACCAGTGGGGAAGTCACCCACTCGAGAGACTTGCGCTCCCCAGGACCAAGCACAGGGCATTTGTCCCTATCCAGAACAAGTGGGCAAGTCATCCACTTGAGAGACTGTGGCCCTGCACTAACCAGGACCAAGCACAGGGCATGTTGCCCCCTCCAGAACCAGTGGGCAAGTCACCCACTTTAGAGACTGTGGCCTTGCTCTCCCCAGGACAGAGCAATGGGCATGTTGCCCCCTCCAGAACCATTGGGATAGTCACCCTCTTGAGAGACTGTGGCCTTGCAATCCCCGGGACAGAGCAATGGGCATGTTGCCCTCTCCAGAACCGGTGGGGAAGTCACCCACTCAAGAGACTGTGGCCTTGCGCTCCCCAGGACCAAGCACAGGGCATGTTACCCCCTACAGAACCAGTGTGCAAGTCACCCACTTGAGAGACTGTGGCCTTGCACTCTGCAGGACAGAGCAATGGGCATGTTGCCCCCTCCAGAACAAGTGGGGAAGTCAACCACTCTAAAGACTGTGGCCTTGCATTCCCCAGGACCAAGCACAGGGCATGTTACCCCCTCCAGAACCAGTGTGCAAGTCACCCACTTGAGAGACTGTGGCCTTGCACTCCGCTGGACAAAGCAGTGGGCACGTTGCCCCCTCCAGAACCAGTGTGGATGTCACCCACTCGAGAGACTTGCGCTCCCCAGGACCAAGCACAGGGCATTTGTCCCTATCCAGATTCAGTGGGCAAGTCATCCACTTGAGAGACTGTGGCCTTGCACTGCCCAGGACCAAGCACAGGACATGTCGCCCCCTCCAGAACCAGTGGGCAAGTCATCCACTTGAGAGACTGTTGCCTTGCACTCCCCAGGACCAAGCACAGGGCATGTTGCCCCCTCCAAAACCAGTGGGCAAGTCACCCTCTTGAGAGACTGTGGCCTTGCAATCCCCGGGGCAGAGCAATGGGCATGTTGCCCTCTCCAGAACCGGTGGGGAAGTCACCCACTCAAGAGACTGTGGCCTTGCGCTCCCCAGGACCAAGCACAGGGCATGTTACCCCCTCCAGAACCAGTGTGCAAGTCACCCACTTGAGAGACTGTGGCCTTCCACTCTGCAGGACAGAGCAATGGGCATGTTGCCCCCTCCAGAACAAGTGGGGAAGTCAACCACTCGAAAGACTGTGGCCTTGCATTCCCCAGGACCAAGCACAGGGCATGTTACCCCCTCCAGAACCAGTGTGCAAGTCACCCACTTGAGAGACTGTGGCCTTGCACTCCGCTGGACAAAGCAGTGGGCACGTTGCCCCCTCCAGAACCAGTGGGGAAGTCACCCACTCGAGAGACTGTGGCATTGTGCTCCCCAGGACCAAGCACAGGGCATGTTGCCCCCTCCAGAACCAGTGGGCAAGTCACCCACTTGACAGACTGCGGCCTTCCACTCCGCAGGACAAAGCAATAGGCATGTTGCCCCCTCCAGAACCATTGGGGAAGTCACCTACTCAAGAGACTGTGGCCTTGCACTCCCCAGGACCAAGCACAGGGCATGTTGCCCCCTCCAGAACCAGTGGGCAAGTCAGCCACTTGAGAGACTGTGGCCTTACACTCCCCAGGACCAAGCACAGGGCATGTTGCCCCCTCCAGAACCAGTGGGCAAGTCACCCTCTTGAGAGACTGTGGCATTGAACTCCACAGGACAGAGCAATGGGCATGTTGCCAGCTCCAGAGGTGGGGAAGTAACCAAATCGAGAGACTGTGGCCTTGCACTCCCCATGGAAAAAGCACAGGGCATGTTGCCCCCTCCAGAACCAGTGTGCAAGTCACCCACTTGACAGACTGTGGACTTGCACTCCGCAGGACAGAGCAATGGGCATGTTGGCCCCTCCAGAACCATTGGGGAAGTCACCCACTCGAGAGACTGTGGCCTTGCACTCCCCAGGACCTAGCACGAGGCATGTTGCCCCCTCCAGAACCAGTGGGCAAGTCATCCACTTGAGAGACTGTGGCCTTGCCCTCCCCAGGACCAAGCACAGGGCATGTTGCCCCCTCCAGAACCAGTGTGCAAGTCACCCACATGAGAGATTGTGGCCTTGCACTCCACAGGAAAGAGCAATGGGCTTGTTGCCCCCTCCAGAACCAGTGGGTGTAGGAGGTTGGCTCTGTATGCACTATTTCAAAGTAAGTAATAGTATGCACAGAGTCGAAGGGCTCCCCTTAGAGATAAGATAGTGGCAAAAAGAGATAATTCTAATGCTCTATTTTGTGGTAGTGTGGTCGAGCAGTAGGCTTATCAAAGGAGTAGTGTTAAGCATTTGTTGTACATACACAAGCAATAAATGAGGAACACACACTCAGAGACAATTCCAGGTCAATAGGTTTTTGTATAGAAAAATATCTTTTCTTCGTTTATTTTAAGAACCACAGGTTCAAGATTTACATGTAATACTTCAAATGAAAGGTATTGCAGGTAGGTACTTTAGGAACTTTGAATTAGCAAAATAGCTTATACAGTTTTCACATAAATCGCATTTTTAAATGTTTAAAACGTTTAAAACTAGACACAGTGCAATTTTCAACAGTTTCTGGGGGGAGTAAAAGTTTGTTAGTTTTTGCAGGTAAGTAAACCACCTACGGGGTTCAAGTTTGGGTCCAAGGTAGCCCACCGTTGGGGGTTCAGAGCAACCCCAAAGTTACAACACCAGCAGCTCAGGGCCGGTCAGGTGCAGAGGTCAAAGTGGTGCCCAAATTGCATAGGCTTCGATGAAGAAGGGGGTGCCCCGGTTCTAGTCTGCCAGCAGGTAAGTACCCGCGTCTTCGGAGGGCAGACCAGGGTGTTTTGTAGGGCACCGGGGGGGACACAAGTCCACACAGAAAGTACACCCTCAGCAGCACAGGGGCGGCCGGGTGCAGTGTGCAAACACGCGTCGGGTTTTCAATAGATATCAATGGGAGACCAAGGGGTCTCTTCAGCGATGCAGGCAGGCAAGGTGGGGCTCCTCGGGGTAGCCACCTCCTGGGCAAGGGAGAGGGCCTCCTGGGGGTCACTCCTGCACTGGAGTTCAGATCCTTTAGGTCCTGGGGGCTGCGGTGCAGTGTCCCTACCAGGCGTCGGGTTCTTAGAAGCAGGCAGTCGTGGTCAGGGGGAGCCTCGGGATTCCCTCTGCAGGCGTCGCTGTGTGGGCTCAGGGGGGGCAACTCTGGCTACTCACAGTCTCGCAGTCGCCGGGGAGTCCTCCCTGAAGTGATTGTTCTCCATAAGTCGAGCCGGGGGCGTCGGGTGCAGAGTGTCAAGTCTCACGCTTCCGGCAGGAAACGCAAGGTGTTGCAAAGTTGCTTCTTTGTTTCAAAGTTGCAGTCTTTGGTGAACAGAGCCGCTGTCCTCAGGAGTTCTTGGTCCTTCTAGATGCAGGGCAGTCCTCTGAGGATTCAGAGGTCGCTGGTCCCTGGGAAAAGCGTCGCTGGAGCAGTGTCTTTAGAAGTGGGGAGACAGGCTGGTAGAGCTGGGGCCAAAGCAGTTGGTGTCTCCGTCTTCTCTGCAGGGTTTTTCAGCTTAGCAGTCCTCTTCTGCTTAGGTTGCAGGAATCTGAGTTCCTAGGTTCTGGGGAGCCCTTAAATACTCAATTTAAGGGCGCGTTTAGGTCTGGGAGGTTAGTAGCCAATGGCTACTAGCCCTGAGGGTGGGTACACCCTCTTTGCGCCTTCTCCCGAGGGGAGGGGGTCACATTCCTATCCCTATTGGGGAAACCTCCATCTGCAAGATGGAGGATTTCTAAAAGTCAGAGTCACCTCAGCTCAGGACTGTAGGAGGCTGGACTGGCTTGTAGTGGGTACCAAGGGGTACTCACACCTTGCACCAGGCCCAGGTATCCCTTATTAGTGTAGAGGGGTGTCTAGCAGCTTAGGCTGATAGAAAAGGTAGCTTAGCAGAGCAGCTTAGGCTGAACTAGGAGACGAGTGAATCTCCTACAGTACCACTAGTGTCATATGCACAATATCATAAGAAAACACAATACACAGATATACTAAAAATAAAGGTACTTTATTTTTATGACAATATGCCAAAAGTATCTCAGTGAGTACCCTCAGTATGAGGATAGCAAATATACACAAGATATATGTACACAATACCAAAATATGCAGTAATAGCAATAGAAAACAGTGCAAACAATGTATAGTCACAATAGAATGCAATGGGGGCACATAGGGATGGGGCAACACAAACCATATACTCTAGAAGTGGAATGCGAACCACGAATGGACCCCAAACCTATGTGACCTTGTAGAGGGTCGCTGGGACTGTAAGAAAACAGTGAGGGTTAGAAAAATAGCCCACCCCAAGACCCTGAAAAGTGGGTGCAAAGTGCACCTAAGTTCCCCAGAGAGCACAGATGTCGTGATAGGGAAATTCTGCAAGGAAGACCAACACCAGCAATGCAACAACAATGGATTTCCTGACGAGAGTACCTGTGGAATAAGGGGACCAAGTCCAAAAGTCACGATCAAGTCGGGAGTGGGTAGATGCCCAAGAAATGCCAGCTGTGGGTGCAAAGAAGCTGCCACAGGATGGTAGAAGCTGTGGATTCTGCAAGAACGACAAGGGCTAGAAACTTCCCCTTTGGAGGATGGATGTCCACGTCGTAAAGAGTCGTGCAGAGGTGTTTCCGTGCAGAAAGACCGCAAACAAGCCTTGCTAGCTGCAAGGGTTGCGGTTAGGGTTTTTGGATGCTGCTGTGGCCCAGGAGGGACCAGGATGTCGCCAATTGCGTGAGGGGACAGAGGGGGCGCCCAGCAAGACAAGGAGCCCTCTCAGAAGCAAGCAGCACCCGCAGAAGTGCCAGAACAGGCACTACTAAGTGGAGTGAACCGGAGCTCACCCAAAGTCACAAAAGAGGGTCCCACGCGCCGGAGGACAACTCAGGAGGTCGTGCACTGCAGGTTAGAGTGCCGGGGACCCAGGCTTGGCTGTGCACAAAGGAAATCCTGGAAGAGTGCACAGGAGTCGGAGTAGCTGCAAAACACGCAGTTCCCAGCAATGCAGTCTAGCGTGGGGAGGCAAGGACTTACCTCCACCAAACTTGGACTGAAGAGTCACTGGACTGTGGGAGTCACTTGGACAGAGTTGCTGAGTTCAAGGGACCTCGCTCGTCGAGCTGAGAGGAGACCCAGAGGACCGGTGATGCAGTTCTTTGGTGCCTGCGGTTGCAGGGGGAAGATTCCGTCGACCCACGGGAGATTTCTTCGGAGCTTCTAGTGCAGAGAGGAGGCAGACTACCCCCACAGCATGCACCACCAGGAAAACAGTTGAGAAGGCGGCAGGATCAGCGTTACAAGGTCGCAGTAGTCATCTTTGCTACTTTGTTGCAGTTTTGCAGGCTTCCAGCGCGGTCAGCAGTCGATTCCTTGGCAGAAGGTGAAGAGAGAGATGCAGAGGAACTCTGATGAGCTCTTGCATTCGTTATCTAAAGAATTCCCCAAAGCAGAGACCCTAAATAGCCAGAAAAGGAGGTTTGGCTACTTAAGAGAGAGGATAGGCTAGCAACACCTGAAGGAGCCTATCAGAAGGAGTCTCTGACGTCACCTGCTGGCACTGGCCACTCAGAGCAGTCCAGTGTGCCAGCAGCACCTCTGTTTCCAAGATGGCAGAGGTCTGGAGCACACTGGAGGAGCTATGGGCACCTCCCAGGGGAGGTGCAGGTCAGGGGAGTGGTCACTCCCCTTTCCTTTGTCCAGTTTTGCGCCAGAGTAGGGCTGGGGGATCCCTGAACCGGTGTAGTCTGGCTTATGCAGAGATGGGCACCATCTGTGCCCATCAAAGCATTTCCAGAGGCTGGGGGAGGCTACTCCTCCCCAGCCCTGACACCGTTTTCCAAAGGGAGAGGGTGTAACACCCTCTCTCTGAGGAAGTCCTTTGTTCTGCCTTCCTGGACCAAGCCTGGCTGGACCCCAGGATGGCAGAAACCTGTCTGAGGGGTTGGCAGCAGCAGCAGCTGCAGTGAAACCCCGGGAAAGGTAGTTTGGCAGTACCCGGGTCTGAGCTAGAGACTCGGGGGATCATGGAATTGTCTCCCCAATGCCAGAATGGCATTGGGGTGACAATTCCATGATCTTAGACATGTTACATGGCCATGTTCGGAGTTACCATTGTGACGCTATACATATGTCGTGACATATGTATAGTGCACGCGTGTAATGGTGTCCCCGCACTCACAAAGTCCGGGCAATTTGCCCTGAACAATGTGGGAGCACCTTGGCTAGTGCCAGGGTGCCCACACACTAAGGGGGTCATTCCGACCCTGGCGGTCAAAGACCGCCAGGGCCGCGGATGACAGAAGCACCGCCAACAGGCTGGCGGTGCTTCCTTGCCCATTCTGACCTCGGCGGTAAAGCCGCGGTCAGAAAACCGGGGCCGGCGATTTCCCGCCGGTTTACCCCCGGCTCGGCGAATCCGCCATGGCGGTGCTGCAAGCAGCGCCGCCATGGGGATTCTGACCCCCTTACCGCCAGCCTGTTTCTGGCGGTTGTCACCGCCAGGAAGAGGCTGGCGGTAACGGGTGTCTAGGGGCCCCTGGGGGCCCCTGCACTGCCCATGCCACTGGCATGGGCAGTGCAGGGGCCCCCTAACAGGGCCCCATTAAGCTTTTCACTGTCTGCTTAGCAGACAGTGAAAAGCGCGACGGGTGCAACTGCACCCGTCGCACCCCCGCAACACCGCCGGCTCCATTCGGAGCCGGCTTCTGTGTTGCAGGGCTCCTTCCCGCTGGGCCGGCGGGCGCTACCTTGGGTAGCGCCCGCCGGCCCAGCGGGAAGGTCAGAATGGCACCAGCGGTCTTTTGACCGCGGTGCGGCAAATGGCGGTTCCCGCCAGGCGCGCCGGGGTCAGAATGACCCCCTAAGTAACTTAGCACCCAACCTGGCAGGGTCCCAGTGACACATACAACTAAAACAACATATATACAGTGAAATATGGGGGTAACATGCCAGGCAAGATGGTACTTTCCTACAAGGACACCTTAGGGGCTGTTCTGACTGGCCAGTGACTCCTCCTTGTTTTTCTCATTATCTCCTCTGGCCTTGCCGCCGAAAGTGGGGCCGTGGCCAGAGGGGGCGGGCAACTCCTCTAGCTGGAATGCCCTGGGGTGCTGTAACAAAGGGGGTGAGCCTTTGAGGCTCACCGCCAGGTGTTACAGTTCCTGCAGGGGGAGGTGATAAGCATCTCCACCCAGTGCAGGCTTTGTTACTAGCCACAGAGGGATAAAGGGACTCTCCCCATGTGGCCAGCAACATGTCTGGTGTGTGGCAGGCTGCTAGAACTAGTCAGCCTACACGGGTAGTCGGTTAAGGTGTCAGGGGGCACCTCTAAGGTGCCCTCTGGGGTGTATGTTACAATAAAATGTACACTGGCATCAGTGTGCATTTATTGTGCTGAGAAGTTTGATACCAAACTTCCCAGTTTTCAGTGTAGCCATTATGGTGCTGTGGAGTTCGTGCATGACAGACTCCCAGACCATATACTCTTATGGCTACCCTGCACTTACAATGTCTAAGGTTTTACTTAGACACTGTAGGGGGACAGTGCTCATGCACTGGTGCCCTCACCTATGGTATAGTGCACCCTGCCTTAGGGCTGTAAGGCCTGCTAGAGGGGTGACTTATCTATACTGCATAGGCAGTGTGAGGTTGGCATGGCACCCTGAGGGGAGTGCCATGTCGACTTACTCGTTTTGTCCTTACCAGCACACACAAGCTGGCAAGCAGTGTGTCTGTGCTGAGTGAGGGGTCCCCAGGGTGGCATAAGATATGCTGCAGCCCTTAGAGACCTTCCCTGGCATCAGGGCCCTTGGTACCAGGGGTACCAGTTACAAGGGACTTATCTGGATGCCAGGGTGTGCCAATTGTGGATACAAAAGTACAGGTTAGGGAAAGAACACTTGTTCTGGGGCCTGGTTAGCAGACAATCAAAACCTAGCATCAGCAAAGGCAAAAAGTCAGGGGGTAACCATGCCAAGGAGGCATTTCCTTACACAACCCCCCCCCCCAAACGAAAGAGGAAGAGACTAACCTTTCCCAAGAGAGTCTTCATTTTCTAAGTGGAAGAACCTGGAAAGGCCATCTGCATTGGCATGGGCAGTCCCAGGTCTGTGTTCCACTATAAAGTCCATTCCCTGTAGGGAAATGGACCACCTCAACAGGTTTGGATTTTCACCTTTCATTTGCATTAGCCATCTGAGAGGTCTGTGGTCAGTTTGAACTACAAAGTGAGTACCAAAGAGGTATGGTCTCAGCTTCTTCAGGGACCAAACCACTGCAAAGGCCTCCCTCTCAATGGCACTCCAACGCTGCTCCCTGGGGAGTAACCTCCTGCTAATGAAAGCAACAGGCTGGTCAAGGCCATCATCATTTGTTTGGGACAAAACTGCCCCTATCCCATGTTCAGAGGCATCTGTCTGCACAATGAACTGCTTGGAGTAATCTGGAGGTTTTAGAACTGGTGCTGTGCACATTGCTTGTTTCAGGGTGTCAAAGGCCTGTTGGCATTCTACGGTCCAGTTTACTTTCTTGGGCATTTTCTTGGAGTTAAGTTCTGTGAGGGCTGTCACTATGGATCCATATCCCTTCACAAACCTCCTGTAATACCCAGTCAAGCCAAGGAATGCCCTGACTTGACTCTGGGGGTTTGGAGCTGCCCAGTCCAGAATAGTCTGGATCTTAGGCTGGAGTGGCTGAACTTGGCCTCCACCTACAAGGTGTCCCAAGTAAACCACAGTTCCCTGCCCTATCTGGCATTTGGATGCCTTGATAGAGAGGCCTGCTGATTGCAGAGCCTTCAAAACCTTCTTCTGGAGCTAAAGACAGCAGTATCGTTAAGATAAGCTGCACTAAAGGACTCCAAGCCAGCAAGGACTTGATTCACCAACCTTTGGAAGGTGGCAGGGGCATTCTTTAAACCAAAGGGCATAACAGTAAACTGATAATGCCCGTCAGGTGTGGGGAATGCTGTCTTTTCTTTTGCTCCTGGTGCCATTTTGATTTGCCAGTACCCTGCTGTTAAGTCAAAGGTACTTAAGAATTTGGCAACACCTAATTAATCAATCAGTTCATCAGCCCTTGGAATGGGATGGGCATCTGTCTTGGTGAAAGAATTAAGTCCTCTGTAGTCCACACAAAACCTCATCTCGCTCTTTCCATCTTTGGTGTGAAGTTTGGGGACTAAGACCACTGGGCTAGCCCAGGGGCTGTCAGAGTGCTCAATGACTCCCAATTCCAGCATCTTGTGGACTTCCACTTTATGCTTTCCTTAACTTGGTCAGACTGTCTGAATATTTTGGTTTTGACAGGCATGCTGTCTCCTGTGTCCACATCATGGGTACACAGGTGTGTCTGACCAGGGGTTAGGGAAAAGAGCTCAGCAAACTGTTGCAGGACCTTCCTACAATCAGATTGCTGTTGGCCAGAGAGGGTGTCTGAATAGATCACTCCATCAACTGAGCCATCTTTAGGGTTTGTGGAGAGGAGATCAGGGAGAGGTTCACTCAGCTTCCTGGTCCTCATCTGTTACCATCAACAGATTCACATCAGCTCTGTCATGGAAGAGCTTAAGGCGGTTCACATGGATCACCCTCTTGGGGGTCCTGCTAGTGCCTAGGTCCACCAGATAGGTGACCTAACTCTTCTTTTCTAGCACTGGGTAAGGGCCACTCCATCTGTCCTGAAGTGCCCTGGGAGGCACAGGCTCCAAAACCATTGCAGCCTTTTGGTCATACCAAAACTTCTGGAGCTGTTGGCTGGCCTCAAGGTTTTTACTTGCATTTTCCATGTACTCTGCCATCCTTGAACGTAGGCCAAGTACATAGTCCACTATATCTTGCTTAGGCTCATGAAGAGGTCTCTCCCAGCCTTCTTTCACAAGAGCTAGTGGTCCCCTTACAGGGTGGGCAAACAGAAGTTCAAAGGGTGAGAACCCTACTCCCTTCTAAGGCACCTCTCTGTAAGCGAAAAGCAGGCATGGCAAGAGGACATCCCATCTCCTTTTGAGTTTTTCAGGGAGCCCCATGATCATGCCTTTTAATGTCTTGTTGAATCTCTCAACAAGGCCATTAGTTTGTGGATGGTATGGTGTAGTGAATTTGTAAGTCACTCCACACTCATTCCACATGTGTTTCAGGTATGCTGACATGAAGTTGGTACCTCTGTCAGACACCACCTCCTTAGGAAAACCCACTCTGGTAAAAATACCAATGAGTGCCTTGGTTACTGCAGGGGCAGTAGTCCGCCTAAGGGGATTTGCTTCAGGGTATCTAGTAGCATGATCCACTACTACTAGTATGTACATGTTCCCTGAGGCTGTGGGAGGTTCAAGTGGACCCACTATGTCCACACCCACTCTTTCAAAGGGGACCCCCACCACTGGAAGTAGAATGAGGGGGGCCTTTGGGTGTCCACCTGTCTTACCACTGGCTTAACAGGTGGCACAGGAGACACAAAACTCCTTGACCATGTGGGACATGTTGGGCCAATAGAAGTGGTTGACTAGTCTCTCCCACGTCTTGGTTTGTCCCAAATGTCCAGCAAGAGGAATATCATGGGCTAAGGTCAGTATGAACTCCCTAAACTCCCGAGGCACTACCACTCTCATAGTGGCACCAGGTTTGGCTCAGTGTAAAGGAGTCCATCTTCCTAATAGACCCTATGTGTTCCTGTTTTCTTGTCATTGGACTCTTCAGCAGCTTGCTGCCTAAGGCCTTCAAGAGAGGGACAGGTTTCTTGCCCCTTACACAACTGTTCCCTTGAGGGTCCCCCTGGGCCTGGGAGCTCAACCTGATAAGGTTCTAACTCCAGAGGCTCAATTCCCTCAGAGTGCAGAACTTCTTCCTGGGAAGAGAGGTTCTCTTTTTGTTGTTGTGTTGCAGCTGGTTTCCCAGTTGTCTTTCCTTTTCTCTTGGTAGGCTGGGCCCTTTTTCCAGGCTCCAACTCTACTTTTTCACCCTGACCCTTGCACTGTGCCCTTGTCTCGACACACACCAGTTCAGCGATACCCAGCATGGCTGCATGGGTTTTTAGTTCTACCTCAGCCCATGCTGAGGACTCCAGGTCATTTCCAAGCAAACAGTCTACAGGGATATTTGAGGAGACCACCACCTGTTTCAGACCATTGACCCCTCCCCATTCTAAAGTTACCATAGCCATGGGATGTACTTTAGTCTGATTGTCAGCGTTGGTGACTGGATAAGTTTGTCCAGCCAGGTATTGACCAGGGGAAACCAGTTTCTCTGTCACCATGGTGACACTGGCACCTGTATCCCTCAGGCCTTCTACACTTGTCCCATTAATTAAGAGCTGCTGCCTGTATTGTTGCATGTTAGGGGGCCAGGCAGCCAGTGTGGCTAAATCCACCCCACCCTCAGAGACTAATGTAGCTTCAGTGTGACACCTGATTTGCTCTGGGCACACTGTTGATCCCACTTGGAGACTAGCCATTCCAGTGTTAGCTGGAGTGGAGTTAGAAGTGGTACTTTTCTTGGGACAGGCCTTGTCTCCAGTGTGGTGTCCAGGCTGATTACAGCTACGACACCAGGCCTTTTTGGGATCAAAGTTTTTACCCTTGTACCCAAAATTGGATTGTGAAGAGGCTCTGGGCCCACCCTCCTGTGCAGGTTTTTGGGGGCCTGTAGAAGACTCTTTACTATTTTTACCTTTGGATGTCTCAACACTCTTCCCCTGTTGAGGCTTTGTGACCCCTTTCTTTTGGTCACCCCCTGTGGAAGTCTTGGTCACCCTAGTCTTGACCCAATGGTCCGCCTTCTTTCCCAATTCTTGTGGAGAAATTGGTCCTACGTCTACCAGATGCTGATGCAGTTTATCATTTGAACAATTACTCAATAGGTGTTCTTTCACAAATAAATTGTACAGCCCATCATAATCATTTACACCACTGCCTTGAATCCAACTATCCAGTGTTTTCACTGAGTAGTCCACAAAATCAACCCAGGTCTGGCTCGAGGATTTTTGAGCCCCCCTGAACCTAATTCTATACTCCTCAGTGGAGAATCCAAAGCCCTCAATCAGGGTAGCCTTCATGAGGTCATAAGATTCTGCATCTTTTCCAGAGAGTGTGAGGAGTCTATCCCTACACTTTCCAGTGAACATTTCCCAAAGGAGAGCACCCCAGTGAGATCTGTTTACTTTTCTGGTTGCACAAGCCCTCTCAAAAGCTGTGAACCATTTGGTGATGTCATCACCATCTTCATATTTAGTTACAATCCCTTTAGGGATTTTCAACATGTCAGGAGAATCTCTGACCCTATTTATGTTGCTGCCACCATGGATGGGACCAAAACCCATCTCTTGTCTTTCCCTTTCTATGGCTAGGAGCTGTCTCTCTAAAGCCAATCTTTTGGCCATCCTGGCTAACAGGAGGTCATCTTCACTGAGGCTATCCTCAGTGATTACAGAGGTGCTGAACTAGGAGACGAGTGAATCTCCTACAGTACCACTAGTGTCATATGCACAATATCATAAGAAAACACAATACACAGATATACTAAAAATAAAGGTACTTTATTTTTATGACAATATGCCAAAAGTATCTCAGTGAGTACCCTCAGTATGAGGATAGCAAATATACACAAGATATATGTACACAATACCAAAATATGCAGTAATAGCAATAGAAAACAGTGCAAACAATGTATAGTCACAATAGAATGCAATGGGGGCACATAGGGATGGGGCAACACAAACCATATACTCTAGAAGTGGAATGCGAACCACAAATGGACCCCAAACCTATGTGACCTTGTAGAGGGTCGCTGGGACTGTAAGAAAACAGTGAGGGTTAGAAAAATAGCCCACCCCAAGACCCTGAAAAGTGGGTGCAAAGTGCACCTAAGTTCCCCAGAGAGCACAGATGTCGTGATAGGGAAATTCTGCAAGGAAGACCAACACCAGCAATGCAACAACAATGGATTTCCTGACGAGAGTACCTGTGGAATAAGGGGACCAAGTCCAAAAGTCACGATCAAGTCAGGAGTGGGTAGATGCCCAAGAAATGCCAGCTGTGGGTGCAAAGAAGCTGCCACAGGATGGTAGAAGCTGTGGATTCTGCAAGAACGACAAGGGCTAGAAACTTCCCCTTTGGAGGATGGATGTCCACGTCGTAAAGAGTCGTGCAGAGGTGTTTCCGTGCAGAAAGACCGCAAACAAGCCTTGCTAGCTGCAAGGGTTGCGGTTAGGGTTTTTGGATGCTGCTGTGGCCCAGGAGGGACCAGGATGTCGCCAATTGCGTGAGGGGACAGAGGGGGTGCCCAGCAAGACAAGGAGCCCTCTCAGAAGCAAGCAGCACCCGCAGAAGTGCCAGAACAGGCACTACTAAGTGGAGTGAACCGGAGCTCACCCAAAGTCACAAAAGAGGGTCCCACGCGCCGGAGGACAACTCAGGAGGTCGTGCACTGCAGGTTAGAGTGCCGGGGACCCAGGCTTGGCTGTGCACAAAGGAAATCCTGGAAGAGTGCACAGGAGCCGGAGTAGCTGCAAAACACGCAGTTCCCAGCAATGCAGTCTAGCGTGGGGAGGCAAGGACTTACCTCCACCAAACTTGGACTGAAGAGTCACTGGACTGTGGGAGTCACTTGGACAGAGTTGCTGAGTTCAAGGGACCTCGCTCGTCGAGCTGAGAGGAGACCCAGAGGACCGGTGATGCAGTTCTTTGGTGCCTGCGGTTGCAGGGGGAAGATTCCGTCGACCCACGGGAGATTTCTTCGGAGCTTCTAGTGCAGAGAGGAGGCAGACTACCCCCACAGCATGCACCACCAGGAAAACAGTTGAGAAGGCGGCAGGATCAGCGTTACAAGGTCGCAGTAGTCATCTTTGCTACTTTGTTGCAGTTTTGCAGGCTTCCAGCGCGGTCAGCAGTCGATTCCTTGGCAGAAGGTGAAGAGAGAGATGCAGAGGAACTCTGATGAGCTCTTGCATTCGTTATCTAAAGAATTCCCCAAAGCAGAGACCCTAAATAGCCAGAAAAGGAGGTTTGGCTACTTAAGAGAGAGGATAGGCTAGCAACACCTGAAGGAGCCTATCAGAAGGAGTCTCTGACGTCACCTGCTGGCACTGGCCACTCAGAGCAGTCCAGTGTGCCAGCAGCACCTCTGTTTCCAAGATGGCAGAGGTCTGGAGCACACTGGAGGAGCTATGGGCACCTCCCAGGGGAGGTGCAGGTCAGGGGAGTGGTCACTCCCCTTTCCTTTGTCCAGTTTTGCGCCAGAGTAGGGCTGGGGGATCCCTGAACCGGTGTAGACTGGCTTATGCAGAGATGGGCACCATCTGTGCCCATCAAAGCATTTCCAGAGGCTGGGGGAGGCTACTCCTCCCCAGCCCTGACACCGTTTTCCAAAGGGAGAGGGTGTAACACCCTCTCTCTGAGGAAGTCCTTTGTTCTGCCTTCCTGGACCAAGCCTGGCTGGACCCCAGGATGGCAGAAACCTGTCTGAGGGGTTGGCAGCAGCAGCAGCTGCAGTGAAACCCCGGGAAAGGTAGTTTGGCAGTACCCGGGTCTGAGCTAGAGACTCGGGGGATCATGGAATTGTCTCCCCAATGCCAGAATGGCATTGGGGTGACAATTCCATGATCTTAGACATGTTACATGGCCATGTTCGGAGTTACCATTGTGACGCTATACATATGTCGTGACATATGTATAGTGCACGCGTGTAATGGTGTCCCCGCACTCACAAAGTCCGGGCAATTTGCCCTGAACAATGTGGGAGCACCTTGGCTAGTGCCAGGGTGCCCACACACTAAGGGGGTCATTCCGACCCTGGCGGTCAAAGACCGCCAGGGCCGCGGATGACAGAAGCACCGCCAACAGGCTGGCGGTGCTTCCTTGCCCATTCTGACCTCGGCGGTAAAGCCGCGGTCAGAAAACCGGGGCCGGCGATTTCCCGCCGGTTTACCCCCGGCTCGGCGAATCCGCCATGGCGGTGCTGCAAGCAGCGCCGCCATGGGGATTCTGACCCCCTTACCGCCAGCCTGTTTCTGGCGGTTGTCACCGCCAGGAAGAGGCTGGCGGTAACGGGTGTCTAGGGGCCCCTGGGGGCCCCTGCACTGCCCATGCCACTGGCATGGGCAGTGCAGGGGCCCCCTAACAGGGCCCCATTAAGCTTTTCACTGTCTGCTTAGCAGACAGTGAAAAGCGCGACGGGTGCAACTGCACCCGTCGCACCCCCGCAACACCGCCGGCTCCATTCGGAGCCGGCTTCTGTGTTGCAGGGCTCCTTCCCGCTGGCCCGGCGGGCGCTACCTTGGGTAGCGCCCGCCGGCCCAGCGGGAAGGTCAGAATGGCACCAGCGGTCTTTTGACCGCGGTGCGGCAAATGGCGGTTCCCGCCAGGCGCGCCGGGGTCAGAATGACCCCCTAAGTAACTTAGCACCCAACCTGGCAGGGTCCCAGTGACACATACAACTAAAACAACATATATACAGTGAAATATGGGGGTAACATGCCAGGCAAGATGGTACTTTCCTACAAGGACACCTTAGGGGCTGTTCTGACTGGCCAGTGACTCCTCCTTGTTTTTCTCATTATCTCCTCTGGCCTTGCCGCCGAAAGTGGGGCCGTGGCCAGAGGGGGCGGGCAACTCCTCTAGCTGGAATGCCCTGGGGTGCTGTAACAAAGGGGGTGAGCCTTTGAGGCTCACCGCCCGATGTTACAGTTCCTGCAGGGGGAGGTGATAAGCATCTCCACCCAGTGCAGGCTTTGTTACTAGCCACAGAGGGATAAAGGCACTCTCCCCATGTGGCCAGCAACATGTCTGGTGTGTGGCAGGCTGCTAGAACTAGTCAGCCTACACGGGTAGTCGGTTAAGGTGTCAGGGGGCACCTCTAAGGTGCCCTCTGGGGTGTATGTTACAATAAAATGTACACTGGCATCAGTGTGCATTTATTGTGCTGAGAAGTTTGATACCAAACTTCCCAGTTTTCAGTGTAGCCATTATGGTGCTGTGGAGTTCGTGCATGACAGACTCCCAGACCATATACTCTTATGGCTACCCTGCACTTACAATGTCTAAGGTTTTACTTAGACACTGTAGGGGGACAGTGCTCATGCACTGGTGCCCTCACCTATGGTATAGTGCACCCTGCCTTAGGGCTGTAAGGCCTGCTAGAGGGGTGACTTATCTATACTGCATAGGCAGTGTGAGGTTGGCATGGCACCCTGAGGGGAGTGCCATGTCGACTTACTCATTTTGTCCTTACCAGCACACACAAGCTGGCAAGCAGTGTGTCTGTGCTGAGTGAGGGGTCCCCAGGGTGGCATAAGATATGCTGCAGCCCTTAGAGACCTTCCCTGGCATCAGGGCCCTTGGTACCAGGGGTACCAGTTACAAGGGACTTATCTGGATGCCAGAGTGTGCCAATTGTGGATACAAAAGTACAGGTTAGGGAAAGAACACTGGTGCTGGGGCCTGGTTAGCAGACAATCAAAACCTAGCATCAGCAAAGGCAAAAAGTCAGGGGGTAACCATGCCAAGGAGGCATTTCCTTACACAACCCCCCCCCAAACGAAAGAGGAAGAGACTAACCTTTCCCAAGAGAGTCTTCATTTTCTAAGTGGAAGAACCTGGAAAGGCCATCTGCATTGGCATGGGCAGTCCCAGGTCTGTGTTCCACTATAAAGTCCATTCCCTGTAGGGAAATGGACCACCTCAACAGGTTTGGATTTTCACCTTTCATTTGCATTAGCCATCTGAGAGGTCTGTGGTCAGTTTGAACTACAAAGTGAGTACCAAAGAGGTATGGTCTCAGCTTCTTCAGGGACCAAACCACTGCAAAGGCCTCCCTCTCAATGGCACTCCAACGCTGCTCCCTGGGGAGTAACCTCCTGCTAATGAAAGCAACAGGCTGGTCAAGGCCATCATCATTTGTTTGGGACAAAACTGCCCCTATCCCATGTTCAGAGGCATCTGTCTGCACAATGAACTGCTTGGAGTAATCTGGAGCTTTTAGAACTGGTGCTGTGCACATTGCTTGTTTCAGGGTGTCAAAGGCCTGTTGGCCTTCTACGGTCCAGTTTACTTTCTTGGGCATTTTCTTGGAGTTAAGTTCTGTGAGGGCTGTCACTATGGATCCATATCCCTTCACAAACCTCCTGTAATACCCAGTCAAGCCAAGGAATGCCCTGACTTGACTCTGGGGTTTTGGAGCTGCCCAGTCCAGAATAGTCTGGATCTTAGGCTGGAGTGGCTGAACTTGGCCTCCACCTACAAGGTGTCCCAAGTAAACCACAGTTCCCTGCCCTATCTGGCATTTGGATGCCTTGATAGAGAGGCCTGCTGATTGCAGAGCCTTCAAAACCTTCTTCTGGAGCTAAAGACAGCAGTATCGTCAAGATAAGCTGCACTAAAGGACTCCAAGCAAGCAAGGACTTGATTCACCAACCTTTGGAAGGTGGCAGGGGCATTCTTTAAACCAAAGGGCATAACAGTAAACTGATAATGCCCGTCAGGTGTGGGGAATGCTGTCTTTTCTTTTGCTCCTGGTGCCATTTTGATTTGCCAGTACCCTGCTGTTAAGTCAAAGGTACTTAAGAATTTGGCAACACCTAATTAATCAATCAGTTCATCAGCCCTTGGAATGGGATGGGCATCTGTCTTGGTGAAAGAATTAAGTCCTCTGTAGTCCACACAAAACCTCATCTCGCTCTTTCCATCTTTGGTGTGAAGTTTGGGGACTAAGACCACTGGGCTAGCCCAGGGGCTGTCAGAGTACTCAATGACTCCCAATTCCAGCATCTTGTGGACTTCCACTTTATGCTTTCCTTAACTTGGTCAGACTGTCTGAATATTTTGGTTTTGACAGGCATGCTGTCTCCTGTGTCCACATCATGGGTACACAGGTGTGTCTGACCAGGGGTTAGGGAAAAGAGCTCAGCAAACTGTTGCAGGACCTTCCTACAATCAGATTGCTGTTGGCCAGAGAGGGTGTCTGAATAGATCACTCCATCAACTGAGCCATCTTTAGGGTTTGTGGAGAGGAGATCAGGGAGAGGTTCACTCAGCTTCCTGGTCCTCATCTGTTACCATCAACAGATTCACATCAGCTCTGTCATGGAAGAGCTTAAGGCGGTTCACATGGATCACCCTCTTGGGGGTCCTGCTAGTGCCTAGGTCCACCAGATAGGTGACCTAACTCTTCTTTTCTAGCACTGGGTAAGGGCCACTCCATCTGTCCTGAAGTGCCCTGGGAGGCACAGGCTCCAAAACCATTGCAGCCTTTTGGTCATACCAAAACTTCTGGAGCTGTTGGCTGGCCTCAAGGTTTTTACTTGCATTTTCCATGTACTCTGCCATCCTTGAACGTAGGCCAAGTACATAGTCCACTATATCTTGCTTAGGCTCATGAAGAGGTCTCTCCCAGCCTTCTTTCACAAGAGCTAGTGGTCCCCTTACAGGGTGGGCAAACAGAAGTTCAAAGGGTGAGAACCCTACTCCCTTCTGAGGCACCTCTCTGTAAGCGAAAAGCAGGCATGGCAAGAGGACATCCCATCTCCTTTTGAGTTTTTCAGGGAGCCCCATGATCATGCCTTTTAATGTCTTGTTGAATCTCTCAACAAGGCCATTAGTTTGTGGATGGTATGGTGTAGTGAATTTGTAAGTCACTCCACACTCATTCCACATGTGTTTCAGGTATGCTGACATGAAGTTGGTACCTCTGTCAGACACCACCTCCTTAGGAAAACCCACTCTGGTAAAAATACCAATGAGTGCCTTGGTTACTGCAGGGGCAGTAGTCCGCCTAAGGGGATTTGCTTCAGGGTATCTAGTAGCATGATCCACTACTACTAGTATGTACATGTTCCCTGAGGCTGTGGGAGGTTCAAGTGGACCCACTATGTCCACACCCACTCTTTCAAAGGGGACCCCCACCACTGGAAGTAGAATGAGGGGGGCCTTTGGGTGTCCACCTGTCTTACCACTGGCTTAACAGGTGGCACAGGAGACACAAAACTCCTTGACCATGTGGGACATGTTGGGCCAATAGAAGTGGTTGACTAGTCTCTCCCACGTCTTGGTTTGTCCCAAATGTCCAGCAAGAGGAATATCATGGGCTAAGGTCAGTATGAACTCCCTAAACTCCCGAGGCACTACCACTCTCATAGTGGCACCAGGTTTGGCTCAGTGTAAAGGAGTCCATCTTCCTAATAGACCCTATGTGTTCCTGTTTTCTTGTCATTGGACTCTTCAGCAGCTTGCTGCCTAAGGCCTTCAAGAGAGGGACAGGTTTCTTGCCCCTTACACAACTGTTCCCTTGAGGGTCCCCCTGGGCCTGGGAGCTCAACCTGATAAGGTTCTAACTCCAGAGGCTCAATTCCCTCAGAGGGCAGAACTTCTTCCTGGGAAGAGAGGTTCTCTTTTTGTTGTGTTGCAGCTGGTTTCCCAGTTGTCTTTCCTTTTCTCTTGGTAGGCTGGGCCCTTTTTCCAGGCTCCAACTCTACTTTTTCACCCTGACCCTTGCACTGTGCCCTTGTCTCGACACACACCAGTTCAGCGATACCCAGCATGGCTGCATGGGTTTTTAGTTCTACCTCAGCCCATGCTGAGGACTCCAGGTCATTTCCAAGCAAACAGTCTACAGGGATATTTGAGGAGACCACCACCTGTTTCAGACCATTGACCCCTCCCCATTCTAAAGTTACCATAGCCATGGGATGTACTTTAGTCTGATTGTCAGCGTTGGTGACTGGATAAGTTTGTCCAGCCAGGTATTGACCAGGGGAAACCAGTTTCTCTGTCACCATGGTGACACTGGCACCTGTATCCCTCAGGCCTTCTACACTTGTCCCATTAATTAAGAGCTGCTGCCTGTATTGTTGCATGTTAGGGGGCCAGGCAGCCAGTGTGGCTAAATCCACCCCACCCTCAGAGACTAATGTAGCTTCAGTGTGACACCTGATTTGCTCTGGGCACACTGTTGATCCCACTTGGAGACTAGCCATTCCAGTGTTAGCTGGAGTGGAGTTAGAAGTGGTACTTTTCTTGGGACAGGCCTTGTCTCCAGTGTGGTGTCCAGGCTGATTACAGCTACGACACCAGGCCTTTTTGGGATCAAAGTTTTTACCCTTGTACCCAAAATTGGATTGTGAAGAGGCTCTGGGCCCACCCTCCTGTGCAGGTTTTTGGGGGCCTGTAGAAGACTCTTTACTATTTTTACCTTTGGATGTCTCAACACTCTTCCCCTGTTGAGGCTTTGTGACCCCTTTCTTTTGGTCACCCCCTGTGGAAGTCTTGGTCACCCTAGTCTTGACCCAATGGTCCGCCTTCTTTCCCAATTCTTGTGGAGAAATTGGTCCTACGTCTACCAGATGCTGATGCAGTTTATCATTTGAACAATTACTCAATAGGTGTTCTTTCACAAATAAATTGTACAGCCCATCATAATCATTTACACCACTGCCTTGAATCCAACTATCCAGTGTTTTCACTGAGTAGTCCACAAAATCAACCCAGGTCTGGCTCGAGGATTTTTGAGCCCCCCTGAACCTAATTCTATACTCCTCAGTGGAGAATCCAAAGCCCTCAATCAGGGTAGCCTTCATGAGGTCATAAGATTCTGCATCTTTTCCAGAGAGTGTGAGGAGTCTATCCCTACACTTTCCAGTGAACATTTCCCAAAGGAGAGCACCCCAGTGAGATCTGTTTACTTTTCTGGTTGCACAAGCCCTCTCAAAAGCTGTGAACCATTTGGTGATGTCATCACCATCTTCATATTTAGTTACAATCCCTTTAGGGATTTTCAACATGTCAGGAGAATCTCTGACCCTATTTATGTTGCTGCCACCATGGATGGGACCAAAACCCATCTCTTGTCTTTCCCTTTCTATGGCTAGGAGCTGTCTCTCTAAAGCCAATCTTTTGGCCATCCTGGCTAACAGGAGGTCATCTTCACTGAGGCTATCCTCAGTGATTACAGAGGTGCTGGACCCTCCTGTGAGGGAAGCAGCATCTCTGACTATCACATTTGGGGTCAGGGCTTGAGGTGCCCTGATCTCCCTAATTAGGACTGGAGGGGGGGAATTCTCCTCCAAGTCACTAGCTTCATCCTCTGGGAGGTCATCCTCAGAGGGGTTGGCTTTGTCAAACTCTGCCAGCAGCTCCTGGAGCTGTGCTTTGGAAGGGCTTATGCCAACTTTTTTTTTTTTTGATTTTGCATAGAGACCTTAGCTCCCTCATTCTAAGATGGAGGTAAGGTGAGAGGTTGAGTTCCATCACACTCTCTTCTGCATTAGACATTATGGGGGTTATTACGACATCCCGCCAAGATCTGACCGCCATGCGGCTGCCAATGCGGCCGCACCCCCGCCGCAGCCATTTGGAGATTCCCGCTGGGCCGGCAGGCGGAAACCTGGTTTCCGCCCGCTGGCCCAGCGGGGATCACGGCCGCAACATAGGAGCCGGCTGCAAATGGAGCCGGCGGTGTTGCGGCCGTGCGACGGGTGCAGTTGCACCCGTCGCGCTTTTCACTGTCTGCACAGCAGACAGTGAAAAGCCGCATGGGGCCCTCTCAGGGGGCACCTGCACTGCCCATGCCAGTGGCATGGGCAGTGCAGGGGCCCCCATGGGCCCCACGACTCCCCGTACTGCCAGCCTTTTCCTGGCGGTTCAGACCACCAGAAAAAGGCTGGCGGTCGGGGACTCGTAATCCCCTGGGCAGCGCTGCAAGCAGCGCTGCCCTGGCGGATTATATTCGCCGGGGCCATTGTGGCGGTAAACCGCCGGCCCCGGCGGTGCGACTGCGGCGCTACCGCCGCAGTCAAAATACGCCAGGAGGAACCGCCAGCCTGTTGGCGGTCCTCCCGTCGTTTTGGCCCTGTGCTTATAATACCGCTAGGGTCATAATGACCACCTATGTTTCTAAAAGTTGGAATACTTTTTAAGAATCTAAAACTATCTCTAGAACTTAATTCATACTTTCACAAAACTTTTAAACTCTAAAAGAAATGCAAACAGGGACTAACACAAGGCCCTAGCAGGACTTTTAAAAATTTAGAAAAATAGCTCAAATTGCAAAAATCAGTTTCTAATGACAATTTTTGGAATTTAGTCGTGTGATCAGGTATTGGCTGAGTAGTCCAGCAAATGCAAAGTCTTGTACCCCACCGCTGATCCACCAATGTAGGAAGTTGGCTCTGTATGCACTATTTCAAAGTAAGGAATAGTATGCACAGAGTCCAAGGGTTCCCCTTAGAGGTAAGATAGTGGCAGAAAGAGATAATACTAATGCTCTATTTTGTGGTAGTGTGGTCGAGCAGTAGGCTTATCAAAGGAGTAGTGTTAAGCATTTGTTGTACATACACAAGCAATAAATGAGGAACACACACTCGGAGACAATTCCAGGCCAATAGGTTTTTGCATAGAAAAATATAGTTTCTTAGTTTATTTTAAGAACCACAGGTTCAAGATTTACATGTAATACTTCAAATGAAAGGTATTGCAGGTAGGTACTTTAGGAACTTTGAATTAGCAAAATAGCATATACAGTTTTCACATAAATCACATATAGCTATTTAAAAAACTAGACACTGCAATTTTCAACAGTTCCTGGGGGGAGTAAGAGTTTGTTAGTTTTTGCAGGTAAGTAAACCACCTACGGGGTTCAAGTTTGGGTCCAAGGTAGCCCACCGTTGGGGGTTCAGAGCAACCCCAAAGTTACCACACCAGCAGCTCAGGGCCGGTCAGGTGCAGAGGTCAAAGTGGTGCCCAAAACGCATAGGCTTCAATGGAGAAGAGGGTGTCCCGGTTCCAGTCTGCCAGCAGGTAAGTACCCGCGTCTTCGGAGGGCAGACCAGGGGGGTTTTGTAGGGCACCAGGGGGGACACAAGTCCACACAGAAAGTACACCCTCAGCAGCACGGGGGCGACCGGGTGCAGTGTGCAAACACGCGTCGGGTTTTCAATAGGTTTCAATGGGAGACCAAGGGGTCTCTTCAGCGATGCAGGCAGACAAGGGGGGCTCTTCAGGGTAGCCACCACCTGGGCAAGGGAGAGGGCCTCCTGGGGGTCACTCCTGCACTGGAGTTCGGATCCTTCAGGTCCTGGGGGCTGCGGGTGCAGTGTCCCTACCAGGCGTCGGGTTCTTAGAAGCAGGCAGTCGCGGTCAGGGGGAGCCTCGGGATTCCCTCTGCAGGCGTCGCTGTGGCGGCTCAGGGGGGGCAACTCTGGCTACTCACGGTCTCGCGGTTGCCGGGGAGTCCTCCCTGAAGTGATTGTTCTCCACAAGTTGAGCCGGGGGCGTCGGGTGCAGAGTGTCAAGTCTCACGCTTCCGGCAGGAAACGCAAGGTGTTTGCAAAGTTGCTTCTTTGTTTCAAAGTTGTAGTCTTTGGTGAACAGAGCCACTGTCCTCAGGAGTTCTTGGTCCTTCTAGATGCAGGGCAGTCCTCTGAGGATTCAGAGGTAGCTGGTCCCTGGGAAAAGCGTCGCTGGAGCAGTGTCTTTAGAAGTGGGGAGACAGGCCGGTAGAGCTGGGGCCAAAGCAGTTGGTGTCGCCGTCTTCTCTGCAGGGTTTTTCAGCTTAGCAGTCCTCTTCTTCTTAGGTTGCAGGAATCTGAGTTCCTAGGTTCTGGGGAGCCCTTAAATACTAAATTTAAGGGTGTGTTTAGGTCTGGGGGGTTAGTAGGCAATGGGTGGGTACACCCTCTTTGTGCCTCCTCCCGAGGGGAGGGGGTCACATTCCTATCCCTATTGGGGGAATCCTCCATCTGCAAGATGGAGGATTTCTAAAAGTCAGAGTCACCTCAGCTCAGGACACCTTAGGGGCTGTCCTGACTGGCCAGTGACTCCTCCTTGTTTTTCTCATTATCTCCTCCGGCCTTGCCGCCAAAAGTGGGGCCCTGGCCGGAGGGGCGGGCAACTCCCCTCGCTGGAATGCCCTGGGGTTCTGTAACAAAGGGGGTGAGCCTTTGAGGCTCACCGCCAGGTGTTACAGTTCCTACAGGGGGAGGTGATAAGCATCTCCACCCAGTGCAGGCTTTGTTACTAGCCACAGAGTGACAAAGGCACTCTCCCCATGTGGCCAGCAACATGTCTGGTGTGTGGCAGGCTGCTAGAACTAGTCAGCCTACACGGGTAGTTGGTTAAGTTTCAGGGGGCACCTCTAAGGTGCCCTCTGGGGTGTATGTTACAATAAAATGTACACTGGCATCAGTGTGCATTTATTGTGCTGAGAAATTTGATACCAAACTTCCCAGTTTTCAGTGTAGCCATTATGGTGCTGTGGAGTTCGTGCATGACAGACTCCCAGACCATATACTCTTATGGCTACCCTGCACTTACAATGTCTAAGGTTTTGCTTAGACACTGTAGGGGCACAGTGCTCATGCACTGGTGCCCTGACCTATGGTATAGTGCACCCTGCCTTAGGGCTGTAAGGCCTGCTAGAGGGGTGACTTATATATACTGCATAGGCAGTGTGAGGTTGGCATGGCACCCTGAGGGGAGTGCCATGTCGACTTACTCGTTTTGTCCTTACCATCACACACAAGCTGGCAAGCAGTGTGTCTGTGGTGAGTGAGGGGTCCCCAGGGTGGCATAAGATATGCTGTAGCCCTTAGAGACCTTCCCTGGCATCAGGGCCCTTGGTACCAGGGGTACCAGTTTCAAGGGACTTATCTGGATGCCAGGGTGTGCCAATTGTGGAAACAAAAGTACAGGTTAGGGAAAGAACGCTGGTGCTGGGGCCTGGTTAGCAGGCCTCAGCACACTTTCAAATCAAAACTTAGCATCAGCAAAGGCAAAAAGTCAGGGGGTAACCATGCCAAGGAGGCATTTCCTTACAGTGGGCGTGTCATCCACTTGAGAGACTGTGGCCCTGCACTCACCAGGACCAAGCACAGGGCATGTTGCCCCCTCCAGAACCAGTGGGCAAGTCACCCACTTGAGAGACTGTGGCCTTGCACTCTCCAGGACAGAGCAATGGGCATGTTGTCCTCTCCAGAACCAGTGGGGAAGTCACCCAATCAAGAGACTGTGGCCTTGTACTCCCCAGGACCAAGCACAGGGCATGTTACCCCCTCCATAACCAGTGTGCAAGTCACCCACTTGAGAGACTGTGGCCTTGCACTCCACAGGACAGAGCAATGGGCATGTTGCCCCCTCCAGAACCATTGGGGAAGTCACCCACTCGAGAGACTGTGGCATTGCGCTCCCCAAGGACCGAGCACAGGGCATGTTGCCCCCTCCAGAACCAGTGGGCGAGTCATCCACTTGAGCGACTGTGGCCCTGCACTCACCAGGACCAAGCACAGGGCATGTTGCCCCCTCTAAAACCAGTGGGCAAGTCACCCACTTGAGAGACTGTGGCCTTGCACTCCCCAGGACAGAGCAATGGGCATGTTGCCCCCTCCACAGCCAGTAGGGAAGTCATCCACTTGAGAGGCTGTGACCTTGCACTCCCCAGGACCAAGCACAGGGCATGTTGCCCCCTCCAGAACCAGTGGGCAAGTCACCCTCTTGAGAGACTGTGGCCTTGCACTCCCCAGGATAGAGCAATGGGCATGTTGCCCTCTCCAGAACCAGTGGGGAAGTCACCCACTCGAGAGACTGTGGCCTTGCACTCCCCAGGACCAAGCACAGGGCATGTTGCCCCCTCCAGAACCAGTGTGCATGTCACCTACTTGTGAGACTATGGCCTTGCACTCTGCAGGACAGAACAATGGCTGTGTTGCCCCCTCCAGAACCAGTGGGCGAGTCATCCACTTGAGCGACTGTGGCCCTGCACTCACCAGGACCAAGCCCAGGGCATGTTGCCCCCTCTAAAACCAGTGGGCAAGTCACCCACTTGAGAGACTGTGGCCTTGCACTCCCCAGGACAGAGTAATGGGCATGGTGCCCCCTCCAGAGCCAGTGGGGAAGTCATCCACTTGAGAGGCTGTGGCCTTGCACTCCCCAGGACCAAGCACAGGGCCTGTTGCCCCCTCCAGAACCAGTGGGCAAGTCACCCTCTTGAGAGACTGTGGCCTTGCACTCCCCAGGATAGAGCAATGGGCATGTTGCCCTCTCCAGAACCAGTGGGGAAGTCACCCACTTGAGAGACTGTGGCTTTGCCCTCCCCAGGACAGAGCAATGGGCATGTTGCCCCCTCCAGAGCCAGTGGGGAAGTCATCCACTTGAGAGTCTGTGGCCTTGTACTCCCCAGGACCAAGCACAGGGCATGTTGCCCCCTCCAGAACCAGTGGGCAAGTCACCCTCTTGAGAGACTGCGGCTTTGCACTCCCCAGGACAGAGCAATGGGCATGTTGCCCCCTCTAAAACCAGTGGGCAAGTCACCCACTTGAGAGACTGTGGCTTTGCACTCCCCAGGACAAAGCAATGGGCATGTTGCCCCCTCGAGAGCCAGTGGGGAAGTCATCCACTTGAGAGACTGTGGCCTTGCACTCCCCAGGACCAAGCACAGGGCACGTTGCCCCCTCCAGAACCAGTGGGCAAGTCACCCTCTTGAGAGACTGTGGCCTTGTACTCCCCAGGACAGAGCAATGGGCATGTTGCCCTCTCCAGAACCAGTGGGGAAGTCACCCACTCAAGAGACTGTGGCCTTGCACTCCCTAGGACCAAGCACAGGGCATGTTGCCCCCTCCAGAACCAGTGTGCAAGTCACCCACTTGAGAGACTGTGGCCTTGCACTCCGCAGGACAGAACAATGGGCATGTTGCCCCCTCCAGAACCAGTAGGGAAGTCACCCACTCGAGAGACTAGCATTGCGCTCCCTAGGACCAAGCACAGGGCATTTTGCACCCTCCATGACCAGTGGGCAAGTCGTCCACTTGAGAGACTTTGGCCCTGCACTCACTAGGACTAAGCACAGGGCATGTTGCCCCCTCCAGAACCAGTGGGCAAGTCTCCCACTTGAGAGAGTGTGGCCTTGCACTCCCCAGGACAGAGCAATGGGCATTTTGCCCCCTCCAGAGCCAGTGGGGAAGTCATCCAGTCGAGAGACTGTGGCCTTGCACTTCCCAGGACCAAGCACAGGACATGTTGCCCCACTCCAGAACCAGTTGGCAGGTCATCCACTTGAGAGACTGTGGCCTTGCACTCCCCAGGACCAAGCACAGGGCATGTTGCCCCCTCCAGAACCAGTGGGCAGGTCACCCTCTTGAGAGACAGTGGCCTTGCACTCTCCAGGACAGAGCAATGGGCATGTTGCCCTCTCCAGAACCAGTGGGGAAGTCACCCACTCAGGAGACTGTGGCATTGTACTCCCTAGGACCAAGCACAGGGCATTTTGCCCCCTCCAGAACCAGTGTGCAAGTTACCCAATTGAGAGACTGTGGCCTTGCACTCTGCAGGACAGAGCAATGGGCATTTTGCCCCCTCGAGAACCAGTGGGGAAGTCACCCACTCGAGCGACTGTGGCATTGCACTCCCCAGGACCAAGCACAGGGCATGTTGCCCCCTCCAGAACCATTGGGCAAGTCATCTACTTGAGAGACTGTGTCCCTGCACTCACCAGGACTAAGCACAGGGCATGTTGCCCCCTCCAAAAGCAGTGGGCAAGTCACCCACTTGAGAGACTGTGGCCTAGCACTCCCTAGGACCAAGCACCAGGCATATTGTCCGCTCCCGAACCAGTGGTCTGGTTTCCGCATCTGGCTTATGTGCCCCCCTTCTCCTGAGGTGCCTGCCTATTTGCCAACCGATGCCCCTGCAGTGTTCTCTCCGTATTGATGCAGGCAACACGTGGGGCCTTGGACTTTGTCCTGTGGCTATGTGGCCCACGCGAACTGAGGACTGGGCAGTGTCCCTTTTTTGTACATTTGTACATATCTGTTGCAATGGCAAAATTATTATTTCTACTGTGTTGATCTTATTACAATCACTTTGGTCAATTCCTGTTGTCCTTGCATTATTCAGACGATTTACGAGGATTAACTTGTTTTCTTGGGCAGCTAGTTGTGTGTATGGTGTGTGTGTCTGGGGTGTGTATGGTGCGTGTGTGTGTCACTCTCGTTTTCCTCCCCCCCTTCCTTGTGTGCTAGGTGGCTGTACACACCGTCGTCATCTTCGCCGGCGTTGGTGTTTGTGGTGGAGCAGGACATAGAATATCATCGGGAACACTTGCAGTTCTGGTTCCATGGTGCTGTGGTTCTTCCCTGTGTCTCCAATGGGGACTCCTTTCACTTCTGTGCAGTTTTTCCACCAGGCTTTTGATGTCATTGGTAACGCCCCGGAAAAGTTTGCAGATTGTGTTGTGGTAATATGGTGTGCGGAACTTTGACTTCCGCCTGGCTTTAGGTGGCTACTGCGTGGTGCCTGTTGTTTCCACCCTGGTGGTCGGTGTGGTACATTGGCTGTCTTTCGAAGATCTATCTGCCGTGGTCATAATTTGGCAGTAGTTACCGCCAGCCTGTTGGCAGTATTACCTCCACTTTATCACCGACCGCCAGGGTCGTAATGAGGGCCTCAGTCTTTTTGGACTTGTAGTACTTTTGTAGTCCTGAGAGAGGATTTGGCTGTGGCTCCAGGGATTCCTTTGCTTCTGTGACAAATGCTTTAAAATACTATTTCACTGTCACACTTGTGAGAGTGGTTCTCCATCTGTTTACTATTGCCGGAGCTGGCTTAGGCCCCCAGCACCCTCGCTGCTCTTGTTGTCTGCACTTTCAGAAGTAGAGAACTCCTTTTGTACATTTTGGACACCCAACCAATGCCACATTGATCACAAGGTCACAGGCTAGCTGAGAGCTGTCTTGGGTTGAGGCCCCTGAAGTTTGAAGCTAGGCTGGTGTGAGAAATTAGCCTCTTTATAGCATGGTTATCCCATTTTTGGCCTATTTGTCAGTGTTTGTCAGTGTGTTATTACTGTCTCACTGGGATCCTGCTAGCCAGGACCCCAGTGCTCATAGTTTGTGGCCCACATGTAAGTATGTTTTACTGTTTTGTCAGTATGCTTGACTTGTCACTTGAGTCCTGCTAACCAGAACTCCAGTGCTGATGCTCTCTCTGATTCCAAATTTGTACTTACATACTGGGAAACCCAGTATTCCACTCCAAATTGGCATACTGAACTCCCCTTATAAGTCCCTAGTATATGGTACCTAGGTACCCAGGGCATTGGGGTTCCAGGAGATCCTTATGGGCTGCAGCATTTCTTTTGCCACCCATAAAGAGCTCGTACAAACACTTCTTCAGGACTGCCAATGCAGCCTGAGTGAAATAGTGCAAGCTCTATTTCACAGCCAGTTTCACTGCACCAGGTAACTTATAAGCCACCTATATGTCTAACCTTCAGTTCCTGAAGGCTAGGTACAGTTACTGTGTGTGAGGGCACCCCTGCACTAGCAGAGGTGCCCCCACATTGTCCAGGACCAATTTCCCAGACTTCGGGTGTGCGGGGACACCATTAGAAGCGTGCACTACATATATGTCAATACATATATGTAGCTTCACAATGATAACCCCGAATATGGCCATGCAAGATTCCAGCAGTACTCCTCTGCGACCTCTGCTTCACCCTCTACCATTGGATCAACGGCAGAACTGCTCCAGGAACTCTACAACTTGCAACAAAGTATCCAAGAAGGCTACTGCAACTCTGTAACTTCAGCTCCTGCCAGCAACCACAACAGTTTACAGGTTGTGCACTCTCCGAGGACTGCCTGTCTTCATCCTGCACCAGAAGGACCAAAGGACTCTCCTGTGGAGTGACTGAGTCACTTCCCTGCTTTAGTAGGCACCTCTCAGCAGTGACGAACGGTACTCTGGGACCCCTCTCCTGACAACGAGCATGGATCCTGGAACACAGGTGGTGGACCGAAGCGACCCTGACTGTCCAAAGCTCTAACTGTCCAAATTTGGTTGAGGTAAGAGCTTGCCTCCCTGAGCCAGACAGTACCCCTGTGCACTGTGTGTTTTGCAGCTCCTAGGGCATCTGTGTGCTTCCCCATGGAATCCTTTGTGCATAGTTCAGCCCAGGTTCCCAGCACTATATCCTGCAATGCTCAGCTCCCTGAGTTGTTCTCCGGCAGCTTGGTATCCCTTTGTATAGCGATGACTGTGATTTGCAACTCCTTTGTCCCTGTGTCCTGGGACTCCTGTGGGTACTGCTGGGTCTTCTGAGGGCTCTCTGAAGTGCTGAGAGCCCCCTCTGTCTCCCTCTCCTGGGTAGAGTCGACCTGGTCCTGCCTGGACCCGGCCAGAGCCAATTTTATGCGAAACACATGTTTTGCATTTACCTAGGCTTGTTGGTGGAATCCAGCGACGCAAACTAGACTGCATTCATCCATTCAGCATGGGACATCTTAGGCACTAACCAGGAACCCACATCCATCTTCTTTGGTGCAATACTGACTTTGTCTTCTCACTGGTGGTTCTCCTTTTGCACCTTCATCCGGGTTAGCAGGGGCTCCTGTTCTCCCTGAACTCTTCAGTGCTTCTTGTACTTGTCCCCTTCTTTCACAGGTCTTCAGGTCCAGGAATCCATTGTTGGTGTCTTGCAGTCTCTTCTGGTTCTTGCACTGTCTTTTACCACAACTTCTAGTGTGTTTTAGGAAACTTGCTTTGTTTTACTCCTGCTTTCCTGGGCTCTGGAGTGGGGTATTTTACTTACCTTTGGTGTTTTCCTACACTCCCAGTGTCCGTCTACACACTATGCTTGCCTATATGGGAAACCACATTTTGCATTCCACTATTTTATATGATTTGTGTTCCCTGCAGGTCCATTGCAACCTATGGTGATTTTCACTATTTGCACTATTTTCTGACTGTTTACTTACCTATTTTTGCTTACTAGTGTATATATTGTGTAATTTACTTACCTCCTAAGGGAGTATAGTCTCCAAAGTATGTTGGCCTTGTGTCGCTAAAATAAAGTATCTTTATTTTTGGTAACACTGAGTATTGTCTTTCATGTGTGTGAGTATTGTGTGACTACAGTGGTACTGCAAGCGCTTTGCATATCTCCTAGTTCAGCCTTGGCTGCTCTACCTACAGCTACCTCTGGACAGCCTAGCTTCTAGACACTGCTTTCATTTCACTAATAAGGGATACCTGGACCTGGTATAAGGTGTAAGTATCTGAGGAACCCACTACAAACCAGGCTAGCCTCCTATAAAAGGCTACTATGCACAGTAGCCATGGTGCTAGTCATCACTTAAAACATGTGAAAGCTAACAAGTGTCTCCTTAACAGTGTACCATTTGGAAGGAGAAAAAAACAAAAGGGCACAAACCCTTCTTAACAATCATGGCGATTCTTGATTACAGATGTTGGAAGATACAATGATTGGTGAGCAAGGCACCCAACATATCTTGAGCCAGGATGGAGAAATACCTAGGCATATGAACATTAGAGCTAAAGAACCCAAATAATGAATAAGGTTGTCGAAAAATAATGCAAAAATCAAGGACAAAAAGCTTCAAAGTGTGTGATGAAGATGATGAAAAATTAGGGAATTAATGTGTTGGCGTATATCCATCAAAATGCAAAGCCTCCTTACATTTTGTTCAAGCAGGGCATGAAATCACAGGAAAAGAGGTTAGAAACATCTTGGTTTGTGAACTTTAGACAGCGAACACTGGGAAGGCATTCTCCTTTGAAAGGCACAGAATTAAAGCTAATTGCTCCTTCTCCTTTAAGTGACTTGCATCTTTCTTGTCTGACAAGAAAGACCCTCTGTTTGGCATCCTTTCCAAGTTCACACACCTTATCCAATGCACTACCAAGCTGGTGTCCTCACTGCCCACAGGACAGCTCTCTGACTGGCTGTGATGATGCCAACAGTGATAGAACACAGTGGAAGAAGACACCACAACCTGCACTGAGTGTGAGAACCAGAGACATATCAAATCCTCCATGAACACAGAACCCTGTGAACTCACCACTCCTTCTGGTATATCTTCAGTGCAGTCATAAGAAGATCTATCAATCTGGTCAACATAAGTGTGTGGTATGTTAGTAGTAGAAAGATGAGTGCTACATATGTGTCATTACACCAAGGAGGGTAAAGATAGTATTGAACCTGGCCCTATTTGTAGGGTCTCCCCCAGATTTTTGCCTTCTGTTTCCCAACTAGTGTTTGTTGGCATTAAGCCTCTGTAAATAGTTTGCCTGCTAACCAGTGGTAAAGTGCTTGTGCTTTCTCCCTAACAAATACTACACATGGCATATACCTGATTGGCATATTCATTTCTTAGTAAATCCCTAGTAAATAGTACTACAGGTTCCCATATTCTGTAAATTAAATGCTGCTAGTGGGCAGCAGCACTCATTGTTCCATCCACTAAAGAAGCCTTGTGAAACATGTCATAGGCCTGCTACTGCAGCCTGTAGTGCAGTTTTAAACTGGCATTCAGACATGGCAAAAAAACACTTTTGCAGGGCTAGCGCTTCCTTTTTAATACAGGTAGGTCACTCCTAAGGTAGACACTAATAAACTCAAAGGACAGAGTGCACTCTATTTAAAATGTAGAACATGTGTGCTTAGGTTTTACATGATCTGGTAGTGAAAATCTCCTAAAGCCTATGTTCACTGCCTTAAGTCACAATTCTCCCTAACACTGGTGTACTCTATTAGATTTAATAATTGTGACTTTTGATTTGGAGCAGGTAGAGATGTGCTTTCTATACTCAATGAATTGAAATGTAAAATCCTCTTTAATGGTAAAGTTGGATTTTAAAGCTGAGTTCTGAAAATGCCACTTTTATGAGCAGGTTCAAGACAGATTTTCATATGGTTGGGTCCAAACTGGAATGGCAATGCAAGCAAAAAAATGATGGATTTAGATCCAGATCTGTGACTGGGGTAAATGTTTGACATTTTTCAGAATTCTGTCCATCATCTGTTATCTTTCGAATTCAAGCTAGCTTGGCTGGTAAGTGGTGATACCCCAAAACTGCTTTCAGGTTGCTTGTTCCTGGTCCATGGAGGACCTGGCCTGGCAGTTCGGGCTGGATTGTTCTGTGGCTTGAATGTGAATTTACCTAAAAAAAAACTTTCTCTTGATGTACATCCATTTACAGTAGGTTTTTATGCATTTCTCTGAATACCATAAATCAATAAACACATGACTTTCTTGGGTAAAAATGCATACAGTTGTCATGGAGTCATAAATACAGTTCCAGATAATGAATGTAGGTAGGACTTGACCTTGTGTGGACACAATGTAGGCCAGTGAGTATGTGTTCAGCTGTCTGGCCCGAGGGATGCGTGGTTGTTGCGTGTGCTGTGTGTGCTTTGTGTACTGTGTTCTGATTGGTTAAGTGTACCTAACTATATTTGGCATCTAATTTTATGGTGTTTTTGGGCATGCACGCACCCCTCTAGCCAAGTGTGTTTTATTGGGGCCAATCCTCGTGGACCATTGTGGTGTTGCTGCGCCTATTTGTGGGATCTGATCTAAGTTTTCCTGTTTGTGTGTGTGTTTGTCTGCCAGCTATGTGTTACCCCGCCTGTCACCTGCCAGTCAGTAACTTCAGGCCTAGATCTCACAGCCCGCCTGACCATGTACCTACGTGCCAGAGTTGACGGAGAGTTCACAACAGGGGAATCAAATAATGGTGATGTAACTTTCTTCATGTATATGAATCTATTACTCCAATATTAGCCATTCCCAGAGGAGCAGCGCCAAGACAGATTTGCATATGGCTGGGTTCAAACTGGAATGGCATGGCGAGCAAAAAAATGATGGATTTAAGCCTAGATCTGTGACCGGGGTGAATGACATTGTTCAGCGTTCCATCCATCATCTGTTCTTTTTGCACGTTTACAAAGTTGGCATTTTCTTGCCCTAATCATTCCTGCCTTCTGCCAGTGTGCTGAGCCACAAGACTATGAATGGCTCTGGTGTTGGGATTTGTGTATTCCTCCCAGACAGGGGCATAAGGGGATAGGTGTGAATAGGATAGGTCATCCTGCCAGGATGGCTGAGGGCAGAGCTGTTTCCTGCTCCACTTAAACACATCAAAAGGCTTGCCTCCAGGATACACAGAATAACCTGACACCAGCCTTTTGTCACCCCAGACTTCTTGGAGCCTTGATAGGGAAAGGGAAGAATTTGTAAATATTGGACCTCCAGAGCCACTCTTAAATACACTCCAGGACCTGTGTTCATTACAGAAGAAAGACTGCTTTGCTTCCCAGAGCACTGCCCTTCTGCTACAAGAAGCATGTCTTGCTGCTTGAGGATTGCTTTGCTCTCTGAGAAGGAAGAGATACCTTACTCCCTTCATTCCAGGCTAACCTGAGTGACTTAATGAGTTAGTTGGCCGACCTCTGGTCTGAGCTACAGAGACACAACAAGCTCCAGAGGCATCATTGCAACTGCCCAGCTGACCTGCTACACTAGACTGTGCCTGCAACTGGACCGGCTTGAGCCCTAATGGCCTCTGCTAGAGTAAGCCGCTGATCACAAGTAGTGCCTCCCCAGGTACTGATCCTTAGGTTGGCATCCGTTGAGCTCCTCCTGTGAAGAAAGGTGAAATCCTGAAGGTCTGGGTTCTTCGTGACCATGAGCAGGCCACTTCACATCAAGACTCTGCCACACCTGACGACTGCCATTGCGAAGCTATGGTCAACCTGATTCTTTGCGCTAAACTGATCGCCACCAATGACTGACAACACGAAAGCTGCATTTCCTGCTACAGAAACCACAGCCTGTGGTGACTGCCTATGTGAACCTCCAGCAACAACCGTTTGTAATACCCAGCTTTCTATTTGCACTACAGTGGCAACCATCTGTGACATTTTACCTTACTCCTCGCAGCCTCCTCCAATTGAACAGAGCTCTTCACACCGGCCTTTGAGAAGGTAACATTTTCAGCATGACTAACCTGCTCCATGTATCTGACCCATGCTTCATAGCGGTAAGCTGTGCTTGTGAGTCTCCTGTGGTTTAGCACAGCCAGATGACCAAGAGTAATACTTTTTGCTTTTAAGCGCTATATCTACAGTGTTACCGATTGAATTTTTGTCATCCCTGTCTCCTTTTATTTATTACAATTTTCTCTATTTTCTCTAATTTTTACCTAATTTAAGATTTTTCTTGTGTTTCCACTTTATTACTGTTTGTGTGTTGATTACATACTTTACACATTGCCTCTCCGTTAAGCTCCTCTGCTTTGTGCCAACCTAGCAGAGGGTTAAGCACAGGTTAATTTATTCACTTTTGTGAAACATTCTGACAAGGATTGTGGTTGTTGCTTGAGTGGGACATCCAGTCCCCTCAACCAGTAACCCAATTTCTTACAGGTAGGTTGGTCACAAAGACAGGAGTATTTCAGCACCTTTTTAGGAGCAATTTATCTAAGCAGAGGCAAGGACCAAATGGATGTTTACATTATTTAGAGTTTCCCAGTGTGTCAATGGGAAATTGTAGGTGAAAGTGCTCCTAATGACACATTTGACTTTGTATTGGTAAAAAGTAATGGCAGCCTGCTAGATACTTTTTTGTTTCACAGAAACAGACTCACATGGTGAGTATTGCTATCTGTAAAAAGAAAAGGCAATGGTCCTGTTAGGGTTATTGTTGTTCTTGTTCACTACCATTATGCATTTCAAAAACTGGCAAAATCAGATTTAGAAGGTCTGTCCTAAATAAGTAGGCCTTTTGATGCTGGCAAGCTAGCAGCCTAATTAATGAATGGACTGCCACCCGGGGTTTTCGATAGTGGAGCTAGCTAAGGCTCTACTGTCTCAGGTCAGGTGGTTCTACTAAAAGTTTCATGCCGCTTTACATCATATTTCATCTGCTGGGTCCCCTTAAAAGATATTTATATATGAGTAAAACATCACATTGGGCTGGACACCCATGATCAGGGGGCAGGGATGTGAAGTAAGGAAAAGAGAATGGATACCAATGCAATTACGTAGTATTAAAGAATCAGGCAATATAGGGAAAAGGTGGGAGGGATTGAAAGGAGCAGCACAAGATGGAGAGAGCAAGAAACATGTGCACCCCCTGAGAATGCTTACAAAAGACAGAAAAATTGTTTCCTACATGCAAGGTAGGTCAGCAGTATAAGAGTTCAAGTTACCTAATCATAACATTCTGAGACTGAAATGCTCCTATATGGTTCAAACACATGACTAGGATGAAACTCTACTGAATCGGGAGCTAGGAAGGTGGATAGTCATCAAAATCATCCAGTTATGAGCAAAGGACTGACCCAAAGGCTTCTTTCAGTATGTAGATTTGAAAGAATAGGTCTGGCCATCAGACAGCTAAAGCTGACTGCAGACGAGTCCTAATGAGAGCTGGTATCCGTGTATGTTTGTGTGTGTGTGTGTGTGGCATGCACTTTACCAAATCTAAACCTGTTGACTTTGCTGATGCTTGCTTTAGAGGAAAATTATATAATAAAAATGCAACCATTGTGCACTGGCCAGAATTGTGCACACGGTTTGACATAACAGACACGCTAGCATTTTGGATTAGCAAGTGTGTAACTAATACCATGGTGCTTTATTGCAATTGTGGAAAGGCTACAGCAGGCCAATGGCTGAAGAGGGCTTTCTCCAAAAGCTCCTGGAAGTACTCAAGTACAGTATATATATATATATATATATATATATATATATATATATATATATATATAGATATATATTATGGATCCTCCCTGATGACTTCGCAAATAATAATGAGCTTGTACATGCAGATGCAGAGCTCTGATTGGCTGCCAACACTTCAACCAGGAAGGGTTGACAGCCATCTTGGCACTCGGCTTCAGGACTAAAACAATCACCTTTTAAAAAAAAATGTTGCTGCAATTTTATCCAATGCAGAGGAGCAGCCTGACCCCCCTCCCCCACCCTCACGGCCCCAGGGGCTGCCACCTCCTCAGGGCTGATTTTGTAAATTAATGCAGGAGGGCTGCCTTGCCTCCCCGCAGCCCCAGCTACCGCCACCACCTCCCTAGGGCTTTAAACAAAATACATGCAGGGGCCAAGCAGGGAGCTGCTATTTAAAGCAGCTCCCTGCTTCTGAGGGCAATTTTGGCTCCGCAGGATGCAGGGAGCCAGCTAGGACGCTGGGGCCTTGAGACCCCCCCTGCGGTCCTGTAAATCTCTCACTCTCTCTCTCTCTTTCTCTCTCTTCCATCCCATAATGGAATGGAAGGGACAGAGAAATTGATTGTCATTGCAATGGTCTCTCCATACAATGGCCTCATAGAGTCAGACTAGCAAGATGTTTGGTACCAATGTTATAGTTACATTTGGATGCAGAGCTGAACAGAGTCACTTCTGGCCTAATGGTCAAGGTCTTGTGCTGTCATTCAGTAGGCTGAAGGTTCAAATTCTAGTATCCCCTGGCAGTGTGTCTGTTTTTTTCCTAGTGTTTTTACTGTTAAACATTCCTAGTGATGGAACATTGAAGACTCTTTACCCTCAAAATCTGTGGGTTGAATGTCATAGCTAAGTGTGAGCACTGCATAGTAAGGAGTCACCTCTGATCTAGCGGTTAGGGTGTCAGACTTCTCTCTCTCTCAGGATGCGGCCCACCCACCACGCACAGCCAAAGACCATGCGTGGCACAAGGTTGGGTGGTTGTAAGGGGTTGGCAACAGGGCCTGGCCTGAGGTCAGTCCTGGCAGCCAACCACCACCACCGCCAGAAGGCCATGCAGGGTAGTGGTTGGATTAAAGGACAGTAATGGAATTTACTATATGTTAAAATACATAGAAATTCACTAAAAAAAACAAAGGTTACAGGGACGTTATAGTTAGGAAATGGAATTGAAAAACAGAAACAGAAAAAACGTACAATACAATAGAAATTCACCTGTTATAGTTAGAGTTATCTCAAGTAGCTATAACTTATGCCCTAAGGTAACTATAAATCACAAATCACAGCACTCATGACACCTTTGATAACATCATTGATAATATCAATGTAATATTTGCAGTAACATTTTTGATGAAAAAACGGTGCTTGGTGGGTGCACAAGGCACTTTTGTTTCAGCCCTTTCTTGACTATCTGGGACCGCCAGGGAGCCCTTAAGGGCTCCCCGCAGGCCCTATTTATTTATTTATTTTTTATTTTACACAAAATGCCCTTCCGGGCTACCTGTCACTGCTGGGGAAGCCTTAATGCTTCCCTCGCAATGCCAATGCTTCAGCAAGCAGGGAGCTGCTTTAAGCAGCAGCTCCCTGCTTGCCAAAGCATTTCATCTCTGACCCCTGCCCGTGTGCAGGGGACAGAGATGAAAGCTTTTCATTTTGACAGAGGGACCTGCTTTACAGGTCCAGCTGTCAAAACCTGAAGTGTGTGCTGCCTCTTCAGCTCACTTTTGCAGCTTTCTACTTTCTCCCATTGTAACGCGTTTTAGTTTTTTTCTTCCTCCGTCTTTACCATATGTGTCTTTTAGTCGCAGCAAATGCTTGGGGCGGAAGAATAAGCACCGGCCCTAAAAAATAAGTGACGGTGCTCAGCACCGGAAAGAATAAGCACAAATTAAGCACTGGCTATGTCCCAGAGGTGGGCACCCCGGGACATAGCAGGAGCTGGCCCTGAGGGGTGGTGGTCCCCAGGGTCATGAGAGGCTCCTTGAGGGGGGATTATAGTTACTTGAAATAACTCTAACTATAACTGTTGAATTTCTATGGTTTTGTGAGAGTAAATTCAGAATCTAACTAGAACACCCCTGTAACCTTTGTTTTTTTAAGTGAATTTCTAAGGTTTTTATAATTATATTTCCTAACTATAACATTCCTGTAACCTTTCGTTTTTTCAGTGAATTTCATTTTTTTTTTTACGTAAAATACTTTTCATTACTATATACTAATCCAGGCCCTGCTACCAAAGCCCTAACCAACCAACCCCAGTCTGCGCATGGGCTTTGGCCATGTGCAGTGGGAGTTGGCCGAAGGGCCTGTCTCTCTGGGCGCAGGAATAGGTGTGAGAGGGTGTCTCTGGGTGTGAGAGTGGCCGTGAGAGTGTCTGTCTGGGTCTGAGAGGGTCTATGTGGATGTGACAGTGGGTGTGAAAGTGTCCATTTATGCTTGAATAAATGAAAGATTAATTCACCTTCACAAAGGATTTCAGATCATTTTTCAACAAGGAATCATGGAGTAAACACACTTGTTTTGCCTTCGCCATGCCCAGGAGTTAGGATAATTTGTCCTTTCCAGAAGTGGAGCTTCATCTGGGGCACGTGCTACATTTATATTTGTAAGTGCTTCCTGCTGAGGTTTAATTTCTGTGAAATAAGCATCATGGCCACAACAGAAGCTCACCTGCTACTTTAACCAACATGAGTCCACTGTTTGCACAAAATGTTTACCCAACTGGAGCACTTCCTACTGGTTAATTGATAATTGCTACCTCATTGGGTAAATGTGACCCCCCCTCCTCCAGGCCTACCTCGGACCCAGAGACTCCATCCCCTGACCTTCAATAAATGGAGGAGGGAAGATCGGTGCGCCCCTCCCGCGGCCGATCTTGGCCTAGGAGACCCCATCCCCTGGGGCCTGGCCATCTCTCCTGTGTCCCCCACGGGCCACCCAGTGTGTATTGGGACTATAAGGGGAGCCTGAAGGCCCCGTGGTCCCAGCCTGCTCACTGCCTGCTGTGGGAGCCAGCAATGCTGTCCCAGACAGGGAACTGCTAAATATGCAGCTCCCTTCCGCTGAGAGCCTCTCAGCAGGCTGGAAAACCTCTGCTTCCAGCAACCGAGAGCTGTTTGACCTCTCCTGCTTGTCAGTCAGAGCTAACAGCTACGTCCAATGGGGACGCACTCTGGGACATAGCAGAACCTGGTCCTGGGGGGTGGCAGTCCCCAGGGCCATCTATGGCTCCACCAGGAGGGCCGAACAGCCCCCTTCAATGTTGTATTTGCACCGGTGAGGTGGTAGTCCGAGCTGCCGGCGGACCCCCTTCATTCTTTAAATTCAGCCCCAGGGAGGTGGTGGTCCCTACTTAATTTATTTGAATAGCCCACGGAGGTGTCATTCCCCATGGCTGCGTGGGTGAATTGGCCCCCTGCATTCATTAATGCTTTAGCCCCGGTTGACGGATCTCCCCAAAACTTTCCAGACAGCAGCTGAGTGGGCATTGTATTTTTTCTTCAACCAGCGCTAAAGATATAGGCAAGTAAAAAAATATTTTTTCTAAAGAAACTAAGGCCCTCATTACAACCCTGGCGGTAAAGTCTGCTGACCGCCGCACCGACGGCTGCCAACATACTGTGTCCGCAGCAGAAATCCGCTACGGGTATTATGACCCACACTTAGAAATCCTCCACAATACAGACACCCACACAAGTCCACTACACCGTTACGCCAACAGGAATATGCCCACACTATCACAACCCATGAATCAACGCAGCGGTCATTCAAGCGCGGTAAACCACTGGCGGAACACACCGCCGATCTCAAAATACACACACACTTACAAAACACAACCACATTGGCCAATTCAAAATACACACACCTGCCACACATACACACACCACACCCACACACCCAATCCAATATAAAACACACACCCACATTACCCACAACCCCTTACAATGAAAATGTTTGAAGAAGCAGAGAGACAGAAAGGCAAAGACCACATCAGCATCCAGAGGCACATAACACCATCACTCATACACCATCCTCGCACAAAACACCACACACCCCAAAACATCAGCCCACACATCACATCACACATCACTCACACCACATCATGGCACCTCAAAGACACCCCAGGTTTTCTGAGGAGGAGCTCAGGGTCATGGTGGAGCAAATCATCCGGGTAGAGCCACAGCTATTCAGATCACAGGTGCAGCAGACATCCATTGCTAGGAAGATGGAGCTGTGGTGGAGAATTGTCGACAGGGTCAACACCGTGGGACAGCATCCAAATACACGGGATGACATCAGGAAGAGGTGGAATGACCTACGGGGGATGGTACGTTCCGTGGTCTCCAGACACCAGGTAGCCATACAGAGGACTGGCGGTGGACCCCCACCTCCTCCCCCACAACTAACAACATGGGAGGAGCAAGTCTTGGCAATAATGCATCCTGAGGGCCTCGCAGGAGTAGCAGGAGGACTGGACTCTGGTAAGGCAAATCTTTACTACTATATCCCCACCCTACCTGCATGCCACCACGAACACCTACCCCTACCCTCACACCATCACTCCATCACCTCACATATACCCCACCATCACAACCCACCCTTCCCAATACCAAGCCCTGCATGTTACACCAATGCATGGACACCCATCACAGACCTGCATGGACACCCATCACCAAAGCATGTCCAAGGGAGACACTCACCCAGGGCACACAATCACCACTCACACAAGGGCCCAGGCGATATTGCAAACACAGTAATAGAGGGAAACGCACTCATTTCAAAAGATGGCACACACAGATACAATAACAATGCATTTATACCCCAACAGGACCCCTACACAACGTCACCGGACAGGGGGTGCAAGCCATATCCAGTCACCCCACAGAAGAGGCCCACAGTGACGACAGCAGCTCTGCACGCCTGGATCAAGATGACCAGCCGGGCCCATCAGGGTCCTCTGGACAGTCGGTTCCCCTGCCACAGTCTCAACCCACCACAGACCCTCCCCCTCTCAGGAAACACCACCTCAGCACCCACCCAGCGGGCCCACCACTACAGGGACCCCAGGCAAACCCACTAACCCAAGCAAATCTGGGACTTGGGGTCAGTGGCAGTGGGAACACAGTTGAGGGGACAGAGGCACAGGATAAGAGGGGAGCTGGGAGGGCTGCTGTGCGACGGGGGAGGACAGGCCCAGGGAACCAACCCTCCACGAGGTACTATCAAACATCATTGGAGCATACCACCATTCCCAGGAGATCATGTGCACGGTACTGGCCAAGTTTCAGGAGACCCAGCGGCTGCAGGGGGAACAGTACCTGGGGATCAGGGAGGACTTGAAGTCCATTAACACCACCCTGGTCACCAAGGCAGGGGTGCTGGCAGACATGGCCAACACCATGAGGGACACAGTGGCATACCACCGGGCCCCTGACACCAGCCCAAACAATGAACAGCCTTCCACGTCCGCCGGCGCTAGTGGACAAGAGGTGCCACCACAGGACCAACAGGCCACCAGCACCCCACCCCCTGCAGAAGGAGAACCAGCCCGCAAACGGTCCCTGCAATCCAGGCTGCAGACAGAGAACATTGCCAAGACCCCAGCCAGGAAATAAAACTCTCCTGATTGTCACCCTTCTGTCCCACTCTGTCACCCTGTCCACCTTGAACTGACATTGCTCCTTTTATTAAGCCCCATTGGACAATGCGCCTGTGATACCGAGAGACTGGACTCTACTATTAACTTTCCTCCACATCACCCCAGCCCCTCCCACATACATCTATACACATTAGCCCATAAATAAACACCCTTGAATCACAAACCAATATGGAGTCAGTCTGTACTTTTACAAATGTATAATTACAACTTCATCCACAAATACCAATGTAAATGTTCCTTTTACACACCAATGTATGACAGTTGTTGGGCAGCAGTAAATATAGCAGAAGGCAGAATGAGGTACCCAGATCTGTGAAATGGAAAGCCAAAGTGAACTGCAGTGTCCATACACGGAGGTTAAGAGGCTGACTTATACAATGTCCTACAGTAGTCAGATATGAGATGAGCAGTGCCAGTCTCTTACCTGTGTGTCACTGGAAGTACTGCATGATGATGTTGTTTCGGTTGTCAATATCTTTTTCCTCTGCTTCCTCTTCCTCACTGTCCACAGGCTCCACGGCTGCCACAATACCATCTTCAGACCCATCCTCCTGCAGAAAAGGCACCTGGCGTCACAAAGCCAGGTTGTGCAACATGCAGCATGCCACGATTATCTGGCACACCTTCTTCGGTGAGTAGTATAGGGAGCCACCTGTTAGATGGAGGCACCGGAATCTGGCCTTCAGGAGGCCGAAAGTCCGCTCAATAATACGCCTAGTTCGCCCATGTGCCTCATTGTAGCGTTCCTCTGCCCTTGTCCTGGCATTCTTCTCTGGGGTCAGTAGCCATGAGAGGCTGGGATAACCAGAGTTACCTGCAAATGTCGAGGGAAATCTGTTAGACACACACTAACCTTTAGTGACTACCCCATACCCAGACATCTATTCATACTGTGTGGGGACCTTTGGCTCACCTATTAGCCACACCCGGTGCCTCTGGAGTTGGCCCATCACATAAGGGATGCTGCTATTGCTCAAAATGTAAGCGTCATGCACAGAGCCAGGATACTTGGCATTCACATGAGAGATGTACTGGTCTGCCAAACACACCATCTGCACATTCATAGAATGGTAGCTTTTTTGATTTCTGTACACCTCTTCATTTCTGCAGGGGGGGACAAATGCCACATGTGTACCATCAGTGGCACCAATTATGTTGGGGATATGTCCCAGGGCATAGAAGTCAGCTTTCACTGTGGGCAAATCCTCCACCTGGGGGAAAATGATGTAGCTGCACATGTGTTTCAGCAGGGCTGACAACACTCTGGTCAACATGTTAGAAAATATTGGCTGAGACATCCCTGATGTCATGGCCACTGTAGTTTGAAAGAAGCCACTTGCCAGGAAATGGAGCACAGACAGGACTTGCACTGGAGGGGGAATTCCTGTTGGATGGCGGAAAGCTGACATCAGGTCTGCTCTAATTGGGCACACAGTTCTCGGATTGAGGCACGATCAAGTCTGTAGGTGATAATGATGTGTCTGTCTTCCATTGTCGATGGGTCCACCAGGGGTCTGTACACCGGAGGATGACGCCATCTCATCCTCTGCCCCAGCGGATGTGCCCTATGGAGGAGAATGGTGAGCAGAGGGTCATGTACCACATGGGTTGTGTTGGAAAATGGGTTATTGGTAAGGGCAGGCAGGTACCTACACTTAGCAATAGGCCACTAACCTCCACTTAGGTCCAGTTAGGTCTCAGTAAATTAAACCCAGGACGAACCAGCAAATCAGGCCCGGTCGCGGTTGAGGCAAGGCGGCTAGAGTTGCCGCGGCGGGTCGGTCCCTCTATGGAGGTTTTTTTCAAAAGTTGTCCAAACTTCTGGGGCTTCTCCCAGATGTCCTTTTAAGGTTCTTTTGGGGTCCACAGCTCACCCCAAGGGTCTAGAAGTTCTGAGATGGTCCTTGGGGGGTGTGGACTACAACTCCCAGAATGCACCTTGCGCAAACTCCTTTTTGGCCACTGGACAGTGGTCAGCTGGTTGCTTTCTTCAGGAGTTGATGCAGGGGACTCTGGATAGCAATTTTTCACCTGTAGCAAACAGGGAGTCCCTCCTTGAACCAGTTGAAGCCAGGCAAAGTCCTTCTTGTGGTGAAGCCCAAGTGTGCAGCTGGTGCAGTCCTTCTGAGTGCAGGTTCCAGGTGCAGTCCAGGGGTCCAGCAGGGCAGTCCTTCTTCTTCTGTTGTTCTTCCTTGTTGGATGTGGTAGGGAACTGAGGTGTGGGTGCTGGTCTGCCAGTTTTATCCTTGCTCCTGGGTGAAAAGCAGGGGGGTCCTGGTTCTCCAATCAGGTGCAGGGTCCTTCCCCCTGTGATGACCACTTCCTGGGAAGTGTGGCAAAAATCAATCCCAGGAGGCAACATTCTCTAAAAATCCATCATGGCTGAATCTGATTTTTGGAGGTTACATCTGGCTGAGCCCACCCACTGGTGTGGCTAAAAATCATAAACACACCCCTCTCCTGCCCTCTCCTAATTTAATCAAGGGGGCACCTAGTTGTCTGGGGTTACAGGATGTGGGGGTGTTGCTGGTTGCTCCAAATGTCCTTCTCTGCCTTTGAAGACCAGTTTGGCAGCCCTCCCCCTTCCTGCCTCACCATCTGCTGAGGGGAGATTCCCTCCAACAGGCACATTCCTTTGTGTGAAGCCAGGCCACTTCACACCTAATCAAGGCAGCTTGGCCAAGCTTGCTAGATGCTGGCCAATCAGAGCACAGCAGCAAAAACAATGCAGGGCTGAAATTGGCAACTTTTTCAGGTAAAGTTGAAAACTCTTTACCTGAACAAGTTATATTAAATCCCACAACTGGAAGTTGTGGGATTTATTACAACAATTAATTTGATACCAAACTCTTGGTATGCATCATTTAAGGAGACTTACAAATTAAAATAAAGTCTCCCCATTCTAGCCTATGAAGGCCATTTATTACAATGAGGGAAAAACGAATTTGGCTGTTTTTACCTCACCAGGGCTTATAAAACTATTTTTATAAAGTCCCTGCTTATAGTTACATGGCACCCAGCCCTAGGGGCACATAGGGCACACCTTAGGGGTGACTTATATGTAAAAGTAAGGTAGTTTAAGACTTTGGAACTACTTTTAATTCCAAAGTCGAATTTGCATATAACTTTAATTTAAAAGCAGCCAGCAAGGCAGGCCTGCCTTTAAAATGACACTGGGCACCTCAGCAGTGCACCTATGGGTGCACCACCTATGCTATGGTCCCTAAACCTACATGCCCTACCATATACTAGGGACTTATAGGTAGGTTAACTTAGCCAATTATAATTAGCCTAATTTGTATATCCCTTTTACACAGAGCACAGGCCCTGGGACTGGCTAGCAGTACCCAGGGCACCATCAGAGTCAGGAAAACACCAGCAAAAAGTGGAAAATGGGGGCAAAAAGTTAGGGGGCCTCTGCAATCAGCCCTGTTTTCTCACAGGTTGCACAAGTGTTTTTGCTGTAATGTGAGTAAATCCGTGTGTGGCGTACTTTGTCCGTATTTCTGCCAAAATGTGCTGTGACGCAGTTAGGTGCCATGTGCTCCCCTGAAATGGCGGCTGCCTGACCTGTAAGGAGGAACAAGGGGAAATGAGGTAACTGCGCTGGTATTGTGCAGCGTCGTGGTAGGCGGTCGAAGACTGCCACGCAATTTAGCATTGGATATCATTGGGCCCTATGGGTTCCAGGAGCCAATGATGATGTACGCCAGTGGTGGCGGTGCGCACCGCCACGGATGTGACTGCCATTTTCTTGCTATTCACTCACTTGATACCTGACCTTCAACAGGAGAGAACCTACACTGCAAGTGCTTCTGAGACCTCAGTCTGGAAGCGACAATGGCTCATGTGTCTGGGGAAAGGGCCCCTGCCTTCACAGCGGAGGAGTTGGACAAACTGGTGGATGGGGTCCTCCACCAGTACACGCTACTCTACGGTCCTCCAGACAAACAGGTGAGTACACTGTGAGCATGATGCGTGGGCCATGAATGTATGGAGTGGTGCGGATGGAAGATACATGTGGGGAGGGGCTGAGGCCTGCATGTGAGGATGGTGAGTGTATGTGCGTCAGGGCATGGGTGTGAACTGGTGGGCAGCGAGGATGACAGTCCGGACGGGAGAGTAATTTCCTTTCATCCTGTACCTCTCCTCTAGGTTAGCGCACACCAGAAGAAGGGTATTTGGTGTGCCATCGCCAAGGAAGTGCAGACCCTGGGGGTCTATCATAGACGGAGCACCCACTGCTGCAAGAGATGGGAGGACCCGCGCCGCTGGAGCAAGAAGACAGCGGAGGCCCAGCTGGGGATGGCCTCCCAACATGGAAGGGGTGCACATGACCTCCCTGATGTTCCAGATCCTGGTGGTGGCATATCCGGAGTTGGATGGGCGCATGAGGGAATCATAGCAGCCACTAGGGGGTGAGTACAGTCTCATTCTTGCCCTGCCATAATGTCTTATCCGATTGTCACTCACAATGATTTTGCAAAGTATGTCATGTTTCTTTATTGCAAAATGCTAAAGAATTTTTTTTTGAAAATCATCCACTTCTTTTAAATTAGGCCATTCAGCTCTTCTTGCTTCAGGCAAGAATAGCGTTATTAATTGTGTGCATTATTAATATTTAAATCTTTCAGAGTTGCAGTTTTGGCTTTTCAGCGAATAGCATTTTGTTTAATTTAACCTGTATGTTTACATTTACCATTACATTTATAGGCTTATCAATTCTGTTGTGGAGAATGCTGTTGGTTAAAAAGCCTGGGATAGCTGAATGTGTCAGAGATGAGTTGGGACCAATATGAAGCTATTGCCTTGTGAGGAACAAGCATGCCAATAACTCACCTCATTTGTCATACTACTCACCTCTCTGTTACATATTTTAATAACTTTTGAATTATCCCGCAATCATGTCTTCCTCCTCCTTTCCTTCCTTTCTTGCAAGTGTTGGTCTCAGTGGTTCATATTTTGGAATGTGCTGTTGTAGGACTCTTACCATGGAGGCAAGACTGCTGGTTTCAGGCAGCAGCAGCACCACATGAAGGGGACTGAGTCCATCCTACACCATCAGGTAGCTGTCGACAGAAACCCTTCCAGCTATTGAGCAGCACCTCACCCAAACCTGAAAGGTAAAGTTGATTTGTGGCAGCCTAATGAATGACACTCTGACTCCTCAGGGAAGTCGTTGTTGGCAGATCCTGCCCTTTTCTCTCATTAGTACAAACCTCACACAAGCACAGGCAAACAAAGAGATGCAGGACAGTTTTCAATGTAGACTCCAATCTATGATAAAGTACATGAGCTGCAACTATTAGGAAGATGAAACATAGCACAGTTAGAATTGTTACAATAAGTGAGGAGCAAATTAACAATCCCGGCATATTGGAATAAACATGTGCCTAAGGATTTCTACCTATCCTTTTCTAGCGTCTACAAGAGAGCATAGCAGTGACAGCCCCTCTCTGCCCGTACTAGTCCATGGAAGGAACACCCACCCCTATGCCTGAAAAAAAAGGGTCTACCCGTCGTCTTCTCGGTTGGCTGTAGAAACTGGTCTGAGGTCAGCAAAGTGGCAATGAAGTGATGCACAGCATAGGATGACTCCTTTGGCTGGAATGACCTCTTTAACCTTCTTTTTGCCTCTGTGATGTTTTTATAACAAAATGTGTTGTGTTCGGAGAAACAAGCCTAATGTGGTAATGTGTATAGGTTGGCTGCACACTCTTGTGGCAGCAATACTAGATAGGTTATCATGTACAGCCCTGGGCAAAGGTACATGGTGAAATGTTGTGCAAGGAAAGTAATAACAAGACTTAGAAAAATAAAATATCCTGCTAAAAGTAAGCCATGCTAAAATGAATTTAAATGAGTAAATGAAAATTAATCATGTAACTAAGTAAAAGGGCACAGGCCGCAGGCCTTTGCTAAAATAAGTGTGTCCAAGCAAGGCACTAAAATGAACCCACAACACCCTCTCCATAGTGGGGACAAGAGTGCAGGGTCTCAGACCTACACTTAGAACTAGAATACTAAAAGGATACTAAAATATACATAAATGAGATAAAAAATGTTAAGCTGACAAGCAAATCAGGCAGAAAAGGCAGTACAAATTAAAAGAACAATTTGGAATTTAAATCAAGAAGTCCAAAGATCTAATTCAGCAATAGTCATGATCCTGCAGGAATTCTCAGATGTCATCAATGGAGATGGAAGCCAGGAAGGTCCCCACTTCGGCAGGTGATAAGGTGACCAGCTCGTCAGAGGTAAGATCTATGGAGCACACATGAAAAAGTGCCTCAGCCATAGATCCAGCTGGGGGGGCAGCATTCCGTGTAGTGCCAGATGGAGAAAGAGTGATGACATCCACAAGGGGCAGCTCAAAAGATGCCTCATGTATCAACTGCAGTCTCAATGGGTATGTCCGTGAATGAACCCTCATCAAGAACATTAACAGATTTGTGTCCAAAGAAGGTAGGAGCTGCACAGCAAGGGGCACTTTCGATGCACATTTAGATACGCTCCACAAGCAACAGAAAATTGGCTGAACAAAGGTGAGAACCAGACTAGATCATAGTGACCAATTCAATTCAAGTTCCTCTAGCAGTTACTCTCCGAAATACTGCATCATGCGGTCACAACACAGGTGGCCAGGTGGGAGCTCCAACACTCCGCTTTGTTGAGATGGGACAGCCATCGCAAATCAAAAATAGCAACAGCAGAATACTGCCAATTAGTGCCAAAGTTATTGGGAATCTAATAAGACACTTATAGTGAGTGAATGGTTGAAGGTATACCTCCAAACACGGTCTGGAAAGTGCTAGCAAATCCAGAACCAACAGCCTTTAAAAAATACACAATCCCAGCATTATTAGTTACATTAACAATCCTGCTTACCAATTCTCCAAAATGTTTGAGGAAGTTGATATCTAATAGGGACTGTATCTCTGTGGATGACCTTGCTGCTTGGAGGTCATAGGTCTCTGGGGCTGATGTCAGAGCCACATGTTTTTGAAACAGAAGAGCCTTCAGTCTGCTCAGCTTGCCAAAATTTACGTTGCAATGAGAGGCCACAATTCTGCTACATTTATCTCATTTTAGTGGGGGGGGGGGAGATAACACATTGCCACAGCAAGTGACAATTTGGGAAACTGAAAGCACACAGGTGATTCCAGGTTTCATACCACACCAGCCCTCATCACTCACCACTAAAAAGTATAAATTTGTAAGTATCTGAAACACTGGGCGAATCAATGAAACAGGAGTACCCTTCAGATTGCTAGCCAAGTTCACCACGGCAGCAACCAGAAGCCCTCCTAGATCCTCCTTTTCAAAAAGATATCTCCAAAAGTCTAACTGACTACTTTCTAACAAATAAAAATACAACCTCATCCCGTGGTGATAAGGGATCACTGCCTTTCGGCCACGGTAGGGGTCAGAAAGGTACTCATTAAGGAATTACAAGACTTAGAAACAAAGCTCCGAAACGCAGAGAATGCAAACGACAATAGTGAACCCGCACTAGCAACACTGCACCTGCTTAGGGCTACTCACAAGGAGACAGACAATAGATTGAGTAAACATGATCACAGACACTACATGGCCAGACAACACTCTGAAGGTGACAGATCTGGTAGATTATTAGCTTGGCTGACTCGGCAGCCATCACAACCAACACCCATTGGCGCAATACGCTTAAACTCCGACACCATCGTTAATACCCAAGCAGGCATAAATGACACCTTCTCCACATACTATCGCACCCTCTATACACCCCCTCCACAACCTCCAGAGCAACATCTTATCAACACACTATACCTGGTCCCCCAAAATCAACTTATCCTTGACAACACCGCCACCCTAGACGGCCCCATCACTATTGAAGAGCTGCGTCTTGCACTATCACAAATGGCACGTAAAAAAACACCCCGGTCAGATGGCCTACCGATAGAATATTACAATTCCCACGCCGCCCTCTTACTACACCCACTTACAGAAGTATTCAATGAAGCACACCATAAATTACAACTGCCGGACTCAATGTGCGAGGCACTGATAGTCGTCCTTCCAAAAACGGGCCGAGACCCTCTAGATGTCAAATCATACAGGCCGCTCTCCTTGCTGAACACAGAATGCAAATTATTAGGAAAAGTACTCGCAAACAGGCTCCTCTCCTATTTACCGTCCTTAATACACCATGATCAATCCGGCTTTATTCCTGGCAGAAGCACTTTCCTGAACATTAGGAGACTCTTACACATAATACACAGCAATACAAACCCGGAAGCAGTGGCCCTTTCCCTAGATATAGAAAAAGCATTCGACACACTCAGTTGGAACTATCTTTTACACACACTTAAAGCATTTGGTTTTGGTGCCGGTTTTATTAACTGGATCAAAACGCTTTACTCCAGGCCCACTGCCCGTGTCAAAAATGTACGAGTTATCTCTGAAGCATTCCCCATAGGCAGGGGCACCAGACAAGGCTGCCCATTATCCCCATTGCTATTCGCTATCGCTATGGAGCCACTAGCGATTAAACTACGGAGCTACGCACACATATGGGGTATCCCGGAGTCTAACTCCCACCACATTGAATCTTTGTATGCAGATGATGCCTTAATATATCTGCGCGACCACTCGGCCTATATGACAGAGGTACTGCAGATGCTAGACTCCTTCGCCTTCGCCTCTGGACTGCACGTCAACTGGTCCAAATCAAGCATATTCCCTATCTCTCCGTCCCCGGTAGCTCACCATACGACGCTACCGCAATATAAATTACCCTGGTCGTATATAACCTTTAAATATCTGGGAGTGCAGATCTATCACTCCATTACAGATCTAAAAGAAGGAAATATAGATAGGGTCCTTGGCTCCATTCGCGGCTCAATACCCTTCTGGTGCTCACTCCCCCTGTCTCCAATGGGCCGTGTGGCGATAGCCAAGATGGTCATCCTCCCAAGGTTTTTGTATTACTTCACAGCTCTCCCGCTGTGCTTACCACGCTCCTTTTTTAACAAGCTGCAATCAACACTAACTGATTTACTCTGGGGTAAAGATAGACGCAGAGTGGCGTTGTCAATAACGCAACACCCGTAGGAGATGGGTGGACTGGGAATGCCTAACTTTGAAAGATATTATGCAGCCGCTCAATTATCATGGCTGTCCACATGGTTACGAGACACCCCGTCGGTTGAAAGCAGGATGTTACAGACACACACAGCACCACAGGGTCTGCTGCTCTCGATACTAACTAGCAATCCCCATACGTCACCCAGACTAATATTACTAGAGGCAGCCCGATTCTGTTGGCGCAGATATGTCCAAAATAAGACCACATCTCTCCCCTACTTGCCTCTGTTGCCACTGCTTCAATTGCCGGGCACCCAGACCCTGTCAACACACCATGATACACGTGAAATGAACACGCTCCAATTAGGTGACTCTAGCTCCGCGATGCATACTTTCGCAGAACTGGTGACCGCAGGCATTATGCAAAATGGGGCCTTTCTAACATTTAATGCCATAAAGCTATTGCTCAACAATATCTGGGGCGTTGGAGACTCGGAACCTCCCGAGTCCTCGTTACTCACCACTATCCTAACCATTGGCAGTTCAAAGAGCATTTTTACCACACTATATAAAGCATTGCTCGAAGCAATATGCACAACACTGCCACACGCGAAGGCGCGCTGGAACTCTGTCCTTCCTATCCCACTACCACAGAAGACCTGGGTTACCGCCCTCGCAACCATCAAATCAATATCCCGGAACCCTCGCCTACATTACACCCAATTTAATTATCTTCACCAATCATATTTATCACCAGCCCGCATCCAAAAAATCTACCCCAATACAACACCAACATGTCCTAGATGCGCTACACCAGCAGCTGACTTCTACCATATGGTTTGGAGTTGCCATTCCATAAACTCGGCCTGGCAACGAGTGACGGAGATCACAGCAGAGATCTCATCTCACACCTTGGTACCCACACCTGACTCCTGCTTACTCGGCATACGACATCGAGCCAAAGCAGACAAATATACGCACAGGTTTATAGACCTGGCATTTGTGGTGTATAAACGTTTGATAGCAACACATTGGAAAGCTCCACATGCCCCCTCCCACGCGACATGGCTACATGATTTACATAGCCGATCTCAAGCTGAAGCCCAGACACTTCACTTGCTACAACACAGAGGTCTCATTCTTGCGTGCCCAGAGGTTTGGGACACGTTCGTGGTAGCAATAGAGGCCAGAGATGACATGTATTCCCCGTGAACAGCATACAATACACAAACACCACAGCTTGGGCTGACACTGTCAATACCTTAGCCACACGGCATCAACTCTGATTGTCCTCAAATGCACTCATCGCTAATATCCTCCTTCTTCCTCAAAAGATATCTCTTAGCTGTGCCCAGTCACACCCCACGTGTTAATACATGCATGTGACATACATTTATAACATGTAAAATATCCCTACCCCTGAACCTGTCAACACCACAGACACTTTTTATATCCTTGAGGTGATCTCCACCTTAGTTACGGATACCGTCAGTGATTGGCCAGACCCCTTAAGCTGCAATCAGTTCCCACAATAGCTCGCACGCTAAATGCTACTGTACCCTCCTTTTACCCCGCCCTTAATTTCTTCGCATTCTTAGGATTGGTTATAAAGGTTCTCCCTTCCAGTTATCCTCGTTCTCCTCTTTCCATCCTCCCTTCCCCTCCTTTCTCTGTGACACCTTACAGTGTAGCAATGCTGTGTAAAATGATACAAGTGTATAAACGGACTGCAAAATAACGTACAGCTATTGTATTGTTGTATGTAGAATGTGTTTAATAAACAGATTTAAAAAAAAAAAAAGTTCACCACGGCTGCATTACATATGCTGTGCAAGGACACCTGTTTACAGATCATAGAATGACTAACAGAAGTCTCACATTCGCTTCCCCTGAGAAAGACCTCTGTCTCACCATTGAGACAATCGAAAAGTAACCCCCACACCACATGAATGTAACTGTCTCCTAACCCCTCCAATTTGCCTACATGAAAATGATTTAAACACAAAGGGGGTCATTCCGACCCTGGCGGTCCATGACCGCCAGGGCCGGGGACCACGGAAGCACCGCCAACAGGCTGGCGGTGCTTCCAGGGCCATTCTGACTGCAGCGGTAAAGCCGCGGTCAGAAAAGGGGAACCTGCGGTTTCCCGCCGGTTTTCCCCTGGCCCAGGGAATCCTCCATGGTGGTGCTGCTTGCAGCGCCACCATGGGGATTCCGACCCCCTTCCCGCCAGCCTGTTTCTGGCGGTTTACACCGCCAGAACCAGGATGGCGGGAACGGGTGTCGTGGGGCCCCTGGGGGCCCCTGCACTGCCCATGCCACTGGCATGGGCAGTGCAGGGGCCCCCTAACAGGGCCCCATGAAGATTAGCAGACAGTGAAAATCGCGACGGGTGCTACTGCACCCGTCGCACCCCTGCAACACCGCCGGCTCCATTCGGAGCCGGCTTCTATGTTGCAGGGGCTTTCCCGCTGGGCCGGCGGGCGGCCTTTTGGCGGTCGCCCAGCGGGAAAGCCAGAATGGCATCCGCGGTCTCCTGACCGCGGAGCGGCCATTTGGCGGTGACCGCATGGCGGGCGGCGACTGCCGTCCGCCGCGGTCAGAATGACCGCCAAAGTGTGTTGGAAAGTTTAAATGGGCAGATCAATTACTCCATGTCTTACCCATATGGATGATGTACTTCCTGCCACAGTAAAAGGCAACTTTGCTAGCTTCTTGTTGTTAAACGTAATGTAACTTGCCTCTTTCTCAGTCATCATCTTTTGCTGATGTGTCAAATTAAATGCATCAAATAACTTCTTGAAGTTAATGTACTGCCAGGCACACAGCTACATTTAAGAACTTGTAAGGTCCACCCCAACTGAATAATGGACCTAGAATGACTCTGTCCATGATGTAAAAGTGACATGTCATTTTGAATGATGTCTATTGCAGATGAGACAATGTTATTCAGTGTGTAAATGTGGTTGGACAATGTGTTCACACCATTATTGACATTGGCTGGAGCATTCTCCATGTTTGCCTTATCAATCTGTCTTAAATGTGTAACTGCTTCCATTTGTGAAAGCTTCCATATCTCATTAAATATAGCATACAAAAATGTTTTGAGTGTGGGTTTCTAGGACCTAACAAAAAATCTTGTAAGTATAGATCTTCTGAACAGAGACTAAGGTGTTCTTTTACACCTGTCAATGTAGAAAAACGTAACCACTGTTGGCACAGTTTGCCCACACTATATGTTGAGTGTTGTGCAGTGATGTAACAAGGGTCTGGTTGGCTTGCTCTAAAATGCAACCAGTTTAGAGTTTAGAGTTTTCAAAATATGCATGACAAGCATTTGTGTCCACTGGCCACAATAAACACCTGTCGGGACGTGAAAGTGATGAATTAAAGGTACCATTCTGAACCCAACTATTGAACTGTTCTTTTGTGACATTTAAAAGCTTTTGCCAATTGTCAAATTTTGAAAAGGTGGAAACACTGGGCGCATTCAATTCTTTTATTTTTGCTAACCCAAGGCAAGTTGTTTCCTGGACGGTCATTTAAAAAGATCATTTGTAGAGGAATAAGACATGCCCTAAGTAAAGCTTCCCTACCCTGTATTTGCCAATCTTATGTTCCCCACAGACTCTTTAAATCAATAGATTGCTCCTAAAGCTTATAGCCAGATGGAAAACAAAGGAATCTGAATAAATCAATTTGGAGTCGGTTAGCCATATTTTCCTCCATTTAGAGGGAGGTAATTTATGATTCAGCATTCTTAGCATCATGCCCAGTAAAATATACAAACTTGTCTATGTATGTTTTGGAACTTCCCGCTGGTGGAGTTGGACAATGTTGCCATTGTGTGTAATTATAAACGAATCCTAGGGTACTAGCTTGGTGCAGAAAGTATTGTCCATAATGGAGATAACAGAACATTTCCCCATAATTTGCAGTTGACATATAAACATCTTCACTTTCAAATAAAGTATATTTTTCAAGCTCAAAAAACATAAAATCAACTATTTTTTCATCCCAGTCATCAGAAACAGCACCTGGTGTAATAATATCATTCATAGACACTTTGAAAACATATGGAATTTGAATAGCTTCGGTAGGGCCAAAGATATCATGCAGTACTTTATCCCAAACCATCCCATCGGGAATTGGAACAGCTGAACTGTTCACAAGGGACAAGTCTCTTCGGACCTTATGTGATGGCAGGGTCTCCGGGGATGCGGCCCAGGTGCTTGATAGGGCTGTCCCGTTGGATCCCACGTTGTTTCTACTCAATATAGTAGGGGAGGAGTCCTGGCCGAAGCATCAGGGACTGTGGTTGGCAATAGCAGCAACAGTGGTGAAGAGCAACATAGCGCGGGTGTGGGGTGCTGAGTCTCCGCCTGGCGCTTAGGAATGGCAATCAGCCCTGGACTGGTGCCGGGGTACAGAAAAAGTAATCTTCAAAAGTAGGGGTTGTTTGAAAAAGTGGGAAAAAATCTGGGGAGGGTGGGAAGCCTACAGGAATAAGGAGTGATTCTCGGTATGGGATCACATAGGTGGGTGGAAGGACTGTGGACCGGCTGTTTCAGACTATTTTACCTGGGTGCTTCCTGATCAAAGTGCTACACCTCTGATACATGACACCTATTGTATCTGTCTTTTAGTTGTAGATACCTGCTGTGTTCTTTATTGCTGCATTTTAGCATTGTGCAATGGCTGTTTTTGTTGCTTGATAAAAAGATTTTGAAAAACAATCTATGACCAAAACCTAATACCCTAACTGTTAAGGCTTGCTTTACGTCTTGTTTTTTCCAATCCACAACCAAATTTCCCACGGGATGGTAGGGAGACAAGAAATGCAGTTGAACATCCATTGTTGCCATTGCATCCTGAAGGCCCCGGAGGCAAAACCAGAGCCCTTGCCCGAGTTGAATGTTCCAACAGCATCTGTCCTGATAAAGACTTGCAAATCTTTAATAACAGTTCGAACATCAGCCAATCATTGTTGCCATATCCACAGAAATCTGGAGCATGAATATGATGTATTGGTATGCACCATCAGGTTGTAATTGACGCAATGGTCCAGGTACACACACTGAAGTGGTTTGTTAGAAATTAAGAGAGGTGTCTGTGGAATAAGTTTGATGGTGGACCTTTTAATTTGTTGGCAGATGTCACAGCACAGTCAAAGTCACAGATGGTCTGTTTGTATAGACCTGGCCGCCAGCAGTGTTTTCGCAAGAGTGAGATTGTAGCCGCCACACCAGCATGGGAAGAAGCAACACCCTCATGCACTGCTTTGATGAGATCTAATCCCTGGTCTTGGTTGGGAAGCACACGATCACCCACCAATGGTATTTTTGCAAATGCAATGTTTTGGGCACTTAAGGAATATTTAGCAGGAGATTGCCATGAGCCGAAGCCTTCACAACAGCCAATGTTAAATCATCCAGTCTCGTATAAGAACGGGTAATCACAGCAACAGAAGCCGTAGCAACTGCAGATTTGGCAGCTTCAACAGCTGAAGTGCTCCTAAAACATTTATACCTACACTTTGATGACCCAATGCATGAACTATATGAGCCTTTGGTAGCTTGTGTTTAAGGTCTGCTACCCTCCCCCACAGGAATTTGAGTTTGATGGTGTTCCCGTTTGAATCTCTGAACCCATTTAGGCACCAGTAGTGTAAATATTCATTGAAGGACTGGACACAGTAGTACGAATCACACACAATCAAAATAGAAAGTTCAGGATCCATATGTTCCAGTGCCAAATTAGAACCTAAAGCTCTGCAAGTTGTGCTGTACAGTCCCCTAGGGCCTGCACGTAGGTATGAAGAGGGTGGAATTCACCATCCCTCATTACTCCACTGACAGCTGTGCAAGCCACAGAGTATTGGTGTTTAGTACCTACAACTGGTTGTGCTGAACCATCAGTGTAAATGATGATTGGATATTGATCAAGAGGCAAGATGTTAGTGGACATGGGGTACTCTAGTTACTATTGAAGGAATTCTTGGATTAGAAGTTTTGTTTTTATTTGAGTTGAATTTAAAGTCTTGGGCAGCGAATCCCAATACCATGTGATCCACCACAGCTAAATGTGTGTTGAGGTTGTCATCTATGAGACAGATATCATAGGACAAAGCCTCAGAATCAATATCATGTAATATTGATGTCTCATGGGCAGAGAACAATCCTGGAATGTACTTATACCCCTGGGGGAAACCGCAAAATTTATTTTGTGAGCCAAACGCTGTGAAGGCGCATACGCTCCTGTTTTCAGGTGATAGATTTTGGCAGGAAAAAACTATTTGAAATATCCAAGGCTGTTTTATATTTTTTGCACACTATGGGCCTGATTCTAACTTTGGAGGACGGTGTTAAACCGTCCCAAAAGTGGCGGATATACCACCTACCGTATTACGAGTCCATTATATCCTATGGAACTCGTAATACGGTAGGTGGTATATCCGCCACTTTTGGGACGGTTTAACACCGTCCTCCAAAGTTAGAATCAGGCCCTATATTGTTAATAAGTGCTGTGCAGTGTGCATTTTGTATTGCAAATGTGCGTGTATGACTGTTTAAGTGTCTGTAATCTAACACTATTCTACAAAAAAGGTCCGGTTTTGCTACAGGAAACAAAGGGTTATTCATTGAGAACGCACAGGGTTCGACTATTCCTTGGCACTTGAGTTGTGAGAGTATTTCTCTCACTGGTGCTCATGTTTCATGGGGTATTGAGGCTGGATCTGTGATGTGGATCCTATTGGACTAATGTGGTAGGGGGAATCTTTATCCCACTCTACGTGGTTGCAGTACAGCGCTGGCACTTGCTCCGATGCCTAATCTGTGGCATAAGCTTCTTTTACTATGTCTAGAACTAGGACTGAGAAAGAAGGCAAAATTACATCTTCCCCTTGTGGGAGCACACAGACAAATTCAGGTGGCCAATCCTTTTCTGCCAATAATATATCATAATTTAGAGTTAGTCTTCTCCAGAAGATTACTTTAATGGTGTGTTCTATGTCGCCCTCAATCTATATGTTTAGTTTGAAAACCCTGTTGGGTTGGGAGAAACGCCTGTAGAAACGGAATCTTCTCCCACTCCGTGGGTGCTTTTCCCATTATTAAATGGAGAGTTTGTGGATTTATTCCTGTGACTGCCAATTGATTGATAGCTGTAGCAACCCTCGCTTCGGCGGTATGTAAGGTCTGCATTACGAATTGTATTAAGTATCTATATATACGAGGCCATTATATAATGTACGCACTTCAGCTTCTTGCATAACTTATACATTTAGATGTGGTGTATATGTTGCCAATGTTGGCCATGTAGGTCTATCATTTCTTAAGGGACCTAACCTAGCAGGTTGTATTACATGTGGGGGAGATCTTTTAAGCCAATCATGGTGTTCTTGATAAGTTAGAGGTATCTCTAAGTATTGGTATGCTCTGTATTGTTGTGGTACATTTGCTACTTCGAATGTGTAAAATGCATTTGAGTCTATGTTGACTGCAAGAAAAGAGAGCCATGAGTAGAATATTTCTGTTCTGTATGCGTCATGTGCCTCAACCACGAATTTAACATCCCCGCCCTCATTGGTTAGTCCATTGGCTAAGAGAAACTGTGTTACTGGTTGTCTACAGTTTTCTGGGATATTTACTGGCTGTGTGTTAGCCATATCAAAAAGATAGGGAACAGATTTGGGGAAATCATTTTCAGGTTCAAGCTTGAACACTCTACAGCCTTGATAGGTGCTACCTATTTAGCTGAGGAGGATTTTTCCCCGAAACCACGGACGTCTCCGTATAACGGTACTTAGGGTACCTTTGACATGTGTGAGAAAGAGATCATCAGGAGACCTGAAAAGTTAGTGCCTTACCAACGTTGGTGGGGCCATGTTGTACAACTCCTACCATGGAGGCAAAACTGCTGATTTCCGGCGGCAGCACTACAACGTGTAGGGGACTGAGATGATCCCACAACGTCTGCTAGCTGTCAGCCTAACCCATCTGGCTATCTAGCAGCACCTCACCCAAACCTGAAAAGTAAAGGTGATTAGTGGCATCCTAACATATGACACTCTGACTCCTTAGGGAAGTCGTGGTTGGCCGATCCTGCCCTTTTCTCCTTTTCGCTCATTAGTACAAGTCCCACACAAGCACAGGCAGACAAAGAGATGCAGCACAGTTTTCAACACATTTATTGAAAAGACTGCAATCTATGATGAAATACATGATCTGCAATTATTAGGAAGATAAAACATAGCACAGTTAGAATTGTTAACATATGTGAGAAGCAAATGAACAATCCCAGAATATTGGGATAACCATGTGCCAGAGGATTCTTACCTACACTTTTCTAGGATCTACAAGAGAGCATAGCAGTGATAGCCCATCTCTGTCCGTACTAGTCCCTGGAAGGGACACCCAGCTCCATATCTAAAAAACAGGGGTTTGTCTGTCATTTCCACGGTTGGATGTAGAGACAGGCTTGAGGTAAACAAATTGGCAATAAAATGGTACACAGCATAAAATGGTTCCTCTGGCTGGAATGACCTCTTTAACCTTCTTTTAGCCTGTGTGATGTTTTTATAACAAAACGTTGTGTTCTGAGAAACGGGCCTGATGTGGCAATGTGTCTAAGTGTCAAGGTTGGCTGCATTCCATTGTGGTGGAAATAATAGATAGATTATCAGGTACAACCTTGGGCAGAGGCACACAGTAAAATGTTTTGCGTGGAAAGTAATAACAACACTTTCGCAGAACAGCAGATGATTAGAGAAATAAAACACCCCCGCTAAACGCAAGCCATGCTAAAATGACTTAAAATGAATAAATGAAAATGAATCATGTAGCTTGGCAAAAGGGCACAGACGCTGGCCTAAGCAAAAATAAGTGTGCTCAATCAAGGTGCTAAAATGAACTAACGGCAGTGCTTTTGCTCTGAATATCCACCATTTAGTCTAATCCTGCCAAAACTGAGAAATACTTGCAAATCCATCCTAATCACCGTTAGTGTATTCTGAAAACTCTCAAACCACTTTTTAAATGTTTACCTGTGCCTAATATTGAGACAAGAAATGTAGCATACTTTTTTATCCAGCCCTAGCTAAATCAAGACATTTGTGGATTCTTAGTATCACTAACGCTCATGCTGTCTTAATGCATCTCATTTCAGACCTCAACATAATTGACATATAAGATTAAATACAGCAATATAAAAGAAAACCTTTTACTTGTCAGCTCACAAGCAGTCATCTTGCATAAACTATTCTGTGATCACTAACATACCTTTGACCTATGCTATGGATATCAGCACAGTATTTGTCTGGACAATTGACTTTGGAGTAGGGTAGCAAAAGGAAAATATCAAAGGGGAAAATAATCTCAACTCAGTACAGAAGGATGTTCTAGTGATATTAAAAAAAACAGAGAAGACTGCACACACTTAGCTAAGATTTAAAGGAATGAGGGAGTAAGATAAGGTAAAACTCACAAAGGAAAGCTGCAGAAATAAAGCATACGAAGACCAAGTAGATAGGTGTGATTCTAGGTAGGAAGGTCCATATCTCTCATGCCAGGAATAAAAGAAAAGCAATTAAAGATGAGAGAAATGGAGGATTAATGAGAGAACTTGAACATGATGAGATTGTTGAAGAATTCAGTTGTATTTCCTTTTCAGCTGAATGTGTATGACAAAATTATTCAAACTTACCTGAAATGGCTGGACCTTTCCAGATTGAAACATATGCAATAGGCATAACTCAAACAAATAAACACAATGGAACAAACTAAGAAAATGTCAAATAAATTTACCGGTGCAGAAGATCCAGCATCAATTTATTAAGAAATAATTTCTATAAAACCTAAATGAGCCTCCTCACTCCCACTTTGTAATGACAGTTCAAACCTTCATGTCAAGCAATACATCTCCAAAGAGTGGGAATTATTTATTGGTGATACATTACACAAAGGCGGGCCCATTCCAAAGGACCTGTCATTTTATTGGCCTATATTATCAATAGAACTCCTAGGGTACATGCTAATAGACACTAGGATGGTGAGAAATGTATTGTGGATGTGGAAACATTCTGTATTTAGTAACTCAAGAGTGATCAGGAGGTCTTAAGAAATGTTGGTATAGAAAGGAATGGTGCAAATTTGTGAATTATCCTCACTTTTGAAAAAATATATATATAGAACTACTGGTTCTAGAATTTCATAAGAAAAAACAAGATATTGTTATTGTTTCATCACAAGTGGGAAATGAAGTTGAAACTATGCTGGACATATTTTCTCTATTGTAAGAGGATCATCAGGTTATAAGGATATTTGGTGGTCCAAGAGGCATCAAAGGCTAGTAAAAGCATGACAGGGCCTGCTTCATAAATACAAATTATAGTGTAGAATATTAGCCATTAATAATATAACAACTATGCACATGTATAAAATTTGGATTTCAACAAATACCACAAAATGTATGCAACATTATGAACGTGGAGGCTTAATCAAAGCTATTCAAATCAAGAGGGTGACAATGTCCGCCAAGTTCTGAGTTTGTAAAATAAAAATACATTTATTTTCTGTTAGAACTTTGCAGCCTCATTAATGAGGTTTTGGCACAGGGCAGTGCCGAAAAGATTACTGTTGCGCTGCCCTGCGAAAAAAAAGAAAAGGGCAGGAATGCGCTGTATCTATGAGGTACAAAGGTGTAAGGGCGTCTGCATTATAGGGATTATTGTCCTATTATGTGTGCTGCAGAATGCAGCACACATAGAAAGAGGAAAAAACAAGGAGAAATAATGTTATTTCTCCTCTTTGCATCTCTATTACACCTCCCCTGGGGAAGGGTAGGTATTTGACACATTCCCAGGTTTATAAAATCATGTAAATCTGGGAATGGGTCAAAATCCATGGGTGTTGTGAGGAAAGGCCCACCACAACACCCACGGAACGCCTCCTTGAAATAAAGTGAGGCAATGCAGCGACTTGTGTTGCGTTGCCTGACTCCACATCTACAAGGCCATGAAAAGCCATTCAAAGTGGCTTTGTGTGGCTTTGTAGATATGGACCTACAGTCTGCACAGCGGGAGTGCCACAAAAAGTGATGCACCCACCACTTATGAAAAAAAGACCCTCGGTCTCTAGTTGCCAGAGGTATACACCCTGTCCAAGTAGGGACCATAATTCTAGTCAGGGTAAGTCACAACACAACTGAAACTATCCTATGTTCACCCTCTGGTAGCTTGGCACAGAGCAGGCAACCTAGAAGACGATTTGTTAAGTATTTATGCAATAACTCACACAGTAACACAATGGAAACAGGTTAGAAAAATAGATTATGATTTTATAAATAAAATAAGACTGGAATGACAAAAACCTACTTAGGTTAAGTCGAGATATGAATTTCCAAAGAAGAAATGCAAAATATCACTTAGAATCAAATAGCGCTCTTAGGGTTTTTTAGGTCGCACTAAACCAGGACAAAGTAAAAGTTCGGGCTGACCATGATGGAGCACATGCCGGCTACAGGATCCACAAAGGCACCGGGGAACAAAGTACCTTTCCTGCTCGCAAAAGAGAGATGCATGGGGCGATATGTTGATCGGGTCCTCATAGGGAATGGAGATGCATCAATCTGTCCCAATCAGTGATGATGATACATTGGTTCTGAAGACAAGTAGTGCTGGAGTGGAGGTACATTGGTTCTGAAGTGTAATGTGCTGGGTTTCTCCACTCACACAGTTGAGGGATGCATTAATCTCCATAGACTCCTGCGGAAGTGAAGAATGGGTCCGATATGTTGGGCTCTCAAGGCAATGCGTAGGTTCAAGAGCAATGCACCAATTCTGCCCCTGAACCTGGCCGATGTGCCGGTTCTGCTACACGCAGACAGGAGATGCATCGATTTCTGTGTTGCAAGTATCTGGGCCCACTTCCAGTTAACAGGCACAGGAGTGGGGGTAGAGACTTTGATATCCCTGAGTCTCAACCAACAGGAGGCAAGCTAGAAAGCGAGATCAACTGCTGATTTCCTGGACCCGAAGACCTGCAAAGGAAGGGGACCAAGTCCAGAAGTCGAAAGAAGTTCCAGGGTGGACAGGAGCCCCTGCCAACCCAGAAGAGGGTGCAAAAGAAGAGTCCACAGTTAGTCGAAGACTGCAGAAATGCTCCCTAGGAAGATGCCTGCGGGTTCCTGCATGATGCAAACGATGTCCCACAACATGAAGATTGTTGCAGATGTGATTTCATGTTGGAAGTCACCAACAAGCCTTGGCTACGACAAAAGTGCGTTTTGCATTAAAATGGCGCTGGATGGAACCAAGAGGGACCTGGGGACCTCAACTCTGTATGAGGAGGAGAAAGGGGATCTCAGCACTTTAGAGAGCCCTTGGGATGCCAGCCAGCACCCCCGGAGGTCCCAGGACATGGGGACAAAGGAGGTGCAAAATGCAGTTGATGCAGCACAACAACAAAAAGTCCCACACCGCCAGAGAAGAAGTCAGCAAGTTGAGCGTCACAGGATGGACTGCTGGGGACCAGGGCCAGGCTGTGCATGAAGGAATTTTGCAAATTGTGCACAGAGGCCTCAGGAGGTGAAGAAGATGCAGTACACAGGGGTACCGTCGTTCTCAGGGAAGGCAAGGTCTTACCTCCTCCAAATTGCGTCAGCAGGACCTCAGGACAGTGTATGTCGATGATGGCCACCCTCTGTGTCCTTATGAGAATGCTCGTCGCTGTGAGAGGAATCCAAGGGTACTGGTCATCGTCTTGGAAGGTGTCTGCTTGGAGCAGGGGAGTGACTCTGTCAATCCACGGGGGATTTCTTTGGCCATTCTGGTGCAGGATGAAGACAGGGAGTCCCCAGAGCGTGCACACCATGGGCACTGTTGCAGTTGTTGACTTGGAGCTGAGGTTGCTGAAGAAAAGTATCTCTGGTGGATACTTTGTTGCAGTTACAGCGTTTCTTGGAGCAGGCTGCGGTTGATCTGAGGTCAGAGGAAACTGAAGTTGTTGTAGAGGATTCCTGAAGAAAACTTGCAAGCAGAATCTGAAGAGAACCCACAGGAGAGACCCTAAAAAGCCCTGAGAGTGGGATTGGCTACCTTATCAGGTATGAATCTATCAGGAGGGGTCTCTGACGTCACCTGCTGGCACTGGCCACTCAGAGGCCTCCAGAGTGCCCCCACACCTTGCAAAGCAAGATGGCTGAAATCTGGGACACACTGGAGGAGCTCTGGGCACCACCCCTAGGGTGGTGATGGACAGGGGAGTGGTCACTCCCCTTTCCTTTGTCCAGTTTCGCACCAGCGCAGGGGACAGAGGGGTCCCTGAACCAGTTTAGACTGGCTTATGCAAGGAGGGCACCATCTTTGCCCTTCTAAGCATTTCCAGAGGCTGGGGGAGGCTACTCCCCCCCAGCCTGTAACACCTATTTCCAAAGGGAGAGGGTGTAACATCCTGCTCTTAGAGGAAATGCATTGTTCTGCTTTCCTGGGACTGGGCTGCCCAGACCCCAGGAGGGCAGAACCCTGTCTGTGAGGTGGCAGCAGCTGTAGCTGCACTGCAAGCCTCAGAGAGTGGGTTTGGCAGTACTGGGGGTCAATGGTGGAGCCCCCAGGATGCATGGAATTGGCTCCCCAATACCAGATTTGGAATGGGGTGGGGGGACAATTCCATGATCTTAGACATGTTACAAGGCCATATTCAGAGTTACCATTGTGAAGCTACATATAGGTATTGACCTATTTGTAGTGCACACGTGTAATGGTGTCCCCGCACTCACAATGTCCGGGGAAATGGCCCTGAACTATGTGTGGGCACCTTTGCTAGTGCAAGGGTGCCCTCACACTTAGTAACTTTGCACCTAACCTTCAGCAAGTGAAGGTTAGACATATAGGTGACTTATAAGTTACTTAAGTGCAGTGAAAATGGCTGTGAAATAACGTGTGCGTTATTTCATGTAGGCTGCAATGGCAGGCCTGTGTAAGGGTGTGTCTGAGCTCCCTATGGATGGCAAAAGAAATGCTGCAGCCCATATGAATCTCCTGGAACCCCAATGCCCTGGGTACCTAGGTACCATATACTAGGGACTTATATGGGGGGGTCCAGTGTGCCAATTGAAATTGGTAAATGAAGTCACTAGCCTACAGTGACAAATTTAAAAGCAGAGAGAGCATAAGCACTGAAGTTCTGATTAGCAGAGCCTCAGTGACACAGTTCAGCACTACTGACAACACACACATTATGCCACATTAGGCCACATACTATGAGCACTGGTGTCCTGGCTAGCACAATTCCAGTGAGACAGGCAAAAACATACTGACATACAGGTAAAAATGGGGATAACAATGACAAGGAAGATGGTACTTTCCTACATCGGTACGAAGTGTCGGGTCCTTGCTGCTGAGCAGTGGAGATGAGGTAGAGTCAGTGCGAAATGTTGGTTCCTTAAAGTCTGGTGGGGGTCAATGTCCTGCGGGTCGAGATTCGGTGGGGTGACCTCACTGGATCGCGGTCATGCCACGGGGCTGCAAGCACCGTAGTGAAGTCCGGTGTCACGGAGTCGGTGACACGGCACTTGGGACTCACAAAGTCACGGGATGTCAGCAGGGCAGTGGCAGGCCTGCGATGTCAGTTGGGGTCTTCGCATTCCAGAGGGGACCAAAGTTTCAGTTGCAGGTGGAATTGCAGGGCCAGGTAGCGGCGTCACTCCTGGCGTCCTCCAGCATCCTCCAGCGTCAGTGCACTTGGTTGTTCTTAATTTTCAACCAGCTTTCACTCCCAAGGGCCCAGAAACTGGAATAGGCACCACCGGACGAGTTGGGGTCCACAGCAAGTGAACCAAGTGGCTGGTAGGTGAAGTCTTTGCTGTCCCTGAGACTTCTTAACAGGAAGCAAGCATAGTCCAAGCCCTTGGAGAAACTTCACAAGTAGGATACACAGCCAGTCCAGTCTTTGTCCCCTCTAAGGCAGAAGCAGCAACTGCAGGCCAACCCAGCAAAGCACCCACAGCAAAGGGGCAGTACCCCTCCTCCAGCTCTTCTCCTTGGAAGAGGTCCTCTTGATCCAGAGGGTTCTAAAAGTCATGGGTCTGTTACTTATAGCTATTTCTGCCTTTGAAGGAGGCAAACTTCAGAAGAAATTCTCTGTTGTTGACAAGATCCTGCCTTGACCAGGCCTGGCCCCAGACACACACCAGGGAGTTGGAGACTGCATTGTGTGAGGACATGCACAGCCCTTTCAGGTTCAGGTGTCAGCTCCTCCCTTCCCACTCTAGCCCAGGAGACTCATCCAGATATGCAGGACACTCCCCAGCTCCCTTTGTGTCAGAGGGAATTCACAAATGGCCCAACCGTCAGTCTGACTCAGACGTGGATTCCACAAGCAGGCAGAGGCACAGAATGGTTAAGCAAGAAAATGCCCAATTCTAAAAGTGGCATTTTCAAACTGACAATCTTAAAATCAACTTTACCATTAGATGTATTTTTAAATTGTGAGTTCAGAGACCCCCAAACTCCATATCTCTATCTAGTCTCAATGAGAAACCGCATTTAAAAGACATTTAAAGGAAGTCCCCAAGTTAACCTGTGGGAGAGACAGGCCTTCCAATAGTGAAAAACAAATTTGGCAGTATTTCACTATCAAAACATGTAAAACACACTAGTACATGTCCTACCTGTTAAATACACTGCACCATGCCCATGGGGCTACCTAGGGGCTACCTTAGGGGTGCCTTAAATGTACAACAAGAGAAAGTTTGGGCCTGGCAAGTGGGTACACATGCCAGGTCAAATTGGCAGTTTAAAACTGTACACACAGACACTACAGTAGCAGGTCTGAGCCATGTTTACAGGGCTACTCATGTGGGTGGCACAATCAGTGCTGCAGGCCCACTAGTAGCATTTGATTTACAGGCCCTAGGCACCACTAGTGCACTCTACTAGGGACTTACTAGTATATCAAATATGCCAATAGTGGAAAGCCAGTTACCAATACAATTTACACAGAGAGCACTTGCAGTTTAGCACTAGTTAGCAGTGGTAAAATGCCCAGTGTACCAAAACTAGCAAAAATGAATTCCAGCACACAGTCAAAAATACAGGAAGCACAGGAAAAAAGACGGGGCAAACCTCGCCAAGGGTGCCAGGTACAAAAGACTCAATATATGTTTTTTAAACCGGCAAGACTGAAAATTATGCTGGATCGCAATACCACTTTATTCACTGAATCCACAGAGGTGTGGGACTGGCTGGGCACTTTCAAGGCAGGAGCTAGTGGGTCGCATGGTAGAGATCCTGCTGCACTGAAATGGAAGTACACCCTACAAACTCGTCGCAAGGAACTAAGAACCCTGTGTGGGTTCACGAAAAAGAGAGTATAGTGGTGGTGTTGGGGATGCCGCAGCCTTAGAAGGTCAGGGCAAAAGCTCTGGGGGTTGTCAATACCATGCCAGAGGTCTGAGGAGAGGATTCTGAATAAGACCTACTGACTTAGGAAGGAGATGCTCCACCAACCCTCTCACCCAGAACAGCGGACAATCTGTAGGATTAGGCAGATGGAGGTGTCACACGAATGGTGTACAATCATGTGAAAATGCAGTATGAGTAGGCTGGAGTGGTGGGGAGCCCATCTCTGGGCTGCTATGGGGTCCTGTTGTGCCCAGTGTATATGTAATACCGGCACGGGCCACTGCAGGAATAGTGGGGAGTTCTTTGAATTCGGTCTGCCTGGGAACGGTGGAGTAATATGAGGCAGTGACATGCTACACGATCCCCATCTCTTCCCCAAGTAGTGGAGAGGAAGAGCAAAACTAAACAAGTTGTGATTGGGTATTTTTGTGGATGGATGACTGTTTGCTGTTGGCCCTGGGGACAGGGTGTTGGGAAAAGTTATGGTTTAAATATGTTTAATTCCCTGGCTTTGTGACCACTAGGAAAACATGCTGCCTGCAGAATCAGTGGCACAATGTGTGTGAGCGCCGCAACCCTCCTCCTCAGTGACAGTCTTGTGTGCTGGTTATGGATTAGAAAAAGCCACTTTGGTAAGGAAACCTAAGTAGCTGCCTGAGTATCTGCCTCTGACCAATCACACCCTAAATGGTTACGGGGTGCAGGCACCTTTCCCGTAAAATAACAACAGGCAACGCTACGTCCCCCTGATCCAAGTAGGACACTACTGCCAGTTTGGAATCATTGTTTGTGACAATGCTCTCACAGAAACACAAGGAATACGTTTCAGCTTCAGTAAGTGTTTAATTATTCGCTTGTGAGGCGACAGTCAGAGTACATGATCATGTGTGATGAGTCTTGCACTGCTTCTAAGCAGGGGCGGCTCCTCCATAAGGGCGGAGGAGCGACTCCCCTACGCCAGCAGCGGCAGCTGCAAAACCTTTAAAAGAAACCGATAATAAACTCTGTTTATTATCGTTTTCTTTTAAAGGGGCGGGCCACAGGGGTGACGAGCAGTCAGCATGAGTGCTCAGCCCTCCCCTCAGAGTGCATGTGCGTTTTGCCGGCTGCCTCGGGCCGGCCAAACACACATGCGCAGTGGGGTCTCTCCAGCCTGGCACTGTGTTGCCGGGGTGGAGGGAGCCTGCACAGGCTCCCAGTCTGCCTGGGAGCGCCCTGGCTGGGCACTCCCAGCCAATCCTGACACTGCTCAGAGCAGTGTCAGGATTGGCCACAGGGCAGGCTGGGAGCCTGTGCCTGCAGCGATGGAGTTGCTTATTTCAATTTTACCCTCGCGCTCGCCACCCGCCCCTTCTTTTTGCTGCTAGCCGCTCCTGCTTCTAAGTGACCAAGTGAGGCAGTTTGAGCACACTCTCTGCACAGCACACTTATTACCAGCAGGAGCGCTGCTTAATGCAGCTCCTGGTAAAGGACACCTTGTAGGGAGGTCGGATGACGCCATAATGCGTGACTAGTGCACCTTAGTGCAGTGATGCGGGCACAAACACTCAAATGCATTAATCTAAGCCCTGATGTGTGGCTCTCGGCAGAGCAGTATATCTGGGTTCCAACAGTTGTCAGTTGTTTTTATAATAACTGCCTATTTCTGGGGTATGGTACCAACATTTTTGTTAGAATATCTCCCAACGTAAGTATCATATCCTAAATATCATCTACAAAAAAACTGCTTCATTGCATTAAATAACTGAAATTAATAATTACTGTCAGACGTTTTCCTTACTCCAGAGAGGACGTCTAATGCTGGAAAAACAACTCTGATGCAGACAGATAGATAGTGGTTTTAAAGGATTCATCTAAAACCATTTATAGTTGTGGTCATAAACACATCTGTCTCAGAGTAAAGCAGTAAAGAACAGGGAGTCAGATTTACTAATATTAGGAATACCAATTTCCTATTTGAGATTCTGTCCGAATCGCAATTAGGAAATCGCTATTCCTAATGGATGAAACTCTTGAGTTTCATTAGCGATTCCTAGTGGGTCGCAAACCAGCCTACATCATGCATAATGATGAGGTAGGTCACAATTTGCCTTGAGACCAGTATGCCTCTGTCTGCTTTTTAATAAAGCAATTTTTTTTCTTTTTTAAATGCAGCCAGTTTTCCTTAAAGGAAAATGGGATGCACTTAAAAATGAAAAATAAAAACTACGCGGTTTCATTTTTTAAGAGTAGGCAGTGGTCCATGGGAACATTGTCTGCTCTTAAAAAATAATATTTTGTTCATTATCAGAGGGGAAGGGGGTCCCTTGAGGACCCCCTTCCCCTTTCCAAACAGTTTACCACCAGTTTCTAACTGGTGGTAAAGTATTACTGTTTTGTGACCGGAATTCGGTCACAAAACAGTAACATATGCCATAATGATTCAGTATTTGGAAGGGACGCCCTAAACACACCTGTTCCATATACCAGATCGCGAATGCAAAATGCGATTAGTTAACAAGTTACCCAATCGCATTTTGCATTTTGTACAATAGAAAAAATATTTTTCCAGTTGCAAACAGCCGGAATCTGTGAATTGGGCAGTTTGCAACTGGAAAAATGCTTTGTACATCTGGCCCAGAAGAATTCCTTTGTTAAACATGTATCCCTATTGCACACCTGTGACAGTGAGACCTCAAGAGCAGACCTGCTTGGAGGCATTTATTTTACTTTCCCAAATTAAATGTAAGCTTAATTCCTTATTTTATATTTCTTATTTTAATCATATATGTAGGAGGGCTATATTATTTTAGTTATCACCTCTAATCTTATTTTCATAGGATTATCAGTTGTTTTAGTTTGATTTTGGTATCCCAGTAGTGCTCTAGCAAATTGGTGGTCTGGTATCCAGTTTTTTAACAGCCCTCTTTTTACCACGCCTACTGAGTCAGGCTCCAAGGAGGGGTCAGGCCCCTCCTTCCTCTTTTCAGCCTCTACTCTGAGGCTTGTCTTTTTAACTAAGATGCAGGCTTAGGAAGGCAGGAGATTCGTAAAGCAGATGCCTGCAGTGGGTGCACTAAAGGCAAGCCAACCTGCACACCGCCATGTGCAGGGTACACCAAACTGGCCCATTCCACATCAAGCAACTTCACAAGGATTTACTCTAGGAAAGTGGCCTCTTTCTAATATTGTTACCCCCACTTTTGGCCTGTTTGTCAGTGTGTTTGACTGTGTCTACTGGGATCCTCCAAATCAGGACACCAGTAGTTATGCTCTCTCCCTTAAATGATGGTGGTAGGATACTGGTAATCCAGTATTTCACCCACAATTGGCATACTGGTGTCCCCTTATAAGTCCCTAGTATATGGTACCTAGGTACCCAGGGCATTGGGGTTCCAGGGGATCCCTATGGGCTGCAGCATTTCTTTGCCACACATGGGGAGCCCATGCAGGACTGCCACTGCAGCATGTGTGAAAAGGTGCATGCACCCTTTCACTGCCATTTACACTGCACCAGGTCACATTTAAGTCACCCCTATAGCAGGCCCTTCAGCCCTGAGGGCAGGGTGCAGAGTACCTGTGTGTGAGGGCACTCCTGAACTAGCAGAGGTGCCCCCACGACCTCTGGGACCAATGTCACAGACTTCGTGAGTGCGGGGTAACCATTGTAAGCGTGTACTGGACATAGGTCACTACCTATGTCCAGCCACATCATGGTAACTCCGAACATAGGCATGTTTGGTGTCAAACATGTTGGAATCATACCCCAAGGCTTTTGCAAGCATTGGTTGTGTGATTCCATGCACTCCGGGAGCTCCTTAGAGGACCCCCAGTATTGCCATTGCAGCCATCTGAGGTTTTCCAGGCAACCCAAGTTGCTGCCACCTGTCAGACAGGTTCTGCTCTCCTGTTGCTTGAGCAGCTCAAGCCGAGGAAGGCATGACAAAGGATTTCCTTTGTGAGATGGGTGTTACACCCCCTCCCTTTGGAAATAGGTGTTACAGGCTCAGGAGGGGTCTCCTCCTCAAGCCTCTGGAAATGCTTTGAAGGGGACAGATGGTGCCCTCCTTGTATAATCCAGTCTACACCAGTTCAGGGACCCCCAGCCCCTGCTCTGCCGTGAAACTGGACAAAGGGAAGGGAAGTGACCACTCCCCTGTCCCTCACCACCCCAGGGGCGGTGCTCAGAGCTCCTCCAGAGGGTCCCTGGATTTTGCTATCTCGGATTCCAACTTGGCAGGGCACTCTGGGAACATCTGAGTAGCCAGTGCCAGCAGGTGACGTCAGAGTCCTCCCCTGATAGGTGCTTACCTGTGTAGCTGACCAATCCTCCTTTCAGGGCTATTTAGGGTCTCTCTCATGGGTGGTTCTTCAGATTCGGATTGCAAGACTCCAGCAGGAATCCTCTGCATCCTTTACTTCACCTTTTCCAGAAGAAACTTAATCTGGACCCACCAGGAATTCTAAAACTGCAACAAAGAAGCAAAGATGACAACTGCAACAAAGAAGCAAAGACGACTTCTGCAACATTGTATCTTCAGCTCCTGCCAGCAACTGCAACTGTTTCCCGGTCGTGCATTCTCAGAGGACAGCCTGTCTTCAGCCTGCACCAGAAGAACAAAGGAATCTCCCTTGGATTGAAGGAGTCGCTCCTCTGCTTCAGCAGGCACCCCTCTGCAGTGACGACCAGTAGCTCGGATCCCTTCTCCTGACAAAGTGCGTGGATCAAGCTTCACGGGTGGTGGATTGAAGTGGTCCCGACAGTCGTGACATCCAACTGTCCAACTTTGATGGAGGTAAGAGCTTGCCTCCCCACGCAAGACAGTACCACCGTGCACCGCGTGTTTTGCAGTTGCCAAGGCTTGTTGGCATCCTTCCACGAAGTTCTTCGTGCACCTCCGGCCCCCAGCACTCCTTCCTGTGATGCACAGCTTCATGAGTGGTTGTCTGGCGGCGTGGGATTCTTGTGTAGTGCTGCGTGGGCCTCCTTTTGCACCTTCTTTGTCCCATACTAGTGTATATAACTTGTGTATTACTTACCTCCTAAGGGAATATAGTCTCTATGGTATTTTTGGCATTTGTGTCACCAAAATAAAGTACCTTTATTTTTGTAACACTGAGTATTTTCTTTCATGTGTATGAGCACCGTATGACTACTGTGGTATTGCATGAGAGTTGCATGTCTCCTAGTTTGGCCTTGGCTGCTTATACACACTACCTGGCTGGCTGCATGGCTTCTAGCCACTGTCTACATTTCACTAATAAGGTATAACTGGACCTGGTATGAGGTGTCAGTACCTTAGGTACCCACTACAAACCAGGCCAGCCTCCTACTTTGGTGGTGCAGTGTAGGAAAGTACCATCTTTCTTGGCATGTTACCCCCAATTTCTTCCTGATTGTCAATGTGTTTTGACTGTGTCACTAGGATCCTGCTAGTCAGAACCCCAGTGCTTATGGTTTGTGGCCTACATGTCAGTATGTTTTACTGTTTTGTCAGTATATTTGACTGTGTCAATGGAGTCCTGCTAATCAGAACTCCAGTGCTTATACTCTCTCTGTTTCCAAATGTGTTACTATGGTCTGACTGGTGACTACATATTTCATTCCAGATTGACATACTGGACCTCCCTTATAAGTCCCTAGTATATGCTACCTAGGTACTGTAGGAGCTTGGCCTGGCTTATAGTGAGTACCTTGTGGTACTTACACACTGTGCCAGGTCCAGTTTTCCATTATTAGTAGAATAGAGGTGTTTCTAGCAGCTTAGGCTGATAGAGGTAGCTGTGGCAAAGCTGCTTAGGCTGAACTAGGAGTCATGCAAAGCTCCTACTATACCACTTATATCATATAGCACAATATCATAAGAAAACACAATACTCAGAGTTACTAAAAACAAAGGTACTTTATTTTAGTGACAATATGCCAAAAGTATCTCAGAGGATACCCTCACTTAGGAGGTAAGTAATATACATAAATTATATGTACACAAACCCAAAACAGGTAAGTAACAGTAAGAAAAGTAGTGCAAACAATGTAGAATCACAATAGGATGCAATAGGTAGACATAGGTCTAAGGGCAACACAAATCATATACTCCAGAAGTGGAATGCGAATCACGAATGGACCCCAGACATATGGGAAGTTGTAGAGGGTCGCTGGGACTGTAAGAAAACAGTAAGGGTGTCCAAAATACCCCACCCCAAGACCCTGAAAAGTAGGAGTAAAGTTACCCTACTACCCCAGAAAGACAGTACAGTTGTGATAGGGTATTCTGCAAGAACCACAAGCACCAGCAAAACACTGAAGACGGATTCCTAGACCTGAGGACCTGTAAAGGAAGGGGACCAAGTCCAAGAGTCACGAAAGTGACCAGGGGGGCAGGAGCCCACAAAACCCCGGATGAAGGTGCAAAAGGGCTGCCTCTGGGTGGAAGAAGCCAAAGATTCTGCAACAACAAAAAGGGCTAGGAACTTCTCCTTTGGATGGAAGATGTCCCACGACCTGCTGGAGGTTGAAAATGTGTTTCCAGGCAGAAATACTGCAAAAAAGCCTTGCTAGCTGCAAGAGTTGCAGTTGAGGATTTTGGGTGCTGCTGGGGACCAGGAAGGACCAGGATGTCGCCCCTTGGAGGAGGAGACAGAGGGTCGCTCAGCAACTCAGAGAGCCCTCACAGAAGCAGGCAGCACCCGCAGAAGTACCCCAACAGGTACTTAGAAGATTAGTGAACTGGAGTCCACGTGAAGTTACAAAGGAGGGTCCCACGACGTCGGAGGCCTACTCAGATGGTTGTGCCCTGCAGGACAGAGTGCTGGGGACCCAGGCTAGGCTGTGCACAAAGGAAATCCTGGACGAGTGCACAGGAGCCGAAGCAGCTGCAAATCACGCAGTTCACAGCTTTGCAGTCTAGCGTGGGGAGGCAAGGACTTACCTCCACCAAACTTGGACTTAGAGCCCCCGCAGAGGCAGACAGCACCCGCAGAAGCACCAGAACAGGCATGTAGAATATCTGAGGACAGCAGTCGACTCAGAGTCACAAAGGAGGGTCCCACGATTTCAGAGTCCAACTCAGCAAGTTGGGCAATGCAGGACGGAGTGCTGGGGACCCAGGCTAGGCTGTGCACAAAGGAAGTCTTGGAAAAGTGCACAGAAGCTGGAGCAGCTGCAAATCACGCAGTACACAGGTTTGCTGTCTGGCGTGGGGAGGCAAGGACTTACCTCCACCAAACTTGGACAGAAGGGCCACTGGACTGTGGGAGACACTTGGACCCAGCTCCTGTGCTCCAGGGACCAAGTTCGTCAGGATGAGAGGGGACCCAGAGGACCGGTAATGCAGAAGTTTGATGCCTGCGTTGGCAGGGGGGAAGATTCCGTCGACCCACGGGAGATTTCTTCTTGGCTTCCAGTGCACGGTGAAGGCAGACCGCCCTCAGAGCATGCACCACCAGGAAACAGTCAAGAAAGCCGCCAGGATGAGGCGCTACAATGTTGCTGGTAGTCTTCTTGCTACTTTGTTGTGGTTTTGCAGGTGTCCTGGAGCAGTCAGCGGTCGATCCTTGGCAGAAGTCGAAGAGAGAAGTGCAGAGGAACTCTGGTGAGCTCTTGCATTCGTTATCTGAGGAATAGCCCAGAGGAGACACCCTAAATAGCCAAAAAAAGGAGGTTTGGCTACTAAGAAAGGAGGCTTGGCTACTGAAAGAGGCAAGCACCTACCAGGAGGGGTCTCTGACGTCACCTGCTGGCACTGGCCACTCAGAGCAGTCCATTGTGCCCCAACACCTATGAATCCAAGATGACAGAGGTCTGGGACACACTGGAGGAGCTCTGGGCACCTCCCCTGGGAGGTACTGGTCAGGGGAGTGGTCACTCCCCTTTCCTTTGTCCAGTTTCGCGCCAGAGCAGGGGTGGGGGATCCCTGAACCGGTGTAGACTGGCTTATGCAGAGATGGGCACCATCTGTGCCCATCAAAGCTTTTCCAGGGGCTGGGGGAGGCTACTCCTCCCCAGCCCTTCACAACTTTTTCCAAAGGGAGAGAGTGTAACACCCTCTCTCAGAGGAAATCCTTTGTTCTTCCTTCCTGGGCCTGGGATTCCCAGGCCCCAGGGGGGCAGAAACCTGTCTGAGGGGTTGGCAGCAGCATCAGCTGCAGTGGAAACCCCGGAAAGGCAGTTTGGCAGTACCCGGGTTCTGTGCTAGAGACACAGGAATGCATGGAATTGTCCCCCCAATACCAGAATGGTCATGGTACAGTTCCAAACTCAGCAGTTTCAAGTGTGTCTGCATCGGCATCTATCAGAACGAAAAATTGAGTTAATGTATTTCCACAGAAAATACACTACTCTGTGTTAAAGCTAGGAGAAATTATAACTCAGGCGTTTGCAAAGCTAGTACTACCTACCATTCCAAATGCATTTTTCCAAAATTACAAAAAATACTTTTTAAAATTGTCAAACATCTATCCCACCCCCAGTGGGCTAATGAAATGTGTGGGGGCCTCTCTGCAAATTATGCTGAAGGGGCCTCCCACTCTAACATCAGTAGGGGCTGAGGGGTCCCCCTCCAGTATTGATAAGCCTGGACCCCCCTGCGCCACAGGGGTTATGGAGGCTTCTGTAATGCCCCTGCCCACCCTTTGTTGGATTCAAAGGAAAATTCGACTGTTAAAACTTTCAGTGAGAAGCTGATGAACTAAGTAAAAAGAAAGCCAGACTGTGGTAAATGAGGTGCAGGTACATTCACTTAAATATAAACAATATTCAAAAGGGCAACAGTGTAAGGAAGCTACCTCTCAGTCCAACAGCTGCCTCCGACTTGACTTCACCTGGTCATTCCAGAATCTATGATCTCACCTACAACATAAATTCTGGATTGGTCAAGACGGGTAGCCCGGTTAAAGGATGGCATAAAACACAGCCCATGATATTTATCACATCTCCTTTTTTCCATGCAGCAACAAGAAGTCAAAAGAACACAAAGTAACGAGAAAATAAAATAAAAACAAAATCATTTAAAAAACAAATTAAATCCTAGAATAAAAAAAAAACAGTAATCTCTCACATTGACATAGCAACACAGTTTTTAAAACACAGTCAAAATATAAACAAAACTGTACTGACTTCTCAAGATGTAATAAAATCTTTCAACTCGATAGGCAGGTACCTCTCGCGTTTAAGTCGCAGCTGCCTCTCATTTTGATGTTGCATAACTTTCTTTAATGGGAAAGTCAATGAGGTGACCGAATCTGCAGTGACTCCTCTTTAAGACCCTTTTCTTAAGAAGTACATCCAGCATTTTCTTTTACATTACCTACCTTTACCAAACATTTACAGTTCCACCATTGTCCATTTGCCAACTTCACACAACATTGGCACCTTTTTTCTGCAATCTTGTGCACTGGACTAAATTTAAATTTCCTTTTCGTAACAGGGCAGTTTAATACAAAATAAGTCACCGATCGACCAGGCTTTGCTCTTTTCATGCCTACTGTTACGCCTCATCTGTTGCCTCAGAATTTTGACTCTCAACCCCCAAGGATTTTACCTTCTTCACACTCCAACAACACTCCCAACGACCCTTCATTTCTACACAACCACTTAGGAATCAGCATGTCACTGGCCACTCTAACCCGCAATGCGACATATGGCATCATACCAGTAACACTGTGAGGAGTGCTGCGATATGCCCACAGCATTGACCGCAAAGAGTTCCTGTGGTGCATTCAATCACTAACATATTCATCTTTTCATCATGACCTTCACTTTGCGGATGATATACATCTCTTGTGTTTAATTCCAGCATCCTCAAGAAACTCCTTCTTATCACATGAGATAAACTGCACTTGATTATCAGAAAGAATTTCAGATGGAAAGCCGTTTTTAGGAAAAACATCAGTGGAGAACTCTGTCATAGACCTGGTGTTTGACTCTTTCACAAAGTTAACTTTCAGCCACTTTGACTCATAAACTGCCAAGAGAATTCCTGTTGAATTGGCAACACTTGAAATTAATCTGGCCACACATGAAATTAATCTAGAAAATCCACACTCAACCTCTTCCAAACATTGTTAGAGCACATTAATTCCTTCATCAGAGTATTTCTGCACTCAAACGTTTGTCACTACTGCAACAAACACCACACTTTTCAATCTAAAGCTTAACTTCCCTCTCCACGGCAGGCCAACAAATCTTCCTCCCATTCTTTTCTTATCGGATGTCATACCTAAATGCTCTTTATAACTGATTTCAAGCAACCTCCTTCTGACATTGGGGACCATCCTCCAAAGAAAGTTCATGCTGGACTTTGCTATATGTTTAAAAATAATGTGGTAACAATTCTCAAGTCACCAACACTTCATCACAAACCGGGTAAGTTTATTCATCATGCTGTCGCTGGTAAATTCTTCTCTTCATTCAGACTCATTCACATGCTTGATTGTGTACAACAAACATTGACAACCAAAACATTCATCGTTCTCATCATCCTCCTATTGAGCATAGCCAGTTTCATCAGTAACAAGTAAATGGGAACGCCCTGCCTTCTTATTTTCATCACCTGGCAAATGTTCAACCTTAAAATGTTCTCTAAAAGTTAAGAACTAAAACGCAAAAACAGTTGGCTTGGTGGAGATAATATTACAACCTTTCAGCATTAAGGCAAGTGGCTTGTGATCTGTATGTAAAAGAAACTTTGTATCCAACACTTAAGGTTTGAATTTCTCAAGTGCCCACGAGCTGGCAAGCATTTCTTTTTCAATGACATATTATTGGCATTCAGAGTCTTCACTTCAATGTATGTGATGCAAAAACAATGTTGTGGTAGTTGCTGCCTTTCCTTGTGAAAGAACAGCCCCCAAACCCATGTTGCTAGCATCAACAGTGATATATAACTTTTTCCCAGGACTTAATGGTGCCTGCATGAGCATGCATTTAACAGATAAAAAAAGCTAATTCTTATTCATGACCCCAAACAAATTGGGCATTCTTCTTCAACAATCTATACATGGGTTCAGCAATGGTGTCAAAACATTTAGTAAACGTCAAGTAGAACTCATATATCCCCTGAACGTGAAAAACTAGTCATGACTTTCCAGTGCAGGATGGAGGTCTTTTTGGCAGACTGCTGTGCTGGCTGCCACCAAAAGACTGCCAGTGATGGCGGTACAGTGACCGCTGTATTACGAGACATAAACTGAAGACTGCCCAAATACAGCCACAAATCCTAAACTGCCAGGCCGACCAAGGTCGGGAGAGAGACGGTCCCACCACCAGTACCTCCACACCAACAGCACCCCGCCCTCCATATTATGACTCACAAATCAGCACTGCAGTCATTGCACGGCGGTAAACCATTGGCAGTGTGAAATCGCCGCTGTCAAAACATCACTCCCACCAAAACCTGACACCACATTGGATAGTCTAAATGCCCCACACCTGACACACACCACACACACCTGCTAACTGCACTATATAACACACCCTCACACCCCGCCATAATCCTTTGCAGCCACTACTTCCAACAGAGAGACTGAGGAGCACAACAATGGAGGACACTGCACGTCTAAACCATAGGCACAACACACTTCCCAATCATCACACACCACACAACTGCACCACCAAGACAATACATGCATCACCACTACACACATACTCCATCTACCACCAGCACACACAACCAAACACCCCCACTCCACCAACCACCCTACACTGCATCCTACACACACAACACTTCCCCCCAACACAACCACCATGTCCCGTCAGAAGCACCCACGTTTCACTTATGATGAGTTGAGGGTCATGGTAGATTAAATCGTCAGGGTAGAGCCACAACTGCTCAGATCCCAGGTCCAGAAAACCTCTATATCGAGGAAAAGGGATTTATGGCGGAGGATCGTTGACAGAGTCAACTCAGTGGGCACCCATCCATGCACAAGGGAGGACATCAAGAAGAGGTGGAGGGTGCGTTCCATGGCATCCAAGCACCAGATTGCCATCCACAAGACTGGCGGTGGACCTCCACCTCCTCCCCCTGAGTTCACATCATGGGAGAAGGTGCTGAACGTCATGCATCGTGAGGGCGTGCTGGAATCATCGGAGGACTTGACTCTGGTAAGTCAGCAACACTCCCCAGCCACCAACTACTCATGTCCAGCAAGCGTTCCCACCACCCATCACTCCCTAATCCACCCCATTGTACACTTCTGCCCCATCACCCTATGCCCCTCCCCTGCATGCCACACCACCCCACTGCCACTATCCCCACAGCACAACTAGTGGAATGGAGGCCCTGCCAGAGGACCAGCAGAGCACCAGCACCCCTCCCCTGTAGCTGAGGAACCCACACGCAAGCGAGGACGTCCTTTCAGACATCCTGCAGGACCTGATGCCAAGACCAAGACCACTGTCAGGAAGTGAGCCTCTCCTGAACATTAGCCCTTGTCTGCCACTGACACACCCTGTTGACTGTTCACTGTCATGCCTTCATTTTGCAATGCCCCCTTGGATACTGGACCTGGATTACCACAGCTGGGACAACTACTCTGATGATTACACCCATCATGAACTTACTCATTACACATTGCACTTGTGAGTAACATTAAACAGTTTTGAGCACAGCTACTGCCCATGTGTCTTTATTGTAATAAGTAAGATTCACATTTGAATGACATGTCATCACAGTCAAACCATTGTCCTGAAAATGTCTGTGGGATACACAGAAAGGGGAGCAATGCGCAGCAAGGTTGATGGTAGAGCAGAGATAATCTCGATACATGTGTCAAGGGAGCCATCAGGCAAGGCAGGAACCAGAGTTGCACCAGACAAATACCCTGCAGATAGACCAAGTCAGGGAAAGTTATCATGATAGGAGACACTGTAGACCACTCAACACACATGCTGAACAATGTCTGAATCCCTAGTGTGAGTTATCATGTGGAATCACAAACTATATTCCCATGTCAGATCGACATTTCCACGACATCCACACCCAATAGTCCTTCCCTCACAGCTGACACAGCTCACCCAAAGGCGTGTTCCACAGGCTGTAAAAGTTGGGTTACACATTCTCCCATTGTGGACTGTGAGGAATAATAGCAATACTGATGACACCACTACCCTTGGCAAAACAATTTCAGTTGGCAAGCAGTACAGGGAACATAGCACATAGACAATAACTTGCATGAGTGATGCTACACAACAGCACAGTGGAAACAGCACTCGCATTTGAACTGAAACACCTCCTCTAATGGCCAAAATTTCCCACCCAAACCCACCCACAGGGTGAGCTGCACTCAATTCCTCCACTGATGACAGACACCAGGAGGAGCTATGGCACAATGCAGACAGGAGTACAGGTAACATACATTACACATGACATACCTGTTTCTCATGGGATGTATTGTTGAATTAACTCTGCTCTGGAGTCACCTGTATCCTCATCAACTTTCTCCTTATCACTCACTACATCCCCTTAATCAGCCACTGGTCCAGCTGCCACCTCCTCTACATCCAGCAATGGGATGTGACCCCTCAGGGCCAGAATGTGCAGCATGCAGCAGGCAACAACGATCTGGCATACTTTAAGTGGTTTGTAGAGTAGGGCACCTCCGGAGACATGTAGGCAGCAGAATCTGGCCTTGAGTACGCCAAGGTCCTCTCAAAGACACGCCTTGTCCTGCCATGTGCCTCATTGAAACAGTGTTTGCCATCTGTTATCAGATACCTCACAGGTGTCAGCAGCCAGGGAAGGTTAGGGTACCCAGAGTCACCTGTGTGCACAAAGGTAGGACACATCTCAATACTGATGGGGACACAAGGTAGATTGTGATGTGACATGAGATGACAGGGGCACACATCCTATTACATACATACAGATGAGCCATGCCGGGTCCCTCTGTAGTTGTGCCATCATGTGTGGGACGTTGCTGTTCCACAGAATGGATGAGTCATATACAGAACATGGGGAACCTAGCCGTAACTTTCAAGATATATTGGTCAGCGAGACATACCACCTGCACATTAATGGCATGAAAGTGTTTCTGATTCCTGTACACTTGATCATTTATCCTAGGTGGAACCAAGGCAATATGGGTGTCATCTATGGGCCCCATCACATGAGGGACATGTGCCAAATAGTCGAATGCAGCCTTAACAGTGGTCAAATCTGCACGTTGAGGGAACATGATGTAGCAGGGCAGTTGTCTGAGCAAAGCACACAGTACATCCTTGAGCACATTGCTAAACATCGGCTGTGACATCTCTGCTGCCAAGCCCACTGTCATCTGAAATTACCCTGAGGCAAGGAAATGAAGTACAGACAACACCTGCACTAAGGGAGGGATTGCACAGGGATGACGTATGTCAGACAACAGGTCAGGCTCCAACTGGCTACACAGCTCCATGATGGTCTAACGGTTCAGAAGATACGTCTGAATGACCTGCCTTTCTTCCGGTGTAGCCAGGTCGACTAGGGGCCGGTACAAAGGGACATGTTACATCATCACCATTGCACCGTATCTGGAAACAGGAGAGAGGAGAAGTCAAAATTTGATGTATGCAATGTGTCAACATTATCAATCTATGCAGTAGTCACTACATATCATTTGTGACGCTCATAAAATTCATCTACTATTCACTTATTGCATGTAAAATTATAGCTGCCTGTCCTGTATGCACAGGACAGTTGGAAGTGAGCTCATTCTGCCGGCATTAGATTTCATGTGCGGTATGCGATCTAAACCGCCGTGCAACTCCTCATTGGATGACATTGTTGGCTATGGGAGACTGGGGCTAATGGTGATCAACGCTGGCAGTGACAGTCACATATGCGGCGGCCGTAACCGCCATTTACTGTTACATAGCTCACTTGACTCCTGACACTCATGCAAGGAAGACCTCCACTGCGTGTGCTGTTGTGTTCTGACTCAAGAAGCCAAGATGCCATGTCCTGCAGGAGATAGGGCCCCAGCCTTCACCCAGGAAGAGCTGGAGAAGCCCGTGGAGGGGGTCCTACTCCTGCATGGACAGTTGTATGGGGCACCAGAGCAGCAGGTTAGTCTCATGTGACTGTCATGTGTAATTGTGAATGTGTGAGGATGAAAGGAGGTGGGACGGGCAGACGGACTGGATGCATTGAGATGGGTGAGGAGTGTGAGGGTAAGTGGCGTGAGGACACATGACTGAGGTCATAAAATGTGTTTGATGTGTGATGTCCACTGCTGACCCTGTAATGCCAATCTACATGACTTTGTCCTTCTGTCAGTGTCACCCACGCAGGTCAGCGCCCATCAAAAGAAGGGGATTTGGTGTGCCATCGCCAGGCAAGGGTGGACCCTGGAGGTCCATGCCTGGCGGAGCACCCACTGCAGAAAGCGGTGGGAGGACCTGAGACGCTGGGCCCGGAAAGCTGAAGCGGCCCAGCTAGGAACGTCCTCTCAACAAGGGAGTGGTGCCCGTCGGACCCTGACTCCCCCAAATGGCCCGTATTTTGGTGCTGGCCTACCCTGAGGTGGGTGGGCACTTGGGAGCAGCACAGAAGCCACAAGGGGTAAGTACACACTGACACCTTGATAATGTTCTGCCTGTATGGCTCTGGGTTTCCTACTAGTGGAATGATGTACCGTAGGTCATTGTTAGTATCATGCCAACTATGGGTATCAGCCACCCTGGCAGGATTGGTTCATGGATGTGTGCCCATACCATGCAGATAGTGACTTAGTGGGCAGTTACTTCCAATCTGGAAACTGTGTGGTGACCCTCAACAAGGTTTATGATCCAAGCTCTTAGCATCAGCATCAGTACAAGTGAGGTGGCAGGGCATTGCCATCAGTATTAGCCTACCACTGTGAGCAAGGTAATGAGTGTGTCCTCAATCAGCTACCATGTACCGTATGTATAGATAGGTACAATGGGGCCAGATGTCACTGTGCTATTTGTCAATGGATTAGTGAGTATGCTACCTACCCATGCAGGATTCTACTGAGTAGGTGTACAGGAAATGTCTGCACCCGCGACCATGGGAATGTGCCAGGTATTGGGCAAGTGTGACTAGGTTGTCTCTCATCAGGTACATGAGTGCTACTGTTCTACCATTAGCAGTTTCCATCAGCATGGCTGTAGAATCCCCCATAGCGTCCTACTGTTGTGGCATGTATAGGTGAGGGCATGGCCTGCCATAGCATAGCTGCAGTTAATGTTGTTATTACTCTGTGTGTATGGAGGGTTGTTATTGACCTATTTTACCCCGTCTTTCTCTGCCACTCTCTCTCCCTCTCCACCTCTGTCTTTGTGTGCATCAGCATCATCAGACGAAGGAGAAGGGGCACGGCGAGTAGGGAGGCTGTAGCCCATGGGACCCAGGAGGCTGATACCAGCGGAGGGCGAGGGGAATGCCACAGGGGAGGCAGGATCGATGACTACATCTTTGTATTCCTCCCCCGAAGGACACTCTTGGCAGACCCATCTGGGACCATCCCAGCACCATCCTTGTCCATCACCCCCCTTAACAGCACCGCCCTCCTGTAGCTCCCCATCCAGTTGCCCATACCCGCTCACCCAGGAGAGTGGGCGTCTCCTTCGCTGAAGGCACCTCTGCCCCTGCCCCAGTCAGCCCTGCTGCCCTCAATGAGGAGGCTATTGACCTCCTGAGGTCCATCTCTGTGGGGCAGTCAACCACTGTGAATGTCATCCAGGGACTGGCATCACAGACAAATGCCTACCTGGAAGGCATTCACGGTGCCCTGTCTACCCTGCAGAGATTGTTTCAGTCGGCACACCTTCATACCAACATGCATCCACATCAACAGACCCAGATCGCAAGGACAAACACAGGCACCACAAAAAAAACACCACCTCTCCCCTCACAGGCACTACCTGACTCATACCTGCAGTCATCACATCACTCGCAGATCCTGCCACAAGTGCACTCTTTTCCACATCACCACAATAGTAGACCCCTATGCATGCACCCCATACACCGCATGTGCACTCAGCACAACTGTCAACACCCCCCAAATGCAGCACATCCACCCTACCTGCAAACACCACCACAACATACATTCACACATCCTCCTGTCATCTCCTCCCCTCCTCCCCTACACCTAAATGCCCAGACTCACACACCCAACAGTCAGTCATCCCACACATGACATCCATGCACGCACCTGCGCCCAAGGCACCTCACTGTACACACCTCACTACCTCTCCCTCTCCCTCCACTCCCAAATGTTACTCCCATTACCAACCTTGTGCCCCTAAAAATCGTTTCCTGCATGGATTTCCCCTGTTCCTTCCCACTGACCCAGTCCCTGTCCGCCCAAGTGCCCAGCTCCACTCCCCAAACCCCTGCCTTCTACCTCCCAAGCCTACCATGGTGCACCTGGAAAGGGCCATGCCCCTCCCCCACATAAGACTCCTACCCCAACCAAGGCCAAGGGTACCACTCCCAAAGCAAAAGCCAAGCCCCTTCCCCCAAAATCTAAATCCAGAACAAAAGCCCCACCCCAACCCAAACCACAGGGCCCCCTTCCAAACTCCCACCTAAGGACCCCCCATCAACACCTGAACCCCTACCTCGGACCCCCCCTCACCCCAGAGGTGCCTGCATGCCCCATTGATGCCCTTGCCATGTAGAGACCACTTTCAGTCAGGAGTCAGGTTGGGGCCATGGACATTGCCCTGTGTGCCTGGGGCACAAAATACAGTTGGACTGGCCTGTAGGCGGATATTGTATATAGTTATTTATCCATTACAATTTTAATTTTAATATATCTGCACCAGGGACCCCTCGGTGTCAAGGGTAACATATTGGTCCTGGCTTTCCTTCCAAATGTATGTGCTGTATATGTGCGATTTATTGAGTGTAGTTTGTGTGTGAGTGTGTGTATGTGTGTGTGTGTGCTGCTTTGGGTGTTTGCGTGTTTGTGTGTGGCCTTTGCTAGCCATACCGGGTGTGTGTGTTGTGTGTTTGTACTAATGTCCTTCCCTCCAGTGTGTGCTAGACGGCTGTAATAACGGTTGGTGTTTTCCTCGCTGGTTCTGGAGTCGTATGGCCAGTAGGAGCATTGGGAAGACTTCCAGTTCAGGTTCCATGGTGGTTGCGGATGTGCCTGTGTTCCTAAAGGTGAGTGTCTCCCATTGTGTGGTTCATTTCCCCCAGCCTTTTCGTGGCTGGGCGACAGCTGGAGAAATCCTGGCAGTGTGCAACCTCATAATATGGTCGGCGGAAACATGCTCTCCGCTGGCTTGGAGATGTCTACCACCGGCTGAGGCGGCCAGCCTGCTCTGGCGGGACTGGTGGCGACTTGGCTGTGTTCCGGTCAGTTCACCAACATGGTCATAATATGGCGTCTGCTCCGCCGGGCCTGCGGCTGTGCGACCGCCACCTCCACCGCGGCAGTCATAGGACTGCCAATGTCGTAATAAGGCCCATCGTTTTTTCTTGTGACGTATTAATTCTGTCACAGATATTTTAGACTCAGCAATACTGTTAGCAATTTCCAAAGCATCACCCAGTGTGGAGTTTCTGCATGTTAATAATCTTTCTTGAATCCTGTTCTTGAAGCATCTGGTAACTAGTTGGTCTCTAATAAGTCACTGTGAAATTATCAAATTCACATTTGCTGGCTAAAACTCCTAATGAGGAGAAATACATGTCAATAGTCTCAGGGGCAGATTTATCAAAGGTTTGCATTGCCTTTGCACATTGCAAGGGGATGCAGTGCAACACAAAACCTGAAGTGAGATTTATCAAGCAATGCAAGGCCTTCTTGCGTGGCTTGGTAAAACTGGAGTAATGCAAGGTCATTGCTTTGTGTTACTCTGCTCCAGGAAGGCATTCCATGGGTGGAGCTTGGGTGTTCCCACACATCCACCAAGGATTTTGGTGCATTTCCAAGTTTCCATGAGGGGTAGACCTGGGAAAGCATCAAAATGCTATGCATTCACAGAGGAAACGTAACGGGAGGAATCTGTTTATTTCTCCTCGCTTTTTCTCTTTCTATGTGTGCTGCTTTCAGCAACAACCATAGAAAGAGGAAAAAAAACTGAGAAAATTGGTTTTGTGCAGCAGGGTGCCCCTTCCTGCACAACACCAATAATGGCTGTAATGCAGGCACTCTTGCACCATGATACAATGGCACCTGTGTTGGCGATAGACAACACATAGTGCACCAGCACAAGGAAAGGACAGGAATGCACCATGAAATGTTAAATATGGCACATTCCTATCCTCTCCCTGTCATGCAACACAATGCAGCCAGGTGTCTTGCTGTGCTGCGTTGCTTAAAATTTTGAAAATCTGCACCTCAGTATTCAGTAGTGCCTGAAAGAACAACATGTGCCTCCTAACACCAAATTTGGTGGTTTTGAAAATGTTTCTCTGATCACTTAACCACCTCTTTATTCATCATCTTCAGGAGTATAAAGAGAAGATTTCTTGACCTTTTAAGCCAAACGAATATGCCAAGCACGACTGTTACCTGTCAGTCTCAAATTTGAAAGCCTTACCGGAATCGAAGGGGACTACATATCCCAGACTGCCTAGAGGCCCCAGGAGGCAGCCATCTTTGCATCACCTGCTTCCACTATCATTCCAACAAGCGCTATAAAGTGCAGGGGGTAAAACCGCAGCGCAGGACTCGCTTACCAGAATCGAAGGGGACTACATAGCCCAGACTGCCTAGAGGCCCCAGGAGGCGGCCATCTTTGCATCACCTGCTTCCGCTATCATTCCAACGAGCTCTATAAAGTGCAGGGGGCAAAACCGCAGCGCGGGACATGCTTACCAGAATCGAAGGGGACTACATATCCCAGACTGCCTAGAGGCCCCAGGAGGCGGCCATCTTTGCATCACCTGCTAACACTATCATTCCAACGAGCGCTATAAAGCGCAGGGGGCAAAACCGCAGCACGGGACGCACTTACCGGAATCGAAGGGGACTACATATCCCAGACTGCCTAGAGGCCCCAAGAGGCGGCCATCTTTGCATCACCTGCTTCCACTATCATTCCAACGAGCGCTATAAAGCGCAGGGGGCAAAACCGCAGCGCGGGGCGCGCTTACCGGAATCAAAGGGGACTACATATCCCAGACTGCCTAGAGGCCCCAGGAGGCGGCCATCTTTGCATCACCTGCTTCCACTATCATTCCAACGAGCGCTATAAAGCGCAGGGGGCAAAACCGCAGCGTGGGACGCGCCCGGGCAAAGCCCGGGCCAAGGGCAGGCCCATCCGCGCCTGGATGAGGCTGGGCTGGGCCATCTCTCTTTAATCTTTGTTCTGGTACTTTAGGATAATTCAAGTAGCACCACCGGGCAAGAGCCTAGGGCCCTTGCACTAGACCTAGTAGAGGCATAGGATTAAATAGCTGGTAAACAGGTATGGGGAAACGCAAGGCATCAGAATCCCCATGGGGAAAGGAGAAAATCACAAAGAAACTTAGGAACGCAGGCGAGAATTGTACGATATCTGAAATTGATGACCTTATAGAGGAGGTAAAGTCCTTACTAGGTAATAGGACCACCCCTCGGGAGGGTTCTGATAAAAAGATAACCTCCTATTATACAAAGAAAACAGATCTAGGGAAAGGGAAATCAGCTGATAGGAAAGAGAGTGAGGGCCATCAAAAGGAAAACCTATCCCCCGCTATCAGGATAGCTAGGCACAAAGATGATGCAAAACAGGCCATATGCCATCCCCCAACTTCTATGTGCAGAAGTGCGATATTGTGTGTTCTAACAAGTATGCAGTCCTGGCAGATCCCGCTATTAACAAAGCACAGAAGGCCCAGGAGGGGAAATCCATGGGTAAGCACGATCAAACCACCCCCTTAGTACAGTTAGCCATAGAGAAAATACCATCAGCAAATCAAGACCCAGAAGACTGCTTAAAATACAAAACAAGGAGCTTAACAGATCTTTATGATCTAATGATTAGATTAATGCAGGAAGTCAGGGAGCTAAAACTTGAAGTAGGAACTTTATTAGCTCTCGTGGGAAAGGGGGGAGGCATGGGAACCCATAGAGATCAGTGTGCAGAGGAGGCTTCAACAGTATCACTACACTTACAAGGTGGACCCATATCCCCCCAAAGTTTGAATGCCCAGCCCAACCCTATTTCAACTATAGCTAGTGCTTCATGCGCACCACAAGGATGCGCGAAAGGGGACAATGAGTGCAATATTGGGTCACGCAATCACCCTGTAGCTAAGGTAGGAGAGCTACGACAAGAATCCGGGAACTCCCTAAGGAACTCCGCCTGAAAGCAGGGCTACAAGAAGAGAAGGTGGAACGTACATTTAAACCCTATACCCTATCACATAACGATAGCGTGCCCACTACTATAAGGAGTAGACACCTTGAAGAAAAACTAAGGTCTCTTAGGGCTGATGTTATTTATTTGTTAAATGTCCCGAAATTGTCTCAAAATAGTATGGAGGACGAGGACTCCCTAAAGAACAAACTCATACATTGGATCAGATGCAAACGGCATTGCTTATCCCTAATCCGCTCAGATATTATGAGGGCGGAAAGAATACCGGTAGAGGCTGGGAAGCAAGATGTTGTTGCTCTGATACTAAGGGATGAAAGACTAATTGAAGGTCTGATTATCATGGAACGGAGAGCCAGTGCTCCCCAAAACAATTCCATGAGGTTTAGCCTGGATCCGCTTACCTGTAATTTTATAGCTCAGAGGAGTAACCACAGAAATGGGGGAGCGCAAATGAGAAAAGGAGATTCTGATCTTGAAATAGTTGATTGACTAACTCAACTAGACCAAGTATATTTGGGACTGATTAGAGATCCAATAGTAGTAGAGTCCCAGGAAGAAAATAATCACCAAGTTACAGGGGTAGGGAGCATCAAGGGGCATTTAACCCCGTAGAAAGGAGCCGATCATATCCCAGAGTCCTATTACCAATGATATGATCTCAGCTGGAAGGGTATTAGTCACTATGGTCTCCTGGAATGTAGCAGGCCTAAAAAGTAAGCTTATAGACCCTGATTGGCACGATTATATTGAACAATTTCATGTCTGTCTCTTTCAAGAGACCTGGTTAAAGGATCCACCACACAAACTGGGTTACAAATATTTTTTTATTAGTGCCACTGCAGCAGCAAGAGGGAGGCCGTCTGGGGGGTTGGTTGTATGGGTGAAAATGTCCCTTAATATCGAGATAAGTAAACATGATACAGGGTCTGCTGACATTTTGTGGTTGGAATTAGGGGACAAAAACAAGGTACTATCCCACTTATTTAATGTGTACATAAGGCCCAGAAAATCAAACCAGGAGTCATATGAAATAGAAATATTAGATGGCATGCCTAAAAAAATCCCGGTAGGAGAGACAATCATGATAGGGGGAGATTTTAATTGCAACTATGAACCTATAATTGGTCTTGAACATCTAGCAGAAGATGAAGACTTAGCAAGAGCAGTCCCCCTCCTATCAATCGAAGAGTCGGTCCCTGGCACGGTTGCTGCTCTGCAACTCATGGGCCTCACACTAAAGCATGGATTGAGGGCTTGCAACGGTAGAGTGGGCCAAGGTGGTCTTAACATGGACACTTTCCAGAGAGGTAATGCAGGTTCAAAATTAGACTATATTATGCATAGCACGATTACATGGGAGAGATTAGTGAATTTTAAAATAGACAAGAGGAGGGAAAGTGATCACTTTCCGTTAGTAATTGAACTCAGGGGCTACCTCATAGACCTGGACTGCATGAAAAAGGATAAGGTGGAGTTGCAACCCACTCTCAGTAATAATCGAAGGGCAGTAAAATGGCTGGCGATATTGGGCAATTTGGGTGTCATGACAAACATCTATAACATATATACAGAACTGCTGGAACCCCATGCCCATAAAAATTGTACTGACATCCCTATCATGAATATTCATCAATCAATGAGGACTGCACTAAGACCCTATCTTACTAAACAGATACAACAAAAGTATAAAAAGGGCAAGGAGCAAATTATTTCATCTAACCCCTGGTATACCACTGAATGTAGAGAGGCAAAAACATTACTGGTAGAGGCCTTAAAACAGAAAAACTTACTAGCCGTGCAACAGGCAAGGGCCGGTTACAGGAAAACTCTGGCTACAGCACAGAAAAACTGGGAGGACCAAAAATGGTATGACCTCCTAGAGGCAGCTAAATGTAACTATGCAGTAGCTTTTTGGAAGATAGTTACTCACGGTAGAAAAGAGTCGACATATATTACCGACCATCATATAGATCCCAGTGCGTGGGTCAACCATTTTACGTACCTCTATTCAGATTTTTCCGAGCTTGATTTACATCTTTCCCTGTATAAAGAATTACCCTCCTGGGGCATTTTACCTGATATACAGTTTAGCTTGGAAGAAACGGTGACTGCCATTGAAGCGACCAAAATAGGCAAAGCCCCAGGTTTGGATAAAATCCCTGGGGATCTGTTTAAACATAATATAGAAATCTGGGCACCCTATGTGAATCTACTTAGCAATGCTATAGCAAGGGGAGAGCCAGTTCCTGAGACATGGAAAGGAGCAGAAATAATCCCAGTCTATAAAAAAGGATCTAGGGAGGACCCTGGGAATTACAGGCCAATTAGCCTTATTGATGTCATGCAAAAAATATATGTAAGGCAGCTGCTGAATAGGGTAGGTAACTGGATAGAAGAAAATAGAATTTTGACAATATACCAGGCAGGTTTCAGGCAGCAGACAAGCACAATTGATCAGGCCTTCAGGCTACTAGCAATAATGTGGAAAGACACAAAACTAATGAAGGGCCATCTTTACATTGCGTTTGTGGATTTGCATGCGGCCTTCGATCTGGTCCCAAGAGACTCTCTATGGGCTGTGTTAGGGAATCAGGGTATGCCGAGGAATCTCCTGCACCAGATAAAGAGGTTGCACGAAAATACATACGCAAAGGTACGGTGGGGTCCAAATGGTGAGCTGACTGATCCAATACCTATTAAGAGAGGAGTGAGGCAGGGCTGTGTGCTTGCCACAACCCTCTTCTCATTATATATCAACGATCTGGTAGAGTATCTCAAACGGAGTAATCACGACTCACCAAGACTGAATGGAGACCCAGTTCCTGCTCTCTTTTTTGCAGATGATACCATCTTACTATCCCAAACTCCCATGGGTCTACAGACCCTTCTAGGAATAATTTAGTAAATACTGTAGTTTGAAGGGGCTAGAAATAAACACAAATAAGACAAAATATCTGATCGTCAATCCCCATAAAGCACTTAAAAGAAGTATCTTGATCAAGGGGCACGAACTGGAACGAGTAAAAAACTTTAATTACTTAGGGATATTGTTGGATGCTAAGTTGTCCTGGACGCCGCATGTTAACAAAGCTGTAACTTCTTTAGTTCACAGCTCCACGGCGATAAGTAACAATTATAAAAGTTCAAGAACTGGAATTGTTTCACCAGTGTTTGAGGTCTATAGGTATAAAGCGCAGGCTGCTGCTTTATATGGTGCTGAACTTTGGGGAACTGCAATCCTAACCCCACTAGTATCCCAAGAAAACAGCTTTATGAGGGGGGTATTGGGATTGCCACAATCTACTCCATTGATCCCTCTAACTTATGATATAAACATGAAGCAAATAGGTAACTTGGCAGTTTTGAGGCCACTGCTTTATTGGTGTAGGCTCTGGACTACTCCTGAACTGATTCATTATAGGCAAGCACTAATTGAGATAATAGACCTTGATAAATCGATCTCCCTTTCGTGGCTATATCATATAAGGTACTGGCTTTATAACCTAGGGATGAAATCTTATTGGGACGAACCCCATACACTTACGTTACAATCCAAGACTCGATTAAAGCAAGTATACTGGGAGCATTCTTCTATTAGCCTTTTCCGTAGCAAGGACCTGGGTAGACTGACCTCGAGATTTTTGGACATTAAACCAACACCAAGAGCTGAGGAATGGCTAGATATAATCCAGCCTAGGCAAGGGAAAGCACTATTTATGAAGTTTCGATATGGGATCCTTCAGATTAAGGCATTTACTATTAAATGGGGCCCCTAGAGCGAGAATAACCATGAGGCGAAGTGTGGGTTGTGCAATATGGAGACCATTGAAACGGTGGATCATGTCTTGTTAAACTGCAAATCCTACGATAAGCCAAGGAAAAAATTGATTCGACCCATTTGTAGGAATGTAGGAATTAGGAATTATAATGAAGCGGCTAGGCTGTTAAGGTCTAGCACTATCCCATCTATTGTTCTTGGAATAAGCCTCTTTCTCCTAACAACATCATACATTAGGGACAAGGAGGGCCTGAGGTTTTAGTAAATTTGGATTTAACAAATACCCACAGATACATTTTATGACGTTTTAAATGGCTAATGGACTTCCCATCATGTAAGCCAATAGATCCCTGGTAGTTATTTTGCTTAAGATGTAATTTTAGTTTTTATATATAAAGGAAGAATATAGTTATTTTTGAATTTTAGGAATATTACTCCATATCTATTAATTGTTTTTAGAAAATGGTTAAATAGCTTTCTATTTGAAAGCTAATAGAACAATGATATTCCATTGGGCCTGATAATAATTTTTGAAATTTCTAGTGTAAGAAATGATTATAATTGATTGCTATTTATTGATTTTAGGAGCACTATCTGTCATTTATGTAGCTGTTTTTAGTATTTATATGATTATTTGCTATTTAACGATGTCTCTTTTGATTGTATTATCCTTTTATGGCTGATAGCCGAATAAAGGTTTGATGATGATGAAAGCCTCAGATTCTCCACGGTAGGCATTAAATGCCCTAGGCCATTCTTTCGACCTGTTTGGAGATTCTCCTAGTGACTGCAAAAAATGGAGTTGGAAGATTCATAGATTGCATGACCAAAACAATAATAAAATGCCAACTGAATGATGAGAAAAAGAAAATGAAGCAAAATAAATGTAATCGCAATGCAAGAATATTTTTTTCAAAGCAAGATAATAAAAAGTGGTTGTTCCTAGAAGTCACTTTTCCATATGTGTTATTAGTAAGAAATAGGCAAACTTGTATTTACTTATACGGTTAATGTTGAAAGTTTGTTGACTAATGCTACAGAAGTAACAGGCAGCAATATTGAAGCTGTTTGTCACGTCCAAGATGGCCCCACTGATCCTGAATGTGTGATGACATGCTACTGTAAGGCAGCAGAACTGAAGAAAAATAGACTACTAAAGATGTCTGCCATGCTGACCACGCATGCGTGATGATGTGCACACTCGCAGGCGAAGCACAGTAGAAGAGAAAATGGCAGCTGAGAACATTGATGAAACACTATCAACAAAAGCAAAGAAATGAAACGCTTTTTGGAAATTCAGTGTTTTTGGTCAAAGTTTGAGGCTTGCAAGGGCTTTTTGGTAGGAAAACCAGGTGAGAACCATGCAAGTTACTTCATCCGGGATTCCCCAGGGTGTTTATTTTTATAACATATGCAGGTTTGCTAGGTTCTCTAGGTGCCAGCTGAGCTGTGGTACAAAACCCACAGCTACTGACCTTCCAAAAAAGGGTCAGCTTTCAGTGGAGAAATGTGGGCCCTTTCCTGCCACAAGCACTAGGCCTGCCCACACAAGTGAGGTACCATTTGTATTGAGAGGCATGTGGAAACACAAAATAGTAGAACTTCTGTTATCTTCAATTAGATTTCTCTGCATTTATCCCTCCCAAATGTAAGCCAGTAAGAAAGAAGGCATTTTGAAAAATGACCTCTGAATCATTTGCTAGTATGTGTTACCACAATTTCAGAGATGTATGAAAAACACTGCTCCTAAACCCTGTATCTGGTTTATATTTCTGAAATCGATAGATTTCCTTCATACCTGTGGGAAATTGAGTTGTTGGTTGACTGGGGTGTGAGCCCTGGTCAAGCAACAGCCACAATCCCTTGCAGGGTGAACCACAAAAAGTCACTAATTTAACCTGAGCTTAACCCTGGGTAGCTTGCCCAAAAAAGCATTCAGGCTAAACTTAAAGGTGATGTGTTAAATATTTATGCAGTACACAAACAGCAACACAGTAAGCAAGCAAGTCCTCAGTTTTGGAAAATGTCCACCTGGGCACCTTTAGCACTTCAACCAAGGGTCCAGGAATAGATGGAGACCTCTTGGGGGGGTTCAGGATTCACTAAGACGGAGGCCAGGTGCAGGTTTAAGATGGTGGGAGCCAGCTAAACTAGTCCTTTGAGTCACTTCTGAAGTCCTAGGTGCAGGGGGTGATGCAGGGCTGTACAGCAGGGATGGCCGCTGAAAGTTCCAAGCAGGCTCCAAGCAGCAAAGCCGTCCTTCCAGGTACAGCAGCAGTCTAGCAAAGTGCACAGCAGGCCACAGCAGCAGGTAGTCCTCTGAGAGTCCTTCCTCAGATTCAGTAGTGAACTGAGGAGCAGGTCTGAGAGCCCTATCTTTATACACTGGTACCCTGTTCTTAGAAGTTGGAAAAAGCTTCCAGAAGAGTTATCTGAAGTTCCAAGAATTTCCTGCCTCCCTTTCCCTGGCTTCTAGGTGGCTGCACTGCTACTGCAGGGTTGTTAAGCCTATTGTGTGGTGGCAGAGCCCAACCTATTCAGTTGCAATTGTGGCTGCGCTTAGCGCCGCCACCCAACAAGTCAGTTTATGGCCCATTCAGGCTCAGCTAATCCTCCTGTTGTGTCTGGGGTGAATTCACAGAGACCTGACTGTCAGTTACACCCACTCATGTGACCTAAGGCAGCTTACAGGCACAGAGGGCTAAGGGTAGGAAAATGCCAACTTTTTAAAAGCAGCATTTTCAAACTTGTGATTATAAATCCGACTTTACCATAAAAGAGTGTTTAATGGTACATGTTCATAGATACTGAACATGACATATCTACTGCCTCTGGTTTAGGAATTTCAATGTATTAATTTTCATAAGGAATCCTCAATGTTACCCTATGGGAGGAGTAGGCCTCTCAGTTGTGAGAAAACAAATTTAGGAGTTTTTCACTATCAGGAAATGTAATACTAAAACAAACATGTCCTACCTTTTAATTACAAAGACCCTGCCCTATGGGCTACCGTGGGCCTACCTTAGGGGTGAGTTATATGTAATAAAAAGGGAATTTAAGTTTGGCAAGGCGTTTTAAATGCCAAGTTGATCTTCAGGCTGCAATGGCAGGCCTGGGACAAGTTTTAAGGTGCTAATTAAGTGGGTGGCACAATAAGTGCTGCAGGCCCACTGGTAGCATTTAATTTACAGTCCCTGGGTATCTGTTATACCACTCTACAAGGGACTTACATGTAAATTAAAGATGACAGTCAGGTATATGCCAATAAGACCATGTTTAGGGGAGTGAGTGTGAGAAAGTAGCCTCTTTCTAGCATGGTTAACCCCACTTTTGGCATGTTTGTGAGTGTGTGACAGTGTGTTTTTACTGGTCACTGGGATCCAGCTAGCCAGGACCTCAGTGCTCATAGATAAAAATCTATATGTCAATGTGTTTTGCCTGTCTCACTGGGATCCTGCTAGCCAGGAAGCCAGTGCTCATAGTTTGTGGCCTAATGTGTTTGTTGTCAGTAGTGCTTGACTGTGTCACGGAGGCTCTGCTAACCAGAACCACAGTGCTTTTGCTCTCTCTGCTTTTATATTTGTCACTGTAGGCTAGTGACTTCATTTACCAATTTCAATTGGCACACTGGACCCCCCTTATAAGTCCCTAGTATATGGCACCTAGCTGCCCAAGGCATTGGGGTTCCAGGAGATCCTTATGGGCTGCAGCATGTCTTTTGCCACCCATAAGGAGCTCAGACAAACCCTTTCACAGGACTGCCACTGCAGCCTGCGTGAAATAGTGCACACACTATTTCACAGCCATTTTCACTGCACTTAAGTAACTTATAAGTCACCTATATGTCTAACCTTCACTTGCTGAAGGTTAGGTGCAAATTTACTAAGTGTGAGGGCACCCTTGCACTAGCAAAGGTGCCCCCACATAGTTCATGGCCATTTCCCCAGGACTTTGTGAGTGTTGGGTCACCATTACATGCGTGCACTACATATAGGTCAATACCTATCTGTAGCTTCACAATGGTAACCCTGAATATGGCCATGTAACATGTCTAAAATCATGGAATTGTCCCCCCATTCCAAATCTGGTATTGGGGAGCCAGTTCCATCCATCCTGGGGGCTCCACCATGGACCCCTAGTACTGCCAAACCAGCTCTCTGAGGCTTGCACTGCAGCTACAGCTGCTGCCATCTCACAGACAGGGTTCTGCCCTCCTGGGTTCTGGGCAGCCTAGTCCCAGGAAGGCAGAACAAAGCATTTCATCTGAGAGCAGGGTGTTACACCCTCTCCCTTTATAAATAGGTGTTACAGGCTGGGGAGGGGTAGCCTCCCCCAGCCTCTGGAAATGCTTTGAAGGGCACAGATGGTGCCCTCCTTGCATAAGCCAGTCTACACCGGTTCAGGGACCCCTTGTCCCCTGCTCTGGCACGAAACTGGACAAAGGAAAGGGGAGTGACTACTCCCCTGTCCATCACAATCCTAGGGGTGGTGCCCAGAGCTCCTCCAGTGTGTCCCAGACTTCAGCCATCTTGCTTTGCAAGGTGTGGGGGCACTCTGGAGGGCTCTGAGTGGCCAGTGCCAGCAGGTGACCTCAAAGACCCCTCCTGATAGGTCCATAACTGATAGGGTAGCCAATGCCCCTCTCAACGCTATTTAGGGTCTCTCCTGTGGGTTCTCTTCAGATTCTGCTTGCAAGTTCCTTCAGGAATCCTCTGCAACTACTTCATCATCCTCTGACCTCAGATCAACTGCAGCCTGCTCAGGAACCGCTGTAACAGCAGCAAAGTATCCAGAAGGGCTAATTTTCCTCTACAACTTCAGCTCCAGTCAGCAACTGCAACAGTTTTCACGGTGTGCACGCTATGAGGATTCCCTGTCTTCACCCTGCACCAGAAGGACTGAAGAAATCTCCCGTGGGGTGATGGAGTCACTCCCCTGCTCAAGCAGGCACCTTTCCAAGACGACGACCAGTACCTTTGGACTCCTCTCACAGCGACGAGCATGCTCCTGAGGACACAGAGGTTGGACCCCATCGACATAGACTGTCCTGAGGTCCTGCTGACGCAATTTGGGGGAGGTAAGACCTTGCCTTCCTTGAGAGCGATGGTACCCCTGTGTACTACATCTTCTTCGCCTGAGGCCTCTGTGCACTATTTGAAAAATTCCTTCGTGCACAGCCTTGCCCAGGTCCATAGCACTCCATCCTGCAACGCTCGACTTGCTGAGTTGTTCTCCGGCGGCGTGGGACCTTCCTTTGTTGTGCTGCACCAACCGCATTTTGCACCTCCTTTGTCCCCGTGTCCTGGGACTCCCGTGGGTGCTGTCTGGAATCCTGAGGGCTCTCTAAAGTGCTGAAAGCCCCCTCTTCCTCCTCACATAGAGTTGAGGCCTCCAGTTCCCTCCTGGGTCCAGCCAGCGCCATTTTGACCAGAAATGCACTTTTGTCGTAACCAAGGCTTGTTGGAGACTTCCAACATGAAATCACATTTGCATCCATCTTCCCATTGTGGGACATCCTTTTCATCATGCAGAAACTCGCTGGCATATTCCTAGGGTGCATTTCTGTAGTCTTCGACTAGCCGGGGACTCTTCTTTTGCACCCTCTTCTGTGTTGGCAGGGGCTCCTGTCCTTCCTGGAACTTCTTTCGACTTTTGGACTTGGTCCCATTCTTTTGCTGGTCTTCAGGTTTAGGAATCCAGCAGTTGTTGTTTGCTGACTTGGTTGGTTACTGCAATATTCCAATCACGAGGTGTAGTGTGTCCTAAGGAAACTTGCAGTACTTTACTCCTGCTTTTCTGGGCTCTGGGGTAGGGTAATTTACTTACGTTTACTGTATTCTTACTCTCCCAGCGATTCTGCACACACTACACTTCTCTAGGGGGAATTTGTGATTCACATTCCACTTTCTTAGTATATGGTTTGTGTTGCCCCTAGACCTATTTTCTCCCATTGCATTCTATAACATTTCCTATTGTTTGCATTGTACTATGACTATTTGCTTGTCTAATTTTGGTGTCTAGTGTTTTTATATTGTGTATAATATTTACCTCTAGAAGGAGTATTGTCTCTAAGATATTTTTAGTACTGTGTCACCCAAATAAATACCTTTATTTTTGGTAACACTGAGTATTGTCTTTACTTGTGTATAAGTACTGTGTAACTATAAGTGGTATTGCATGAGCTTTGCATGTCTCCTAGTTCAGCCTACGCCTCTCTGCTATAGGTACCTCTATCAGCCTAAGCTGCTAGAACACTACTACATTTCACTAATAAGGGATAACTGGACCTGATATAAGGTTTAAGTACCCAAGGTACCCACTACAAACCAGGCCAGCCTCTTACAGTGACCACATGCACTTTAGCACTGGTTAGCCGTGGTAAAGTGCACAGAGTCCTAAGGCCAGCAGATCAAAAATCCAAGCAAGATGGAGGCAAGTAGGCAAAAGGTTTGGGAGAATACCACCTTAGGACTGACAGGTCTAACAATACTCATTTTGCACTCTATATTTTACCAGATGAATCCCTCTAAACTAGGAAAACAATGAAAAAACATTATAAGGTGCAGTTCAGTTGTTGGCTCTGGGTACCCCATGTTCTTGGATATCCTACAAACCCTATATATCCCCGCAACCAGGCATATCTAATTAATGTAACGATACAGTGCTTTTTTAAATTGGCCATTCTGACAGACGTTACAGAAGAACATGTTGTCACAAGTGGCATTTTCTTCCTACTTATTTTTAAAAAAAAAAATGTCTTCAGTTAGTTTTGTTGGGAAAAACATGATGGCTCTACATACATAACCTTTTGCTAAAATCATAATTGTATCTACTTTTTGGAAATCTATGGCTTTCCAGCATCACCCAGTGTTTTCACACCAGTTACTACCACAAACTGGAAGTAGGTTGAAAGTACAAACATTTGGAAAAACAAGCTCCCTCTTAGAAAAATGCCAAATAGTGTGGTTCAAAAAAATTGTTTTGCCAATACAGCTCTCCATGTTCCTGAAAGCTGGGAAGACGATAAACTTAGCACATGAAACAACGTGGATGCCATTTTTAGTACAAAAATATCACTTTTTGGGGGGAGCACTTTTTCTCAATTTAAAAAAATTAATAAAATAAATGTATATTTTCTCTGTTCTCTTCCTGGAGGATCTACAAACACTGGGTACCTTAAGAACCCCCATTGGTTTGGGAAAAAAAGCATAACTTTGGTGAGGATACCTTATGTGAACAAGTAGTGAGGGAGCCCTAAGCACAAAGTACCTCAAATAGCCAAAAAAGGGCTTAGCACTATGGCAAAAAAGCCTCGGCAGGGAAAGAGTTAATATTCAAAGCCTTTCACAACCTGGCCCCTCAATTCCTTAATACTGAAATTGGTTAATATATGCTGGGACAATTCCAGAGATTCACTAGCCTGATTCTTCTAGTCACTCATAAATACTGCAAGAATTGGAGGACATGGTTTTTTGGCGATGGCACATATGCTCTGGAATTCCCTTCCATTGCACATGCGTTTGAAAATCAAACTCCTTAGTTTAAAAAAACACTTGGAAACCAGGCTTTATAGGCAGGTTTCTAAGGATGAAATCTTAGCCCAGAATTCTGCAACCTTGTAATCTCTCCCCTTGCAGTTAACAGGGCCATGAAACCTTTGGTGACTGTGTGCTTTACTAAATGAAAATTAACATACCAGTCATGGAGTCTGGCTTAAATTGCTATGCTGATGATAATCCGCTTGTCTCCTTCTTTGGTATAGCCTCTGACTCAACTCCTCCTTGTAATTGCCTAAGGTACTGCCTGCCGGGTATTAACTCTTGGATATCAGTAAAATTAAAATGAATCCTGACAAAACTGAAATGATGAACTAAGGAGTTTTAGTTTCTAATATTGAGAGTTGGTGGCTTCCACATGAATGGTGTGCCCACACTTCTATGGTAGGATATTGTCACTAACACATTGTGATATTAAGAAATTTTGGAACAAATACTGAGCTCATAATATTGAGTTTGCTTACTTGCAATGCAAAGTGCAAAAATATTATGAACCAAAATATCAGCATCTCATAGGCATGTGTGTGTGTGTGTGTGTGCACATGTGAGTATGTATTTAATATTATTAGTTTAAGAATGTAGTTAAATTATGTTTTTTTCTCAAAAGGCACTACATTTACAGCAATAAATATAAGGAAAATCATGTTACCATTAACTTTTTTTTAATTACATGCATTCAAAATATTTAACACATTAAAATAGTAACCAAAGTCCAATTCAAAAACAGTGATAAAATATATTCAAATAAACTACCGGGACTGTAAAATGTTTATGAATGTGCATTAATTGGGGAGGTCAGATTTACTATTCTAACTTCAATCTAACAAACATTGGTGAAAGGGGAAAATGCATAGATTTGCAGGGGTGGGGGATGAGATGTTTACTATTACAACTCAAGTTTAGAAAACATTGGGGATAGTCCATTTATTGGGGTGCATGAGGCAAATTTACAAAGCCAACTCCAACTGAAGAACTAGTGGAGATAGAGCAGACATGGACAGAGTTACAGTTCTAACTCCAAACCTTGAGGAAAGAGCATACGTTGGAAAGGGGGAGATTTAGAATTCTAAATTTAGCTTAAAAAACCTTAGTAAAATAGCATGCATGTGTTGGGGAGGGTTACATTCACTACACCCAAAAATATAAAATTTCTTCAAATAATATTGCATGTTTTGAAAAAGTAACACAATTTTTCAAACAATAATATAAATTAATAAAAAACATGTTAAAATAAGCATCAGTAGTTTAACTCACCCATGCAACACAGTTTAATGCAGTTCTCTTTACCTTAAAACAATTACATACAAACCAATGTATTTCTTTTTAAAATCTAACAAATATAGATATTAGCTATTAGCTCAATACAACATAAATTTAAAAACACATAATCAAACTTCCAAAATACCACACAACCCATTAAAAATCATAAAATATTTTTTAAAGAACTACATAAAATAATAGCTAACAATAGAAAATTATAAGCAAAATGCCATTATTTGCTTAAAACAGAATAATGATCAATTATTACACTAATCAATTAATATCAATTATAAAATAGTTTGTTTAAAAATACCCACTAGTATACCAATAAACCCCACAACCTAAACCTAAAATGTAATTCATAATACAAAAATTGTCAAACCATTAAACAAATAAATAACAATAAAATATAAAATAATCAACAAATTTAACAATTACCATTAAATGATCTATAAATCATAAAATGTTCTGTCCCTCTAAGACCCCATTCAACTTGAATATAACATTTAGGGGGTTATTCTAACTTTGGAGGAGTGTTAATCCGTCCCAAAAGTGACGGTAAAGTGACGGATATACCACCAGCCGTATTACGAGTTCCATAGGATATAATGGACTCGTAATACGGCTGGTGGTAAATCCGTCACTTTTCCGTCACTTTTGGGACGGATTAACACCTCCTCCAAAGTTAGAATAACCCCCTTAATGTGGAACAATAAAATGTCATTAAACTATTAAGTAAATAAATAGCAATTAACAGATTAAAAAATATTCAACAAATTGATATTATAAAAACTAAGATATAATTAATAAAAAGCTCTACTCACCCAACACCCTAAGAATCCCATTAACACATAAATTAATAAAAATCCTAAACATTAAAAAAAAATTGTGACAATACAAATTAGTTAACATAAATATCTATTTAAGAAAACACTGCCCACCCAGCCTTCCATAAACCCAATGGCCCAAAAACATATAAATGACAATAATATTTATTTTACGAAATAATAATTTCACAATTGCATATAAATTAAAAGAAAAAATACATAAAACAATGCATCAAAATACCATAATACAAAAGCATATTAAAGTAAATAAGTTATGCAGATTTGTGGAGCGCATTATCCCCAAGGAGTGGATTCTTTTGCTGAGCATGTGTGAGTCTAGCAACAACTATGGCCAAGCAGGACTACTCGCAAAGCCAGCTCTTCAGCTTCTTATGGGACTCAAGTAGTGAGGAGGAGGCTCTTATGTGTAGCAGCCGGTCATTCCATACTTTACGAGTGATGTAGGAGAAGGCTCGAGTTTGCTGTTGATGATGATTCTGGGGTTCTTGGCAAGGGTGGGTTTCGGTTCTGGCTCTGCTGGCCACCAGGTGGAGTCCCACAGTGATGTTAATGACAGGTGAAACAAACTACATGCTTATCATCAATATTTTAATCCACATTAGTTTTGCAGTCACAATGTTTTGACCACTATATTATTATTAACTTTTTATTTCTAGTTTCCATTAAATACCATAATACAAAAGCATATGAAAGTGAATAGTAAAACACATAAAAAACGACATACTTATCACCAATATTATCGTTCACAGTAGTTATGTAGTCACAATATTTTGCCGCAAGATTACCATTAAATCATTTCCATTTTCAGTAAGCATCTGTCCTTCTGCTGCCAAATTTATAAGCTCTCAGCCTCATGATTCCAGTTCTTGTGTTTCTTAAGAAAGGTACTTCTCAGTCTTCCACTGACAGACAGGGAACTGGTAGTCTTAGTGCTTACCTCCTCGAGAAAGGATTACTTTAATGCTGGCTAGTTAAGACTTCTTCATTAGCTTACAGATCAATACTGTGAAAATGTGCCAGCTTGCCTCACTCTTGATCTCCTTTGCCCTGAACATTTATCTCATCATCTACATCTTCTTAACTGGCTTCCTACATGCAAACACATTCTTTTTCAAACTTTATGCATTTGTCATAAAGCATTTCACCACAACAGACCTCAATTTATTGGTAGGTTCCTGGTAAGATACATTCCAGTTCATACCCTGAGGTCTTCTGACACCAATCTTTCCCCAACACTTAACCTACTGTTATGTTGGAGTTAGAATAATAACTCAGACCACTCCATAGTCCCACACTTTCCCTAGTGTTGCCTATTTCGGAGTGGGAATAGTACATGTAATCCCTCCAAAGTGCAACACTTTCCCTACTATTGCTTATGTTGGAGTAAGAATAATAAATCTGATCCCTTCAACAAAATCCAACACTTTTCTTACTGTTCCTTATGCTTGAGTGGGATGATAAATCTGGCCACTCCAAGTCCAACACCTTCCGTAATGTTGCGCAAACTGGAGTGGGAATAGTAAATCTGACTTATCTCAAAGTCCAATACTTTTACTACAGTTGCTTATGTTGGAGTGGCAAATATGACCCCTTCAAAATCTACCACATTCCCTAATGCTGTTTATGGGGGCATCAATAAAGTAAATTTGGGTACTCCAAAGTCCAACTCTTTCCCTACTGTTGTTTATATTGGAGTGTCAGTGGTAAATCTGGCCTCTCGAAAGTTGAACACCTTTCCTATAGTTGCTCACATTGGAGTTCAAATAATAAATCGGATCCCTTCAAAGTCCAATACTTCCCTACTATTGCTGAGGTAGGTTGAAGTACGAGCAGGAAATCTGACCCCTTGAAAGTCCATCACTTTTCCTGCTGTTGCCTACGTTGGAACAGGAATAGTAAATTTAACCCCTCTAAAGCCTAACAGTTTCCCTACTGTTGCTTACGTTGGAGTGGGAATAGTAAACCCAGCCCCTCCAAAGTCCAAAACGTTCTCTACTGTTGCTTACATTGATGTGGGAATAGTAAATCAGATTCCATCAAAATCCATCACTTTCCCTACTGTTGCTTACGTTGGAGTGGGAAAATTAAATTGGACCTCTCTAAGACCAATCAGAACCCTCTAAGTGTAATATTTAACCAAATTCTTACATTTGTTTTAATATAAGCATATCTCTCAAACTGTAATGTTATTATAAAGTTATCTCATATATTAAAGTTAATATAGTCTATTATGAATAAAATGCAATATACTTATCTATTTTCTGATGATATTCCAACCTTCTATAATTTTGTTGTTTGTATTTTGGACTTTATATGCAAAGTATTTAAAGTCTATATTTGTGTCCATGATAGTTTTTGGTGATATTTTTGTTGCTGACATTTGTTCATACAAGGGTGATACATACACAGAATCTGTAATAGCTTTCTTTTGACTTATGAGTGGGATAGGGGAGCTATGAGGGTTGACAACAGCAGTTTGTGAGGCCAAGGGGAATAGTGTGGGACAATTGATGGGCATACAATTTAAAACATAGGTGGAGTACTGAGTAGATATATGGTTGGATTAATCATTGCATGGCTTGGGGTAGTCTTTAAATGGACAAAGGAGGCATGGGTGGTGAAGTGAAAGAGTAGTGTGAACAAGGCTAAAGAATTAGAGTGGTGCACATTGACTGGGCCGCCGTAACACAGTAGATGTGTACCTCTTTCCTTTCCTAGCATAGTGTATGTAGTGAATATGAACAGTGTCCAAGTGGCAGGAATGCCTCTATGTGAAACCTTCATTAAGGTGGTTATTTAGGTGCGACTGTATAGCCCGCCATAAATTGCCCTACCAAACCTACTCCCACTACACATTTAACGGTGGAGCACTGCTGGTGGTCCATTCTACTCATGGCTGCTGCTTTTGTTTGGGAGGCCTATCCAAACTAGGGTGAGTATCCCTGCGCAAATGGGCCTGAGCAGGGAAATCACTAAGTGCCCCCATATGCAGGGAGAAAAGAAAACTAAGGTGGTCATTACAACCCTGGCGGACGGTGTTAAAGCGACGGTAAGACCGCCAACAGGCCAGCAGTAACAAATTTGCAATTACGACCGTGGCGGAAACCAAACACAGCCACTTTAACACTCCGACCGCCACGGCGGTACAAACAAACAGCTTGGTGGTCACCGCCAACAGACAGGCGGGAGACAATGTACCGCCCACACTATTATGACAGGCCAATCCGCCACCTTTTCTGGGGCGGATTCACTGCGGATAAAAACACTGCGGAAACAGGAATTCCGAAGGGAAAACGCTCACCTCTACACACCCCACGAGAAACGAGGACACCATGGAACCGGAACTCCAAATTCTACCTGCGATAGCCTTCCTGCTCCTCTACCAGGAGCACTAATGCCGGCGGTGAGTACTGCACATACGACACAGGGGAGGGGGGAGGCAAAAAACAGGGACACACACGCAACACCCCCACCCTCACCCACTACAACACACACACTAATACATGTTGATACATTACAGTTACACCTCCCAGGACCCCCGGAAGAATGCAAAGACAAAAGGAAATGAGTGTAACCATTGTAATCTATTAAAATCCAGTACTCAAAAATATATATACACTATAAACAAATATATACACCAATAATACAAGTCCAGGTATTGCACCATTTATAGTCTGTGGACCACTGGGCCCAAAATGCATGGGCGAGGCCCACACTCGATACCCAATCAAAACAGAGAGAGCACTGCAGGGGCATCAGATAAAAATACAACAGGCACCTCAGGGGGAAGGGAAGGCGGGGCACCTCAGCCAGATGAGTGCACGATGCCAGATCCACAAGGGGGCTCAATGCCCACTGTTCAATCCTGGGGAGTGCAAAGCCACAGTCTCTCAAGTCTCTACAGTGGGTGGTTTGCCCACTGCCATATCCTGGGGAGTGCAAAGCCACAGTCTCTCAAGTCTCTACAGTGGGTGGGTTGCCCACTGCCATATCCTGGGGAGTGCAAAGCCACAGTCTCCCAAGTCTCTACAGTGGGTGGTTTGCCCACTGTTCAATCCTGGGTAGTGCAAAGCCATAGTCTCTCAAGTCTCTACAGTGGGTGGGTTGCCCACTGTTCAATCCTGGGGAGTGCAAAGCCACAGTCTCTCAAGTCTCTACAGTGGGTGGTTTGCCCATTGCTATATCCTGGGGAGTGCAAAGCCACAGTCTCTCAAGTGGATAACAGTCTCCACTGGTTCTGGAGGGGGACTGGTGCCCATAGTGCTTCATCCTGTGAAGGACAGAGGTAGGGGATGGATCTCTCCACTGGTTCTGGAGGGGGACTGGTGCCCAGAGTGCTTCCTCCTGTGAAGGACAGAGGTAGTGGATGGATCTCTCCACTGGTTCTGGAGGGGGAATGGTGCCCAGAGTGCTTCATCCTGTGAAGGACAGAGGTAGAGGATGGATCTCTCCACGGGTTCTGGAGGGGGACTGGTGCCCAAGGTGCTTCATCCTGTGAAGGACAAAGGTAGTGGATGGATCTCTCCACTGGTTCTGGAGGGGAACTGGTGCCCAGAGTGCATCACTCACCCCGTGACGGACCCAGTTGCGTCAGTGCCCCTGCCGCTCATGGGCTAGCGGTGCTTGAGTTGGCGGTGCCCTGTTCAGCGGTGCTTGATTTGGCGGTGCCCTGTTCAGCGGTGCTTGAGTTGGCGGTGCCCTGTTCAGCGGTGCTTGAGTTGGCGGTGCCCTGTTCAGCGGTGCTTGATTTGGCGGTGCCCTGTTCAGCGGTGCATGAGTTGGCGGTGCCCGGTTCAGCGATGCTTGAGTTGGCGGTGCCCTGTTCAGCGGTGCTCGAGTTGGCGGTGCCCTGTTCAGCGGTGCTTGAGTTGGCGGTGCCCGGCCCAGCGGTGCTTGAGACAGCGGTGCCCTGTTCAGCGGTGCTTTAGTTGGCGGTGCCCTGTTCAGCGGTGCTTGATTTGGCGGTGCCCGACCCAGCGGTGTCTGTGCTGGCGGTCCTTCATGGCCCAGCGGTGCTTGTGCTGGCGGTCCTTCATGGCCCAGCGGGGCTTGTGCTGGCGGTCCTTCATGGCCCAGCGGGGCTTGTGCTGGCGGTCCTTCATGGCCCAGCGGGGCTGCTGCTGGGGGTCCTTCATGGCCCAGCGGTGCTTGTGCTGGCGGTCCTTCATGGCCCAGCGGGGCTTGTGCTGGCGGTCCTTCATGGCCTAGCGGGGCTTGTGCTGGCGGTGGCCTCCTGGGCAGCTGGGCTGGGGCTGGCAGCGGCCTCCTGGGCAGCTGGGCTGGGGCTGGCGGGGCCCTCCTGGGCAGCTGGGCTGGGGGTGCAGGCCCTCTTGGGCAGCTGGGCTGGGGCTGGCGGGCTCTCCTGGGCAGAAGGGCTGGGGCTGGTGGTGGCCTCCTGGGCAGCGGGGATGATGGCGGTCTTCTCCGCCGTGCATCTCTTCCCAGGCTTGCCGGGTTTCTTGTGGCCCTTCCCCACCTTGGGAGGTGTAACAGCTGACTCCACACTCCCACAGGGACCCCTGGGAGCGGCTTTGGTGGCTGGAGTCTTCATCCTCTCCCTCGGCACTGGACCAACTTCTGATGCTTCACAGGGGGGGACTGGCTGTGCTGTGGCTCCGTGCCACATTGGTTGTCCTGGTGGCCGGTGCACTCCACATACCTGTGACAACGGGCACCACTGGTTTCGTAGATGTTGTGGCTGAGGTGCTACTTCAGGACCTATGAGATGGACGGGGTGGGGGAGGTGTGGGAAAAAGGTCAAGGCTGGACAGGAAAATTCCTTTGGACACACTGGGACGGGTAGCTGGAGGGGGTTTGGGAGTGGAGGAAGAGGTGGTGGTAGTAGGAGGTGTACGTTTGGTGACTTTGGGTGCAGGTGCATGTCCTGGAGGCTGTCGTGAGGTGGATGACTATTGGGCGGGTGTGTGCCTGCGTTTGTGTCTCTTTGGAGGGGGCGTCACAGACACACTGGGAGAGGACACAGGGGATGTGTGAATGGTAGTGGGGGTGGTGACTGCACGTGAGCGGGGTGTGCTGGTGGGTGTGCTGGTGAGGGATGTAGTGGATGTAGAGGTAGTGCATTCATGTGTGAGTGTAGACGAGACTGGGAGGGAGGAGGGGGACACAGTGGAGGCAGTGGATGTTGGTGTGTCTGCATGTGTGTGATGCTTGCGTGAGTGCCTGTGGGATGTGTGGTGCTTATGTTTGCCTGAGCTTCCCTTGTGTGGTGAGGTGTGTGCAGGCTGGTCTGATGGTGTGCTTGGGATAGGCAGATGTACAGGGGATTGGGTCTGGGTGAAGGAAGTTGGAGGGGGGAGGCTAGAGACGGGGACAATGGCTGCCATCAGTGCTGAGGCCAGAGTTTGAAAAGCTTGGTGAAGGCCCGCCTGACCAGAATGAATGCCCTCCAGGAATGCATTAGTTTGTTGCAACTGCCTTTCTACACCCTGGATGGCCTTCAAAATGGTAGACTGCCCAACAGTGAGTGACCTGAGGAGGTCAATGGCCTCCTCACTGAGGGCAGCAGGGGTGACTGGGGCAGGGCCTGAGGTGCCTGGGGCGAAGATGATGCCCACCCTCCTGGGTGAGCGGGCACTGGGCGAAGGCTGAGGGGCTGCTGGGAGGCCGGTGCTGGTGGGGGGTGGCGGCTGTACCTGTAGATGTGGGGGGCACAGATGTTGCCGCCACCACAAGGGAGCTCCCATCAGAGGACGAGTCCGTGTCGCTGGTGTCAGCTCCTGTCCCCGCTGTGGAGCTCCCCTCGCCCTCCATCCCACTGGTGAATTCGGAGTCCGTAGTCTCGCCCTCCAGGGCCATGTGTGATGCAGCTCCCTCGTGCTCCGGTGCCACTGCTCCTCTGCCCGATGATGCTAATGCACACAAGAACAGGAAGACCACAAAAAGGGGGGGGAGACAGAAGAAAGACATGTTGAGTGCATGGATTACCGCTACCGTTGGCGGACAAGACAGACACAGAGGCCCCCTGCATTACGCTGCGCTCTTGGCCTCCACAGTGCAATTCCTGGGAAATGGCCTACAAGGCTATGGACGACATCTGCACACATAAATGACACAGGGGCATGAATAGCTGTACTTGGCACTTTACAGAGGTGGGGTGGGGGGCCACAGGGCCATGCCTTAGGGGCCTAGCCTACAGAACTCGCCCTGGACTAGGGAAACCCACAGCCCTCCTCCCCCACCCAGACAACTCCACTGCACGCAAAGTCTGAATGAGAGTGTACTCACCCCCTTGTGTCTGCTGTGATGCCCTCAAGCGCCCATCCAACTCCGGGTAGGCCACCGCCAGGATCCTGAACATCAGGGGGGTCATGGTTCGACGGGCACCCCTCCCACATTGGGAGGCCATCCCCAGCTGAGCCTCCGCCGTCTTCTTGCTCCAGCGGCGAATGTCCTCCCATCTTTTCCGGCAGTGGGTGCTCCATCTGTGGTAGACCCCCAGGGTCCGGACGTCCTTGGCGATGGCACGCCAAATATCTTTCTTCTGGTGGGCGCTCACCTACATGAAATGTACAGGGGAAGAAGAGAAGTCATTACCAACTACACCGTTAAAGTGAGTGGCCCCCACCCCTACCCTTGCCATGTGGCACATGCACTCACCGTCTTACATGCACGCACCACTCTGCCCCCTTCCTTCTTACATCCAGCCCTCTCCACACAGGCATAGCCCATACAACATGCTCCCTGTGTACTTACCTGTTTGTCTGGAGGACCGTAGAGTAGCGTGTACTGGGGGAGGACCCCATCAACGAGCTTCTCCAACTCCTCCGATGTGAAGGCAGTGGCCCTTTCCCCAGACGCACAAGCCATTGTCTCTTCCAGACTGAGGTCACAGCAGCACTTGCAGTGTAGGTCCTCTCCTGTTGAAGATCAGGTATCGAGTGATTGAAGTGATATAAAATGACGGTCACGTCCGCGGCAGTCACGTCCACGGCGGTGCGTACCATCACCGCTGGCGTACATCGTCATTGGCTCCTGAGACCCATAGGGTCCAATGTTAACCAATGCAGCATTGCGCCGCGGTCTCCGACCGCCTACCGCAGCGGTGTACAACGTCAGCGCAGTTAGCTCACATCCAATTGTCCCACTTTAGAGGTCAGGCAGCTGCCATTTCAGGGGCCCACATGGCCTCATTTTCAACTGCGTCACACATACCTAGGCCTAGTCTCAACACACATACAGGCCACCTTTTGTGTATGATTGTTGTTCTCTGTAAACTGTGGGTACGTACCTCTGAGTTGTTTGACTCTGTGGTCGCTGTTGTCCTTCATAGGCACCGTCCGCTGGGACATGTGAGGAGATGGCGGCATCCTCCGGTGTACCGACTGTTGGTGGACCTGTTGACAATGGAGGAGCGACATTTGATAATCACCTACAGGTTTGACCGTGCCACAATCCAGGAACTGTGTACCCAGTTGGAGCCAGACCTGATGTCAGCAATCCACCATCCCACAGGAATCCCCCCTCAAGTGCAGGTGCTGTCAGTGCTCCATTTCCTTGCAAGTGGCTCTTTTCAAACAACTGTGGCCATGGCATGAGGGATGTCCCAGCCTATGTTTTCCAACGTATTGTCCAGAGTGTTGTCTGCCCTTCTGAAACACATGCGGAGCTACATCGTTTTCCCTCAGGTGGAGGATTTACCTACAGTTAAAGGTGATTTCTATGCCCTGGGACATATCCCCAACATCATAGGTGCCATTGATGGGACCCATGTGGCTTTGGTCCCACCCCACAGGAGTGAATAGGTGTACAGAAACCGGAAGAGTTATCATTCTATGAATGTACAGATGGTAAGTTTGGCAGAGCAGTACATCTCCCATGTGAATGCCATGTTCCCTGGCTCAGTGCATGACGCCTACATCCTGCGGAATAGCAGCATCCCTTATGTGATGGGTCAACTCCAGAGGATCCGTGTTTGGCTATTAGGTGAGCAAGACAGTGGGATTGGTTGTCTGGGGTTATCCCTACTGGTTAGTGTGTGCCTAACAGTTGTCCCTCGCCATTTGCAGGTGACTCTGGGTACCCCAACCTGTCATGGCTACTGACCCCAGTGAGGAATCCCAGGACCAGGGCAGAGGAACGCTACAATGAGGCCCATGGGCGAACTAGGAGGGTGATTGAGCGGACCTTCGGCCTCCTGAAGGCCAGGTTCAGGTGCCTCCACATGACAGGTGGATCCCTATTCTACTCACCAAAGAAGGTGTGCCAGATCATCGTGGCCTGCTGTATGCTTCAAAACTTGGCTTTGCGACAACAGGTGCCTTTTCTGCAGGAGGATGGTCCAGATGACGGTGTTGTGGCAGCTGTGGAGCCTGTGGACAGTGATGAGGATGAAGCAGAGGAAGAAGACATGCAGAACAGGGACTCAGTGATCCAGCAATATTTCCAGCGAAACACAGGTGAGAATACAATCCTGCCTACTACATGTACTTTTACACTACTACCTCTATCCTGTCTGTCGTTTTCACCCAGTGTATAGTCACTGAGTTGTCACTTTCCCTTAAGGTTTCACAGATGTGGGTCCCACTGTGTGTCATATGCTTAAATTCCTCATGGACTAGAGCTGTGTGACATAGGTATGTTGACATTACTATTTCAAAAACATTTTGTCACTGTAATTGCAAATACACTATTTCGAAATCACAGACAGACTCCAGATCATTTTGTGCTTTAGGTGTGTTTATTTAAATGTAAAATATTGGAGGGGGAAGTTAAATGGTGAGGGGTGAGGGCGGAGAAGTGTCCATGGCAGAGTCCAGTCTATTAGTCTCACAGGTGCATTGCCCATATGGGCATAGGAAGTGGAGCTGAGGCAGTTTAATTATGGACAGGGTGACAAAGTGGGACAGTAGGATGACAATCAGGGTGGTCTCATTTCTTGGCGGGGGTCTTGGCATCGTTCGCTGTCTTGTTCCTGGATCTCAGGGACCGTTTGCGGGGTGGTTCTCCCTCTGCAGGGGGTGGGGTGCTGGTGTGGTGGTCCTGTGGCGGGGCGTCCTGTCCACTAGCACCGGTGGAGGTGGTGGGCCGTTCATCGTCCATGCTAGTGTCACGGGCCCCTTGTAGTGCCACAGTGTCCCTCCTGGTGTTGAGTACTTCCTTCAGCACCCCTACGATGGTGCCCAGGGTGGAGCTGATGGTTCTGAGTTCCTCCCTGAAGCCCAAATACTGTTGCTCCTGCATGCGCTGGGTCTCCTGAAACTTGGCCAGTACCGTTGCCATCGTCTCCTGGGAGGGGTGGTATGCTCCCATGATGGAGGAGAGGGCCTTGTGGAGAGTGGGTTCCCTTGGCCTGTCCGCCCCCTGTCGCACGGCAGCCCTCCCAGTTCCCCTGTGTTCCTGGGCCTCTGTCCCCTGGACAGCGTGCCCAATGCCACTGACCCCAGGTCCCTGTTGTTGTTGGGGTGGTGGGTTATCCTGGGTTCCCTGAAGTGGTGGACACACAGCTGATTGGTGTGTCCTGGGGACGGAGGTATGGGCCCGCTGGGTGGGTGCTGTGCTGGTGTTTCCAGAGGGGGGAAGGTCTGTGGTGGCCTGTGCCTGTGTGAGGGGAACCGACTGTCCAGAGGTCCCCGATGGTCCGGGCTGGTCACTAAGATCCAGTTGGACAGAGCTGCTGTCCTCACTGTGGGCCTCCTCTGTGGGTGGAGTGGACATGTCTGGACCCTCCTGTCTGGTGATGTTGGGTAGGGGTCCTGCAGGGGTGGAAAGGCATGATTATTGCATCTGTGTGTGCCATGGTGTGCAATGGGTGGGTGACCGTGTACCCCAGTGCTGGCATTCCTGTGTGGGAGCTTTTGTGATGATGGTTTAGGGGGGTATATGGCTATGTGCAGTGTGCATGCTTTGGTGATGGGTGTCCATGCTTTGTTGTTGCATGCAGGGCTTGGTGTTGGGATGGGTGGTTTGTGATATTGGTACATTTGTGAGGAGTTGGTGTGATGGGGGTGAGAGCAAGGGTGGGGGTATGTGATAGCATGCAGGTAGGGTGGGGGATGTAATACTAAAGCTTTGACTTACCAGAGTCCATTCCTCCAGCTACTCCTGCAAGGCCCTCAGGATGCAGAATCGCCAAGACCTGCTCCTCCCATGTTTTTAGTTGTGGGGGAGGAGGTGGGGGTCCGCCGCCAGTCCGCTGAACTGCCAGGTGGTGTCTTGAGACCACGGAACGCACCTTACCCCGTAGGTCGTTCCACCTTTTCCTGATGTCCTCCCGATTTCTTGGGTGTTGTCCCACTGCGTTGACCCTGTCCACTATTCTTCGCCATAGCTCCATCTTCCTAGCTATGGAGGTGTGCTGCACCTGTGCTCCGAATAGCTGTGGCTCTACCCGGATGATTTCCTCCACCATGACCCTGAGCTCCTCCTCCGAGAACCTGGGGTGTCTTTGCTGTGCCATGGGGTGGTGTAGGTGATGTGTGGGGTGGAGTGTGTGGTGATAAGTGTGGTGATATGTAGTGGTGTGTTGTGTGAGGTGCGTGGAAGTTGTGTGGGTGATGGTGTTATGTGTCTGTGGATGCCTGGTTATAGATTGTGGTGTCTCTCTCTGGGCTTCTTTCAGGATTTTTGTCATAGGGGTTTGTGGGTGATGTGGGTGTGTGTTTTATATTGTAATGGGTGTGTAGGAGTGGTGTGTGTATGTGTCTCAGGTGTGTGTATTTTGAATTGTCCAATGTGGGGATGTTTTGTAGACGTGTGTGTATTTGGAGCGCGGCGGTGTGTACCGCGAATGGAATACCGAGGTTGAAAGACCGCCGCATGGATTCGTGTGTCATGATAGTGTGGGCGTATTTCTGTTGGCGTGATGGTGGAGGTTTTGTTTTCGCCAGTTTATCACTGACCTTTGGTGTGGCGGACTTGTGTGGGTGTCTGAATTTTGGCGGATTCCGAGATGTGTGTCATAATAGCTATGGCGGAATTCCGCGGCCGCGGCGCTCTGTTGGCGGTCTCCTGCACAGCGGTAAGCGGCTTTTACTGCCAATGTTGTAATGAGGGCCTAAGTGTCAATAATGTTGATTACTTGTTTCCACAAAGCAAAAATAATGTGTTACTTGCTGCCCAATCATGGCCGCCTTCATCATTCGATATCTGTCAAGAGTTCTACCTTCATGTAAACCAAAGCATGTTTATCAGAAATTAGTTGCCATTGCAGGATAAACCATGATATTGGGTGGACATTTTGGCACAGGGTGGTGCAGACAGTGTGGCCTCTGGTACCCGTCAGCCAAGATGGACCATTTGCTAAGGTCAAAATAACTCCCTTAGTGTTCACTGTGCAGAATTGACTGCATAATATATGGTGTTGGCTTCAGAAATGTCTTAGGCCCAAATGTACAAAATCCTGGATCTGTGATCTCTAAATTGCGAATCCATAGAAATCGCTATTTGGAATTTGCAGATCAGTATATATGTAACCACTGATTCCACAAATAGTGATTCCTACACATTTGCATTCCCAAATAGGAGATCGCAAATTAGGAAATCAGAGCTTTCTGGATGCAGAATGATGGTGCCTGACTGGAAAGTTTAGAAATACAGAGTGTGGCTACAAGCCAGAGGCCTAAGAAGCTACTGCAAGCAAGGAGTACCCCAGCATCAATGCTGCCAGTTAATCACACCATCTCCAAAGAAGACCATGGCTGCTGAAGAGGGGACTCAGGGAGTAGGGAGAGATAGGTGAAGTTCTCTGAGAAGGAGCTTGAGTTCCAGAAGGAGGAATGTGTCTCCCACATGGACCAGCTCTTTAGGAAGGCCTCGTTCACAGTACCTGAGGCTCAAAAAAACACAGATCTGGACCACCATCCAGGGGAAGGTCAACTCCCTAGAAATCCCCCAGAGGACATTCCCAGAGATCTGCAAGCTGTGGTACAACCTGAGGTGGTGGAAGGGAGAAGTTGGCCAGAAGGATAGCAGATCGATGTGGTACTGGCGGAGGACCCTCACAACACTCACAACACCCCCCTCCAGCTCCCATGGAAAGCCTCTTAGAAGGAAACCTGGAACGCAAGAGTGTGAAGAGGCTACTGACAGTGAGGTGATACATGAAGTCATGACACCTTCATCCCCTCAGCCCATCACCCAGCTCCAACTTGCAAGAGTACCACCATCTCACCATTGCCAGAGTTTCCAGACAGCGATGAAGGACAGTTGCAAAGCAGGAACCCCACAACATCCGAGACCAAGACACAGTGAATGTGCAGAGACCAAACCTCAGTATGCAGACTAGAGACTGTGTCAGACAACATGTCTGATGCATCTCCTGTGTATGGGCCTGGGAGCACAGCTCCTATAGACAAAGCAAATACGCAGTCAGTACGCAACTGCAATGCATGTCCAAGTCGCTGCAGAATATGGAGAAAGGGTAGGAATTGTGGCTAGCACAAGTGGAGAGGGAGCATAATGTGCAGTGACAGAGGCACAGGCAGTACCTGGCACGGATTGACACATTTACCTGTTCATCTACCGGCTGTCATCCACAGCACCAATGCTGGCAAGGCGGACTGTCAGTATCGAAACAGGCATGGCTCACTGCTGCCAGGACATTGCATGTGGTCTGGTGCAAGTCACCTCCACATTGGAGAACATCCAGTCCTACAACCTCTGCATCCCCAACACCCGGCCCCATCTGAGATTGAGGAGGGCTCTAACCTCAGTGGCATATCTGTTCCCGAACCATACAGTACCAGGAGTTCACGCTGGCCCGTCTGACAGTGACTCGTCAGTCCCACAACTAAGTGCTGATGACAAAACACCCAACCCAAGGGGGCCATAAGAATCTCTAGACACTCAGTGGGATGCGTTTTTTCTATTATTATTTTTTTACCTTATTTACTTGTTCTTATGTTAACAATGTATCATCTACAAGGATGCAGTTGATCCTTGCTTGCAACAGTGTTGAAGCCATCTGAATAAAAGGTGGTCGCTCAGCTGTGCACCAAGCACAACCATCATTTGTGATGTCTCATTTTTAGGAGGTTTTCAAAACTCTTACCTCAAAAATAGTTGTTGGTTAGTTCTGTGCATCGAGCACATCCCTCTGCTGCACCTGTACCCTCCTGCTACACCTGTAGTGGTGGTAAGTCATCATCAGGGAAGCACTGTTTGTGGCGGCAGGAGGCGGCACCAATTCCACTCAGGGCAGGAGCCCTTTAAACTTTCAGCAGCGCTCCCGCCTCGCGGGAAGCACTGTTTGTGGCGGCAGGAGGCGGCACCAATTCCACTCAGGGCAGGAGCCCTTTAAACTTTCAGCAGCGCTCCCGCCTTGCGGGACGTGCGCGGGCGGCGCCCGGGCCAAGGGCGGGCCCATCCTGCGCCCGTCATCGTCCGAAAGAGGCTGGGCTGGGCCACCCCTCTTTCGTTTACAGTAAGGAGTGACTGCTCAAATCCATTTTTAATTCCTGGTACATAATTTGGAGTCTCTTTTTGCTTCTAGTGGACTTTTAAAAGCCTATCTAGTATCATCTTGTTTGTTGCCACGCTGCTGCATTGTTCTCAGTATTGTTAATATGGGCAGGAAAAAAGGAGCCCTATCTGGGCCTCAGGGGGGTGGTGCTGGCAGTAGCAGACAGGGTTATGGCGCCACCACATTAGACTCCTTTCTTGCAAGAGCCGTTGGGGTTGTTACAAAAGAAATTGATTTGGCAGAGAGGAGTTTATCCATGGAATTGGAAGATTGGCACCAGGCCCCAACAGAAAATGGCCCTTGTGAGGCCGCGGCTGTGGAGGTGGACTATCTGGGGATGGGGCAAGGTGCTGGTATGGATGATGCTGAGCCTGTTCAGGCTGAGCCAATAGAGTCAACAGAGGATCCTGGGGGCCATGGCCCCTCTAGAAGAAGTAAAAGACTTCTATTGTCTTCTCCCCCGGCCTGTCCTGTGGAAAAATGTAGCCCTCCCCCGAGGAAAAAAAAAGCCTTAAAAAAACTGATACCAAAGACTAAAACACCTCTCCTGGAGATTCCTAAGGGTGCGAGCAGTGATTTTTCACCTTGTCAGCACTTGGGGCACGACACAACTAATATACTGACTAAATTTCGGGAGATTATTCAGGAGCTTTTGTCTCCTGTGGTGGCTAAAATGTCTGCCATAGAAAAAACAGTATCCCTGATTTGTGCGCAAGGAGGTCAAGGAAGCCAGGGTGTTGGTAGAAGTGGGGCTTCAACGAGGCATCCCTGCGCCAGTAAGGAGTTGTCCTTCCCAGAGGTAGCCGCAGGACTCTTGGGGCCCATGGAAAAATCATCTTACCTTTTGGTGAATCCTGTAAATAATGAGGGTCAGGGTGCCTGTGCTGAAACTGCTCCGACTGTACCAACCTCTTCATTGAGGTCAAAGAGGTCAGTCAATATGTTTAGTTGCAGTAGGCAGCCTGATACGGACTCTGTGGCAGCTGGGGGGGGTGGCCAATTGCTGTCTGGAAATGACAATTTGAACCAGCCAACGGCCAGGCCTTCCCCGGCCTGTTTGGATCTCCCCCCTGCATGTGCCCCTTATGTGGTAGTGCTGACAAATGTGCCTGCTCTTGTTTATGGGGCAACTGAGTCTACAAACCAACTCATAAATAAGGTTGGACATTGGCTGAGCAAAAATTTTGATTTTTCATGTAAGGACTTCAAGGATATCCTGTTTGCCAGAAGAATTGGGTGGGTCGGTCCTAAAAATAAGATGGGGAAGGACGACTGTATTATTATAAATGTCAGATATCCCGCCCTGACTAAAAGGCTTCTCTCTAGCCATCGCTCTCCTGTCCCTAGTGCAGGTTCTATGGGTATGGTTCCCTTGGGCTATTTCTATGATCACATGCGAGTGTGTACTGGGGTCTCTTCTGGATCTGGTAGGAATACCCCCCCCCCGGGACAATTCAGCCTGCAGGCACATAGTAGAAGAACCAATAGCAACCTATCCCTGGAAGGGGTGGATTGACAATGCACCAAGGCACTGGCTATACAAGAAGAGGTGCCCCCACAGTGTAATCTTATCTCATGGAATATTGCGGGCTATGACGCTAAGCTATCTGATCAAGCATGGGTTGGGTGTGTGGCTAACTATGATGTTATCATGCTTCAGGAAACTTGGTCGGCAGGACAGGCTGTGTGGGATGGGTATGACAGATATGCAATTCCAGCTGTACAGTCTCTTGGTGGTCGCTCGAAAGGTGGCCTGGTTACTCTAATTCGCCTCTCTAAGATAGTGGGTGCTTCCCAAATTAACTGTAACCATCAAGGTATATTGCTGGTATGGGTACTCTTCTCCAATAATTTTAATGTATTATTGGTCAACTTTTAAAATGCTGTGTGGGATATGGGATGCTAAATTGGGGCCCTGTTCTCCATTCTTAAGATTATGAAATATAGAATGGAGAAGGTGGGATTGGAATTTCGTGCCATCATCTCTGGGGACTTTAATGCCAAGTTGGGCCGGTCCAGTACTGTGGTTAATCCCTTCATCCGTGACTGCGAGGTCTATTCAGCGCAGGGTCCGCAGGACTCTAGAGGCAGAGATCTACTAAAGGAACTCGGGGAGATGGGCCTCTTGAATTTCTATGATATTGAAGCAGTAGGCACTCACCAACTTCCAACCTATGTCGGAAGAGGGTCTGGATCCACCATCGACTATATTTTTGTGTCCCCTCCTATGAGAGACGTGGTGATTGGGGGTAAAGTGTTAGGCGAATGCTTTAGCGATCATAATCCCCTTATATTGTCCTTTAAACTCCCAGGGGCGTTTCGCTTACTAGGACGAGGCAGGCCTGTAACGGTGGTGACAAAGGACCAGGGTAGGCGGCTTGGGTGGAAGCAAGTAGACCACCAAAAAGTTGTGGGAAGGGTTGTGGGGGATAACCTACATCTATTTATGGAAATACTCCTGACAGAAGCGCCAAATCCCATGACTGTTATAGATGCGATAACAGTAGTATATGCAGCAGTCAGAGACTGTCTCTTTTTAGTAGGCAACCACCCTAATAAACGTAAATGTGGCTGGTACGACAAAGCCTGCTATGATACAATGGCAAGTTTAAAGATGGCTACCAAGACCCACCCTAGAGATTGGGTTCTCGTAAAAGAAGTGAGAATAAGGTATGAAAGGACCCTGAGGGATATTAAGCTAAAATATAAAGATAAAGCCTGGGAAGAGTTAGAGCGTGCTACAGCTTTGAAAGACCCCGGCATGTTTTAGAAGGTGGTGAATAGAGGTTCCTTTGAAACAGAAACCTCTGAGGGCCTTGGATGTAATATAGCGCCGGAGGCCTGGGTAACTAATTTCTGTAGTATATTTGAGGGTACCCCCCTAAGAAATATGCGGGAGAGTGTGTATGATGTGGCTCCTAACCTAGCAATCAGATTCTCACTACAGGAGGTTATTAATGCGATACAGAGTTGTGCGCATAATAAAGCTCCGGGCCCGGACTCGATCCCGATGGACCTGTATAAAGCTAACCCTCAGTTATGGGCACCCATTCTCCTAAATGTTCTCAATGCAGCCGTAACTGTGGGCATCCCTGCCTCTTGGAGATTGGCATGCATAGTCCCAGTGTTTAAAAAGGGTGATCGAAATGATCCTAAGTCTTATCGCCCTATTTCACTGCTGGATTCCTCTGTGAAGATTCTGGGACGGATTATCCTAGGGTGTCTGGAGGCCTGGATGATAGGAAATGATATTTTAAGTCAGGAACAGTATGGCTTCAGGGAAGGCCTCGGCACGCAAGAACAGTGTCTCAGTTTACTGATGATAATCAACAAATACACGCAGGCCAGGAAAGGTACCCTTTATCTTGCTTTTATGGACCTTAGCTGCGCTTTTGATAAAGTGAACCGGTCTTTATTATGGGAGAGGCTAATTCAGTTAGGGTTGGACCCTATTATTGTAGAGCTTCTCCGATATCTCCATTCAGGGACAGTAGCAAATGTGAGGGTGGGCCCAAATGGGGAATGCCGGTAGGCTTTCAAGCTTTCAAGGGGTGTGCGCCAGGGGTGTGTCTTGGCCCCTACCTTGTTCCTTCTATACACAAATGGACTGACAGATTTTCTGATGGAACACTGCAGGGATGTCCCGAAGGTGAAGGGTATTGACATCCCTGTGCTGACGTATGCGGATGATGCGGTCCTTATGGCCCGCACGATGAATGGTCTCCGAGAATTAGTTAGAGCTTATGTTGTCTTTATGTCAGCTTTGGGACTGGAGGTCAATTTTAAGAAGTCGCACTTTATGGTTTGTGGTAAACCTATGAGTAGGGTGGGGGAGCTAAGGGTGGAGGATCAAGTTATTAGCAGAGTCCACGAGTTCCCATACTTAGGGGTCATTTTTGATGAGAAAGGATCTTGGAAACCCTGTATTGCCAGAAGGATTGTGCTTTTTCATGCAACAGTTGGTGCAACCTTTGACTTTGCGGCTAGGGTAGGCAGCAAACCGATAAAACCCCTGCTTGAAATCTTTAGGGGGAAATGCCGCCCTGTCCTTTTGTATGGTTCAGCACTTTGGGGGTTTAGGGATACCTGAGCCCTTATGGTGGAAGAAAATCGTTTCTCTAGAAGGCTTCTGGGTGTTGGTCAAAATATTCCTGGATTTTGCCTTCACCTGGAACTGGACCTTGAGTATGTACAGGACACTACCCAGCTGGCTCCCCTTTTGTTATGGATTTCAATTTGGAGTAACGAACATGCCTCTCTTAATAGGGATATCCTAAGGGATTGTTTGTCCTGCGACAATGTAAAGCTTATTCCCTGGTTGTCGCATATAAGGAAGATGGCACATGACCTGGGGCGGCCTGAATTGTTTGATCATCCCGAGGACCTGACTAGCTACGATAAGAAATGGGTTAAGGATAACTTTCAGATAATCCAGGAGACCAAGAGGGAGGGGGAGGCTCTAAGGAAAAAATCGATCAGGGAATTTACTATGCTAAAGATGTGGGTGGGTCCTGAGCGATATCTCTTAGAAATCAAGGATGTGAGGGAAAGGTCTCTCATAACTCGATTTCGCTTGGGGATCATTAGAAGTAATTTGTGCTTCCCCCTAGGTCAGTATGGGGAGAAATGTATTAGACCCTGCCCCTGTGATGGGGTGTCCCATCAGACTTTGATCCATTTTACACTGTTATGTGTCTTTTATGCACCATTTAGAACCCGATTCCTACTACTGCTCCTTAGGCCCAAGGGTTTTGTGCAACACCGTCCTGCTTTCATGTGGCTGCAAATGGCCTCAGATGTACTGGTATGGAAGGGCCTGGGATCATTCCTGAAGGGAGCTACTACTTGGCGCAAAAATGTAGAATTTTTAGAATGATCTCATTTAATTTTCTTCAGTTTTTATGAATGAGGTTTTTATCTTCTTCTGTTTTTTATTTTTATATATGTATAAATAAAGCTTCTTCTTCATCATCATCAGAGTCAGACTCAGGCTCTATGGGGATGTTGTGCAAACCCTTCCTCCTTGCGACATTGTGCAGAATGGCACTTGTGAAAATGATCTTGCAGCATGTATCTGGTCTGTACAGTAGTTCCCCACCAGTCTTGTGTAGGCAGCAAAAGCTGGATTTCAGGATCCCAAGGTTCATCTCTCTAATGGAGCACGTCGTCCTGTGTGCCCTGTTGTACTGTCTTTCACTTCTTGGGTATGGAGTCAGCTATAGTGCGAGGATCCAGGGACATAAGGCATATACACTGTCACCTTAAGGGCATAAGAAGGTACACAATTAGGTATTATTATACATACACTGTACTGGCCATAGTATGCACTGTGTCTGCGATTCACTTACCTAGTAGGAAGCCATCACCGAATTCACCCTCTGCCAATCGAGTGTGTATTCCACTGTGACGGAACATGACTGAGTCATGGGTGTTTCCTGGGAATCGGGCCACAAGGTCTGGTATGATGCAGGAAGCATCACACATTACCTGAACACTGAGCGAGTGTGAGCTTTTTCTCTTCCTGTATATGTATTTGTTTGCGGAGAGAGGACACATGGCAATATATGTGCCCTCAACACAGCCGTTGACATTTGGTTACTGTGATACCTGTAGAAGATCGGTTTAGTTTGTTGCAATAACGGGGGTATTGGGGAATTATATATATTGGTTGGTTTTTCTCACCATGATGTCCAGAAACCTGCAAAGAGGGCACTTTGTGACCCCCCCATCCCCTGGCCACAGCTATGACCCCTGGTAACTGCCAGAGGCTAAGAGATATAGGCAACACAATACATGCACATGTGGTGGGATTGCGTTTCTCTCAGTGTTGGGGCCTGTAGCTGAGGTTTAACTCAGCAACTAAATCCAGTATCAACTGACTATTGAGTCTGTACCTCTTATGTATCTCCTCCTCTCTCCGTCCAACGGGGTGGCCCTCACCTTAAATATCCTCTCCTGTCTCCTGTCTCCTCCTTCTTCTCTGCCTCACTGCCAAAATATTCATCCTTCTTGCCATAATGTATAGTGCCGCCATTGTGAAAGTGCCTGATGCATTTTGGGTGCCTTTTTAAAGTTTGCACCTGGATACCACCGGATCCTAATCAATGGCAATTGCCTTTCCGAAATGGCCATTTTGCAACTAGCTGCAATTAGGAAATCCTTTATACATGTGGTTAGCGTTTCGCAATTTGAAAATCCCTATATGCGATTTCCTAATGTGATTTCTACCAGATGGAAATTGCATTTTGCACCACCGAAAATGCCGTTCGTACATACCAAAATGGCATTTTGCATTTCCTAACAGCACAAAATAACGATTCACACGATTAAGAAATGCAAAATTATTTCATACATATGAGCCTTAGTGTTTTTCCCCCGTATTGATTTCTTCACGTCTGCACATTCACATTATATGCATGTTTGCACATTTAAAACAGTGATTTATGTACAACTGCATGAGAATCAAAGTCCTTCAGGACATTATACTCATATTGCTGAGTAAAGGTTTCAAATGTGTAGTATACATTCATAAGCATGCTTTAGCCTATACAAATGTGACCAATGGTTACACTAAAGGGTTATTTGTCAAGTTCATTGTTCTTTATCTCTGTTTTATGCATACAGCAACATCTAGGGAGCTTGTTACCTACCATCTCTTTTTCTGGGGCACTTTTGTGGGGCACTTAGGCTCCATACATTTTTACAAATGTATATGGCCATGCAGCCAGTAACTACATCTGCACCACTTCGTCCCTGACGCCATTCTCATTATGCAAACTATTATTTGTGTTTGCGGTACTTGGTAGCTGCACGTTCTAAGGGGTACAATTTAACTTTTTCCTACAAGAAGGAGCAAGGAAGAAAGGGTGGTAAGAAGGACAGGGCAAGCACGAAAGTAAATAACAAAAATGAAACAAACGAATGATGGAAAGAACAAATACAAACAGAAGTGTGCAGGGATGGAAAGAAGAAAGAAGGAAATCAAGCAAGAAACAGCAGGGTGGAAATGGAGTATGAGAAAGAATTAAAGGGTTGAAATATGGATGCGAGGGAATGGAACCAGGGAGAACAGAGTGAATTAAAAATGTGGAAGATAACAAAGAATATCCCTTGCAGTACTGATGATATGGGGTCGCTTTCCTACCAGGATTGTTGATGACTTGGTGCTGGATATGTGAACGTGTCTTGTTGACGTGTGCTCAGAGCCCCTTCACACCAATTTTTGTCAACAGGTTTTGAAGGTGTTCTCTGCCCATAGAGTGACACCTACCAGGATCCTGATGATATGGGCTCACTTTGAAGAGCCAGACCCTTACTTTCCACCACTCTTGCTGCTTCAAATTCATCGTTGCTTTCCCCATCATAGAGACTCGTTTACACACAGACGCCACTCCGTACAATACTTTGTAAACCCCTGTAACACCCACCCTGAGTGACCCTTCTAAGGTGACCTCAAGGTTAAAACCACCAATGTAGAAACTCTAGCCTTTGTCCTTGCAGGGCTCGCATAGCAAGTCAATACCTTCCACACTAGTTACCTCACACGTTCACTGAGCACTACTGTCAGGGCTCCCACATGTAAATGTCCTACCTCCCTTTGTCCTTTAGCACCACTGCTCCCAAACATGTCCAGCATGCGCCGGCATCTTGAAGCTGTAGACCATTCACATGAAGTGTAGAGACGCAGAACCAGGTCCATGTGCATGTTTTCACCATGTTTTTAATTTGTGGAAAAATTCCTCATTTTCAGTAAAACAGAAATGTTGTTGAAAACGGGCCATATCCTGCCAATCTCTGCTTCAGTGAACATCTCTTCTCTAGATGTAGTAGGGTCAGTTTATGTGTAACCTGTGGAAAGCAATGACTGGTGGAAGTGAGAGGGCCAAAGTGGCAGTCCCACCAGGAGCAGGCAAGATGAGGTCAGAGGACCGCATGCTGTCCACTGGACTGCACACAGCAGTTTTCCTTCTGCAATCACACTACAGAGATCGATGCCCACCAACAAGTTGTCAAAAGGAAGATGCAAACTAGTACACACGTTGGTCGCTTCGATGCAGACTACCACCAGTGAACTGTTTCCATCCTCATTGGGCAGTACATTACCCATAGAACAACACAACATTGCTGACACCAGTGCTGACCCAGCCCTTGCGCAGCCATGGATACCGAGTACTGCTAAGCCCATTAATGATGTAAGGGATTCAGTGTGCACACCAAAATACCCCCAGACACAAGCTTGTTGTTGGTGCGGACAAAGGCTATGCCTGGCTAAATGGTGTCCTATTGCTGCATGCACTAATTATCGGAACGGGGACCCTCAAAGGCCAGATTCTCAACCTCACCTCCTGCATTGAAAGTCACAATCATGCTAGATGCAGTTTAAGTCCCAACCAACAGGAAACATTCATTCACAGGTGCAGTCCTAATAGCAAGTGTTGTAAAATCCCCTTTTTGGATGGTCACCCCCCCCCCCACACTTTTTGCTGCTTGATGCTGTTGCTTTTGACCTGGAAGTGTACTGAGGCATGCTTACCAGACATCAGTACCAGTGCTGTACTCCTTAAATTGTACTGAGATTTTGCAAACCCAATTGGCAAAGATTTTACCACCCCTGTAGGACCCTAGTAAATGGTACCAATGATACCCAGGACAGGGATGGTAAAGGGGTCACCAGGCTGCAGCACTGATTGTCCCACCCTGCTAGATCCAGGTAAAAGTAAACCTGCAGAGCAGCTATGTCAGCCAGCATGATCAGCTTGTCTGCTCGAGTTCGACTTTGCCCACACTAAGTGCAGGCAAAGTCCATTCACTGCCGTAGCACAGGTCAGTCACCCTTAAGACAGGCCTCCGATAGGCCAGGAAATGGGGTGCTGTGCCTCCCTGCCCAGCACCGCCAGAATGCGCACTTTCTGCATTGCAGCACTGCAGATAGTGCGCATTCTGAGGGTGCTGGAGTGTTAGGAGCCAAGACCCATATCCCAGCAGTGTTCCTGGCGGTCAACATGGTGGGAACGCGTATTACAATGTTCCCGACTGTCAGCCGAGCTGAAACTTTGTAATAGGCCTGAGCTGGGACGTCACCGCCATGGTGGGATCGCCAAACTCATAATGAGGCCCATAGCACTTAATAAAGCATTGCAAAAACAAGCAAGCGCAAAGCAAGAAAAAAAATCCCTCCTCTTAAAAATAACATGAAACATAATTTTGTCTCTAATATCCATGGCCTGGAATCAATCCTCAAAAAATAAATCCACAAAAGTAGAAAAAAGAATTTAAAAAACGATCCAGGAAAGCAGAAGAATAACACAAATGAAAATGATGTTGATTAAAACACAACCAATCGTTTTCCCTTTAAAAAATACTTCAAGTCCAAAAACTGAGAAAGTCCTCAAATCTGATGAAAAACCTCATAACCTTCCTAAATATAAACTTAAAGAGTAAATTATAAATACTCTTACCTGATCCATAGTGCAGCAGCAGAGAACTGAGAGGAACCTCAAACAAGCCAAAAATTAGATGAGTAGACTGAAAAAGTAAGGTAGCAATAAATAAAATGGCAGTTGAACGTAAATTAAAAAAATATCCATAAAAAGCAATGGGAATAAAAAAAAAATACAATTATATTTTGTAAGTTTTCGCCCCTTTTGTGTAAAAAAATGACGCAAATGCAGCACAAAAAAAGTATAAATATGGGCCAAAGTGTAAAAATAATTGTATTTATGAAAAGGTTGCAAAAATTATAAAGAATGTATTCATATTTATGTAAATTGTATATACTCACAATACGTAAATATGTGGAATATTACTGAAAGCAGTATGTTTTCTATTTTGTTACTACTTATCAATATATAATAACTATGCCTTTGATTTAAAAAAATGCAAGTCTGTTCCCAATCCAATCAAAGGTACATCGGGGAAGGCATTGGGCATGAAAGAGGCAAAATGTAGTATTCCCACTCCACGGTAAACTAAAGTGGGTAAGGTGTTGAACTTTAAAAGATATAGATTTACTATTCCCTCTCCAGTTTAAGCTACATTTGCAAAAGCATTGGACATTGAAGGAGAAGTTAACTATTCCCACTCTAATCTTTTTTTTTAAATTGTATTTATCATTTTAAAACATACTAAAGAACAAACACATAGCAATGCAGTTCAAACATGGAAACTGTACCACATGTAAGTGGTGGAACGTCAGTACGAATCATATATAGTATTACCGTTTGCAATCAGAGGGCAATCGGGCTTGGCAGGCAAAAGACAATTAGCACTGAAACAGACAGAATGACATGGGAAGAATGGATTAAACATGTGCCGGCATCATTAGAAGGCTATGATTTTGGAGGCGAAGTGGCTAGTGCAGTCAAGTAGTCCCTCAGTGGTTACCAGATATCCTTAGGCCTAGACAGTACAGGCAAATGTTGAGGCGTAGAGTTCGCTATTGGTGTTGCATTAAGTTTGTCTGGCCTACCAAGAATGAATGTTAGGCACATATTTGGATCCCCATCGAAGCACAATCTCCCATTTAGCCAACAGGAGTGAGATCACAGTGCAGCGTCTTATGGGCTTTGTTAAGTCACCTGTGTAGCCGAGAAGGGCCGTATGTGGGTCAGGTCACGGAGGCCAACCAACATATACCTCACACCAAAAGTGACTAACGTTAGGGCAGGTCCAAGTCATGTGTGAAAAATCAGCAATCGGAGCACAGCATTTGGGGCAGGAAGAAGAGCGTCTCGGGTCCATTCGGGCAGTGTCCGTGGAGGTGATATATGCCCTCCCTAGGAATTTGAAGTGAACTAGCTTGTGGCACTGGTTAGGTGAGATGAATCTGGTCTGCTCGCAGCTTGCCTCCCAGACTTTTTGGGATAATGGGCGACCCAGATCTCTCTCCCAGGATTCCCTGAGCCGAGCATCAGGAACCAGAAGAGCCTTAATACAAACTAGATAGTCTGGATACCAAGCGCTCTCCCGAGTCCACCGTAGCAACCAGGGTAAGTGGTGCAAACTCGTCAGGAGCAAACAGATATGAAGCCTATCATGCACCCATTGCGTACTGTAGACAACATAGTACAAAGTGTTGCAATTGTGTGGCTTCTGTGAAAAGAGTATCTGTAGTGCATGAAGATATGTGGTCATCCGGGAAAACAACACCAAAGGTATGAAGTTGAAAAGTACATTATGTACGCTGAACCAGTGTGTAGGAAAGTACCCTCTTTCTTGGTATGGTTACCCCCTTTTTCTGCCTGATGTCAGTGTGTTTGACTGCGTTCACTGGGATCCTGCTAACCAGGACCCCAGTGACAGGGATGGGTAAATCATATTGCCCAAGCCATGTTGATTTTTACGATGAGCAATAAGATTATGCCCTCATTATAATATTGGTGGTAATGACTGCCTACTGCCGCAGAGCCGGTCATCAAAACACCATCGCCGCGGCTACCTACCATCCGCCATATTATGACCGTAGCTAGAATTCCGCCAAAATGCTGGTGGAATTCCGGCTACGGTCATGGCGGCGGACGGCGGTAAGGTGGCGCTGCTGCCAGAAGCAGTGCCACGCCAGTAGACCACGCAGACCATATTGTGTGTGATGATACAGCCTGGCAGTGTTCTGCAGGCGGACGCTGCTGCTGGCAACAGCGTCATGTGCCATCTCCTGCCAGAGGACCCCCTGTAAGCAGGTAAGTCAGATGCTCCGATAGGGGAAGGGGGTGGTGGTTGTTGTGTGTGTGTGGGAGTGTGTGTGTATATGTGGTTGTGTGCGTGCATGCAGGTGTGAGTGTGCATGTATGTTGTGTGGTGTGAATGCGTGTGTGCTAGAATGTCTGTCAGTGTGTGTTGATGTGTGTGTGAATGAATGTGTGCATGCGTGGGTGGATGTGGGTATGAGTGTGTGTATGCGTGTGTATGTTGGTGCATGAATGTGCGTGTAAGTCGGGGGTTTGGGAGGGGGGTGGGGAAGACTCTGGGGAGGGGGAGGGGGGCAGGGGAGACCCCTATCAGTGTCAGGGAAGGAATTCCCTGGCACTGATAGTACCTACCGCCATGGTTTTCGTGGAGGTAAGATTGCCACGAAAAACATGGCGGTAGGCGGGGTCATTATGCAGGGCAGTCCATCATCAGTACAAGTACATACGTACGTTTGTGTAATGACGATGGCCTGCCCTGCCTAATGATCACACGCAGAGCAATGCCCTTTATTTACTGTTAAACAAGGGCCTTGCTGCCTGTGTGATCATTAGGCAGGGCAGGCCATCGTCATTACACATATGTATGTACTTGTAATGACGATGGCCTGCCCTGCCCAGTGCTTAATTTGTGCTTGTAGTTTCCGGTGTGGAGCACTGGCACTTATTTTTAAGGGCCAGCACTTATTCTTCTGCCCCAAGCATTTGCTGTGAGCAAAAGACACATATGGGAAAGAGGGAGGAAGAGAAAAACGAAAAAGTGTCACAATGGGAGAAAGCAGAAAGCTGCAAAAGTGAGCTGAAGGGGCAGAGAGTGGGTTTAAATGGATTGAAGAGGCCCAAGTTGACTTCAGGATCACGCTGCCTCAGTATTCCGTTTTCCTACATTTAATTGCAGCAGCCACAGGTTTAAGGGGAGGGCTTTGAGCACCGTCACGTTTTAATTGACAAATTAAGCACTGGCCCTGTCTAATGATCACACAGGCAGAAAGGTCCTTGTTTAACAGTAAATAAAGGGCCTTGCTCTCCTTGTGATCATTAGGCAGGGCAGGCCATCGTAATTACACAAACATATGTATGAGCCACCGGGCCAGAGATATCTATCTCCAACCTGGCAGCCGACATTGTACTGCCCATGGCATTATGAGTCGGCCTACTACCATGGTCTTTGTGGCGTTAGCAACGCCACGAAAACCATGGCGGTAGGCCCTACCTGTGTCATGAAATTCCTTCCCTGTCACCGGTAGGCGGGTCCCCCAACACTCACCTGACACCCCTCACCTCTCTCCATCCAAACACCCCCCACCCTCCCCAATGCACACACTAACCCCATCCCCTCTGATCAGCTCACTCACTCCCCAATACGTGCACACACCACACAACTGACCCCATCCCCCACTGCCACACACGCACACATCACCCCCTCCCACCACCCCATTCACAGCGCACCTCACCCCACAACTCTCCCTTCCCGCATACACGCACACAGACACCCAGACGCACCAGGCATACACCCATTCACCTACACTGGCATACACTCATTCATTCACACACTGACATACACGCATTCATTCACACACTGACATACACGTGTTCCCTCACACTGACATACACGCATTCATTCATGCACTGACATACACGCATTCGCTCACACTGGCATACACGTATTCATTCACGCATACTTCCAGACAATACTCATACACATTCTTACATACAATCACACTGACATGCACACATGCACTCACTTCACCATTCTTACATGCATTCACTCACATGCATACACCCAAGCACACAAAACTGCACACACAGACATATTCACACACACACTCAGACATTCATGCAAACACTCAGACACATACACACAACACACCCCACCCTCCCTTTCTCCTCCCTCCCCTGTCGGAACCCCGACTTACCTTGGGCGAGGAGGTCTTCTGGCATGGAACGTGATGGGGCACTGCTACTGCCAGAACTCCGCCAGGCTGTGTTACTGGTCATAATATGGGTGGTGTCGTTCTACTGTTGTGGTGATGCTGGTGGTAGAAGCGCCAGCTTACCACTGTCCACCACCATGAGCACTGCTGGATTTCCGCCCTTATTGTTGCGCAAGTCAGGCAGTGCTCATAATATGGCAGACAGGTGGTAGCCGCGGTGGCGGTATGTTGGGGGACATCACCTTGGCGGTAGGCAGTATGTACTGCCAATGTCATAATGACCACCTAGGTGTCTTGCGAGATGTGGAAAACAGCATGGCTTGCCACAGGCAAAGTTTGTTTTAATACCAGGGAAATCAATAGTAAAACCGCCCAGCAGACCATAAAACTGTACCCACAAACAGTCAAAATACTGGCCCACATGCAGACCTATCAGACCAACACATCAGGCTATGCCTAATTGCCTAGAGGCCAGTCAGACCTTGGTGACACATGAGAATGTACACATGACGTTGGCCTGTTTGAACACATGGGTCCTGAGCTTCACACTGAAATATATTAAATGTTCAAGTACTCTCTAGTACTGATTTGTTAGAGGAAAGTGTGTGTGCTCTCTTGTTAAAAGGTATTGCACCTATTCTGAGAAGTACTGTTTCCTTTCCTTCACAAACTAAATTAATGTAGATACTTCATACCTGGACCTTTATATCACTGCATGTGTCTGCGTGTCAGAAATGTGGGCCCATAATGTGCAATAAGATTTGTGTAAAAGTGTGTACTGCGCAGCGCTCACCTGATAAACAAATGGGAAAGGCTTGCATTTCTCATAGGAAACGTGAATTGGTATGTGCGTGGTGTGATCTGGTTTTATGTTTGTATGTCATGCGCAGGTCTCATGGTATGTTTGATGAGGGCATTGTATGTGGTACGAAGGTTTGTGAAAATTGAATTTAGAGCTGTATCTGTGGTAATGACATAGGACAGTGATTTATAAGTGGTGTGCCTTGGGTCTGAGTGTGAGGCTTCAGTCACTGGTTTACAAAGGTCCATGCCCCTTACACTTGGATCTGCATGACTTAGATTTATTTAGACAAATTAAGCACTGTTATTGTCAGTGTGTAGGAAAAGTAAAGGATATAGAATTTAGGAGGTCGGTTGGTGAGATAAGGATGGAATCCCACACAGCTCAAACTAGCTACCTGACAGGACATGAAACAGACAATTATCTGTAGGCAAGCCAAAGCGTGTCCATTTTGATCAGTACGAGTGCACTCTCATACCATAGGTGCATTTATGTTGATGCATGTCCCTGCATACATCCTCCTACCTATGTCAGCCTAGGGAATGGTCTCACATCATCATCATACCTGTGTGTTTTTGCTATTATTTTTATAATGCTACATGGCTTCAGACAAAAGCTTTTTGCTGATCATGCTGCACAGCATCAGCAAAAGGCACTGCCAATAGGTCAGAAAAGTGAGATCTTTCTCAGATCAGTAAACTAAAAAAAAAAAAAAATGGCAGTGGAGATATTCTGCTTGTATGCGTTCCAATACACGTATACATCATCACAAATGCATATTTCCTGTGGAAGCAGGATGGCATGCGGTTGCGTCATCACAACCTTTTAGGTCTGGCTTTAGCCATGGCCTTTTCATTTTACTAAAATAAGATATATATATACACTTACTTAAAATGTTTTTTAACTACCAGTTTTCACCTGTTGGTCTGTTATTGTCATTCCCAATTTGCGTCCGCCCACTACAGCATACAGTGAGCATGCAGCAATGGGCCAGCATACTTAAGCCTATAGTTAAAGTCACTTTGAGTGACTAAATTTTTCTCTTTCACAAGGTGTGCATCTACATTCAAGGAGTTCCCTTTAGTACCATTTTTGCTTGATGATGAATGTAGGACACATTGGAAGTGAGCAGATGGCACATTTCAGCTTCGTTAGTCCCTATTTCTTTCCAATACTATTTAACATTCTCCTTGAAGTGGACTGGTGCTATTTCATGGCAATCCTAGGCTCTGTTTCACCATTGTTTTTTAATAAACTTTGCCTAGGAAAAAAAACATTTTGTGGTGTTTAATTTGAAGCAGTTTTATTTACATAGGTGGAATGTAGTTTGGTTTTTAGTAACTTGTTTTTTTATACTAAGGAACCTGTTTCCTTCCATCCATTCTTCTTTCTTTCCTTTTTGACTTCCTTTCTTTTTAGCCTTTCATTGTTTCTTCCATTTGTGGCCTCTTTGCTTTTATTTACCTTCTTTCTTTCGTTATCCTTTGTTCCTTTTTTCATTTTTCCTTCCTTCCCTTCTTTCTTTCTGTTCATTATGTGCTTTATTTAGTTTATCAATCTTTCTTAAGCAATCAATTATAAATAATTTCTAATGGTTTTGATTTTTTTTTTAATGGTAACATAGATGGTAGATTTGAATCCCATTTATGTAAGCTTGTCCTTTTTCAAAGCCCACATTCTTGTTCTTACTGTAAATCTTTTCTTGGCTTCTAGGTCTACTGTGCAGCCAGTGTAGCATCAGACTCAGGGGGTCATTCCAACCCTGGCGGTCGGTGATAAAGCGGCGGCCAACCCGCCAACAGGCAGGCGGTAAGAAAAAATGAATTCTGACCCTGGCGGGAACCGCCAACACAGACTGCCACTTTAACACTCCGACCGCCACAGCGGGACAAACAAACAGCGTGGCGGTCACCGCCAACAGGCAGGCGGGGGACAATGTACAGCCCACCCTATCACAACTCACCAATCCGCCACCTTTTCCGGGGCGGGAGCACCGCCGATAAAAACACGGCGGAAACAGACTACGAACGGGAAAACGCTCACCTCTATACACTCCACGAGGACGGAGGACAGCATGGAACCCAAATTAAACATCCTACCTGCTCTCGTCTACCTGCTCATCTACCACGAGTACGAACTCCGGCGCAGACGACAACGGTGAGTACCGCACCTACGACACAGGGAGGAGGAGGAAGGGTTACGGGCACACACATACGCAATACACCCACCCCCCAACTATCTACACACCAATGCAGAGCACCAAGTCAAAGTGACACCACCCAACCCCCCCGGAATAATGAAAAGATATAATTAAAGTGAGAAACGAAATATATGTATAAAATAGGTTCATTGAAGTCATGGTAAAACAGGAAAATGAATAAAAAAATCAATAGAAAACATTGTGTAACCGATAAATAGAGGCAATAAGTCCTGGCCAGTCACTGAAATTTCAACTGTCCGTGGGCCAAAGTGTATCAACAAATGGGCAAAGCCCACACAGGAGACCTGAGTCCGTTGGAGAGAACACTGCAGGGGCATCAGATGATAAAACTACAGGCACCTCAGGGGGAAGGGAAGGGGGGCACCACAGCCACATGAGTCCACGACGCCAGATCCACGACGGGGCCACCATGCCCGCTGTGCCATCCTGGGGAGTGCAAAGCCACAGTGTCTCAAGTCTCTACAGTGGGTGGCTTGCCCACTGCCATATCCTGGGGAGTGCAAAGCCACAGTCTCTCAAGTCTCTACAGTGGGTGGGTTGCCCACTGCCATATCCTGGGGAGTGCAAAGCCACAGTCTCTCAAGTCTCTACAGTGGGTGGCTTGCCCACTGTTACATCCTGGGGAGTGCAAAGCCACAGTCTATCAAGTGGATAACAGTCTCCACAGGCAATGGAGGAGGCAGGGTGGCCCGAGTGCAGCGTGAACAGTAGCTCGACACAGAACCGGCCCTGTCAATGGGCCAGCGGTGCTTGAGACGGCGGGGCCCAGCGGAGCGGTGCTTGACAGGAAGGGCCCAGCGGAGCGGTGCTTGAGACGGCGGGGCCCAGCGGAGCGGTGCTTGACAGGAAGGGCCCGGCGGAGCGGTGCTTGACAGGAAGGGCCCAGCGGAGCGGTGCTTGACAGGAAGGGCCCAGCCGAGCGGTGCTTGAGACGGCGGGCCCTGTTCAGCGGTGCCTTTCTGCACGGCGGGGCCCTGTTCAGGAGTGCCTTTCTGCACAGCGGGGCCCTGTTCAGCGGTGCCTTTCTGCACGGCGGGGACCTGTTCAGCGGTGCTTGTCCTGCAATTCAAGGGAGTCAGACCTGGCCAGGACTCCCTGCTCAGTCGCCCTCCGACCGTGCAGTTGCTGGACCCTTCGGTGACGGTGTCCTGGGCCCTTGGCTGTCCTCCCTCACACCCGGGATGGGGCTTGTGGGGCCCTCCTGGTCCGCGCTCCTGCTGGCTGACTTCTCCGCCCAGCTGCCCTTGCCCTCCTTCGATGTGGCTCTCTGGGCCTTGCCTCCCCTGGATGTTGTGGCAGGTGAAGTGGCAGAACTTTGGTCCTTGGGGGCAGCCGTGTCAGGCTTCTCGCGGCGGCCCCTTACTTTACGGGTCCTCTTTCCAGGGGGGGGGGCTGGCTGTCCCCTTGCTGCTGACCGATGTATCACTGCTGGCAAAGGGGGGACTCCAAAATCCATGCACTATGGTGACACCTGAACCCGGGCTGGTGGTGGCTGAGGTGCTCTTGGGACTCTTAGCAGATGGAGGGGGTGGGTCAGGTGAGGGAAAGAGGTCAAGAGTGGAGAGGTAAACTTTTTTAGGACCAAGGTAAAGGGTAGGTGCAGTGGTTATGGGAGTTGAGGAAGAGGAGGTGGTTGTAGGAGAGTCAGGTGTGCTGTCCTTGGGTGAAGGTGCATGGGCTGGAGGCTGTCGTGAGGTGGTTGGCTGTTGGGTGGGTGGCTGCCTGCGTTTGTGTGTCTTGGAAGAGGGGGTGACAGACACAGTGGGAGAGGACACAGGGGACGTGTAAATGGCAGTGGGGGTGGTGACTGCACGTGTGCGGACTGTACTGGAGGGTGTGCTGGTGATGGAAGTACTGGCTGTTGGTGGTGTGCATGCAGGTGTGAGTGGAGACGTCACAGGGAGGGAGGAGGGAGGCCCGGAGGTGGGGGACACAGAGGTGGTAGTGGCTGTTGGCATGTCTGCATCTGGGTGTTGCTTGGGTGAATGTTTGTGTGATCTGTGGTGCTTATGTCTGGATGAGCTGCCCTTGGGTGTTGAGGTGTGTGCAGGCTGGTCTGATGGTGTGGATGGGATAGGCTGAGGAACAGGAGACAGAGACAGGATGGAGGCAGTTAGAAGAGGGAGGCTGGAAACAGGGACAATGGCTGCCGTCAGTGCTGAGGCCAGAGCATTGAACAATCGTTGATGGGCAGCCTGACCCGAATGAATGCCCTCCAGGTATGCATTGCTACGATGCACCTCCCTCTCTACCCCCTGGATGGCATTCAAAAGGGTAGACTGCCCAACAATGATGGTCTGTAGGAGGTCAATGACCTCCTCACTGAGGGCAGCAGGGGTAACAGGAGCAGGGCCTGAGGTGCCTGGGGCGAAGGAGATGCCCGCCTTCTTGGGCGAGCGGGCACGGAGCGAAGGCTGAGGGGCTGGTGGGAGGGCGGAGCTGGTGCGCTGGGTGGCGGCTGTACCTGTAGCGGCGGGGGGCACGGATGTTGCCGCCACCGCTAGGGAGCTCCCATCCGAGGACGTGTCGGTGTCGCTGGTGTCACCACGGGTCCCCGTTGTGAAGCTCCCCTCGCCCTCCGTATCACTGGTGGCCTCGGTGTCTGTGCCATGGCCCACCGGGGCCTTGTGACTTGCAGCTCCCTCGTGCTCCGGTGCCAATTCTCCTCCGCCTGATGATGCTAATGCACACATGCACAAGAAGACAAAGAAAAAGGGTGGGGGGAGAAATAAAAACAGGTTGAGTGCATGCATTGTCCACACCGGTGGCGGAGAGGACAGACACAGGAGCCTCATGCACTAAGCCGCGCAATCGGGGTACACTACTCAGTACTTGTGACTAGGCCAACAGGTCTAGGGACAACAAACGCGCACATGGGTGATGCAGGACCATGGATAGCTGTACTTGTCACCCTACAGAGGTGGTGGGCGGGGGCACAGGGACATGGCTAAAGGAGAGGACTACACTACAGAAAGCGCCCTGGCCTAATGTCACCCACAGCCCTCCTCCCCCACCCAGGCACCTCCACTGCGCGTAAAGATAGCTGAATGTGCTGGTACTCACCCCCTTGTGTCTGCTGTGATGTCCTCACGCGCCCATCCAAATCGGGGTAGGCCACCGCCAGGATCCGGGACATCAGGGGGGTCAGGGTACGACTGGCACCCCTCCTAGGTTGGGAGGCCATCCCCAGCAGTGACTCGGCGGTCTTCCTGGTCCCGCGGTGGATGTCCTCCCACCTCTTGCGGCAGTGGGTGCCCCGTCTGTTGTGGACCCCCAGGGTCCGGACTTCCTTGGCGATGGCACGCCAAATGTCGACTTTCTGATGGGCGCTGACCTATTTGACATGTACAGGGTGGAATTGGAAATATCATCATTTTTACGCATGTTAGATGTGATTGGCCCCCCCCTCCCCAACCTTGCCATGTGGCACATGCTCTCATCTGTCGTGCCTTGCACTCGTCATTCTCTCCCCACCCCACCATCTTATATCCACCCCACCCAACACAGGCATAGCCCATTCAACGTGCACACAGTGTACTTACCTGTTGGTCTGGAGGACCGTACAGTAGCGCATACTGGGGCAGGACCCCATCCACAAGTTTCTCCAACTCTTCTGTAGTGAAGGCAGGGGCCCTTTCCCCAGTCGCAGCAGCCATTGTCTCTTCCAGACCGAGTTCACAGCAGCACTTGCAGTATAGGTCCTCTCCTGTGGATGATCAGGTCTCGAGTGATTAAGCAGATAGAAAATGGCGGTCACGCCGCGGCGGTGCGTACTGCCGCGGTGCGTCCCGCGACCGCCGGCGCACCTAGTCATTGGCTCCTGAAACCCATAGGGTTCAATGTTAACCAATGCGGCTTGGCGCCGAGGTCTTCGACCGCCTGCCGCCACGGTGTGTCACGCCAGCGCATTGACCTCACATCCCACTGTCACACTTCTCAGGTCAGGCAACCGCCATTTCAAGGGCCCCATGGCTTAATTTCTACTGCGTCACACAGGCCTAGGCCTTGCATTGCCACTCATACAAGCCATTCAATGCATAGCGATTCGTGTACTGTGCAAGCTGTAGTTACGTACCTGTGGGTTGCTTGACTCAGTGCTCCATGTTGTCCTTCCTAGGCACCGTCCGCTGGGACTTGCGAAGAGAAGGAGGAATCCTCCCGTGTACCGACCGCTGGTGGACCTGTCGACAATGGAGGAACGTCATATAATACTTCGATACCGACTTGACCGAGCCACTATACATGAACTGTGTGCCCAGCTGGAGCCAGCACTGATGTCCCCCATCCGCCAACCCACAGGAATTCCCCCTCTGGTGCAGGTTCTGTCAGTCCTCCATTTTTTGGCAAGTGGGTCTTTTCAGACAACAGTGGCCATGTCATCAGGGATGTCTCAGCCTATGTTTTCTAAGATTTTGTCCAGAGTGTTGTCTGCCCTGACGAAATACATGCGGAGCTACATTGTTTTCCCTGAGGAGGGTGATTTGGCCACTGTGAAGGGTGACTTCTATGCCCTTGGACATATCCCCAACATCATTGGTGCCATTGATGGGACCCATGTGGCCTTAGTACCCCCAAAAGACAATGAGCAGGTGTACAGAAACAGGAAAAGTTATCATTCTATGAATGTCCAGGTGGTCTGTTTGGCTGACCAGTACATCTTCCATGTAAATGCCAAGTTCCCTGGGTCAGTGCATGACGCGTACATCATGCGAAATAGCAGCATCCCCTATGTGATGGACCAGCTACAGAGACAACGTGTGTGGCTAATAGGTGACTCTGGTTACCCCAACCTGCCGTGGCTACTGACCCCAGTGAGGAATCCCCGGACCAGGGCAGAGGAACGGTACAATGAGGCACATGGGCGATCTAGGAGGATCATAGAAAGGACCTTCGGGCTCCTGAAGGCCAGGTTTAGGTGCCTGCATATGACAGGTGGATCCCTAATGTACTCACCAAAGAAGGTGTGCCAGATCATCGTGGCCTGCTGTATGCTTCACAATCTTGCATTGCGACGCCAGGTGCCTTTCCTGCAGGAGGATGGTCCAGATGGTGGTGTTGTAGCAGCTGTGGAGCCTGTGGAGAGTGAGGAGGAGGAAGACGACGGGGACGACACGGACAACAGGAACACAGTTATACAACAGTATTTTCAGTAGCACACAGGTAAGAATCCCCCACGCCATTTGACATTTACTTCAGGCCTCCTGCATCTCTACTTTCTGTGTTTCCCCCCAGTTCCTTTCAACTGAATTGTGACTTTCCCTTCCCTTTCCAGAGCTGTATGACCCACTGCGTGACTTCTGCTTTGTTTTCCCATGGAGTAAAGCACATTGACATTGGTATGTTGTCATCACAATGTAACTGAACATTTTTGAACCGTTATATGTAATACATTTGTTAAGAATACAAGCAGACTCCTGAGTGTTTTAAGTGCAATTAGTGATTTATTTAAAGTGCTACATATAGGTCGATGGGTGGGGGTGGAGTAATGTCCATGGCAGAGTCCAGTTCTCAGTCGCACAGGTGCATTGTCCATATGCCTGTGGAAGGATGGAGCAGGGGCAGTTCAAGGTTGGACAGGGTGACAATGTGGGACAGTGGAATGACATCAGGGGGTATCTTATGCTGGCGGGGGTCTTGGCATCCTACTCTGTCTTCCTTTGTGATCTCAGGTTCCTCTTGCGGGGTGGTTGATCTTCAGCAGGAGGTGGGGTTCTGGTGGCCTGTCGTTGTGTGGGGGCCTCCTGTCCACTAGCGCCGGCGGAGGTGGTAGGCTGTTCCTGGTCCAGGCTGGTGACAGGGGCCCTTTGGGGTGCCACATGGTCCCGCAATGTGGTGACTATTTGGTTGAGGGCCAGGACGATGTTCCTGAGCTCCTCTCTGTACCCCATGTACTGTTCCTCCTGCTGTGCCTGGATCTCCTGGAACCTGGCCAGTACCGTCGCCATCGTCTCCTGGGAGTGGTGGTATGCTCCCATGATGGTGGTGAGGGCCTCTTGGAGAGTCGGTTCCCTGGGCCTGTCCTCCCCCCCCTGTCGCACAGCAGCCCTTCCAGTTGCCCTGTTTCCCCGGGCCTCTGTCCCCTGGACGGTGTGCCCACTACCACTGCCCCCAGGTCCCTGTTGTTGTTGGGTTGTTGGGTCAGCCTGGGTGCCCTGTAGTGGCGGACACACCACTGATTGACCTGTCCTGGAGACAGAGGCATGGGCCCGCTGGGTGGGAGCTGTGCTGATATTCCCAGAGGGGGTTAGGTCTGCTGTGGCCTGTGTCTGTGTGTGGGGAACCGACTGTCCAGAGGTCCCCGATGGTCCGGGCTGGTCATCAGGTTCTAGGTCGGCAGAGCTGCTGTCCTCACTGGGGGCCTGTTCTGGGGGTGGGATGGACAAATCTGGACCCTCCTGGCCGGTGTGTTGGCGTTCGGGCCCTGCAGGGGTAAAAGAGTATGGTTATTGCTTCTGTGTGTTCCATGGCGTGCGATTTGTGGGTGCCCTTGTCCCCCAGTGCTGGCATTCCCTTGTGGGAGGAGTTGTGAGGGTGGTTTGTGGGGGGGGATGGGTATGTGCAGTGGTCATGCATAGGTGATGGGTGTCCATGGTTTGTGTTGGCATTCAGGGTTTGGTTTTGGGTTGGGTGGGTTGTGCTGGTGACACATTGGCAGGGAGGATGTGTGCTGGGGGGTTGGGGGTGAGGGTGGGGGTGTGGGTTGGCATGCTGGTGGTTGGGGGGGGGAGTAGTTGAGATTAGACTTACCAGAGTCCATTCCTCCGCCTACTCCAGCGAGGCCCGCAGGATGCAGGATGTTCAAGACCTCTTGCTCCCATGCAGTGAATTCGGGAGGAGTGGGTGGTGGTCCGCCGCCAGTCTTCTGCACAGCGATGTTGTGTCTTGAGACCATCGACCGTACCTTCCCCCGTAGGTCGTTCCAGCGCTTTCGGATGTCTTCCCGGTTTCTGGGATGCTGTCCCACAGCGTTGACCCTGTCGACGATCCTTTGCCATAGCTCCGCCTTCCTGGCTATTGTGGTGTGTTGCACCTGTGTGCCGAAGAGCTGGGGCTCTACCCTTATTATTTCCTCCACCATGACCCTGAGTTCTTGGTCCGTAAACCTGGGGTGTCTTTGGGGTGCCATGGGGTGGTGTGGATGAGGTGTGGGGTGGTGTTTGTGGTGATGTGAGTGGTGGTGTGTGGTGATGTGTGCGTAGATGTGGTGTGGTTGATGAAGTTGGGTTCCTGTGTGTGTTGGGGTTTGCGATAGCTGTGCTCTCTCTCTCTCTCTCTCTCTCGCCTTCTCTCCGATTTTCTAGTAGTGGGGGTTTGTGGGTGATGTGGGTGTGTGTTTTATAGTTGCTTGGATGTGTGGGAGTGGTGTGTGTATGTGTATCAGGTGTGTGTATTTTAAATTGTCCAATGTGGCTGTGTATTGTAAAGGTGTGTGTATTTTGAGCGCGGCGGTGTGTACCGCCAATGGAATACCGCGGTTGAAAGACCGCCGCGTGGATTCGTGGGTCATAATGGCATGGGCGTGTTTGTGTTGGCGTGGCGGTGGAGGTTTGGTCATCTCCAGTTTATCGCTGCCCGCTGATGAGGCGGCCTTCCGTGGATGTCGGGTTTTCGGCGGTTTGGCAGTTGGAGGTCAGAATGACCGTGGCGGTTTACCGCGGCCGCGGCGGTATGTTGGCGGACTTCTGACCGGCGGTAAGGGCCTTTTACCGCCGAGGTCAGAATGACCCCCTCAGTGTGTTCACAACTTGGCAGGAAACAGAATCACTACGAACCATAGCAGTATAAAGCTTCATTGCTGCAGCCTGCCTCAGCCCCTTGTTCTGAGAGAGTTTGGAAAACTGTCTCTAAATTTATTGGAGTCTCCTATGTGAAAGGCTTGTTGCAAAAATTAGCTCTACATTTCTGGACTATGAGTATCAAACTCAATCAAGTAGTCTCAGGCTTGATCACTTTGTCCTGTTGACAGGCAAATATGTCTCAGCAAGGTCTTTTCAACTTTGGATTCAAAAGAAGTGAAGACACTGATAAAGAAAAGCCAGGAGAAGGAAAAAAAAAAAAAAAAACTGAGGTTCAGTGTTGTACCAGCCCACATAATCCTAACCTAAACAAGAACAAAAAGTATGATGCTGAAAAAAGAAAACAAGTTTTTCAGTCTCACTAGGTGGAATCCTGGCCATGGCTAGCCCTGAAGGAAAGCCAGGAAGGAGAAGGCCCAAAAAGGAACTGCACTATTTGCCAAAAATATCCTACTGTAGCAATCAGCTTTTCAGGTTCAGGTAGAAATGCATTTAAGTGGATGTGACCAGTTGCGCATTGAACCAATTAGAGCTCATGAAACTGCAGTCTCAGACTCTTAGAGCGAGTACCTCAAATTCCAGCCCCCCTACAGAGCACCCCTCATAGTGAAAGCACTGCAAAAGCTGAAGGAGATAGAAAGAAAGAAACTGACCATCTTGGTTAACAATGCTTACCTAATTGCAAAACAAGGTAAGCCACTCTCAGACATGGAAACCATATGTAGGGCTATGAAGAAAGCTGGTGTAGATATAGGAGAAAACTATATGAACGGTGAAAGAACCTCAGAGTTCATAAGATGTGAGGCAGATACATTTCGACAACACATAAAACAAATAGTTTCAAATTCTCGCTTCATTTGCATTATTGCTGACGGAAGCACAGATAGTGCCATCATTGAACAGGAAACTGCTGGTGAGAGTAGTCAATGATGGGAAACTCTACACTCTATTTGCACATCTTGTTCCACTTGAACATGGATATGCTCACGGTGTCCTGGATGGTATAGCTAAAGGAATCCAAAGGTTATCTTTGGAGTTAGTACTTTTTGAGGTCTACAGAATATCCAGGCCCATCACTAATAGCTGTCAATATTGATGGTGCTGCAGTTATGATGAGATCTAAGGGAGAAGTTGCAGTGCTTCTAAAGAAAGACATTCCTTTTCTTCTACCGTTCCACTATGTAGCTCACAAACTTCAGCTTGGGATTCTAGACTCTGTCAAATCCAAACCCTCTGTTTGTCAGTTCGAAGAAACTTTGAAATGGATTTTCTAATTTTACTGGTATAGTCCTAAGAGGCGAAGAGATGCCAAAGAAATTTCAAGAATAATTGATGAAAACTTTGCACACTTCACTGATATTAAACAAGTTAGATGGGTATCCAGCAAAACCAGGGCTTTGGCACCCATGCAACAAAACCTGCAGACAGTGGTTCTACACCTTGGACAGGTTGCAGCTGGGAGCGATGATTCTGCTGCTAAGGCAAAAAAAGTACCTCTCAATTGTAACTAGCTTTACGTTTATAAAAAACCTTTACAGCCTGAGAGATGTTCTGAAACCAGTGCCTCAGCTTTCAGAATTAATTCAGTCTATTGAACTGCTTTTATTGCATGTTCCACCTGATGTAGAAAGATGTGCATTGACCCTAGTAGGCCGTAAGAGTGAGTTGGGTGAATACATGTAGCAGTTTAAAAAACTGTACCACCCTGAAGAAAAAAAGTTTGGAAAAATTTCTACTGGTGGCTGGGAAATAAAGTTATCAGGCTGTTGCCCACCAGCAGCAATAATCCAAAGTGACAGTGAGCTCATTGACAGTGTAGTTAAGTGCATTGATGAGAGGTTTGCAAATTTTAATTCCATGCCAGTTCAAGGATTTCAGGCATTTGATTATACACTATAGCCAGAGAGTAGAGAGGAACTGTATAAATATGGGCTCTCTGATATTGAGGTAATTGTTTGATATTTTGAAGTACTTTTCACCACAGACGAGCGGTTGGCAATTGTAGAGGTGTTTAGTGGACTTAAAACCCATATGAAAAGCTTTCAGACCAAAGGCATTCCTGTATAGCCTGCATACTCTACCTTGCTAGCAACAAAACCTTGTACTTTAACTAATATATTAAAGCTCATGGAGATGATGTTCACATTTAGTGTGTCGACAGCAGAAGCTGAACGTGTGTTTTCTGCAATTAATGTCATTAAGAACCTGCTAAGAACGCGGTTGAATCAAGATGTTCTCCAAGATCTAATGCTTTTTAAACTTCAAATAGAAGGGCCCAATTTTGAGCAATATGACCCCAGCAGAGCTATTGAGCTCTGACTTACAACAGGAGGCACAAAGACTGTATGCAGACATAAGAGCCCACATCTATCATAACTACTGAAGTATTGTCAATAATGAGTCTTAGAGCAGTTTGCCATGCAAGATCATTTGCTACTGTATTCCTGTACAGTTTCTATACTTTTGGATAATAGGGATAATGTAGCTGCTTTTCATATTTTTCTTTAGCATGATTACGAAGCACTGAATAGTTATTGGTTTAATAAAACAAAATAAAAACATATTACATGTTTCTGTGTCAGCCCCTATAATTGATGTAGGATGTAGGTGGGACAAGTGGATTTTTCAGGAACGTAGATCTCATTAGCATTTTGCCCCTTGGCCAAGTAGATTATTTTAAAAATTTCTCACCCCTGCCAGTGATTATGCTCTCTCTCCCAAAACTCTGTATTCATCCCACAATTGGCATACTGTTGCCCCCATGTAAGCCCCTAGTATATGGTACCTAGGCATCCAGGGCATTGAGGTTCCAGGGGATCCCTATGGGCTGCAGCAGTTATTCTGCCACCCATAGGGAGCCCAAGCAAAGAGTTCTGCAGGCCTGCGTGACCCGGGTGCAGGCACCCGTTTTCACTATAGGTCACTACACCAGGTCACTATATGTCACCCTTATGGTAGGAGAAACAACAAAAGGAGGGGCAGAAAAATGGGATATTCGGAGTGCAAACTCCTGGTCCCGTGCGTAAGGCTCCCAATAGACAATGAATCAAAAAAGATTACACACGGTTCCAAACAATGCAGAAGGTTTCTTTCAAGGGAATGGTTCAATCAGTAGATGGAAACCGAAATTTTTCGAAGCAAGAGCCCTCACTCACCATCCGGTGACATGCTTCATCATAGGGCCCAGCTCCTCGTCAGGCTGGCGCTGCAGTGCCTGACGGGCCCCACAAGGGGGCTCTTTGCCGGAGATCTTTTCAGAATCGTATGTAGCCGGTCAAAAAACAATAAAGTGAAGGATTGGTATATAGGAAAATGTTACAAAATGACAAGAGGTAACGACTAATGATTTTTATTCTCATGCTGATACCTCTGACATGATTAAAACCAGTAGACGGGGAATTAGTGGAATAATGTCCACATACCCCATAAAAAAAACAGGTAGGTATAGTTGTTGTGTCTCTTAATAGGGAATAGTAAGAAAGAGACAGTGCACACAGGATCCCCTGTGTCACTCTATGTAGTTGGTCAACATGTTTCTCGCTTTTTTCAAAGAGTTATCTTATGCGATTCGTCAGGACCTAATTACATACCTAATCCTTTAAACCATGGATATTCCCATAAATAAGGAAATCAGAACCTAAAGGAATTTGGAAAGAAAGAAACCAAGGTTAAAATATAACATAGCTTGTAAGGACAATGTATTTACAGTATATTATGTTGTGAAACCCCATACGTAAGTGAGGGATCCCTAAAGTGCCAAGTGACGCAAAAAAGTGATGATAACATTTATTAAAAAGAAGATGTGCGAAAGCCAATTAGGCAATGAAACATCCACATTGCTTACCCTCCAAAAACTAATGGTAGGGCCACATCGGGGTAGTCCAGGCTCTAAAAATCCACTCTGATCTATATATACATACATAGAGGACACAAGAATTATTCTTTAAAATGGTAATCGACAGATCTGATTATACAACACATTAATTATAACTCCAGTAGAAAAATGAGTTATTCGATAAGAGACTCCTATTTTTGGAAGAATCATAGAATCCGACCTCAAATCATGTCAGGTCAACGGACAACAGATCGTGCAAATCATACAGGAAGAGATCACATCATAAAAATAATAACTACCTTATTGGTGACATAAGGATTAATCAACACTTACACCATGTGATATTACACAGGCATTAAATGCAAAGGGAAAATGCCCATTAGGGACAACCTGCAAAAAGGCACAGGAAAAAATATACAGACATGGCATCAGACAAAACCATAGATAGAATAAAGAGGAGAGAACTCACTGGGGCGTCATAATTAGAGACATCCCGAAGAATTAATGTAAATAGAGCGGTTGTCAAGGGGACTTCGATCGACTGCACTTGTGCAGATAACATAAATCTAATGGATCAGCGCTATTCTAAGTGCGTTCGTCGCCACAAAAAAGATTACGCTCTGCAGGGAATAACCACGTTAGTGTTCACACGCATCTCCCTCATTTATCAGGGAGACAGAGGAGAGCACGCGTAGACAGAGACGCGTGTCTCCTCTTTTCACGGTGCGAAGGCGCCCAATTACATTTGGCCTAATGACTGCAAAACAAACAGGGCATACACGAGCAAGCGCCTCACCTCGGATAATCGACCGTGAAATAGCGGGATAAAAAAGGTTACGGTCGGGAGTTATAGCCAGTAAATTGCAAATAGGGCACTTACTTTTACAAGGGACGGCCACTACCGGATCACCTACGCCTGTTCCTAAACCCCGGAATCCAGGAGATTACTGATACCGAGAAGTTTATAAAGGAAGGAGAGGGAAACTAAAACTGAGAAAGGACTACCAAAAGGGCAGGTAGACCCAAAAAGGTGTCGGCCATTTTGAAGTGGTCTGATCACAAAGTCAGCAAAAGTAAATCCCTCTCACAAGGTCAAATAAGTGAAGAGGGGTAAAAGAGGTTAATACATTACCACCAGACCTCCAAAATTAAGTAATCACCATGTAGCCATTATGAAAGCCTACAAATGTGTGAACTGTGGTATAAAAAAATAATCAATAATGGCAACTGTAAACACAATGAAAGTGTTATTGTTAATGAATAAAGCTGGACCACTGGATATAATCATTAAGACCAAGTAGATGGGTCTTAAGTCTAAAAACCCACTGTTGTTCTTTTTCTAAGAGTTTCTTAGTACTGTCAATGTTATCTCTCATAGTTTCTAGAACAATCCATTTGATATCATTGGGAGTGTGCTCCTTCTCAACAAAATGGTTGGTCAATTTGGTAGAGGATCTCTTACATCTAATGGTACTACGGTGTTAGTTAATTCGAATTTTCACCATCCTGGTCGTCATGCCAATGTATTTTAAGTTGCACGGACAGGTAATCATATAAATACAGCTCTTAGTACGACAATTGGTATGGGATCTCAGTTGCCAAGTCTTGTGTTCACCTATTTCCACTTCTTGGATACTGTCAGTCAGGGGACAAACATTACAGCAGCCGCAAGGGTAATGTCCCTTCACTTTAAACCATTGGCTAGGGCCAGAATTGCCAAGGGGCTGGTTTATTGTAGGTCTTGTGTGAACCACTAGGTCCTTAATGTTAGGAGTTCTTTTAAAGGCAAATAAAGGGCGTTCTAATGTAGCGCCTGCACTAGTAAGGATAGGCCAGAGCCTCCGGACAATACCTTTTATTTGGTTACTGAGGGGGGTGAACGTAGTAACACAGGTTAATCTCGATTGTTGAGTGCGGATGTTGTTAGTCAATAATATATCCCTAGGGATATTACTGGCCCTCTTTTTTGCCTGTCGAATATTGGGTAAGGGATAGTTACGTTCACAAAGTTTTTGACATAGAGTGTTAGCTTGTGTGTGAAAGTCATTTTTATCTGAGCAGTTATGTCGTATCCTCAAGAATTGGCCAAAAGGTAAATTATCTCGTAAGGCTTTTGGGTGGTGGCTGTTGTAAAGTAAAAGACTGTTACGATCCGTAGGTTTATGGTATACGGATGAATTAAGAAGTACATCCCTAAGTGTGATTCGTAGATCCAGAAAGGATACTTCTTTGTCAGAGATGGTAGAGCTGAAACGAAGATGGGTATCCAAAGTATTAACCCACTGGGTGAAAGCTATAGCACGATCCATCTCGCCCTTCCAAATCACTAGGATATCATCTATATACCGGCGCCACAGTTTAATGTTGGAAAAGAATAGTTGGTCGGGAGTCAAGATGTGGCGTTGCTCAAAGGTAAACATATACAGGCAGGCCAGGCTAGGTGCGAAAGTGCTCCCCATAGATGTACCTTGTATCTGATGAAAGAGACTTTTCTCAAATTGAAAAAAGTTCTTTTGGAGGGCCACACCTGCACATTGCATAATAAAGCTCACGGTGGTGTGGAAAGTCCAAGTGTCAGCTAGGAGTATTTCCTCTACAGCGGCGAGTGTGGCCTCTTGCGGAATATTAGTATATAGAGCCTCTACATCTAGACATATCAAAATATCTGTAGTACCTAACTCATTGATGTCATTCAATAAAACCAAAGTGTCTTTTGTGTCCTTCAAAAAGGTAGATGTTTTCTGAACAATGGGTTGCAGGAAGAAATCACAAAATTTAGACAGGGGCTCTAAAAGAGAACCGATCCCGGACACTATAGGGCGTCCTGGGGGAGGAAGACCCTTATGGATTTTAGGAAGACAGTAAAAGTACGCAACCCTGGGATTTTTTGAGTCAAGGAATTCTGCTTCTTGTTGGGTAATCCAACGGCTGCTTCTGCTTCCATTATCATGCCGCGAATTTTGCGTTGTAAACGCGGGGTCGGATCTATAGAGATAGGGCGGTAATAAGATGTATCGCTGAGTAGTCTTAGAAATTCCTGTTGGTAATAGGTAGTATCCATAACCACAATAGCACCACCTTTGTCTGCTGGTTTTAGCGTGATATCAGGATTGGAAGACAGAGAGTGAATAGCCGCCCGTTCTAATTTGGAGATGTTCTGGAAAACTTTTGGAGAATTCAGGCGTTGGATTTCATGGCGGACCGCCTTTTCAAAGGTAAGCACCTCCAACGGGACCGAGGTGGTAGGGGGCATAAAAGTAGAGGGATTCCTTAAATTGGTATCACCCCTCGTCTCCAAACGTGGACGATCCTTGAAGAAGAAGTGCAGCCTAACCTTGTGAAACAAGGCTGCCATCTCGCAGTGTAGTCTAAATTGATCCTCCTTCGGGGTGGGTACGAAGCCTAGACCTTTCTCTAGGACTGCCAGCTCTGGAGGGGTCAAGGTGGAACTAGAAAGATTGACCACTAGGGTCTCTTTTGGCTCGTCACACTGCGGCTTCTGGTGATCATCTGTGGCTCTTCCTATGCCCTGTTTGTTTTGCGGTCATTAGGCCAAATGTATTTGGGCGCCTTCGCACCGTGAAAAGAGGAGACACGCGTCTCTGTCTACCATAAACCTACGGATCGTAACAGTCTTTTACTTTACAACAGCCACCACCCAAAAGCCTTACGAGATAATTTACCTTTTGGTCAATTCTTGAGGATACGACGTAACTGCTCAGATAAAAATGACTTTCACACACAAGCTAACACTCTATGTCAAAAACTTTGTGAACGTAACTATCCCTTACCCAATATTCGACAGGCAAAAAAGAGGGCCAGTAATATCCCTATGGATATATTATTGACTAACAACATCCGCACTCAACAATCATGATTAACCTGTGTTACTACGTTCACCCCCCTCAGTAACCAAATAAAAGGTATTGTCCGGAGGCTCTGGCCTATCCTAACTAGTGCAGGCGCTACATTAGAACGCCCTTTATGTGCCTTTAAAAGAACTCCTAACATTAAGGACCTAGTGGTTCACACAAGACCTACAATAAACCGGCCCCTTGGCAATTCTGGCCCTAGCCAATGGCTTAAAGTGAAGGGACATTACCCTTGCGGCTGCTGTAATGTTTGTCCCCTGACTGACAGTATCCAAGAAGTGGAAATAGGTGAACACAAGACTTGGCAACTGAGATCCCATACCAATTGTCGTACTAAGAGCTGTATTTATATGATTACCTGTCAGTGCAACTTAAAATACATTGGCATGACGACCAGGATGGTGAAAATTCGAATTAACGAACACCGTAGTACCATTAGATGTAAGAGATCCTCTACCAAATTGACCAACCATTTTGTTGAGAAGCAGCACACTCCCAATGATATCAAATGGATTGTTCTAGAAACTATGAGAGATAACATTGACAGTACTAAGAAACTCTTAGAAAAAGAACAACAGTGGGTTTTTAGACTTAAGACCCATCTACTTGGTCTTAATGATGATATCCAGTGGTCCAGCTTTATTCATTAACAATAACACTTTCATTGTGTTTACAGTTGCCATTATTGATTATTTTTTTATACCACAGTTCACACATTTGTAGGCTTTCATAATGGCTACATGGTGATTACTTAATTTTGGAGGTCTGGTGGTAACGTATTAACCTCTTTTACGCCTCTTCACTTATTTGACCTTGTGAGAGGGATTTACTTTTGCTGACTTTGTGATCAGACCACTTCAAAATGGCCGACACCTTTTTGGGTCTAGCCTGCCCTTTTGGTAGTCCTTTCTCAGTTTTAGTTTCCCTCTCCTTCCTTTATAAACTTCTCGGTATCAGTAATCTCCTGGATTCCGGGGTTTAGGAACAGGCGTAGGTGATCCGGTAGTGGCCGTCCCTTGTAAAAGTAAGTGCCCTATTTGCAATTTACTGGCTATAACTCCCGACCGTAACCTTTTTTATCCCACTATTTCACGGTCGATTATCCGAGGTGAGGCGCTTCCTCGTGTATGCCCTGTTTGTTTTGCGGTCATTAGGCCAAATGTATTTGGGCGCCTTCGCACCGTGAAAAGAGGAGACACGCGTCTCTGTCTACGCGTGCTCTCCTCTGTCTCCCTGATAAATGAGGGAGATGCGTGTGAACACTCACGCAGTCACTCCCTGCAGAGCGTAATCTTTTTTGTGGCGACGAACGCACTTAGAATAGCGCTGATCCATTAGATTTATGTTATCTGCACAAGTGCAGTCGATCGAAGTCCCCTTGACAACCGCTCTATTTACATTAATTATTCGGGATGTCTCTAATTATGACGCCCCGGTGAGTTCTCTCCTCTTTATTCTATCTATGGTTTTGTCTGATGCCATGTCTGTATATTTTTTCCTGTGCCTTTTTGCAGGTTGTCCCTAATGGGCATTTTCTCTTTGCATTTAATGCCTGTGTAATATCACATGGTGTAAGTGTTGATTAATCCTTATGTCACCAATAAGGTAGTTATTATTTTTATGATGTGATCTCTTCCTTTATGATTTGCACGATCTGTTGTCCGTTGACCTGGCATGATTTGAGGTCGGATTCTATGATTCTTCAAAAAATAGGAGTCTCTTATTGAATAACTCATTTTTCTACTGGTGTTATAATTAATGTGTTGTATAATCAGATCTGTCGATTACCATTTTTAAGAATAATTCTTGTGTCCTCTATGTATGTATATATAGATCAGAGTGGATTTTTAGAGCCTGGACTACCCCGATGTGGCCCTACCATTAGTTTTTGGAGGGTAAGCAATGTGGATGTTTCATTGCCTAATTGGCTTTCGCACATCTTCTTTCTAATAAATGTTATCATCACTTTTTTGCGTCACTTGGCACTTTAGGGATCCCTCACTTACGTATGGGGTTTCACAACATAATATACTGTAAATACATTGTCCTTACAAGCTATGTTATATTTTAACCTTGGTTTCTTTCTTTCCAAATTCCTTTAGGTTCTGATTTCCTTATTTATGGGAATATCCATGGTTTAAAGGATTAGGTATGTAATTAGGTCCTGACGAATCGCATAAGATAACTCTTTGAAAAAAGCGAGAAACATGTTGACCAACTACATAGAGTGACACAGGGGATCCTGTGTGCACTGTCTCTTTCTTACTATTCCCTATTAAGAGACACAACAACTATACCTACCTGTTTTTTTTATGGGGTATGTGGACATTATTCCACTAATTCCCCGTCTACTGGTTTTAATCATGTCAGAGGTATCAGCATGAAAATAAAAATCATTAGTCGTTACCTCTAGTCATTTTTAAAATTTTCCTATATACCAATCCTTCACTTTATTGTTTTTTGACCGGCTACATACGATTCTCAAAAGATCTCCGGCAAAGAGCCCCCATGTGGGGCCCGTCAGGCATTGCAGCGCCGGCCTGACGAGGACCTGGGCCCTATGATGAAGCATGTCACCGGACGGTGAGTGAGGTCTCTTGTTTCGAAAAATTTCGGTTTCCATCTACTGATTGAACCATTCCCTTGAAAGAAACCTTCTGCATTGTTTGGAACCGTGTGTAATCTTTTTTGATTCATTGACCCTTATGGTAGGCCCTCTAAGCCCAGAGTGCAGGGTTCATGTACCTGTGTGTGAGGGCACCCCTGCACTAACAGAGGCACCCCTACAAACTCCAGACCCACTTTCCTGGACTTTGTGAGTGTGGGGACGCCATTTTACGCATGTACTGGACATAGGTCACTACCTATGTCCAGCTACATAATGGTAACTCCGAACCTAGGCATGTTTGGTATCAAACATGTTGGAATCATACCCCAATACTTTTGCAAGTATTGGTTGTATGATGCCATTCACTCCTTAGAGGGGCCCCCAGCATTGCTTCCACAGCCTTCTGAGGTTTTCCAGGCAGCCCCAGCTGCTGCCACCTCACAGACGGGTTTCTGCCCTCCTGTTGCTTGAGCAGCTCAAGTCCAGGAAGGCAGAACAAAGAATTTCCTTTGGGAGAGGGGTGTTACACCCTCCCCTTTTGGAAATAGGTGTTACATGGCTTGGGATGGGTAGCCTCCCGAAGCCACTGGTATGCTTTGAAGAGCACATTTGGTGCCCTCCATTCCTAAACCAGTCTACACTGGTTCAGGGACCTCCAGTCCCTGCTCTGGTGCAAAACTGGAAAATGGAAAGGGGAGTGACCATTCCCCTGTGCATCACCCCCAGGGGTGGTACCCAGTGCTCCTCCAGAGGGTCCCTGGGTTCTGCCATCTTGAATCCAAGGTTGGAAGGGAACTCTGGGAGCATCTGAATGGCTAGGCCAGGCAGGTGACGTCAGAGCCCCCTCCTGATAGGTGGTCACCCAGCTAAATCACCAGTCACCCTTTCAGGGCTATTTAGGGTCTCTCCTTTGGGTGGTTGCTCAGATTCCAACAGGATTCCTCTGCATCCCTTACTTCAGCTTCTGACTAAAGAAACTTCTTCTGGACTCTCCAGAACCCAGCAATCTGCAACAAAGACGAAGACTTCACCTGCAACATTGTTTCTCCGGTTCGTTCCAGCTTTTGCATCAGATCCCCAGTTGTGCATCCTCTGAGGACAGCCTGTCTTCAGTCTGCACAGGAAAGAAAAAGGAATCCCCCTTGGAGTGAAGGAGTCACTCCCCTGCATCTGCAGGCACCAACAGCAATGACGACCAGCTGCATGGATCCCATCTGCTGCTGAGCTGCTTGGATCCAGCAACACGGGTGGTAGTCGGGAGAGGTCCAGACGGTCCTCTCTACCAGCTGTCCAACGTGGGTGGAGTTAAGCCCTTGCCTTCCCATGCAGGACAGTACCCCTGTGCACTGCATCCTTTGCAGCTGCCAAGGCTTGTTGGCCCTTCTTTCAAGGGGTCTTCAGTCTTTGTGTAGCTCCAGCCCCTAGCACTCCTTCCTGCGACACACAGCTCCCTAAGGGACTCTCCTGCAGCATGGGACTTCTTTTCGTAGTGCTCCATGGGCTCCATTTGCAGCTTCTGTGTCCCCGTCCTGTGGGACTCCTGTGTGTGTTGCCTGTGCTTCTTTGGGCTCTCTGAAACGCTGAGGGTCCCCTCTGACTCTCCCTCCTGGGTTGAGTCCTCCTGGGCCTTGTTGATCCCCGGCAGCACCACTTTCTGGCATCCACGAGTTTTGCCTGTGCCAAGACTTGTTGTTGAAATCCGGGCACGCAAACTGACTGCAATTTTCTTTCCAGGGTGGGACATCACCTGCATCCTCTAGGATCTCTGACTCCTACTCCAGGGCTGCAGTGCTGACTTTCCTTCTTCACCATCGACCAACTCCTGCAATACTCACCTTGGTGGGTAGGGGCTCCTGCCCCACTGGACTCTGCTGTGTCTTCTGGACTTGGTCCCCTATTTCCACAGGTCTTCCTCTTCAGGAATTCACTGTTGGTTTCTTGCAGTCAACTCTGGGTTTTTGAATCGTCTTCTTGGCTTCTAAGTGGGTATTCTGGGGAAATTCTAGTAATTTACTCCTGCTTTCCTGGTGTTAGGGTTTGTGCACAGCAAAGAGCATGTCCCCTCTCACTGCACTAGTGGGTTCTGTAATAGCTCCCTTTTAAACTTACTATTGAAAGCCTTTCGTGTTATCTCACCTTCCCCCCCCCCCTAGGCTTCTGTGTATGTTGTTTAATGTGCTGTTTTGTTTACACATTGGGCCTTGCTTTTACCAAGGTTTCTTTAAAACACTCCTCTCTAGGCCATGTGTTAATTTAACTCATTTGCATAATAACTGAAACTCTGCACACCTTTCAAGAACATGTGCAGCATGTGAGGGCCACACCCAGCTCTTCAAACCACACCCAGCTCTGCACACCTTTCAAGAACATGTGCAGCATGTGAGGACCACACCCAGCCCTGTCTATAAAAGGCAGCCCCCGAGCCTCGCCCTTTGCTTGTGCTCGTCTACCTCCCGCTTACCTGAGGACAGATCCCTCGGCGCTGGCACTCCTGCTCTCTACAGACTTTCATTGGCTTCAAAGGGCACAGCTGCTGGCTCTTCCTTCTTCCGGTTTCCGGTTCCTCCTTGCCTCAGCCTCTCTCCTACAAGCAACCTGCAAAAGAGAAAGAAGACAAGGTTAGACTGATCAGTATCTCTTGCCAGCGACAAGTAAGTGCAAAACTTTTATTACCTGAAAGAACTTTGACAACAATTTCTGGATTCGTGTATAGACAATTTGAAACAAGATACCTTCCACGAACATTGTGATTCAAACTCTTTGTTACAACAATACTTTGCGGAACTTTGTGAAGCAAACATTTTTTTATAGAACTTTTAAGAATCGAACCGTGGAAACCATTAACAGCAAGGCAAACAGTAAATCAAGGACTTGCACAAATTACATGCTGTATTTTGACGTAAAAGTACAGTATTTGTTTTATAAAAGATTCTGGAAATATGGGAAAACTGAGTCTGCTATTGGCAATTTAGGCTTTAGTTATATTAAGATGAATGTTTGATATTGATAATTCTGATAACGGTATTTGTTTAATGTTTTAGAAGCTTTAGAGTAATAGAAAGCACATCCCAGAGCAGTAACACATTCCAAACCTGGAAACTAGAGACCAGGATCCAAGAGGTACTTTTAGAAGAAAATTTCTAATAAATAAAGGGATAGTCAGGAACCCAGTTAGGAATAGGATGTACTTATCTGTTCTTTGTTTATGTTTCATTAGGCACCAGTTTCTACAGAAGTCAGAGAGGGCCGCAGATTTGTGCAGCACTTCAACAGTGGAAACGCAAGAACGCTGTTGTCTCTTTATTTTATTTTATCCACTTCCCCCCTTCCCTTGAGCTTCTGTTCTTAGTGCACTGTTTTAAAAACTAGTGTGCTGGAGCAAGCAGTTTCAGGGTGGGGTCGGATTGTCTTCAACCTCCATCAGAACTGAACAAGGACTCAGGTGAGCTGGGCTTTGACAGAAGCACAAGCCTTAAATAAAAAAATAAAAAAACAGTTCTGGTGGACGATGAATATCTGGGAAGAAATAGAGGGCATTGACGTCACGGATATGGCGCAGGCCCTAAATGAGGGCTTGGCTCATAATGAATCAGTGTCTGGCATCTTGCAACATATGCAAGAGGAAATAGAGAGATTAAAGATGGAGAATACCTCTTTAAAACAGGATTTAAGCAGGTATAAATTTAGGGTATCTCAGTGGAACACAGCTTTTACGCCTTTGTTTAAAACCTCCTCAGAGACAGGGGCGCCATCAAAACATACAACTTTGCCTCCCCCAGTTGAGGTCACTGTTAATGTTCCTAATGCTGTGCCCTTAGCAGCACCTGAACGTTTTCATGGAGATAGTAACAAATTCCATGTTTTTATCAATCAATGTCAATTACACTTCGTTTGTAAGCCACAACAGTTCCCTACTGATGCTACGAAAGTGGCATTCGTCTTGTCTTATTTGGGTGGCACAGCAGCCAATTGGTCAATTCCTTTCGTGGAGAGAGATGATCCCATCCTCCATAATTGGAATCAATTTAAACGTACCATGACCAGCCTTTTTGCAAAACACACTTTCATGCTGGCAAGTGATAATGAGCTTTTAAATCTTAAACAAGGTAACAAGGATTTATTGACCTATCTCACTAGTTTTAATCGTTTACTCACCGAGACACACTGGCCAGAAGAAAAGCGTGTCTCCCTTTTCTATAAAGGTTTGAGAGACGAGTTAAAAGACGCGCTGGCTCATATCGTTGATTTGCCAGAAGACTATTCGGACTTTGTAGATTTAGTTGTGAAATTAGAACATAGACTAGGAGAAAGAAAGGGAGATAAATACAAACTGGAATCACGGTTAACTTTTATTAGACACGAGAAGAAAGACCCAGATAATAAACTCCCTGAACATGAGCCTATGCAAATAGGGACACTCAGAGGTTCACTCACATCAGAAGAAAAAGAAAGAAGGAGAAAACCTCAATTATGTTTATATTGTGGAAGGGCAGGTCACTTTGCCAGAGAATGTCCAGTAAAGCCTAAAAATCCACGAAAGGGTGCTGTTTCCTCCACCTCCTCAACTGAATCGGGAAACGATTAAGCTCGACAAGGGGAGAGGTTACTTGTTCGAGAAAACATCTTAATCAAACCTCTAATGCTGCAGCCTTCATGGTACCGCACATACCTAGACATTTCATAATTCAGGTCGTTTTAATTGTTACTACCCAAGTGAGGCATTCTCTCCCTGTCCTACTGGACTCAGGCGCGACAGGAAATTTTGTGGATAATAAGTTAGCTGAAAACTTAGGACTTCCTATGTGCCTAAAGCCTTGTCCAGAAGCAGTATGTGCAGTGGATGGGTCAGAATTGACCTCTGGATTAATCACAAAACAAACAAGTCCACTTATTATGGTCTGTCAGAACGGGCACACAGAGGTGATTAGCTTTGATCTGATAGATACTCCTAATTTTGGTTTGATTCTCGGGGTACCCTGGTTAACAACTCATAACCCAAAAATTGATTGGGTGAATAGAAATGTTACTTTGGATTCCTCTTTCTGTAGAACCAATTGCTATCAAGAAGCAGGTACAGAACAGAGCACAGTATTACACTGTGCTAGTGTTATACAAGATGAACCAAGTCTCCCTCCTGAATATTCTGACTTTAAAGACGTCTTTGATCCAGTAAAGGCTAGTGTGCTGCCCCCACATAGGTCTTATGACTGTCGTATAGATCTTATCCCAGCTGCTCCTTTACCTAATAACAGAGTATATGCTTTGACTGACGAAGAAACCAAATACTTAAGAACCTACCTAGATGACCTACTACAGTCTGGGTTCATCCGTCATTCCACATCTCCGGTGTCATCTCCACTCTTTTTTATCCCGAAGCCGGATAAATCCCTGCGCGCGTGTATCGATTATCGAGGACTAAATAAGGCTACAATAAAGAATAAATATCCTCTTCCTCTAATACCTGTGTTGTTGGATCAGTTAAGACATTCTACTGTATACACTAAACTAGATCTGCGGGGAGCTTACCACCTGGTCCGAGTAAAAGAGGGGGATGAGTGGAAGACAGCTTTCAAGACAAAGTTTGGTTTATTTGAGTACACAGTAATGCCCTTTGGGTTATGTAATGCCCCTGCGGCCTTTCAGTTCTTTATAAATGAGGTCCTACACGAATTCCTGGACGTTTGTGTCATAGTATACATAGACGACATCCTCATTTACTCTAAGAACTCAGAAGAACATACCCAACTTGTTCGTGCAGTATTATCAAAGTTAAAAGAAAATCATCTTTTTGCTAAGTTAGAAAAGTGTACTTTTAATGTCAGCAAGGTGGACTTTTTAGGATACTGCCTGTCACCTCAAGGAATAACTATGGATGTAAAGAAAATCAGTGCTATTGCTGATTGGCCAGAACCATCCTCTGTAAAAGATATTCAGAAATTTCTGGGTTTCGCCAATTTTTATAGGAGGTTTATTGCACATTTTGCAGACATTGCGGCCCCAATAACTACCTTGTTGCGGAAAGGGCAACGATTTCTTTGGACTGATGAGGCGGCACACGCCTTTCAACTCCTAAAACAAAAGTTCACTTCAGCCCCAATTCTGAAACATCCTGATCCTGACTTGCCTTTTTTTGTTGAAGCGGATGCTTCACAAGTAGCTTTAGGAGGAGTTCTCTCTCAACGAGATGCAGTAGGTGGCCAGTTACATCCTATAGCCTTCTATTCCAAAAAGTTATTACCAGCTGAACAAAATTACACTGTGGCTGAAAGGGAACTACTAGCTATCAAAGTAGCCTTTTCAGAATGGAGGCACCATTTAATGGGAGCCAAGTACCCAGTTACAATCTTTTCTGACCATAGGAACCTACAGTTTTTTGGATCACTTAAAGCACTAACACCACGTCAGATGCGCTGGTTATTTTTTTTTAGCACATTTGACTTTGTAATAACCTATAGACCAGGTGCACAACAAATTCAATCTGATGTGTTATCTAGATACGGACATACTTCAGACATGAAACAAGATAAAATAGGAGAACCCATTATTCCTCCCCAAAAGTTTTTGGCACCAGTACAACAGAAGGATTTCATCACAGATCTATATAATGCACACATGCAAATAGCACCTCAGGATTGGTTAAAGGATTCCCATAACACAATACAACGAGGTTTATTGTATCACGACAACATGCTGTTAGTGCCCACCTCTGAATTACAAACACAGGTGATAATTTGGCATCACGCCTCACCGTTGGCAGGTCATCCTGGTTGGGTAAAAACCCTGGAAAATGTGCAAAAACACTTTTGGTGGGACACTATAAGAAAGGACATTAAGCAATTTGTCACTACCTGTCCAATTTGTGCAAGACATAAATCTTCTCATAAGGCCCCTGACGGTTTGTTAATACCAATGCCAACACCCAAGCAACCTTGGCACACTGTGAGCCTAGACTTTATTGTAGGTTTACCACCTGTAAAATCTTTCACAACAGTGTTGGTTAAAGTGGATTTTTTATCTAAAATGGCACATTTTGTACCATTACGGAAATTACCCACGGCGGCAGAATTTGCAGATATTTTTATAAGGGAAATTGTGCGTTTACATGGTTTGCCAAGCAAAGTGGTGTCAGACCGAGGGAGCCAGTTCAACTCTAAATTTTGGAAAAAATTATGTAAAAAACTGAAAATAGATGTGGCATTATCCACTGCTTTCCACCCAGAGACAGATGGACAGACTGAACGACTGAACCAAACCTTACTTCAAACGCTATGTTGTTTATTGGCTGATTATTCTAGTGAATGGTTGGAAGCTCTCCCTGTAGCGGAGTTTGTTTATAATAATACTGAGCATTCAGCTCTACTTTGCTCACCATTCTATTTCTTGCAGGGGTATCATCCAAGAGCTATACCCATTTTGTTAGAAGATTCTCTGTTACCTACAGTAATGGATAGACTAACAAGGTTAGGTGACATACAAGACAAAGCCAGGAAACATTTATTAAAGTACAAGGAAAGCATGAAAAGACAAGCAGACAAACACAGATCTGAGGCCCCAATGTATAAAATCGGTTACAAGGTATGGCTCTCCACAAAGAACCTAAACATAGAGGGTTCCCGAAAGCTGCAACCACGTTTCATTGGACCCTTTAGTATAACTGCCATAGTAAACCCGGTAACAGTAAAATTAGATTTACCAAAAGAATATCCAGTACATACTACATTCCATGTGTCCTTGCTTAAGCCGCACAATCCAAAAACCCGACCTGAACCACCACCTCCACCCATACCAATTAAGGGAAATCTAGAATATGAAGTGAAAAGCATAAAAGACTCAAAAAGAATTAGTGGACGTCTGTTTTATTTAGTAGAATGGAAAGGATATGATGAATCTGAGAATTCATGGGAACCAGCCTCATATGTACATGCCCCACAGCTGATTAGACGGTTTTATTTAAAATATCCAGGAAAACCCCGTCCCGTAGGAGGGCCTTTGAGGGGGGCAACTGTTAGGGTTTGTGCACAGCAAAGAGCATGTCCCCTCTCACTGCACTAGTGGGTTCTGTAATAGCTCCCTTTTAAACTTACTATTGAAAGCCTTTCTTGTTATCTCACCTTCCCTCCCCCCCCCCAGGCTTCTGTGTATGTTGTTTAATGTGCTGTTTTGTTTACACATTGGGCCTTGCTTTTACCAAGGTTTCTTTAAAACACTCCTCTCTAGGCCATGTGTTAATTTAACTCATTTGCATAATAACTGAAACTCTGCACACCTTTCAAGAACATGTGCAGCATGTGAGGACCACACCCAGCTCTTCAAACCACACCCAGCTCTGCACACCTTTCAAGAACATGTGCAGCATGTGAGGACCACACCCAGCCCTGTCTATAAAAGGCAGCCCCCGAGCCTCGCCCAGTGCTTGTGCTCGTCTACCTCTCGCTTACCTGAGGACAGATCCCTCGGCGCTGGCACTCCTGCTCTCTACAGACTTTCATTGGCTTCAATGGGCGCAGCTGCTGGCTCTTCCTTCTTCCGGTTTCCGGTTCCTCCTTGCCTCAGCCTCTCTCCTACAAGCAACCTGCAAAAGAGAAAGAAGACAAGGTTAGACTGATCAGTATCTCTTGCCAGCGACAAGTAAGTGCAAAACTTTTATTACCTGAAAGAACTTTGACAACAATTTCTGGATTCGTGTATAGACAATTTGAAACAAGATACCTTCCACGAACATTGTGATTCAAACTCTTTGTTACAACAATACTTTGCGGAACTTTGTGAAGCAAACATTTTTTTATAGAACTTTTAAGAATCGAACCGTGGAAACCATTAACAGCAAGGCAAACAGTAAATCAAGGACTTGCACAAATTACATGCTGTATTTTGACGTAAAAGTACAGTATTTGTTTTATAAAAGATTCTGGAAATATGGGAAAAGTGAGTCTGCTATTGGCAATTTAGGCTTTAGTTATATTAAGATGAATGTCTGATATTGATAATTCTGATAACGGTATTTGTTTAATGTTTTAGAAGCTTTAGAGTAATAGAAAGCACATCCCAGAGCAGTAACACATTCCAAACCTGGAAACTAGAGACCAGGATCCAAGAGGTACTTTTAGAAGAAAATTTCTAATAAATAAAGGGATAGTCAGGAACCCAGTTAGGAATAGGATGTACTTATCTGTTCTTTGTTTATGTTTCATTAGGCACCAGTTTCTACAGAAGTCAGAGAGGGCCGCAGATTTGTGCAGCACTTCAACAGTGGAAACGCAAGAACGCTGTTGTCTCTTTATTTTATTTTATCCACTTCCCCCCTTCCCTTGAGCTTCTGTTCTTAGTGCACTGTTTAAAAACTAGTGTGCTGGAGCAAGCAGTTTCAGGGTGGGGTTGGATTGTCTTCAACCTCCATCAGAACTGAACAAGGACTCAGGTGAGCTGGGCTTTGACACCTGGTTGCTGGGGGGTGTTGTGGCATTTCCCTTTGTGCTTTCCTGGTACCCCCAGAGACCCTCTACACACTCCACCTCCCTGGGTGGGGATAACACTCTCGCATTCCACTTTTTCAGTATATGCTTTGTGCTCCCCCTAGGTCCACTATTCTCTATTGTGTTTTACACTATTTGCACTGTTTTCTAACTATTCTTATGCCTATTTCTGACAACTATTGTACATACCTTGTGTATTGCTTACCTCCTAAGGGAGTATTGCCTCTATAATAATTTTGGTGTTGTGTTACCATAATAAAATACCTTTATTTTTGTAACACTTAGTGTATTCTTTCATGTGTGCAAGTGCTGTGTGACTACAGTGGTATTGCATGAGGCTCCTAGATAAGCCTTGGCTGCTCATCCACAGCTACCACTAGAGAGCCTGGCTTCTAGACACTGCCTACATTTCACTAATTGGGATACCTGGACCTGGTATAAGGTGTAAGTACCTTAGGTACCCACTAATCACCAGGCCAGCTTCCTACACAGTGCCTCCTGTATAATGGGTATAAATGGACTATTATTCAGTGTCAGTGCTGGGGAATACAATGTGCTGCAGTGAAGCAAGCGAGGCAGTTTACACCATGCCCAGCTAGGTGTGGAGAGTTTGAATATCTCTGCAGTGTAGCAGAACACCACCGGGCAAGAGGACATTCAGAGCGACAGGAGCCAACAGGTCCCGCTCTGGGAAGGAGTAGGGAAGATGGGCATCGGGATGATACCAGTGCTATGTATATTGACATTGCACCACAAAGTAGAAGATGTGGAAGTGGGGGACCTCGAATCCACCCTCATACGAGAGAGTCGAATAATCAAGCTATGAAGTGTTGCAAAAAAAGGAGTTGGTAAGCTGGATCGGAATGTTCAAAAATAGATACAGAAATAGTGTGAAAACCATCATTTTACTGAGCGATATCTGACCCGCCATAGAGATGGGCAGCTTTACCCATCTATCCATCTGGGCGGTGAGACTCTTCACAGCTGGTTCATAATTGAGCCGTAGCACCTGCTCCTTGTCTCTGTGTACATGAATGCCTAAGTATTTTCGAGTCAGATCACCAGCTCAAAGGGAACTCAGTCTCAGGCGGATGGGTAGTTTAAGTCAGCGGAAAAAGCTCCGACGTACTCCAATTTATATGCAGCCCAGAGAATTCGCCCAAAGTGAGTCACTTCTTCCAATATTGGTGTAAGGTTAGTGATGGCGAACGAATGACAAAATATCATCTGCATGTAGCGACACCAGGAGCAGTCCACTGGTCCATTGCATTCCCCTGTGAATATGTCCCTTATGTAAGTGGCGCACCATGGGGTCCATTGCCAGAATAAAGAGCAAAGGGGACAGAGGACACCCCTGCCGTGTGCCACCTGTTATGGGGAAAAAGGAGGAGAGCTCTCCATTAAGCCGTATGGCTGCTGTGGGCTGCGAATACAACAGGGAAGTCAGTTTGGTTGAGCCCCGGCTGAACTCGAGCCTACTAAGGACAGCGTGTAAAAAGGGCCACTCAAGTAAATCGAAGGCCTGTTTGGCATCCAATAAAGCAGTCGCCGCCGGAACCTCAGGGGACACTCTGTTTAGCACTGCAAAGACAGTGCAAAGATTGACGGAGGTAGAACGTGTGTAACAAAGCCAGAATGAGCAGGGGAGATAATCATATCCAACAAGACTGAAAGGCGGGTGGCGATCATTTTGGCCAGAATCTTATTGTCAAAATGTATCAGGGAAGGGGGGCGCTATGGCCCACAATAAAGAGGGTCCTTTACAGGTTTCGACAAAAGGGTAATAACCGCCTCTCTCATTGATTCAGGGAGAGCCCCTGCCTCCAGAGCCTCGGCATACACTGGTACAAGACGAGGGCTAAGAATATCCTTGTATTTCTTGTAAAATGCCCCGGTAAACCCATCCAGCCCCGGGTCACGCATCCCAGCCAACCAATCACCTGCGATACCTCCTCAGCAGAGAAGAGTTAACTAAGGAACTGCTGTTGGGTGGATGTTAACCAGACATAGTAAGGTCATCTAGATAGTCTCGTAGTGCGGGCCCTAGCGGCTCTGCTTGCGCTGTGTAGAGCTTGAAGTAATAGTTGACAAGCTCCAAATGGACTTCAATGGTGCCAACGGCAATTATGCCGTCAGGCCTTTTAATTTAGAGTATATGTGACGCAGGACAGGAGGGTTGGATCAGTCTGGCCAGTAGTCTCCCGGGTCTGTCCCCCTCTCAATATCTGCGGTCCTTTGTTAACTTGCCCATATAGTGCACCTCCCGCTCTGCCAAAGTGTAAAACTCATCGAGCAAGAGCTTACAACAACCTAGTTGGGGGGGGCGATGTCGGTATCTACAGTTTCACAGTCAATGTCAGAAAGCTGTGCCTCCACCTGTGCAAGACCATGATGTGTATCAAGCAGGACACCGGAGTGTGTGGAAATGCAGATGCCTCTGGTATATGCCTTAAAGGCACCCCACAGCACCCTCCAGGTACCCACTGAGCACACGTTTAATTAAAAAAAGTCAACCACTACTTCCTGCAAGGATGAACTGGACGGAGCGTCCAACATCGCCATGTCTGGGAACCTCCAAAGTTTCCTGGCGCCACAGGCCGTGGTTATAGAAAGTGTAAGTAGCACCAGAGAATGATCAGACAATGTCCGAGGTAGATGGGACCCATGGCGCAGCTGCGCACGCCAATAGTCGATAATGTGACCAGGTGCCATGGGGTGCTGAATAAAAAGTGTAGGCCAACGTGCATGTCCCAAACAGACACCAAAGGTCATGCAAAGCGAAAGTGTTGCATAGATCTCTCATCTCCCTAAGGGAGCGAGGCTTAGACGTCAGGGCATGAGAAGTGGTATGCAATGCTTGGTCTACTGCCAAATTAAAGTCACCACCCACAAGGATGTGATCTATATCAAAGCGATCAATGTGTGAATGGATGTCCTGAAAAAATTCAGGAACGTCAATATTGGGTGTGTACACATTTACAAGTAGGATCTTACGGTTATCCAGAAGCCCCGCAACCATCACATATCTGCCATTGCCATCCACCAGGGTCGATAGTGGCCTAAACGGTACGGTTTTATGAATCAAAATACATACCCCCCTAGAGTAGGTGCTCTAACTTGCAACGTTTTGGTGCGGGCCCCACATGACTGCAAAGGAGGGCACTGTGCCAGCAGGGAGGTGTGTCTCTTGCATGGAAGCAATCTGCACTGCATGCTAACGGAGGTATTGCAGCACCATTTTACCCTTACGGGGATTATTTAGGCCACGTATGTTCCAGGATAGGAATGTAAGATCTAAAGAGTTTTTCGTTGAGGGGCATCAGCCTCAGCATGCGGGTCATGTGTAGCTATATATACGAAAGGTAGGTGTGTAAATAAACTGCATTGCATAACAGAACAACATTACATCGCACAACCCACATGTGTGAAACAACCCTACCACCTTCCACACCCGGCCTAAAAATGCCAAGCGAAACCCGCTAACCCCTAAACAGATACCATTACAACAGAAGAACAAATATCTTGGTATGAACCATGGGAGCATGACAACGCAGCCACGGTGTACTCCCAGGCCGCTAATAGGATTGACAGTGTAGTATAGTAGATGACAACCCAAAAAAAAACCTGAAATAGCGATTATCATATATAATTGATGGAGATACATTGTGTAGTCAAATATGGTGGGGACAATAGCCTAGACAGTCTCATCTAGTCCCGGAGAAACGGTTCCATGCTCAAAGTAGGCCCAGCATCCAGATCGTCAAACTTCCGCGGGGACCGCGGGGCGATCCGCTGTTGCTTGCAGAACATCATGGCGTCATTAGAATTGTCAAAGTATCGCGGTTAGCCCTTCACCTCCATTCTTAACCTGGCTGGATGTATCATGCCATAATGAACGCCAAGAGAACGGAGTGTGGCCTTGACTTCAGAGAATTTTCGTCTGGCTTCCTGCATAGTAGGCATGAAATCGGGGTTGAGGGACACGACAGCTCCCTTATACTGCAAGAGGCCCTTCTCTCTGGCAAGTCAGAGGGCAGTGTCTTGGTCTCTATAATTCAATAGGCGATCAATTATCAAGAAGGCAGGTGCTCCAGGAGGAAGTCTAGGTCCCAAGGTGCGATGTGCCCTTTCCACCACAAAAGTTGAGGTGAAGCCTTGGTGCCCCAGTAGTTCCACCAGCAGGTTTAAACAAGTCAAGCCGACCAATGTGTTGGTGGATTGCACAATTCCAGCTATGCGCAGGTTGTTATGGCGCCCTCTGGCCTCCAAATCTTCATTCTTTATAGCCACAGCGCCACCCCCCACACATCCGCCAGCCCCGGCAAAGGCAACCAGGCCTGTGCTCCTCCGTAGCAGGACGCGGCACTGGCCGCCCCGACGGGCACCACCAGGGCAGCAGAGAGGGCAGCACCAGGCCGCACCACCAAACGGCCCACAGCAGAGGTCTGGAGAGCCTGCAACACTCCACCAGTGTTGCTCTGGTCGTGGCGGGGGAGGAAGGGACCACAAACGTCTGTCCCCGGCAGACCCCACCGCCGGGTGGCCCAGATCCTCAGGCTCATCTGAGGCCCTTGTCACCTCTGGGACTCTGAGGCATGTATGCTGGCGGGCGCGAGCTAAAAAATCAGCAGCACCTGCGCACCACAAACCGGCAGCCTGTTTGGCTACGGATGGCGACGGGAGAGCAGTGAGGAGTGGTCCTGGGTGTCCTCACCTACCATTAGTCAGAAGCCTCCGCAGGAGCTTCAGAGCTGCGCTGCAAATTCGGTCGGTGACTAGTCCATGCCCCCTCCCACTCTAATCTAAGCTAGTGTGGAAAGTGTTGGGCACTGAAGGATTTAAAATTACTATTTCCACTTCAATCTAACCTTCATTTGACAAGGTGAAGGAAATTGAAGGGGTTACATTTCTATCCCCACTCCTATCTAACCTACACTGGGGAAAGAGTTTGACATACAAGGGGTAAAATTAGCTATTCCTACTCCAATCAAAACTAAATTGGGAAAGGTGATGGACTTTAAAAGGGTTAGAGATGCTATTCTCACTCCTATCCGAGCTATATTGGGAAAAGATTTACTCATTAAAGAAGTTAGATTTACAATTCCAACAATAATCTAAACTATATTGGAGAAAATGTTGGACATTGAAGAGGTTACATTTTCTATTCTCACTGAAATCTAAGCTACATTGACGAAGGTGTTGGACACTGAAGTGTTTACATTTACCATTCCAATCTGAGCTACACTGGGGAAGGTGTAGGACTTTAAAAGAGGTAGATTTACTATTTACACAACAGTATAACCAATAGTTGTGAAAACATTGGGCTTTAAGAGGGTGAAATGTATTATTCCAACTTTTTTCTCAGCGACATTGATGAAAGCATTGGACAATGAAAAGATTTAATTTACTGATCCCGCCCCACCATGAGGACCATTACAGTAACTATTAAACTTTAAACGGATATATAATATATACATACTATAAATCATTTAAAGAAACCGGAAAATAATTACAGTATTTTTGAACAAACATTTTTAATGCTACTTCAAATAGTATACTAAATCGAATTAATTTAAATACATAAATACATGCAATAATTACATTTAAAACAATCATGTTTTTTAATTTTATCCAAGTCTAAATATTTGAATGTGTGACACTATATTTTTTCTTTTTTTAAATAATTAATAACACTAACTGATATATGAACTTTCAGTATAAAAATATTTACATTATACTTAACCAAGAAATGTATATACATTTTTAAATACTTTTTCAATGTTTCTTTAATTTTTAAAAAAGTAACCGAAAAACAAATAATTGAAGTAAAAACCAAGTAAATATTAATTTATAAACAAGTATTTTAAACATATATGTTTATTTTAAAATCAAACTAAACATATTTGAAACATACATTACAATTAAATGAAAAACGAATTATATAAAACATTTTGTAATTTGTTTTAAAAATGTATTTTTCTAAGTAGAAGAAATATTAAGAAACATTAATCCTCTCTAAAACACTTCCCACCCTTTTCTCTCACAGAGCCTTATTTGATACTTAGTTTCATTTCTGCAGGGTTTTAATTTTGCGGTCAGAAAATGACGCCTTAGTAGATACGTTTTTCTTGTCAAATACTTATTTACCTGTTCGGTATTATTTACACGAGAATTTGTATAAAGTCATCTCCTTAGCTGAAAAGCAAGAAAAAATCCACGCCTACCCTGCTTTTTATTTTGAATAACTTTAGGAACGCTTCAGACGTGCTCCACATTCAACAAAGGACACAAAACACAGCACGAGATGAGATGCTGCATAATGGGGGGAAATGAGTACATCAGAGGGTATAGTGTTGTATGGTGCCTAAGATCAAAATGAATGGATCTCTACAGACTCAGACAATCTTACACATATAGCCATACCCAAGTCCGCATGGACACACAGACAGACATATACAAACCTGAAGAACAAACACATACAAAACACACGCCTAAATTGGTGTATTTCTTCTCAGCAGTTTTATCTGTGTCTGAGAGCGAAGTTTCATATGAAAATTAGCTTGGGAAATTGCATCTCACATAAATACGCAGAAATGTACACATCCACTGTATGAATGTTGTTTCCTTGCAACATTGAATTTCTCACTCAAGATTTCGGGCCTGATTATGACGGGGAGGTTGTCGCCTTACTGGCTACTAGATAGATCAGTCCACCTCATGTTTTTTTTTTTCTATCCATGTATTGTAAAGCATCTGTGCACTAAAATTGAAGTATATGGTTCTAAAGAGCAGTAGGTGGCTGATCAGTGGGGCATTGAGAGCTTGAGGTGTGCTGCACCTTCTCCTGTTTCATATACTGCTATTGTAAGCCTTGACTCCAGCATACAGAGCGGAGTCAAGGCTTGACCATCAGTTGCCTGCTGACAAGGTGGGTGTTAGAAATATGTCATGGGGTCTGGGAAAGGTGCAGTATTGTTCAGGGATCACCTCCTCGCCTCAAGATGGCAGCAGCACCAGGTGAGGTAGTTTGTGCTGAAGTCTTGCTGTAGCAAGTTGCCAGTATTATGTGGTATGCCTGAAGAGTCTTACCATGTAATACTAGCACATTACCCAGTGCTTAGAGGAACATGTGTAAAGTATTTCACAGCACCCACGTGGACGATAAGTAAATAACACAACTCAAAAGAAATCCACCAATTTAGAAAAATTAAGCATATTTTAAACTTAATTTAGATTCCAAAAAGAACTTTGTATCTTACATACAACCAGAGTTGTGGATTTTGGAAGGGTTGAAAAATAGGAGTACTTTTAGTTCTCAAACAGATGCTATTAAAGTCAATGAGTGAAAAACCCAATTGATCACTTGTTGAATGCGTTTCATGGAACCTACCTGGATTTAAGGTCTTGAAGGTCCCTAGACCATGTCTCAACAGACAGTGGGCCTGATTAGAAGGCTGGTGGTCCTAGGACCCCCAGTCCCACGGTGGCGGTCGGAACTCCACGGCTGTGGCAGTCTGACTCGCACATTACCAAATTGGCAGGCAGACCTGCCTAAAGACTGCTGCCCGCGCCAGGATCATATGTCCTGATGGGATGACGGCAGTCGGGCCTGTAACCAGCTATGGCCAGCGGAAAGCCAGTGAAGGGGCCACAGGGGGGACCCCTGCATTGCCCATGGCTGTGGACAGAGCGTATTCTGAGGCTGCTGGGCGGCCCCCTGTGTGTTACGATACAGGAGCTGAGTGCTATGTCATAGCACGGTTCCCTCCTGACTGACCGGCGGTAACACGTATTACAATGTCCCCGCCAGTCAGCGTGGCGAGAATATTGCATTAAGCTCGGTGGGGACGTCATCATCATGGCGGTGGTGGCCCTGCGACGGGATCGCCAAACTCCAAATGAGACCCAGTATCTTTTTATCTTTCCCAGGCAGTCCGTGTGCAGAGGTGCTCTGGCTGTCCTTGATGCTGATAGGATCCACAGTTGCTATCAAAATTGTAGCGCTTAACAAACACAGACGTGGGGAGCTACTCCCTACCCTCGGAGAGTACAGGCCTTTGGGGTCCGAGGACCTAGATTCCACAACAGGATCTTCAGTGCCACGTCTGGGTGCAGTTCTAGCCTTTCAGCTGTCAATCACAGGAGGGTCCCACCAAAGATGCTTTGCCACTTCCCTCGAAGTCGCCTCCTTCGGATGCAGGATCTCAGGAGTGGGGTCACTGCTGATGTCGGTCACTGTGCCATGAGACCCCTCCTCCGGCCCTGAGTCTGAAGAGGCTGCTGCCACATCTTTTTTGATGTGGTGGTAGCCAATCAGATCTTATCTAGAGATCTATTGGCTCCGCTGATCCTCAGCGATTAGATGTATGCATAGAGCTGTCTTTTAGTATTCACTAACTATGATTTAATAGTACGTTTATGACTGCAGGGTCCCCAGTTGGGGTGGAGAACTCCACACATAAAAAAAAATGATAGTTCCCCTTCCATGTTTTGGAAAAAACACACATACGGCACTCTGGATTGCCAATGTGAACTGCTTTACTGGATTTCAAGAAGGTGATATGTTTAGGCATGTCACCTTTCTCTAATCATTACAACATCAGTACCCAATTCCCTTTAAAAACAATTGTGTGTCCCTCGTAGGCATAAAGAACCTACTCACATTTCTATAGGATGACAATATTTTAGATAGCAATATTTTTGGGGCAACATTTTTGTAAATCAATATTATTGTGGGTGATATTATTTCGTAGAACCCTCACCATAAGTAGTATGAGTACCAGTCTTCCATCATAAGAATATGTTCCTCGTTCACTCACTTTCTGTATAACTGCATTTTGTTGTTTGAAGTGTGTGCCCCCTCATGTTGAAAGAACTACTTGATGGTGAACCAATATGTACTTCTGGACTGTATTGCTGTCAAGAGTAGGATTCAGAATCCGTAAAGGAGTATCTCTACCAACTCAATAATCCCACTCTGGTTAGACCGAAGCACAGTTCTGAGAGAATCTCTGCTCAATTCCTGGTCGATGTAGCATAAGCTGCAGGCAGCCCCGAGAGAAGTGGTAACTTAAAGCAGTACCATCAATTTTAAAGTAAAGAAGACAAGACAGTACAATTCCAAAACCAATTTAGAAGACTAGATAAATATATATTGAGGGAATAAACATGTTAATCATTAAAATAGGATTAGGGAAATACATTTGTGATATTTTAGGACACAAAGAACCAGTAAAAAATAAAGTGGCAATCAAAAACAACAGTTTGTGATTGACTTAGGCCTGGGAAGGATTCCAGGCTGACTGTGATTTAACTTAGTTTGGCTACACCATTTCCTGGTGAAATCTTTTACTTCGGGACCGAGGCTCTGAAATGGAAGTCAAAATCATCCAGTGGGGTAAGATCTAAGCTGTGGCCAACAAGAGTCCCTTGAAGAGGCACATGTCATCATCAAGCTCTCACTAAAAAAAAATGATTTTTATGCCAAAAGCTCCAAGCTGTAAACAGCTGTATTTCCTACCCATCAAGGTTGCTTCACAAGTCGAACAGATTTACCGCCTCTCCCTGGGCTGGGTCACGTTGTTACCTCTTAAAACAATAATTTTTGCTGCAAGTCCCCGCTGAACCAGTTTTTATCACAGCAAGAAGGAGGACCTTGTTTTCTTTTGCATGCCTTTGGTGTGGTCTTCCCAAGCAAGCCTCAACACTTTGTCCTAGTCCTTGTGAATAAAACCCAACCTTTTCAAGTTTCTGGTCAGTCGTGCAGCCATAGCTTCACAGTGCAGGTTTCTAGGCACCTGGTCTCTCAGCGGCCTGGTCTCTTATAGTGCCAGAGCTATGCAGTCAGCTGGTTCTTTTGGGAGTCAGAAGTCCTGCTCTTTGTGTCTGTAATGTAGGATAAGAAGAATCAACCACTTGACCATTAGAGAGCAGTTTTAGTCCTTAGCTGCCAGTAGGATATGTTCATCCTTGAGTTCTTGTGTGAGTCCTCTTTTTCCAGCAGGAGTCAGAAGACAGCAGTCTTCTACCAGCAGACCTTTCTTCTTACGTTGGTCGCTTTCCAGGTCCAGGAATGTTCTGTGGAGGGGATGGATGAGGTGCCTGATTTATCCTGTGCACATGCCAGTAATTGGAAACATTCTACCACCAAAGTATTGCCCTGTTGCCTGACTGTAAAATTACCCAGGGATACTGGTAGATGATAGACCCCAACTGTCATAAGGCAGGCTTGTAGTCCATTCTTTAGCAACTACCTTGTTTAGATGGGCTCTAGTCCTGTCTGACATGGTGAAAACTGGTTCTCTTATTAACTGTGACTAGGGCCTGACTATGAGACCGGGTCCTGGGAATGAATAAGAGAACTCCACCTTGAAATCTTCAAATCAAACGTATTGTTCTAAAGTAGCCCTTCATTGTGCCAATTGTTCCTGTTCACTCCCAGGAAGCTAATCCCTGCTAAGTGGTCAGGACTGAAGACCCGTTTGCTGTCCATGAGCTCATAGGCACGATATTGTCCTCTGAGCCACAATTGTTGACTCTTCCAGACTAAAATGTGTACTGCAGGCCTGGAGGTGTGATATGCAGAAGATCTGGTTTAAAGCCAGTTCTTGCTCTGGCCATTAAATCAAGTTTTACTGATTAAGTAGGCAATAACTTTGAAGCACTCTTCTATCATTTCCCCAAGTAGCAATAGGAAATAAAGGTGTTAATCCTATCTGGGCCTCTTGAGGAAAAAATCTAGAAAGGTACATGCAGTCAAATAGCTTTTGGGTTGTATTTCCCTTTTAGTGTACACTAGCCTTGACATGTAGTGTGCCCTGTATAAATAAATGAGTGCCTCGCACTGTGGGCTTACAAGGCACAATTAAGGGGTGAATTTTGAATATATGAAAAAAGGCTTTTTTTCTACATGACTTTTCACTTCCATTTTTCACTGCCGTGCATTTAAAATGTACCCTAGCCAGAGCACAGGCATTTATTTTTCAGCGCCCATATGCTATTTATCTCCCATTCTGTAGGTGTATTTTCTACATCATGTAAAATGGTTTTACAGGCCACATAATAAGACCGGTTGGGCAAAGACAGTTTTACCATCGCTGTTTTAGAGAAAGAGCACATATACACTTTGGCACTGATTAGCAGCGGCGCAGCATCAAGTCAGTAGTGAATACTGAAATGCCTCAAAACATGTTGATTGCTTAAGGGTAGATGAGGTGCACTGGAGTGCTAAGGGAGCTATTTTCGGCCATGGAATAACCACATACCTCCATTATAGGCAAGAATGCCTTAGTTTAGGTTGTAGGTTGTTGCATATGAAGATAAACACAATTTTTAACTTTATTTTACTTGGGTTTTACTGCCTGCTATTCGAGTGGCATTTTAATAGCAGAATACGTACTGTAACCTGGACTGAAGGCACATTATGCAGTAATTATAAATCACTGTCTGATGAGCTGTGACATTTACCTAATTGAGAAATGGTGACAATTTAAAGTGTATTTATATTGTAAGTGCCTTATTTTTGCATAACCAAAGTAATTATATAAATATTTCTACATAACACATGTTCTTGTAGCGTAGATGATTACATATCTAGGATTGTACATTTGATGAATACATACTTAAATTATAATTTTATTTGACAAATGTTAGTTTAATTGCAACAGGAAACAAATCATGCAATTTTAAATAATGAAGGCAATGTAGCTGTGATTATTTGACATGGCCCAATTCTAGGCCGGCTACGGTACTTCAGCTGACAGCAAGAAATTGATGGCTCGTAGTAATGGCCCTAAAATTTCAGTCTTAGGGGTAGAGGCAATCAGGTTTGCGCAGAAAATTTGCCTGAAAGTGATGAAAAGTAGCGCTTTGCATTCCTTTGCGTCAAGGGGTGATTCTATGGGTGGTAGATGAGCATTCCCCTGCAACTACTCATGGGTTTCGATGCAGTGCTGTCTATAAACAAGAGAAGACAGGGTTAGAACTAAAAGTGCCTATTTGAGGCAGGCATAAGGAGGGGTACCACATCACTTATGCAACCTGTTTAAAAAAAACAAAAATTACCTGGGGACAGAGGGTGCCCAAATTTTTACCTGGGGACAGAGGGTGGCATTTCATTGTCTTTCAGGACTTGAAGGCTGTGTCTCTAAGTCCTGTATTGCCTGCCACAGCATATTCTTCATCCAGTCAGAATCTACCTGGGCTTATCAGACCATATTTGGTACCAGATATCTCTAACGTTTTACCACCTTTCACATGTATGCCCATCCTAAGCACCTTCTTAAACACCAGTTTCTACAAATCCGTTGAACATATTTACATCAATTCACAAAGAACATGCTTTCGGAGTAAAGGTCCATTATCATTTTGCCAAAGTTGATATATTTCTAATCAGCCGTTTTATCTGTGTCCGAGAGCGAAGTTTCATATGGAAATTGCACCTTTGGGATTGCTACTTTTTTGGCCATCACTTGACTCTAAACTTTTCAGGAAGCGAGTTGCATGAACTTTTTGGAACATTTCAAGCAAGCGCACAATTTTTTTTAGCAACACTAAAAATGCTCTTCCTGTGGAAAACTGGCCTAACTATAGCGTGTCTGAACTCACTTTCTGGAAAAAAACTTGCACTTTCTTTAGAAAAAAGAGCTGGTACCAGACAATCTTTATATTTAGCAATTGGTTCTGAATCCAAGTGACCTGACATTTAGTTAAAGTTGGGGCTTGAAGCCAACAAGGTGCTTGTCACTGAGACAGGATTCAATTACTTGTTGGTGATTGTTTTTAGCAAATAAAACTAATTCTGTCTTGGTTGGGTTGAGCTTCATATAGGCTCCAGACATCCAGGTCTGGATGATATGCCCTCTGATAGCCATATAGCCTATCTCTTCAACACAGCGTTCAGGAATTGCTGACTGTGTGGGCAGAACCGCAGATGTCCTTTGTCCATGTAACAGCATGTATCTTAAAATGGCGGTCAGACTGCCAACACTGCAGCATACGGACCGCCGCCGTCACCATGACGGTCTCCATACAGCCAAACTTGTAATCAGGCCCACTGTTTATGTACGTTTTTGGTGATGTAAGTGTGAAATTATATTTATTTCAAGATTTTTTTACTTACCGTTCTAAGTATAGGAAAATAACAGTTTTATTAACACTGCATTGACAGGTTTTTTTTTCTCACATTATTGTTGGTTCTGATAATATGTCGGTGATCTGTGTTAGTTGCATACCCTGCCTCCATTTTTTCAATGAGCGTTTCTTGCTCTGCAAGTGATTGGCCATGAGTTATGTGTGACTGCTCCAAGGTTTGGCTAGAGTAGATTTGAGCTTGTTTTGTTAGTAGTACCAATAGAACAGATATGGGTGTAACTGTAAATGACAAATAGCTTACTCTTTTGTGTGTGTGGTTTAGTATTAGCGTGTCCCTCTCTAAATCACTCCATAATTGTAGATTATCTCCACCCATTTAGCAGTTGATATTTTCCCCCTCTTCCTCAAATCTCCCTGGTCCCTGTCACATTTACTCCTGAAACACATTCATCTGCATGAGGAGTTGTCCATACTTGTGGCGGAGAACTTCACACACAAGCAGTAAGGAGGGATAGGCAGAAATCTCAGGCTGGAGAAGTACATAGCTTCGTGAGTATGTAAAGTAGTACTACTGGAATATAAAAATATGCTTTGTGACCAAGCTCCCTTATTCGGTAGGAAGTAATGTACAATCAAAACTTAGGGTTTTCTGTCAAATTAGCCTTTATTTGTAAATTAACTATTCAACAGTAATTATCATATCAGGACCTTGCTAATGCACAGTTTCATAAATAAACCAAGTATTACATTTGTAATGTATTGGAGCCTCATACTAAAGTTGAAAGTGCTCATTATATTGTACATCCAAAAATATTTGAAAAACAGTAGAATGTATGCAATACAGAATAAAAAATTGTGTTCACTGATCTGACACCAGCCCTAATAAGATATGGTGCAGGAGCTAATAAGTAACGTCTGTGAGGAGGTTGAACTCTGGATAAGGGGGAAATGAAATTGTTGGTTTTATTCAATTCCTAAGAATTATTCACAAGCAATCAGAAAGCAAAATAAAGCCCCACCGGATTTAACAATTTTTATTTAATCTGTTAACTTAACTTATCTTTTCATTCAAACCATTTTCATATTCTGGTTCTGATAGTAGCAAAATATCAGGGGAGATGTTCGAAGCTTTTAAAAGTGAATGTTTGATCCGTATAGTTCTTGTAGCATGTTCTTCGCTTTGCTATTGCTGTTCTTCAACTTCCACACAGGTTCATGTTGGAGGCTAGAGCCATCCAGAAACTAATGAATTAACTGTCAGTTTGAAGGTCCTGTATTATGGATGCATTTAGCTGAATTCATTTTAGCCACACGAGTAGCTAGAGCACAATGTATTGTTGAACTAGGGGAATAAGCCCAAAGACTTGATCATAATTCATGACAACGATTATTGGATGAGGTGGGTGGAGAATTATTTTCTAAGAAGCCATATCTTCAGTTTATAATTTAAATGCAGAAAGAAGGTGCATTTGATGTCCAAGGGGTTGTTATTGCATATCCTGGATACATGGTTTGAGAAGGCTTTTTTCGCAATACTTTGTTTCCAGTCTTACTCCTGGTATTGCCATGTCAAGTGAGCTGGGTATTTTCGCTAACTATGTAAGACCATGAGGCCGTATTTCTGGTGGTCACATTTGTGATGCAGCTGCACTCGGGGGCAGTAAGGGAAGGAACCACTGTAGATTCTTCCGCACTCAGGTGATGTGGTTGAATGGTTGCATTACCGTGGGGCCAACATAGGGATGATATGGTCATTAAACAGAGCTTTGCCAAGCTCCAGGTGAGTGAGGACTGCAAAATGGACTGTTATTTTCAATTTATTTCCAGGTAGGAAAAATAACTTTTTTTTCAGCGGGAGAGCTGTTACATTGTCTTGGTTTTCTCAGTGATGTATTTTTTGAAGAAGTGCTCAGTGTTGAGATTTAATCCAACTGCTTTGACAGAATAGCTGTGAGCTGCAGAGATGTCAATGTTCATTTCAGATAGCCTGGTTTGAATTTGTTTTGTGTGTGCTATTGCTGAGCAGCAGGAACGCTGGTCCTGATTTAGATCCTGGTGGAAAGAATACTCCGTCACAAACATTACGGATATCCCGTCTGCCGTATTGTGATCCAATTATATCCTACGGGGACCGTACTGTTTGTGACGGAGTATTCTTTCCACCAGGATCTAAATCAGGCCCAGAGTTCTTGGATATCCATCAGGTTTGTGATGAATTAACTCCACTGCCAGAATCTAAATCAGGCCCTCTGTCTTGGTTTGACTGAATTTTAGAAAGGTAGTTGATATCCAGTTCTGGATGTGACTGAGTGAGTTTTGAGTTGTTAGATGCCATGATCCATGAACATTTTCAGGTAGAGTTGTGTATCATCAGCATATTTATGTTGATGCTAGCTATGAGAAGGGCTTCAAGGGATTCCATGTAGAGATTGAGGTGATGGTGGAGAAGATGGCACTCTGGACATCTCCATAGGAGTAAAGTTTCTGGTGTGATTTTTAGGTTCTCACCTAGACACATTGGTAGTAGTTGCAGAAGTAGTAGGAGGAACATTCAAGAACACTGACAGAGAAATCCATTCTATTGACAAATGTTTGGTGGTTAACATTATCAAAGATTATAGAGCGGGTATTTTTGCCAGTGAATATAAGGTTATCATTCACTATCTAAGAGGTATGAACCCCTATGCTGCATTGTGGCTCGATGAAAAATTAATCCTTTAGGAAGTTATTCTTGCTGATGTGACTTAGTAGTCGAATAAAGACTGCTTTCTTGATTTTAATGATGAAAAGTAGGTAGTGATGTGGCTGTAGTTGGCAAAATCATCTTGGTTCAGAGTTTGCTTTTGAGTGTCTTAGAAGGGGGTTGACCTGTATTGTTTTGAGTGTCTCTGGGAAGGTTCCTTGGCTGAAGGAGGCATTGGCCATACTGAGGAGAGATAGGAGAGCTTCCCCTTGGAGAGAATTCATAGTTGATGATGGTAGAATGTTGTCTTCATAAATGGCAAGCTTGATTGAATTAGAATGACAATACATTTTGGCGGTCATTCCGACCCTGGCGGTCATGGACCGCCAGGGCCGGGGACCGCGGGAGCACCGCCAACAGGCTGGCGGTGCTCCCAAGGGCATTCTGACCGCGGCAGTACAGCCGCGGTCAGAAACGGAAAACCGGCGGTGTACCGCCAGTTTTCCACTGCCCTGGGGAATCCTGCGCCGCCATGTGGATTCTGACCCCCATACCGCCATCCTGTTCCTGGTGGTTTTGGCCGCCAGGAACAGGATGGCGGTATGGGGTGTCGTGGGGCCCCTGGGGGCCCCTGCAGTGCCCATGCCAATGGCATGGGCACTGCAGGGGCCCCCGTAACAGGGCCCCACCATGATTTTCAGTGTCTGCCATGCAGACACTGAAAATCGCGACGGGTGCAACTGCACCCGTCGCACCCCTTCCACTCCGCCGGCTCCATTCGGAGCCGGCATCCTTGTGGAAGGGTGTTTCCCGCTGGGCTGGCGGGCGGCCTTCTGGCGGTCGCCCGCCAGCCCAGCGGGAAACCCAGAATACCCGCGGCGGTCTTGTGACCGCGCAGCGGTATTCTGGCGGCTCCCGCCGGCCCTGCGGATACCGCGGCCGGCGGGAGTCAGAATGACCCCCTTAGTGTGTAAGAGGGGGTAGAAGGCTGACCACTTGGGGCAGAGTGGAAGGGAATTGGAGACTTTGTGATTGTCTGGTGTTGTCAATGTGGGTTATGATATTGATTTTCTAAATGCAGACGTGAGTGATGGAGTTGGACCTGATAATTGATTGTGTGGTAGGTGGCTCTAGAATGAGACTGATACAGAACTGGGGTGCCCTGAAGAGGCTTTGTGTCTGTTGGCTGCATAGTTTATAGTAGTCTTATAGAAGGGGACTTTAGAGATAGGTGTAGGCATATTTTATTTGTGCTGGTGTAGTTTTGTACAATCCCAGAAATTTTACATTGTGTAAATGAGGAATAGTACCCAAGATTACGTCATTATGCTACAGTATGTGTAAGGAAATGCCTCCTTGGCATGGTTACCCCCTGACTTTTTGCCTTTGCTGATGCTATGTTTTGATTTTAAAGTGTGCTGAGGCCTGCTAACCGGGCCCCAGCACCAGTGTTCTTTCCCTAACCTGTACTTTTGTTTACACAATTGGCACACCCTGGCATCCAGGTAAGTCCCTTGTAACTGGTACCCCTGGTACCAAGGGCCCTGATGCCAGGGAAGGTCTCTAAGGGCTGCAGCATATCTTATGCCACCCTGGGGACCCCTCACTCAGCACAGACACACTGCTTGCCAGCTTGTGTGTGCTGGTGAGGACAAAACGAGTAAGTCGACATGGCACTCCCCTCAGGGTGCCATGCCAACCTCACACTGCCTATGCAGTATAGATAAGTCACCCCTCTAGCAGGCCTTACAGCCCTAAGGCAGGGTGCACTATACCATAGGTGAGGGCACCAGTGCATGAGCACTGTACCCCTACAGTGTCTAAGCAAAACCTTAGACATTGTAAGTGCAGGGTAGCCATAAGTGTATATGGTCTGGGAGTCTGTCAAACACGAACTCCACAGCACCATAATGGCTACACTGAAAACTGGGAAGTTTGGTATCAAACTTCTCAGCACAATAAATGCACACTGATGCCAGTGTACATTTTATTGTAAAATACACCCCAGAGGGCACCTTAGAGGTGCCCCCTGAAACCTTAACCAACTACCCGTGTAGGCTGACTGGTTTTAGCAGCCTGCCACACTCGAGACATGTTGCTGGCCACATGGGGAGAGTGCCTTTGTCACTCTGTGGCTAGTAGCAAAGCCTGCACTGGGTGGAGATGCTTATCACCTCCCCCTTGCAGGAGCTGTAACACCTAGCGGTGAGCCTCAAAGGCTCACCCCCTTTGTTACTGCACCACAGGGCATTCCAGCTAGTGGAGTTGCCCGCCCCCTCCGCCACGGCCCCACTTTTGGCGGCAAGGCCGGAGGAGATAATGAGAAAAACAAGGAGGAGTCACTGACCAGTCAGGACAGCCCTTAAGGCAACCTGAGCTGAAGTGACTCTGACTTTTAGGAATCCTCCATCTTGCAGATGGAGGATCCCCCCAATAGGGATAGGAATGTGATCCCCTCCCCTTGGGAGGAGGCACAAAGAGGGTGTAGCCACCCTCAGGGCTAGTAGCCATTGGCTACTGCCCTCCCTGACCTAAACACCCCCCTAAATTCTGTATTTAGGGGCTCCCCTGAACCTAGGAACTCAGATTCCTGCAACCTAAGAAGAAGAGGACTGCTGAGCTGAAAAACCCTGCAGAGAAGACGGAGACACCAACTGCTTTGGCCCCAGCTCTACCGGCCTGTCTCCCTCCCTTCTAAAGAAACTGCTCCAGCGACGCTTTCCCCAGGACCAGCGACCTCTGAATCCTCAGAGGACTGCCCTGCTCTAGAAGGACCAAGAAACTCCCGAGGACAGTGGCTCTGTTCACCCAAGACTGCAACTTTGTTTCCAAAGAAGCAACTTCAAGACAACTGCGTTTCCCGCCGGAAACGTGAGACTTGCTACTCTGCACCCGACGCCCCCGGCTCGACTTGTGGAGAAACCACACTTCATGGAGGACTCCCCGGCGACTACGAGACTGTGAGTAGCCAGAGTTGCCCCCCCTGAGCCCCCACAGCGACGCCTGAGGAGCTCCCCCCTTGCCTGACTGCATCGCTGAAGAGACCCCTTGGTCTCCCATTGATTTCAACGACAAACCCGACGCGGGTTTGCACACTGCACCCGGCCGCCCCGTGCTGCTGAGGGTGTACTTTCTGTGCTAACTTGTGTCCCCCCCGGTGCCCTACAAAACCCCCCTGGTCTGCCCTCCGAAGACGCGGGTACTTACCTGCTGGCAGACTGGAACCGGGGCACCCCCTTCTCCATTGGAGCCTATGCGTTTTGGGCACCACTTTGAACTCTGCACCTGACCGGCCCTGAGCTGCTGGTGTGGTAACTTTCGGGTTGCTCTGAACCCCCAACGGTGGGCTACCTTGGACCCAAACTTGAACCCCATATGTGGTTTAGTTACCTGCAAGAACTAACAATTACTTACCTCCCCTAGGAACTGTGAAAATTGCACTGTCTAGTTTTAAAATAGCTATATGTGTTTTATTTGAAAAGTATATTTGCTATTGTGATTATTCAAAGTTCCTAAAGTACTTACCTGCAATACCTTTCATGCAAAGTATTACATGTAGAATTTGAACCTGTGGTTCTTAAAATAAACTAAGAAAATATATTTTTCTATACAAAAAAACCTATTGGCCTGGAATTGTCTCTGAGTGTGTGTTCCTCATTTATTGCCTGTGTGTATGTACAACAAATGCTTAACACTACTCCTTTGATAAGCCTACTGCTCGACCACACTACCACAAAATAGAGCATTAGTATTATCTCTTTTTGCCACTATCTTACCTCTAAGGGGAACCCTTGGACTCTGTGCATACTATTCCTTACTTTGAAATAGTGCATACAGAGCCAACTTCCTACATTGGTGGATCAGCGGTGGACTTTGCATTTGCTGGACTACTCAGCCAATACCTGATCACACGACAAATTCCAAAAATTGTCATTAGAAATAGATTTTTGCAATTTGAACTATTTTTTTAAATTCTTAAAAGTCCTGCTAGGGCCTTGTGTTAGTCCCTGTTAGCATTTATTTTAAAGTTTAAAAGTTTTGTGAAAGTTTGAATTAGATTCTAGAACTAGTTTTAGATTCTTAAAAAGTATTCCAACTTTTAGAAACATAATGCCTGGTGCAGATGTGAATGTGGAGGAACTCGACCTCACACCTTACCTCCATCTTAAGATGAGGGAGCTAAGGTCACTCTGCAAAATAAAGAAAATCACAATTGGCTCACGACCCTCCAAACAACAGCTCCAGGAGCTTTTGGCAGAGTTTGAAAAAGCCAACCCCTCTGAGGATGACAACCCAGAGGATGATGTTAGTGACATGGAGGAGAATTCCCACCTTCCAGTCCTAACTAGGGAACCCAGGGACCCTCAATCCCTGATTCCAACTGTGATAGTCAGAGATGCTGCTTCCCTCACAGGAGGGGCCAGCACCTCTGAAATCACTGAGGATAGCCTCAGTGAAGAGGACCTCCTGCTAGCCAGGATGGCCAAAAGATTGGCTTTGGAAAGACAGATCCTAGCCATAGAAAGGGAAAGACAAGAGATGGGCCTCGGTCCCATCAATAGTGGCAGCAACATAAATAGGGTCAGAGATTCTCCTGACATGTTGAAAATCCCTAAAGGGATTGTAACTAAATATGAAGATGGTGATGACATCACCAAATGGTTCACAGCTTTTGAGAGGGCTTGTGTAACCAGAAAAGTAAGCAGATCTCACTGGGGTGCTCTCCTTTGGGAAATGTTCACTGGAAAGTGTAGGGATAGACTCCTCACACTCTCTGGAAAAGATGCAGAATCTTATGACCTCATGAAGGGAACCCTGATTGAGGGCTTTGGATTCTCCACTGAGGAGTATAGAATTAGATTCAGGGGGGCTCCAAAAACCTCGAGCCAGACCTGGGTTGATTTTGTGGACTACTCAGTGAAAACACTGGATGGTTGGATTCAAGGCAGTGGTGTTAATAATTATGATGGGCTGTACAATTTATTTGTGAAAGAACACCTGTTAAGTAATTGTTCAAATGATAAACTGCATCAGCATCTGGTAGACCTAGGACCAATTTCTCCCCAAGAATTGGGAAAGAAGGCGGACCATTGGGTCAAGACTAGGGTGACCAAGACTTCCACAGGGGGTGACCAAAAGATAGGGGTCACAAAGCCTCCCCAGGGGAATAGTGTTGAGACATCCAAAAACAAAAATAGTAAAGAGTCTTCTTCAGGCCCCCAAAAACCTGCACAGGAGGGTGGGCCCAGAGCCTCTTCACAAAAATTTTTTGGGTACAAGGGTAAAAACTTTGATCCCAAAAAGGCCTGGTGTCGTAGCTGTAATCAGCCTGGACACCAAACTGGAGACAAGGCCTGTCCCAAGAAAACTACCACTTCCAACTCCACTCCAGCTAACAATGGAATGGCTAGTCTCCAAGTGGGATCAACAGTGTGCCCAGAGCAAATCAGGTGTCACACTGAAGCTACATTAGTCTCTGAGGGTGGGGTGGATTTAGCCACACTGGCTGCCTGGCCTCCTAACATGCAAAAATACAGGCAGCAGCTCTTAATTAATGGGACAAGCGTAGAAGGCCTGAGGGATACAGGTGCCAGTGTCACCATGGTGACAGAGAAACTGGTTTCCCCTGGTCAATACCTGGCTGGACAAACTTATCCAGTCACCAATGCTGACAATCAGACTAAAGTACATCCCATGGCTATGGTAACTTTAGAGTGGGGAGGGGTCAATGGCCTGAAACAGGTGGGAGTCTCCTCAAATATCCCAGTAGACTTTTTGCTTGGAAATGACCTGGAGTCCTCAGCATGGGCTGAGGTAGAACTGAAAACCCATGCAGCCTTGCTGGATATCCCGGAACTGGTGTGTGTCAAGACAAGGGCACAGTGCAAGGCTCAGGGTGAAGAAGTAGAGCTGGAGTCTGGAAAAAGGGCCCAGCCTACCAAGAGGAAAGGAAAGACAACTGGGAAACCAGCTGCAACACAACAACAAAAAGAGAACCTCTCTTCTCAGGAAGAAGTTCTGCCCTCTGAGGGAACTGAGCCTATGGAGTTAGAACCTTATCAGGTTGAGCTCTTAGGCCCAGGGGGACCCTCAAGGGAGCAGTTGTGTAAGGGGCAAGAAACCTGTCCCTCTCTTGAAGGCCTTAGGCAGCAAGCTGCTGAAGAGTCCAATGGCAAGAAAACTGGAACACATAGGGTCTATTGGGAAGATGGACTCCTGTACACTGAGGCAAGAGATCCCAAACCTGGTGCCACTAGGAGAGTGGTAGTGCCTCAGGAGTTCAGAGAGTTCATACTGACCTTAGCCCATGATATTCCTCTTGCTGGGCATTTGGGACAAACCAAGACATGGGAGAGACTAGTCAACCACTTCTACTGGCCCAACATGTCCAGAAAGTCAAGAAGTTTTGTGTCTCCTGTACCACCTGTCAAGCCAGTGGTAAGACAGGTGGACACCCAAAGGCCCCCCTCATTCCACTTCCAGTGGTGGGGGTCTCCTTTGAAAGAGTGGGTGTGGACATAGTGGGTCCACTTGAACCTCACACAGCCTCAGGGAATATGTATATACTAGTAGTAGTGGATCATGCTACTAGATACCCTGAAGCTATTCCCCTTAGGTCGACCACTGCCCCTGCAGTGGCCAAGGCCCTCATTGGTATCTTTACCAGAGTGGGTTTCCCTAAGGAGGTGGTATCTGACAGAGGTACCAACTTCATGTCAGCAGACCTGAAACACATGTGGAATGAGTGTGGAGTGACTTATAAATTCACTACACCCTATCATCCACAAACTAATGGCCTTGTTGAGAGATTCAACAAGACCTTAAAAGGCATGATCATGGGGCTCCCTGAAAAACTCAAAAGGAGATGGGATGTCATCTTGCCATGTCTGCTTTTCGCTTACAGAGAGGTGCCTCAGAAGGGAGTAGGGTTCTCACCCTTTGAACTTCTGTTTGGCCACCCTGTAAGGGGACCACTAGCTCTTGTGAAAGAAGGCTGGGAGAGACCTCTTCATGAGCCTAAACAAGACATAGTGGACTATGTACTTGGCCTACGTTCAAGGATGGCAGAGTACATGGAAAAGGCAAGCAAAAACCTTGAGGCCAGCCAACAGCTCCAGAAGTTTTGGTATGACCAAAAGGCTGCAATGGTTGAATTTCAACCAGGGCAGAAAGTCTGGGTTTTGGAGCCTGTGGCTCCCAGGGCACTTCAGGACAAGTGGAGTGGCCCTTACCCAGTGCTAGAAAAGAAGAGTCAGGTCACCTACCTGGTGGACCTAGGCACTAGCAGGAGCCCCAAGAGGGTGATCCATGTGAACCGCCTTAAGCTCTTCCATGATAGGGCTGATGTGAATCTGTTGATGGTAACAGATGAGGAACAGGAAGCTGAGAGTGAACCTCTCCCTGATCTCCTCTCATCAAACCCTAAAGATGGCTCAGTAGATGGAGTGATCTATTCAGACATCCTCTCTAGCCAACAGCAATCTGACTGCAGGAAGGTCCTACAACAGTTTGCTGAGCTCTTTTCCCTAACCCCTGGTCAGACACACCTGTGTACCCATGATGTGGACACAGGAGACAGCATGCCTGTCAAAAACAACATTTTCAGACAGTCTGACCAAGTTAAGGAAAGCATCAAGGTGGAAGTCCACAAGATGCTGGAATTGGGAGTGATTGAGCACTCTGACAGCCCCTGGGCTAGCCCAGTGGTCTTAGTCCCCAAACCTCACACCAAAGATGGAAAGAGAGAGATGAGGTTTTGTGTGGACTACAGAGGACTTAATTCTGTCACCAAGACAGATGCCCATCCCATTCCTAGGGCTGATGAACTGATTGACAAATTAGGTGCTGCCAAATTCTTAAGTACCTTTGACTTAACAGCAGGGTACTGGCAAATCAAAATGGCACCTGGAGCAAAAGAAAAGACAGCATTCTCCACACCTGATGGGCATTATCAGTTTACTGTTATGCCCTTTGGTTTAAAGAATGCCCCTGCCACCTTCCAAAGGTTGGTGAATCAAGTCCTTGCTGGTTTGGAGTCCTTTAGTGCAGCTTATCTTGATGATATTGCTGTCTTTAGCTCCAGCTGGCAGGATCACCTGGTCCACCTGAAGAAGGTTTTGAAGGCTCTACAATCAGCAGGCCTCTCTATCAAGGCATCCAAATGCCAGATATGGCAGGGAACTGTGGTTTACTTGGGACACCTTGTAGGTGGAGGCCAAGTTCAGCCAGTCCAGCCTATGATCCAGACTATTCTGGACTGGGCAGCTCCAAAAACCCAGACTCAAGTCAGGGCATTCCTTGGCTTGACTGGGTATTACAGGAGGTTTGTGAAGGGATATGGATCCATAGTGACAGCCCTCACAGAACTCACCTCCAAGAAAATGCCCAAGAAGGTAAACTGGACTGTAGAATGCCAGCAGGCCTTTGACACCCTGAAACAAGCAATGTGCTCAGCACCAGTTCTAAAAGCTCCAGATTACTCCAAGCAGTTCATTGTGCAGACAGATGCCTCTGAACATGGGATAGGGGCAGTTTTGTCCCAAACAAATGATGATGGCCTTGACCAGCCTGTTGCTTTCATTAGCAGGAAGTTACTCCCCAGGGTGCAGCGTTGGAGTGCCATTGAGAGGGAGGCCTTTGCTGTGGTTTGGTCCCTGAAGAAGCTGAGACCATACCTCTTTGGTACTCACTTTGTAGTTCAAACTGACCACAGACCTCTCAGATGGCTGATGCAAATGAAAGGTGAAAATCCAAAACTGTTGAGGTGGTCCATCTCCCTACAGGGAATGGACTTTATAGTGGAACACAGACCTGGGACTGCCCATGCCAATGCAGATGGCCTTTCCAGGTTCTTCCACTTAGAAAATGAAGACTCTCTTGGGAAAGGTTAGTCTCATCCTCTTTCGTTTGGGGGGAGGGGTTGTGTAAGGAAATGCCTCCTTGGCATGGTTACCCTCTGACTTTTTGCCTTTGCTGATGCTATGTTTTGATTTGAAAGTGTGCTGAGGCCTGCTAACCAGGCCCCAGCACAAGTGTTCTTTCCCTAACCTGTACTTTTGTTTACACAATTGGCACACCCTGGCATCCAGGTAAGTCCCTTGTAACTGGTACCCCTGGTACCAAGGGCCCTGATGCCAGGGAAGGTCTCTAAGGGCTGCAGCATATCTTATGCCACCCTGGGGACCCCTCACTCAGCACAGACACACTGCTTGCCAGCTTGTGAGGACAAAACGAGTAAGTCGACATGGCACTCCCCTCAGGGTGCCATGCCAACCTCACACTGCCTATGCAGTGTAGATAAGTCACCCCTCTAGCAGGCCTTACAGCCCTAAGGCAGGGTGCACTATACCATAGGTGAGGGCACCAGTGCATGAGCACTGTACCCCTACAGTGTCTAAGCAAAACCTTAGACATTGTAAGTGCAGGGTAGCCATAAGAGTATATGGTCTGGGAGTCTTTCAAACACGAACTCCACAGCACCATAATGGCTACACTGAAAACTGGGAAGTTTGGTATCAAACTTCTCAGCACAATAAATGCACACTGATGCCAGTGTACATTTTATTGTAAAATACACCCCAGAGGGCACCTTAGAGGTGCCCCCTGAAACCTTAACCAACTACCCGTGTAGGCTGACTGGTTTTAGCAGCCTGCCACACTCGAGACATGTTGCTGGCCACATGGGGAGAGTGCCTTTGCCACTCTGTGGCTAGTAACAAAGCCTGCACTGGGTGGAGATGCTTATCACCTCCCCATTGCAGGAGCTGTAACACCTGGCGGTGAGCCTCAAAGGCTCACCCCCTTTGTTACTGCACCACAGGGCATTCCAGCTAGTGGAGTTGCCCGCCCCCTCCGGCCACGGCCCCACTTTTGGCGGCAAGGCCAGAGGAGATAATGAGAAAAACAAGGAGGAGTCACTGACCAGTCAGGACAGCCCCTAAGGCAACCTGAGCTGAAGTGACTCTGACTTTTAGGAATCCCAATAGGGATAGGAATGTGACCCCCTCCCCTTGGGAGGAGGCACAAAGAGGGTGTAGCCACCCTCAGGGCTAGTAGCCATTGGCTACTGCCCTCCCTGACCTAAACACACCTCTAAATTCTGTATTTAGGGGCTCCCCTGAACCTAGGAACTCAGATTCCTGCAACCTAAGAAGAAGACTGCTGAGCAGAAAAACCCTGCAGAGAAGACGGAGACACCAACTGCTTTGGCCCCAACTCTACCGGCCTGTCTCCCTCCCTTCTAAAGACACTGCTCCAGCGACGCTTTCCCCAGGACCAGCGACATCTGAATCCTTAGAGGACTGCCCTGCTCTAGAAGGACCAAGAAACTCCTGAGGACAGCGGCTCTGTTCACCCAAGACTGCAACTTTGTTTCCAAAGAAGCAACTTCAAGACAACTGCGTTTCCCGCCGGAAGCGTGAGACTTGCTACTCTGCACCCGACTCCCCCGGCTCGACTTGTGGAGAAACAACACTTCAGGGAGGACTCCCCGGCGACTACGAGACTGTGAGTAGCCAGAGTTGCCCCCCCCTGAGCCCCCACAGCGACGCCTGCAGAGGGAATCCTGAGGCTCCCCCTGACCGCGACTGCCTGACTCCCAGATCCTGACGCCTGGAAAAGACTCTGCACCCGCAGCCCCCAGGACCTGAAAGATCGGAACTCCAGTGCAGGAGTGACCCCCAGGAGGCCCTCTCCCTTGCCCAGGTGGTGGCTACCCCGAGGAGCCCCCCCCCTTGCCTGCCTGCATCGCTGAAGAGACCCCTTGGTCTCCCATTGATTTCAACGACAAACCCGACGCGGGTTTGCACACTGCACCCGGCCGCCCCTTGCTGCTGAGGGTGTACTCTCTGTGCTAACTTGTGTCCCCCCCGGTGCCCGACAAAACCCCCCTGGTCTGCCCTCCGAAGACGCGGGTACTTACCTGCTGGCAGACTGGAACCGGGGCACCCCCTTCTCCATTGGAGCCTATGCGTTTTGGGCACCACTTTGAACTCTGCACCTGACCGGCCCTGAGCTGCTGGTGTGGTAACTTTGGGGTTGCTCTGAACCCCCAATGGTGGGCTACCTTGGACCCAAACTTGAACCCCGTAGGTGGTTTACTTACCTGAAAGAACTAACAATTACTTACCTCCCTTAGGAACTGTGAAAATTGCACTGTGTCTAGTTTTAAAATAGCTATATGTGTTTTATTTGAAAAGTATATATGCTATTGTGATTATTCAATGTTCCTAAAGTACTTACCTGCAATATCTTTCATGCAAAGTATTACATGTAGAATTTGAACCTGTGGTTCTTAAAATAAACTAAGAAAATATATTTTTCTATACAAAAAAACCTATTGGCCTGGAATTGTCTCTGAGTGTGTGTTCCTCATTTATTGCCTGTGTGTATGTACAACAAATGCTTAACACTACTCCTTTGATAAGCCTACTGCTCGACCACACTACCACAAAATAGAGCATTAGTATTATCTCTTTTTGCCACTATCTTACCTCTAAGGGGAACCCTTGGACTCTGTGCATACTATTGCTTACTTTGAAATAGTGCATACAGAGCCAACTTCCTACAGTATGTAAATGAAAGGTTGGTGTGGATAAAAAGTCCAATATAAGAGCTCAGGAATATCATGATCCATGAACAGAAACCATACAGTTAAACCAAATGCGAACTCCAGTTCTTTAATATGGGGATGGATGAAATTACCTCAAAAAATTCATAAATTCATTTTCATGTAACCTTTTAGCCAAGTGGACCATTCAGGTAATTTGTGATTATGAAATGCATTTTTATTTATTTATTTATTTATTTATTTTGATTTACAGAGGAAGTGCCATATAGAGTAAGACACATGTACATACAGTATCACAACTTCCTTTTTCTAAAGACTCACCCCTAAACTTTGTTTAGCCCTTTGTCATTTTGGATTTGGATTTTGGGAGGGAAAGCATCACTCTTCCTTTATCTGCAACCTCTGCTGCATCATTTACCCTGGGAATCTTTACTGATTTTTGAACAATCAAATCATTTTAGTTCTGTTCATAGCGAAATACTTGCTCTTTGCAGGCACTTTTATTTTTGTTCTTTTGTGTGTGTTTTTTTACTCTGTTTATTGCTTGATACCCCAGAGTTTGGAGTGGGGTTGTAGGCAGCCCCTGTGGGATTAAGGGACAATAGACATTTTTGGATGATGGAGATTTGAGGTTATGTGTTCATACCCTTTCCTTAAATTTTGTCCAATGTTCTGTTGATGAACCTAATTAAGAGCACATTCGTCAGTGGTCTCTTAAAACTGAGATTTGGCAAAATAAACCTGTAGCTGGCATGGACCTTACTTTTTAATACTTATAAGACACCCCTAAGAAAAGTCCTAAAGGCTCTTAGGATAGGGTGCATTGTAATTAAAAATTAGGTCATTTGTGCTGTCGCACCTGGAGATAAGAGGACCTCGGTGTCTTTAATTGCTACATATCTTTGGTGAGGCATCTGGCCTCAAAATGAATGCTAAGAAATCTCTGCTGGTTCCGTTTTCTGAATCCCAAGCATTGGTTGACTGGCAGACCACCATTCCTATCCAGCGATTAAGCTTCACACACCTCAGCATGAAAATCGCACTTGATCCCGATATGACCTCGGCCCTCAATCTCAATCCGCCCTCCCGAAGAGTGAAAGCGGACCTGGGAAAATGGTAGACTCTGCCGCTTAATGTCATGGGACGCATAGCACTGTATAAAATGCTGATCCTACCCTGTTTTCTGTATATCCTCCGGAATCTCCCCATCCAGATCCCCCAACACTGGTTTCAGGAGATGGATGCGGTGGCCCGTTCCTTCATGTCAGCGTGACGTGTTCAACGGCGGTCTGGCTATGTCAAATTTATACCACTACTACCTGGCAGTACAGGTACTCACCATTAATAAATGGCTCACGTGGGGGTTGGATGACCCAGCCTATCAGATGGAACTGTCAACGATGGGATTCCCACGACTTATGGATATGCTGTACGGCTCTCCTATCCCCAGGGCTACGCCTGAAATTACTAGCCAGGTTCTACATGGATGGCGCGTGGCCCAAAAGCTGACGGGGTGGTGGGGTTGGGTCACCCAGCACACCCCGCTATGGTGGGAAGCGTGGATGAATAAAGTTGCTACTCTGAAGGGCTTTAAGCATTGGGATGCCATAGGCATCATGGTAGTGGAAGGTGTCTGAGAGGGTACACACATGATGTCCTTCCAGCGACTCAAGCAGACATATACCCTAAATCAGACACAATTCCACAAACTCCTACAGCTCCGACATGCACTACATGCCCACATTAGCAATGGCACCCAGATCCCTGACTTCAGTCCTATGGAGGCAAAGACGATGATGGGGGCACTGGATGGGGGGGTGTCACAGATTTACCGCTCCCTGGTGTTGAACGCCTCTCTGCCCCTTCTGTTCTTGCGGGCCCGCTGGGAGGCCTGGATCGGCCCCCTGGAGGAGGAGGATTGGCGGTATGCGTAGATGCCTCCAAGCACTCTTACAACATCTGCGGGGCTATGTATGGTCCAGGTGTATTTTTTGCATTGTGCTAATCTGACGCCAGCCCGACTGTTTCGTGCCAGACTCAAACCAGACTCTCAGTGTGGTAGATGCTTTCACTCATCTGCGGACTTCTTCCATATGGTGTAGTCATGCCGCAAGATCCAACGGTTCTGGACAGGTGTCCTAGGTGAACTGTCCACTTTGTTGAACATCGACCTGATGGCTTCCCCCAAGGTAGCCCTACTGGGGGTGATGGAAGACATTGGGGGTACCTGGCGACTCGCACACTGGTGGGTATGGCTCTGCATATTGCCAAAAGGGACATTGCTGGATGTCTGACACTCCTCCCTAGCTGCAACAGTGGAGAAGGGGTTGGATTGGTGTGCTCAAATGGAATGATCCGTTTACCAGGCAAGGGGGTGTGAGGGTAAATACCATAAGATTTGGGATGTATGGTTGGGCACCATTCACCCATGAATATGTAAACTGGCCAGAGTGCTGTGTGGTCTTGCTCGTCCGAGAGTCTATAACTGAATGTATCACTGTGATAATTAACTGTGCTCTTATTTGCGACCTGTTGTTGGTTATCAAAAAAAGAATTAGGTCATTTGTACTTATGTTTCACATGTCCCTACAGTGAAAAACTCCTGAAGTCATTTTTCACTGTTGTAAAGCCTGTCTCTCCCATTGACTAACACTGGGTTAACCTTATTACATTTAGTAAGTGCTAATTTTTGATTGGGAGCAGATAAAGTCATCATATTTATACTCAAGCGAATTGTAATTTAAAATCCTCTTTAGTGGTAAAGTCTGATTTCAAGTCACAGTTTTGAAAATGAGACTTTTAGAAAAGCGTGTGTTTTATTTTACCGACCTTTTGTGCCTACTGCGAGCTCCCTGGATCACATGACTGTGAATGGCTCTGCTGTTGGGATTGTGTATTGCTTTCAGACAGTAACACAGAAGGGGCTTAGGTTTGGACAGGATGTGCCATCCTGACAGGATGACTTGGGAGGGGCTGTACGCAGCCCCAGTAACACTTCAAAGGGCCTTGCTTCCTGCATACACAAAGGAACCTGAGATCAGGCATGCCCTGCCTTTAGTCACCTCAGACAGTTTGGCGCCTCAACAGGGGAAGAACTTTCCAGAACAAATGTGGAAGTAGGATAGAGGTGGGTACCAGGTAAAACTATTGGACCTCCAGATCCACTCACTAGAACAATCCTGGACCTGTGGAAGTTACAGAAAAATGACTGCCCTGCTGCCAGTGGACTGCCCTGCTACTTGAAGTACAACCTTGCTGTCTGAGAAGAAAGACTTGACCAGTTAGCCTTCATTCCAGGCTAATCCGAGTGACTGAAAGAGCCAGTTGCTGACCTCCTTTGTGAGGGACATATCAAGCTTCAGAGGCCTCCCTGCAACTGACTAGCCAACCTGCTGTATTTGGCCTGCCTGCATCTGCAACTGGACCTGCATGAACCCTGTTGCTGGCCCTGTCTGGAGTGAGTCCTGATCCACAAGAAGTGCCCCAAGGTCCTGAACCCTTGGCTGGCATCAGAGTGTACTCCTCCCTGTCTAATTGTGGGTTTCATCAAATCTGATATTGTGTGATGCAGCTCGGTGCAGGCCTTCGCCTGCAGTCATGATTGGACCGTGTTCAATTGCGGCCAGCTTGAACTTGTGACCTTGTCTAGGTCTATTGCAACCAGATAAGCACATATGGAACTTTATGCTTTTGGTGCTACTTTTTCTAAAATCTTGAAAAGTTAAATATCTCTGGTTCTGTTATCATTATATTTACTCAAATGTACTCTACTTTTCTAAAGTGGTTTGGGATTTTTGTTCAGTCTTGTTCTGACTTTATTACGGTTTGTATTCTGCATAATTTCTTTACACATTGTCTTTAAGTAAAGCATGACTGCCTTTGTGCCAAGCTACCAGCGGGATAACCACAGTTTGATGTAGTGACTTGTGGTTCACTCTCACAAGAATTGTGGTTCTTGCCTGAGTGGGATCTCCACCCCTCACAACCAATAACCTATTTTTTTATGAGAGATTTTTCTTGACTCTCCTGGGCATGAAGCATGGTGCCACATCATTTAGGGCCTTAAAGCTGATACAGCAGGTCTTAAGCTGTTTCCTCAGTCTCGTAGGCAGCCAGTGTAGATGCCTAAATAGAGTTAAGTGAGGAAGTTGGTAAATCAAATGCTCAGCTTTCGACTTGAAGAAATTGCAGGCAATGAATGGCATTATTCAGGAGACACAAGTAGATTACATTGGAGTAGTCAAGTCTTGAGGTGATGATTGCTGTGATAACTGTGATAATGTTTCCATTGGCAGGAAGAGAACAATCTTCTCTATCATCTTTAACAGCTATTCACATTTGGAGGTGACATTTCTAATCTGTTGTTTTATAGTGTGACCTTCATCTATGATAACCCCTAAGGCCTTTGAATGTAAAACTTTGTGCAGTTGGGACTCCTATTTCCATTGGCTAATAGAGGTTATGCTAGAGCTCGACTCTATTCTAGGGCTGGGTGGTAAACATCGCTCTCCGGCAGATTTCAGAGAGTTTTTGCCACTCCACACTCCACTTGGATTATGAAGTTCAGCAAAAACTCTGGCCATGTGGTGTGTGGGAATAATCAAATGAATAGGTAACGCTGCATGAAACTTTTCTCCAGAGGTCGCCATGAATGATGGTGCCTTGAGTCTCTTTCCGACACAGTTGAAGGGCTCAATGCTAGGCCTAGTTTGGAGGGAGTGGCAACATAGCAGCCATTTTATAAAGGTTTTATCTGCTATGTGGGCTGGCCACTTGAGGACAGCAACCCCAACATGCTTGCCTATGTGTCTTCTCCCAAACTATATACTATATAACTACAAAGTGAATATGAAGACTGTATCAGTCTTGTTGTGGAGAGGTCAGCATGCACTCTGATGGCTTCCTCGACCCGCCTGCATGTGAAGTCGCAGTGGGTCATCACAGAGGAAGTGACCGGAACCTCCCACTGCACGACTGTAGGAGGCTGGACTGGCTTGTAGTGAGTACCAAGGGGTACTTGCACCTTGCACCAGGCCCAGTTATCCCTTATTAGTGTATAGGGTGTCTAGCAGCTTAGGCTGATAGATAATGGTAGCTTAGCAGAGCAGCTTAGGCTGAACTAGGAGACGTGTGAAACTACTACAGTACCACTTAGTGTCATATGCACAATATCATAAGAAAACACAATACACAGTTATACTAAAAATAAAGGTACTTTATTTTTATGACAATATGCCAAAGTATCTTAGAGTGTACCCTCAGTGAGAGGACAGGAAATATACACAAGATATATGTACACAATACCAAAAATATGCAGTATAATCTTAGAAAACAGTGCAAACAATGTATAGTTACAATAGGATGCAATGGGGACACATAGGGATAGGGGCAACACAAACCATATACTCTAAAAGTGGAATGCGAACCACGAATGGACCCCAAACCTATGTGACCTTGTAGAGGGTCGCTGGGACTATTAGAAAATAGTGAGGGTTAGAAAAATAGCCCACCCCAAGACCCTGAAAAGTGAGTGCAAAGTGCAATAAAGTTCCCCAAAGGACATAGAAGTCGTGAAAGGGGAATTCTGCAGGAAAGACACAAACCAGCAATGCAACAACAATGGATTTCCAGTCGAGGGTACCTGTGGAACAAGGGGACCAAGTCCAAAAGTCACAAGCAAGTCGGAGATGGGCAGATGCCCAGGAAATGCCAGCTGTGCGTGCAAAGAAGCTTCTACTGGACAGAAGAAGCTTAGGTTTCTGCAGGAACGACAAGGGCTAGAGACTTCCCCTTTGGAGGACGGATCCCTCACGCCGTGGAGAGTTGTGCAGAAGTGTTTTCCCGCCGAAAGACCGCCAACAAGCCTTGCTAGCTGCAAATTGTGCAGTAAATGTTTTTGGATGCTGCTGTGGCCCAGGAGGGACCAGGATGTCGCAAATTGCGTCAGAAGACAGAGGGGACATCGAGCAAGACAAGGAGCCCTCTCAGCAGCAGGTAGCACCTGGAAAAGTGCCAGAAACAGGCACTACGAGGATGTGTGAAACAGTGCTCACCTGAAGTCGCACAAAGAAGTCCCACGGCGCCGGAGAACAACTTAGGAGGTCGTGCAATGCAGGTTAGAGTGCCGTGGACCCAGGCTGGACTTTGCACAAAGGATTTCCGCCGGAAGTGCACGGAGGCCGGAGTAGCTGCAAAAGTTGCGGTTCCCAGCAATGCAGTCTGGCGTGGGGAGGCAAGGACTTACCTCCACCAAACTTGGACTGAAGAGTCACTGGACTGTGGGAGTCACTTGGACAGAGTTGCTGGATTCGAGGGACCTCGCTCGTCGTGCTGAGAGGAGACCCAAGGGACCGGTAATGCAGCTTTTTGGTGCCTGCGGTTGCAGGGGGAAGATTCCGTCGACCCACGGGAGATTTCTTCGGAGCTTCTAGTGCAGAGAGGAGGCAGACTACCCCCACAGCATGCAACACCAGGAAAACAGTCGAGAAGGCGGCAGGATCAGCGTTACAGAGTTGCAGTAGTAGTCTTTGCTACTATGTTGCAGTTTTGCAGGCTTCCAGCGCAGTCAGCAGTCGATTCCTTGGCAGAAGGTGAAGAGAGAGATGCAGAGGAACTCGGATGAGCTCTTGCATTCGTTATCTAAAGTTTCCCCAGAGACAGAGACCCTAAATAGCCAGAAAAGAGGGTTTGGCTACCTAGGAGAGAGGATAGGCTAGCAACACCTGAAGGAGCCTATCAGAAGGAGTCTCTGACGTCACCTGGTGGCACTGGCCACTCAGAGCAGTCCAGTGTGCCAGCAGCACCTCTGTTTCCAAGATGGCAGAGGTCTGGAGCACACTGGAGGAGCTCTGGACACCTCCCAGGGGAGGTGCAGGTCAGGGGAGTGGTCACTCCCCTTTCCTTTGTCCAGTTTCACGCCAGAGCAGGGCTAAGGGGTCCCTGAACCGGTGTAGACTGGCTTATGCAGAAATGGGCACCAAAAGTGCCCATGAAAGCATTTCCAGAGGCTGGGGGAGGCTACTCCTCCCCTCCTTCACACCATATTCCAAAGGGAGAGGGTGTAACACCCTCTCTCAGAGGAAGTCCTTTGTTCTGCCATCCTGGGACAAGCCTGGCTTGACCCCAGGAGGGCAGAACCCTGTCTGAGGGGTTGGCAGCAGCAGCAGCTGCAGTGAAACCCCAGGAAAGGCAGTTTGGCAGTACCAGGGTCTGTGCTACAGAACACTGGGATCATGGGATTGTGCCAACTATGCCAGGATGGCATAGAGGGGGCAATTCCATGATCATAGACATGTTACATGGCCATATTCGGAGTTACCATTGTGAAGCTACATATAGGTAGTGACCTATATGTAGTGCACGCGTGTAATGGTGTCCCCGCACTCACAAAGTCCGGGGAATTGGCCCTGGACAATGTGGGGGCACCTTGGCTAGTGCCAGGGTGCCCTCACACTAAGTAACTTTGCACCTAACCTTTACCAGGTAAAGGTTAGACATATAGGTGACTTATAAGTTACTTAAGTGCAGTGTAAAATGGCTGTGAAATAACGTGGACGTTATTTCACTCAGGCTGCAGTGGCAGGCCTGTGTAAGGATTGTCAGAGCTCCCTATGGGTGGCAAAAGAAATGCTGCAGCCCATAGGGATCTCCTGGAACCCCAATACCCTGGGTACCTCAGTACCATATACTAGGGAATTATAAGGGTGTTCCAGTAAGCCAATGTAAATTGGTAAAATTGGTCACTAGCCTGTTAGTGACAATTTGAAAGAAATGAGAGAGCATAACCACTGAGGTTCTGATTAGCAGAGCCTCAGTGAGACAGTTAGTCACTACACAGGTAACACATTCAGGCACACTTATGAGCACTGGGGCCCTGGATGACAGGGTCCCAGTGACACATACAACTAAAACAACATATATACAGTGAAAAATGGGGGTAACATGCCAGGCAAGATGGTACTTTCCTACACAACCCCCCCCCAAATGAAGGACAATAAGACTAGCCATGACCTGATGAGTCTTCATTGTCTAAGTGGAAATATCTGGAGAGTCCATCTGCATTGGAGTGGCTACTCCCAGGTCTATGTTCCACTGTATAGTCCATTCCCTGTAGGGATATGGACCACCTCAACAAGTTAGGATTTTCACCTTTCATTTGTTTTAGCCAAAGTAGAGGTTTGTGGTTTGTCTGAACAATGAAGTGAGTGCCAAACAGGTATGGCCTCAACTTCTTCAGTGCCCAGACCACAGCAAAGGCCTCCCTCTCAATGGCAGACCAACGCTTTTCTCTAGGGGTCAAACTCCTACTAATAAAAGCAACAGGTTAATCCTGGCCCTCAGAATTAAGTTGTGATAGGACTGCCCCTACTCCTAATTCAGATGCATCAGTTTGGACATAGAATTTTTTAGAGTAACAAGGGCTTTTCAGGACAGGTGCAGAGCACATGGCCTGCTTCAGCTCCTCAAAAGCTTTCTGACAGTTTGCTGTCCATAATACCTTTTTAGGCATTTTCTTGGATGTGAGGTCATTAAGAGGGGCTGCAATGGAGCCATAGTTCTTAATGAACCTCCTGTAATACCCAGTGAGGCCTAGGAAGGCTCTCACCTGAGTCTGAGTAGTAGGGGGAACCCAATCAATAATTGTTTGGATTTTCCCCTGAAGTGGTGCAATCTGTTCCCCACCAACAAGGTGTCTCAGATAAGCCACCTTACCCTGCCCTATCTGGCACTTTGAAGGCTTGATAGTGAGGCCTGCTTTTTGCAGGGCCTCTAAAACTTTCCATAGGTGGACCAGGTGATCATCCTAGCTGGAGCTAAAGACAGCTATATCGTCCAAATATGCTGCACTGAAAGCTTCCAGCCCTTGCAGGACTGTGTTCACCAACCTCTGAAAAGTGGCAGGTGCATTTTTCAATCCAAAAGGCATTACTGTGAACTGGTAATGGCCTCCAATGGTTGAAAATGCAGTTTTAGGTTTAGCATCTTCTGATAATTTGATCTACCAATACCCTGCAGTCAAATCAAAAGTGCTTAGATACTTGGCAGATGCCAGTGTATCTATGAGCTCATCTGCCCTGGGTATAGGGTGAGCATTAGTTTTGGTTACCTGGTTGAGACCTCTGTAGTCTACACAAAACCGCATTTCCTTCTTTCCATCTTTGGAATGGGGTTTTGGTACAAGTACCACAGGAGAAGCCCATGGACTTTCAGAGTGCTCAACCACTCCCAGTTCTAACATTTTCTGCACCTCTTGCTTTATGCACTCTCTGACATGGTCAGGCTGCCTATAGATCTTACTTTTGACAGGTAAACTGTCTCCAGTATCTATAGTGTGCTCACACCAAGAAGTGGTACCTGGCACAGTAGAGAAGAGTTCAGAAAACTGACCCAGGAGATTTATGCAATGGTCTTTCTGCTCAGCAGTAAGACAATCAGCCAAAACTACACCTTCCACAAGAGCATCTTGTTCTGTGGAAGAGAAGAGATCAGGTAGAGGATCACTGTCTTCTTCCTGTCCCTCATCAGTTGCCATGAGCAGGGTGAGATCAGCCCTGTCATAGTAGGGTTTCAGGCGGTTGACATGGAGCACCCTAAGGGGACTCCTGGCAGTGCCTAAGTCAACTAAATAAGTGACTTCACCCTTTTTTTCAACAATTGTGTGGGGTCCACTCCATTTATCTTGGAGTGCTCTTGGGGCCACCGGCTCCAAGACCCACACTTTCTGCCCTGGTTTGTACTGAACCAAAACAGCCTTCTGATCATGCCATTGCTTCTGGAGCTCTTGGCTGGCCTGAAGGTTTTTACTGGCCTTTTTCATATACTCAGCCATCCTTGATCTGAGGCCAAGTACATAATCCACAATATCTTGTTTTGGAGCTTTTAAAGGTTGCTCCCAACCCTCCTTGACAAGTGTTAGTGGACCCCTAACAGGGTGACCAAAGAGGAGTTCAAAGGGGCTGAAGCCCACTCCTTTCTGGGGTACCTCCCTGTAGGCAAAAAGGAGGCATGGTAACAGGATATCCCATCTCCTGCGGAGTTTTTCAGGGAGACCCATAATCATGCCTTTGAGAGTTTTGTTAAATCTCTCCACCAGTCCATTTGTTTGTGGATGATAGGGTGTAGTGAACTTGTAAGTCACACCACACTCCTTCCACATGGCCTTTAAGTATGCAGACATGAAATTGCTTCCCCTGTCTGATACTACTTCCTTTGGGAAGCCCACCCTGGAAAATATTCCCAGGAGGGCCTTTGCCACTGCAGGTGCTGTAGTGGTCCTTAAAGGAATAGCTTCAGGATATCTTGTGGCATGGTCCACTACCACCAAGATAAACCTATTGCCTGAAGCAGTAGGAGGGTCAAGGGGGCCAACTATGTCAACCCCTACCCTTTCAAAGGGAACCCCAACCACAGGCAGTGGAATAAGGGGTGCCTTTGGAGTGCCACCTGTCTTGCCACTGGCTTGACAGGTTTCACAGGACTTACAAAATTCCTTTGTGTCCTCAGACATCCTGGGCCAATGAAACAAGGGGACAGGCCTGTCCCAAGTTTTCATTTGTCTCAGATGTCTAGCTAGGGGAATGTCGTGGGCTAGAGTTAGGAGGAACTTTCTGTACTCCTGAGGAATCACTAACCTCCTGGCAGTTCCAGGTTTAGGATCCCTTGCTTCAGTGTACAAGAGGTTGTCCTCCCAGTAAACTCTGTGAGAGTCACTGACATCCCCATTAGCCTGTTTGACAGCTTGCTGTCTTAGACCCTCTAGTGTGGGACAGGTCTGCTGTGCCACACTCAGCTCCTCCCTGGCAGGCCCCCCTTCACCCAAAAGCTCAGCAGTGTCTGCTTCCAGCTCCTCTGGTGTAGGTTCTGCACAGGGTGGAAATTCTTCTTCCTCAGAATTAGAATCCACTGTAGAGGGAGGGATAGTAGGAAGTGCTTTACTTCTACTAGCCCTAGCTTTAGGGAGCACTTGGTCCATTGTTCCAGGATCCAAGCTTCCCTGTCCTTTTTGCTTTTTGGCCTGAGCCCTGGTTAAAGCAAAAATATGCCCTGGGATGCCCAGCATTGCTGCATGGGCCTCCAACTCCACATCTGACCAAGCTGATGTCTCCAAATCATTTCCTAGTAGACAGTCTACAGGTAAATCTGTGGCTACCACAACTTTCTTTGGACCAGTAACCCCCCCCCAGTTGAGATTTACAACAGCCATGGGGTGGCTAAGTGTGTTGTTGTGAGCATCGCTTACTTGGTACTGGTGACCAAGTAGGTGTTGTTCAGGGTGGACCAGTTTCTCTATGACCAAAGTCACACTGGCACCAGTGTCCCTGTAGGCCTGAACCTCAACACCATTTATTAGGGGTAGCTGCTTGTACTTATCCATATTAAGGGGACAAGCAACTAAGGTGGCTAAATCAATAGCCCCCTCAGAGACTAATATAGCCTCTGTGGTCTCCCTAACAAGACCAACCCCAACTAAGTTACCAATAGTGAGCCCAGCTACTCCCTTGGATTGGCTATTAGTAGGTTTGCTCCCACCACCACTGCTATTAGTAGGGACACTAGGTGTAGCAGTAGGGGTTGTAGTGGTAGGAGGCTGGGTGCTTTTCTTTGGACAACTGGGATCTGTTGTCCAATGGCCTTTTATTTTACATAAATAGCACCATGGTTTCTTTTCCTTGTTTTGATTAGAAGAGGATTTGGGCCCACCACCCCCACCAGAGTGTTTTTGTGGGCCTGATGAAGACTCATTTTTAGATTTGTCCCCACCCTTGTCAGAAGACTTACCATCCTTCTTCTTGTTGCCATCTTTGTCACCCCCTGTATGAACTTTTCTGTTCACCCTTGTTCTGACCCATTTGTCTGCCTTCTTTCCCAATTCTTGGGGAGAGGTCAGATCAGAGTCCACCAAGTACTGGTGCAACAAATCAGACACATAATTATTAAGAATATGCTCTCTCAGGATCAAGTTATACAGGCTGTCATAATCAGTAACTTTACTGCCATGTAACCACCCCTCCAAGGCCTTCACTGAATGGTCAATGAAATCAACCCAGTCTTGTGAAGACTCCTTTTTGGTCTCTCTGAACTTTATCCTGTATTGTTCAGTGGTTAAGCCATAACCATCCAGGAGTGCATTCTTAAGAACTTTGTAATCATTAGCTTCATTTTCTTTTACAGTAAGGAGCCTATCCCTACCTTTTCCACTAAATGATAGCCATAGGATAGCAGCCCACTGCCTTTGAGGGACATCCTGTACAGCACAGGCCCTCTCAAGTGCAGCAAACCACTTGTTAATGTCATCCCCCTCCTTATAAGGGGGAACTATCTTGTGCAGATTCCTGGAATCATGCTCTTTTGCAGGATGACTATGGGGAATACTGCTGCTGCCACCATGGGTTTCTAAACCCAGCTTCTGTCTCTCCTTCTCTACTTCTAAGGTCTGTCTATCCAAATCCAGCTGTTGTTTCTTGAGCTTCAGTCTGGTTTGTTCCACTCTCAATCTATTGAGCTCCCTTTCTAACAATCTGTCATCAGGGTGGGTGGGAGGGACATTCCTAGACACAGAAGTATGATGAGAATGAACAGAAGGAGACCTGTCCCTTACAGAGGGCACCCTAACAGCTTGGCTGACAGTGTAATGTGAGAGCACACCATCTGTATGATGTGACTCCACCTCAGTACCAACTATGCTAGACTGTCTAGTAAGGGGCAGGCTAAGAAGTTTCTTTCCTGAATCTTTTCCTGGGGGAGTCCCTGGATCAGATTGGGACCCATTAGCTACTTTTTCAACAGATGGGGTACTTTTAGCCTTATCTTGTTCTCTAGGCATGTTAAGTAACAATTCCAAGGAAGGATTCTTCCCTACACTCAAACCTCTCTCTATGCAGAGACTCCTTGCTCCTTTCCAGCTAAGGTGATCATATGCAATTTTGGACAGATCAACATTTTGGCCTGTGCCAGACATTTTTAGAGAGAGTTAAAGTGATAGAAAAAGAGAAAAAAGTTTGTCAGAGCTTTTAGAAAGACAGAGAAAAAAAACTTTTAAAACTTTTTAGAACTTTTTGAAAGTTTAGAAGTACTTTTCAGCACTTAGAAAAGAGTGCAAAGAGGAAATGCAAAACTTTTTAGCTATGTGTACACACACTGAACTTGTTTTGTATTTTTTTCTCTTATGAAAAGTACAATGACAAGAGTGGTAAGTAGTCTCAAAGCACTTATCCCACCACTGCACAACCAATGTAGGAGGCTGGACTGGCTTGTAGTGAGTACCAAGGGGTACTTGCACCTTGCACCAGGCCCAGTTATCCCTTATTAGTGTATAGGGTGTCTTGCAGCTTAGGCTGATAGATAATGGTAGCTTAGCAGAGCAGCTTAGGCTGAACTAGGAGACGTGTGAAGCTACTACAGTACCACTTAGTGTCATATGCACAATATCATAAGAAAACACAATACACAGTTATACTAAAAATAAAGGTACTTTATTTTTATGACAATATGCCAAAGTATCTTAGAGTGTACCCTCAGTGAGAGGATAGGAAATATACAAAAGATATATGTACACAATACCAAAAACATGCAGTATAGTCTTAGAAAACAGTGCAAACAATGTATAGTTACAATAGGTTGCAATGGGGACACATAGGGATAGGGGCAACACAAACCATATACTCCAAAAGTGGAATGCGAACCACAAATGGACCCCAAACCTATGTGACCTTGTAGAGGGTCGCTGGGACTATTAGAAAATAGTGAGGGTTAGAAAAATAGCCCACCCCAAGACCCTGAAAAGTGAGTGCAAAGTGCACTAAAGTTCCCCAAAGGACATAGAAGTCGTGAAAGGGGAATTCTGCAGGAAAGACACAAACCAGCAATGCAACAACGATGGATTTCCAGTCGAGGGTACCTGTGGAACAAGGGGACCAAGTCCAAAAGTCACAAGCAAGTCGGAGATGGGCAGATGCCCAGGAAATGCCAGCTGTGGGTGCAAAGAAGCTTCTACTGGACAGAAGAAGCTTAGGTTTCTGCAGGAACGACAAGGGCTAGAGACTTCCCCTTTGGAGGATGGATCCCTCACGCCGTGGTGAGTCGTGCAAAAGTGTTTGCCTGCCGAAAGACCACCAACAAGCCTTGCTAGCTGCAAATCGTGCAGTAAACGTTTTTGGATGCTGCTGTGGCCCAGGAGGGACCAGAATGTCGCAAATTGCGTCAGGAGACAGAGGGGACGTCGAGCAAGACAAGGAGCCCTCTCAGCAGCAGGTAGCACCCGGAGAAGTGCCAGAAACAGGCACTACAAGGATGCGTGAAACAGTGCTCACCCGAAGTCGCACAAAGAAGTCCCACGTCACCGGAGAACAACTTAGGAGGTCGTGCAATGCAGGTTAGAGTGCCGTGGACCCAGGCTGGACTTTGCACAAAGGATTTCCGCCGGAAGTGCACGGAGGCCGGAGTAGCTGCAAAAGTCGTGGTTCCCAGCAATGCAGTCTGGCGTGGGGAGGCAAGGACTTACCTCCACCAAACTTGGACTGAAGAGTCACTGGACTGTGGGAGTCACTTGGACAGAGTTGCTGGATTCGAGGGACCTCGCTCGTCGTGCTGAGAGGAGACCCAAGGGACCGGTAATGCAGCCTTTTGGTGCCTGCGGTTGCAGGGGGAAGATTCCGTCGACCCACGGGAGATTTCTTCGGAGCTTCTAGTGCAGAGAGGAGGCAGACTACCCCCACAGCATGCACCACCAGGAAAACAGTCGAGAAGGCGGCAGGATCAGCGTTACAGAGATGCAGTAGTCGTCTTTGCTACTATGTTGCAGTTTTGCAGGCTTCCAGCGCGGTCAGCAGTCGATTCCTTGGCAGAAGGTGAACAGAGAGATGCAGAGGAACTCGGATGAGCTCTTGCATTCGTTATCTAAAGTTTCCCCAGAGACAGAGACCCTAAATAGCCAGAAAAGAGGGTTTGGCTACCTAGGAGAGAGGATAGGCTAGCAACACCTGAAGGAGCCTATCAGAAGGAGTCTCTGACGTCACCTGGTGGCACTGGCCACTCAGAGCAGTCCAGTGTGCCAGCAGCACCTCTGTTTCCAAGATGGCAGAGGTCTGGAGCACACTGGAGGAGCTCTGGACACCTCCCAGGGGAGGTGCAGGTCAGGGGACTGGTCACTCCCCTTTCCTTTGTCCAGTTTCGCGCCAGAGCAGGGCTAAGGGGTCCCTGAACCGGTGTAGACTGGCTTATGCAGAAATGGGCACCGAAAGTGCCCATGAAAGCATTTCCAGAGGCTGGGGGAGGCTACTCCTCCCCTGCCTTCACACCATATTCCAAAGGGAGAGGGTGTAACACCCTCTCTCAGAGGAAGTCCTTTGTTCTGCCATCCTGGGACAAGCCTGGCTTGACCCCAGGAGGGCAGAACCCTGTCGTAGGGGTTGGCAGCAGCAGCAGCTGCAGTGAAACCCCAGGAAAGGCAGTTTGGCAGTACCAGGGTCTGTGCTACAGACCACTGGGATCATGGGATTGTGCCAACTATGCCAGGATGGCATAGAGGGGGCAATTCCATGATCATAGACATGTTACATGGCCATATTCGAAGTTACCATTGTGAAGCTACATATAGGTAGTGACCTATATGTAGTGCACGCGTGTAATGGTGTCCCCGCACTCACAAAGTCCGGGGAATTGGCCCTGGACAATGTGGGGGCACCTTGGCTAGTGCCAGGGTGCCCTCACACTAAGTAACTTTGCACCTCACCTTTACCAGGTAAAGGTTAGACAGATAGGTGACTTATAAGTTACTTAAGTGCAGTGTAAAATGGCTGTGAAATAACGTGGACTCAGGCCTGTGTAAGGATTGTCAGAGCTCCCTATGGGTGGCAAAAGAAATGCTGCAGCCCATAGGGATCTCCTGGAACCCCAATACCCTGGGTACCTCAGTACCATATACTAGGGAATTATAAGGGTGTTCCAGTAAGCCAATGTAAATTGGTAAAATTGGTCACTAGCCTGTTAGTGACAATTTGAAAGAAATGAGAGAGCATAACCACTGAGGTTCTGATTAGCAGAGCCTCAGTGAGACAGTTAGTCACTACACAGGTAACACATTCAGGCACACTTATGAGCACTGGGGCCCTGGATGACAGGGTCCCAGTGACACATACAACTAAAACAACATATATACAGTGAAAAATGGGGGTAACATGCCAGGCAAGATGGTACTTTCCTACAACGACCCCTACGGAAAAGGAGCAGGAGCCACTGGCAGCTTCCATTGGCCCCAGCATTGGCTCCTCCTTCTGCCCCACTCTAAACTAGGCAGAGAGCTAGTGGGGCCCAGAGAATGGCAGTGAAGAGTAAACAGGAGACTCTGCTTGCCGTTCTTCTGCCACCGCTGCCTGCCCCTATTTTCCCACATAAGTGGTATGGTGATTGTTGGGCCCCAGCATCCACTGTCCTCTCCTCTGGCCCAGCCGCTATAGAGCGCCACAAGCAGTAGCGGAGCTGCCCAACAGCACCAAGAGTGAGTCTATAACTTTTTTTGAAAACATGTGCTGTAGTGTGTTAAGATGCTTTTAGTGTGTGGTAACAGTGCCTTGTACAGAGTGGGTGGGTGGAACTCCATGGAATCACACAGAATTCTATTTAACTCTGTGGAATTCCACTGAGTACAACTCCATGCATTCCACCCACCCATACCTTATTATTGAGAATTATTATCTCAGTATTGTCTGCATTCAATATTAGATCCTTGTGGTTCTTTCAGTTCCCCATGTAATTTATGCTATTTTGGCATTTGGTCTGGGCTGCCATTGTGTTGTTCAAGTGAAGAAGTAATTGAGAGTTATTTGCCTAGTTGTGTATTTTGCAGCCTCTGGCACTCATTTTGTTCCTTTATTAATGGGATAATGTAGATGTTAAAGAAGTGAAGGGAAAGTTAACACACGTTTAACAGACACCAACCATAAAGCTGAGCTGCATTACTTGGAGTTGGTCCACTAAAAAAAGAGGAGATCCAATTGACTGCCATATTTTGGAACTGTGCAGCCTTCATGTGGTTCAATAGATTTTGTGATCTACAGAATCAAAGACCGTGGATAATTCCAAGAGCACCAAAGCTGAAGTCAGTCCTGAATCACCATCTAAACTTAGATCATCCACCACTGATAAAATCACTTGAGTCCATTGATTGGGCTGCTAGAAAACCTGCTTGTGATAAATCCAGATGTTCTGAAAATAGTTGCTGATTTTTCAGGCCATGTAGGTGTTAATGAGCTTCACTGGCTATGGGAGCAGTGATATAGGGCGGTAATTCTTTAAGATGATGGAATCATCTCCTTGTTGTTTTAGTGAAAAGTTTGATCACATTTTATATTGTTTAGGGACAAGGCCCCGTCATAGGGATCTATTCAACCAATTCTTTAGTGGGATCTCAATTGTGGTGGAAAAATTTCTAATTTCTACCAGTGGACGTGGGTCTAATTATGAGCCCAATTTGTTTTTCGGCATTAATTCTTGAATTTGAAAGGTATCTATAGGAGTGAAAACAAAACCTGAGGAAGATTACTGTCCAACTAGAGTACTTGACGGTTATTAGGTTTTATTGTGATACATTCTTTAATGTATTTTATCAATAAACACTTGCTTAGCTAGCCAACATTTTTGGAAGGGAAACATGCTGCTGTTTACAGTCATAGAGGATGTAAGCTAATTCATTATTTATAATGCTTCTTTTTGGTTGATAGGTGTTTCTAGAATTTTATAGAAAAAACGGAATGTTTTTCATTTAATTTAAGTTTGTATTCTGACTAGTGGTGGGCATAACTTGCGGAGTTACATAAAAGCTCTGCAAGACTCCATGGAGTTCCACCAGTGGGTGGAAAATAGGCAGCTGGTGCCGCTTGTAGTGCAGTTTGCCACTAGCAGCATACGTGGGCTGAAAAATTAGAGTGAATTATGTCATGCATTGCGCAAGAGCGCGCAACCATTTGAGTTGATTTTGCTGCCACTCGAGTAGAAAATGTACTCGAGCGACAGCTCTCTGACATCTACCGCTCATGTAAGAAAATTGCAGTAAGGGACGCTAAGCCTCACTCGCCAGCTCATATTTTCTGGAACCTCACAGTAGAAAAATCCCACATGGTGTCGATTGGCAGAATTTGTCTGGGACTCTGTGTTAAAGAGTAATGCGGAGTGATCAAAATTCCACCAATTCCATGTCCAGAATGAAACATTGCGCCCACCCCTAAATCTTTGTCCTTATTATTCTCTTCATAATTTTTACAGCAGTGGTGCTCCAAGCACCTAAGTTTGAGTTTTGCTTCTTTTAACTTTGTCATAAGTCATGCTACTGATTTAGAACGATTGATCACACAACACTTTTTTTAGGAGAGCATGTATGTCAGCAACAGCTTTTAACTACATGATAAAATCATTTTTAGCTTCCCCACTTGAAGAGCTCAGATTAGAAGAAGTATTACTGAGTATGGTTGCCATTTCTTCTGATATTACACATTGCCATTAGCATTTTGTTACATATTCTGTAAGACTACTTTTAATCTGGCCATCTAGTTAGAGATTCAATTTAATAAAACAGTGATTCAACCACATACAATGAGTAATGGCTAGGTTAAAGGGTTGCACTTCTGAGGTCCAAATGCTGTGAGTGGGTGTGGAAATGTGTTGATGTAATGATAAAGAAAACATCATATCTGAGAAATCTTGGTCTGCTGGGCTATGTTTAGAATAATTTGCCCAATAGTTAAAGTACCCCACTACAATTAAATGAGAAGGGTTTGTGAGTAGAGAGTAAACCAATTCATCGAACTGGCATATGTGAAAAAGCAAGCGTGGGGGTAACAAGCATTTTTCTTAGCAATGATATATCTTCCTGCAGGATAGGCTTGATATGAAGCTCAGTGACCTGCAAATGACAGTGTTCAGTCTCAGCAACTCCTCCTCCCTTTTTGTCAGAGGATATGTTAGTTAGCATTCAAATAGTAATTGCTGGCATATTTGTTGTTTTTTTGTTAAGGGCCCTAGTCTGCTGTAGCCATTAGGATGTGCTTTTAATGAATTTTTCAGGTTCATACTGCTGCGTGCTAGAGATACTTTCTTATTATTGTAGGAGGCTGGGGATGGACTTGTATCCATGCCAAATGTAGGTTATTTTTTCTGCAAGTTCCTGTTGGTGCCTAGGATTAGGGTAGGTGCAGGAGTCCAGGCCCATATAGCAAGACATGTTCCTTTTTTTCTCAGATACCTTCTTCCCCATTCGTTTAGCAGCATTTTGTGTGTGTGTGTTTTGTATGAGGTGAATACTTAATGTGCTTTTGTGCATCTTTTAAGAGACTTTAGCTGGTGTAATTGTTGCATGGGGCTGTTTGTGTTTGGTGGCTTGGACGATCTGTAATGTTGACTTAATCTGTTCTCGCTGTTTCCATGTTGCTGTGCTGTTATTTGTTTTATCTTGGTTGATGTTTTTATATTATTGTTGCTAGTTTACAGAGTCCTGTGTTTAGGTCTTTTTGTAAGCATCATTTTGCAGGACGTCCTCAGAAAAGAAGCAGCCAACAGGTGGATCTTGCAGAGTTTCACTCTGGAATTCCACAGAGTAGCAGAAAAACTGTGTGTGATTCTGTAGAGTTCTGCTAATGGTCGCAAATATGCATGATGCACTGCTCATGTTGCAATCAGCACCAGTAGCATGAGCCGCATTGAAAAATCAGCGTGAATGGCACCATGCAGTGCACAGGGGCTCGATGCCATTGGAGTTGATTTTGCTGCTGCTTGAGTAGCAAATCTATTTGAGCAGCAGCAAATGTACAGGAGAAGCAGCCCTCTGACCGCGAACGGCCGCACTAGAAAAAGTCTCTAGGGGCGCCAAATCTCACTCATGGCCACTCTCATTTCTGTATCCTTTTTGGCAAAAATTCGGTCATACAGTGGTTGGCCGACTTTGATCAGAATTTAACCTTACAAGAGTACTGAGGAGCTGGCAAATTCCGCGCGCAGAATGAAATATTCTGTCCAGTCCTAGTGATCGCTTCAAACAGATTATTGTCTGATTCAAATGCTACTGCCGTCTGAGATTTTGGCATAGAGCTAGGAGACTGTACTATGAGTCAAGCAATATCGTTGTTGCACATGTTGCAGGAACATATGCAAAGTGTAGAACAATCATATGCAAATGTCAGTCAAGAAGCAGCTGCTTTTTTTAACAGCCTAATTTTCATGTGAACATAAATCAAAGCCTGCACAGAAGTGACTGTGTCTTTGGAAGATTACATCTGTGTCACAATAATGGGCCCACAATACAAAAAGGGATACCTAAGAATCTTCATCAGGGGATATCTCCATTTTCAAGAACTGGATTGGCAGGAAAGTGAGTGACCTAGAAGAGAAATGTTTGCAATTTTTGCAATTTTGAGTGTATAGAAGAACTGAAGTACTGAGTTCAACGTCTGATAAGGGGGTGGTGGCTCTGAATAGGCTGGGCAAAATTTTAATTCCAACTTGGAAGTTTCATTTTACATTACATGTACAACCCTTCTTTGCCTTTGTCTGGCTGCTGAATACACATCTGGGTCAGACTGCCGGATGTGCTATTTGTGAATTCACTTTAGACAGTCACACAAAGGGAGTTGAGGTGTATCCTGCACATCCTGATGGGTCTTCCTGGGCTAGAGTGGAGGGAGGAGCTGACATTTGCACCTGAATAGAGCTGTGCCTGTCCTTACACAGTAGTCTTCAACCCCACTGAGTGTGTCTGGGGCCAGAGCAGGGAGAGGAAGGGTCTTGTGCATTACAAAGACTTTCCTTTGAAGTTTTCTTACTTCAGAGGCATAAATGAGTATAGGTATTGGACCCAGACCCCCAGATGTTTAGAACATTTTGAGATCAAGAGACATCTCTGGCAAGGAAAAGAGCTGAAGACCTGTGAGGAGGAGTATTGCCCTTTTGCTGTGTGTGCTTGGCTGGGTTGGCCTGCAGTTGCTGCTTCTGCCTTAGAGAGGACGAAGACTGGACTTTGCTATGTATCCTGCTTGAGATAAGGGCTTGGACTGAGCTTGCCTCATGTTAAGAAGTCTCAAAGATATCAAAGACTTTATTTGCCAGTATCTTGGCTCTCTTGCTGAGACCCCTGACTTGCCAAGGTGCACCACTCTAGTCCCTGGGCCCTTGGAAGGAGAAGCTGGTAAAACCTGAGTAGAAATCCACTCACTGGAGCAGCAGAAAAATCAACGAAGCACCCACATCGCAGCTGTAAAATAGTTGCAGTGCCTTCCTTGCGGCTGCAGAAATCAACACATCGCCAGCTCAGCGCAGATCCATCATTGCTAGATTTTCCACGCATCGTCCCTGGGTGCCAAATCTTCAGCATCACTCCACGAACCTGAGGCTACTTGTCTGGATATTGTGTGGAGAGAGAATTGATGCATCCCCTACCCGACGAGGAAAGAATCGATGCACAGCCTCAATTGCAAGTAAGGAATCAACTCATTGCTTGCTTTTCTGATGCACCCCTGCTCCTGCAGTTTTATTTTTGATGCTTACCAGGTACTCTGTGCTAAAACAACACATCCATTGATTTCTATGGACTAAGACTCTTTTTACTTAAAAAGTTAATATCTCTTTTTCTGTATGTAAATTTTTTGTCATTTTCGTCTTGTTTGATTTAGGTAAATATCGGCTATTTTTTTAAAGAGGTGTGGAGTGCTTTTGTAGTGTTTTCACTGCTACTGTGTTTATTTATTCAAATACTTTACACATTGACTTTGAGTTAAGCCTGACTGCTTGTGCCAAGCTACCAAGGAGGTGAGCAGGGGCTATCTTATGCATGTGACTCCCTTAACCTGACTAGAGTGAGGGACCTTACTTGGACAGGGTGTGAACTGAATGCCAGCTAGAGACCAGATTTCTAAATGACCAATGTGCCCCACATGCATAGACTCTACAGAAAATTAAGGGGACCCAACCTTTTTCTTGGTGAGACGTTAAAAAGAAAGAAAACAACAGCCGTTGTAGTGAGAAATCAATGGTATCTAAGGGGCTGACTTAGAGAATGACAGACTGAAGTACAGTTCATCAGGGTGGCTGAGGACATTACCACCACCATTCTGATGGTACTCTGTCCGTCAAATTTAAAGATGGTCCAATGGTCACCTCTTTGTCTTGAAAGGAAATACCATCATGGCATTACCTTCAAGGCACAATAATGACTCCACCTCTTGGGAGTTTTCTCTCCAGATGACGGGGTGATTCTTCTACTTTTGTGTTCCTCACAACTAGGTTTTTTCTGGAAGTGAAGGACACTTCTGCTCCAAATACAGAGGTCAGTGCAATTGCTTTACTCCCACAGACCATACATTATCAGACTGTCAGAATAAGATTTCCGTCAATGAAGCGAACAGGGACTCTGCAGATGGAAAGCTTACAATCCCTGTACCTCAAAATGAGATTGTCAGATGGAGAGTTTGTCAGACAGCGTACTCCATCACGTTTATGACAAGATAATCTGCCTGCTAAACTCTAAATCTACCAGAAGATAGCAATACATGCCTCTATTTCATAAAAAAGATGCCTTCCTCCTATACCTAACCTTTCCTTCCCATGATCGTCTTTAAATGAAGATACAAAGAACGTTACAATTTATGTATGTTGCTTCCACTGAAAAGGTTACGCATACATTGGTAGATGGACACTGCGCTTGGAACATGTAACTTGCATCAATAAATGCCCAATGATGATTCCTGTGAGGGATGTGAGGAATGTTGCCTAGGTAAACTTGTTAATTAATGGTTGGGTGCTCATTTGATTCAGGATTAACACTGGGAGTGTTACTTCATTGGTGTGTTGTTACAGTACAGCATCTCTTGGGTCTTCTGAATCATCTCAGTTTACTTTATCTCTAAAATTATTTATTTTATTGTTTATCTGCCCTGCATCTTTTTGGAACACATAAAGCCTACTGGTGGTGTGAATAACATTCTGGAGAAGGGCCAGTGCATATCTACTTCCATGGGAAAGACATTTCAAAGAGCGCTACTACTTAGGACTGGAAATGGGTGAGTTATTTATAATTATGCAGACTAGTGAGTCAAGTGGCAAATTCTATGTGGTTGGGGACATGGTGAGCACAGCTACACTTTATTTGGTTTGGTTGATCTGTCATCCAGGGTTCTTGCAGCTAGTTGTCTGTGATCAGTTGTAGTGGAGTGATCCTTAGTTATTGTATGCCAGTTTATGTTCTGCAGTCTGACTCATCATGTATCTTGGCTCTCAGATTTTGTCATTTTCTTTTCTCACTCAACAGACTTTCTCTTCTGCTAGAAATCTCCATCGTTCAGTTACTCTCCGATCAGCCCTGCTCTCAAGACTGACTATGTCAGAAAAATTCAGTTGCACTATTTATATACATTATCTTTTTAATTACCTTTTTATTGTAAATGTTTTTGAACCTGTGTATCCTCCTCGCCATTTTGTATTCCAGCCTAGATCAAGGGATCTCACAATTCACACGGCGGATGTGATGTAAGCAATGCTAGTTTTTTATAGCTGGAGGTTACAAAAAATTGCAAATATGCCTACATATACCATGCCTAACACAATGACTAGAAAATGCTGCAGTAGTGAAAAATATAATTTATAACAGAAGTAGGCCAAGGTTTAGCCGTGTGTAATTTTTTCCTAATATATAGGTCCCCTAGAGAATCAGTGTCCCTAAAGATTCTTCACACATGAAGTAACCTCTTCCATAGACTTGCTTGCACATTTACTTTAGTAAACTACTCTTACACTGTGTTGTTTTATGCTGGTCTTTGTTTTTGATTTTCCATACACTCTGTTTTTTTTCCTTTAGCTTCATATTGAAGAATAAGAATCCTTCTTTGCTGGTTAACGTGCGCCATTCTGAATAAGAAGAACTCTGTTTTTCATATGACGCCTTCCTTGAAGTAATTTTTACTTCTGACTGAAATCCATCTTGTCCCTCCCCTGCGATATTCAGTGATGGCAAGTCCTGCAAGACGTGCCCAGAGGTAACGTGACCTCAGATAACTAATATTCTCAGCTTAACAGCTTGGAACCCAAGTACTGCTCAGAAGACATCTCATATGCATTGCCTTGCTTGTCCAACAACGGAAATAGCTAGTTCTATCTACAACATATAAATGGCTACAGACCAAAAGACCTGCATTTGATTGGGTGGTAATTGGGCAGAATCAGCATATTTACACACTGGAAAGTGCCCTCTTTTGGGCATGCAAAGATCACAGCCCCAGCCAACTTTTTCACGATTTTGCCATGTGTTGTAATTTCATTTTGATTGGCTGGATGCTTAATGATTGTGTCATTTCTGTACCTTTAGCTCAGCATCACACCATGTATCTGATTATAATGACAAAGTAATTATTTTTGCTGTATCGTGGTTGGATGTGCATTTTTATGCCTTTATGGTTTTCATGAATAACAGACCGAATGGAAGTTCTGCAAGTTGGACATGCAGCTTCCATCTCCTGTCCCAGTGATTCACACATAGACATTGTTTATGAAACTTGACAGTTGTCTGTGTTTCTTTTATTGAAGTTCAACATTTGATGAGAGAATGCACTCCTTGGCTGTGGATGGTGGGACTGTAGCTACTCTCTGCTGCTACATTATCACTGGACTCATGGACTGAGGATGCCTTCTACTCTCTTCTCCCCCTGACCCTGAGGCCCTTAAGTTTAATCTCTTCAATGCAAACACCTGTGTGTACCCTCTAAACCCCTGCCCTAGACTTCAAGCTGCTCCTCACACTCAGGTGGTCATTCCAAGTCTGGTGGTAACCTGACCGGCAGCGGTGTAATGACCGCCATATAATGAGTAAGGCGGTGAACCCAATGCAACACAGATAACTCACCGCCAGCACCTCCACCGCCAACGAGCACCATCCGGCGGCGGAAGCCAACTCCATGCAGCCGGAAGCCAATGTCCCGCCCACCATATTCCAAGTCACCACACTGCCAGGATTTCCGGGGCAGACTGGCTGCTACGAAAAACCTGGCAGGAACAGAAAGTACAAAAAGAGACACCCACCTCCAGACATAGAGACGCCTCCACGGCCACCATGGCAAACAAATTGCTAGTCTTCCCAGCGTTGTATCTCGTCATACTCCTTCAGGGCCACGGACAATGATGAAGACGACCATTGTAAGTACGCCTAGCACAGAGGGTAGGAAATGGCAGTGATACACTCCCACACATAACACCCATTCCTCGCACAGACAGAGAAGACCTCACACAGACACACATAATATACATGAATGCCAAGTGCCCAATACACCCACAAAGCCAAGGAGATATGTGCCAAACATACAGCACAACGCACTCCAACACCACCAACACACCACATATCCAGACAACGACAACTAGACAACAAACACCTCAATGCAGGCACAGGCATAGACAGGAATGTTGTGCGACACAACACATACACACACACTGTGTACTGTATGTATCAATGACACACAATCAATAGCAGTGAATACACATCCAAAAAATGACTCAGATAGCACAACACGTACAACCAACAATCAATGAAATTCACACAAGCAGCATTATACACACGGACACACACAACACCCCATACAATCCCACAAACAAGCAGTTACACACATTACAACATCCCCACGACCCAACCCATCTTCCCAACGCATGCAACAATGCAGACACAATCCATACACAGATTTCACACACCGTTGCACACAGATGTCACACTACCAAGTAGAAGAAAGCCAGGACAAGCAATTCATCTTGCCAACCACAGCAATGTGGGCAGTTGTAATTTGAACCATAAAAAATTCAAAATAGATATATACATAATCTTCCAAATGGCAAGTCCAACCTGCATTAATGCAGAAACGCATCAAGTCCATATATGTTATGGCCCCACCTTGACTCCTTACAGCAAATAGCCCTCCACGTCATTGGGGCATTAATGGGAGAGGAAGTCACCTCAGGGGTGTGTGGGTAGTGGGAGAGGCTTGGATGTGTAGGGGGCACGTTTCGGCTTGGGTTTAAGAGGGGTGACTTTGGCACTGGGAGGGGTAGGTGAAACACCAGAGGGGGCACCTGAGGAATGGGAGGTGCAAGGGCCTGAGAGGGGAGGGGGACACAGCGTTTTTAGGGAACACGGGTGGGAGAGAAGTAGGGAAGAGGCCAAGGGTGGTAAGGAAAACTTTCTTAGGTACACGGAGCGGTCACATGATTGAGGGTAGGGAGTGGAGGTAGAGGGAGTGCTCGCCTGACATGTTGGTGTGCTGTATGTGGATGCTGGTGTGCGCAATGTGTGTATTTGTGTGATGGCTGAATGTTCGGTGGGTGAGTGGAGGCCTGTGCATTCATTGGGAGGAGGGGGGCAGAGATGCAGGGAGAGGGAATGGGAGATGTGTGAGTGAATGTTGCGGTGGTGTGTGCAAGTGAGGTGGACGTGCTGCAGGTGGCAGAGACGGTAATTGTGGTGAGTGCGGATGTGGTGTGTGTCTGTGAATCTGCTGTTGTGGTGATTGAGGGTATGACAGTAATGGTAGCAGGACTAGTGTGTGATGACACAGTGCAACAGGTCTGAGTGGAGATGTGACTGCAAGGGAGGAGGTGGTGGGGAAAGTGTCTTGTGTTGTGTCTGCAGATGTATGTTATGTGTGTGCTTGCCTGTGTGAATGTTTGTGATGCCTATGACTGTGTTTGCGCACCTTGTCTGTTGTAGTGGGTGTATGCTGCTATTGAGGTGTGCTTTGGATGGTTGTAGGGAGAGGGGTTGTGGATTGGGAACAGGCAGCTGGAGGGGGAACAGAAGATGAAGGGACACTGGCTCCCATCAATGAGGAGGCCTGAGCCTGAAACGATCTCTGTAGACCAGACAAGGCACCGTGAATGCCTTCCAGGAACGTATTGGACTGTTGCATTGGACTGCTGCATCTGGGATGCGAGTCCCTGGATGGCATTCACGATGGTTGTCTGCCCCACAGAGATGGACTTCAGGAGGTCAGTAGCCTCCTGATTGAGGGCAGCAGGGCTGACTGGGCCAGGGGCATAGGTGCATGCGGCAAAGGAGACGCCCACCCTCCTGAGTGAGTGGGCATGGGCAACTGGGTGGAGTGTTACAGAGAGTGTGGTGCTGGTATGGACCCAGATGGGTCCACCACCGCCATGGAGCCCCATCGGAGGAGAAATCTGTATCAGATGTGTTGGTAGCTCCTTTCTCCCCTGTGGTGCTCCCTTGCCCTCCGTCCCACTGATACCCTCAGCTTCACTGGAGTCAGCCTCCTGGGTCCTGTGGGCTGCTGCATCCCCACTCATCGGTGCCGTTCCTCCTTCGCCAGATGATGCTAATGCACACATAGACAGAGGTGGAGAGAGTAAGGATGGTGGGGGAAACAGAAAGGGAGGAAATGATGATAACCCACACATTCTCTTCACATACAAACAATAAAGATTAAAGCCCCTGCCGGGGAAACATGAGACTCTTTAGCAATCATTTACTATTGAGCCATGCAAGCGATACCCAAACTCACCTTAACCCTGCAGCCTAAACACCTGAAGAAAGACCACTACGTGGCTATCAACTGCCTAAATGACTTAGCCAACAAACCAGACCAGGAACATACCCATCCACATGTCATCCATTACTTGATGATAGGAATCTGAGCACAGAGGGACTGAAAACACTAACTAACTGACAGGAATGTGTGGTGTACATGTGGTACAGAGGTCCATTGATGTAGCAAGTGAAGCAATTGCAATGTTCATGTAACATGCGTGTCATTACCCACATACAGTTCCAAAATGACCACCTTGTACTACAACAGTACACGCAGAGATGGAGGATGCAGCCTGTGACATGATAGCATACTTGAGCAACCGATACATACAGGTGAACGTGTATCACAGTACCACCACTTCTTTTCCTGCATGGCTCAACATAGCTAACGTCCAGGGCTGTACATTCCCTAAATCACATTTGACCACGTAAATTCCAAGTCCAGTGAGGGTCACAGTAGGCAACCAACCATGCAGTAGTCACCTGACAGTCAACATTTTCCCCCTTGTGGCTGCTGTGCTGCCTTCAAGCACCCATTCAACTCTGGGAAGGCCACCGCCAGTATGCGGGCCATTAGTGGGGCCAGGGTCTGACGGGCACCCCTCCCACGTTGGGAGGCCATCCCCAGCCAGGCCTCTGTGGTTTTCCGGGCTCAGCGTCTCAGGTCCTCCCACTGCTTCCTGCAGTGGGTGCTCCCCCAGCTGTGGACCCCCAGGGTCCACACTTCCTTGGTGATGGCTCTCCATAACCATTTTTTCTGGTGGGCGCTGACTTGCATGGGAAGTATTCTGAAAAAGGGGGACATGATGTTAATTATAACAATACAGCAGTAACCTTCGGCGACACACAACAAACACGGACCATGCACACTGCTAATATCTCACACATATCATGTGCATGCTAAACACCTGATCAGTCATGACATGTAAATGTGCACACATACATAGTCAAACACCACCCAACATGTGGGACAAAGGACATTGTACTGACCTGTTGCCCTGTAGCACCGTACAACCGCCCATACAGGGGTAGGACTCCTTTCACCAGTTTCTCTAGCTCCTCCATAGTGAAGGCTGGGGCTCTATACCCTGCAGTGCATGCTATCGTTGCTCCAAGATACAGGACACAGCAGCACACGAAGTGGAGGTCTGTCTTGCCCAAAAGCCAGAAGTCAAGTGACTTGGCCCATACAAAATGGCAGTTATGACCACAGCGGTCATGACCATCACCGCCGGCGGTGATCGTCATTGGTCACAGTCCCCCACAAACGTCAACGTTAACCAATGGGGAGTTGCACAGTGTCTCAGACCGCTTTCCACCATGACGACTTCCGCTGGCAGAACGAGGTCACTTCCAGCTGTCCAATGCATGCCAGACAGGCGGATGCCAGTCTGTAACATGACTGTCCTGGGTTCACACTGTGTAATTACCTACAAATAGATACATCAGGTCACACATTGTGGATAATGACACATGTAGTGAGTATCTGGTGATATCACCACACTTGTCCCTACAGTTGTCAGCATTTATTATTAGTATAGTGGAACACATGGTAGGTGTACGTGTACATGTTCTGTATACGTCCATTACCATAGGGATCATGTGCCATCTTCTGGTTAGGAATGGAGTGTGGTGTAATGTGTCTTCCCACAACATGACTGTCAACTTCCATGAATAAACCTTCGTGACTGTTGTATGTCATACTTGTTGCCCTACATTTTGAGAGGTTCCCAGATTATTGTTTGTGTCCCCACCCAGATATCACCACAATGGAGTGATGAGGAATGCACTTGCCTACCAGCCACTCATAGATCTTGATACCATGGAAGAGCGCCACATCATCTTGACCTATCGACTGAACCGTTTGTGCATCAGGGAACTGGTCACCCAGTTGAAGCCAGACCTCCTGCCAGGTTTGAGAAATCCCCATGCCAGTCCTCTAACAGTCCAGGTGTTGTCAGTTCTGCATTTTCGGGTGAGTGGCTCTTTTCAGGTTACAGTGGGACTGGCTGCATGGTTTTCACCACCCCTGTTCAGTAATGTGTTGCAGGATGTGTTGGATGCCCTGCTCAAGCATGTGCACAGGTACATTAGGTTCCCACAATGTTCAGAATTGCCTACTGTAAAAGCAGCCTTCTACAACATATCAAATGTCCTACATGTCTTTGGGGCCATTGATGGAACTCACATTGCCTTGGTACCTCCGAGGACCAATGAACAGGTCCACAGACACAGGAAGAGTACATATTCGCTCAATGTACAAGTGGTGTGTCTTGCAGACGAGTACATAACACATGTGAACGCTAAATTCCCAGGATCAGTACATGATTCCTACATCCTGAGGAACAGCAGTGTCCCTGCAATGATGTCACAGCTACAGGGAGAAAGGGCCTGGCTCGTAGGTATGTGTACCACCCTCCATGTCAGATGTTTGTACCCCTCATGACAGTCAGCACTCTGCCAAGCATTGTTGCCTGCAGTCATGTTCCCTTTTCCACACAAGTGACTCCGGATACCCCAACCTTCCCTGGCTCCTGACACCTTTGAGCCATCAAACTACAGGAGGGGAGAACAGGTACAATGAGGCACATGGCCGGACGAGGTGAGTGATTGAGCAGACTTTCAGTCTCTTGAAAGCTAGATTTTGTTGCCTTCATGTGTCTGGTGTTGCCCTACAGTACCGACCAGGGAAAGTCTGCAAGATCATTGTTGCATGCTGCATGTTCCATAATCTGGCCCTCAAAAGGCACATCCCAATGTTGGAGGAGGGGGACATTGATGCTGGAGCAGTGTTTGGGGCCGTTGACTCTGATGCTGAGGAGGAGGCAGACGAGGATGAGGCACATGACAACAGGACTGACATGATTCGTCACTATTTTCAATGATGGACAGGTACGTGTGAATTGTATGTCATCTGCACATGAAAGATGTATTGCTGAAGCATGTCTGTAGCCAGTATTTACATGCATCAAGGTGCGTGTGGGGACTACAGCCTTCCATCTTGGTTTCCGAACATGAAGGGTATTTGACTTACCATGAGGGGTAGTGGAAATGCACAGCTGCTAAGTACGTGTGTGAAATGCTGGTGCCATTGCGGTACAGCCTTATAGTTGAAACAAAGGTATAGGGTCCTCAGTCTGCCTGTTTGGGGTTATGTTAGGGGGACTTATCAGTCTTGTCCCGCTGTGTGGGCATGTCATGCTCCATTGCCAGCTGCTGTGTGGCAAGTACCTGTTCCTGATTACTCAGGGAGGTGAACAATAGAGGAAGTTACCTATGCTACAACTTTCCTGTCCCACACGTGTGTGAGTGCCTGTGCAGGCCCTTACATATGTGGTATGATAGTTGCTGGGCCAGTCATCATGTGTATGCTTTCAAATGCTGTGGATGTATGTTTTGGTTCAAATGCCTTACAACATTGTGCCTGATTCCATTTCATTTTCCCTCTTCAGGTCACATCTCTGTCTGCAAGCTGATTTCAATTTGGATGTACACACCTGCTGGGGTGTCTGACTACATCTGTCACTTCAACATTGTTGTGGTGCCGACATGTGTATATATTTGCTGCTTGGAAACAGGATTGTCTCTACATACAATGAAGAGACGTGCACCATGACTTGTATGAATTTGTTTATATTAAGTGTACGACAACACAGTCCAGAGGAGTGGGGTAATGGTGTGCGTGCTGATCAGAGTTAGTGGTACAGCTGTTTGTCTCACAGGTCCTGTATCCATTTGCCCGGCATGCTGTGTACTTGGTATTAGAGAGCCAAAGGGTTTAACAGTGGCACACAAGGGTGACAGTTCAGAGGAAGGATCACTTCCTGGTAGGGAAATTGGTCTTGGCCTCAGGTCCTGCAGGATGTCTGCATGGGCGGCCTCTTTTGCAGGGGGTCCCTCAGCTGCAGGGGTAGGGATGCTGGTGGCCTATGGGTCCTCCTGCTGTGCCTGAATTCCAGTAGCAGATGCTGATGTTGTTGGCAGTGGTGTTGCCTGACTACTGGATGGGGCCTGCTGTTGGGTTTAGGATGTCCGCAGGATATTGTTAAATTCCTTGAACTCCCCTAATATGGAGACCATGGTGGCATTGAGTGCCTGCACTGCTGCAAGGCCTCCTGGTGGTATTCTCCCTGCAGCCTTTGCGTATCTTGCAAGTTGGTGAGTATCTGGCCCATCTTGTCGTGGGTTTGTTGGTAGGCTCCCAGGACTCTGGAGATGGCCTCCTGGCCAGTCGTGTCCTGTACCAGCCTTGTCTCTTGGCACATGTATGCTCTCCCACTGGCCCTTGCCCCCTGTGCCTGTGCCCCTGGTGCAGTTTGTCCCCTCCCACTGACACTAGGACCGTCATTGTCTTCGGTTTGCATTGTTGACTCCTACCCCTCTCCTGTGTGGCACACTGTTGTTTGATGTGACCTTGGGACACAGATATGGGAAGCTGGGCTCTGCTATGCATTGGCTGCCACAGGGGAGGTGGGTTCAGGTGTGGGCAGAGTGAGTCTGGTGGTGTTGGACTAACCACTCATGCCTAATGGGCAAGGTTTGTTGTTCATATCCAGACTTCCAGGGGAGCCCTCCCCTATTGGACCTGCTTCCAGGCCTAGGCGTTTTGTCACTGGGCTCCTCTGCTGTGTGGAAGTACTTGGGAGACCTGTGGAGTGAGAGGTATTGTGTCAGAAGATGGTACTGTAGCAGTGAAGCACATGGTTGTATACCATCATAAACTGGATTTGCAGAGCAGTAATGGCATTGACAGTTACCAGTCCACTGCTTGTGTTACCATCAGTGGAATTTTGCAATGGGCCTATTTTGGAGGGTAGTTAATGTTTGTCTTGCTACTGTCATTGCCATGTACTGATGTGCATTCCTTATACTTATTGGTGATGTGGAGTGACATGGTTTAACGTGCAATTGCAGAGATGTGATGTGGATGTAGCAGTCATGCAATGGTAGAGAGTGTTGCATAGTGGTAGATGTGGTACTTGCTGCAGTGTGAGGTATCCATGCACCAGGTGGGCCTGTGAGGGGATGGTGTCAGTAGGGTGCTGTGGAATGCAAGGGTGGGTATTGGGTCCATGCTGGGTTTGTGCTCATTAGGGTGGGGTGAGGGAGTGAGAGGGTGGTAGGGGTACATGCTGTGCACGGGGACATGTTGACCGGGGAGTACAGTAGACTTACCAGTGTCCAGTCCACTAGGACAGGACCTTCTCCTCCCACGGTGACATTTCTGGGGAGCTGGTGGGGGCCCACCACCTGTCCTCATAACTGCAATTTGGTGCCTGGAAGCCATGGCCAGTACCTTCCTCCTAATGTCGTTCCACCTCTTCCTAATGTCCTCCGTTGCACGTGGATGGTTCCTCTCTGTATTCACCCTGATGACTATCCTCTTCCATAAGTCGTTTTTCCAGGTTATGGATGCCTGTTAGACCTGTGCTCCAAACTGTTGCGGCTCCACTCTGAGGGGTTTAGTCAATCATTACCCTCAGCTCCTCTTCTGTGAATCGTGGGTTTTTTGGTGGTGCCATGGTGGTTGTGTTGTGGGTGGGGGTGTGTGCTGTGCAGGGATTCTGTGTGTGCTGTTTGTTGATGTGAGTTTGTGTAGTGGTATGTGTGTGTGCTTTGTGGTGTTTGTGTGCAGCGATGTGTCGTGTGAAGTGTGTTCAGTGTGACAGTGCCTGTTGTGTCTAGTTTTAGTGCCTCCTTTCAGTGTGCTCTTGCCTCTCTCTGTCAGAGTTTCTGGTTGCAAAGGGTTCTGGGTATGTGTGGGGGTGTGTTTTGTAGTGCTGTGGATAGGTGTGCGTATGTGTCTCAGGTGCTGGGTAATGGTATTGTCCAATGTGGTGCAGTGCTCTGATGGTGGTGCCTTTTTTTCCCGCGGTGGTTCAAACCGCCAATGGATTGCGCCGTGTTGGGACCGCGGTGCTGAGTTGTGAATCGTTATTTGGCGGGCGGGATATTCTTGGCGTGGCGGTGCTGGTGGTACAGCTGCCTCCTTCACATAGTCGGTTTGGCCGATGATGTCGTTTTTTTGGGTGTATTTTGAGCGGTGTTGGGTGGGTGACTCGTGGGTGTCTTCACTCCGCCATCACTGGCAGTCTTCAGTGATGACCACCAAACTCAGAATAACCACCTCAGTTTTGAGTATTCTTGCTGGTATTGAGGGTGCCCTGGCGGTTGAGTGTCATTAGGTTCCGCATGTCTGTGGAGTTTTAACTAGGGGTTTTGTCTTCTTACAAGAGGAGGGTGACTATGGATTTGCTTTGGGTGATCCTGGGTTCACTGCATGCATATTGATATTTTTACATGACCTATTGTGGTAATTGGGTCCGAGGGTATGTTGCCTGATGGTTGAGTGTCTCATCACGTACCAATGGTTTTATCCTGACGGTTGGGTTTTTCACTGTGTACCGAAGGTATGTTATACAATGTGCTTACATTTCTTTCTGTACCACTCATTATCTTTGGCGCTGAGCCAGCTTAAGTTAGTACCCATTTTGTAGTCTTTTATATTGCTCATTATCCTCCCGCCATTGTGATAAGGTCATTGTTGATTTCTATCTTTGATTCTTTATTGTTATATTGGGTTATTCCTCTCACATGCATTGTACTTGTTGACAAGGGTGATTTACGTTTCTTCATTGATTATGTCTGCACAACATTCTAGAAGAAAAATACTTTTCAACATTTCCAATATTGCCACTTGGTATATAGTGCTTATTTATATTCCTGTGCTTGTCTACTTCCCTGTTGGAAGGCAGTGACTATTCTTGTTCCTTCATTGCTCCCTAGGATAGGCCTTTGGGATGCTCTGCTGTGTGCGTAAGATAGAAGCAGGCAGTTAGGGTCACTTCTTTCTTTCCTTGTGTGCGAACGCACGTGTGAGTGAAAGAGGTCTCACCACTGTCTGCAAGTGTCTTCTGTGCCTATTGAATGGTGGATTTCGGAGGGTTCCGCATCGACTCAGCTGCACCTGCCTGCCTCTATTTGAGAGTCTAGCAGAAAACAAGGGAGTTCATGCATTAAACATATTCTGACTTTCTTGTCTCCTTTATTTTGTTGGCAAGGGTGCTGGGGAACCAGCACCTACAGCATACTTTGCCTCTCAAGGCACTTCCAACTTTGTGTTGAGTATGCAAGCTTCAGTATTGTGTGACCTTGACCCCAGACTGTATGTTTAACTGCAAGCTCCTCTGTTTCTTACTACTAGCGCTGCCCAAGACTCAGTATAGAGGTATCTGATATATGTGTAAATGTGAATTCCTCTTGTCCTCTACGAGTATGAGCTTAGGGAACTAGTCCCAGAGACACCTTATTGTACCTTTGTTTAGTGTTAGTGAAAATACCTGTCTTGTGCTAGGGATAATTAATCATTTCTGAGACAATGAACCAACCAATGAGTAAGGTGGAGTTGAACAGCAGTAAGCTTGCATCTCCCACCTGTCAGGTGGCTATTCTCAATAGTCTTAATGCATGTTTGCTATTGGAAAAGTGGCATAAGTTGACTGCTAGGAACAAGGATTTGCAGTTTTCTTTCTACGGTACGTTTGAAATGCAGAAGCTGGGGTGTTTGAGACAAATTTTGTTGGTGGTAGGGAAACAAAATACATCTGTATGAGTGGGACTCGTTCTGGATGTGGTATCTAAGTATACGCATCTTGAGAGCAAATAGTTATGTAAGGGAAAAGGTTCATAGGGAACTGTTGGCTTTGCAGAACAATCTATTGAAGGTGGCTTGTGATCAAAAGATTTGTGAAAACTTGTATAAATTTCAGCTTGATGTTAATGGAGTTTACCCCTGCCTTTCCCCAGCCTAGCACGCCGGCAGAGGAAGCAAGGGAGGACACAGACCCTCTGCTGGAGGACATTATTACAGGGCGAATAAGAAACCCTCTTCCTTACAACCAAACTTCCTTTCCTTTCAGCCAAAGAGGCTTCCGGAGATGAGGGTAGGACTACAGGTGGGAAACCCGCAGAGTTGTCCTCAACAGAAAGATCTCTGAGCTGCAATCAGCTGCACAGCCTACTAAAAGAGGAAAATAGCAAAGTGTATCTCTATAACATTTCAAACCTCTCACATCTTGTTATCATGAGGGAGAAAGCTGTACTTGTGGCTAGGAAGGTGGGGGAAGAACGCAACCAGTTGGCTAAGAAATGTAGAAATAGAGCACTATCAGTGCCAAAAATCATTGACCAAGCCTGGCAGCAGAAGTTCTAGAATTAATCCCTTCACTATGTCATGACTGTGGCTGACCTCCAGGCCCTAATATGGGATATCTGCACTTATATAAAGCACAACTAACATGATAGCAGGCTGCTTAAAGAAGCATGTGAAGGGTCTATTCAGTTACCAGGAGGCAGTGGGGTATCAGTACCTCTGCCATCTAATCAGTACCTATGCCATCAGTGATGCATCGCCGAGGTAGCTTACCCAACCTTTATTCATTTAGTTTGTCATAGCAAAGTACCCCCGCTCAGGGATATTTCTTGAAGCAAGATAGAGCAAGGTTCCCTGCACTGCTGGATGACCTGGTGGGTGGAAGATTGCAGGTTTCCTAACTACAGAAGGATTATGACCAACCATACCATGAAGCAGTGCTGAGATTGGGTAAGGCAAGCTTGCTTGACAACTTTCCAAGGATTCTCTCCATTTACGCACAGCATATGCAGACATGTGACACTGCTTCCTCTCTGTCCCTTTCCTCGCAGTATGACTGGGACGTGGCGAAGTTTCGTGTATAGGACACTTGCTTGTCTTCTTGGATAGTCACCCAAATAATAGACACTCTGCATTATGCACTTGACAAGCTGCACCAATGGAAGGAGATGTCATCCTCCTTAACAACTATAGGTGTTGTGCAGCAGCTGACTGCTATCTTCCCCTCCGTGCCGTACCCCAGCCCTATAATGCCACTGTGGGAAGTGCCCTCGGCACCCACAATTAATGGCAAGCCAGGAGCAACGACCCACATACACGTCTCATGGTATAGATAAACTGTAAACTTTGCACTTGTATAGCGCACTCCTCACCCGTTAGGGTCTCAAGGTGATGTACTCATACCGCTGTGGAACCCCTCCTGGCTTTTCCCTGTGAGTCACCCACTCCTGGGCACCCCCAGGGTGAAGCCAGGCATCCAAGCGCTGTCAGGGCCGTTGTAGAGATTAAGCAAGCTATTGCCCAGAGTTACAGAGTGGGACCCATTAATTAGATTAGGCACCGAGGCGAGAATTACCTGGTCCAAGGGAATTGAGCCCAAGACCCGCTGAGGCAGGAATTGAACCATGGTCCCGGGCCAGATCTCTGCATCAGGGTCTGCCGCTCTAACCATTGTGCCACACAGATATGACCCTATGTCTTTCACCAAGGATTTACCTAAATTATGTGAGGAGCCCCACAAATGCTTCACCACCTAGTAGCGATGGGGGGACTTCTCTGGAAGGAGTTAGTATAATATCATTGTGCCTAAAAACTTGTGGGAGGAATGCAAGCGCACTGTGACCTGGTCAGTGGCCGAAACGGAGCAAAAGCAGGGTGGGGAGCCTAATGATCTGGTAACAACTAAGCTTGAGGAGGTATTCAAACATCTAAAGGTAAGGATCCCAGAACAGTGCTGCCTTGAGACTCTTTCCGACACCGTCGAAGAGCTCAATGCCAGGCTTGGTTGGGAGGGAGTGGCAACATAGCAGCAACATAGCAGCCATTTTAGAAAGGTTTTGTCTGCTGTGTGAGCGGACCATTTGAGGACAGCAACCGCAACATGTCTGCCAATGTGTTTTCTCCCAAACTATATACTAAATAACTACAAAGTGAATATGAAGACAACAGCATTCTTGTTGTGGAGAGGGCAGCATGCACTCTGATGGCTGCCTCGACCCACCCGTATGTGAAGTCGCAGCGGGTCATCATGGAGGAAGTGACCAGAACCTCCTGCTACGCGACCCTGAGGAAAAGGAGCAGGAACCACTGGCAGCTTCCATTTCCCCCAGCGTTGGCTTCCCTTTCTGCCCCGCTCTGAACTAGGCTGGGAGCTGGTGGGGCCCAGAGAATGGCAGTGGAGAGTAAACAGAAGACCCTGCTTGTTGCCCTTCTGCCAATGTTGCCTGCCCCCAGCCTCCTACCTGAGCAGCATGGTGATTGTTGAGCCCCAGCATCCACTTCCCTCCCCTCTGGCCCAGCAGCCATAGAGCGCCATAAGCAGTAGCGGAGATGCCCAGCAGCACCAAGGGAAAACGTGTGCTATAGTGTGTAAGGATGTTTGTAGTGTGTGGTCATAGTGCCATGTACAGAGTAGGTCAGTGGAACTCCATGGGATTGCACAAAGTTTTTATTTAACTCTGTGGAATTTTACTGAGTACAACTCTGTGCATTCCACCCACCCATACTCTATTATTGAGAGCCATTATCTCAGTATTGTCTGCATTCCATTTGAGATCTTTGTTGTTCTTTCAGTTCCCCATGTAATTCATGCTGTTTTAGTATGTGGTCTGGGCTGCCATTGTGCTGTTCAAGTGAGGAAGTAATTGAGAGTAATCTGCCTAGTTGTGTATTATGCAGCCTCTGGCATTTTGTTCCTTTATTAATGGGCTAATGTAGATGTTAAAGAAGTGAAGGGAAAGTTGACACACATTTAACAGACACCAACCATAAAGCTATTCTTTATTGCTTGGAGTTGGTCCACCAAAAAAAGGTGAGGTCCAATTGGGTGCTGTATTTTGGAACTCTGCAGCCTTCAATAGATTTCAATAGATTTTGGAATCAATAGATTGGTTCAATAGATTTTGTGATCCACAGAATCAAAGCCTGCGGTTAAGTCCAAGAACACCAAAGCAGAAGTCAGTCCTGAATCACTGTCTAAACTGAGATCATCCACCACTGATAAAATCACTAACTCCATTATGTGGGCTGATAGAAGACCTGCTTGTAAAAAATAAAAAATGTTCTGAAAATAGTTGCTGATTTTTCTGGCCACGTAGGCATCAATGAGCTTTACTGGCTATGGGAGCAATGATATAGGGCAGTAATTCTTTAAGAAGATAGACTCATCTCCTGGTTGTTTAGTAAAGGTTTGATCAAATTTTTACATTGGTTAGGGACAAGGCCCTGTCATAGGCATTTATTCAACCTATTATTTAGTGGGCTCTCAATTGCGGTGGAAAACTTTCTTATGTATTCCAGTGGACGTGGGTCTAATTGCGAGTCCAATTTTTTTTTTGGTAGTAATTCTTGAATTTGAAAGGAATCTAAATCACTGATGAAGATTACTGTGCAACTAGAGTACTTGAAGTTCATTAGGTTTTATTGTGATACATTCTGTAATTTAATTTATTTTATCAATAAAAACGTGCTTAGCTAGTCAACATTTTTGGGAGGAAAACATGCTGCTGTTTACTGTCATAGTGGATGTAAGCTCATTCATTATTTATAATGCTTCTTTTTGGTTAATAAGTGTTTCTAGAATTTTATTGGAAAACAGATTTTTTTTCATTTAATTTAAGTTTGTATTCTGACTACTGGTGGGTGTAACTCGCGGAGTTACATAAAAGCTCTGCGAGACTCCATGGAGTTCCACCAATGGGCAGAAAATACGCAGCTGGTGCCTCTTACACTGCAATTTAGCACTAGTAGGATAAGGTGCACTGAAAAATCTGAGTGAATTGTGTCATGCATTGAGCAAGAGCGCACAGCCATTTGAGTTGATTTTCCTGCCACTCGAGTAGAAAATCTACTCGAGTGGTAGCAAATCTACTCGAACGACAGCACTCTGACATCTACCGCTGGTGTACGAAAATCACAGTAGGGGATGCCAAACCTCACTCGCCAGCTCATATTTTATGGAACCTCAAAGTAGAAAAATTCCCACATGGCATTGATTGGCAGAATTCGGCTGGAACTCCGTGTTATAGAGTAATGCGGAGTGAATAAAATTCAACAAATTCCATGTCCAGAATGAAACATTGCACCCACCCCTAAATCTTTGGCCTTGTTATTCTCATCATAATTTTTACATCCAGGCACCTAGGTTTGGGTTTTACTTCTTTTGCTTCTTTTAACTTTGTAGTAAGTCACGCTACTGATTTAGAACGATTGATCACACAACACTTTTTTCAAGGAGGGCATGCATGTCAGCAACAGCTTTTAACCACATAATAAAATCATTCTTAGCTTCCCCACTTGAAGAGCTCGGATTAGAAGCAGTATTACTGAGCATGGTTGCCATTTCTTCTGATATTAGACGTTGCAATTAGTGAATAGTTATATATTTTGTATGGCTACTTTTAATCTGGTAATCTAGTTAGATATTGAATTTAATAAAACAATGATTCAACCACAAACAAGGAGCAATGGCTAGGTTAAAGAGTTGCACATCTGAGGTCCAAATGCTGAGTGGGTGTGGAAATGTGTTGTTGTAATAATAAAGAAAACATCATGTCAGAGAAATCTTGGTCTGGTGGGCTAACTTTAGAATATTTTGCCCAATAGTTAAAGTTCCCCACTACAATGAAATGAGAAGGGTTTGTGAGTAGAGAGTAAACTAATTCATCGAATTGGCATATGTTAAAAAGCAAGTGAGGGGGTTACAAGCATTTTTCTTAGCAATGATAAATCTACCTCCAGGACTGGCTTGATATGAAGCTCAGTGATATGCAAATGACAGTGTTCGGTCTCTGCAACTCTTCCTCCCTTTTCGTCAGAGGATATGTTAGCATTAAAATTGTAATTGTTGGCATATTTTGTTGTTTTTCTGTTAGGGGCCTAGTCTGCTGTAGCCATGATGTTTTCACATTCATACTACTGCTGTCCTAGAGATACTTTTTTGTTATTTTAGGTGGCTGTGGATGGCCTTGTATTCATGCCAAATGTAGGTTATTTTGTCTGCACATGCCTGTTGGTGGCTAGGATTAGGGTAGGTGGAGGAGTCCAGGCCCATATAGCAAGACATGTTCCTTTGTTCTCAGATACCTTCTTCCCCATTGGTTTAGTAGCATTGTGTGTGTGTGTTTTGGATGAGATGTGCATCTTTTAAACAACTTTAGCTGGTGTAATTGTTGCCCATGGCTGTTTGTGTTTGGTAGCTTGGAGGATCTGTAGTGTTTACTTTAATCTTTTCTCACTGTTTCCATGTTGCTGTGCTGTTATTTGTTTTATCTTGGTTGATTTTCTTACATTTTTGTTGCAAGTTTTCAGAGTACTGTGTTTAGCTCATTTTGTAAGCAAAAGTGTGCGGGAGGTCCTCTGAAAAGAAGCAGCCAATAGCATACTGGACACCTATTGCAGTATTTGCACTTATTTTAGTCATTGCTAGGAGTGGGTGGAACTAGCAGAGTTTCACTCCATGGAATTCCACAGTGTAACAAAAAAACTCTATGAGAGTCTGTGGAGTTTCTCTAATCAAAGGAAATATGCATGATGCACTGCTCGCGCTGCAATAAAGCACCAGTAGCATGAGCAGCATTGAAAAACCAGTGCACGAATGGCACAATGCAGTGCACAGAGGCTCGATGCCATTGGAGTTGATTTTGCTGCTGCTTGAGTAGAAAATCTTTTCGAGCAGCAGCAAATGTACAGGAGAAGCAGCCCTCTGACCGCGACTGGCCAATCCGTCTATACTTCCAGTGACTCTAAGGTACTGTTCAATGATGCTGATGTCTTCACTGCATAGTTACAGTCTGACTCATGTAATAAGTACTGTGGTGTCTTTTGTCAGTGACAATGCTAACTGATAACTGAAGTGGCATGTGCCAGGGAACCTAATATTAGGTACAGTGTGACATACTTCAGACACTACAGTGCGTTGGAACCCCTTCAGCAATAAAGGTGTGATTATGATAGTACCTGGCTAATGCATACACAATCACAATTCATATCTCATATTGATGAGGGACATACAATTTGAATGCATAGGTGTATTTATTAAAAGGCAAAATATACATAAGTGTTGGGACAGTGAAAGGGAATGGTCACATTGTGAAAAAACATGCTCAGGTACATATGCTCAGCTGTTTGTAGCACTGGGTTTTGGTCCATGTGGCCACACAGTTTAGGGCAGAGTCACTTCCTGGCGCTGGTCTTGGTCTTGGCTGGTGTTTCAGTGGCATTTCTGGGTCTGAGGGCACATTTGCAAAGGTGCAGCTGGGCTGCAGGGTTAGGGGTGCTGGTTCCATTTGTGTCCTCTGGCAGTGTCACCAGTACAGTGGATGCTGCTGTTGTAGAAGGCAGGGCAGTGTCCTGGCTAGTGGTAGGGGCTTTCAGGTGGGTGGAGAACTCAGGTTGGCTGTGGTAATGGTGCTGTAACACCCCTGCAATGGAGGCTCTGGTGGCATTGAGTTGTTTACATTGCTCCATGGCTTCCTGGTGGTGTGCTATCTGAAGCCTCCGATTCTGCTCCAGGTTGGCCAGGATGTGGCCCATCCTGTCCTGTGCATGGCGGTATGCTTCCAGGACCTCAGATAACACCTCCTGGGCTGCTGCATTCATCCTTTGTCCACCCCCTGGGCCACTGATACCCTCTCACTGGCTCTAGCCCCCTGTGCCCCCTGCACAGGTCTGGCAGTCCTACTTGCATTTGAGCCTTCATCATCCTGCCTGTTGGTGGGTGGAGTCTCTGGCTCTGTACATGTGGAAAGCCAGACTGTGGTGGGGAGACACTGGTGTGGAGTCATTTGGCCAGAGTTGATGATGGTAACTGAGTGGTAGGGCTGTCAGTGGTATCCTGGGTGGTGCTTCTAGAGGGTGACAGTCCAGTACTGTGTGATGGGCCAGGTAGTTTCTCTATTTCCAGACATCCCTCTGCACTCTGCTAAGTAGGGCCTCTCACTTCAAGTGGAGGGCTTGCACTCCTTGACATTTCTGTCCGGGTGGCATGGGTGTTGGTGCCTGTGTGGGGGGGAATAGGGTACTTGTTTGGCAATTGCTGCATTGGTCTGCACTATTTGATGCTTATATTCCCCTGTTGTGGATTCCATGCAGGAGTACGTGACTATGCACAGAGGGCTGGATGGAGATTTGTTTGTGGGATTGTGGGCATGCCAGAAACTTGGATGTGGGTGTCGTGGCGTGGGTAGCGGACAGGGTCCTAGTAGTAGTGAGGGGATGGGGTGGTACATGCATCACAGGTGTGGTGGATATGAAGAAATTGTAGTTGACTTACCTGAGTCCAGTCCTCTGGTGAGTCCGGTGAGACCCTCGGGGTGCAGGTTCGGCAGGACCTTTTCCTCCCAGTCGGTGTATTCGAGGGCAGTAGGTGGGGGAACATCACCAGTATTCTGTACAGCGATGTTGTGCCTGGATGCCATAGACCGAACCTTCCCGTGCAGGTCATTCCATCTCTTCCGGATGGCGTCCCTTGTGCGTGGATGGTTTCGTACTGCGTTGACCTTGTTGACTATCCAATGACATAGCTCCATCTTCCTGGCCACATGTTTTTGCTGCACCTGTGCCCGAATAGTTGTGGCTCAACCCTGAGTATTTCATCTACCATGGTCCTTAGCTCCCTGTCTGTGACGCGAGGGTGCTTAGGGAGTGCCATGGTGTGTGTTGTGGGTGGTGTGCTGTAGGTGTATTGGTGAGGGTGTTGGTGTGTGGTTGTGTGTGTGGCTTGTGATGGTGTTTGGGGTATGTATGTGTTTTGGTGGTGTATTTGTGTGTGACTTGTGTGATGTTGAGTTCAGTGTATGCGTGTTGTGTTGTCAATGTCTGTCGTGCTATTGGCGTTGCAAAGGATTGTGAGGTGTGTATGTGAGTGTTTTATAGTGTTGTGGATGTGTGTCAGGTGTGTCGGTTTTAAACTTGCCAATGTGTGCATTTGTTGTTGTGGGTCCCATTACTGGCCGTGGTGGTCCGTACCACCAATGGTTGTTTGGCATACACTTTCCGCCAAGCTGATTTGTGCATCATTATTTGGTGGGTGGAGGATTTGTCTGCATGGCGGTGGTGAAGTGGGGTGTACTGCCTTTTCGCTGTCGTTGGCCCTGGCAGTGGGGGGAGTTGCAGGATTTTTGGAGGTTCAGCTTTTTGGCATCATTGTTCGGCGGTGTGCAGTCCACCGCCACGGGTTGTCATCTGTTCACCATCGGCACAGCCGTCGGCAGTGATTACCGCCAAGTTCATAATGAGGGCCTGTGTCTTTGGAAGATTACATCTGTGTCACAATAATGGCCCCACAATGCAAAAAGGGACACCTACTTCTATTCTTTCTTCATCAGGAGATATCTCCATTTTCAAGAACTGGATTTGCAGGAAAGCAAGTGACCTAGAAGATAAATGTTTGCAACTTTGAGTGTCTAGCAGAACTGAAGTACTGCTTTTAACCTCTGGAGAGGGGGTGGTGGCTCTGAATTGGCCTGGGCAAAATTTTAATTGGAACTTGGAAGTTTCATGTTACATTACATTACCCTACTTCGTGAATTTGTACCATGGATCAGAAGAACGAAGCAAGCAACTGCTGTTCACCAGACTTTTTTTATTGCACAATTTGTCACACAAAATGCATCCAGACAAACATTGCTATGGAGATCAATTTTGCACTAAAATATAGTGCAAATTGCATTTCAAGTAATTATGTGTAATATTGTGTCATTTATCTGACATTTTGCATAATTACACTAAAGCAAATTTTCTAAATTTACATACCTTCAGCTTTAACTTCAGAAGAATGTCGCACTGCAGCAGCAGCACCAGCACCCACTAGTGGTAATACAATTGCCTGCCTACTAAACCTAGAGCACCATCAGCATCACTTTCACTTTCAACATCTGCAATGGGTTGGTTTATGAATATTCCAGGACTTTAATCATGTGCACAGAAGCAGGCAACAAAGTATGAGAACGGAGATGATGATAAAAGACTTCGATGTCCGAACAGAAGTCTACTTGGATCAAGAGCTGTTTACCTATTGGCAATGCAAAAAAAGCACCATTGGGCAGGAATTAGTAGACTGGCAATAAACTATCCTGCATGGCCTAATGCCAGTGTGTGCTTAGAGTATGTGTTTAGTAGATTAGTAGAGCAGGAGCAATTGTCATGGTCAGAGGGATCAGTCTCAAAACATGGACAGCCTGATGACAATTCTTCATATTAAAAAATTATAGGGCTCGACAAGACACACCAAGGATAAGAGTCATTTTTGGATGTTACAAGTGTGGCTAATGATCATCTTCCAAATGACTTCCCTGAATTTTGGGATGAACTTTACTTTCCATATTGAAAAAAGAAACAATATGTTGCACCTGGGCCTTTTTACAGCGTCATCCCCAAACTTTTTGCCTCCTTCCTCCTAATTTTTCTGACCTGTTTTTGTTGGCCTTAGGACTCTCTGCCCTTTACCACTGCTAACCAGTGCTAAAGTGCATAACTCTCTGGGTAAATTGTGACTTTGATTGGTTTTCCATGATTGGCACATTTGATATACTAGTAAGTCCCTAGTAAAGTGCACTATGTACCCAGGTACTGTAAACCAAATTCTACTAGTGGGCTTGCAGCACCGATTGTGCCATCCACATGAGTAGCCCTGTAAACATGTCTCAGACCTGCCATTGCAGTGTCTGCAGTTTTAAACTACCATGTCCACATGGCTAGTGTACCCACTTGACCGGCCCAAACCATCCCTTTCAGTACATGTAAGGCTCCCCTAAGGTAGGCTCTAGGTAGCCCCATGGGCATGGTGCAGTGTATAAAAAAGGAAAGACATGTACTGGTGTGTGTTACATGTCTGATAGTGAAGTACTGCCAAATTTGTTTTTCACCATTGTAAAGCCTATCTCTCGAAATGGGGATCGCCTGTAAATACCATTTAAGTATAATTTCCCATTGGGAGAAGATGGAGATGTGGAGTTTGGGATCTCTGAACTCACAATTTAAAAATACATCCTTTAGTAAATTTGTTTTTTAGATTGTCAGTTTGAAAATGCCACTTTTATAAAGTGGGCATTTTCTAACTTAACCCTTCTGTGCCCCTGCCTGGCTGCTGAATACACATCTGGGTGAGACTGACAGATGTGCTGTTTGTGAATTCACAGTAGACCGTCACACAAAGGGAGCTGAAGTGTGTCCTGCATATCCTGATGGGTCTTCCTGGGCTAGAGTAGAGGGAGGAGCTGACACTTGCACTTGAATAGGGCTGTGCCTGTCCTTACACAGTACAGTCTTCAACCCCCTGGAGTGTGTCAGTGGCCGGGACAGGAAGAGGCAGGGTCTTGTGCACTACAAAGTCTTTCATTTGAAGCTTTCTTACTTCAAAGGCAGAAATGAGTAAAAGTATTGGACCAAAACTCCCAGATTTTTTGGACATTTCTTGATCACGAGCACCTCTTCCAAAGTGAAGAGCTGTGAGGAGGAGTACTGCCACTTTGCTGTGTGTGCTTTGCTGGGTTGGCCTGCAGTTGCTGCTTCTGCCTTAGAGAGGACAAAGACAGGACTTTGCTACGTATCCTGCTTGAGAAGGTTCTCCAATGTTTCTTCCATTGTAAAGGTTACGCATACATAGGTAGATGGACACTGTGCTTGGAACAGGTAACTTGCATCAATAAATGCCCAATGATTATTCATGTGATGGATGTGAGGAACGTTGCCTAGGTAAACTTGTTAAATAATGGTTGGGTGATCATTTGATTCCGGATGAACACTGGGAGTGTTACTTCATTGGTGTGTTGTTACAGTACAGCATCTCTTGGGTCTTCTGAATCATCTCAGTTTACTTAGGCTTGGCTAAGGCTATCTCTAAAATTATATATACTTTATTGTTCAACTGACCTGTATCTTTTTGGAGCACATAAAGCCTACAGGTGGTGTGAAAAACATTTTGGAGAAGGGCCAGTGCATATCTACTTCCATGGGAAAGACATTTTAAAGAGTGCTACTACTTAGGACTGGAAATGAGTGAGTTATTTCTAATAATGCAGACTAGTGAGTCAAGTGGCAAATTCTACGTGGTCGCAGACATGATGAGCACATCTACACTTTATTTGGTTTGGTTGATCAGTCTTTCAGGGTTCTTGCAGTTAGTTTTCTGGAATCAGTTGTAGTGGAGTGACCCTTAGGTTATTGTATGCCAGTTTATGTTCTACAGTCTGACTCATCATGTATCTTGGCTCTCAGGTTTTGTCATTTTCTTTTCTCATTCAACAGACTTTCTCTTCTGCTAGGAATCTCCAAGGCTCCCTTACTCTCCCTCCTGCTCTCAAGCCTGACAATGTCAGAAAAACTCAGTTGCACCATTTATATACAGTATTGTTTTTATGACCTTTTATTGTAAATGTTTTTCAACGTGTGTATCCTGCTCGCCATTTTGGATTCCAGCCTTGATCAAGGGATCTCACAATTCACATGGCTGATGTGATGTAAAAAACACTAAATTGTTATAGCTGGAGGTTACAAAACATTGCAAATATGCCTACATATACCATGCCTCTCACAAAGACTACAAAATGCGGTCATGGAGAAAAAGATAATTTACAACACAACTAGGCCAAGGTTTAGGTGTGTATACTTTTTTCTAATATATAGGCCCCACAGAAAATCAGGCCCTCATTACAAGTCTGGCAGTCTTGAGACCGCCAGACTCGCCGCAGCGGTCTCACTGCGCCGGCAGTGACCTCCTCCAATCCGGAGGCAGGCCTCAGGCTGCCATCCGGATTACAAGGTTGCAAACCGACAGGCTTTCCGTGGCGGTCATGCACCCAGCGACAGGAATCTTCATTTCTGTCACCGGCACACACACATTTCACCACACATGCACCCATCCCCCCACCCATCCATACACTCACAGGCACCCCCGATCCCTTCACGCACTCATGCATTCACATACACACCCATTCAGAATACGCATACATGCACTCAAACACACACACTCACTCGCATCCATCCATACAGATATCCCCAGACACTCGCACATACACGCACACACACATACACATACACTCGCAGACATGCACACACGCATTCAGCACCCCCTCTGCAAACACATCACAGACCCTCCCCCCTTTCAGACACCCACTTACCCTTTTCCATTGAGAAGGATGTCTGGGAGGGGATGGGTCCTGTCAGTCTTTCCTCTCCGCCACCACCATGCCAGCAGGACACCGCTGAGCCGTATTTCGGTTCGTAATATGGAGGGAGGAGTCATGCTGGTGGGGTGGTGAGGGAACAGCCTCTGCACAGCAGACTGCCAGAATGAATGATAGCTGCTCTCCGCCTCAAAACTGGCGGTGAGCAACCACCACTCGTAATATAGCGGTCTGCTGAGAATGGCAGGCTTGGCTTTGCCAAAGTCGTAATGAGGGCCTCGGTGTCCCTAAGGATTCTTCCGTTATGAAGTACCCTCTTCCATAGACTTGCTTACACATTTCCGCTGTGTTGATTTATGCTGGTCTTTGTTTTTGGTTTTCCATTCACTTTGTTTTTTCCTTTAGCTTCATATTGAAGAATGAGAATCCTTCTTTGCTGGTTAACTTATGCCATTCTGAATAAGAAGAACTATGTTTTTCATATGACGTCTTCCCTGAAGTCATTTTTACTTCTGACTGAAATCCATCTTGTCCCTCCCCTCTACTGTGATTTTTAATGATGACAAGGCTTGCAATACGTGCTCAGAGGTCACATGATCTCAGATAACTAATGTACTAAGCTGAACAGCTTGGAACGTAAGGATTGCTCAGAAGACATCTCATATGTATGGCCTTGCTTGTCCAACAACAGAAATAGCTAGTTCTATCTGCAACTATTAATGGCTACGGACCAAAAGACCTGCCTTTGATTGGGTAGGAATTGTGCAGTATCAGCATATGTACACATTGGAAAGTGCCCTCTTTTGGGCATGCAAAGGTCACAGCTATCTTGTTTCATGATTTTTCCATGTGTTGTCATTTCATTTTGATTGGCTGGATGCTTAATGATCGCATCATTTCTGTACCTTTAGCTCAACATCACACCATGTATCTGCAAACACCTGTGAGTACCCCCTCCACCCTTGCCCTAGACTTCATCCTGCTCCTCACACTCAGTTTTGAGTATTCTTGCTGGTATTGGGGGTGCATCTGGCGGTTGAGTGTCAGTAGGTCCTGGATGCCTATGGGGTCTCCGGTTGTAACTAGGGGTTTTGCCTGGTTAAAAGAGGAGGGTGACTATGGATTTGCTTTGGGTGACCCTGGGTTCACTGCATGCATATTGATATTTTATGTGCTTGGCAACGGACTACATGTCCCAGACTGCTTTGTGGCCCCAGGAGGCGGCCATTATCACCAGCACCTGCATCCTCTTGACCAGACCAACGAGCGCTATAAAGCACGTTGGGGTACTTCACGGCGCAGGACGCACTAGAAACTTTGGCAAGGGACTACATATCCCAGACTGCTTGGTCGCCCCATGAGGTGGTCATTTTTACCAGCACCTGCATCCACTTGACCAGACCAACGAGCGCTATAAAGCGCTTGGGGGCACTTTGCGGCGCAGGACGAGCACATGCAGCGCCCAGGTGAAGCCCGAGCCAAGGGCGGGCACGTCCATGCCTATTGGAGCCCAGAGGAGGCGGGGCCACCCCCCTAAAATTTATCGCCAAGTAGGCATCGTTGACTTTTGTTGTTGTTATTGTATCCTCTGCAGGTTGTATCATTGAACTAACTCTCTATAGAACACTTATCCACCAATTACAGCCCTTTGATGGGTAAAAGGAAAGCAACAGAGGGTGGGGCAGGGGCGGTCCTAAAATCCAAGCGGAAAAGACATAAGCATCTAGCTAATAACTGTGTTATGGACCGAATTGACAACCTTCTTGGTGAATACAAAGACATTTTAACTGGATAATGGCCCCAACGAAACTGGGGGCGAGTGCTCCCCAGTCAGGAAGGGGGCGGGACACAAGAAAATTGCTGACATATTTGTCAAACGTGACCAACAGGTCACAGCCACTATAGGGCAGGGGGAGGGTAAGAATGTCATCACCTACGCTCCCATCCACGCTCCCTCATTATCAGCGAATGAGCCACCAGCAGATCCGAGTGACTCTATTCAGTGTACCAACCGCTTCAGCCCTTTATTAAATATCTCAGACCCACATGACGACCCCGACCCAGGCACTAGGGTGGGTGGGTCAGTAGACATAAATGTGTATTCAGCCCAGACAAATGCACAGTACATCTTATGCATACAAGATTTAAAGAGGGAGGTGTCAGAACTAAAGTCTATGGTTAATTCCTTAATTGCAATAGTCAAGCAGCTAATTCCTTCAGACGCCACGACCATCATGAATCATATCCGTAGCCCAATGCCAAATCCATTAGGTACCTCAATGAAGTTGCCCAAATCACCAGAAACCAGTTGTGCTTGCCAACCTTTAGCTGGTGCTAAGTTCAAGAATTCCTATCAACCTCTCCCACAAAACAGCTTAGGCGCAGGAATAACATCTGGTGCCTGCTACCAAATCCCCAAATTCACATGTGTCACTGTCCCTAAATGCACTGCACAGACCGCCTTTGACTGGTTTCAATCTGAAAGCACTGTTCTAATGGTCAATGTTCCCAAGCTACACCCACTGGCACAAAGGGAAGGGGGAGATTCTTCAGAAATAAGGCAATTTATTGGATTCAGCAGGTAAGAGGCTGCTACTCTGTAATACGTAAGGATATAATTGTTGCAGTCAGAAGGCCTGATCCAAGCACACACTTTGACATGCAACAGTTTACATTTAGGGACAGGAGCATGGTGGATAACCTGGTGGCCCTAGACACAAGGACAGGTGCTCCAGGTCAATCTTGTATCCAGTTCAAATACCCTAGGCTACCTGTGCATTATTGGGTTCGCCCCACCCATTGTCCAACAGGTAATCTATCTGCTCTCAGTGAGAATGATTGACTTGAAGTACCATCCGAGACACATGTTGGACTTCCCTCCGACTTACATAAAAACAGCTGTCTCTGGTCTGGCTGTAGTTCCCAACATTGTCATCACAAGCACCCATGCTCCTCTTCTTAACAGATTCCACCAGACCGCCCATGACTCATTGCACAACTGTGATAACATTGTGCTTTCCCTCCCCCATGAACATCACTTACCAATCCAAGAACAGACAGCTAAGCATGAGAACATCTCCCCTAGATGGATACTACCACTCAACCCAGGACCTCCTAGGCAACAGTGATAACAACCCCTCCCCCCTCAACCAGCTCCACCTGCCAAATCAACCTCTGGTAACTAAACCTTCAAATACCACGTCAGTGGACAGGGCGGTCCCTCCAATCACTGGGGTACAACTTGTCTCATGGAATGTAGCAGGTTTGAAATCTATCCTCCCCCTCCCATCCTTTACCTCCTTTATTGAGGAACATGACATATGTCTTCTCCAGGAGACATGGTCAACCGATCCATTCTTTCGAAATGGCTACTCAAATTTTTACATCCCTGCTTTGTCCATCTGGACTAGAACATCACTAAGCTGCTGCATATCACCGCTATCTATTGATTCACCGGACCTGTTAGGCCTTCGCCTATGCCCTGGATATCCCGCCCATTAAAAGGTGAATGCAGGTTGATGTCCAAGTAAAATCATTGACCATGGAATATGGACTCAGGGCACTTAATGGCAGGACCAAATCAGACGCAAAGGGTTGTCACACGTATAACAAAGTCAACCATACAAGTAGAATTGATTATTGTCTAGTCAACATAAGACTATGGACCCTAGTCATCGACATGATGGTTATTGAGAGATCTGAAAGCGACCATAATCCTCTTTCAGTCCATATGCCAGCTTTGTGCAACCACCTGTCCATGATTAACACCTCAGTAATAGCACCAGAGGGAATCAGTCTGGTTAATGACAAATATCACCTAAAGTGGAATAAGGTTCTGGCCCGACCCACACTCATAGATGCTGCTAACAACACCTTGAGGACCACATTGATGGGTTTAGAGGCGGGTCCCACAATCCCCAACAAGGAAATAAGCTTAACTCACAACTCACGCTTTAAGGGTATTGCGGCCCACCTCTCAGTAGATATAGCTCCTGATAGCAAGAGGCTTAGGGGGAGACATCGCTGATTTAACAAAGAGTGCCGGTCCTCAAACAAGCATCTAATCCAAGCTATTAAATCTAAGGATGTAAATGCCATTCGCTCAGCTAGAAAGTCTTACAAATCAGCTATCTGCAAAGCCAAGCGTGAACAAGATGACAAGTGGTGGGCAGCACAAGAGAGGAACTGTGGTGCATTCTGGTCCCTGGTAGCGTGAAGCCCAGGAAACAGTGAATTGAACATCACAACTAATATTGCTCCAAAGGACTGGGTAGACCATTTTAGTGGGTTGTACTCTTATGACCATGAGTACAACTTCTGAACATAAGGACCCTTGCTCAAGTATTACTCTAACATCCACCCCTCCAGTGCTGCAACTGTTCTTCTAAGCGGACATAGCATATTCCTTAGGTACTCTAAAGCGTGGTAGGGCACCTGGCTCGGATGGTGTTCCAGCAGACCTATTCTTAACCGATAATGCAATCTGGTCAAGATATATCACCATCATAGCGAATGCAATAGCATCTGGGGCGCCAATCCCTGAGTGCTGGAAGGGGGCCATTGTTGTCCCGATTTTTAAAAAGGGTGACAAAGCGCTCCCCTGTAATTATAGGCCAATTAGCTTAATAGATTGCATGCAGAAAGTGTTCTGTCACTGCCTTTTGGGCAAGATTCAAGACTGGATGACTGAATACAATATCCTACCAGGGGAGACAGCTGATAGGGCAGGAGCCCTTTAAACATTTCTTCGCGCTCCCGCTGCGCGGGGAACGCCATCTACCAGGGGAGACAGCTGATAGGGCAGCAGCCCTTTAAACATTTCTTCGCGCTCCCGCTGCGCGGGGAACGCCATCTACCAGGGGAGACAGCTGATAGGGCAGGAGCCCTTTAAACATTTCTTCGCGCTCCCGCTGCACGGGACGCGCGCGGGCGGCGCCCGGGCGAAGCCCGGGCCAAGGGCGGGCCCGTCTTGCGCCCGTCATCGCCAGGAGGAGACTGGGCTGGGCCACCCCCCTAAAATTATGGTCTTTTTATATTTAGTTCTGGTATAGAGGCCTCTGGCGCTAGTGGTGTAATTTTCTATTACCTTTTATTTTATAGGGGCTTCTTTTCCTCACAACATCATTTGTACTTGATAGTAGGCTTTGGGGCTGGGCTATTTTCTTCCTACAATTGTGGTTGAAATTACTTTACTAGGCCACCGGACAGACGACATGGGGAAGAGGAAGGCCGATGAGGTAGCAGTATCCCAATCTAGGGTTAAAAAACCCAAGAAACGCTCTGCCGGGAAAACGGAGGGATCTTCAACCACTAATTTACAGCAATTCAAAGCAATTGATTCACTGTTTGAAGAGGTTGAGGCTATATTGAGGAGTCCTTCCGTTGTTGGTCCTTCTAGACCGGATACCACTCTTTCCAAAAAGATTCCAGATCTCTTCAAGAAAAAAACCCAGTCACATAGAATAGAGGTTAAAGCTGATTTACACCCTTTTCCTCAATCCCAGGGTGTAACCCCTTTACCTCCGGAAACCTCACCACCCTTGGTGGGGATAAATGGTCATCTAGCTGAAGAAGATGCACCCCATGTGAGGTGCGCGTCCCCTCCCCCTATTACCATTCCTTGTTCAAATAGGTTTTCGGTTTTGGCCTCAAATCCTGTAAGTCATGGATACCTACAGACCTTATGCGAAGTAGGTTCTGTTAAAAACTCTCTGGATGCAAAGATGGGCAATAACGAAGTTTCCCAGTTGGGTATTATTTCTCTGAAATTAGATGATGTTAAAAGTCTATTGGTAACTTTGATGAACAAAATTGCTGGACTTCAGGGTCAAAAGTCTGGTTGTAACTGTAGTGTGCCCTATAAGTCTGTCCCCTCGTCTGATCTTCTGATGGATTCCACAAAACCCAGTCCCCTCAGTATAGGTGACAAAATGACATCTTCCTCTACACACAACACCGTTAGGTGTATTAATGATTATTCCCCAACATGTGGCAGGAATGGTAGGTTTGTTTCACGTCCAAAAACTTCTCAGTTAAATCCAGGAGGAATATCCTCGGTAGTAAGCTGCTGTGTTAGTCCCCGTCCAGCCACTAATCCTGATCAGATGACACTATTGCAGACGCGCGTCCCTAATCAAAGGTCCAGAAGGAGGAGGGAAGTCGCGACTATCTATTTAACTAGGGTACCAAAGCTACCTCAGGGTAACAGAGAGTCGAGTGATTCACTAATTAACAAAGTGATTCACTGGATTCGTTCACAGAGGAATTGCCTCTCTGTTATCCGGTCTGATATATGTGAGGCCCACAGACATAACCAGTTAGGGTCAGAATTTGATTACATCTCGATTCTCTTTAATGATTATAGTCTAGCTAAAGATCTCCTGGCCTTTGATGCACGGACAGGCACACTATGTATTGGTAGGGTATCGAATCTTAGACTTAGCAGTCAGCCGCCTGGGGCCCCGCTATCCAGAGAATGTTGTATATCCGGAATTATAGCAGCTGGGGCTATTCCCTCCCCAGTTAATTCTGTTACTTCTAAATATGAGAACCCTTCCCCCTCACTCTCTGAATTGGACTGACTGTCTGCCCCCTGTACAGTGCTTCCAAAAACAGTAAATGATGTGTGTCAATTTATAGGGATTTCGACTCCTGCCCTACCTATGAGAACAAAGTCAATATCTCCACCTCCTAAAATTAACATCATGTCCTGGAATGTAGCTGGAATCAAGCAAAAGCTGGATGACCCGGAATGGGTAAGCCTTGTAAACAAACAAGATATCTGTCTCTTCCAGGAGACATGGACTAAAGAACAGTTATCCTTACAAGGCTTTGCAACCTATTTCTCTGCTGCCCAACCTGCCTCTGGTGGATTTGGAAGACAGATAGGAGGTTTAATGATTTTACTGAACAATAAGTTAGAATGTGTTCACTCTGTGATAAAGTTTAACTCCTTTGATCTGCTGGGTGTGCAACTTACATTCCGTCCTGGCTTTAAAATGATAGTTCTGAATATTTATGCTAGATCTGTTCCCCGTGGGTCTGAATCAATTGTTCTTTCCCAGTTGACGGACTATATAGACGTTTTGGACCCTTCAGTTTTTCTGATTATAGCAGGTGATTTTAATTGCTCTTTTGTGTTGGACAACTCCATTAGCAATCTGACTACTGAGGAGGACGAACATTGGGGTATTCCCCAATCTAAAGAAATGGTACTTTCGCCTGTTTCCTGTGTTGCATTCCAGATGTCTTCCCTTTGCCTGAACTATGGCCTGAGAGAATGCAATGGCCGCACTAAATCTGACTCAGAGCGAGCCATTACTTTCAAGCGAGGGCTTTCCTTTAGTACTATTGATTACATTCTTTTGGACATTAGGCTATGGTCAAGTTCACTTGATATGGAAATTTTACCTCGCTTGGATAGTGATCATAATCCTTTGTGTCTTGTATTGACTAATCATGCATTTTTAAGAGTCCAGCACTTAAGGATTACTAATGTTCCATTCCCTCATTTGAACCATAGACGCTCTAGGGTCTGCTGGCCAAAGGTTGAATGTAACCCGTACTTGATTGGGGAAATGTATTCATCTTTTTTAAAACTCTTTGTAGATTACGAAGATCAAGAATCCTCGGATATTCCTATTATGGTGATCCACACTAAGATGGTTGATTCCCTTCAGGGTATCTTCTATAAGGAAACTTCCTTTAAATCGAGACCCGCTGACACCCTTCGCAGGGACTGGTATAATCAGGATTGTGCGCAAGCAAGATCCACCTTAAAAGAGGCTGTTAAAAATTCTACGCATGCGGCTATTAAAGAGGCTCGCTGTAGGTATGCTAATGCCCTGAAGCGAGCCAAAAGAGACTGGAGAATGAGACATGGCAGAAACTGCTTGCAGCAGTCCAAAGTAAAGATGATAGCTCTTTTTGGCGGTTGTTGACCTCCAGTTCGAAAAGGGGTAAGGATGATATTGGGTTGCATATACAGCCCGAAAGATGGGTGTCCTACTTTTCTGAAATCTATGCTTTGCCTGTACAGCAAGCTCTGGAGGACCCTGCACATGTCGAGTGTTGGGCTGCTAATAAGATCTCATCTGAGAGAATTGTTTTTACCTTAGCTGAAACCACAGCTGCTATTGATTCTCTGAGGCCAGCAAAAGCCCCTGGCCCGGATAAGATTCCAGGGGATTTGTTCAAATCAGAACCTAAGATATGGGCATGGTATATCAATTTGTTGTCTAATGCCATAGCAGCTGGCAGCCCTATTCCAGAGTCTTGGCATGGTGCTGAAATAATACCGATCTATAAAAAGGGTGATACAGGGTTGCCTGTAAATTATCGACCAATTAGCCTTATTGATATCCTTCAGAAGACGTTTGCCAAACAAGTCTTAGAGAGGCTTACTGATTGGATTCAACACCAGCAAATTTTATCTCCCTTACAGGCTGGGTTTCGGCCCAAAACTAATACTATGGACCAAGTTTTCAGGCTGTCATTACTGTTCTGGAAGTATGTCACCTTATCTAAGCAAAAACTCTATGTGGCTTTCGTAGACTTAAGATCTGCATTTGATCTTGTCCCAAGAGAGAAACTGTGGGAAGTATTGTACAAAATTGGTATCCCAGGGAACTTAGTGCATTTAATCCAAAGATTACATGAAAAAACATTTGCACAAGTAAGATGGGGCAATCAGGGGGAACTCACAGACAAAATAGACATCAAGAGAGGAGTGTGCCAGGGTTGCGTTCTTGCCCCAACGCTATTTACACTGTTCATCAATGAGGTGGTGCAAGTCGTGTCCAATTGTCAAAATGATGCCCCATCTTTGAATCACCATAAAATTCCAATTTTGTTATTTGCCGATGATTCTCTCTTGATCTCCAGAACCCCTATGGGCCTCCAGGTACTCATGGACAAGTTCAGTTCGTTTTGCGGTGACTATGGTCTGGAACTTAACCATAGCAAAACTAAACTTATGACTTTGGGTTGTGGCCCCACTAAGAGATATTCAATATTTTACAATGGATCGCCCCTAGGTTTGGTAAGCTCTATAGATTACTTGGGGGTGAGAATTAGCAACAATCTGCATTGGGGGGCCCAAATTGACAAAAGTTTGGCTCGCCTGGTACAGTCATCTGGAGCCATTCTTCGTTTTCATAAGTCTACTTCTGAGAGAGTGATTACTCCAATTATTAAAATTTATAGAGCAAAGGCACAAAGTGCTGCGGTCTATGGGGCAGAAATTTGGGGGTCCTCAAACACTGGCAGGCTTGCAGTGGGGGAAAACAATTTTGTGAGGTCTACTTTGGCCTGCCCTCGCAGTACCCCACTGCTGCCATTGTTCTGGGACCTTGGCCTTTCACGCATCACAGATGTAGTTGCCCTACGACCTCTGCTTTTTTGGGTCCGTGTTTGGTCCACCCCTGAGTTATCTACATACAAGGAGTCTATCCAAGACATCTTGGATAGACCAAATGTACTCACCATTCCCTGGTTTAATCACATCTCTAAATGGTTTCACAAATTGGGTCTTAGTGAGCTATGGAGTCATCCAGAAAGTATAAGGAAGGAGCAGAAGAATCATTTGAAAACTGTATACTGGACTTATGTCAGGGAAAACTATCTGCTGTGCCCTACTCACGGCAGATTGACCTCACAATTTTTTTATTTTAAATGGTATCCGTCTTTTGAATCTTTTATGGATATAATTCTTGACCCATTAAGTAAGAGTTTATATATCCAGTTCAGATATGGTTGTCTGCCTCTCAAATCATATGGCAGTAAGTGGAGTGCAACTACAAGATCTGATTTTTGTCCGAGCTGTACCCATAATCCAGAATCCATTGTACATTTTATGTTTTTATGTCCTGCCTATTTGATTGCGCGTCGAAAGTGGTTACGGCCAGTGTGTAGAAATATGGGGGTAAGACATTGTATTGTTGCCTTAAGAATTCTGATGAGGGAAAGTTCCCCCCCCTTACCCTGTGCGGTTAGTAAGTACATTACAGCTGCCTGGCATGTACGTATTAATCGCTTGGGGAAAGTTGCTGATGCGGAACTTACTTCAAACATAAGGACAACATGAAAAATTGACAATGGAATGTTTTAGTCATCAAATCTTAACCACACACCTAGACTGGAACAAAACCCCATGATTAATTTAAATGACAGTCAGTAGGAGATTAGGTGTTTGGTTTTTATGTGTTTTAAGGCCGTAAAGGATGTTCTTTTTTATTCCTCTTATTTCCTTTTTAACTTAATTTTTACTTATCTTTTATCTTTTTACCGGTGGTTGTTTTGCTTTTATGGTTGAAAGTAACCGAATAAAGCTATGTATGTAGTGGGAAGTAATACAATATCCTTAGTCTCCTCCAGGCAGGTTTTCGTTAAAAAATATCTACCATTGAGCAAGCTCTTACGTTTTTGCTTTTATATTGGAAAACAGTTTTTATTGGCAAAGGGAATCTGTATGTTGCTTTTGTGAATTTGAAATCCGCATTCGACCTAGTACCCCGTAACAAGCTGTGGAAAGTCCTTTCCCCAATGGGAATCCCCAAGCACATTCTTGTACTATTAATTCGGCTCCATGAGCGTAATTATGCATGTGTCAGGTAGGATGACAAAGGGCAGCTATCTGACAGAATCCAGATGTCAAGGGGTGTATGTCAAGGGTGTGTCCTTGCCCCTACCCTGTTCTTCTTGTACATTAATGATATCGTACCCTCTCTACTCAGAGTGGAGGCTGACGCACCATCGTTAGGCACACAGAAAAGTCCGGTCTTGCTCTTTGCAGATGATACACTCCTAATATCCAAGACCCCAAGCGGATTACGGAAACTCCTCACGTGCTCTGAGGAATTTTGTTCTATGCGGGGACTTGAAATCAATGCTTCTAAAATTAAACTGATAAAGCTCAATCCCCACAGATCCTTCAGAGGGAAGTTCATTCTCGAGGATACCCCAATTGAAAAGGTGGGCACATCTAGTTACCTGGACATTATGTTAATTGAAAAAAAATTATTGGGGTATCACATATTGCAAAGCAAGCACTAAAACTAAAGCAAACAACGGGGGTTTTAATAAAGAATTGTAACCTCTTGCATACCAAGCCAATACGCCCTGCAATCCAGCCAAGGCTGTGAGCTCAGCCCTTTACGGGGCTGAACTGTGGGCTATGCTAAAGCCCAAGAAATAACGATTTCTGAAAATAATTTCCTAAGAAATCTCGTGTCCCTCCTGCCAAGTACTCCACTGTTCCCCCTTTTTAAAGACCTTGGCATGAAATGCATTGGCCACAAAGCCCGACTACATCCCTTTTTGTACTGGCGGCATCTTTGGAGTACCCCAGAGCTTGCCTCCTTCACTGTAGCCCTGCTGGTCATTTTAGAAGGTGACCATTCTCAAAATATCCCTTGGCTCAGACATATTAAGGGGCTACTTTATTTGCTTGGGCTTAGAGAACTCTGGGATGCTCCAACTACTACCTCCTTTCCGTCAAAAAGTGACCTAAAAAATTTGTATTGGCATATGGTAGACTCTGAAGATCTGAGGGTTGCACTTCACTCCACACTATCATGCGACTTTGCCAACCTAAAAGAGACGTACAAATATGAGGCTTTCTGGGACATAATCACGGTGCCAAGAGAAAGGAAGTTGTACTTCCAGTTCCGCATTGGCACCTTGCCACTAATTACTTACCAGTCGCTGGTCACATGAAGAAACAACCATCTGCCCAGCTTACAAAGCACCCATTGAAAACCTCCCTCATGTCCTAATAGTCTGCCCTGCATACGCTGCCTCTTGTAGGAAATGGCTGGCTCTGGCTTGTAGACTGCTGGGAGTTCGCAGGTCCGACACAGCCCTCCGAGTTAGCCCGATGTTAGTGATTGCTGTTGCCAAGTTCCTTGAGGTAAGTTAGATTGTCAGAAGAAAACTTTTATTTGTTTAATGGTCTTAACAAGAATGTATCAATTTAGTCTAAGAGTGTATTTAATTTTATAATTTTTATCTAATCACATATGCTGTACATATTTGATATACCCTTGTGTATTTATTTATTGCTGCTATGTGCTTTTATGGCTCTTGTAGCTGAAATAAAGTTTTCTTGACTGCCTGACTGATATTTTTACATGACTTACTATGGTCACTGAGTCCGTGGGTGTGGTGCCTCATAGTTAAGTGCCTCACCACATACCAAGGGTTTGTCCTGACGTTGGGTTTTTCACTGCATACCGAAGGTATGTTATACTGTGGGTTTACAATTCTTTCGGTACCACTCATTATCTTCTGCGCTGATCCAGCTTACATTAATACCCATGTTGTAGTCTTTAATATTGCTAATCATCCTCCCGCCATTTTGATGAGGTCGTTGTTGATTTCTAACTTTGATTCTTTATTGTTATTGTATTGGATTATTCCTTTCACATGCATAGCATTTATTGACAAAGGTGATTTATCTTTCGTCGTTGATTATGTCTGCACAACATTCGAGAAGAAAAATACTTTTTAACTTTTCCAATATTGCCACATTGTATATAGTGCTTATTTATTTTCCTGTGTTTGTCTACTTCCCTGTTGGAAGGCAGTGACTATTCTTGTTCCTCCATTGCTCCCTGGGATAGGCCTTTGGGACATTCTGCTGTGTGCGTAGGATACACGTAGGCAGTTAGGTTCACTTCTTTATTTCCTTGTGTACAAACGCACATGTGAGTGAAAGAGGTCTCACCACTGTCTGCAAGTGTCTTGTGTGCCTATCGAATGGTGGATTTCGGAGGGTTCTGCATGGACTCAGCTGCACCTGCCTGCCTCTATTTGAGAGTCTAACAGAAAACAAGGGAGTTCATGCATTAAACATGTTCTGACTTTCTTGTCTCCTTTATTTTGTTGGCAAGGCCGCTGGGGAACCGGCACCTACAGCACTCTCACCCAACCTTTATTCATTAACTTCATCACTGCAAAGTACCCCTGCGCAGGGATATTTCTTGAAGAAAGATAGAGAAAGGTTCCCTGTGTCAAAACAAATGGCGCAGTGGTACTGCAAAGGGCTTGTAAACGAGGCCCTATGTTTCCAGGGGAAATGCATTTATTGAGGGAGAAGCAAGAGGATTACTCTTACAGGTTGTGAGTAGGTCATGGTTCAGAAGCAACCCACCACACAGGTTACAGAAACATTTCATGCTGAAATGTGTTTTGACCCACTGGTAATTCAAAAAAAGCCAATGACTTGGAAATAAAAATGTGTCAGAAAGGTGGTTGTGTGTAGATAGAAGAGGGATAATGGATGGGGCCCAGTAGAAAAAATATGTATCTCTATACATTCACCTGTGACTTAATTGTTTGGTGGTCCCTCTCACATTGGCCAAGATGGCACAATCAGATTGTTCTCTCAATATTAGTACAATAAAAAAAAAATACAAGTAGCTGATTGTTTATGGAAGCAATGTACTGTATGTGCACAATACAATGCTGGAAAGGGTACACCCACTGCACCTAGCCTTTTCCCCCCTTCACATGGACCATTTGAAAGTCTCCAGCTTGACTTCATCGACATGACACCTGTGTACAAATTCAAGCATACATTGGTTGTTGTCTGCATGTTTTCCAAATTGGTCAGGCAAATCCAACTAAGAACTGTGATGCACAAACTGTGGCCAAGTGTCTCCTGAATAAATTGACTCCACGCTTCAGGATCCCTTCTGAGTTCTGACAACAGACCAGAGTTTGTTTCCTAAATCATAAAAGGTCTCTGCAAAGGACTGGGGTCAAGCAAAAGCTTCACTGTGCCTACCGTCCACCAGCAGCAGGTTCAGTGGAGTGCAAGAATAGGGTGCTAAAACAAGATTGGGAAGATTTGTGCAGCCACTGAACTGTCCTGGATTGATGAACTGACACTTGCCTTACTAGCCATGAGGTGCACCCCAGACTGAGTGACCAAACCCAGCCCCCACAAAATATTGTTTGACTGCCCCATGCACATTCCAGGCCACAAGTCTATTGCCTCCCATCTGATGATTTACTCTTTCAGTATTGAAGGAACTAACAGAGGCCTTGCATCGTCTTCATCGTCAGGCACTGCAGGCCCTTTGTGACTCCACCACACCTGTTGGACACAATAGCAAACCAGGAGCCCCACACCAAACATCACTACCGCCAGCATTAGTTGAAGGGCCATTTCATGTCATAGTAACTATGGCCACAGCTGTAAAGTGTGAGGGGCTGACTTCCTGAACATACAACTCTCACACCAAGAAGGCACCCCCATCGCTGGAACCCCAGCAAGGACTGGAGGCATCATCAACAATTCCTGCTAAGGAACACCATTACAACCTCAGCTCTAAAGCAGTACTTGCGTGTTAAGTGCTAGTAGCCTCCGACATCACCTAAAGGGTACAGGGGTTTTGGTTATCCATGTTAAAATGCCTGGCACCATGTCAACAACATAGAAAATATGCCCATGGGTGCTCACTGCTGCTTGTACACCCATTCCCACAATGATAATAACTACACTGGTAATAGTATTTGCAGATTATATTCCAATACCAATCATGGAGGGACAGATTCCAATTGAAAATACAGCTGAGACTTTGTATTCCTTGTCCAGGACTGACAATGCACGGAATAACAAATAAAGTAGAGGTTGATGATGAAAGTGATGAAGGAAAGGAGATGTGGAAGGTATACGACGTAAAACAACAATGGTGAAATTATGAAAATGTTTAGAACAATAATGAATGTTTCAGGCTGTTATTTCTGCACATACCTGCCTACAGATGCTGAGAACAAAATGACACATGATGCTGTACCATTGCTGAAGTATGTGGGGTGATTTATGGTGAAGGAAATGTTGTCCACCAAACATAAAATAGCCAGGAGGTTAGGACGTCCCCACCCTGGAGGAACATATCTTCTAGAAGACTTGCATTCGACCCTCATAAAACCAAGGCCTGCATGTCTATACTATCCACTGAAAGGGAATGGTCCCTATTAGCATATTTTGACAAAACTCCAAGGAAGGGAGTTAAAGGGACAACATGGTCTTGAAACATGGCACTCCCTAGGGGATAACGATGCAGATAACATAGGGGTACTAAAACTAAGAACAGCACAGCAGATAGTGGCACCCTTCTGTCTTAGTAGTGCTCATGATGACATTCAGAGGAAAACAAACATTCATGTGGGAAGAGCAACTGCACCCACTATGACATCTTCATAAAACCAAAGGGAGGAGTGATACTCTTATACCAGAACTAGTTGGATATAAGGGCTTGTTTTTTCTGTGTGGGAAATCAGCCTATTAACAAATGCCTGCTGAGTGGTACAAAAGTTTCTACCAATCTTTTGTGCTATTGTGGATGGCCCACGTCACCCACCTATCACACGTACCAAGATCAGGAGGGAAAGGAAGAACCTGCAGAAAGAGGCTAGCAAAAACGGTGGACAACATAGGCCCTCATTACAACCCTGGAGGACAGCGGTAATTTGGGGAAAGGTACTGCCAACAGGCTGGCGGTACCTTTTCCCAAATTATGACATTGGCGGTTTGGCTCAAGCCAAACCGCCATGTACCACTCTGTCGGCCAGGGTGGTAATGGCCGCTGGGCTGGAGACTTCGGTCTCCAGCCAGGCGGCCGTCACAATCCCACCCTCGGGATTATGACCCCGCCTACTGCCATGGTTTTCATGGCAAGCGTACTGCCACGAAGACCATGGCAGCAGGCACTATCAGTGCCAGGGAGTTCCTCCCCTGACACTGATAGGGGTCTCCCCCAGCCTCCTCCCCCTCCCCACAGTCCTCCCCCACCCTCCCCCTCCCTCTCCTGCCCCGCACCTTTACACACCCACACACACACACACAATCATACACACACGCATACCCACATCCACCCACGCCTGTACACATACATATCCACACACCGCAACACACACCTACATACATGGTCACACACACATTCACAACACACAACATACACGTACACTCACATTCAGTCATTCACGCACGCATTCAAAGTGACTCACAGCCGCATGCACGCATACTAAAACAGACACGCACCCCCCACACACATGCACAACACCCCCACACACGCACAACACCCCCACACACACCACCCCCCTCCCCTGACGAAGAACCCGACTTACCTGCTTGCAGGGGGTCCTCTAGTAGGAGACGGGATGTGGTGCTGCTGCCAGCAGCAGCGTCCGCCAGCAGAACACCGCAAAGCCATATCACGGCTTATGATATGGTCGGCTGTGTTTTGCTGGCGTGGCGCAGCTGCTGGCAGCAGCACCACCTTACCACCGTACGCCATCATGATCGGCGACGGTATTTCGGCAGCCTTCTGGCGGAATTCCATCTACGGTCATAATGCGGGTGGGCGGCTGGTAGCCACGGAGACGGTATGTTGGTGGCTGTCGCCATGGCGGGAGGCGGCAGTAACCGCCAAAGTCATAATGAGGGCCATAATCACAGGAGTGGTTATAATGGTACCACCTATAGGGATTGCACACAACAACAAAAAGATAAACGAGTTAGCTAGGATGATTGAAAATATGGCTGACAAAGTGTTGCTGAACTAGGAAACATTACTGAAGAATTAATTGCATTAAGGGCAAAGGTTATACAGAACCACATTGCCCTGGACGTCATCCTGGCCAAGGAGGGAGATGTGTGCCAGGTTGTACATCAGAAGTGCAAATCATATATCCCTGACAATAGCAATAGCATTGAAAATGCAAGAGGAAGTATAACGGAAGTAGAGCAACAGGCACACGACGTACTGGGGGAGACATATGGACATTCGTATCATCCTCGTTGGGAGGCTGGGGAACATGGTAATTGGAAAATTTTATAATTGCTGTGGTGATATTGGTTACATTGTGTGTACCCACCCAGGTGGTGCTCCCCTGCCTCGCTTACATTACAAGGGGATGTTTCACAAGAGAGGATAAAGCATCACCAATACATCATATGTGGAAATGACAATATTATATCAGAAACCACGCTCATTAGAGGCAGAATTATTGGCACCAACCCCTGTCGAGAGCGGTCAGGAACAGGAAGGAGTGGTAACTATAGAAGGGTAGGTGGCGACAGGGGTCATCATTGATTTCAGAGGAACGGCTGTGGAGGTCATTTTACTTCATATTAGAATCCATTTTGTCCCTCCGCCTGTCCTCTTTTATTAAATGGTGACAAGGCCTGCAAGACGTGCCCAGCGGTTGGATGAGCTCAGGTAACTAATGTACTCAGCTGAACAGCTTGGAATGCAAGACTTGCTCAGAATACATCTCATGTGATATGCATATCCTTGGGTGCCCAGCAATAGCTAGATGTGTCTATTACCATATATAGCTACAGGCCTAAAGACCGGCTTTTGATTTGGTAGGAATTGTGCAGAATCAGTATATTTACACACTGGAGAGTTCCCATTTTTGGGCATGCAAGGGTTACATATGCAGCAATCTTGTATCATGATTTTGCCATGAGTTGTCATTTCATTTTGATTGGCTGAATGCTTAATGATTGTGTAATTTCTAAACCTCTAGCTCAACATCACATCATGTACCTGATTATAATGATGAAGTAGTTATTTTTGCTGTATCATGATTGCATGTGTGTTTTCACGCCTTTGTGATTTTCATGAATGAAAGACCAAACAGAAGTTCCGCAAATTCAACATGCAGCTTCCAGCTCCTGTCCCGTGATTCACGTATAAAACTTGTTTATGAAACTTGACAGTTGTCTGTGTTTCTTTAATTGAGGTTCAACAAGGCCACTAGCAGTTAGTCCCTGTGGAAAAAAATGCTGCATCATCTTTAACAACAAGCAGTCTTGGGGAGGTGGTAGACAATACGTTTCTGTTCAAATAAGAAAAGGAGAGAGTGGTTGAGTTTGGAATTGGACTGGACTTTACAGTATGTATATTAAACACAGCTCCTGTATTGCATGGTTTATTGTAAGTACCATTCATCCTTAATGGTGAGTGGTGACTAGGTGCACAGAAAAAGGGTGAGGTTCTTCGGTGACTGCAATGAAAGGGGGAGGCAAAGGTAATGCATTGTTAGTATAGACGCACTGTTGGAAGGAGGATAGGGCCGCCGAGGCCTGCATTGTGTTTAGCCTAGTGAGGAAGGTCACAACAAATGGAGAGTAAACTAAAGAGATGAGGAAGGTGGACAATTTCTTAGTGGTGCAACTTCTTTGTGATGGCCAAGTTAAGGGCTCAGTGTTTGCCCTGGCACTAGGTGGATGGAACATATGGTGTTACTTCATGTGAGTGGTACAGTAAAAAGTACAATAAACAACACAATTAGTTACCATATTAATCATAAAAATAATACTTATCCATAAGTCATTAAACAGTATTTATTTCAAACAAATAATAATCCCATACACTTCACCTGCAACAAACCCACCTCCTAAACCCTGCAAACAGACAAAAGTAACCTAACCATACCCCTTACCCAATATTTTCCTCCTCTGACAGGGCAGAGCCCTTGCCAGGCTTTCCACCTGCTGCTAATATTATGGGAAGGTGGGGGAGCGCAAAAAAATGAAATTATGATGCACAAAGCAATACCCTTGCTCTGACATCGGGAGGCTTTCTCCTGTGGCTCACTGACTGCCTCTGCTTTAACTGGGGAGGCTGACAAGTGACAAAAAATACAAAACAAATTGACAGGGGAACATGAAAAATAAAAGCACAGGGGCAATGAAAGTAGTCAAAAAGTGCAAATAAAATGGTAAGAATGGGAGAGGTGGACAGGAATGTATGGGATCAGTGAGATGTCCAGGGAAACATGGGAGAACATCTAGAGAGAAGGAGGCATCCCACATCCTAATCAGAATGGCCACACATGTTGCTCATCATTTTGATTCCATTTATTTATTCATGCAAAACATGGCTTTTTGTCGATATGTCAGTGAGATGCAGGGAGCCACATTTCACATTATCTCGTATAATTTTGTGTCATTTTGGGGGACTTTTGCTTAATAACACTAGCGGAAGTCATACGAATTTTGCACAACCCTATGGGTGCACTGGTGGTGTTATGTATGTTGAAGAATCTGTTGATAACTTATATAGGCTAGTGGGCAGCCACGGCTCCTCCACTATGGTGAACCAGCCCCCCGCCAGCAGCAGCAGCTGCAAACCCCTTAACAAACAATAATAAACTATGTTTATTATCATTTTTTTGTTAAAGGGGGAGCCCATGGGGCATGCACAGCACTCCCCTCAGTGCGCATTTCTGTTGGCCAGCTGTCTCGGGCTGCCCAAACACACATGTGCACTGTGCTCTCCCCAACCCAGCACTGTGTTGCCGGAATGGAGACAGCAGGCCCATGCTCCCAGTTTGCCTGGGATCTCTAAGTCAGGGCGCTCCAGCAATCCTAACACTGCTGTCAGCAGCGTCAGAATTGGCCGTAGGGCAGGCTGGGAGCCTGTGACTGAGGACCGAGGAGCGAGGGCAACTCAGGTAAGTTTCTTTTATTTTTTTTAATGTAATGTTAGTTGTTAATTTTGTTCCCCCCCTCCACCCATCTCCCCACCGCATGCCGCCCTGCCCCTTCACCACACAGAGAGCTGCAACTGCTAGTGGGCACTGGAAAATCTGATGATTTCTCTGACAGAGTCCTTGTGGACATCATTGAAATAGAAATATGTTCGTTTTTCTCCTATCCATTGACCAAGATCTATTCGTGAGGCACATGAATTGGAGAATGGAATGATAAGATTGTAAGCCAGGTCATGGATGATTGGCTTGAATGTAGTTGAGAATGAGACAGAAATGAAGAGATAAAGATTGTTGATTTTGGTCCCGTTAGATTTGGTGATGTGGCTTAACCTTTTTGATGCGGGCGTCGGCCAGTGGCCGACACCAGGAAGGGTATTAATAAATCCTCGGGTGCATCGCACCCGAGGATTTTTTTTTTTTTTAACCTTCCCCCGGGAGACACAGAAGCTTCCGTGTCTCCCCCCCACCCGCCCCTTTGTGACGTCAGCGCGCCGCAAGGCGCGCTTACGTTTCAAAAGTGTTTTCCCCATCAAAGCAGGAAGCAGCCTTGCGGCCGCTTCCTGCTTTGATGGGGGAAAACGGCCTTTCCCACGTTCGGGAAGGCCTTGTAAGAAAGGGGAGAGTCTCCCCTTTCTTACGAGGCCTTCCTGAAAGTGTTTCCTGGCCCCCTGTCGCAGCTGTACAGTTTCAGAAGGCCTCGTAAGAAAGGGGAGAGTCTCCCCTTTCTTACGAGGCCTTCTGAAAGTGTTTCCTGGCCCCCGATTGGGGGCCAGGAAACACCACTAGACGCCAGGGATTTAACTTTGGGGGAGCGGCCCCCTCGGAAAACGGGCCACCCTCCCAGGCATATTTTTTATTTTTAAAAAAAGTAGGTGCCCCCTGGGGGGGGGGGGGGATCAATTGCACCCCCCCCCCGGGGATTTTTTTTTTCTTCCAAAAATAAAAATTAAAATTAAAATAAAAAAAATAAAAAATGACAGGGGGTCGCCCGTGGGCAGGGTGACCCCCTGTGGGGGGAATATTTTTTTTTTAGATGTTGTAGGGTTTCCCTGGGGGACATTTTGGCCCCCAAGGAAACCATACAACAACTAAAAAAAATAGATGTATAAATAGATCTATATATATATATCTATGTAGATAGATATAACTATGTACATTGATATATATCTATAGATATATCTATGTAGATATATATATGTATATATATATATATAGAGGTAGATAGAGGTAGATCTATATATATCAATCAAAGATTTATAAAGAGCGCTACTCACCCGTGAGGGTCTCAAGGCACTGGAGGGAGGGACGGGGGGAGGGAAAGGGGCTGGGAGGTTCACTGTTCGAAAAGCCAGGTTTTGAGGCCCTTCCTGAAAAGAAGTAGGTTTTGGGTCTTGTGAAGGTGGGTTGTGAGGGCGTTCCAGGTTTTGGGTGCAAGGTAGGAGAAGGATCTGCCCCCGGTGGTGGTGTGTTTGATGCGCGGGACAGAGGCGAGAGAGAGGTCAGCTGAGTGGACGTTTCGTGTGGGGGTGTGGAAGGTGACTCTCGTTGAGGTAGGCAGGGCCTGTGTTGTGGAGTGATTTGTGTGCGAGAATGAGGATCTTGAAGGTGATCCTTTTGTCAGTGGGGAGCCAGTGGAGGGATTTGAGGTGTGGAGAGATGTGTTCGTGTCGGGGGAGGTCGAGGATGAGTTGTGCTGCTGAGTTCTGGATGCGCGTTGTTTGCGCTTGAGTTTTAGAGTGGTGCCGGCGTAGAGGGCGTTTCCATAATCAAGCCTGCTGCTGATGAGTGCGTGAGTGACAGTTTTTCTAGTCTCTGTGGGGATCCATTTGAATGTTTTTCAGTATACGGAGTGTGTTGAAGCATGAGGAGGTGAGAGCGTTGATTTGTTGGGTCATTGAGAGGGAGGAGTCTAGGATGATGCTGAGGTTGCGTGGGTGGTTGGCGGGGGTGGGTGCAGGGCCTAGCGTGGTGGGCCACCATGAGGGGTCCCAGGTGTTTTTGTGTGGGCCAAAGAGGATTATTTTGGTTTTGCTTGAGTTGAGTTTCAGGTGGTTGGCTGTCATATATATATCACTTTTGTCAATATGTGTGTGGTTTCCCTGGGGGGAAAAGGTTCCGACTTGTCTAGTGGCAGTTTTAGTGCCATGAAGAAGCGCAGAAGGTTTATATGCCTACTGCAAAGAGCAAATCTGTATTTTATGTAAATAGCTGAGTACATTAGTAAAGTCAGCCATTACCTGCGCTATAATACCAATGAAATGTATGTGCGGGTGGAGGGCGGCTATGGAGAGATGAAGGGCACTTTTGCTGGGTGGTAATGAGGGAATCCAAGGAGGAGGGAGTGGGAGCACCAATAATGATTGTTGGACTGGGCGCAGGAGGTGCTAAAGACTGTGACGAATGGTATGTGACAAGGTGTTTTTTGAGTGTCTTGAAAGTACGTGCTGATTGAGGGAAGAAGCGCAGGTAAGGTGGCCTCTACTGTTGCACGTATCTCACACACACCATCGATTTTGTGACTGTCTACGTAGGCTAGTGTTTTAGAGCAACAGTTTAGCCAATAGCAGAGATGGCATCTTGATGGATGACTGCTGCCTGCACTCGGGTTATAGAGGACCGCTCTGACATAGGATCAGAGACTGAGACATCAGATACTGAGACAGCATCTGAGGGATAGGACAATGGTGCAGACTCTGGGAGTGATTTTTCAGTCAGAGGAGTCCCATTCGATAACTCCTCTTCCAGTACATTATGAGGGAGGTGATGAGGACAGTCCTGCTGTCCCTTCGCAAGCTGTTCGTGCAACTGGGTAATAGTGGGTTAGGCCAACCCAGAGAGCAGGTGAATGCGGCGGCAAGCAGAGAGAGAGAGAGTGAGAGAGTGCTCTCTTGGGAGCTCCCCAATTTAGCTCAGCCCCAAATTCCACCACCCAAATCATATTGTGGAGACATCAAAATTATCTATGGCAAAACAAACTGGTTTTGTAAGGCAGGCACCTGTGTTTTTGGTCCTGGATTCGGTGACCATATAGAGAAACACACTAAACCCAAACATTTCTGGAAACTAGACATTCGGGGGAGTCCACAGAGGTGTGACTTGTGTGGATTCCCCAAAGTTTTCTTACCCAGAATACCCTGCAAAGCTGAAATGTTGGAAAAAAAACTCAATTTTTCTTGCATTTCTGTCACACAAACTACAGGAATATGCTGGGATCCACAACATTCCTACCACCCAGTGACTCCTCACCTGTCCTGATAAAAACACTACCCCACTTGAGTGCCTACACCTAGTGCCTGTGTCAGGAATGGATCACCCCAGGGTCAACAGCTGCCTCACGTAAGGACCAACATTGACCGTTGTGTGATCTATTCCTGTCGCGGGCACCAGGCCTAACCACACAAGTGAGGTATCATATTTATCGGGAGACTTTGGGGAACGCTGGGTGGAAGGAAATTTGTGGCTCCTCTCAGATTCCAGAACTTTCTGTCACGAAATGTGAGGAAAACGTGTTATTTTAGCCACATTTTGAGGTTTGCAAAGGATTCTGGGTAACAGAACCTGGTGAGAGCCTCACAAGTCACCTCATCTTGGATTCCCCTGGGTTTCTAGTTTTCAAAAATGTGCTGGTTTGCTAGGTTTCCCCAGGTGCCGGCTGAGCTAGAGGCCAAAATCCACAGGTAGGCACTGTTTTCTATGAAAAAATGTGATGTGTCCACGTTGTGTTTTGGGGCATTTCCTGTCGCGGGCGCCAGGCCTACCCACACAAGTGAGGTATCATTTTTATCGGGAGACTTGGGGGAACGCTGGGTTGAAGGAAATTTGTGGCTCCTTTCAGATTCCAGAACTTTCTGTCACCGAAATGTGAGGAAAACTTGTTTTTTTAGCCACTTTTTGAGGTTTGCAAAGGATTCTGGGTAACAGAACCTGGTCAGAGCCCCACGAGTCACCCCATCTTGGATTCCCCTAGGTCTCTAGTTTTCAAAAATGCACAGGTTTGGTAGGTTTCCCTATGTGCCAGCTGAGCTAGAGGCCAAAATCTACTGGTAGGCACTTTGCAAAAAACAGCTCTGTATTTTGTCAAAAAATGGGATGTGTCCACGTTGTGTTTTGGGGCATTTCCTGTGGCGGGCGCTAGGCCTACCCACACAAGTGAAGTATCATTTTTATCAGGAGACTTGGGGGAACGCTGGGTGGAAGGAAATTTGTGGCTCCTTTCAGATTCCAGAACTTTCTATCACTGAAATGTGAGGAAAACTTGTTTTTTTAGCCACTTTTTGAGGTTTGCAAAGGATTCCGGGTAACAGAACCTGGTGAGAGCCCCACGAGTCACCCCATCTTGGATTCCCCTAGGTCTCTAGTTTTCAAAAATGCACAGGTTTGGTAGGTTTCCCTATGTGCCGGCTGAGCTAGAGGCCAAAATCTACAGGTAGGCACTTTGCAAAAAACAGCTCTGTATTTTGTCACAAAATGGCATGTGTCCACGTTGTGTTTTGGGGCATTTCCTGTCGCGGGCGCTAGGCCTACCCACACAAGTGAGGTATCCTTTTTATTGGGAGACTTGGGGGAACGCTGGGTGGAAGGAAATTTGTGGCTCCTCTCAGATTCCAGAACTTTCTGTCACGAAATGTGAGGAAAACGTGTTATTTTAGCCACATTTTGAGGTTTGCAAAGGATTCTGGGTAACAGAACCTGGTGAGAGCCCCACAAGTCACCTCATCTTGGATTCCCCTGGGTTTCTAGTTTTCAAAAATGTGCTGGTTTGCTAGGTTTCCCCAGGTGCCGGCTGAGCTAGAGGCCAAAATCCACAGGTAGGCACTGTTTTCTATGAAAAAATGTGATGTGTCCACGTTGTGTTTTGGGGCATTTCCTGTCGCGGGCGCCAGGCCTACCCACACAAGTGAGGTATCATTTTTATCGGGAGACTTGGGGGAACGCTGGGTGGAAGGAAATTTGTGGCTCCTTTCAGATTCCAGAACTTTCTGTCACCGAAATGTGAGGAAAACTTGTTTTTTTAGCCACTTTTTGAGGTTTGCAAAGGATTCTGGGTAACAGAACCTGGTCAGAGCCCCACGAGTCACCCCATCTTGGATTCCCCTAGGTCTCTAGTTTTCAAAAATGCACAGGTTTGGTAGGTTTCCCTATGTGCCAGCTGAGCTAGAGGCCAAAATCTACTGGTAGGCACTTTGCAAAAAACAGCTCTGTATTTTGTCAAAAAATGGGATGTGTCCACGTTGTGTTTTGGGGCATTTCCTGTCGCGGGCGCTAGGCCTACCCACACAAGTGAGGTATCCTTTTTATTGGGAGACTTGGGGGAACGCTGGGTGGAAGGTAATTTGTGGCTCCTCTCAGATTCCAGAACTTTCTGTCACGAAATGTGAGGAAAACGTGTTATTTTAGCCACATTTTGAGGTTTGCAAAGGATTCTGGGTAACAGAACCTGGTGAGAGCCCCACAAGTCACCTCATCTTGGATTCCCCTGGGTTTCTAGTTTTCAAAAATGTGCTGGTTTGCTAGGTTTCCCCAGGTGCCGGCTGAGCTAGAGGCCAAAATCCACAGGTAGGCACTGTTTTCTATGAAAAAATGTGATGTGTCCACGTTGTGTTTTGGGGCATTTCCTGTCGCGGGCGCCAGGCCTACCCACACAAGTGAGGTATCATTTTTATCGGGAGACTTGGGGGAACGCTGGGTGGAAGGAAATTTGTGGCTCCTTTCAGATTCCAGAACTTTCTGTCACCGAAATGTGAGGAAAACTTGTTTTTTTAGCCACTTTTTGAGGTTTGCAAAGGATTCTGGGTAACAGAACCTGGTCAGAGCCCCACGAGTCACCCCATCTTGGATTCCCCTAGGTCTCTAGTTTTCAAAAATGTACAGGTTTGGTAGGTTTCCCTATGTGCCAGCTGAGCTAGAGGCCAAAATCTACTGGTAGGCACTTTGCAAAAAACAGCTCTGTATTTTGTCAAAAAATGGGATGTGTCCACGTTGTGTTTTGGGGCATTTCCTGTGGCGGGCGCTAGGCCTACCCACACAAGTGAGGTATCATTTTTATCAGGAGACTTGGGGGAACGCTGGGTGGAAGGAAATTTGTGGCTCCTTTCAGATTCCAGAACTTTCTATCACTGAAATGTGAGGAAAACTTGTTTTTTTAGCCACTTTTTGAGGTTTGCAAAGGATTCCGGGTAACAGAACCTGGTGAGAGCCCCACGAGTCACCCCATCTTGGATTCCCCTAGGTCTCTAGTTTTCAAAAATGCACAGGTTTGGTAGGTTTCCCTATGTGCCGGCTGAGCTAGAGGCCAAAATCTACAGGTAGGCACTTTGCAAAAAACAGCTCTGTATTTTGTCACAAAATGGCATGTGTCCACGTTGTGTTTTGGGGCATTTCCTGTCGCGGGCGCTAGGCCTACCCACACAAGTGAGGTATCCTTTTTATTGGAAGACTTGGGGGAACGCTGGGTGGAAGGAAATTTGTGGCTCCTCTCAGATTCCTGAACTTTCTGTCACCGAAATGTGAGGAAAACTTGTTTTTTTAGCCACTTTTTGAGGTTTGCAAAGGATTCTGGGTAACAGAACCTGGTCAGAGCCCCATGAGTCACCCCATCTTGGATTCCCCTAGGTCTCTAGTTTTCAAAAATGCACAGGTTTGGTAGGTTTCCCTATGTGCTGGCTGAGCTAGAGGCCAAAATCCACAGGTAGGCACTTTGCAAAAAAAGGCTCTGTATTTTGTCAAAAAATGGGATGTGTCTACGTTGTGTTTTGGGGCATTTCATGTCGCGGGCGCTAGGCCTACCCACACAAGTGAGGTATCATTTTTATCGGGAGACTTGGGGGAACATAGAATAGCAAAACAAGTGTTATTGCCCCTTATCTTTCTCTACATTTTTTCCTTCCAAATATAAGAGAGTGTGTAAAAAAGACGTCTATTTGAGAAATGCCCTGCAATTCACATGCTAGTATGGGCACCTCGGAATTCAGAGATGTGCAAATAACCACTGCTCCTCAAAACCTTATCTTGATCCCATTTTGGAAATGCAAAGGTTTTCTTGATACCTCTTTTTCACTCTTCATATTTCAGCAAATGAATTGCTGGTTACCCAGTATAGAATGAAAACCAACTGCAGGGTGCAGCTCATTTATTGGCTTTGGGTACCTAGGGTTCTTGATGAACCTACAAGCCCTTTATATCCCCGCAACCAGAAGAGTCCAGCAGACAAAACGGTATATTGCTTTCAGAAATCTGACATCGCAGGAAAAAGTTACAGAGTAAAACATAAAGAAAAATGGCTGTTGTTTTCAGCTCAATTTCAATTTTTTTTTATTTCAGCTGTTATTTTCTGTAGGAAAACCTTGTAGGATCTACACAAATGACCCCTTGCTGAATTCAGAATTTTGTCTAGTTTTCAGAAATGTTTAGCTTTCCGGGATCCAGCATTGGTTTCACACCCATTCCTGTCACTAACTGGAAGGAGGTTGAAAGCACCAAAAATTGTAAAAATGGGGTATGTCCCAGTAAAATGCCAAATTTGTGTTGGAAAATGTGGTTTTCTGATTCAAGTCTGCCCGTTCCTGAAAGGTGGGAAGATAGTGATTTCAGCACCAGAAACCCTTTGTTGATGGCATTTTCAGGGAAAAAAACACAAGCCTTCTTCGGCAGCCCTTTTTTCCCATTTTTTTGGAAAAAACGAAATTTTCACTGTATTTTGGCTATTTTCTTGGTCTCCTCCAGGGGAAACCACTAACTCTGGGTACCATTAGAATCCCTAGGATGTTGGAAAAAAAGGACGCAAATTTGGCGTGGTTAGCTTATGTGGACAAAAAGTTATGAAGCCCTAAGCGCGAACTACCCCAAATAGCCAAAAAAGGGCTCAGCACTGGGGGGGGGGGGAAAGGCCCAGCAGCTAAGGGGTTAAGGAATTAGTTTGTTTTCTTAGTGCTTGAGTCTCATGTGAGTTTGAATTCCCAGATTAATACGGGATGGGCATGCAGAATTGAAGCAGAAGTGATGAGGTTTGATTTTACATCGGTTGAGTATTGCTTGTCAAGGGGGGGTTGTAGATTAGATTGAAGCTGCCTACCTTGCATGTTGAAGAGGAGAATTAGCAGGTGAGGAGTGAATAGCTCTAATGGAGCTATGGTGTAGGGTCATTCAAACTCATGGATGGTTGTCAGAAGCTGGGCTATTAGTCGAGAGGAGTGTGAGCCCCACTCAAGTAATAAACAAAGCCCTTGTCAGGGTGAACCACAAAAGACAGTACATAAACTGGTGCTTACCCTCTAGTATCTTGGCACAAAAGCACTTAGGTTTAACTTAAAGGCAATATGTAAAGCATGTATGCAGCACGCAAACATTAATAATATAATTAAAGCATAATACAAGAGAAATTCCAAACGCAAATATGAAAAAAATAGTAACATTTTGTAAATAAATGAAAACAAAACAACAACAATCCAATAATTGAAACCAGAGTAAAACATTTTTAAAGTTTCAGGTGAAAATAGCACCAAGAAGTGGGGCACTAGAGACCCCGTGGAAAGATGTCTGCACTTTAGCACAGCTCTGCCATCTAGAACTCAAAATCTGCTCATAATTCAACCAGACAGCAAACATAGACCTATATATCTGGTACTATGGTGTACAAGATGCTAGTGGGAACCTAGTCGCCCCAAAAAGCCAATGAGTAAAGCCACAAAGAACCTAAAAAATTAATCCAGTGTCTCACCGGGGGCACCCTTGGATGGCCCAAGATGGCAGCTGCATGAAACACAGTGACCTGAGGGTGAGCACGAAAGGAAGATAAGACCAGTGAGCAGCAGTATGACAGTGCTGAGCCCCAGCCGGTGCCTTTGATTGCAGCCCATTGCGGCGACTACTATGGGCCCACGTCAGTGTTGTGATGCTGGCAGTTCAGTGAGGTTGGCCATCTCCGCCCCAGTCATCGGTGCGCACCTCCGGAGGAGGGGAGCCCATCAGTGGACCGGCTGGATGTGTGTCGGAGGAGCTGAGAAACTGTCAGACCCCCCCCTAGGCTCCTCGGATGGGCAACAAAGGTGACTACCTCCCTGCGGAGACACTTTGGAGCTGCAGCGGGGCTGGACTGTGCTGGACTGTGAGCAGGATCCAGTGGTGCATGGAGGAGGCTTTGCCCTGGGGCCTGGTTAAAGCCAGTCTGGGAGAGACAGCTGCTGAGCTCTACAAGGCCCCACACAAAGGGACAAGATAGGCTGCTGTGCTTGACCCACACCGGCAGCATCGGTGAGACCAGTTGAGATCGATACCATGGACTATACTCTGAAGCACATAGTACATCGAGCTCACCCCCCACCCATGCTTGATCCTGAGTGAGCACACTGTGCAAGTGTCCCCCCCGCCTTAAGCTGACATTATACGTCCATGTGGATGGCACAGCGAGGGACCCATGAACAAACCAGATTGCAAAAACAATACAGCCACTTGTGATGTGCAGACTCTGGAGATACTGAACTGCGAAGAGGGGGAGACATGTTTCAGGGGCAAAGGAAAACTACTAGCAGAAGTGTTTAGTGAGGGGAATCAAATAGCTGCAATGGTCACGCCCCAGGGGCTGTAATCTTCCTTAGTTGGGAGGTGAACTCAGAGGGTGAGTTGGTGATCCAAGAGTGTGAGAGTCGTCACTTCCACCAGGTGAAAGTGGAGGGGATCCCAGTCATTGCTCTGAGGGAAACCAGGGCTATTAGGACCATGGTTGTGGATAGCCTAGTTTCCCCAGAGCAGTACACCCTCCAGGTGTGTAGAGTGACTCCAGTCCATGGGCAGGACTCTTTCCGTTCTATGGCTCTGGTGTACCTAGAGTGGGAGGTGAGTTGCCCCTGGTGTCAGGAGAACTGGGAGGGGTGGCTGCCAAAGGCCTCTAATAGTTCAATTTTCTGGGGGTACCACTCCAAAGCGGGAAGGACAGAAGGAGGGCAAGCCCACTTCTGTCCTCAGCTCAGCCTGAGAGTACAGACCATAAATTGAGTTACCAGTCTCAGGATCCCACCCCTGAACTGGTGGGATGTGAAGTAGAGAAAGGATGCAAGACACCTGGGATACTGCCCTCACTTTTTCGAAACCACAGAGGCTAGAGACCCCTGGATGGCCAGGGGCTTGGCTCTTGACAGTGACAGCGGTCAGTGGCCTCTGTTGGTTGTGGTCCTTGTGGTCAGAGTTTTCTCTGGGTTGGGGACTAAAGTCAGACCCGGATAAGCCAGACTGCTCATGCCAAGCTACCAAGGGGGTGAGCAGGGGTTACCTTAGCTGTTTGACTCCTTTATCCTGAATAGAGTGAGGATCCATACTTGGACAGGGTGCAAAGAACTGCCAACTAGAGACCCCATTTCTAACATTGGTGATCAGCGGTGAGGATAGAACGTGCATTTGTACTTGACATACAGAGATTGGTGTACACTACTTCCATACTGCAGACCATTACACTGCCATATACTGTTTTTTTTTTCGTTTTTGACCTTCTCTTCTTTTTGCGTTCTGGAAACTTTGCAACTTTTAGATTATCCACAACCATGCCTCAGTCTGGGGAGCCATCAGCAGTTGCTGCAGATTTGGTGTTTGAGCAGGAGAGGCTGGAAACCTATTTGGTGCCTCAGCGCAAAAGTTCTGTAAGGAGCTCAAGTGTCCTACTAAAGGCCTCACTAGAAAGGAGGAGCTGCAAGAGGCGCTGAGGGCCTGGTTGGCAGTAAAAGAGGGTGATGAGCACACAGAGGAGGAGAATATTGTTGTGGAGGGAGAGGAGGAAAACCTGCATGAGGATTTGGTGGATAACCAGGATCAGCCTGGGAATAATGCATCTTCGAGGGCAAGCAGCAGTGTTCCCTCAAGAGGCCTGACCCCAGAGGAGCTGGAGGACAGACGGGATGCCAGGAGGCTTTGGATGGAGCTGAAGAAGCTTAAGCTGAGCTGAAACATGAGATGGAGTTTCAGTTGGAACTAGCTAGGTTCAAAAGAGAGAGAAAATTGCCATGCAGAAATAGAAAATGCTTTTAGCTCAAGAGCTGAACATAAAGGAACTGATCTTAAAAGGCAAGGCCAGCACAGATGATGGCAGCATTTCATCAGTGCAGTCTGAGAAAAGGGTGCACCTTCCCAAGAATATCGGAAAAGAGTACATTAAAGAGGGTGACATGCACAGGTGGTTTCAGGGCTTTGTGGCAGCTCTCCACATGCACAGGATCCCTGAAAAAGACTGAGGCCTGTGGAACTACTTCAAAATGGAAGGGAGAGACACCTTATTGGCACTAGAGGCAGCTAGCGAGCTCACCTACACTACCATAAAGGGTGCGCGTATCACTGGGTATGACCTGACACCAGAGGTGTACAGAAGGAAGTTCAGGGAGAGTAGAAACTTGATTTCCAGACCTGGCTTAAGTGCGTGGATTCTTTCTGCACAGCACTGGATGGTTGGGTGAAGGGCAGTGAAATAACAGATTATAAGGGGCTGTACAATTTGTGTGCATGGGAGCACTTGTCTAGTTTGCGATTTCCAGAACTGTGCCAGCACTTGATTAGCAGCAGGCGTACTGGCTGCAGGAAGCTTGCTCAGGAGGTGGACTGCTGGATAAGAACCAGGATCCACAAGAGGTTGTATGTGGGAGAGTCATCCAAGGGTGGCCAGGGTCCCCATCAGAAGGAGAGGGAGGTCAAGGGAGACACAGACAAGTCCTGGGATAATGAGGGTAGAAAAGTTTTCCATGTCCCTTGTCTGACCGGAAGAAGGGAAGTTCTGGTGGGCGGTGGCCCAGGGCACCCCATTTTCAACCCTGTTGCTTTGAGTGTTCCAAGCTAGGACACAAGAAAGGGGACTCTGTCTGTCCTAAGAAAACCCCCATTGGTGGCCTCTGTACAGGGGTGGCCAATGTGGCCTTAGGGGGAGATAGCCTCTCTGTCCATGGTATGTGGTCCAGAGAGTACAATTGGTTTGTAACCAGGGAGGTCAACACCTGGGCGACTGAAATCCAACACTTGCCATGTCCGATCACCCACCAGTGCGATTAGTGATGAAACTACCAACACATTCCTGAGCCGTTTACATCGCAGTTCCGACCAACAGCTTTACATGGTCCCATGTTTAAGGAAGGACTATGTACAGCAATTCGTGATTACTTTAAGAATAGTGTGGGCTCAGTGGAAAGAGCTGCCACTCTTTGAGAGGCATTCAAGGTCCATATCAGGAGAATATGCATTACCATGCAGGCAGGGGTGTTACATGACATGTGCACACAACTACAAAAAACGTAACACACTATACGGGATCTTAAAGACCAGTACGAGATCATTCAGAGCCTCCACACTTTAGCAGCAACACATGAACAAATCACAACATATAAAGGTATGGCAGCGCAGGAAGTACATCATCTCACTAAACGTCATGTAGCGAGATTCTATGAGGAGGGAGGCAGACCTGGTAGACATCTAGCTAACAAGGTTAAAGAGCCATGGGCGCACATGCACATCACAACCGTGGTCACGCCAGATGGCACTAGTGGTCATGACATGCCCACCATACTAGCTACGTTCACAGACTACTAATGATAAAGACAGTGTAGCACTGCCTCAGCAGCAGAGATTATAGATTACCTAGAGGACACATCACTAGCATGGCTCTCAGGGGGACAACAAGAATATCTGTTGCAACCCCTCACCATAGATTAAGTCAAAGAGGTAATATTTACCTTTCCTAACAGCAAAGCTCCAGGTGTAGACAGCCTCACAGGCTAATTTTATAAAGAATTTGCAGATATACTGGCCCCACATCTCTTTACCATTTATGAAGAAGCCTATGTGCAACAACAGCTACCCTCCTCCCTCAGAGAAGCCCTCATCATCACTCTACTCAAGCCACATAAAATGCCCAAGAAATGTGAATCTTACAGGCCACTGTCCCTAATTAACATAAATGCCAACATTTTGGCCAAAATACGGGCCGTTCACCTCCAGCCAATTCTCACTAATATGATACTCCCAGATCAGTTAGGTTTCATCCCACACAGAATCATAGCTTATAGCATTTGCACTATTCTTGCACAACTTCAGTATCTAGACCCCTCCACATAAGCTGTAGCCATATTATTGGATGCCGCTAAGGTATTACATTCTACAGAATGGCCCTACATGTTTACAGTACTCTGGCACATGGGGATCCCTTTGATATTCCTTTGGTGGATACAACTACGGTATACTCATCCCTTAGCTCGTGTGTGGATCAACGGACATACATCCGTACTACTTGGCATATCAAGAGGAACGAGGCAAGGGTGTCATTTTTCCTCACTTTTGATCACACTGGCCCTAGAAGCATTGGCGTGCATAATAAGGCAATAATATGCTACAGCTGCCCTGCGTTTTACCCAATACCCTTTAGCCATTTCACTTTATGCGGACGACATGGTGCTTTACGTGCAGGACCTGCCCATCCACCTGATGTCAATTATACAAGAATATATTAGATACAAGCAGTATTTTGGCCTTTGCCTTTTAGACTTTCCACTGGAGTGCAGTATAGAGCTGGTTAAGTACTTAGGGATATAGGTACATAGAGATTTTGACCTTATACTCCGAAATAACTACTGTAAAGCACTCTCGAAACATGAAGATCAAATGGCTAGATGTATACGGCTCCCCCGTCACTGGCAGACAGAGTGCTATTATTAAAAATGGTGATACTTCCTAGATTTTTATACATGTTTACTAATGTACCCATTACATTGACCCAACCGTTTTTGAGAACTCTTTGGTCACATATACTAACCTTGATCTGGGCAGAGAAACAAGGGAGAATAAGTTGGGACACACTTACTATGCCTTAATACCAGGGTGGATTTGGCACCCCTGACCTTTACCTGTATTATATATGGACCCAAACGGAATTAGCACATTACTGGCAGCGTCCACAGTGGTACATGCCACACTTGGCAGTTGAAACAGATGGCCCACATCCCACCCACTAACAGCTATCCGGACTCATAGGAGGCAGCTAAACTCCAGAGAAGAGATAAGTGCCATAGACTGCACTGTGGCAGCCTGGAAGTTCCTTGGTGACTGAGCAGATAAGCTTCCATTGTATGCCCCGGCGCTCCCGCCACACTATCACCCAAAACCCTCAGTCACCCATGAAAAAAGTGTGATAAAGCTGTTGAGGGATCACAGGCTGAAAACAAAAGTAGATATGTTTTAAGAGGGAATATTTGTGGAATGGGAAAACCTGACAATAGCATGGCAACAGGCCCTACTCCTAGCTTTCACTTATTATCGGCTGAGGTCCAACATGAAAGATTTATATCCACAATTTCGAGCTGAGCCTTCAACACTTAGCACACTGCATGTGTTACTAACCAGTGACACACCACAGAAAATTGTAGCACATTTATTCACTGCATCCCAACAGGACATTCATCTAGTGGTATAACCAGCCCTAGAGAAATGGAATGCAGTATTGGATGCACCGTTAAGCCCTGCAGACTGGAGCTTCTGCTGTACCCTCACGGGTATTCTCACAATCTAGGAATCATACACTTCAAACCCCTACAATAAATGTACTACACACCGTTAAGGTTGTTCCGCTATGAATTGCGGGAAAATGCCACGAGTGCGATGTGGGATGAGGGAGGCAGATTTCCTGCATATGGCATGGGGATGAGCCAGGGTGGGCCAACTCTGGGAAAAGTGACAGAGGCTGTTATGGCCAATGTCCTGGAACCAGTGGAATGCACTCCCAGACTGTGCTCACTTGGTCTGGTAAAAATATTGCAGCCTACAAACCGTAAATTTACGTTTGTTGCACTACTACTAGCTAAATGGAGAGTGGTGACATATTGGGGAAGAAGATCTGGTCCCCTAAAGAAACAAAAGACATGACATACTACCAGGAACAGCTAGAGCTATGTGCTGAGGACCTACCAAAATCCTCCAGACCAAAAGATATGTGGGGTCTGCTCACAGCATATTTATTGTCTAGGCCCATGGATAACTAGTGAGTATAGACACTATCAAACATTATAATGTCCGCCTGACCACAATATAATGACTTGGTATGTATTTCTGATGTCATGAATATGTGATGTGCAGTGACAACTTGTGGTTGCATAGTGGTGTATGTTGTTACAAACCCCAATGAAACAAAATTAAAAAAAAAAGAAAATAGCACCAAGAAGCAGAAAGTACCACTGACAGCTATATGATCGCATTAGACCGGTTCAGTGTCACCAGTTCAAGCCAAAGAGATGGAGTGTGGGTTAAATATGGGGACCAGGTTCATACCAGTGAGGCGATTACAGTTTCTGGCTCCATGTCCACACAAGGAGCCTCAGATGGAGGTCCACGTTGGCAGGACCACAAGGATATCATTGTCAGCGCTCAAACAGGTAGTCAGCCAACTGACCGTTGGAGTCACTTCTAAGGATCCTGGGTTAAGGGCAAGCAGGTGAAGTCTTCCTTCTTCAGACAGCAAGGCATTACTTCTTCTGAATCTTTCACAAGTCCTGGAGTATATTGATTAGGGGGTGGGCGTAACTGACATAATCCTCGCTAGCATAATTACTGCACAATTACTTGTCATTATGCGAAATTGTATAAGAAACAAAATCCAGTATTTAGCGCTGTTTGTTAATGCAAAATACACGCTTGCATCCAAAATGAGCCCTAGATGCATTTTGCACTGAGAAAATAGCACTAAATGCTACAGGACTCTATCAACAGTAGCCAGCTGCGGCTCGCACGCCCTTCATTTGTTGTTCCTGTGATTCTGTGGTAGGATATTTGCCCCAAATTACTCTTCATTACTCAAGCTGGTGTAATTGTGTGATTTTGGTAACTTTGCATCACAAGGGTAATGCCTAATTACTGAAATTACTCTGATTACTCAGGCCTAATTAACATTTCACACAGGCCTAGTTCTGGTGAGAGGTTCTGATGGCGCAATTCTTATACCCAGTGCTGGCCCGAGGGTTGGGGATATCCCATTTGTCTATCATTTCCCCTTTCCTGGGTTTGGCTCCAATCTGTCTAGGGGGGCTAAGACAGGCAGGCTAGGTGTGAGCTGCATTTGTCAGTGCAGGGTAGGCAGCCATAGAAGTCAGGAAAGGGATGGACACAGGCCTCAAACTACCCTCGGAAGATCAGGATGGGCTGAGTACAACTCCCAAGCCATCCTTCTTAGGAGAGGAACACCCTGCCCCAAACCCAAGGGCATGTTTGAGAGGAATACACAACACAACACACCACACCACAGGAAAAGCCATTGACAGTCATGTGAGCCTGGACACTGACAGAAAGGCACATTTAGTATAGGCAAAGAAATGCCAACTTTCTTAAAGTAACATTTTCAAAATAGGAATTTAAAATCCAACTTTATCATTAAAGAGGATTTTAAATTACAATTCAAATGAGTGAAAAAGCATTTCTTTATCTGTTCCCAAATTGAAGTTATCATGTATTAAGTGTGACGAGGTAACTCAACGATAGTCCATTGAAGAGATAGCCTTACTACAGTAAAACACAACTTTCAGAGTTTTTCACTGTCATTACATGTAAAATCTAGGCACAGATCTACTACTTTTTAAATATAATAAACACTTCCCATATGAGCCTTTAGGGCCCATCTAAGCGGTGATGTTTAAGTATTAAAAAAAAAGGTTTAGGCCTGGCAAAAGGATCATTTTGCTAAGTTGAAATTACTGTTTGAAACTGTTCTACAGGATGTAGTGGCACGTCTAAAGCATGTTTTACAGTGTTACTTTAGTGAGTGGCACAAGGAGTGCCTCAGCCTACTAGTACCATTTATTTTACAGACCCTGGGTACAGGTAGTACCACATGCTAGGTACTCCTATGCTGTTCTTGTGTGTTCACTCAATGCACAGGATGCAATATCATGATGGGATGATGGCATCTAAGATGTACGTTGATGTGTGTGTGTGTTTGTTATTGTGTGTGTGTTAGACAGGGGGCAATGTTTTTCTGATGAAGAGTGCATGTAGGTTGTAATGTATTATCTGTGATGTCAATAGTGTGGAGAAATACAGAGTGTGCGTTGATGTGTAGGACATGGCAGGTGAGTTGTGTTGGTATGGAGGATATGCTCCTGTGTGAGGGATGAATGAGCTTAAATATGATATCAATGTCTGAATGTAATGGTCCTGAGTCTGATGGTGTGGCCAGGTGTCTGGTATGTGAGACGTATGTTTAGGGTAGTCTAGCCAGAGGCAGAGGTCTAGCACAAGGCACTTTTCAGCCCAAACAGACCCCCAGCATGAGGAAATATTGTCTATCTCGGTGTTGGTACACTCAGATGATTAGACACCCTGAGATTGCTTCTAGGAAAAACAAACTGTTTGCTCTTGATTATTTGGAGAGTAAGCACCATCAGGCACTCATATGAACCTGCTTTGCATAATGTCATAAAGAGAGCTGGGTGCTCCTGGCGGCCCTTGGGTGTCAGATGAACTTAGCATGCAGAGAACAACTACTTTCAGTTCTGTTTTGGGGATAAAATGAAAGGTGTTTCTGAATCTTTGGCAATTAGTGTAAGGTGGTCGTAACATGACCCCAACTTTATTTTGCTTTGCATTCAGCACTGAGCTGAATGCTGCTGGCAGTCCTCGTACAGGTGGGCCGCTCCAAATAAATTATTGACCTCCATTATATGTTGAGAGCCTAGATCCTTACTTCAAGTAGGTATTCCTGAAACGACACAGAGCAACTAGGCAATTTGTGGACTTTATTTGAAAAAATTGGATGAAGACTATCCATGAGTAAACTATTTTACGTGAAATTGTGATTTTTTTGCCGCTGACAAATATCAATCGTTTCTAGAGCAGACTCGTTTGAGCAAAACATGTCTAACTGTAGACATTTTCAACATGAAACAGTCCTCCTAGCAGTATCTAAAGTGACTATAACATACGATTTATGCACACTGATCTGTTGAATTTTCATGCATCATTCCACAAAGTGTGTTTTTCAAATTTCTTGTAGTTGTGGTCAATTTCCCCAAAATTGTGTGAAATTTTTCAAAACAAATTATATACATTTTTGCATTATGTTATAGTCCCAGCATAAATAGTTACACTAATGTTCAGTGTGGTAAAATGTATCTATCGTGCATATATGTATATATATATATATATATATATATGTCACACATATATATATTAGCAGACAAGACTGCTACCTTAACGGTACCAGGGACTTTTGCATTTCTACCCTTTTACTACTGGCGCATTTTTTAAGCTCTTTTAAGTTATTTTAGTGTGTTTACTGTGCTATGTGTACGTGTTTGTAGAACAAAGATGTACTACTGTGTTGAGAGGGATCTAATCAAATTCTGTAGCCATTTTTACACAAGCGGTTAGTGCTCTAATGTTTTTTGCATCTCTTTTGCGCCCGTAGCAAGACCACAAAATAAAATGATGGACTGTGTGTCGAAACTATTCAAACACTCACCCCTAGTGACAGTTCTGGAGTTAATCCATTGTTATTTTGCTTGCCACGCCACCCCAGTTTGGACGCAGCCATATGCAAATCAGTCTTCACCCTGCTCCCCATGGGAGCAGTCCAGCCCAAACTGCCAAGTCAGGTCCTCCCTGGACCCGAAGCAAGCATTCTGGGCTAAATTTCGGGGTTTCACCCCATATCAGCCAGGCTAGCTTGAATCCAGTGGTGCAGCGAGCAAGGGACCCACATCTGGGCATACCCTAGACACTTAAAGTGCACATAGCAGCACCACAAACTAAAATGATGGATGGAGTGTTGAAACTTTTCAAACACCCACCTCTAGTCACATATTTGTGTTTAATCCATCGTTATTTTGCTTACCACCAGTTTGGACCCAGCCGAATGCAAATCAGGCTTGACTGAGCTCCCCATAGAAACAGTCCAGTCCATCTGTCCTTTTTGATTTTTAATACTGGCACAATTGTTAAGCTCTTTTAAGTTCTTTTACTGTGTTTTGTGTGTGAATGTGGGGAAAAAGGTGTACTACTGTGTTTGGAGGATTCTAATCAAATTTGGCAGCCATTTTAACATGAACGGTTAAGGCTCTAGGGTTTTGTCTCTCCTTCACGCAGTTGGCATGCTGCCAGTGCACCAAAGGCGCGTCTAAGTCAAGCCTGTCTCCAACTGTCCATGCCTGACCAGGTCCCTGTCCAGGAATGCAGAACGGGCATCATGTGTGATATCTTATACTTCCTTACAGCTTTATGCTCTTTACCCTTCTATGCCAAGAGCCTGCTGTTCCCACCCGGACCCCAAAATGGTGGAAGCAAAGTGCCTGCATTGCCACTTCGCACTCCAGGGCTTTTTGTGTGGTGTCTTAAGTTTTAATCAAGGGTTCCCACTCTCCTCTCTTAAGCAATGTTTGCACCCGTCCAATGCCACTAATTTAACATTTTTTAACATTAACCCCCACTCATTGAGCTTGACATTTTCAACTTCTTACGCAACCATGCCCCAGATGCTGTTTTTCAAACAGAAACCTGGCTAAATGAGGCCCCAGGGCCAGACGTTATAACCGCACTACCTTCAGGTTACTGTATTCTTTAAGCAGATCATTTGGAGAAAAAAGGGGGAGGCATCGTAATTATGTTTAAAACATAGTATGTTTGTACAATAGAACTACTCACTATTCCAGACTGAGAAGCCATGCTGTTTTCGCTTACTCTCTCTAAAAATGTGTCTATGTCAGGAGGCCTGATTTGTTGTCAAGCTGGTCTGGCAGGTGATTGGAGCTCTGGCATAACAGAGGCTCTTTACTCTGATGGAGCAGATATGTTAATCTAAGAAAGTGCTAATGATTGATGTGTGATTATTAATGAGAAAAATGCATAAAGGAATTACTAAAAAAGAATAACGTGTATAATCGAAAATGTGCCCAAGGAGAGTGGTCACCATGTGTATTAACAGATGCTAATTAATGGGAAAATGTGTGTAAAACGTATTAATATATCATAACTGGATGTATAACCTATGTTTTGTGTTAATTCATATTCTTAACTTAGCCGGACTAAAGGCCTGGTTTCACTGGGCCTTGCTTGCTCAAAACACGGAGACTCTGAAACGCTTGTGAGGACTGGTAACTGAAAGAAAGGACCTTGAACTGTTCGGAGTTCGGACGGCTCAGCTAGAACATTCTGCGATGTACCAGCGGACAGGAAATGATGAAGACAATATGATACAATTATGTGTAGTGTAGGCTAAATGCACTTTCCCTGGACATGAACAATAGAGGCACTGACTAGAGACTTGTATGCAACAATTTCGTTACCTGAAGTGCCGAATGCTGTTCTCATCACAAGAAGGACCAATCAAATTTATGGGACTTGATGCCTATGCAGAAATAGAGATTAGGTAAACAAAAACTATAGATTTAAGTCATAATTTCAGACTGACTGGCCAATAAGCAATTAGTGGGATGGACTGGGAGACCCCAGTAAAAAGTCAAGACGAGGGGAGAGTAATCAGAACTGCGAGGAGAAAGTTGATGATGTCAGGAGACGCTGTCCGAAGTGCTGATAATTGGGCTTATACTCTGTGAGCCTGATACTTAGCTGACCACTGATGACATGGGGACTAAGACTGACTCGTTGCTGATCCATCCTGAATAGGTAGCTATGAAAATGTGACTGACAACATTTTGTGCCTTTTCTTCTAGGTACCAATCTGAATAGATTTTCCCTCTTTAGATAGATTTTTCCAAATTAATGTTTCACCTAACTTGTTTTCGCATGAAGACCCACATGCCGATGCTAATCTTGGCTAGGTAGGTTGACAGGGGAGCTGTTGACGGTGACAAATGACTGACGGATTGAACTGCTGAATTACTCCATTAATGTGTGTATTCTTTGACTTATGATTGCATTGTTGCTTATGTTTTGTATTGGAGAATTTAATGTTTTCTTTGATGAGTTAATAAAGATTGGTTAATAAAGGCTAAAATTAACATTTGATTAGAATTGTAATCAATAGGGAATACAAATTATTAACCTTCTTCATGAGTGATGGTCATTTCTGATTAATATGGTTTTCCTTTTGGTTCCTTAAATGGTTGATATTGATCTATTGGTGTTGATTATTGATACAGTAATCACTGCATGATTAGGATACTTCATGCGATTCAAAAGGTTCATCGACCTATACGCGTCCCCTTGTAAGTTTACTTACTAAGGACCGGGCGCGCTAGCAGTTTTTGGTAGCATAGGATGGTTAGTTTCCTTGGAGAACTAGTTATGTGGTGATTATTGGTTATGGTACTAGTTTAAGTTAAGATTAGTTGTTTTGTATTTTATGAAGTTTGAATTTTATTTTTCTGAAATGGCAATTGTAGCAAAGATGATGGCCCCTTAAGCCCAGAAATGACTTTCCCAGATCCCGGATCCTGTTAGTAAAGTTGGGTATGTTCTTGGCGTCTTTTTGAGATAGTGTGAAAGTAGTAGGTTGAGCTTATACAGGCTTAAGCAAATCGCAGGTGAATTGTGAGGTATGGAAGGTACAGTAGGGAGTCTCTGAGCTCCAATTGAGGTTAGTATGAGTGTACGTACTCCATAGTATGAGAGTAGGAAAGTCGTCGAACGTCACATGTGTGTGGCGCTTTGTGCTAAAAAATTATCCACGTGGTTGTTGGTGATGTACGGATCCTGCATGGTCTAAGACTCCGGAGTATATTTGACAAGTGTAGGAGACACTTGGTTATATGTTGCAATCTGTCTGGTTTAGCAGGTTGATCGGGTGTGGTCAAGAAGTCAGTGAGTGTGATAAATGGGCGGAAGAAAATTCCGACTGAGATTTGGCGAGTTCTATGTGCACCAGGACAGACCACTGATCACTTGAGAGTAAAATTTGCGGGTCCAATTTTGCTTGCAAATGTGGGGGACTGAGAAAGAGGAGTAGTTATATGAGCCAAAGGAGCCATTGATGAAAATCTGTGAGGTCTCTGAAGAAACTGTGTCCCTTCCAGTAGTAAACCAGCAGGTTTGCTTTAGTTATTGGGTTTTTGGTAAGTGCTCGCGATAATTTGCATTAGACGTGTGAATCAAGTTAAGGAGGACGAGCTATAGGACTTTGTCAGCTGTTGTGTGTGAGTGTGATGTCAGAGTGTGCCACGCTGGGATAGGTTGGTTAAGTGGGAAGAGCCACGACCGGATTGGCAGCAGTCCGTAGGAGGCAATTGGTTGAGTAAGCAGGTGAAGTGAATCTTGGGAGTAAAAGTCATTTCATTATTGAATCAAAAGTAAACAGAACGGACAAAATGAAGTTTTTCAAGGCATTTAAGAACCTTAAGAGGGGCGATACTTATATTAAGGCATCAGTGGGGGAGCCAACCCCACCAAAGGATTCTCTGACTTATATAGTGATGGCGGAGCGAGGTGTAGCACCCTGTCTATGGTTGAAGCAATGGTGCAAGTTAACTAAAAAGCAAGGGTCTTTAGTGTTTCCGGAGCATGGAACGTTTAATTTAAGAATCTTAGATCAACTGCGAATGTCATTGTATGACATGAAGCCATTACCGAGACCAGCCCAGTTTGAAGCTTTAGCGTTTTGGGAATTAGTGGCTAGACAGCAACAAGAAATGAAGTTCAAGAAGAGGATGAAGCGAGTGGAAAAGTCTTTAGCTGAAGCTTGATAGGATTGGGAAAAAAAGAGATGGAGAATGGCGACATTACAGGAGATTAAATTATTCCCTGCTATTGTGGAGGAAGATGAGGCAGAGAAGGAGAATAGTGCCAAAGAGGACGAGAGTGGAGGAAAAATGAAGAAAAGAAAGTCCTATGTGGATGATCATGATTCTGATGTTGGGGATCTCATTATGCAGTTGTTGAGAGATAGACCTCCACCTTCAACACCCTTTGCGGGGGGTCCAGGCACTAACGCTACTGCCCCTATAGCTGCTCCGGCACAAGCCCAGGGAGCTGAGGTGGCTGTACAGGCAGAAAGCAGACAATTACCAGGGGTAGTACAGAGTACACCTAATGCAGGAACTGGTACTATAATTCAAGCGCAGATACATCCACCTTCGGTGCAGAGAATTTATCCAGATGTGCCAGTTCTTGAGACAGCCTCGAACATCATGGTGCCGAGGGAGCAGGTACTTCCGAAGCCAATGCTGATTCAGACAGATCCAACACCAATGTTGTTGCCTTCAGCTCAAGCACAGGGTCTACCAAAGCTTACACTATTGACAGGAACGCAGTCAGATCTCACACCAGTTATGAACCAGGCAATGGGGGTAGCACTCACACAAGGGGCAGGTGCTAGAGCAGTTCCAGATGCAATATTACTACCAATTGCTGTTGGTCCAGCGGTACCTTTATTTGCGCAAAAGAAAGCAGTCGCAGGAGAACAGAATGAAATGTCACAGGGTCTTGTGAGGAGGGGAGTGAGTGATCCCGCGCAGCTAATGTCATCTGCAGGACAGACTTTCAATGGATCTAGACCGCTAATGGATCTTAGTCCACTTGTAGCACTTCCAGATGCAGTAAATGGCTCGAATGCGAGCCAGAGTCTGAGATGTCTGATACCGCAAACTTCAGGTGCAGTGGTGCAGCAGTTACCAGTGCCAAATGCAAATAATATTTCATTACAGGGATTATCAACTCAGCAATTAAGTGAATGGTTAGACAGTCTAAATACACCTCAGAATACCCCCAAGGGCAAGGGTCAGGTAAATGGAGTGGGGTTGAATACATAGGCTACCGAATTAGTTGAGCGTACAATGGGTGTGAACAGATTAGAGTCTTACACAGAAGAAGACCTGAGGTACTTATGCCCTAAGATCACAAGAGAAGTGAGTAAAATACATCAGAGGCTAGCAGAGTTAGCGGGAAAACATGACATTGACATTGAGAAGACAAAGCATTTGAAACGCAGCTACATGCTTTGAAACAAAGGATTTTTTCTGCAGAGTGAGCAGATTTGGGTAGCATTAAAGAAGTGAGAAGGTAGTTGGACAAAGAAAAAAGATAAATGAAAACGGGATTCCCAAGAAGGTGTTGATGAAGGGGAATCAGTCAAGATGCTTCCAATGAGAGAAATTCCGGGTGGACAGTTTGTTCATGTCCCGTGGCACAGGAGTGACATATTGTCATTTACAAATGATTATCCAAAATTGAGAGAGAAACAAGTTGAATGGTATCAACAGACAGAGAGATTTGTGAAGCTTTCCAAATGTTTGTGGGAAGACTTGAAAACGCTATTGGAAACAGTGGTGCCAGCAGACTTGTGGGTTGAGTGTTAGAGAGCAGTAGTCTGGCCAACAAGTTAACCGGAAAGGGATAAGGTAACAGACGTGCCTTCAACCAAGGTAATGAAAAATGATTATAAGGTGATTGAGTTCCTGAAGACAAGGATTTCTCCCAAAAACATTGATTGGCAGCGGTCAAGACTCTAAAGAATTAATACATACTTACTATGAAAGATTGTTGAAAGCATTTAAAGAGTACAGTGGTAAGGAAGGAATCGAGCCGAAAGACATGTTGCATTTTGTGTTCAGGTTCATTGAAGGTCTGAGACCAGAGGTAGGGCAGATGATCAAGAATCATTTAATTTGCTGGCAGGCAAAGTCAGTTGATGAGGTGTTACAATACGCAAAATACTGTAGTGATGAGATTGAATTGAAACAAAAGAAATTGAAAGAGAAGGCCATGGTGATGCAAATCAAGGCAGCTCAAACAGGAGTGCAGAGAGTTTTATTACCGCCTATGCCGCCGCAACAGAGAGCTGTTATGTTCCAATCTCAGGTGCGGGGTAGGGGGAGTGGAATGGACATGATGCGTGGTCCAGATTTAAGAACTGTGGTCGTACAGAATGACATGAAAAGGTATGAAAAAGATGTTACCGTGCCATTTGTCTGGAAACGTGGGACACTGGAAGCGGGAGTGTCCATTGGTGGTGCAGGATGGTGTAGTTCAGCAAGGTGATGTCAGTACATTTCAAACTGTGAAAGTCCAGAGAATGAAAGGATTTGTTCCTAATGCTCAGAATCGAGGACAGAATTTCCTACTGGTGCAGCAAATGCAGGTGCCACGTGCATAATTTGCTCCATTACCACCAGTACAGCAGGAGGTTCCCATAGTACCTAGACAGCAAATGCAAATACCTCAAGCCCCGATGGAACAGCAACAGGTGATGCTTACTCAGCAGGTCACAAGTCAAAGGCAAGACAATAGTAATAACACAGTACACCAGTTTCCATTTTACAGTGAGGGTGAAATAAACAAAGAATGGATGAGTGACAGTTCAGATGAGGGAGCCTGTATGCTTGCCGCGTCTCTAGAAGTAGACCAGAGAGGGCCTTTTGTGAAGGGGAAAGTGATGGGCTACAAGGTCTCACTCTTGGTTGATACAGGAGCTACACACTCAACAGTAAGGAGCATAGAAGTCCCGAATTTTACCCCTTTCTGCCAGGGCAGTCCAAGTTGAAGGTGTGGAGAACAGGCAATTGACAAACCCAATCACAGAGCCCGTGCAGGTTGAAATTGGAAACTATTTGGGAATGCATAGATTCGTGGTGTGTGATTCAAGTCCTGTATCCTTACTGGGTAGGAATTTACTATGCAAAACCAAATGTTCTATCAGCTGTTCGGATACAGGGATGGAAGTCCAGACAAATAGTGATGATGAAGAAGAGCAGGCAACTACAATGATAGTTAGCAATGCCTATGAAGAATACCCATTGATTGAATTTTTCCCTTTGTTCACTGTGAAAGAATTGCATACAGATTTACAGGGAACTGTGAAGGAAGACGTGTGGGATCTAACAGGGAAGGAAGTAGGACTGATTAAGGGAGTGGAGCCAATTAAAATCACTTTAAAGCCAAATGCAGTGTTCCCGCAGCTTCCACAGTATAACATGCCACAGGATGTATTGATGAAAGTGGCACAAATAATCGGAGACTTTTTAAAACAAGGAGTTTTGAAAGAGGTGTTGAGCAGCCCATGTAATTCACCGATAATGGGTTTGAAAAAGCCATGTGGGAAAGTACGAGTTGTACAGGACTTGTGGAAAGTGAGTGACATGGTGGTTAAATGTTGCCTGATAGTGCCCAATCCAGCAGTGATACTGTTTCAGATTCCTTGCGATGCAGAGCGGTTCACAGTTGTAGATCTGTCACAAGCTTTCTTTTCCGTGCCTCTTCATGAGGATAGTCAGTTTCATTTTAGTTTCAAATTCCTAGATAGAGTCTACAGCTGGTGTAGGCTGCCACAAGGGTAGACGGAGTCACCATCACTGTTTAATCAGATCCTGAAATAGAATCTGGAGTTGTTGGAATTGCCATGTCAATCGACTGTTGTGCAGTAGATTGATGATTTGCTAATTGCAGCCAGAACAAGGGACGAGTGTAAGCAAGACTCGATTGCCCTGTTGAATCATTTGGGAGAATTTGGACATAAAGTCTCACCTGTGAAATTACAGTATTGCCAAATGTCAGTAAAATATTTGGGACATCAGATTGAGAAAGGATTGAGAAGAATTTCCAGAGAAAGGATTACTATGATTCTGCAGAGAAATCCCCCGACTTCACAGAGAGATGTCAGAATGTTTCTGGAAATGGTGGGGTACTGTAGACAGTGGATTCCAAATTTTGCTGAAATAGCCAAACCTTTACAGCAGTTGACACATAAGGGAATTACAGATCCTATTACCCTAGATGAGGACCAGATGAAAGCATTCACCCAATTGAGAGAGAGTTTGTGCAGAGCTCCAGCGTTGGGAATGCCTGATTACACAAAGCCTTTCACATTGTTTTGTCATGAATATGATGCTTTTTCTTTGTCTGTCTTGACACAGGTCCATGGAGTTGCTTATTGCCCAGTAGCTTATTTTTCAGCTACCTTGGACTCAGTTGCAGCAGCTTTACCAGGTTATCTGCGCGCAGTGGCCGCAGTTGGTCAAAGTCTTTCCCAATGTGAGGGGGTAGTCATGGGATACACTTTGATGGTAATGGTACCACATTCTGTTGAGATTTTACTGACAATGACGAAAACACAATATTTGACGGGAGCCAGACTGACAAGGTATGAGATGAGCATATTAGGTGCTCCAAATGTAACATTGAAAAGGTGTACAGTGCTGAATCCAGCAACATTACTTCCAAGTGATACTGTTGAAGTTGAAAAAGAGGAAGATTTTGAACATGATTGTCTTGAGGTAGCTGAGCTGTGTACAAAACTGAGGCCTGACATTAGAGACATGCGTTGAGAGGAAAATGACCAAATTGTCTTTGTCAATGGTTCGTGTCTCAGAGATGGAACAGGCACACTAAGAGCAGGATATGCTGTGTGCACAATTACAGGCACATTAGTAGCTTCATGGCTTCCAGGTGTGTATTCTGCACAAGTGGCAGACCTAGTAGCTCTTACTAGGGCTTGCTATGTCTCTGCAAGGCTAAGAGTCACAATCTACACTGATAGTCAATATGGATTTGGAATTGTCCATGATTTTGGCCATTTGTGGTCGCAGCGAGGTTTTATGACCTCAACTGGAACTCCAGTGAAAAATGGCGACCGGATAAAAGAGTTGTTGCACGTAATTCAGTTACCAGAAGAAATTGCTGTTGTAAAATGCAGTGCACACCAAAAGACACAGGATTGCATTTCTTTGGGAAATGGATATGCGGATCAAGTTACAAGGTTTTGTGCATTGAACTGTGTATCATTTAAAGACAAGTGGGAACTAATGCCTGAAGAAGAAACAAATTGTGCAAGTTTTGCCTTGAAAATAATTGACACATTAGAGGAATTGAAAACGTTGCAGGAAAACACAGACAAAGAAGTGAAAAAGCTGTGGTTGAAGATTAAATGTATTCAAAGACCAGATAAGATTTGGGTTTCTGAGGAGGGCCAGATGGTACTGTCTAACAGTTTATTGACTCAGATGGCCAGGTACTATCACGGCCAAGCACATATTGGAAGAGATGCCATGGTTAGATTGTTCAAAGTTGATTGGTTTAATCCAAAATTCAGACAAGCAGCAGAGGCAGTATGTCATAGGTGTGTAATCTGTCAGCAACTAAATGTGGGAAAAGGGACAGTGGTGAATTTGAGCCACATTGGAAGAGCAGGAGAACCATTCAGCAGAATGCAGTTGGATTTCATTGAAATGCCTGCATGTGGTGGATTGAAGTACGTGTTGGTGATTGTGTGTGTGTTTAGTCATTGGATTGAAGCATGCCCAACACGTAGGAATGATAGTCTCACAGTTGCAAAGTTGTTGCTTAGAGAGTTAATACCACGGTTTGGATTTCCGATCTCTTTAGAATCAGATAGAGAACTCACTTCAATAATGGAGTGATCAAACTCTTATGTGCAGCATTAAACATTGAGCAGAAACTGCATTGCAGCTACCGTCCAGAAGCATCAGGACTTGGAGAGCAAATGAATGGTACACTGAAATCAAGAATTGCCAAAAGTGTGCTGCAACAAATCTGAAATGGCCAGATGCATTACCTTTGGTGTTGATGTCAATGTGAAATACCTAACAGAAAGACAGGATTGTCACCCCATGAGCTTCTCATGGGCAGAGCAATGAGATTACGAGCAATTCCAGCAAATGCTCTTGTCAATATTACAGATGATATGGTGTTGGACTACTGCAAAGGTCTGGCTGATGTGGTTTGATCTTTCTCTCAGCAGGTGCAGGCTGCTACCCTGCCACCCATCCATGACCCAGGTCACAATCTAAGAACTGGAGATTGGGTCGTCATCAAAAAGCATTTTCGAAAGCCATTATAGCCATGTTAGAAAGGTCCATACCAGGTGGTGCTGACAACCACGACAGCTGTGAAGTGTGCTGGACTACCTAACTGGATACATGCGAGCCATACTAAGAGAGTGGTGAGTCCGCAAGATCATGAAGAAGTGTTGTTGAGAGCACCAACAGCAGCAAAACAAGTGGCACTTCCTGAGCCAGAGCAAGTGGTGCCTGAAGTCGACCCAGAGCTGGTGGAAGATGGGTCAATTACACCAGTAAGAGACGAAGGTGCAGGAATAGAAGAAGGGGAGCAACAGTCTAACTCAACGGAAACGACTGTAGTACCAAGCACAGGAGGGGTTCTCTCAGAAGTAGACGGTGCTGAAGCACAAGCAAACCAAGTGCCAGACCAAGAGGGGGAAAGAGTTGAAACGGATCAAAGCCAAAATGATCCAACTCCTCCTGAGCCCGTTGCAGGTCCATCAAGAGAAAACACCATAGATAGAGGGAAAGAGAAGAGTCCAATCTTAAATAGATTGTTGACAGAAGGAGCAACAAAAGGAGACAATTGGCCTGAATCGCAAATAGGCAAGAAGAAGGAATTGGTTATAAACAAACCAATAGAGGAAGAAGTAGACACTACAAGAAAGGATGAACTAAGTGAAGGAGAACTAACAAGCGAACGAAGGTTGAAAAGAAAGAGAGTAGCAAGTCGACGATATGCCGGTCCTGAGTGGGCATATGCATCAACAAGTGAATGGCAAAACAAATTCATGTCCCTTTGCTTTGAATGAGAAGTTCTGAATCAGTATTTTGATGCAACCTAAAGGAAATTAATAGACTGAGTTTTTGAGCTAATTTGAAGGCGAATTTAAAAAAGAGACTGTTGAAATAAGCCCGGAAAAGACATTAATAACCTGACATGACATTTCAAACCTGCATGTGACAAGCTGCTAACTGATTTTTGACAAAGGAGAAAAGGGCTCCTGTGTATGAAAATGGATCGTGAGAAAGAAGCATATTTTTAACTTTCAATTTTAATTTTCCCTGTTGCACTTTATTTAAGAGTTATTTCTGCTTTCTGATTATTTGTAGATCATGGCTGACTTAAATAATAGCATTAGAAATATTAGATATTGCAGATATTTGAATGCTGGAGTGGGAATTATGTGTGGAATAATGTTTATAATAATGAATGTGGGTATGTCTATTCATGAGATGAAAGAAGCTGCTATTACTCCTGTTCATGAGACAACTACACGAACAGCTTTAGAGAGGTTCAAGCAAGATGAAAAATATTTGCATGACTATACTAATGCACGAGGAGAGCTTGCTTCTAATGTTTTCTATTGGTTATTGAGTGAAAATGTGGAGACAATGGATGCTAAGAATTGTCTTGTGTGTAAGCAAATTCCTTCCTCTGTGGAAGAAGCGGTTACGTACCATAGTCTGCCCCTAACCTATGGCATAACATGTAGTTTGCTACTAACCAGATTCTATAACCAAAAGTATATTCAATATTTCTACTCAAACCACAATGTGGTGTTTTCCTTTGTTCCTATTATTAGATATTTGAGCAAAATAGCTAAAGAACATGACATAGTATTGGTTAGAGGATTCTTTGAGCCAACACTAACTTTTGGAACTGCTTATGCTTACCGTAACAATCGGACCTGCTTATTAAGTCCATTGGAAAAGAGCTTTATAGGGCACACTGATGATAGAAGGAAGGCATTAAAAGAAAAATTAGAAAAAGGGCTGGAGAAAAGGACTTATAAAAATGATTATGCTTACACTGCTATTAAAACACAAGGGAGATTAGCTTTAGATGCATTACATGTGGGGAAGCTTTGTATATATAGGCCAAAATCACGCACTGACACATTGTTTGTGGGAACGAGTGAATGTAGGCATGTTTTTGTTTCAGAGTAAATGGACTTTTATGTTGAATGGTGCGGACCCTGTGATTCCTGGGATTTATTATATTTGTGGACTTAATGCTTATTACCATCTTCCTAGAGGATGGTATGGGACATGCTATTTAGGAATAGTTTTCCCTAAGATTTATCAGATAGATGATATAAATAAAATAGCGAAAGTGACTGAATTACATCATGTGCGACAGAGGAGGGAAACCTTTTCTGCAATTGTGGGAGATATTTTTGGGGCAATAATTCCTTCTGTGGGAGTTATTTTAAATGCAAACAAGATACGAAAATTGTCTACTATTGTGCATAATATGCTGACAAACTTTACACGAGCAGTACTCCTGTTAAATACTGAATTGGCTACGGATAGAGCTATGACGCTTCAAAATAGGCTTGCTATAGACATCATTTTAGCAAAAGACGGCGGAGTCTGTAAAATGAATAATGTTAGGCATTGTTGCTCATTCATACCTGAGAGCAATAAAAAGATAAGAGACTTACTTACTAATTTAACTAATTCAAGCAAGGACTTTAAAGAATTGAAGGAACCAGGCGTTTGGGAGAAGATTGGAAATGGATTTGCCTCTGTGGGAAATTGGTTTAGTCAAATTTGGAATGGGGTATTATGGAAAATTGTCCAGGGAATATTAATTGTGATTGTTTCCATATTAGGATTATGGGGTACATGCAAATTGTGGCAAAGGGTAAAATTAAGGAGGGGTAAAAATGATCAGAGGAGGGAAGAACCACCTAGGGGACCAATTTATAGGGAAAATTCGAGAAGAAGACAAAATACATCTGAGACAAATTTGTGAAGTATTGACAAAAAGGGGTGTGATGACATATTTAGTCATTAGAGGAGGGACTGATGGAGCAGATATGTTAAGTTAAGAAAGTTCTAATGATTAATGTGTGATTATTAATGAGAAAAATGCATAAAGGAATTACTAAAAAAGAATAACATGTATAATCGAAAATGTGCCTACGGAGAGTGGTCACCATGTGTATTAACAGATGCTAATTAATGAGAACATTTATGTAAAACGTATTAATATATCATAACTGGATGTATATGTTTTGTGTTAATTCATATTCTTAACTTAGCCAGGCTAAAGGCCTGGCTTCACTGGGCCTTGCTTGCTCATAACATGGAGACTCTGAAACGCTTGCGAGGACTGGTAACTGGAAGAAAGGACCTTGAACTGTTCAGACTTCAGACGGCTCAGCTAGAACATTCTGCGATGTACAAGCGGACAGGAAATGATGAAGACAATTTGATACAATTACGTGTACTAAATGCACTTTCCCAGGACATGAACAATAGAGGCACTGACTAGAGACTTCTATGCAACAATTTCGTTACCTGAAGAGCCGGATGATGTTCTCATCACAAGAAGGACCAATCAAATTTATGGGACATGATGCCTATGCAGAAATAGAGATTAGGTAAACAAAAACTATAGGTTAAAGTCATAACTTCCGCCGGACTGACCAATAAGCAATTAGTGGGATAGACTGGGAGACCCTAATAAAAAGTAATGACAAGGGAGAGAAATCAGACCCGCGAGGAGAAAGTTGATGACGTCAGGAGACGCTGTACTAAGTGCTGAAAATTAGCCTTATACTCTGTGAGCTTGATATGTAGCTGACCACTGACGACCTGGGGACAAAGACTGACTCGTTGCTGATCCTTCCTGGATAGGTAGCTATGAAAATGTGACTGACAACATTTTGTGCCTTTTCTTCTAGGTGCCAACTGTACTGCTTCTGAATAGATTTTCTCTCTTTAGATAGATTTTTCCAAATTAATGTTTCATCTAAATTGTTTTTGCATGAAGACCCACATGCTGATGGTAATCTTGGCTAGGTAGGTTGACAGGGAAGACATTGACGGTGACAAATGACTGACGGATTGAATTGATGAATTACTCCATTAATGTTTATATTCTTTGACTTATAATTGCATTGTTGCTTATGTTTTGTTTTGGAGAATGTAATGTTTTCTTTGATGAGTTAATAAAGATTGATTAATAAAGGCTAAAATTAACATTTGATTAGAATTGTAATCAATAGGGAATAAACATTATTAACCTTCTTCATGAGTGATGGTTATTTCTGATTAATATCGTTTTCCTTTTAGATCCTTAAATGGTTGATATTGATCTATTGGTGTTAATTATTGATACAGTAATCACTGCATGATTAGGATACTTCATGCGATTCAAAAGGTTCATCGGCCTATACGCGTCCCCTTGTAAGTTTACTTACTAAGGACCGGGCGCGCTTACAACTCTTACATTGTAAAATATGTCAACTTCACTATTCTTGGCAATCTTAATATTCATTTTGACACAGGTCATGTATAATTGCCTCTACCTTTATTGAAGATTTTATGGCCCTTGACATTCAACTTGTTAACAATGGTCCTATATCCATGAGGCGGGCCACTTGCCAGATCCTATACCCTCAAAAACCTAGAGTACTGACCAGGCATTGACTTTATCTTGGTCAGACCATTTTGCAGTTCCCTTTCCCGTCTCATTCAAGGTGTTTTTCGCTCAGGGTTAACCCATCCTAGTTCTGCCAGTAGGAGCTAGTCAAAGCTTAATGTGACCACTTTGAATTCTTTTATTGGACAACTGTCCGATATTAGCTAATTTGTTTTACTTCAATGCACCCATCATTGATGGGTGGATTTGGTCTACACTTGACTCCCTTATCCCTGTTATGGTTTGAAAGCTCCAAAGAACCCTTCCACCGACCCTCTGGTTCAACAACTCCTTCCACAAGCAAAAAAAACTGTAAATCGCTCAAAAGAATCTGGCATAAATCTTATTGTGTAATGGACAAAGTCAAATATAAACTGCTCCAAAAGAGTATCATAAAAAATGTAGAGCTGCTAGAGCCGCTTTTTTTCTGACATAATTAACTTGGTCCAAAACTGCTTAAAACCCCATTTTCGAATTGTCAAAACACGCTGACTCCGCAAATATGACACCAGCAGTTCCTCTCTCACAACCCCAGTGTGAGGAGTTATCCACCTTTATTTTTTTCATAAGTGACTGATATTCAGGCTTCCTTTTACACCACACCAGAATGTATCCCTAAAAAGACTAGCCCGGCTGGGCACAGTGTTTTGAGTACTTTTCAGCTTCTTTACTCACCAACTTTTTCTTACCTCTTGTCTACTAATATTATTACAATTTCACCTCTCGACCTTTGTCCTCTCTCTGTGTTTTGTAAATTGGACTCACAACATTTGGATTTACTTACTCAGCTTTTAAATACCTCTCTCTCGAAAGGCACTATTATAAAGGCATTGAAACATGCAATGGTCAAGCACTTAATGAAGAAACCTAATTTGGATCCTTTTACTTGCCCAAATTATAGGCTGATCTTTCTTCTGCCCACCCTATGCAAAGTGCTAGAAAAGGATATGAATAAACCGCTCATGTTGTTTATAGGAATTAATGGCCTGCCCTGCCACTCTCAATCAGTTTTTAGAGCAGGTCATAGTATGGAGTCGGCTCTTCTGGCACTTACGAACTATCTTAGGTATCAGCTAAACAATGGTGGCACTGGGCCACTAATTCTTTTGGACATCAGTGCTGCCTTTGGCACGGTGAACCACAATGCACTTCTTCAAACATTAGAGGCTATGAGTACGCATGGCACAGCCTTGCCCTGGCTGAGCTCTTTTTTTGCAAGACCATATCTTTCGGGGTCCACTCTTATCAGCATTGCTCCAAGCCACACCTTTTACCCTTTGGAGTCACTCAGGTTTCAATGTTAAGCCCAATCTTGTTTAATCTCTATGTAAGGCCACTTGTGGATATCAAGGAAAATTGTGGTCTTATTCTCCTGTCATATGCTGACTATACTCAAATTGTTGTCTCTTTGCCATCCCACAAGAATAACAGCGCAGCGGCCTTGAACAGTTGTCTTACACGAGTATCTTCATAGATGTACACTAACTCCCTCAAATGCAACGGGGATAAGACTGAGGTGTTGCTGGTGGGCAACCTTCCCCATCTCTGGTGTCCCCATCTATGTCTAGAGGTGATGGGCACTATCCCTACCCCCGTCCCTATGTTTAAGAACCTGAGTGTCTGGTTGGAAAATGAATTATCCACGAGCCACCAAATCACAAAGGTGCCTGCCACCTGTTTTGGCATTCTAAGATAACAAGAAAATTGTGGGCTGTCTTTCCAGCTCTGCCCAAAGAGCGGTCATCCAGGCCTTAGTTATTTCCATACTAGATTATGGAAATATTCTCTATCTAGGTGTCAAGAGGAGCTTACTCAGGGTTCTTCAGGTTGTGCAAAATACGGCTGCCAGACTCCTACTGCATCCTCCAAAGTTCTATCCAACTGCCTTGCAGCCCCCAATTTGGAACTGTACTATTACTGCGCGCAGGCCCACTTTATCCATTTTTGGTTGCCTCCTATTCGTTATTTGCCGCATCTGGCAGCGGAACGTGATTCGGTTTGGCCGAACAGGCTGGACGGCGTAATAGGTGGCCCTGCTGGACCCTGTCGACGGGATGTGGACATCATGAGGTGCTCGATGCATGCTTGGACATGCCTACTGGGGCGTATGGGAGTGCACAAGGTTTTTGCGCCTTGGATGCTGGGTTGTGTCGCGATAGGCTTCCCCCTGCTGGAGTATGGCCAGCTATCTGGCCGTCTCTGGGAGTTAAATATGGTCATTATGGGGTCCTGGGTTTCAGCGGGGAGATTTATTTCCTTGGAGGAGGCGCTGGGTGGGTGCGGTAATGCTGCATTATATCGCTTGCTCTTTTTCAGGATTCCGGCTTTGTTGCGGGCACGCTATTCCTGCTTCACTGCGGAGCCCCCTCTTTGTAGTGCGCTGGAACATGTTGAACAAGGCGCCAACTGTTTGCTGCCTCATTACGAGCCTGTATGCTTGCATACAGGCCATGGGGCCCCGGGCGGATTCCGAGGCCAGAGTTCACTGGAAGACAGACTTGGGTGCACCTATTTCGGAGGAGCAGTGACACTATTGTTGCGCTCACATGCGGATGCTTTCCCTAACTATAGATTGCACCTAATCCATTTTAACTTTCTGCACCGACTGTACTATACGGCCGGCTGCCTGAAAAGAATGGGCCTTAGAACAGATGTTAATTGGACACGCTGCTCGGTCTCGGAGGCGGACTTCATGCATCTGGCGTGGGATTGCGGTGCGCTGCATGACTACTGTTCAGAGGTGCTGCATGCTATCCATGAGGTGAGTGGGCTTGAGCTGCAGTGCTCCCATGCTGGTGCTTTTGGGATATGTGGAGGAGGTTCCCTCTGTGTCCAGGTGAGTCTGCTGCTGCTCCTGGCTAAGCGCCGGATGGCGATGTGCTGGGGACGGAGGCGAGTGCCTCGCTGTGACGATTGGCTGGGAGATGCTGTATACTGTCAGGAGCAGCTGGCGGTGTATTGGGAGCTGATGCCGCAGGGTTCCCGTCCGAGGGATATCTGGGCCCCCTTGGTGATGTTTCTTGTGGCTCGTGTGCATGGAGATGGCTGACTTTCTGAGCTACTTCTTGGTGGTTCATTTGCAACGGTCATGCCAGCTACGCTACAGACGTATGCCCCCCTCTTTACGTGTGTTATGTTGGCGTAGCAGCTTTCTCTCTTTTTCCTCTCCCTGCTCTGTTCTCTCTTACTTTCCCTCTCTGTTATTTTTCTTCTCTTAAGTTCACCTGCACTGCAGAATGGAGGTGCTCCTGTAGGGGGCAAGTCTCTCCTGCGGTTATCTTTGCAATTTGGACTTGTTTATGTTCCTGTGAGCCCTCCCTGCAGAATCAGTGTTGTGTATGTCATTTGCAAGCACTGGTTTGGGTTGTTTGATGATGTTTGCTTCTTTTAAATGCAAAATCAACAAATAAAAAAAATAAAAAATTCTATCCAACTTCCAGGCTGCTCCGTGAACTTCACAGGGTCCCAATAGAGTGCTGCGTCCAATTTAAAGCACTGTGCTATGTGCATAAATGTCTATCTAATTCTTGCCCTATCCAACTTAGGTCAATGGTGTCACCATACACACCCAGTCCTTCCTTGCGTTCATGTAACATCAACACTGCTTTATTTCCTAAAATCAGGAGATCTCGTCAAGGAGATCATGCCTTTTTCTTTTTAGGGTCAAACTTATGGAACTCCTTCCCTCCTGATATGAGGGCCTGTTGGTTCCTTCTGATTTTCCGGAAGAAGTTGAAAACTTGGTTGTTGTAAACCTCCTGGAATAGGAACAGCCTTTTGATGTGTCACCAAGCTCATTTGGTAGCATAGCGCTGGGAAGCTCTGCCTGGGTAGCCACGCACTGTATAAATCATAATAATAATATTAGTAATAATAATAATATCAAGTTCAAAGTATATTGGCACGTTGTCTGGACTCTTGATTTGATACACGAAAATATGTTTACCCAAATGTTGTTACTAGAATCCACATAGCACTGCTTTAAATTTGTCAGTCAGATTTGTTAATCCAATTACTACCTTGAATCATGACACCTAACTAATGACGACTCACACATTTTGACCAAGAAAGAGAAATTAGTCTTTGATTTCAGGGCAGTACCTAAAGAGAAAAGAATACTCAGCACCTTATTTCCATGAAAGTAGAGTTGAGGAATGATGAGTGTTAGCCTTAGCATCCTTGGGTGGTCTCCCCTAACTTTTTGCCTCTGCATCACAGGTTGTTGCCCTGTGCAGGTCTCTGATTTTGCTGTTTTTGATACTCTGGGCACTTTACCACTGCTGACCAGTGCTAAAGTGCAAGTGCTCTGATGTAAAATATATGTGGAATTGGCTCATCCATGATGGCATATTTGATTTACTACTAAGTCCCTAGTAAACCGCACTTGAGGTGCCCAGGGCCTGTAAACGAAATGCTACTAGTGGACCTGCAGCACTGGTGGTGCCACACACATGAGTAGCCCTATAAACATGGCTCAGTCATGCCACTGCAGTGTCTGTGTGTGCAGTTGTAACCTGCCAGTTTGACTTGGCAAGTGTACCCACTTGCCAGGCCTAAATCTTCCCTTTTTATACATGTAGGGCAACCCTAAGGTAGGACCTAGTCAGCCCTATGGGCAGGGTGCAGTGTATGTTAAAGGTGGGACATACACTGATGGGTTTTAGCTGTCCTAACAGTGAAATACTGCTAAATTCAGTTTTCAGTTGCAACGCCGATCTCTCGCAAAGGTTAACATGGGGACTGCCATTAAATAACATTAAAGTTCTGATTCCCTTTGAGAGCAGATAGGAAAATGGAGTTTGGGGTCTCTGAACTCACAATTTAAAATACATCTTGTAGTGAAGTTGGTTTTTAGATTGTTAGTTTGAAAATGCCACTTTTAGAAAGTAGGCATTTTCTTGCTTAAACCATTATGTGACTCTGCCTGTTTGTGGATTGCCTGTCAGGGTCAGTTTGACAGTTGGTCTGTTTGTGAATCCCCCCAAGACAGTGAGACAAAGGGAGCTAGGGTGTAGCCTGCATATCCTGATGAGCCATCTGTGCTAGAGTGGAGGGAGGAGTGGTCACTTACAGCTGAATGGGCTGTGCCTGCCCTCTCACAATGCAGTCTCCAACCCCCTGGTTTGTGTCTGGGGCCTGGCCTGAGCAAGGCAGGATCTTGTGAACAACTGAGATTTTCCTTTGAAGTATGCACACTTCAAACACAGAGAGGGGTGTAAGTATTGGAACCAGAACTCCTAGAAATTAGATCACCTCTGGAACCAGGAGGAACCTCGGCCAAGGAGAAGAGCTAAAGGGCTGAGGAGAAGTGCTGCCCCTGCCTGTGCTTTGTTGGGCTATCCTGCATTTGCTGCTTCTGCCTGTGAAAGGGGACAAAGACTGGACTTTGTGATATATTCCTGCTTGTGAAGAATCTCCAAGGGCTTCAACTGAGTTTGCCTCCTGCATTGAGGTCTCGGGGTCAGTCAGCTTGCTGTCAATCAGATGCTGGTGCAGCTCTGGAAAACAAAGACTGTACAAGTGCTTCCAAGCAATTAAATTCTAAAGCCCCTCGTATGTTGTTACCTTACTGCCCTTCACCCAACCATCCAGTGACCTGCAAAAGGATTCTACACACTCCAACCAAGTTTGGGACTCTTTCTTTTTGTAGGGCCGAAACTTGTCTTGAAGTCTCTGCTAATATTCAAACATTGCGACAGGATTTTCCACGCATCGTCATGGGGTGTCAAAGTCATCCCAACTGCGTGGATCCGAGGTGCCCAGCCTGAAAAAATAAACGCATTGCTCTCTTGCGAGTAAGCAAAACAATGCATCGCCGACCCGACAGGAGAAGAAACGACACACAACCCCCCTTGCAAAGAAGGAATCAACGCATCGTTGCCTTTTCTGACGCACACTAGCCTGTGCAACTTTATTTTTTACACTAACCAGGTACCTTGTGCAAAATCAACGTTTCTATTGTTTTCTATGGAGTAAGAATCTTATTCTTTTGAAAATTCATATCTTGACTTCTTTATGTTGGATTTTTGTCATTTTGGTCTTGTTTGATTTAGATAACAATTGATGCAACCTAAAGGAAATTAATAGACTGAGTTTTTGAGCTAATTTGAAGGTGAATTTAAAAAAGAGACTGTTGAAATAAGCCCGGAAAAGGCATTAATAACCTGACATGACATTTCAAACCTGGATGTGACAAGCTGCTAACTGATTTTTGAGAAAGGAGAAAAGGGCTCCTGTGTATGAAACTGGATCGTGAGAAAGAAGCATATTTTTAACTTTCAATTTTAATTTTCCCTGTTGCACTTTATTTAAGAGTTATTTCTGCTTTCTGATTATTTATAGATCATGGCTGACTTAAATAATAGCATTAGAAATATTAGATATTGCAGATATTTGAATGTTGGAGTGGGAATTACGTGTGGAATAATGTTTATAATAATGAATGTGGGTATGTCTATTCATGAGATGAAAGAAGCTGCTATTACTCCTTTTCATGAGACAACTACACAAACAGCTTTAGAGAGGTTCAAGCAAGATGAAAAATATTTGCATGACTATACTAATGCACGAGGAGAGCTTGCTTCTAATGTTTTCTATTGGTTATTGAGTGAAAATGTGGAGACAATGGATGCTAAGAATTGTCTTGTGTGTAAGCAAATTCCTTCCTCTGTGGAAGAAGGGGTTACGTACCATAGTCTGCCCCTAACCTATGGCATAACATGTAGTTTGCTACTAACCAGATTCTATAACCAAAAGTATATTCAATATTTCTACTCAAACCACAATGTGGTGCTTTCCTTTGTTCCTATTATTAGATATTTGAGCAAAATAGCTAAAGAACATGACATAGTATTGGTTAGAGGATTCTTTGAGCCAACACTAACTTTTGGAACTGCTTATGCTTACCGTAACAATCGGACCTGCTTATTAACTCCATTAGAAAAGAGCTTTATAGGGCACACTGATGATAGAAGGAAGGCATTAAAAGAAAAATTAGAAAAAGGGCTGGAGAAAAGGACTTATAAAAATGATTATGCTTACACTGCTATTAAAACACAAGGGAGATTAGCTTTAGATGCATTACATGTGGGGAAGCTTTGTATATATAGGCCAAAATCACGCACTGACACATTGTTTGTGGGAACGAGTAAATGTAGGCATGTGTTTTTGTTTCAGAATATGTTGAATGGTGCGGACCCTGTGATTCCTGGGATTTATTATATTTGTGGACTTAATGCTTATTACCATCTTCCTAGAGGATGGTATGGGTCATGCTATTTAGGGATAATTTTCCCTAAGATTTATCAGATAGATGATATAAAGAAAATACCGAAAGTGACTGAATTACATCATGTGCGACAGAGGAGGGAAATCTCTTCTGCAATTGTGGGAGATATTTTTGGGGCAATAATTCCTTCTGTGGGAGTTATTTTAAATGCAAACAAGATACGGAAATTGTCTACTATTGTGCATAATATGCTGACAAACTTTACAGGAGCAATACTCCTGTTAAATACTGAATTGGCTGCGGATAAAGCTATGACGCTTCAAAATAGGCTTGCTATAGACATAATTTTAGCAAAAGACGGCAGAGTCTGTAAAATGAATAATGTTAGGCATTGTTGCTCATTCATACCTGAGAGCAATAAAAAGATAAGAGACTTACTTACTAATTTAACTAATTCAAGCAAGGACTTGAAAGAATTGAAGGAACCAGGCGTTTGGGAGAAGATTGGAAATGGATTTGCCTCTGTGGGAAATTGGTTTAGTCAAATTTGGAATGGGGTATTATGGAAAATTGTCCAGGGAATATTAATTGTGATTTTTTCCATATTAGGATTATGGGGTACATGCAAATTGTGGCAAAGGGTAAAATTAAGGAGGGGTAAAAATGATCATAGGAGGGAAGAACCACCTAGGGGACCAATTTATAGGGAAAATTCGAGAAGAAGACAAAATACATCTGAGACAAATTTGTGAAGTATTGACAAAAAGGGGTGTGATGACATATTTGGTCATTAGAGGAGGGACTGATGGAGCAGATATGTTAAGTTAAGAAAGTTCTAATGATTATTGTGTGATTATTAATGAGAAAAATGCATAAAGGAATTACTAAAAAGGAATAACATGTATAATCGAAAATGTGCCTACGGAGAGTGGTCACCATGTGTATTAACAGATGCTAATTAATGAGAAAATTTATGTAAAACGTATTAATATATCATAACTGGATGTATTTGTTTTGTGTTAATTCATATTCTTAACTTAGCCGGACTAAAGGCCTGGTTTCACTGGGCCTTGCTTGCCCATAACATGGAGACTCTGAAACGCTTGCGAGGACTGGTAACTGGAAGAAAGGACCTTGAACTGTTCAGAGTTCAGACGGCTCAGCTAGAACATTCTGCGATGTACAAGCGGACAGGAGATGATGAAGACAATTTGATACAATTATGTGTAGTGTAGGCTAAATGCACTTTCCCAGGACATGAACAATAGAGACACTGACTAGAGACTTCTATGCAACAATTTTGTTACCTGAAGAGCCGGATGATGTTCTCATCACTAGAAGGACCAATCAAATTTATGGGACATGATGCCTATGCAGAAATAGAGATTAGGTAAACAAAAACTATAGGTTAAAGTCATAACTTCCGCCGGACTGACCAATAAGCAATTAGTGGGATGGACTGGGAGACCCTAATAAAAAGTAATGACAAGGGGAGAGAAATCAGACCCGCGAGGAGAAAGTTGATGACGTCAGGAGACGCTGTACTAAGTGCTGAAAATTGGCCTTATACTCTGTGAGCTTGATACTTAGCTGACCACTGATGACCTGGGCACAAAGACTGACTCGTTGCAGATCCTTCCTGGATAGGTAGCTATGAAAATGCGACTGACAACATTTTGTGCCTTTTCTTCTAGGTGCCAACTGTACTAATTCTGAATAGATTTTCTCTCTTTAGATAGATTTTTCCAAATTAATGTTTCATCTAAATTGTTTTTGCATGAAGACCCACATGCTGATGCTAATCTTGGCTAGGTAGGTTGACAGGGAAGATATTGAAGGTGACAAATGACTGACGGATTGAATTGCTGAATTACTCCATTAATGTTTATATTCTTTGACTTATAATTGCATTGTTGCTTATGTTTTGTTTTGGAGAATTTAATGTTTTCTTTGATGAGTTAATAAAGATTGATTAATGAAGGCTAAAATTAACATTTGATTAGAATTGTTATCAATAGGGAATAAACATTATTAACCTTCTTCATGAGTGATGGTTATTTCTGATTAATATGGTTTTCCTTTTAGATCCTTAAATGGTTGATATTGATCTATTGGTGTTAATTATTGATACAGTAATCACTGCATGATTAGGATACTCCATGCGATTCAAAGGTTCATCGGCCTATACGCGTCCCCTTGTAAGTTTACTTACTAAGGACCGGGCGCGCTTACAACTCTTACATTGTAAAATATGTCAACTTCACTATTCTTGGCAATCTTAATATTCATTTTGACACAGGTCATGTATAATTGCCTCTACCTTTATTGAAGATTTTATGGCCCTTGACATTCAACTTGTTAACAATGGTCCTATATCCATGAGGCTGGCCACTTGCCAGATCCTCTACTTTCAAAAACCTAGAGTACTGACCAGGCATTGACTTTATCTTGGTCAGACCATTTTGCAGTTCCCTTTCCCGTCTCATTCAAGGTGTTTTCCGCTCAGGGTTAACCCATCCTAGTTCTGCCGGTAGGAGTAGTCAAAGCTTAATGTGACCACTTTGAATTCTGTTATTGGATAACTGTCCGATATTAGCTAATTTGTTTTACTTCAATGCACCCATCATTGATGGGTGTATTCGGTCTACACTTGACTCCTTTATCCCTGTTATGGTTTGAAAGCTCCAAAGAACCCTTCCACCGACCCTCTGGTTCAACAACTACTTCCACAAACAAAAAAACTGTAAATCGCTCAAAAGAATCTGGCATAAATCTTATTGTGTAATGGACAAAGTCAAATATAAACTGCTCCAAAAGAGTATCATAAAAAATGTAGAGCTGCTAGAGCCGCTTTTTTTCTGACATAATTAACTTGGTCCAAAACTGCTTAAAACCCCATTTTTGAATTGTCAAAACACGCTGACTCCGCAAATATGACACCAGCAGTTCCTCTCTCACAACCCCAGTGTGAGGAGTTATCCACCTTTATTTTTTTCAAAAGTGACTGATATTCAGGCTTCCTTTTACACCACACCAGAATGTATCCCTAAAAAGACTAGCCCGGCTGGGCACAGTGTTTTGAGTACTTTTCAGCTTCTTTACTCACCAACTTTTTCTTACCTCTTGTCTACTATTACTATTACTATTACTATTTCACCTCTCGACCTTTGTCCTCTCTCTGTGTTTTGTAAATTGGACTCACAACATTTGGATTTACTTACTCAGCTTTTAAATACCTCTCTCTCGAAAGGCACTAATATAAAGGCATTGAAACATGCAATGGTCAAGCACTTAATGAAGAAACCTAATTTGGATCCTTTTACTTGCCCAAATTATAGGCTGATCTTTCTTCTGCCCACCCTATGCAAAGTGCTAGAAAAGGATATGAATAAACCGCTCATGTTGTTTATAGGAATTAATGGCCTGCCCTGCCACTCTCAATCAGTTTTTAGAGCAGGTCATAGTATGGAGTCGGCTCTTCTGGCACTTACGAACTATCTTAGGTATCAGCTAAACAATGGTGGCACTGGGCCACTAATTCTTTTGGACATCATTGCTGCCTTTGGCATGGTGAACCACAATGCACTTCTTCAAAGATTAGAAGCTATGGGTACGCATGGCACAGCCTTGCCCTGGCTGAGCTCTTTTTTTGCAAGACCATATCTTTCGGGGTCCACTCTTATCAGCATTGCTCCAAGCCACACCTTTTACCCTTTGGAGTCCCTCAGGTTTCAATATTAAGACCAATCTTGTTTAATCTCTACGTAAGGCCACTTGTGGATATCAAGGAAAATTGTGGTCTTATTCTCCTGTCATATGCTGACTATACTCAAATTGTTGTCTCTTTGCCATCCCAAAAGAATAACAGCGCAGCGGCCTTGAACAGTTGTCTTACACAAGTATCTTCATAGATGTACACTAACTCCCTCAAATGCAATGGGGATAAGACTGAGGTGTTGCTGGTGGGCAACCTTCCCCATCTCTGGTGTCCCCATCTATGTCTAGAGGTGATGGGTACTATCCCTACCCTCGTCCCTATGTTTAAGAACCTGAGTGTCTGGTTGGAAAATGAATTATCCACGAGCCACCAAATCACAAAGCTGCCTGCCACCTGTTTTGGCATTCTAAGATAACAAGAAAATTGTGGGCTGTCTTTCCAGCTCTGCCCAAAGAGCGGTCATCCAGGCCTTAGTTATTTCCATACTAGATTATGGAAATATTCTCTATCTAGGTGTCAAGAAGAGCTTACTCAGGTTCTTCAGGTTGTGCAAAATACGGCTGCCAGACTCCTACTGCATCCTCCAAAGTTCTATCCAACTGCCTTGCAGCCCCCAATTTGGAACTGTACTATTACTGCGCGCAGGCCCACTTTATCCATTTTTGGTTGCCTCCTATTCTTTATTTGCCGCATCTGGCAGCGGAACGCGATTCGATTTGGCCGAACAGGCTGGACGGCGTAATAGGTGGCCCTGCTGGACCCTGTCGACGGGATGTGGACACCATGAGGTGCTCGATGCATGCTTGGACGTGTCTACTGGGGCGTATGGGAGTGCACAAGGTTTTTGCGCCTTGGATGCTGGGTTGTGTCACGGTAGGCTTCCCCCTGCTGGAGGATGGCCAGCTATCTGGCCGTCTCTGGGAGTTAAATATAGTCATCTTGGGGTCCTGGATTTCAGCGGGGAGATTTATTTCCTTGGAGGAGGCGCTGGGTGGGCGCGGTAATGCTGCATTATATCGCTTGCTCTTTTTCAGGATTCCGGCTTTGTTGAGGGTGCGCTATTCCTGCTTCACTGCGGAGCCCCCTCTTTGTAGTGCACTGGAACATGTACAAGGCGCTGACTGTTTGCTGCCTTATTACGAGCCTGTATGCTTGCATGCAGGCCATGGGGCCCCGGGCTGATTCCGAGGCCAGAGTTCACTGGAAGACAGACTTGGGTGCACCTATTTCAGTGGAGCAGTGGCGCTATTATTGCGCTCACATGCAGATGCTTTCCCTAACTATAGATTGCACCTAATCCATTTTAACTTTCTGCACCGACTGTACTATACGGCCGGCTGCCTGAGAAGAATGGGCCTTAGAACAGATGTTAATTGGACACGCTGCTAGGTCTCGGAGGTGGACTTCATGCATCTGGCGTGGGATTGCGGTGCGCTGCATGACTACTGTTCAGAGGTGCTGCATGCTATCAATGAGGTGAGTGGGCTTGAGCTGCGGTGCTCCCATGCTGGTGCTTTTGGGATAAGTAGAGGAGGTTCCCTCTGTGTCCAGGCGACTGGTGAGTCTGCTGCTGCTCCTGGCTAAGCGCTGTATGGCGATGTACTGGGGACAGAGGCGAGTGCCTCGCTGTGACGATTGGCTGAGAGATGCTGTGTACTGTCAGGAGCAGCTGGCGGTGTATTGGGAGCTGATGCCGGAGGGTTCCCATCCAAGGGATATCTGGGCCCCCTTGGTGATGTTTCTTGCGGCTCGTGTGCATGGTGATGGCTGACTTTCTGAGCTACTTCTTGGTGGTTCATTTGCAACGGTCATGCCAGCTACGCTACGGACGTATGCCCCCCTCTTTACGTGTGTTATGTTGGCAGAGCAGCTTTCTCTCCTTTTCCTCTCCCTGCTCTGTTCTCTCTTACTTTCCCTCTCTGTTATTTTTCTTCTCTTAAGTTCACCTGCACTGCGGAATGGAGGTGCTCCTGTAGGGGGCAAGTCTCTCCTGCGGTTCTCTTTGCAATTTGGACTTGTTTGTGTTCCTGGGAGCCCTCCCTGCAGAATCAGTGTTGTGTATGTGATTTGCAAGCGCTGGTTTGGGTTGTTTGATGATGTTTGCTTCTTTTAACTGCAAAATCAATAAATTAAAAAAATTAAAAATTCTATGCAACTTCCAGGCTGCTCCGTGAACTTCACTGGGTCCCAATAGAGTGCTGCGTCCAATTTAAAGCACTGTGCTATGTGCATAAATGTCTATCTAATTCTTGCCCTAGCCATCTTAGGTCAATGGTGTCACCATACACACCCAGTCCTTCCTTGTGTTCAAGTAACATCGACCCTGCTTTATTTCCTAAAACCAGGAGATCTCGTCAAGGAGATCATGCCTTTTTCTTTTTAGGGTCAAACTTATGGAACTCCTTTCCTCCTGATATGAGGGCCTGTTGGTCCCTTCTGATTTTCCAGAAGAAGTTGAAAACTTGGTTGTTGTAAACCTCCTGGAATAGGAACAGCCTTTTGATGTGTCACCAAGCTCATTTGGTAGCATAGCGCTGGGAAACTCTGCCTGGGTAGCCACGCGCTGTATGAATCATAATAATAATATTAGTAATAATAATAATATCAAGTTCAAAGTATATTGGCACGTTGTCTGGACTCTTGATTTGATACACGAAAATATGTTTACACTAATGTTGTTACTAGAATCCACATAGCACTGCTTTAAATTTGTCAGTCAGATTTGTTAATCCAATTACTACCTTGAATCATGACACCTAACTAATAACGACTCACGCATTTTGACCAAGAAAGAGAAATTAGTCTTTGATTTCAGGGCAGTACCTACAGAGAAAAGAAAACACCTCAGCCCCTTATTTCCATGAAAGTAGAGTTGAGGAATGATGAGTGTTAGCCTTAGCATCCTTGGGTGGTCTCCCCTAACTTTTTGCCTCTGCAACACAGGTTGTTGACTTGTGCTGGTCTCTGTTTTTGCTGTTTTTGATACTCTGGGCACTTTACCATTGCTGACTAGTGCTAAAGTGCAAGTGCTCCGATGTAAAATATATGTGGAATTGGCTTATCCATGATGGCATATTTGATTTACTACTAAGTCCCCAGTAAACCGCACTTGAGGTGCCCAGGGCCTGTAAACGAAATGCTACTATTAGACCTGCAGCACTGGTGGTGCCACACACATGAGTAGCCCTATAAACATGGCTCAGTCTTGCCACTGCAGTGTCTGTGTGTGCAGTTTTAACCTGCCAGTTTGACTTGGCAAGTGTACCCACTTGCCAGGCCTAAATCTTCCCTTTCTATACATGTAGGGCAACCCTAAGGTAGGCCCTAGTTAGCCCTATGGGCAGGGTGCAGTGTATGTTAAAGGTTTGACATGCACTGATGGGTTTTAGCTGTCCTAACAGTGAAATACTGCTAAATTCAGTTTTCAGTTGCAACGCCTATCTCTCGCATAGGTTAACATGGGGACTGCCATTAAATAACATTAAAGTGCAGATTCCCTTTGAGAGCAGATAGGAAAATGGAGTTTGGGGTCTCTGAACTCACAATTTAAAATACATCTTGTAGTGAAGTTGGTTTTTAGATTGTTAGTTTGAAAAAGCCACTTTTAGAAAGTAGGCATTTTCTTGCTTAAACCATTCTGTGACTCTGCCTGTTTGTGGATTGCCTGTCAGGGTCAGTTTGACAGTTGGCCTGTTTGTAAATCCCCCCTAGACAGTGAGACAAAGGTGAGCTAGGGTGTAGCCTGCATATCCTGATGAGCCATCTGTGCTAGAGTGGAGGGAGGAGTGGTCACTTACAGCTGAATGGGCTGTGCCTGCCCTCTCACAATGTAGTCTCCAACCCCCTGGTTTGTGTCTGGGGCCTGGCCTGAGCAAGGCAGGATCTTGTGAAGAACTGAGATTTTCCTTTGAAGTATGCCCACTTCAAACGCAGAGAGGGGTATAAGTATTGGACCCAGAATTCCTGGAAATTAGATCACTTCTGGAACCAGGAGGAACCTCTGCCAAGGAGAAAAGCTAAAGGGCTGAGGAGAAGTGCTGCCCCTGCCTGTGCTTTGTTGGGCTATCCTGAATTTGCTGCTTCTGCCTGTGAAAGGGGACAAAGACTGGACTTTGTGATATATTCCTGCTTGTGAAGAATCTCCAAGGGCTTGAACTGAGTTTGCCTCCTGCATTGAAGTTTCGGGGTCAGTCAGCTTGCTGTCAATCAGATGCTGGTGCAGCTCTGGAAAACAAAGACTGTACAAGTGCTTCCAAGCAATTAAATTCTAAAGCCCCTCGTATGTTGTTACCTTACTGACCTTCACCCAACCATCCAGTGACCTGCAAAAGGATTCTACACACTCCAACCAAGTTTGGGACTCTTTCTTTTTGTAGGGTCGAAACTTGTCTTGAAGTCTCTGCTAATATTCGAACATTGCAACGGGATTTTCCACGCATCGTCATGGGGCGTCAAAGTCATCCCAACTGTGTGGATCCAAGGTGCCCCGCATGAAAAAATAAACGCATTGCTCTCTTGCGAGGAAGCAAAACAATGCATTGCCGACCTGACAGGAGAAGAAACAACACACAACCCCCCTTTTGTCGTTTTGGTCTTGTTTGATTTAGATAAATATCGCCTATTTGTCTAAACTGGTGTGGTACCCATTGTGTAGTGTTTTCACTGTATTACTGTGTGTGTTGGTACAAATAATTTACACATTGCTTCTCATTGAAGCCTGCCTGCTCATGCCAAGCTACCAAGGGGGTGAGTGGGTGTTAACCAGGAGTGTTTCTCCTTTGCCCTGACTAAAGTGAGGGTCCTTGCTTGAACAGGGGATAATTGACTGCCAACCAAAGACCCCATTTCTAACAATGAGGATACAAATATTGCCCCTTTATAACTACGGGTGTATATTTGGTGTAATCCGGTGACAACACAGGCCCTCATTATGACTTGCATGATATTACCAGTACTGTGCTGTAACTTCCCACCACTTCTGTTCAATTATAGGTGAATCTCCATTTAATAGGGAATAACTGTACAGATAGGGTTTCACTGAGTGTAAAACGACACAAAATTCCCAGGTCTGTGCAGAATGGTTTGTGCTAGTTATGTAAAACAAATAGGATAAATGTTAACATTCACCACCATAAAACAATACAGACATCATAAAAGATATAAACCATTATATCTGACATATAGTCCATACAGCATTGATATGCAGTGTAGTGGGCTATCATTCTGTGCCAAACAGCACTTACCACTATGTCACACCACACAGAAATGTCCACACAGCCGGCAACCCCAGACCCATCTTTGATCGCTGGAGAAAGGACATGTTATATCTGCAACTACCTGAACGTGTCATTACAGGATAACTCAGACTCCAGCCAGCGATGCAAACTTCAGAATCGTGTGCTCAGGCACTGACAGACAGGGGACAACAAACAGTGGTATATGTATGGCATCTTGTGTGCTATACACGTGTCAACAACATAACATAATATGAAATGATATGACAATCCACGGCATGACATAATATAGCAACATAACAGTAAAATAAAAAGTCCATTTCAGTCAGCTCAATACATACATTATCTGCATTTAGGTAAACACTCCTGTTCTGGGTTTTAGTACTCAGGCTGTGGTCTTATTCATTTTATGGCTATTTTCAACTATTAATTTGTATTCCTCCAGGTCATGTGAAAAGGGATAAGATATCATCAAAATAGATAACTACAAACATCACCATCATTTAGCAAAATCCCAAACTGCTAATGCTTCAGTAACAAAATAGGACTTAACTTTTCAATGAGAAATGGAGGAAAAATATAGAACAACGTACACATATATAATATGATACTAAATATATTTGTGTAAATAGCACAGGTCAGTCAAAATAGTTCTACCATGTGCAGTTTGTTTAATCTGTTTTATTTCATAAAAAGAGGCACTCCAAATCGACGAAACAACATTTGGAAATCGGTGGCAATATTTTGAATAATCGGCGAGGGGATCTTACTATATCTGTAGAAGGGGTAATTTGGCATCTAATTATTTATCAATTCATTTTTGGCAGGTAATTATTGGCTGAACAAAATCTGAGGGTGACAAAGTGCATCACATAGGAGCAACAGAGAAACAAATTAACCTGGGGAGTAATCGTTAATATTCAACAATAAGAAACATTATTTATTACAGAAAGTGGAATTATTTTTTTTGATAAACAATTTTATTGAGTTTTCAATCTTACAATCGTACATGGCACATATTGCCTGAGAGGCTAATAGAACATCAAAAACTAACTAGCGTAAAGAGGTTCTCACCTGTAGATAACATTTAGGAATCTACAACACTGAATGCAAGCCCCAATTGTATTCAGGGGATGTGCCCCAGCTATTTCCCCCAAACTTTACCATGTTTACGGGGACAACCCAGTGCCTCATAGATCGGTTGTTCCTGACGGGAGTACAAGTCCACAAGTCTATGTGTGAAAGGTGTGACTGTAGGGCCTGACGTAGTTAAATGTATCTGTAGAACTTGGTCTGGGAGAGTCGACATGTTGTATGCAGATCTAAGAAGGAGTGTATTTGTGAACCAGCCCATATATCACCGAGCTGGGATATACCTAACAGTTCCCACCTATCAAAGCCCCTCAGTGCTGCCATCTCGGTCAGCCAAAGGCCATGCCAAAGAGGTGTTTGCTTGGTCAGAGTTCCAGCCCAGAGGGTATGACGCAAGGCTGCTCTCCACGCCAGAAATATTATCTTGGTCACCGTGACAATGTCTTTGGGTATTGGGGAGCCATAGAGGAAGTCTAGAATCCTGGGGAACGTAAAGTGATTAAGTTCAAGTCTTTAAGCTGGATCCTAAGTCATATTGTGGCACAGTATGTGGTGGAGTAGTATGGAGTTTGCCTGGCTCTGTTGTAACAGGCTAACTATTCAGCCTGCTGCCTCTAATCGCCAGGGTTCCGGGCTTGAACTACACAGGAAAGGGACCTTTCCTAAATTAGGGTCACATTTGAAATTGAATAACAGTATTTTAAGTTTCTTTTTTAACCTTCATGAGATGGGCTTGTTCTGATAGCTAGTAGAATGCAGTTCCAGATTGTTTTAGAGTTTTTGGTTTTGTCATAGATGGGGTTTTGAGAAGGTTTCATAGCTCCAAAGTTGTCGCTGGCCTCTAGAAAGTTTTAACACCTGAGTGAGGTAGATTGATGAGCTCTTGTGTAGTACTCTATCACCAATAAATACTAGTTTGAAGCTGTTTCTTGTGTAAATTATTAGTCATTTCAGAGACATCAGGATGTGGTCATCATTTCTTGCTCCGGAGACCAGCCTAGTGGGTGCAAGTACAACTGCTTTGAGGAGTGGTAGTTGCAATTCGGAAGTCTCTACAAGTATGGAATAAACATAATCTGGTGTTGAGAGTGATAGGAACTGCACAACCTGTTTACAATCAACCTCTGGGATGAATTGTTTTATACTTCTGAGAAGTCTAACTTGGTATTTACATCTTTTTCAAGGTTAAGAATGTGCAATTGAAGGGTCAGATATTTGCCAGGATGAAACAAAAGGATTTTGCCTAGTCAACAATGTTCTGCTACAATTAAGAACTGAGCTCGCTTCAGTCCATTTTCTGGTGGTCTTTTGCTATTGGGGGTGTGATGAAGAGAAATTCAGTTTTAATCGATTACATTTTAATTTATAATAAGACATCCTTGCTTGAATATCATTGAGGACTTTTGACTTACAATGATGTCTTTTGGAGTGGATTCACTTGTGTGTTGTATGCTTAAAAATTATATGATAAAATAGATTAATTAAGGATGAAAGCTAGAGGGTCCATATGCATTTTAAATAAACTAGGTGCAAGTATTGAGCCTTGAAGGACTCATTGGTGCAGGTCTTAGGTGGTGGAGATGCAATTTGCAGTTTTAATGAATTGACTTCCAGCTTACAGAAAAGATGAAAAAAAACTAGTGAACAACGCCTTTTTGCCTATACTATTCTTAAGACTTCTCAGATATGAGTTATGATCTACGGCTTCTAAAACCAATGAGAAATCTAAGGAGAATAGGTGCAGTTTCTGTACTTTTTATTAACATGAAACCGTACTGAAGGTCATCAAGAGGCTCGTCTTCCTGAGCGTTTCACGACTCGGTTATATTTGCACACCTATGTGCCAGAGTTGTTGTTGTTTTTTTAATTATGTTGTTCAAACACAAGAACATTTTTGGTCTCTTTTTACCTCCTGGATATTTTTCCAGCACATTCAGCACCTAGTCTCTCATTGTAGTCTGAAGATATAGTGAATATGCTGGTGATCTTTGTTTTTTTAATTATTTTGTTCAATATTTTGTTGTTTTTGTCAAAGGCACAAGTATATATTCCCAGAACACTAACCAAGAAAATGTTCGCCTGAATGTTTGAGACTGGCCTTGCCAAATATATGCGTATGTTTCTAGAGAATGTAGGCCATACAATAAATTTTATGGCAAGACCAGAGGCTCCTATTATGCTTAGTCCTTTCTTTATTTTCAAACAGCAGCTGCAGTCAAGAAAACTACAAAACCTGTAAGGGAAATGACAGTAGCCAATGGGAAACAAAGAGTAGTTCACCAAAATACACCAATAACCATCAAGCTGACCCAGTAATACCTATCTTGACTGAGAACAGCCCTCTTTTCTTGCTGCTCGCAGTGAAGATAAGTATTATTTATTTTCCTTACTTTACCAAACTTTCGATGTGTATTGCATACTGTGCTTTTATTTGTAACACGCGCTTTGCATTTCGCACGTTTGTTTTCATTAGACAGCTTATAGCCGCATTTACCGTCTCGCGCCCCGCGTCGTGCGCTCCTCAATAATTGTCACAGTTTTTTCCCCTCAACGCGCGGTGGCAATTTTGACCGGCAGTTGAGGGGAAACGAGTGTCCTGTTTAGTGCCTCAGCTTTATTACCGTTTGTTCTTCGTTTGTCCTCCTGCAGTGCTGAGTGTGCCTTTCTACTCAAACGATCCTCGGTCTTCATCTAATCCTTTTGTACACGCCCATAGGCGGGGCCTAGCCTCTCTCCTTCACTGTTGTGAGGAGGTTAACCCTTTCCATCCCGTTTTTCCTCCTGTTAAATGACCAATACTGCAATTTGCTACCATGGACAGCTCCCTTGTTTCTCAGCTTGTCCAGGAGGAGGAGGAGGAAGAAGTCCTTAAAGATAATTTAAATAATTGTATTCCTTTTTCAGTTGAACAAGCTGTTTCAGCTTATTGGGAGAAATTATCTAAGAATTTAGAGAACTCTTTTGTCAAGTTGGTTTAAAAAACCATGCTGGCCCAATCTGCGGGGGATAGCACAAAGCGTCCTGGACCTTCAAAATTTATTAAAACAACTGGGTTAACATTATCCAGACCTTCCAAGAAGTGCGTCACTAAATCTAAACATGTATCTTCCCCTATTATAATTTCAAACCTTTTTGACACAGATGATGAATTGCATGACCGCCATTCGGATTTGGATAATTCTGACAAGGACAAGGGAGATGTTTTCTTCCCTCCTCCTCACAACAAATCTAAACATGAGTGCCATGAGCTGTCTGGGTCATGCAAAATAATGGATGCGGAAGGGGATCCAATGTTTAACCCTAACAATATTCAACACCCCCACTCCACTGAGTGGTTACCCGCTGATCATGTGGCAGAATACATTTCATCCAGGTTGCGTACCTTTTAGACAAGCAAATACAAGCAAAACTGAAGTCCGAATGTCCCCATCCTGCTTTATCCTCTAAGATTACCTCTACACCTACTATTGGCTGATCCCTGATTACTTTCTTTACAAAATTTGGGAAGGACCCTCGTAAGGGAGTGGACAAAGCTTGGTCTACCTGCCAAGATAAACTCTTGGACATCGTAGGGCTCTTGACCCGTATTTTTGACATGGCTCAATCAGTCCGTTTGGAACATGCCACAGTTGATCCCATGGAATTGTCGCTGTGGGCTCAGCGTGCTTTACATCTCCTTGGCAATGCCAACTCAGCAATCACTCATGAACGCAGGAAGAGTCTCCTGCTCAAACTGGACCCCAAGTTAGTAAATCTCGCAGGTTCAGATCCAGGCATTAAACCCGAGGGCCTTCTTTTTGGTGATTCTTTCATAAAGGAACTGAGTAAATATGTTGCAACTTTCGCATCCCTGGATAAGGCTCAGCAGTCCTTGAAGAAGATGTTTTCATCTCGGGTTTTCTCCAGGGCCGGCAGAGGAAGGATCCGATTTGCTGGCTGTCCCTACCCCAACCAAGGTTCCCGTGGCTACTACAGCAACAACAGTTACCAGGAGTACCGGCCACAATTTTATCCCCAGAGAAACAGGGGTTTCAGGAACAAGGGCAATCGCGGTTCCAGAACCTCTTCACCGCCTGGTAAGTCAAATCCCTTGTCTTCCCGTCGTAGGGGGCCGTATTTCTCTGTGTCTTCCAAAATGGTGAGATCTGACAGCAGATCTTTGGGTTTTAAACAACGTTCAGAGTTATCTTATCGAGCTCTACTCAGAACCTTTTCAAGCATCGTTCCCTCATCCTCCTCAGTTTTCTATTCAAATGTCAGAGTTGATCTCCTTGGAAATTCAATCAATTTTACAGTAACAAGCAATTGCCCCTTATTTTTTAGATCCCTTGGGTTTCTTCAGCTCATTTTTTCTGGTCCAAAATAAATACAAAAAGATGCGTCCTGTTATCAACTTAAAACAGTTCAACCAATTTGTCGTATATCGCCATTTCAAGATGGAGACTACTCTCCACCTCAGAGATGCCTTGCTCCAAAGCAATTGGATGGTGCGATGCGATCTTCAGGATGCGTACCTCACAGTTCCTATGCATCCAGATTCTCGGAAATTTCTTCAATTTCAATGGCACAACCAAACTTTTCACTTCCCTTCCCTACCCTTCGGCCTGTCGTCCCCCCCATGGTGCTTTACAAAACTAATGAAACCAGTAGTGGCCTTTCTCAGAGCCAGGGGAATCATGCTGATCATTTACTTTGACGATATTCCCATCATGAACCAGAAACGCATGTCTCTTCTATCTCACGTTCATCTCACTTGCACTTTTCTTTCAGATCTCGGTTTCGTTATCAATTACGAAAAATCTTGTCTAGATCCAGCTCAAACAGTCGAGTTCTTAGGTTTCTTAGTAGATTCCGTATCTGCTACTCTGCTTCTCCTGTCAGCAAAAATAAAATCCAGCCAATCAGAAATCCTTCTGATCCTTCGCAGTTCTCTTCTGTCCCTCAGATTTCTGGCAAGGATTGTAGGCCTCCTTTCATCTTCAATTCAAGCCATCTTTGCGGGTCCATTACATTATCGGGCTCTTCAGAGATTAAAAATTCGTCATCTCCAAAAAGGTCTAGCCTATTCAGATACCATCGTATTGGACCAAGACTCTCGTTCGGAACTCCAGTGCTGGATAGACCATTTAGATGCTTGGAATGGCAGGACTATCTTCGCATCAGCCCCAGATCTTGTATTAGAATCAGATGCAAGTCTGCTGGGTTGGAGAGCCCGTTGTGGTCCAATCTTGACTGGAGGTACATGGGCTCTAGAGGAGTCAAGGTCGCACATCAACTGTTTAGAGATGCTTGCCAGCTCCTTTGCAATCAAAAGCCTGGCAAGAGACAGAGTTTGTTGTTTGGTTCTTCTCAGAATGGATAACATTTCGGCAGTTCGCTACATCAACCATCTGGGAGGTGCAAAGTCCAAGCCTTTAGCGGAATTGCCGAAAGGGTTTTGAGAATTTTGTCTTCAAAACAGAATCTCAGTGCAAGCAGAATACCTACCGGGCAGTCTCAATTAGGTAGCAGATTGGCATTCTCGCCACTTTCGAGATTCCAGCGATTGGAAGCTCCATCCCGAGGTGCTCAAAACTTTACATCACAAATGGGGTCCTTTTTACATCAATCTTTTTGCATCCCATCTCAATGCACAGCTCCCTCAATTCTTCAGCTGGCGCCCAGATCCTCTGGCACTAGCCTTCGATGCTTTTTCTCAAGATTGGTCATCTTCCCTCAACTATGCCTTCCCTCCGTTCATTATGATCTCCAGATTGCTGGCTCAAGTCAGACGACAACAAGCAACATTAGTTCTCATAGCTCCTTTCTAGCATTCCCAGGTATGGTTCCCCACCCACCCAGAACTTTCAATAGATGCTCCTCTTCTAATTCCCTCCTTCCCAGATCTCTTGACCAACCCCCTCGGCCTTCCCCACAGTCTAATTCTACTTAACCTACTCTCCCTTTCGGCCTGGAAAATCTCAGGGAATCCCAATCTATCCTACCTATTTCGATAGAAGCTTCAAACTTCCTCATTCTGGCCCGGACTCCAGGAACAAAAAAGGCATATAGATCAGCTTGGTTGCTCTGGCATAGCTGGTGTGTGGGAAACCACGTTGATCCCTTTACAACAGATATAATTTTGATTGTCAATTTCCTGGCGGCAGAAGTCAGCAAAGGTAAGTCCTTTCGTACTATCAATTTGTACAGATCAGCAATTTCATCTTCTCACACTTACATCAATGGAAAACCGGTTGGAGAACATCCGTTGGTCTGCCGTTTATTAAAGGGAGTAAAAGTTTCTAATCCTCCGAAACCCAAATACAGTTCTTTGTGGGATGTAAATGCTGTATTAAACCTTTTTATTTCCTGGCTTGACAATTCAATGCTTTCCTTAAAACAATTGTCCGACAAACTTACCATGTTATTATGTCTCATTTCTTTCAAACGTTTGTCCGATGTTAGAGCATTAGATATTACAGCTCCATCTAGGCTACCATCTGCCTCTCTCCTCCTTTTCTATGTTTTGCTCTCTGTTCTGCTTCACTTCTGTCCCTTTGTGCTCCTTTTGCTTCACGCTACACTCTTCCTCGTTTTTCTCTCACTCTGCTCGCTCTCTCTCTCTCTCGCTCTCTCTGTCTCTCCCCCGCCGCTACTGCCCCTATGGCCCACCCCCCTCTCTCTCTCACGCTGCACTTCCGCCACTGCTGCCCCTGCGGCCCGCCCCCTTTTTCACGCCTTTTTTGCCCCGCTCCTGCCTCCCAGCTGTCCTTTTCTCCCCCCACCTCCCTATGGCGGCCGCTGCATGGTAGGTCGAGCAATATCACTGACCTGATCAGTGCACTGCTCTGCCTCTCGTGACTCCACCTTGTAAGTAGAGCCCTTTCCCTGGCTGCTCTGAACTCCCGACCCCTGTCAGGAGTTCGAGGTCCTCCTCCACTCGCAGGTTTCTGCCTGCGCCTCATCCCTGGTGTCTAGTGGGAGAGCTCGGCTTTCCTATTAGGCTACCTTCTGCCTCTCTCCTCCTTTTCTCTGCTTTGCTCTCTGTTCTGTTTCACTTCTGTCCCTTTGTGCTCCTTTTGCTTCGTGCTACACTCTTCCTTGTTTTTCTCTCACTCTGCTCTCTCTCTCTCTCTCTCTCTCTCTCTCTCTCTCTCTCTCCCCCCCCACTGCTGCTGCTCCTGTGGCCCCAACTCCTGCCTCTGTATCTCGCACTGCACTCACGCCGCTGCTGCCCCCATGGATCACTCTCCTTTTTCGTGCCGTTTTTCACCCCCGCTCCTGCTTCCCAGCTGTCCTCTTCCTCCCCACCTCCCTACTTAATAGCGGCTGCTGCATGGTAGGTCGAGCAATATCACTGACCTGATCAGTGCACTGCTCTGCCTCCAGTGGCTCCACCTTGTAAGTAGAGCCCTTTCCCTGGCTCCTCTGAACTCCTGACCCCTGTCAGGAGTTCGAGGCCCTCCTCCACCCGCAGGCTTCTGCCTGCGCCTCATCCCTGGTGTCTAGTGGAAGAGCTCTGCTTTCCTACTAGGCTACCTTCTGCCTCCTCCTTTTCTCTGCTTTGCTCTCTGTTCTGCTTCACTTCTGTCCCTTTGTGCTCCTTTTGCTTTGTGCTACACTCTTCTTCATTTTTTTCTCACTCCGCTCTCTCTCTTCCCCTGCCGCTGCTGCCCCTGCAGTCACGTCCCTCTCCTCTCTCTCTCACGCTGCACTCATGCATCTCCTGCCCCGCAGCGCAGCCCCATTTTTCGCCCCTGCTCCCGCCTCCCAGATGTCCTCTCCCCCCAACTCCCTGCTTAATGGTTGCTGCTAAACATAATCACAATCAATAGCAGGCAGGGACAAATCAAATCATTAATTATACTAACCAAAGTACTCACTTTTGGTTAATAGGGTAAATTACTTTCCCATGTTTATTTAATTGATTTTCAAAAAGCAGTGTGTACCTCAACATGATAACATAAAAACATAAATAATATCACATCATATTACTAACTAATACATAAATTACACAACACGGTGTCTCAACATTAAACACATACAGTACATCGAAATGGGAAATGCCCAACAGGAAAACTCAAAAGGGTCACTAGGACTCAATTTACATTGTGATCCTGTCTTATACAAATGGCCAAGGGATTAGCACCCAGCTGTAAACACCTAACAATTTTTTAAGGTATTATGCAGTACTTCTCATTATTGAATCTCTCAATTTAATAATTATAAGCCCTTGGTCCCACTAGACTAATGTCGACGCGTTTCGGCCCCACACCTCGTGGCCTCCTCAGGACAGTCAAAGGGCACTGGCTCCTCTACAAAAAGTAACATATATATTAAATATTGAAAACAAGCAATTGCACTGTATTAATTCTCTATATCTCTTTAGCATGTATAGAGTAGCAAAGTCTGAATTTTATATTGTGAAACGAGTTATCGCAAATCAACGCTATAGTTCTTACACAAATAATAACTAATAATCCAAAGCAAGTCACTCCCAGTGCATTGTTGACGTGAAAATGAAACAATTAATAATCACCACCATGCACCTCCAAGTGGTACTTGTGCACCCCCCAAGGGGTTAATCCTATTCCATGTCACCCGTAATACAACATACCTTTTTCTAAGAACCGGAGCCACACATTACCAACCATCGAGACACCTTGCCTATTTGGCTATTAGTATTATCCCGAGACTAAGAGAAGAAGGCAAAGAGCCTAAAATAAGTAAGAATTCACCCAACTTCATCGTATTCACAAAGGCTCTCTACTAAAATTAAAATTTACAATACTGCAGTTCTTCTCTATTTAAGTATCTTCTGATTTTATTGGCCGGTAATGTCACCGAGCAATCGAATGCCTGTACCAACTGCCAAAACAAAATAAATAAAAAAATTCTCAGTCTCATAGACTCATAGTTCAAGCACTCAGCCCACTAATTATTGCTCTTACTCCGAGCGGTCATACTCCAACAGCACTTACTTTCGGGGATACGCTCTTCTTTCCTCACCCTACGGCAAGATCCGTGTCAGTATCTCACTGCTGACTTCGCGTCTGCCGAAGCAACGCGGGCGGCCGTATGTCGGCCATTTTTAACGAGCTATCCTGGCGCACACTAGTCTACTCTTGTTACTAAACAGAGTAAAGCGTTAAGCGCCATGTTGGGGGAACTCCGTACCTTCTTAAAACTTATCTGGACTTCCTATACATCTTGTGTGCCTTAATCCCGGCCTCTTCGCCATTGTCTACAGATTAGGGGCCCATTACCAGTCTTGTCTCCATAACAAGTATCATCTATCACCGTAATGGACAACAGGTTGTACGCTATCGCACTCGAATGATAATCTCAAAAATACATTCCCTATATATATTAGTCACATTTTTTGTACACTCAATCCATAATGAATTATCTTCATGGAACATACTCATACATACAATACTTTGATCTACATTTACAAATTTGGAACAAATTACTAATCCAATGCCATAGCAGTTGTTGCCTAGATCTGCAGGTAACATTCTCTTTTTCTGAAGATCCAAATCAGTATAACTCTACTCTACTAACTGTGATTTTCACCGCACCTTAATTGAAGTTTATACTTTTGACAAATGTCCACAGCCATAATGGACTAAAAGTTATCGTCATGGTCAAAAGGGTTCATTTCCTTTGCCTTGGAGACTCAAGACCCTATAATCAAACAAGACCATATCCAATATCAGTTGCCAATGAGAGCCCAGACTTCGTCGCAGTCATTTAGTCCATTTCTGACTGTTTGAAATTTCTCAATCAGCCGTGCCTCCAATTTGAGTAGTCTGGTCACCATTGCGGGACCATCCGTTTTACTTTGTACAACTGCTAACACTGTCCATTTGATGTCATCTGCTTTATGACCATGTTCTAGGAAAGGTTCAACCAACGGTGCTCCTTTTATAGCACATTTAACTCTTGATTGATGCTGTAAAATGCGACTTTTAACTGCCTGTGATGTTTGTCCAATATAAGCTTTATTACAAGGACAAAATATACAGTAGACCACATTTTTAGTGTTACAGTTGGAGAAGTCATATTGGATATGTTTTCTTCCATTAATCGCTACCTCCTTTGAATTTTGCGTAAATTGGCATGCAGTACACTTCCCACATTTAAGATGTCCCTGTATTGCTGGAAGCTGTAACCAAGTCTTTTGTTCTTTCTTTTCAAATTTTTTTACACTAGCTTGTACCCACTGTTCTTTTAAACTGCGAGCTTTCTTAAATGAGAACAAAGGTTTCTCTATATTTAGATCTTTAATGATACGCCAATTTTTTTCAATAATCTTCCAGATTTTATTAGCCTTTGGGCTAAATGTCAACACACACGTTAACGGGATTTCCTTTGTTTGTTTTTTTGGAGTAAGGAGAGTGTCCCTTGGGGTAAACCATGCCCTTTTCTCAGCTGTTTTCACTAGCCTTTTAGGGTATCCTCTAGAGATTCATTTTTTCTTTAACTCTTCAGAATTCCTAAAGAAATCATCTTTCTCCGTACAGTTCCTTCTGATCCGAAGGAATTGTCCATATGGCAAATTCTCTTTAAGTACTCTCGGGTGTCCGCTAGTAAAATGTAATAATGTATTACGGTCTGTCGGTTTTTTATACAGACTCACCATCAATTTACCATTTATAGCCAGAATCCAAACATCTAAGAAATTTATTTTGGTCATACCTTTGTTCATCGTAAATTTAAAATCAACAGTCCGTTGATTAAGCTAATCACAGAAGGAGCTCAACTCTAATTCAGAACCTTCCCAGATCATTAGGATATCATCAATATACCTGAACCACTTAACAATATGTTTTTTAAATGGATTATTGTTATCGTATATCCATTTTTGTTCGAAGAAGTCCATCACCAGATTAGCGATCTCTGGAGCAAAGCTGCAGCCCATGGCCACTCCTTTAACTTGCCAATATAGCTTATCATTAAATTTAAAAAAATTGTTTTTTAAACATAGTGTTGCTAACTCGACTATAAAGTCTGTGGGAGTACTTACTGTTTCTATGTTGTTGTTTAAAGTTAGTCTAATAATCTCCAGAGCTTCGTCTTGTGGGATGTTTGTGTAAAGCGACTCTATATCAAAAGTCACTAAAAAATGTTTCTCCTCATTGAATATTACGTTTTCAATTTTATTGATAATATCCATTGTGTCACGTACATACGCTGCAGTCTTCAATACAAAAGGTTTCAAAAAAGTATCTACAAACTGGGCAAGGGGCTCCAATATAGAGCCACATGCCGAAACTATCGGTCTCCCTGGAGGTTCTTCTATATTTTTATGTATCTTAGGAAGGATATAGAAGCAGGGCGTTCTACCGTCATTCTGATTCTGATTCTGATTAGTTTTAAAACGACAAAACTAGCCCGAGATATAAAAAACTTTGATGTCACAGTTGTGTATCCTTACTTAAAACCTGACTTTTATAAGAACAATAACCCCAACAACTTTAATTTACAATATCGAACTAGATCCCGCAAAAAGTTTATAACTTTCTCAGATACGTCCTCGGGTTCCGAGGCCGAAGGTCATACGACATTTCCCTCTGGACAACCTTTTTTAGGCAGAGGCAACCGGAGGGGTACAAGAGGGGGAGGAATCCCCAGGGATCAATTTCAAGATCTGGGCAAGGGGGTCCAATATAGAGCCACATGCCGAAACTATCGGTCTCCCTGGAGGTTCTTCTATATTTTTATGTATCTTAGGAAGGATATAGAAGCAGGGCGTTCTACCGTCATTCTGATTTAAGAACTAAAATTCCTTTTTACTGATCCAGCCTTGTTCTTTAGCTGACTGTGTCAGTGCTTCAATCTGGTGTTGTACTTGTTTAGGTATATGCACTGGCAGTTCGCGATAATGTGTGCGATTATCTAACTGTCTCATGGCCTCCTTATTATATTGTTCCACATTCCAGATGACTATTCCCCCACCTTTGTCAGCTGGTTTGATTACAATATCTTTATTCTCAGCTAGACTTAAGATGGCCTCCTTTTCCATTTTTGAACAATTATCCTTAACAAATAACTTTTTTGTGTTAAGGCAATCCAGTTCTTTTAGCACTAGATCCTCGAAAACCTTAATTTCTTTCGGCATTTCATTCCTATCGGGTAAGAAGAACGATTTGGGTTTCAGCCCACTATTTGAACATTCTTCTGATGGACTCACCGAGGAAAAAAATGCTCTCAACCTGATTGTGCGTAGAAAATTAAGCACTTCTATTTTGCTGTCTATGGGGTCCTGGTTTTTGATGGGAACAAAAGACAATCCTTTACTCAAAACTTGTTTCTCTATATCAGACAAAGGATACGAGGATAGATTGTAGATAGGCATCAAGTCGGCAGACTCCATTATTGCCTCCTGTATGCTCTCCTCCTGGTTCGGAAGAAATTCTGATCTTGAAATTGATCCCTGGGGATTCCTCCCCCTCTTGTACCCCTCCGGTTGCCTCTGCCTAAAAAAGGTTGTCCAGAGGGAAATGTCGTATGACCTTCGGCCTCGGAACCTGAGGACGTATCTGAGAAAGTTATAAACTTTTTGCGGGATCTAGTTCGATATTGTAAATTAAAGTTGTTGGGATTATTGTTCTTATAAAAGTCAGGTTTTAAGTAAGGATACACAACTGTGACATCAAAGTTTTTTATATCTCGGGCTAGTTTTGTCGTTTTAAAACTAATCAGAATCAGAATCAGAATGACGGTAGAACGCCCTGCTTCTATATCCTTCCTAAGATACATAAAAATATAGAAGAACCTCCAGGGAGACCGATAGTTTCGGCATGTGGCTCTATATTGGAGCCCCTTTCCCAGTTTGTAGATACTTATTTAAAACCTTTTGTATTGAAGACTGCAGCGTATGTACGTGACACAATGGATATTATCAATACAATTGAAAACTTAATATTCAATGAGGAGAAACATTTTTTAGTGACTTTTGATATAGAGTCGCTTTACACAAACATCCCACAAAACGAAGCTCTGGAGATTATTAGACTAACTTTAAACAACAACATAGAAACAGTAACTACTCCCACAGACTTAATAGTCGAGTTAGAAACACTATGTTTAAAAAACATTTTTTTTAAATTTAATGATAAGCTATATCGGCAAGTTAAAGGAGTGGCCGTGGGCTGCAGCTTTGCTCCAGAGATCGCCAATCTGGTGATGGACTTCTTTGAACAAAAATGGATATACGATAACAGTAATCCATTTAAAAAACATATTGTTAAGTGGTTCAGGTATATTGATGATATCCTAATGACCCGGGAAGGTTCTGAATTAGAGTTGAGCTCCTTCTGTGATTGGCTTAATCAACGGACTGTTGATTTTAAATTTACGATGAACAAAGGTATGACCAAAATAAATTTCTTAGATGTTTGGATTCTGGCTAAAAATGGTAAATTGATGGGGAGTCTGTATAAAAAACCGACAGACCGTAATACATTATTACATTTTACTAGCGGACACCCGAGAGTACTTAAAGAGAATTTGCCATATGGACAATTCCTTCGGATCAGAAGGAACTGTACGGAGAAAGATGATTTCTTTAGGAATTCTGAAGAGTTAAAGAAAACATTTATCTCTAGAGGATACCCTAAAAGGCTAGTGAAAACAGCCGAGAAAAGGGCATGGTTTACCCCAAGGGATACTCTCCTTACTCCAAAAAAACAAACAAAGGAAATCCCGTTAACGTGTGTGTTGACATTTAGCCCAAAGGCTAATAAAATCCGGAATATTATTGAAAAAAATTGCCGTATCATTAAAGATCTAAATATAGAGAAACCTTTGTTCTCATTTAAGAAAGCTTGCAGTTTAAAAGAACAGTGGGTACAAGCTTGTGTAAAAAAAATTGAAAAGAAAGAACAAAAGACTTGGTTACAGCTTCCAGCAATACAGGGACATTTTAAATGTGGGAAGTGTACTGCATGCCAATTTACGCAAAATTCAAAGGAGGTAGCGATTAATGGAAGAAAACATATCCAATATGACTTCTCCAACTGTAACACTAAAAATGTGGTCTACTGTATATTTTGTCCTTGTAATAAAGCTTATATTGGACAAACAGCACAGGCAGTTAAAAGTCGCATTTTACAGCATCGATCAAGAGTTAAATGTGCTATAACAGGAACACCATTGGTTGAACATTTCCTAGAACATGGTCATAAAGCAGATGACATCAAATGGACAGTGTTAGCAGTTGTACAAAGTAAAACGGATGGTCCCGCAATGGTGACCAGACTACTCAAATTGGAGGCACGGCTGATTGAGAAATTTCAAACAGTCAGAAATGGACTAAATGACTGCGACGAAGTCTGGGCTCTCATTGGCAACTGATATTGGATATGGTCTTGTTTGATTATAGGGTCTTGAGTCTCCAAGGCAAAGGAAATGAACCCTTTTGACCATGACGATAACTTTTAGTCCATTATGGCTGTGGACATTTGTCAAAAGTATAAACTTCAATTAAGGTGCGGTGAAAATCACAGTTAGAAGAGTAGAGTTATACTGATTTGGATCTTCAGAAAAAGAGAATGTTACCTGCAGATCTAGGCAACAACTGCTATGGCATTGGATTAGTAATTTGTTCCAAATTTGTAAATGTAGATCAAAGTATTGTATGTATGAGTATGTTCCATGAAGATAATTAATTATGGATTGAGTGTACAAAAAATGTGACTAATATATATAGGGAATGTATTTTTGAGATTATCATTCGAGTGCGATAGCGTACAACCTGTTGTCCATTACGGTGATAGATGATAATTGTTATGGAGACAAGACTGGTAATGGGCCCCTAATCTGTAGACAATGGCGAAGAGGCCGGGATTAAGGCACACAAGATGTATAGGAAGTCCAGATAAGTTTTAAGAAGGTACGGAGTTCCCCCAACATGGCGCTTAACGCTTTACTCTGTTTAGTAACAAGAGTAGACTAGTGTGCGCCAGGATAGCTCGTTAAAAATGGCCGACATACGGCCGCCCGTGTTGCTTCGGCAGACGCGAAGTCAGCAGTGAGATACTGACACGGATCTTGCCGTAGGGTGAGGAATGAAGAGCGTATCCCCAAAAGTAAGTGCTGTTGGAGTATGACCGCTCGGAGTAAGAGCAATAATTAGTGGGCTGAGTGCTTGAACCATGAGTCTATGAGACTGAGAAATTTTTTATTTATTTTGTTTTGGCAGTTGGTACAGGCATTCGATTGCTCGATGACATTACCGGCCAATAAAATCAGAAGATAACTTAAATAGAGAAGAACTGCGGTATTGTAAATTAATTTTAGTAGAGAGCCTTTGTGAATACGATGAAGTTGGGTGAATTCATACTTATTTTAGGCTCTTTGCCTTCTTCTCTTAGCCTCGGGATAATACTAATAGCCAAATAGGCAAGGTGTCTCGATGGTTGGTAATGTGTGGCTCCGGTTCTTAGAAAAAGGTATGTTGTATTACGGGTGACATGGAATAGGATTAACCCCTTGGGGGGTGCACAAGTACCACTTGGAGGTGCATGGTGGTGATTATTAATTGTTTCATTTTCACGTCACCAATGCACTGGGAGTGACTTGCTTTGGATTATTAGTTATTATTTGTGTAAGAACTATAGCGTTGATTTGCGATAACTCGTTTCACAATATAAAATTCAGACTTTGCTACTCTATACATGCTAAACAGATATAGAGAATTAATACAGTGCAATTGCTTGTTTTTAATATTTAATATATATGTTACTTTTTGTAGAGGAGCCAGTGCCCTTCGACTGTCCTGAGGAGGCCACGAGGTGTGGGGCCGAAACGTGTCGACATTAGTCTAGTGGGACCAAGGGCTTATAATTATTAAATTGAGAGATTCAATAATGAGAAGTACTGCATAATACCTTAAAAAATTGTTAGGTGTTTACAGCTGGGTGCTAATCCCTTGGCCATTTGTATAAGACAGGATCACAATGTAAATTGAGTCCTAGTGACCCTTTTGAGTTTTCCAGTTGGGCATTTCCCATTTCGATGTACTGTATGTGTTTAATGTTGAGACACCGTGTTTTGTAATTTATGTATTACTTAGTAATATGATGTGATATTATTTATGTTTTTATGTTATCATGTTGAGGTACACACTGCTTTTTGAAAATCAATTAAATAAACATGGGAAAGTAATTTACCCTATTAACCAAAAGTGAGTACTTTGGTCAGTATAATTAATGATTTGATTTGTCCCTGCCTGCTATTGCTTTTGATTATGTTTAGTTAGTACCCTGAGCAGGTTGGGGTTATAGGGTACTCCCCTTCTTCTTTGTGAATGTAATGGTTGCTGCTGGGCGGCCGCTGGCGTGCCAAAGGCAAGCCCATCTGCGCCAGACAATGCCCAGCGCCAGAACCTCTGGCTCTCGTCCCCCCCCACCGCTGCCACGCACATTTTCACTACAACGCCGCCACCCTCCGCGCCCTCATCACCGGCTGCTCTCCCGCCTGCCTTCAAGCCTCCCCGCAGACCACCCACAGACCCTTCTCCTGCCAGAACTGCACCTTCACCAGCCTCCACGCCAACATCCCACCCATCAAGGCAGGACGCAACCATCTCAGATGTATCCTCTTCAACACCCACTCCGTCCACAAATACGCAGTAGAGCTATGGATCTACTTGACTCAGCCTCCCTAGACATCGCCTTCCTGACCGAGACCTGGATAAATCCCTCCTCAGCACCTGACATCGCCATAGCCATCCCTGATGGCTACAAGATCACCCGCAGGGACTGCTCCAACAAACCAGGCATCGCCATCATCCACAAGAACACCCTCAGGATTACGACCAGCACCGAAGACACCCTCAGCACCACCAAACACCTGCACTTCCAGATCCACACTGACCCAAACACCACCCTATGAGGGACCCTCATCTACAGGTCCCTTGGCCCCTGGTAGCAGTTCAGCAGCTCCATCACTAACTTCATCAGGACGCACGCTCTCGCATCCACTAAGTACATACTCCTCGGGGGCTTAAACTTCCACCTCAAGAACACCAACGACAACAACACCGCCACCCTGCTCGACAACCTCTTCAACCTCAGCCTCAAACAGCTTGTCACTACACCGACCCACTCCCCAAGACACACTCAATCCTATTTTCTCTGCCAGCAATCATGTCTCCTTCAGCCACACCACCGAACTCCACTGCTGCATCCTCTTCTCCTTCAGGAAACCCACAACACACCACCAGCCACAACGGATCCGCCAACGCAGTTGGAACAAGGTCACCGAAGACCAACTTATAGTGACCCTCTCCTGGAACCCACCCATCTACACCACCGACACTGTTGCAGCTGCCCACAATTTCAGGCAATGACTCAACACCTGTGCCAATACTTTCGCCCCAGTCAAGAATCCCTCCAACAGAAGCACCACAAAAAGGCCTTCTGGTTTACCGCCGACCTCCATGAATCTAAGCAAACCTGCCGAAGACTCGAAAGAAAGTGGCCCTAAGATCAGACTCTGGACAACCACACAGCCTTCAAAAACGCCATCCGCAGACACCACCAACTCATCCGAGCCGCCAAGAGAATGCCTTCAAGACTGAATCAACAACAATGCACACAGCCACAAGGAGCTCTTCAATGTTGTGAAGGAACTCTCCAACCACAGCTCCAATGCCAAAGACATCCTGCCATCCCAAGACCTCTGCAACTCCCTAGCCTCTTACTTCCACCGCAAGATTGCAGACATCAACGACAGCTTCAGCACCCAGCCCCCCCCAGCATCCACCAACACCACAGATTCATCTCCAACCAACCTCCTGTTCTCCTGGACCCCCATCAATGACAACAACACCATCGAAATCATGAACACCATCCACTCCAGCTCTCCATCTGACCCCTGCCCTCACCACATCCTCAACAAAGCTGTCAGAGTCACCAGATCCTCGGGGTCTGTGCACGTTCCCAACACGTCCACCACTGAACAGCTCCAAGACTGTGATAGATAAATCACAGAGGCTGAGAGAGTTCAAGAGGGGAAGAGGGGATTAGGAAGGGAACAGCTGGGAAGCAGACCTATAGTAAGAAAAAAGGTTATAACACACAATATGACCTGAAATCAATACTAGACTAAGGTTTTAAGCATTGTCATTCTGAAAACATAAGCAATCTAAGAATGAAGTTTAAAATGACTAGGTTTCAAGATGGTCGGATACCTGTAATGGAATCAAGATGAATTAAATGAAAACTTTCTTATTCAAGCATAAATCAGAAAAAAGAACATGCATAATAGAAGCATACAATATTATATTTAGAAACTCTGACCTTTTGTGTTTTCTTGAAATGTTTTTTCAACACAGATTACACTCTTTACAGATATATATATATATATATATATATATATATATATATATATATATATATATACACATTTATATATAGTAAACACTATGGAAGAATTGTGTTTCAATGACTTAATACTATATGAGTTCAAGAAATAAATCACACACTTGTCAACTCGAATACCACCAAACAAATGTCACAGAATAGTAGTATACAATGAACAACATAAAATAAACTCGAGGAGAAAATCACACGTCCTACTGACTCGAATGCCACCATGCAAAATGTCAAGAAATGGTAGCGCGTGATAAACAACAAGGTTTAAATCATCATGAAACTAATCGTTTGTTTTTCCGATTCGTAAACCTTCATGTAAATGTCAAGAAATGGTTGCGCACAATAAACAACAAGCTTTAAAATTATCTTGAATCGAATCGCACGTCTTGCCGATTCGTAGCTTCCATGTAAATGTCAATATATGGTAGCGCTTAATGAAACACACATTTTAAAGCTTCATAAAACGAATCGCGCATCTTGACGATTTGTAAACATCCATGTACATGTTAAAAATAGTAGCGCGGAATGAAACACAAGTTCTAAATTTTCATAAAACGAATCGCGCCTCTTGCCAATTTGTAAGCGTCCATGTGTATGCAAAAAAATGACAGCGCGCAATGAAACACAATTTCAAAACTTACACAAAACGAATTGCGCGTCTTGCCGATTCACAGAACTCCCATGTAAACACTACAAAACACTCAAGTGCACTTTTTCTGAGCTCGAAGCAATATGTTAATCAAATAAATAATTAGACCCTAGAATATTACAGTTCTGAAAATAAACGGTGTTGGGAATAAACCCAACTACCGTCTTACCGCCCAAGAACAAGATTCACCAATGAAGCATGAAAAGCAGAGGACTGGAAAATCAAATAGGCCACCGGGACAGGAACTCTAGCAGTAGCTGGTGTTCTGCACCGGGACCTCTGAATAGTGAGCACTGGGATTTGGGCTGGCTCTTCTTTTATAGAGTCTTGGCCCAGCCCACAACCACGCCCAGGCATGCTGCAGGGAAAGCCTCTGGAAGACCCTGGAAAGGGCCACACCCTAGCACACTTTGAAAACCTGCAACAATACATTGCAAAGAAACAGTATTTGTAAGCATATTCATCAGTCTTCAGGATTGAACTCTGCAATGCAAAAGGTTAAACCACAACATATCAACAAAATGCATAAATATGGTGTTTTGAGAATGCTGGGTCTTTGCATTCTAGTCACCAATAGAGCGCATAATGCTCTGGTGTTGACAAAAGCAAGCTCTGTCATCGCACCCCAACTACGGAAGATCATCAACAGCTCCTTTGAGTCCGCCATCTTCCCGGAGAGCTGGAAACACGCCGAGATCAACGCCCTCCTCAAAAAACCCAAGGCAGACCCAAAGGACCTCAAGAACTTCCGGCCTATTTCCCTTCTCCCTTCCCAGCAAAAGTCATTGAGTAGGCTGTCAACAGACAACTAACCCGCTTCCTTGGGGAGAACTGCACCCTGGACCCTTCCCAATCCAGATTCCGCAGTAACCACAGTACCGAAACTGCCTACATCGCCGCCACGGACAACATCAGAACCATACTGGACAATGGCGAAACCGCAGCCCTCATCCTCCTGGACCTCTCAGCCGCGCTCAACACCGTCTGCCATTACACCTTATGCTGATGCCTCAGCAATGCAGGAATTCGCGACAGAGCCCTGGACTGGGTCACTTCCTTTCTCACCAGCAGAACCCAGAGAGTCCGCCTCCCCCATTCTGCTCAGAGGCCACCGAAATCATCTGCGGTGTAGCCCAGGCTTCGTCCCTCACCCAACCCTCTTCAACGTCTACATGGACCCCCTCACTAACATCGTCCCATCCCACAACCTCAACATCATCTCATACCCCAACGACACCCAGCTGATCGTCTCCCTCACCAAGGACTCCGCTAAGACCAACCTCCACGAAGGAATAAAGGCCATCACCAAATGGATGAAGAGCAGCTGCCTCAAACACATTTTAGACAAGACGGAAGTCCTCATCTTCGGCTCCACTCCCTCTGCATGGGATGACTCCTGGTGGCCTGCCACTCACGGAGCTGCTCCGACTCCCACTGACCACACACGCGACCTAGGATTCATCTTGGACTCCTCATTATCCATGACCCAGCAAGTCAACGCCATCTCCTCCTCCTGCTTCAACACCCTCGGCATGCTCCAAAAGATCTACAAATGGATCCCCACCGAAACCAGAAAAACAGTCACCCAAGCCCTCATAAGCAGCAAGCTGGACTACGGCAATGCCCTCTACGCAGGAACCACGCCCAAACGCCAGAAGAGGCTGCAACGCATCCAGAACGCCTCTGCATGCCTCATCCTGTACATCCCCGCCACTCCCACATCACAGACCACCTGAGAAACCTGCACTGGCTCCCAGTCAACAAGAGAATCACCTTCAAACTCCTCACCCATGCTCACAAAGCACTGCACAACACCGTACCAGAATACCTCAACAGACGGCTCTCCTTCTACACCCCGACCCGGCATCTCCACTCTGCCGACCTCACCCTCACAACTGTCCCATGCGTCTGCAGAACTACAACCGGCAGTAGATCCTTCTCGCACTTGCCTTCCAAAATGTGGAACACTCTTCCCACCCACCTGCACCAGACCAAAGAACTCCTTACCTTCAGGAAACTTCTCAAGACCTGGATGTTCGAGCAGAAACAGCACCTCCCCCCTTCCCCACCCCCCCTCCTCAGCGCCTTGAGACCCTCACGGGTGAGTAGTGCGCTTCACACTTTTCTGATTTATTGATTGATTGAGGGGTCCCAGGCAGAGAGGGGTCACCTCTTCTGCCCGGCGGCGACTGAGAGGGGGTTGAACCCACAGAATGAACCCTCAGGAACACAGATATTGGTTGTATTTGAACAGTCCAGCGCTAAGGTTCAGGTAAAAATAGATGCCATTTCCCTCAATGTTGGGCTACTCAGAGCATATCTCTGTGTGGTCGCAGAGAGGTCACTGGCTACAGAACAACATGTCTCCACATTGCAAGTCAAGGTGACTGCTCGATAAAACACACTCACGGCCCTCTCCGCAAAAACTGAACTTCTGGAGCGGTGCACAGAAGATGTAGAGGAAAGGTCACTGAGAAGCAATCTCCGCTTCGTGGGATTTCCGGGAGACGTTGAAAGTCGGGAACATGGATATTCCTCGAACAGTGGATATGAGATGCATGCCCTAGTACGTAACTGTCCCCTGTCTTTGTTGTGGAGAGGGCGCATAGGCCCCTGACCCCAAAGCCACCAGTAGTAGGCCCGTCTCACACCCTTATCGTAAAATTTCTCAACTATAGGGATTGTGACTCAGTCCTTCACGCTGTACGAGAGAGACCCCAAGTTTGACAACCATACAATAAGGATCATCCCAGAATATACACGGCAAGTTCAGCAACTCCGAGCATCCTTTAGAAACAAAAACTGAGGGCAATAAGTTCACATTATGTGTAACTGTTCCTTGCAAAATTCAAAATGCTACATGCGGACCATGCCCATTTCTTCAACAATCTGGAAGCGGCCTGGGACAGGCTTGAAATACATGAGGAGGGTTGCAGCCCATGGTCAGACCATAAAGCCCACAACAGCAAAGTCCCTGAGCCTACTCAAAATGCACAAGCGCAAAAAAGGTAGATAAGGTAAGGAACAACTGGGCTGTCTCAGAGAGTGGTGGTGAGACAGAACGGAACCGTAGATCTGGAAGACCCTGAGGAACGACGGGACGACCTGCAAAGAACTGGCTTAGATCCTGGAAGACTGCGGCTGGAGAGAGAAGCAGCACAGACGCTGGTAGAGGAAGTCACAGCTTCGGAGCCTGATGGCGACCCCATGCCTTCATCATTGAATGAGAAAGATGCTTAGGGAGCTATTAGTATAACCCACTGGGGCTCCAGTATTCGTGTCACATTGATCATCATGCCCTGCTATGGAATTGGCCGGCGATGGGCAGTTGCAGTGGACTAGACCCGCTCCCACATTCATGGACTCAATTGCTGGATGCACCCTGAAGAAGGGGCTGCCACTGATGGGTGATTGGTCCACCCCTCCGCAGCCGTGGAGGAGACAACTTTGGTGTGACAATTGGACTGGTGCGAGTGAAGTGTGAGTGGGTAGAATTGAAAATAAATGTGGACTATTGATAATATGTTGAGAGATTGTAAACTGAGTGATTGAGGTGGCGCCTAGGACTGGAAGGTAACAGGATTCTCGACATCGGGATGCTGGGAACCAGCTTGATTGTGCACAGAATACATGTTGTGGTGGTTGCTGCATTGAATTTGAAATGATAGGTGTATGTGTGTAAGGTGCATGGAGTCAGTGATAAAAGTTAAGTGCTCTAGAAGTGCGGACTGGTTACGGTTCTTTTACCACGCAATAATAAAGTCACGTTCAAACACTGAACGAGTGGGTGGAATATTGAAAAAGGTTGGGAATGCACAGATTATTGTTATGTGTCTACCCGAGGCTGGGGAGGGGAACGATGGCTGATCCGAATAAAAAAAAAAAAATCAAAGTCTTCAGTGTTGACGCTCATCTTGGTCCAGTTGAAACTCCTGGACTGCTTCTTGCACAATGGGTACCAGTTACAGATTTATGATATGGAATGTTAAGGTACTAAGGGGGTCATCAGGGCCGCGAACGACGGAAAGCACCGCCAACAGGCTGGCGGTGCTTCCTGGGCCATTCCGACCGCGGCTGTAAAGCCACGGTCGGAAAACCGGGTCCGGCGGTTTCCCGCCGGATTAACCCCAGCTGGCCGAATCCTCCATGGCGGCGCTGCTTGGGGATTCTGACCCCCTTCCCGCCAGCCTGTTCCTGGTGGTTTTTACCACCAGGAACAGGCTGGCGGGAACGAGTGTCCTGGGGCCCCCTAACAGGGCCCCAGTATGCTTTTCACTGTCTGCCTAGCAGACAGTGAAAAGCGCGACGGGTGCAACTGCACCCGTCGCACACCTGCAACACCGCCGGCTCCATTCGGAGCCGGCTTCAGTGTTGAAGGCCGCTTTCCCACTGGCCCGGCAGGCGCTATATTGGCTAGCGCCCGCCGGCCCAGCAGGAAAGTCAGAATGGTCCCAGCGGTCTTTCGACCGCGGAGCGGCCATCTGGCGGTTCCAGCCAGGCGGGCGGCGACCACCGCCCGCCTCGGTTGGAATGAGGCCCTAAATTCATATGTTAAAAGGCATAAACCTCCGGGCGGCCACCAATGCGGCTGCACTCCAGCGGGGCCTATCTGGAGATCCCCGCCGGGCGGGAGGATGGAAACCTGGTCTCTGCCCGCCGGCCCAGCGGGCATCTCGGCCGCAACACAGGAGCCAGCTCCAAATGGAGCCGGCGGTGTTGCGGCTGTGCAACGGGTGCAGTTGCACCCATCGCGCTTAGCAGACAGTGAAAAGCTGCATGGGGCCATGGCAGGGGCCCCGCAACTCCCCTTTCTGCCAGCCTTTTCATGGCGCCATGAAAAAGATGGCGGGAGGGGGACTCGTATTCCTGGGGGATTTAAACCTGCGGGACTAAAGTGGCGGGAAACCGCCGGTCCCGGCGTTGCGACCGCGTCGCTTCCGCTGCGGTCGTAATTCCCAAGGAAGCACCGCCAGCCTGTTGGCGGTGCTTCCGACAAAACAGCCCTGGCGGTCAAAGACTGCCAGGGTTGTAATGACCCCCTAAGTGTGCTAACATATTTACTCCGCCATTGAGTGCACATTGCGTTAATACAGTAGATGCATTTGCCTGACACAGAGGTCACCAAACTACAGAGGAAATGGAGGGGTCAAATGTATTCCGCCACTTATTCCATTTATGCCCGCGGGGTCCTTATTTGGATTGCACCACAGGTGCTTTTTTTGTTTTGAGGTGACCAGGCAGACATTTATGGACGCTATATACCAGTGCATGGACTCTTGAATGGGCTTGAAATTTCCTTATTAAACGTACATGCCCCAAATACAGACGATGGGGATTTTTTCCATGAATTAGAGAAAGAATTGACTCCCTGCTTAGAACTTTTTCTGGTGTGGGTGGGGGATTTCAACTGTGTACTCACGGAAGAACTGGACAGTCACCCCCAAGCATCTGAATCAAACCCTGCATGACTGGTGCGCTACGGGCTGTATTGGACATGCTGCAGTGCACGGACATATGGTGAGCTACACAGCCTGAGGCATGGGAATTCACTCGCTACAATGCAACCCATCAAGCATATAGCTGACTTAACAGTCTCCTTGTGACTAACGATATAGAGGGGGCACTTACTAAAGTCCAGATCTTGGGTAGATTTCTGTCTGATCATGCCCCAGTGTCAATAGATTGGGAGGTGGGGGGCAATAGACCCTGTACCCCCCTCTGGAGATTAAGACCAGACTTTGGGAGACCACCCTCTTCCGAGAGGAGTTTAGCAGTGTGATAGATATTTTGATACAAATTGGCTGACAGCTGAGACTAGAGGCTCGGAATGGGACGCCCCCATTTTGTTGCATGCAAACAAAGTTATCAAGGATAGGGGTACACGTCGCCTACTAGAGCAGGACCTTAAAGAGGCCGATGTTGCCTTGGCGGACATACAAAAGGCACACTTGAGAAAAGACGAAATTTGAGAGAGAGCATTACAGGTGTCGCGTAGGCTCTCATTATCTTAATGAGACTACTGGATTTTGAGCAGCAAGATCGTCCACAATGTGGGAGACTGAGTCTAACCCACGGTGGATGACGCTTGTCACTCCAAATCCGGGTGTTGCTCGAGCTAACTAGCAGTGCCTCATCTCTCCCAAATGGCAGAGACAATTGGGCAGCCGAGCGCATGACATATTAGTACTTCTCAGGGAAGTTGGGATCACTCAGGTCACAACCGGTTCTCTCATACACAATACGGTCTCATATATAAATGACAATAAAGGCAGTATAATTTTTAAAGATTGATTTAATAAAACAACTGCATTTTGGATAGCAAAGCGTGAGCTGCAATAACCAGAACTACACAACACAGTAATATTAAAATAGTAACGATGAGAGTGAAGCACAAGAAAAAGGCTATCATAGTGCCGCTAGATTATTCTCTCTCTAGGTTATACTTCGAGCACAGCATGTTAAGCGCTAAGCCTGCCTTTTGGGTTCCCCCGGGAGGACATCAACCCTCATACCTGAGCAAAGGCCTGTAATCTGCGTCAGCATCTGCAACAAGACATTCAGCATACAGTTGTGGTTCCCTGGAATCTCCCTCTTGACGTGTACTAGGACTAGAAAGTGTTTTTATAACTAACATGTAGATGTTCTAAGAAAATGTCCCTACGTAAGGATGTGTATTTTCTACGAATGCTGGAGACTAAACTTCTACTACGTTTACCAGCAATGTACCAGACTCTAGCCTTGACTGAAGCGCAGGGCGATCAAGAATGCATTGTTTGAGAATACAGTCCTGAACTAAGCTAAACAGTTTGATAGAAGAAATTAAAACAAGACCGTAAAAACTGGTTATTGTAAAATAACAGTGCGAAGCTGAATCAAATATATCTAGGGCAAAGTGCACAGCGGCCTAGAATGTTAAACTAATAATGCATGGAGCTATACTTAAAATGGCTACACAACACAGGCAAGCCTCGCATGGCAGAATTCGATAGACTGACCTCTAGGGAATATCTGCAACGGCCACACAGGGAGGGCAACCGCTCAGGCCGATTGTTGGCCAGGCTGCTACGTCAAGAGAGGCTGCCCTGTTCATATTGTCCCTAAAGAGAACAGATGGCACAAGAGCAACAACACAGGAAAGTATGAATAGACTTTTGCGGGAACATCTGATGTCAGTTTACATCAAGGGACAACGCACATCCAGGGTGGAAATTAGAACTTACTTGATGGAGCTGGTACTGCCTCGTCTCACGGAGGCACAGCGAGAAGGGTTAGAAGAAGACCTCCAGTTGGAGGAACTCAAGGAAGCGGTTAGGGACATGGTGGGTCAAAAAGCCCCAGGCCCAGATGGGCGGCCTGTTGAGTATTACCAGACCTATGATGCCCAGTTGTTAACCAAATTACTTGAAACCCTTCAAGAATCCAAGAGATTGGGCATGTTACCTGCTTCGATGTGTGAGGCTCAGTTTATCATGCTCCACAAGCCTGGTAGGGACAAGGAAGACCCCGGTGCGGCCAGTGCGTATAGACCCCTGTCTATGCTGTGTGTGGACACTAAGATATTGGCTAAAGTACTCGCTATTAGACTTAAACAGGTTATAAAACATTTAGGGCCAGATGTAGGTACTTTGCAAATTGCGAGTTGCAATTTGCGAGTCCGAGCGACTCGCAAATTGCAACTCGCAATTTGCAATGCAGAACGGTGTCTCAGACACCGTCTGCGAGTCGGTATGGGGTCGCAAAGACCCACCTCATTAATATTAATGAGGTGGGTCGCAAATTGCGGCCCCATAGCGACTATGGGCACTCACTGACATGGAGGCCTGCTGTAGTCAGCAGACCTCCATGTCCGTGACTGCTTGCTAATAAAGCAGTTTTTTTTTTTCAAGTGTAGCCCGTTTTCCTTAAAGGAAAACGAGCTGCACTTAAAAAAAAAATCTGAAACCTTTTGTTTTGGTATTTTTTCAGGGCAGGTAGTGAAAAAATATTTTGGGGTCCATTCACAAAGGGGAAGGGGTCCCATGGGGACCCCTTCCAATTTGCGACTTGGTTACCATCCACTTCAAGTGGATGGTAACTGCGACTCCATTTGCGACCGCATACGTGGTCGCAAATGGAATTGCATCCCACTGCGAGTCGCAAATAGGAAGGGAACACCCCTTCCTATTTGCGAGTCGGAAATGCATTTTGCAAGTCGGTCCCGACTCGCAAAATGCATTTCTGCATAGGAAACTCCGATTTGCGACTCGCAAACGGCAATTTTTGCCGTTTGCGAGTCGCAAACTGGTTCCTACATCTGGCCCCAAGTACACAAAGACCAACGTGGTTTCATTCCGGGCAGGGGTATATATATGAATTTGTGGTGGATAGCACACATGCTGCACTCGACGGCGAATACTGCACTTCAGGCAGCTGTGGAAGCGCTTGATATCGAAAAAGGATTTGATACCATTGAGTGGGAGTACATGTGGACGGTTATGGAGGAGATGAGGGTAGGCCCCGAATTTCTCACCTGGGTTTGTCTCCTATACACATGCCCAGTTGCGTGAGTTCACACGGGCATAGTGATCTCAGACACCTTTGATATATAGAGGGGAACTAGACAGGGTTGTCCGATGTCCCCACTCTGGTTTGCGCTCACAATGGAGCCCTTGGTGAAAAAGTTGCAGAGGGACATGGTGAAGTGGGGGGTCTCGGTGGGAGGGAAAACACACATTGTCTCCCTATACGCAGGCGATGCTATGATCTATTTGGCAGATTGTGAGCGCTCAGTGCCCACACTTTTAGATGCATTGAGAGAACTTCGTGACTTGTCAGGCCTGCATATTAACCAGAGCAAAACACTACTGTTCCTGATAGCTAATTTACTGGGTAGGGCCATAGAAGTCCTCTCCCAGACACATCTTACTTGAAGATGCAACCATTTCCGCTATTTGGGCATGCAACTAGCTCACTCAGACCTAGATCACTATAACATAAATATGGGAGCCACTTTACAGAACCTGGAAAGATCTATAGAGTTTTGGCAAAAAACTCCTGCTCTCTGTTATAGGTAAAGTGGCCCTGTGCAGAATGATTCTTCTTCCCTGCTGCCTTTATATCCTACAGAACTAGCTATTTCTTATTCTTCGAGTCACCTTTAAAAAAATTGACCAGCTCCTGGTCTCTCTGATATAGGGAGGGAGACGGAGTAGAGTTAAGCTTGAGGTGTTAAAATTGGACCCAGAGCTGGAAGGACTGGGCGTTCCTGACTTGCAGTACAATTATTTTGCTGGAATATTACAATATGCAGTGCAGTGGAATATGGATGAAATGACTACTGAAAAGGAGCTCCTTGGTGACTGAACAGGAGTGACTGACCTTCCCGGATACTTGATGAGGGGGCAGGGAGTCCCTTATAGGACTCTGTACTTGGTCCACCAAGTGGCAGAGGTCTGGAAATGCACAGTCACCATTGTACTCAGACATGCCCCATATGTTAGACTGCTGCCCTTGCAATGGTTGCCAGGCTTCAGACAGGCGCAAAAGGTCATGGGCCTAACAAAATGGTATGAGGGTGGCTGCCTGATGGCGAGGGACTTATACCACCAGGGGACATTTCTTACATTTGATAAGGCATGTGACTTTTTTCCGCCTACCCCTGGATCAGCACCTACAATATGCTAAGATTTATCCATATAGTCAGGGGAATATGACCATCCTTTCTAGAAGAACCAGAGGAGTCACAAACCATATGACCTTAGAGCTGCCCTCAGCTGAGCGAGTTCTGGGCCACTATCGTTGACAATCTGAAGGAAATCACAGCAATGCAAATTGACCCATCACCCAAACATTGCTTATTAGGAATCCTCCCCCTTCCACGACAAGGGAAGAAAATGTGGTATTGATTTGCGTTGCTAGGGTTGGTGCTGCCCAAACGCCGCATTGCGATACACTTGGCTCATACAAAACCCTCCCTGTTGCAGAGATGGAGGGCTGACCTCAGGGAATGGGGGATCGCGGAAGAAAGACAACCGCAGATGGTCCGTACTGACGGAAATGCTGAGCGAGACATAGAAGCATGGGGTGACATGCTGGAGGCCTTGGAGGCTCAGCACTCGCTTGCGTCCACGCAGACCTCTGGAGCGCCGGGTCGGGATGTGGCAGGTCCTCAGGACGGGACAGAAGATCCAGCTGACCGGGTGGAAAGTTAAGGACAGATGCGGTGTGGGGGGCCCTCCTCTAACTCCCCATACTTGGCCCCTTCCCCCAGCACACATGGCGTAGTTGTAAGATAAAACCAGACATGAATGAAAGACAGCATCGCCTAATGAGCAACACAGGATTGCCTCCCCCCCTGCATTACAATGCCAAAACACGACTATACAGCTACTGCCCCTGATGACGTTTGCACTTCTAGACCCACGACCTGACTTGAGAGGGATATCTAGATTAGCCAGGTACAGTTGATGAAGTTACATTGTCATATACTGTTGAATTTTGAATAATAATTTTGTTTAACACAAATGATTGGTCGTTCTCAAGATAGTCATAATAGAGGATGCTGTAGTACGAGGCAGCCTTGCTGTGACACTTATTCCTACAACACCATGGTACTGTGACTCATAAAGGGATCTATGTGGATGAGATTTGCTGTGGCAGAATGTGAGGCATTTTATCTAATACATACAGCGCAGGCCCTTTAATAGATGCTATGTAATCCATGACTTTCAAGTGTGTAGTGATTTGATGAGATGTTGAACTGTATTGCCAGTACTGTGGAAATACAAATAAAAACAAGTTTGTAAAAAAAAAACTTGACATTTGTTAGATTTTCAGCAATGTATTCCAGAAAACATGGTAATTCCTTTCTGCCTTCCTCATACAAAAGCATGCTTAACCCTCATTTGTGTCCCAATGCATCTCTTAAGTGTGGGGCCTACAGACGTGTGTTGATTTCCAATGGTTTTGAAGAGGGATTAGAGAATGCTTTTGAGTTTCCATGAGGGATGACTGTAGTATCTTGGTTAAAATATCTACCAACCCTTACCATTTCTAAAAACTAGAGAACCAGGGTGATCTAGGGCGTGAGGCTTGCATAAATCCCAGTATGTGTTTTAGTCAGAATGCCCTGCAAATCTCAAAGTATAGTTTAAAAACAAATCAGGAATCCTTAAGTTTTTCTCTTACAGAAAACTCTGGAATTTTCAACAAATTTTCACAAATTACGAAATACTCGCCACTTTGCCCACACTTTTCCCAATTAAAAAAGATCCCCTAAAGGTGTGGGCGGGCTTATTAAATGCAACAGGAATAGGCCAGAATTCTGTTCTTATGAAGACTACACATTGACTTCCCATCATCACAGTTTTATCCTGTTCATGCCCATTAAGAGGGGCCCACCCACATATCTGAGATACTGTTTTTATTGTTAAGTGTGGAAACACTGGGTGATGGAACTTTCCCTGTTCCTCCAAATTATGTGACTTTTGATCTGTTTTTGAATCAGTAGTTTGATGTCTGCAGAAGGACATTGTGAGTAATAAAAAGTGGTAACATCAATGCGTGTCACAACAATCAGTACTACTTCAGTTGTCTAGTTACAGAAATGGTTATGGGATGGTATGTTTACCTGAGTGAAGCTGACACAAGACCCAAATATTGCAGCTATCCACATCTTGACCTACCCCCCCCCCCCCCAACCCTCAACAAGTTTTTCTCTTGAGCGTCACACTGTGGCATTATTGGGCCTTTCGTGTTCAGAGAGTTAAATCCACCCACACTTGTGCCGTCGAGGCTGGCTTTTGGTGCGTCACATCTGGCACTGATCTGGGAGGGGGAGTCGCTGTGTTTGGAAATAATATAAATAACCTACCGGTTTAAAAAAAACTGCTGTAGAGTTCCTTGTGTGACCTTCAGGTTTCAGTCAACAATAAGAATGTCAATGTAACTCTTGCTAATAATGTTCCTGCTGGAGAGAGATTGGAGTTGTATCTACTCGCAGTTTTGACACATAATAAAGTAGTTCAGTGGATAAATGTGTCTGCTGTAAAGAATGTTTTCAGCACAGACCACAGAACTGTATTTCATGTGGATCGCTCAGTGGGTTACTGCTGTCACAGAGATCCATTTGTTATTTGTAATAAACTTTGATCAATTTGAAAAGTTACTCCTTTCTGAATTCAGAATTTTCTCTTCCCCTTAACAAACTATGGGGGTCATTCCGACCCCGGCGGTCATTGACCGCCGGGGTCGGCGGGAGCACCGCCAACAGGCTGGCGGTGCCCCGCAGGGCATTCTGACCGCGGCGGTTTAGCCGCGGTCAGAACAGGAAAACCGGCGGTGTCCCGCCGGTTTTCCGCTGCCCTATGGAATCCTCCATGGCGGCGCAGCTTGCTGCGCCGCCATGGGGATTCCGACACCCCATACCGCCATCCTGTTCCTGGCGGGCGATGGCGGTATGGGGTGTCGTGGGGCCCCTGGGGGCCCATGCAGTGCCCATGCCAATGGCATGGGCACTGCAGGGGCCCCCGTAAGAGGGCCCCACAAAGAATTTCAGTGTCTGCCTAGCAGACACTGAAATTCGCGACGGGTGCAACTACACCCGTCGCACCTTCCCACTCCGCCGGCTCCATTCGGAGCCGGCTTCCTCGTGGAAAGGGGTTTCCCGCTGGGCTGGCGGGCGGCCTTCTGGCGGTCGCCCGCCAGCCCAGCGGGAAACACAGAATCACCACAGCGGTCTTAGGACCGCGGAGAAGTGTTCTGTCGGGGGAACTCTGGCGGGCGGCCTCCGCCGCCCGCCAGAGTTGGAATCACCCCCTATGTCTTTTAATAATATCCAATGAATTTGATACCTGTTTCTTCCATCATTTGAAGCTGGTGTAAACCAAAAAGTAGAAAATCAAAGCAGCAAATTGCTGCTTGTTGTGTCACGACTCACAGCAACTTCCTTCTATAATGGTTTCCCAGCATGATAGGCATTGTGAGAGGAGGGAACTGTGTACCTGTTTCAAAGCAAGGAACCAGGTACTGTTTGGGTTAAATTTTGATCTAAGAAAAAATCCAAACAGTGTTTGTCTACTTTCTGAGGAACAGGCACACAGTTCGGCATCCCAGGGGCATATTTACAAGCCCTGTGTGCCACTGGATCGTCACATTTTTGGGCGCTCTGGCGGCGTAGTCTGCATACTCATATCTATGAGGCCACTCAAAGTCACTTTGGGCCAAATGTACTAAAGCATTTTCCCATAGACACAGAATAGGTAAATGCCTTTGATACATCTGCCCCTTTGTGTGGCTTTTCATGGCCCAGAGATATGAAGTAAGGTAAAGCTGCTCAAGTTGCTGCTTTGCCTTGCTCTGCATTGGTGGGGGGGGGAGGGTGTTCCATGGGCATTGCGGTGGGTTTTCCCACACAACACCCATAGGTTTTGATACATTCCCAGATTAACAAGGACATGTAAACCTGGGAATGCGTCAAAACCTTATGCCTCCCAGGTGAGGTGTAAAAAGGAAAAATATCTTATGTGTGTGATGTCACAGACACATTTATGAGAACGACAGTGAGACCCGGGCCCCATATGCAGGACTTGCAGATGCTCAGATGAGATTGGACACCAGTTGCAGATCTGGATAGATATTTACTCTTGAAGATAAATTGAGGTTTAAATTGTGAGTTTCCTACCATGTGGTATTTTAGCGCTCTACAAGACCTTAAGGGCACACGTTAATATTCTAATGCACAAGGCAGTATCTTCTGTGAGGAATGAGTGGGCAGCTATTAAGTTCCCTTCCTTTCATACAGAGGGATTTATCATCTGAGTATAGAGTAAGTGCTCAGTGGTTGCAGTGCTTTACGCTGTGTTTTTTAGTCAAACATTCTTTATTAGAGTTTCATCAAATGCACAGTAGTACATTTCATAGAAATTGACTGCTATCTTGAAATGTAATGCTAACTCTGTTTACAGTTTCCACAACACTTTGGTGTCAATTATGAAAGCTACAGCCAATGTTCATAGTAGGTCATTACACTGGGAGCGGGAAAAAGAAAAAGAACATTCTTTACCAACTTAAACAAGACCTAGAAATAACATGCTATGCACCATGAGTATCAGCTATTAACATCTGTATCTAAGCATCAAGTACAGTCTTTGTGTGGGTCATGATCTCCTCATTTGGAAGGCCCAGACCTCAGGGCCATGGGGATTCTATATGTGAAAGAGGTGGAGTGCATGGGTACAGGTTGGGCAGGCCGTAGGAAGGAGGCCACTAGAGAGAAAAGACACCAGCAGACCCCATTGGTATTCAAAATTATTGTAATCATCCCTTTGAATATCCTCCAATCGCTCCATAGTTAGGGCCTGCCACGGTCCTGCATGTCACTGAGTGATCGAGGGTGCTGTCGGCTTCTTCCACGCCGCCACCAGGGCCATCTTGACCATCCCCAGGCACATCCATATAATCGCCCCGTCGCTCACTGTGGTATTTGATGGATTTCTCTCTAAGACCCAAAAGAGCGAACCCTGGGGAGGCCGGGATCGAGTAGCCCAGTATGTCCTTTATCTGTGCTAAAATTTCAGTCCAGTATGGTTGAATCGAGGGGCAGTCCCACCATATATATTTGAAGTCTCCCAATAGGCCGCATTCCCTCCAGCAGGTGTCAGTGGTGTTGGGGAAGATCTTTTTAAGTAAGTTTCCCTCAACCCCATGGAGTGATTATATCACGGGATGTCGTGCCACAGTCGGGCTCACAGTCGGGCCCACTGGTCCTCTAGGATCTGTTTGCCAAGTAAGTCAGAACAGAATTGTACATGACAGGGAGGGGTGCGAGGGATTTTGTCCAGCAGTAGCTGGTAAAGAGATGATATTGCCCCCCCCCTCCTTGTGCCTGCCTGTGTTTTCACAATCATCTACAGGAGAGAGGTCTTGTGTTGCTGCTTCCCTAATGTCAGGTTGCAGGACCCAGTGTTGTAGCGGTGTATAGTGGTATCTTTCCATTGGTGGCACTCCAAAATCTCTTTGGCAGTTTTCGGAGGTGAGTATGTCAGGACCATGGAATAAATCAGAAATCACCAGACACCCTCCTCTCCTCCATCTCTCGAAAGGGCCCTGCGAGAGTGCAGGCAGGAAAGACTGATTGAAGTGAATGGGTGTGAATGGAGACAGGAACTGGGCCCATTTCTCCAACTTGTTGACAGTATCCCAAACATGTAGCATTGTTTTAGTGGGGGTGCTCAAATACACATTACCGGGTCTGTTGGCCTTAGGTTTCCACACCAGGTCCCCAATGTAGCAACCCGTCACAGCCCGGTCAATGTGAAGAGGAAGAGGTATAGAAACCTCAGGAGTACTATTATCTTGAGGGTGTGGATGGGACCTAACCAGATCATATAGAGAGGTGTCCATCTCCTAAGTTCAGCCATTAGTTGTTGAATCAGTGGAGGGTAGTTGGCTTTGTATAGGTCTGTGGTGCGGGGTGAGCCCGATACCTAGATATGTTAATTCCTTCCTTGCCCATTGAAAAGGGAAGTTTTTTGTCAGGTGCTCCATCTCAATTGAGGTCAAACTGAGATTTAGGAGATAGGATTTAGACAGGTTAATCCAGTACCCTGCAACCTCCTCGAATTCAGCCAGTTCCCACTGCAGTGACCCTAGGGAGGTTTGTGGTGCAGTCAAGGAAAGAGGAACGTCATCTGCAAACAGAGAAATCGTAGTGGAGTCAAAGGGTATACCCTGAATCTCCCCGTTCCGTTGCGCTCTCTCTCCAAAGGGCTCTATACTAAGTGCGGAGAGGAGGGGGAGAAAGCGGGCAACCCTGGCGAGTGCCCTACTCCCCAACTGAAAAGTCTCTGATCCAAACCCGTTTGCCATCACCCTGGCCACCAGGGCGATGTAGTTGGCTTTTACCATTGTGATAAACGTTTCTGTAAAGCCAAACTGTCCCATGGTTTGGAACATGAAAGACCCGTCAACCCGGTGAAACGCCTTTTTTTGCGCCTAAAGTGAGCAATATCTCGGGGGTTCCTTTCTTAGTCGCTCTCTCTATTAAGTGTAGCACCCGCCTCAGGTTATCATGGGTTTGTCTCACTCATATAAATCCCGATAGATCTGGGTGTATCAGGTCTGGAAATATTCTCTCCAAACGGGTGCCCAGAATTCTGGAGTACAGTTTAGTGTCAATGTTAAATATGGTAATGGGTCTATAGGAGGAGCATAGGTGTGGGTCTTTCCCTGGTTTCGGTATGGCTGATATCAGTGCTTCACTCATCGAATGTGTGACGTCCGGTTCAGTGGCCATGTAAACAACTTAGTCAATTGGAGTATAAGCTCTCTGTCGAAAGTCTTATAGAATTGAGCTTTGAAGCCATCTGGCCCTGGTGATTTGTGCATTTTAAGTGCAAATATTGCTGTCCTGACCTCCTCCTCGTCTATAGGCTCGCCCAGAAAGGCTCGCCCAGAATCTCATTCTGTTCATGAGTGACTTGTGGTAAGGGGGCCTTATCTAAGTCTTACAACTGGTCAGATCTTGTTGGCCGGTCTGCTGTGTATAGACCTTAAAAAAAAAAATACTGAAAGCTATCGCTTTTTATCATTCTGTCTTGGCTTCTCTCCTTTAACTCAGATGGAGTTTGGAAACATGCTCCCTCTCTTGTTTTACCCGCAGTTGTCAGGCCAGTTTGGGTCCAATTTTGTTGCCCTGTATATACACCCCATAGCAAAGGTGAAGAATTGTAAACTCTGCTCTATTTCTGTAGATTGCATGTAATTTCCCTTTGATTGCTGTGACCTATTGTTGTGTTTGTAATGAGGGGATTTGTTTGTGTGCCTGTTCCGCTTTCTTTAATTCGGCTTCTAATGTAATACGTTCTCGGGTCTTTTGTTTAGTGAGAGTAGACATCAAAAAGACACATCTCCCTCTAACCACTGCTTTGAATGTGTTCCAGTTATTAGCCATGTCGGTGTCTCAAGGGTCGTTTAGAGTGGAGTACTCCTTTATGGCTTTGCGAACTTCATCATGCATTGTCTCAGCTCGAATGATAGGGGCAGGAAAGAACCACCCCCGCTCTCTTGGAGCACCCCTGGACCATTCTAGGTTCAGCTGCACTGAAGCATGGTCATGCCCTCTGCAAATTCCCCCAGTTGCTCCAAACAGGAGCTGATAAAACACGCCTGAGCCATATTAGGAGCATACAAGGTTGCTATTGTGCAAGTGCAGCCTTCTATTGTACCCTTCACCATCAGGAATCTCCCTTCCGTGTCCGATTTGTGCACAATGTTGGAAGGCTAGGGACTCATGAAAAAAGATGGCCACCCCATTGTGTTTTGAGGTATGGGACGATCTAAACACCGTTGGATACTTCCTATGTCGAAGTCTTCCCTCTTCGGTGCATTTCAAATGGGTTTCCTGAAAGGCTACAATGTCACATCTCGCATCTAGGAAATATTTCCATACCTTCTGTCTTTTAGGGGGAGAGTTCAGTCCCTTTACATTCCATGTTATTGTGACTATTGTCTGTATTGGTAACCAGTAACATTTGCCGCAGTTTCCTCCTGTCCCCTCGCCCCCCCCCAACACCCCCACACACCCCGTCCCACCCAGTGGATTGATACTGACCCTGGGTGCGTTCTATTTCATGCCTCACTACAAGTTTTCTCATGGTTATCAACAAAGAACGGTATAATAAAACAAGTAGGGACATTCATCCCGTACGTAATCTATCATTTGTATAACAGTAGATCATTTTAGGCATTCTGGCAATATCCGCCTTGCATTCTCAACGAATGGTGTCATGTATGGGCCTGAGAGATCCAACTCTAGGTCGAAGTTTGGTGACCATGTATTGCTATGTTTCCGAGATGCTAGTGTCTCTTATACAGGGGAACACTTGTAAGTTCGCAGGTTCCCCTCAAAATAGTCCAGTTTTGGAAGAGTTTATCTTTAAGAGAAAAGCATGAGGGTTTTGTCGGGTCCGGACATACTTCAGATGGGGGGGAGTCACAGATTCTCTGTCTCCTTTTTTCCTTGCCTCGTGGCAAGGCCGCGGGCTGATCCATGGGTGTGGTTCCTTTCTGGGTGGAAGCTTCTCAAGGGGTGGGTCTTTTTCGCTGTCAGAATTAGCAGTGTCTGAGAAGGTTATGCCTAGAAGGTTTGCTGCCTCGCCTATCTCAGTGAAGTGATGTGTTTTATTTTGGCAGGATGAAACTAGTCCAAATGGAAAGGTCCAGCGGTACTTCAAATTGTTCTTGCGGAGGTAGTCTGTGATCAGTCTAAATTGTAGCCTTCTTGTTATCGTGGCCGGGGCTATATCTTGACATACCGAGCATGTCACTTTCAGAAACGAGATTATGACCTTTTTTCAGGCCACTTGCAGGATTGCTTCCTTCATTTTCAACAGGTGTAGCTTTATCAAGACATCGCGAGGTCTTCTTCCTTCCGCTGCCAATGGTGGGCCCTCCCAATAAGCTCTCTCCGCCCTGATGGACTTTTGCAAATCCCGCATAAGTTCACCAAAAAGGCCCAGTACAAAAGCCTCTAGATCAGGTCCCTCGGCTCCCTCCTCCAGATTCTTGAGTCAACTGCTGTCTCTACGGTAGCGGTTTTCGAGGCCTTCACATTTCAATGTAGTTGAGGGTACGTGTTCCCAGGTCTCGTTGGCATTTTCCAATTTCTCAGGATGCTGTTCCAGGGATTTGCATTGCGTTTCCAAATTGATTGTGCGGTTACCCACTGAATCAAAATCTTGTTGTAGTGAGGGAAGTCTTGTGGTTAGGTCAGCATGCAAGGCCTTGAGGCAACTTGTAAAGTTCGGTCTCAATTCCTCCTGGAGTTCTTTTTTGAACTTCTGCAGTGACAAAAGCAGGTCGGTCTAAGTGAGCGCCATGATATCGAGCCCCCGACTGACGTACATGGGTCTCCCCAGACTCCAATGGCTGGAAATAGCTGGACACTTGATTGTGTTGTGGCTTCTTACGTGGCATGTAGGGGTCTCAGCTGGTCCCCCTGCTGATGTTGTAGACAACTGCGTCTGGAGGCCTCAGTGCTTTGCATTCATTCATGCCGTAGCTTACAGCAGCTCATGTAGGGGGCTCGGGGAACATGGTGTCCTCAGGCCGTGTCCCCCCTTGCATGCACCTGTTTTCCCGGGGTTGCCTTCAAGACGTTGCCTGTTGTAAATGAGAATTCCCCTGCTGTAATCTAGGGGTAAGTCATTCCCCTTATTGTGCATCTTTTGGATTCCAATCGCCTTTGTTGTATCGGGGTGCTGGTCGCTTCCCTTGGAGCCCCCTTATCTGTTCGCCTTTGTTATATCACTTCTCTTGGAGCCCCTCTAGAATGCTCCTATCTGGGTCCAGCCGCCATGTCAAAGTCAGGCATCTTCGGGTCTATATCACGGAGGCTTTTATCTCTGATCCCCACTCTCCAGAGGGATTCGTTGTCCACAAGCGCTACAGTGGGACACTCTCTAAGGGCAATCGAGCGTCCCACCTTTGTCCCTGCAGCTCCCGTGCCAGGCACCGCCGGGCCACGGCCCACTTCACCACCACATGCACTGGCTTTGCTACCTCCAAGCCCCCGCGGCTTCTCCTGTACTCGTGGTTCCCTTAGGGCCTCTCTGCCAGGACCTCTGCCATTCCCGATGGCTTCTCGCTTCAGTGGTGATCATTTTGTCTCCTCTGGGCTCCCCCAGCTGCCATTCTCATCAGCAATGCTGTGGAGCCCGGGTGGACTATGTCCATGCGGCCATGTTGGCTTGGCCACGCCCCTATGCTGTGTTTTTTTAAAGAAAAGGCGGATGTTATGTTATGTTAATAGAGTGTGGCCTTGCCTTCTTCAGCAACTAATATTCCCTTTATGCTACTTTCTATCTGTGGTGTTTGTTTGTAGCGCTGAGAGGTAGTCATGCACTCTAGAAAAATTCCAGACTAGACAAGACAAGGTGCACCTGAAGGCGTGATAGGCAACAAGGCTTTCAAGTTTCATAGGTCAATAACAAACAAAAAAAGATACATCGAATGATAAAGAGATGGAACTGAGCGAGAAAGATAAAAAGGATACATTTCCAACTAAACACATTGTACATAAATATCAAACACCATCACTCAAGTTTTCGAGCAATAAAGGATGACGCGCTGAGGGAGAATAGTGAAGGCTGTGTACAAAAATTAAAATGATGCCCTCTTGAACATCCAGCCAGATAATAGAATTCAGGAACCCAGAATAGCAAAGCACGAAGAGTTAAAGAGGCAAGAAGTGACCCCAAGACAAATTGGCCAAACATAGGAAAGATGATTGCAGTGACGCATCTTGGGGGAAGGGTGATTTAGCAAATACCTAGCTGCACATTAAAGATATAGAATAGATTTGAGTATCTTACAACAGAGCCTTCAGATCATAGTAAAGACTATCAGACATCAGAACCTGAGACAGATAGAGAGAAGGTACTGATGCAGCGCATAAAAATGCAGATAAGGACAGGACCTCTGAATTCAGAGTCCAGAGAAAGCTGGACACTAACTAATGAGATAAGAACAGATTTGCCATCTCCGAAACAAACTAGAAGTAGATACACAAATAATGTGTGATCTTGGAAAGGAAGGGGGGCAGTTTAACACCACTTACGCAAGCAATGAAGAAAGCCATTTAGGAAAAGTTCTTGTTATATTTAGATTTTTGGTTATAAACTAAACTTCTTTACAACTAAGGGAAGTGCAAAGCATGGCATAATACATCAAAGATTCAGAGCAAGAGAATGCCTGCTCTGAGTACATATAGTTACAGCTGGTTGTGTTTTATTCAGTGCTTAAAAGTAGGCCCAGGTGTCATTTCATTTACGCTGGAGTAATTGGAGTAATTTCAATAATTCCACATTACGCTTTGACATGGGATTACTGATAATTATTCGATTACTCCTGCTAGCGTAGCTATGACTAATTTGGTGGGGGAATCCTTCAGCGAGAGAACATTTAGCAAGCAGCCGCTTGTGCTTTCTATTTGTGTTCTACTGTTTTTAGCACTATTTCTTAATGCAAAATGTATCCTCGTGTTCGTTTTGGACGTGAGGATGCATTTTGCACTAAGCAAATAGCGCTATTGGAACTGGCCTCCCCTGTAGTGTCACCCCCAAACTTTTTGCTGTCATTCCTCCTATTTTTACTGAATTCATTTGTGTTGCCCTTAGGACCACTGCTCCCCAGTGTTTAAATGCGTGTGCTCTTTCCTCTAAATATAGTAAAACTGGCTTATCTCCAAATTGGCATATTTAATTTACTTTACAGTCCCTTGGAAAGCAGCTGTACCTATGACCAGAGCCTTTGAATAAATGCTACTAGTAGGCCTCTAGCACTAATTGTGTCACCCACTTAAGTAGCCCTTTGAACATGTGGAATTTTAAACTGCCATGTCGACCTGGCAAAAATAACCTTTTGCCAGGCCCAAACATTCCTTTTCACTACATATAAGCCACCCCTAGAGAAAGCTTGTGGAAGCCCATGGGACAGGGTGCTGTGTTTAAGTTTTATATATCCTGGGCATAAAAAACTCCTAAATTCGTTTTTCCCTACTGCAAGGCATAAGAGTCTTATAAGATAACGTTAGAGTTACCTTATTATATTTCATGAGCTGTAATTTCCAAATGGGAACAGGTATCCAGTTCATGTTTGATGTCTTTGGAATTGTATTGAAAAATCTTGATTCATGATGAAGTCGGATTTTAAGTTACAATTTTGAAAATGCCACTTTTAAAAAGTTGACATTTTCTTGCCTTGGACATGTAGTGCCTGTAGCCTGTCCCTGGGTCACATTACTGGGTATCGCTGACAGATGGGCTTTGTGTATTGCTTCTAGACAGCTATACACAAATATGCTTAGGTGTGCCTGGATGGACCATTACTGGCAGGATAGTGGGGAGGAGATGGGCACAGCCCTACTTATACCTGAATAGGCTGTGTCCCGCCTCCACACAAATGGCTGCATACACCCTGTTTTTAGTCAGGAGCCAGGAGATGGAAGTCAAGATGCCTGGGGACTTCAAAGAGACTTTCTAGAAGCTTCTCTCATCTTCTAGAGGAAGGGCCTCAGGTATGAATACTGGACTTCAGACACCAACTCTTCAGTACATTTCTGGACCTGTGGATACACTGCCAAGAAGAAGGACTGTTGTGCTACTGAAAGGACTGTCACTCTGCTGTACTGCCGTCTTGTTGGATTGTTGCCCTGCTGTCCTCTCACTTGAGTCAAAGGGATTAGATCTGAACCCAGGACCTCCAGAGTGACTCTAAGGGCTAGTCTGCTGGCCTCCTGTTCAGAGCCACAGGGATGTAACAGGCTTACATCCATCTGAACCAGCACGCATATAGAGCTGGAGCAAGCACCTCACCCCCACGAGGTTCCTCTCAGGCCCTGGGCCCGTGATATGGCAGCAGAGAGGCTGAATTTAAGTTTTTCGGCTCCTTGTGGCCGCAAACAAGCTCTTTGGTACTGAAACCTTATCACTTGCACAGCCCGCCAGTGCGTAGTTCTGCCAGCCCAATCCTCTGTGCTACAGCAATGGCCGCTCGCGGGGAGTGCCATTGTGAAGCACTGACTCTACCACTCATGATGACATCACAATCTTCGCACTACAGCAGCGCCTACACATGATGCCAGGCCTGCTCTTCGCGCTACATCAGCAACCGTCCCCGCTTCCCTGCTCCTCATCGCCCCCTACACTGCGAAAAGGATTCTTTCCAATGTAATGAGAAGGTAACTTTTCAGTGAGTTTGACCTTGCCTCTGTATCTGACCTGTGCTCCATCGCAGTCTGCCTGAACATGTGACTATCTCCCAGGTTTGCACGATCAGATAGCAGTGATTGGTGCTTTTGTCTTTTTGGCACTATTTCCACTGAAAACTATAAAACTGCATACCTCCAAATATAGTGACTGGATTTTTGTTTCTGTGGTCTTGTGTTATTTATTAACAGTTACCATATTTTTCTAAAACTGGTATGGGATCCTTCTGTGTTGTGATTGCACTGTGAGACTGTTTTAAGTGTTGCACAAATACTTTGCACATTACCTCTGAGCTAAGCCTAACTGTTCTGTGCCAAGCCTCCTGAGGGCTGAGCATAGGTTAATTTAGGGTATGACTGTGACTTAACCCTGAAAAGAACTGTGGTTGCTGCTTGAGAAAGGTTTCACCCCTCATCAACCATTAATCTAGTTTCTTACAAACACCAATTGCTGTGAGTGAGGTAGGGGAAAATCCTAACCCTAGAGCACATTTACTGCTATTTTTTAGAGCAAAGTGCATTCTTGCACCAATTTTGGCTGTGAGGGGGCATTTTGCACTAAACAAATAGTGCTAAATGTCAGGAGTAAGTCTTGGGAAAAATCCCACCCCAGTAGCACATTTATTTAGCATGAGCAGCTCCTTCCACCCAATATTCATGTTTTGTTGTAGTTGGTGCTCTCTTGGTTCAAAAAACATTTTTGCACCCTGTTGTGGACATTAGGAAGCATGTTTGCACTAGGAAATAGCACTAAATGCAGAATTAATCTTCACATTTAAGCATAATCTTGCAGAATTCTTGGGCAATTCTGCATGTTTCCACTGCACTGAATTATGTGAGTTAGCCCACTGCTACTTACAAGTGGGATTCGGAAGGTTTTTGTGTTCAATGCACTTTCCCCAGATGTCTTCTGTTTCTCTGTTTATGGTCACACCCCATAGTACACCACTCTACAACTGCAGTACATCTGAAGCAGATCAACCCATCACCAATGACAATTCTTAACAAGAGCTTTCAGTTATTGGGTACTTGATTCTAATACCATGCCTGGTCTGGTACATCGGCAGTAGGCGTTTTACTTATACTAAACCTCACGACCTTGGGTGGCATCTCTCTTGCACATTTATAGTTTTTGCGGGTTCTATTATGCCTGCTGGGGCCACTAGTTTCTGCAGCATCTCACCCCAATTTGAACAATCTTCTTCCAACCTGTCATCACTTAACATCTCTCATGTGCCTCTTCTCATCTCGGGCCCATTCTGCCGTGTCTGTGATTCACGTCGGAAGGGTGGGAACTTTATTCGGCAAGCACTTGATGGCTCCCCTCTTCTTCGCTAATACTAACCCTAAGACTGCAAACCTTTATTACATCTTGTTATTTTTTAGACTTGGTATAATACTTGTAGCCTATGTTGGAAGGATCCTTTAGAGGCATGTTCATCACTGCTCACAGTCGCCGGCCCACATCACTCCAGTATGATGCTACAGTGGTGCAGCTCCAGATTGTATGTAAAAATCAGCGTCACTCTCTCTGCTCCTGGGGCATCTTTCCATTCTTCCCAGGTAAATACTGCAAAATTGCACAGGTGACAGATGTTCCTGATGCAGTAGATAAAAGTGAGCCAACTCTTCTCGAGCATTGCTACTGACTTCATGTACCATCTTGCATGCTTTCTTCCATTCCATGTCTATTAGAGGCTCTGAGTTACCAGGTGCTAGGAAGAATGTGCTTCTCTCGAATGTATGAGCTACCCAGCGGGCATCTGGAAAACCTGTCCAGATCTCCCTAGCTGACCTCGTCAATTTGCCGAGATATAAGAAATTACCTGGGTCCACCACCAAGTTCTCCCGCGCTTTTGGAACGTGATGCATTTGTCCCCCAGGATATAGATCTCCCAACTTATTACACCCTCCTTCCTGCCATCCTTCCATAGACATAGCTCGGCCCAACCATATGAAGGGCTATTTCCAGCAGTAGGCGGGAGAAAAGTGGTCTGCACAGAACTACCTTTATTGTGAGCTTCCATGATTGTGCCAGTTGTCATACCGGATACAGACATTGCTTGTCCAGTCATGAAATGAGTTGGCAAGTCCTGCGTACATAAGGAGCCCGTAAGTAGCCATTTCTCAGAGTTGTTGCCTTCCGTACACCACCTAGCAGCTTGCTGCAATTTCTGGGCTACCAAGTAATATAGGTCCAGACTAGGGAGGCAGAGCCCGCTCCTCCCGTGTGTCTAATTTCGGGATGCATAATCCTACATGGCTCATCTTCCTTTCCTAAATTAGGGAGATTAGCAGGTTGTCAAGCTGTTTGAATTTACTCCTCGCTATTGGGTATTGTGTGTTTTGAAGAATATAAAGGCATCAGGACAGTACCACCATTTTTGCTATCGCGATCCCACCTGTGACCAATAGTATTAGAGTATTCCAAAAAGTGATTAATCCCTGTAGGCCCACCGGTACCCTGTCATTATCCTAATCTTATTGCTTTTCTGCCATATGCACCACCTGTATTCCCAAATAGCGGAACTTGTCAAGCTCCCACCCAAGGAAATAGCTCCCCTGGCTTACACCCAAGTTACCCCAAAGGAAACACCAAGGACTTTCAAAGATTAATGTGTTCAGGCATGAAACATTATCAAAACCTCTCAACACTTATAACAGCTGAGGCCTAGATATTTCTGGTAGAAGTAAGTATGCTGTTCAGGAACTTAATAGTAGTGTAGTAGACATCGAGGTTACATCAGAGAGATAAGGAGATGCAAGTTAAGATTAAAAGATTAGAAAATATTGCAAAGCGCAACAACATAAGAATAATAAATATTATGGAAGAAGGGGTAGGAGATTTACATTTTCTGTGCTTGACCTGTTGAAAAAAGCAATACCTCCTTCCGAAAAAGCCTTAAAGGTAAAAACTTTGCAGGAACAAGATCATGTTTTTAGTATTAGGTCGGACATATCTCGCTCTAAACAAGATAGACAGAGGGAGCTAGAGAAACGTATACATGAACTTAAAACGTGTAGCAGAAAGGTTCACTTAACATTTCCCGCGAGGCTTAAAGTGATGTAGAACAATTGAATGCTTAATCTGGGTGAACCGGAAGAAATAGACGACGTGATCGAGCAGATGAACTCAGATTCAATGTAAAAGGGAGAACAGGGTGGCGCACACATAGGGGGCAGACCAGGAGTTGCGAGCTCAAAACATGGCAAGACCATGCATAGAAAAAGACAGGGGACAGTTCCCCAGGGGTGGGAGAAATGAGATGGAACACTAGGCAGGGAGCATATGCAATAAAAAATAGCGAAAGTCCTTCTAGCACCAGACAAGGAAACTGACATTCTGATAAATTAAGTTGACTCTTTTACTGTAGTCTAATATGAAGATAAAGAATCCTCCAAAAGATCAAAGGGGCGTATTTACAAGCCCCTAGTGCCACTGTTGCATAATTTTATTTTACACATCGGTGGCTATAAGCAGTCCTACAGTGTACCACATTTGAAAACTGGTACAATGGGGCCATTACGCCAGTTTGTAAAGCCTTGCAGCACATTATAACTGTGCCAGGTATAACACATGCAAGGTAGGCGTTCCCCTGTAAAAAGCCATGCAGAACTGGTGCAGTGAAATCTGCAGGATTTCACTGCGTCGTTCTGCACCTTCATCGCATCAGAAATGTAAGGCCTGCTCAAAGCAGGCGTTAAAGTGATGCAAGGCTTTTTAAAATGGGAGCCTTCCATGCATTGCTGGAGTAGTGTCATTTTTCTGTTGTTAGTCCAGTAAGACATGACTTTAGTGCCACAGATGTGTCAGAATTTCTGAGGCATCTGTGGAAAATGTGTGCTATGTAGCTCTGTATGGTAAATACAGTGCTAGCATGGCGTCATTAGGGGGGGTGCAGGGCAGCGCAAGAAATCTGACGCATCAGAACCGATGCGTCAGATTCTTGTTAATGAAGCCCAAAGTCTTTCAGTTTTGCTTAGTGAATGGGCTAAGAGTAAGTAAACAATGTACACTGATGGAATATTTATGAAAATGTAATACACAGGTGATATTCTTATAGGAAACTAACTTACCTTGAAATAAATGTAGAGGATTTCTACTAAGTCAGTGTTGGAACTGGCCCTTTTTGCAGGGTCACCCCCAATCTTTGTGCCTTCTACCTCCTATTTTATCTGACCAGTTTTTGTTGGCTTTCGGACTCTGAGCACTTTACCATTACTAACCAGTGCTAAAGTGCATATGTTCTCTGTGTAACTTGTATTGGTGATTGATTTTTCTATGATTGGCATATTTGATTTACTGGTAAGTCCCTAGTAGAGTGCACCAATGTTTTGAGGGCCTTTAAATCAAATGCCGCTAGTGGGCCTTCAGCACTGATTGTGCCACCCACATGAGTAGCCCTGTACACATGGCTCAGACCTGCCACTGCAGTGTCTGTGTGTGCAGTTTTAAACTGCCAATTTGACTTGGCAAATGTACCTACTTGCCAGGCCTAAACCTTCCCTTTGAGTACATGTAAGGCCCCCCTAAGGTAGGCCCTATGTAGCCCCAAGGGCAGTATGCAGTGTATTTAGAAGGTAGGAAATGTACTGGTGTGTTTTACGTTACCTAACAGTGAAATACTGCTAAATTCAGTCTTCACTGTTGCAAGGCCTATCTCTCTCATAGGTTAACATGGGGGCTGCCTTTAAATAACTTTCAAATGCAGATTCCATTTGAGAGCAGATAGAAATATGGAGTTAAGAATACATCTGTTAGTGAAGTTGGTTTTTAGATTGTTAGTGTGAAAATGCCACTTTTAGAAAGTAGGCATTTACTTGCTTAAACCATCCTATTTGTGGATTCCCTGTCTGGGTCAGTTTAACAGTTAGGCTGTTTACACCTCTGCCCTGGACAGTGACACAAAGGGATCTGGGGTGTAGCCTGCATCCCCTGATGAGCCATCTGAGCTAGAGTGGAGGGAGGAGTGGTCACTTACAGAGGAGAGGACTATGCCTGCACTCACACAATGCATTCTCCAACCCTCTTGTGTGTGTCTGGGGCCTGTATAGGAGGCTGGCCTGGTTTGCAGTGGGTACCTTGGGTACTTAAACCTTATACCAGGGCCAGTTATCCCTTATTAGTGAAGTAGTAATGTTCTAGCAGCTTAGGCTGATAGAGGTAGCTGTAGCAGAGCAGCTTAGGCTGAACTAGGAGACATTCAAAGCTCCTGCAATACCACTTATAGTTAGACAGTACTTATACACAAGTCAAGACAATACTCTGTGTTGCCAAAAATAAAGGTATTTATTTGGGTGACACAGTACCAAAAATATCTTAGAGACAATACTCTTTCTGGAGGTAAGTATTATACACAATACATACACTAGACACCAAAATGAGACAAGTAATTAGTCATAGGATAGTGCAAACAATAGGAAATGCTATAGAATGCAATGGGAGAAAATAGGTCTAGGGGCAACACAAACCATATACTAAGAAAGTGGAATGTGTAGGAAAGTACTATCTTGCCTGGCATGTTACCCCCATATTTCACTGTATATATGTTGTTTTAGTCTATGTGTCACTGGGACCCTGCCAGACAGGGCCCCAGTGCTCATAAGTATGTGCCCTGTATGTTTTCCCTGTGTGATGCCTAACTGTCTCACTGAGGCTCTGCTAACCAGAACCTCAGTGGTTATGCTCTCTCTGCTTTCCAAATTTGTCACTTACAGGCTAGTGACTACATTTACCAATTTACATTGGCATACTGGTACACCCATATAATTCCCTTGTAGATGGTACTGAGGTACCCAGGGTATTGGGGTTCCAGGAGATCCCTATGGGCTGCAGCATTTCTTTTGCCACCCATAGGGAGCTTTGACAATTCTTACACAGGCCTGCCACTGCAGCCTGAGTGAAATAACGTCCACGTTATTTCACAGCCATTTACCACTGCACATAAATAACTTATAAGTCACCTATATGTCTAACCTTCACTTAGTGAAGGTTGGGTGCAAAGTTACTTAGTGTGTGGGCACCCTGCCACTAGCCAAGGTGCCCCCACATTGTTCAGGTCAAATTCCCCGGACTTTGTGAGTGCGGGGACACCATTACACGCGTGCAATATACATAGGTCACTACCTATGTATAGCGTCACAATGATAACTCTGAACAGGGCCATGTAACATGTCTAAGATCATGGAATTGTCACCCCAATACCATTCTGGTATTGGGGGGACAATTCCATGATCCTCCGGGTCTCTAGCACAGAACCCGGGTACTGCCAAACTGCCTTTCCGGGGTCTTCACTGCAGCAGCTGCTAACCCCTCAGACAGGTTTCTGCCCTCCTGGGGTCTAGGCAGCCCTGGCCCAGGAAGGCAGAACAAAGGATTTCCTCTGAGAGAGTGTGTTACACCCTCTCCCTTTGGAAATAGGTGTGAAAGGCTGGGGAGGAGTAGACTCCCCCAGCCTCTGGAAATGCTTTGATGGGCACAGATGGTGATCTCTGCATAAGCCAGTCTACACCGGTTCAGAGCTCCCCCAGCCCTGCTCTGGCGCGAAACTGGACAAAGGAAAAGGGAGTGACCACTCCCCTGACCTGCAACTCCCAGGGGAGGTGCCCTGAGCTCCTCCATTGTGTCCCAGACCTCTGCCATCTTGGAAACAGAGGTGTTGGGCGCACACTGGACTGCTCTGAGTGGCCAGTGCCAGCAGGTGACGTCAGAGGCTTCTTCTGATAGGCTCTTACCTCTCTTGGTAGCCAATCCTCCTAACTTGGTAGCCAAACCTCCTTTTCTGGCTATTTAGGGTCTCTGCTTTGGGGAATTCTTCAGATAACGAATGCAAGAGCTCACCAAAGTTCCTCTGCATCTCCCTCTTCACCTTCTACCAAGGATCGACCACTGACTGCTCCAGGACGCCTGCAAAACCGCAACAAAGTAGCAAGACGACTACCAGCAACATTGTAACGCCTAATCCTGCCGGCATTCTCGACTGTTTCCTGGTGGTGCATGCTCTGGGGGTAGCCTGCCTTCACCCTGCACCAGAAGCTCCGAAGAAATCTCCTGTGGGTCGACAGAATCTTCCCCCTGCTAACGCAGGCACCAAAAGACTGCATCACTGGTCCTCTGGGTCCCCTCTCATCCTGACAAGCGTGGTCCCTGGAACACAGCAACTCTGTCCAAGTGACACTCACAGTCCAGTGACTCTTCAGTCCAAGTTTGGTGGAGGTAAGTCCTTGCCTCCCCACGGTAGACTGCAAAGCTGTGTACTGTGTGATTTGCAGCTGCTCCGGCTCCTGTGCACTCTTCCAGGATTTCCTTTGTGCACAGCCTAGCCTGGGTCCCCAGCACTCTGTCCTGCAGTGCACAACCCTCTGAGTTGGCCTCCGATGTCGTGGGACCCTCCTTTGTAACTTCGCGTGGACTCCGGTTCACTAATCTTCTAAGTGCCTGTTGGGGTACTTCTACGGGTGCTGCCTGCTTCTGTGAGGCTCTCTGAGTTGCTGAACGTCCCCTCTGTCTCCTCCTCCAAAAGGCGACATTCTGGTCCTTCCTGGTCCTCAGCAGCACCCAAAAACCTCTACTGCAACCCTTGCAGCTAGCAAGGCTTGTTTGTGGTCTTTTCGCATGGGAATACCTCTGCAAGCTTGTTGCAACGTGGGACATCTGTCTTCCAAAGGAGAAGTTCCTAGTCCTCTCCTTTCTTGCAGAATTCCAAGCTTCTTCCAACCGGTGGCAGCTTCCTTGCGCCTTCAGCTGGGGTTTCCTGGGCTCCTGCCCCCCTGGACACTGTCGCAACTATTGGACTTGGTCCCCTTGTCTTACAGGTACTCAGGTACGGAAATCCGTTGTCAGTGCACTGCTGGTGTTTGTTCTTCCTGCAGAATCCCCCTATCACAACTTCTGTGCTCTCTGGGGATAGTAGGTGTACTTACTCCTACTTTTCAGGGTCTTGGGGTGGGGTATTTTTCTAACCCTCACTGTTTTCTTACAGTCCCAGCGACCCTCTACAAGGTCACATAGGTCTGGGGCCCATTCGTGGTTTGCATTCCACTTTTGGAGTATATGGTTTGTGTTGCCCCTATACCTATGTGTTCCTATTGCAACCTATTGTAATTCTACACTGTTTGTATTACTTTTCTTGCTCTTACTTACTTAATTTTGGGTTGTGTACATATAACTTGTGTATAGTACTTACCTTCTTACTGAGGGTACTCACTGAGATATTTTGGCATATTGTCATAAAAATAAAGTACCTTTATTTTTAGTAACTCTGTGTATTGTGTTTTCTTATGATATTGAGTATATGATATAAGTGGTATAGTAGGAGCTTTGCGTGTCTCCTAGTTCAGCCTAAGCTGCTTTGCCATAGCTACCTTCTTTCAGTCTAAGCTGCTAGAAACACCTCTTCTACACTAATAAGGGATAACTGGACCTGGCACAAGGTGTAAGTACCTCTGGTACCCACTACAATCAAGGCCAGCCTCCTACATTGGTTGTGCAGCAGTGGGATAAGTACTTGTAACTACTTACCACTTTGTCATTTTGTACTTTTCATAAGAGAATCATATACCAAACAGTTCAGTGTATGTACACTTAACCAAAAAAGTTTGTTTTTCTTCTCTAAAACTTTTTAAAAAGTTCTGAAAAGTTTCCTAAAACTTCTAAAAGTTTTCTAAAAGTTAGAAAACTTTTTTTTCTTTGTGCTTTCTAAAGCTCTGAAACTTTTTCTCTCTTCTCACTATCTCTAAACCTTTTGCTATCATGTCTGTGGTAGATTCTGCTCCCAAAACTGTCAATGCTACTTATGACATTTTGAATTACAAGAGCTTAAGGAGTCTCTGCTTAGATAGAGGTTTAGTTATAGGAAAGAACCCTACAAAAGAGTTTCTGTATAACATGCTTATGGTGAATGACCAGGAACAGTCTAGTCCATCCAATGAGAGGTTAATAGAAGCTTCCCAGTCTGATCCAGAGGAACCCCCTGAGGAAGGTGGGGAGGGTTCTGAACAGGGTCTGCCCCCTAGCAGGAGACCCAGTAATGTTGGTAGTAATGAAGGGTCCCATCACAGTAGGGCATCCTTTATTCCTAGAGGCCAAGTTACCAGGGTCCAGACAGTTAGGGACAGGCCCCCCTCTGTAGTTTCCAACTTGTCTTCTGTGTCAAAGCATTCCCAAACTACCCACCCTGCGGATAACTTGTTAGAAAGGGAACTCAAAAAGTTGAGGGTTGAAGAGACCAGACTGAAGCTTAAACAGCAACAGCTGGCCTTAGATAGGGAATCCCTAGACATTGAGAAGGAAAGACAGAGGTTAGGGTTAGGACCCCATGGTGGCAGCAGCAGTATTCCTGATAGTAATCCTGTTAGAGAGCATGATTCCAGGAAACTGCACAAGATAGCCCCCCCTTACAAGGAGGGGGATGACATCAACAAGTGGTTTGCTGCACTTAATGGGGCCTGTATGGTACAGGGGGTCCCTCAAAGGCAGTGGGCTGCTATTTTGTGGCTATCTTTCAATGGAAACGGTAGGGATAGGCTCCTTACTGTTAGAGAAAGTGAAGCTAACAATTACACAGTATTGAAGGATGCACTCTTGGATGGATTTGGCTTAACCATTGAACAATACAGGATTAAGTTCAGAGACACCAGAAAAGAGTCCTCTCAAGACTGGACGGATTTTGTGGACTGTTCAGTGAAAGCCTTGGAAGGGTGGTTACGTGGCAGTAAGGTATCTGACTATGAAAGCCTGTATAGTCTTCTTCTGAGAGAGCATATTCTGAATAACTGTGTGTCTGACTTGTTTCACCAATACCTAGTGGACTCGGATCTGACCTCTCCCCAAGAATTGGGAAAGAAGGCAGACAAGTGGATCAGAACAAGGGTGAACAGAAAAGTTCATTCAGGGGGTGACAAGGATGGCAAGAAGAAGGATGGTAATTCTTCTGACAAGGGTGGGGACAAAGGTAAAAATACTGAGTCTTCATCAGGCCCACAAAAATCTTCTGGTGGGGGTGGTGGGTCCAAATCCTCTTCCAATAATCAGCCTAAAAAGCCTTGGTGTTATTTGTGTAAAGTCAAAGGCCATTGGGCAACTGATTCCAGTTGTCCAAAGAAAAACACCAAACCTCCCACTATCACAAACCCTGCTGCACATTCTAGTGCCCCTAGTAATAGCACTGGTGGTGGAAAACCTACAAATAGCCAATTCAAGGGTGTAGCTGGGCTCACTATTGGCAATGTAGTTGGGGTTGGTCTTGTTAGGGAGACCACAGAGGTTGTTTTAGACTCTGAGGGTGCCATTGATTTGGCCACCTTAGTTGCTTGTCCCCTTAATATGGATAAGTACAAGCAACTTCCCCTGATAAATGGTGTTGAGGTTCAGGCCTACAGGGACACAGGTGCCAGTGCAACTATGGTCATAGAGAAACTGGTCCACCCTGAACAACACCTACTTGGTCAGCAGTACCAAGTGACAGATGCTCATAACAACACTCTTAGCCACCCCATGGCTGTTGTGAATCTCAACTGCGGGGGGGTCACTGGTCCAAAGAAAGTTGTGGTTGCCTCAGATTTACCTGTAGACTGTCTCCTAGGAAACGATTTAGTGACATCAGCTTGGGCAGAAGTGGAGTTGGAGGCTCATGCAGCAATGCTGGGCATTCCTTGGCATATTTTTGCTTTAATCAGGGCTCAGGCCAAAAAGCAAAAAGGACAGGGTAACTTGGATCCTGGAACAATGGACCAAGTGCTCCCTAAAGCTAGGGGTAGTAAGGGTAAATCCCTACCCACTATACCTCCCTCTACAGATGATTCTCCTTCTGAGAATTTCCTCCCTGTGCAGAACCTTCACCAGATGAGCTGGCAGCAGACACTGCTGAGCTTTTGGGTGGAGGGGGGGGCCTGCCAGGGAAGAGCTGAGTGTGGCACAGCAAACCTGTCCCACACTAGAGGGTCTCAGACAGCAAGCTGTCAAGCAGCAAAATGGGGATGTCAGTGACAGCCATAGAGTTTACTGGGAGGACAACCTCTTGTACACAGAGGCAAGGGACCCAAAACCTGGAGCAGCCAGGAGATTGGTCATTCTCCTGCAGTACAGAGAGTTCCTCCTAACTCTTGCACATGACATTCCGTTGGCTGGGCATTTGGGTCAGGTCAAAACATGGGAAAGACTTGTCCCCTTGATTCACTGGCCTAGGATGTCAGAGGACACTAAAGATTTTTGCAAGTCTTGTGTGACCTGCCAAGCCAGTGGCAAGACTCGTGGCACTCCAAAGGCTCCCCTTATTCCACTACCTGTGGTTGGGGTGCCCTTTGAAAGGGTAGGGGTTGACATAGTTGGCCCCCTTGACCCTCCTACTGCTTCAGGCAATAGGTTTATTTTGGTGGTTGTGGACCATGCCACAAGATATCCTGAAGCAATTCCTCTAAGGACCACTACAGCACCTGCAGTGGCAAAAGCCCTCCTGGGAATCTTTTCCAGGGTGGGATTCCCAAAAGAGGTAGTATCAGACAGAGGGAGCAACTTCAGTCTGCATACTTGAAAGCAATGTGGAAGGAGCGTGGTGTTACCTACAAGTTCACCACTCCTTACCATCCACAGACTAATGGACTGGTCGAGAGGTTTAAGAAAACTCTCAAAGGTATGATAATGGGACTCCCTGAAAAACTCAGGAGGAGATGGAATGCCCTGTTACCTTGCCTCCTTTTTGCTTACAGGGAGGTACCCCAGAAAGGAGTGGGCTTCAGCCCCTTTGAACTCTTCTTTTGACACCCTGTAAGAGGTTCACTCACTCTTGTGAAGGAGGGGTGGGAACAACCTTTAAAAACTCCCAACCAGGACATAGTGGACTATGTATTTGGCCGAAGATCGAGAATGGCTGAGTACATGAAAAAGGCCAGTAAAAACCTTCAGGCCAGCCAGGAGCTGCAAAAGCAATGGCATGACCAGAAGGCTGTTCTGATCCAGAACCACCCAGGACAGAAGGTGTGGGTATTGGAGCCTGTGGCCCCAAGAGCACTCCAGGACAAATGGAGTGGACCCCATCTAATTGTTGAGAAAAAGGGTGAGGTTAACTATCTGGTAGACCTGGGCACTGCCAGGAGTCCCCTTAGGGTGATTCATGTCAACCGCCTAAAACCCTAGTATGACAGGGCTGATCACACCCTGCTCATGGCAACAGATGCGGGACAGAAAGAACAGAGTGACCTTCTCCCTGATCTCTTTTCCACCACTGAAACTGATGCTTTAGTGGAGGGATTCGTTTTGGCAGATTGTCTGACTGCAGAACAGAAAGACAACTGCATCAATCTCCTTGGACAATTTTCTGACCTCTTTTCAATTGTGCCAGGTACAACATCATGGTGTGAACACACAATTGATACTGGTGACAGCTTGCCTGTCAAGAGTAAGATTTACAGGCAGCCTGGCCATGTCAGGGCTTGCATAAAACAAGAGGTACAGAAGATGTTGGATCTGGGAGTGATTGAGCCTTCTGAAAGCCCATGGGCTAGCCCAGTGGTACTTGTACCAAAACCTCACACCAAAGATGGAAAGAAGGAGATGAGGTTTTTTGTAGACTACAGAGACCTCAATCAGGTAACAAAAACAGATGCTCACCCTATACCCAGGGCAGATGAGCTCATTGATACACTGGCATATGCCAAGTATCTGAGCACTTTTGATTTGACTGCAGGGTATTAGCAGATCAAATTGGCAGAAGATGCTAAACCCAAGACTGCATTTTCAACTATAGGAGGGCACTACCAATTTACAGTGATGCCCTTTGGTTTGAAAAATGAACCTGCCACTTTTCAGAGGTTGGTGAACACAGTCCTGCAAGGGTTGGAGGCTTTCAGTGCAGCATATCTTGATGATATTGCTGTCTTTAGCTCCACCTGGGATGAGCACCTGGTCCACCTATGGAAAGTTTTAGAGGCCCTTCAAAAGGCAGGCCTCACTATCAAGGCCTCAAAGTGCCAGATAGGGCAGGGTAAGGTGGTTTATCTGGGACACATGGTAGGTGGAGAAAAGATTGCACCACTTCGGGGGAAAATCCAGACAATTATGGATTGGGTTCCCCCTACAACTCAGACCCAGGTGAGAGCCTTCTTAGGCCCCACAGGGTATTACAGGAGATTCATTAAAAACTATGGCTCCATAGCAGCCCCTCTTAATGATCTCACAAGTAAGAAAATTACTAAAAAGGTATTATGGACAGCTGGCTGTCAGAAAGCTTTTGAGGAGCTCAAACAGGCCATGTGCTCTGCACCTGTCCTAAAAAGCCCATGTTACTCCAAGAAATTAATTGATCAAACTGATGCATCTGAATTAGGGGTAGGGGCAGTCTTATCACAACTGAATTCCGAGGGCCAGGATCAACCAGTTGCTTTTATCAGCAGAAGGTTGACCCCTAGAGAAAAGGGTTGGTCTGCCATAGAGAGGGAGGCCTTTGCTGTGGTCTGGGCATTGAAAAAGTTGAGGCTATACCTGTTTGGCACTCACTTTATTGTTCAGACAGGCCACAAACCTCTACTTTGGCTAAAACAAATGAAAGGTGAAAACCCTAAATTGTTGAGGTGGTCTATATATCTACAGGGAATGGACTATACAGTGGAAAATAGAACTGGGAGTACCCACTCCAATGCAGATGGACTCTCCAGATATTTCCACTTAGACAATGAAGACTCATCAGGTCATGGCTAGTCTTATTGTCCTTCTTTTGGGGGGGGGGGGTTGTATAGGAAAGTACCATCTTGCCTGGCATGTTACCCCCATATTTCACTGTATATATGTTGTTTTAGTGTATGTGTCACTGGGACCCTGCCAGCCAGGGCCCCAGTGCTCATAAGTGTGCCCTGTATGTGTTCCCTGTGTGATGCCTAACTGTCTCACTGAGGCTCTGCTAACCAGAACCTCAGTGGTTATGCTCTCTCTGCTTTCCAAATTTGTCACTAACAGGCTAGTGACTACATTTACCAATTCACATTGGCATACTGGTACACTCATATAATTCCCTTGTATATGGCACTGAGGTACCCCGGGTATTGGGGTTCCAGGAGATCCCTATGGGCTGCAGCATTTCTTTTGCCACCCATAGGGAGCTCTGACAATTCTTACACAGGCCTGCCACTGCAGCTTCAGTGAAATAACATCCACGTTATTTCACAGCCATTTACCACTGCACATAAGTAACTTATAAGTCACCCATATGTCTAACCTTCACTTAGTGAAGGTTGGGTGCAAAGTTACTTAGTGTGTGGGCGCCCTGGCACTATTCAGTGCAGAGATGGGCACCATCTGTTCCCATCAAAGCATTTCCAGAGGCTGGGGGAGGCCACTTCTCCCCAGCCCTTCACACCTATTTCCAAAGGGAGAGGGTGTAACACCCTGCTCTCACAGGAAATGCTTTGTTCTGCCTTCCTGGGACTGAGCTGCTCAGACCCCAGGAGGGCAGAACCCTGTCTGTGAGGTGGCAGCAGCTGTAGCTGCAGCGCAAGCCACAGAGAGCTGGTTTGGCAGTACTGGGGGTCCATGGTGGAGCCCTCAGGTTGCATGGAATTGGCGCCCCAATACCAGATTTGGAATGGGGTGGACAATTCCATGATCTTAGACACCTTGCATGGCCATATTCGGAGTTACCATTGTGAAGCTACATATATGTATTGACATAGATGTAGTGCACTCATAATGGTATCCCCGCACTCACAAAGTCCGGGGAATTGGCCTTGGACAACGTGGGGGCACCTTTGCTAGTGCAAGGGTGCCCTCACACACAGTAGCTTTGCACCTAAACTTCAGTAAATGAGGGTTAGACATATAGGTGACTTACAAGTTACCTTAGTGCAGTGAAAATAGCTGTGAAACAGTGTGAAGCTATTTCACTCGGTCTGCAGTGGTAGTCCTGATAAAAGGTTTGTATGAGCTCTTTATGGGTGGCAAAAGAAATGCTGCAGCCCATAAGGATCTCCTGGAACCCCAATGCCTTGGGTACCTAGATACCATATACTAGGGACTTACAAGAGGGGTCCAGTGTGGCAATCAGAATTGGAATATGGAGTCACCAAAGTGTAGTGACACATTTGGTAAGTAGAGAGAGCATAAGCACCGGAGTTCTAGTTAGCAGAACTTCAGTGACACAGTAAAGCATACTGACAACACGCATAGGCCACAAACTATGAGCACTGGAGTCCTGGGTAGCAGGATGCCAGTGAGACAGGCAAAACACACCGAAAAAGAGGCAGAAATTGGGGGTAGCATGCCAAGAAAGATGGTACTTTCCTACACAACTGCTTTACACATTGCTTCTGAGATAAGCCTGACTGCTTGTTCCAAGCTACCAAGGAGGTGAGCAGGGTTTATCTGAGCGGGTATCTCCCTTATCCTGACTAGAGTAAGGGTCCCTACATGGACAGGGTGCAAAACGACTGCCAACTAGAGACCCCATTTCTAGCAGTCTGAAACAGATTAATCATATTGTTTGCACAGATCTGTCATGCTTTATTAAGGGGTGGCTATTTTGGTTTACTAAAGTCACTCTCTCCTCCTAATTGGGTTCACAGCACGCAGAGGACAGCGCAGGGGAGCATTGCACAAGCGGCTTTTCAGTGCCTGCCAGAGCTCAGCTGCCCCCTTACATAGTCTGCAAACAGGCCCCTGCGGCACCTGTTGAGCCCCCGCCCCCCGAGGTCGTCACTGGGACACCTGCTGGCACTGCCCATGGTGTCCGCCTACCTGAGATCAGGGAAGCGAGGTGGGGCTCACGACACACACATATTACATCACTTTGTTCACAGGCACAGGAGTGATGCTAGTGCAGCAAGGGACTTCAGCCCTATCATCATTACTGGCTGAAGGAGGAGGAGGGACCGGAAACCGGACTGGAAACTTCATCTGCGCTGAAAAGTCCACCCCTTGTGTGACCGATGGGACCTTGTTCACTGCCACAGGAGTGCCGGCAGTGCATCAGGGGACATCAGCCCCATAATTCACCACTGGCTGAAGGAGGAGCCAGAAACATTCATTTGTGCTAAAAAGTGCTCCCCTTGCCGCAACCCAGGTGAAGAGCTGGCTCGCCTGCTATCGGAGACACCAGATCCTCGGGGTCTGTGCACACTCCCAGCACTTCCACCACAAGACAGCTCCAATACTCTGATTAGAATTATCACAGAGTCTAAGAGAGTCCAAGTTGGGGAAAAGGGGATTAGGAAGGGAACAGCTGGGAAGGAGACCTGTAGGAAGCAAAAGGTTAAAACACACAATATCAATATTATATCATATGAATCAGTACTAGATTATAACTCTTAGCATTGTCGTTCTGAAATCATAGATAACCTATGAATGGACTTAAACAACTAGGCTTCAAGGTTACTGGACACCTGAGAGGAAATCAAGAAATGGTTAAATGCAATGTTCAGATTCAAACATTATCTTTTTCATGATGATCAATGAAGGAAAAACATTATTATATACACACTACATCACATCTAGAACTCTAACATTTTATTCTTTCAAAAAATTGTAGGAAACATGAATTGTGCACATTGTATACTTTCACAAGGTTGCCATAGAATAATTGTGCACCATGAATAACATCAGCTAGGCTCGAGAAATAAATCACGCGCCTTGCTGGCTAGAAAACCACCTCGTAAATGCCATGAAGAGGTAGCACATTATGAACACCATGATATTAAACACAAGAAAAGAATTGCACTTCCTGCCTTTAACGCACAATGAATAACATGAATTACACACGAGAATGAAATTGCGCAACTCGCCGATTTAAATGCCACCATGTAAATGCCAGAAAATGGTAGCGCGCAATGAACAGCATGAGTTACACACGAGAAATGAATCGCGGGTTTCGCCGATTCGAATGCCACCATGTAAATGCCAGAAAATGGTGGCGCACAATGAACAACATGAGTTATACATGGGAAATGAATCGCGCGTTTAGCCGATTCGAATGCCACCATGTAAATGTCAGGAAATGGTAGTGCACAATGAACAGTTACACACGAGAAATGAATCAGGAGTTTAGCCGATTCGAATGCCACCATGTAAATGTCAGGAAATGGTAGCACACCATGAATATCAAGGTTTAAAACACGAGGAACGAATCGCGCGTCTTGCTGATTCGAAATTCACCATATGAATGCCTGGAAATGGTAATGCACAATGAATATCAAGGGTTAAAGCACGAGGAAAGAATCACGCATTTTGCCGATTCAAATGTCACCATATGAATGCCTGGAAATGATAACGCACAATGAACATCAAGGGTTAAAGAACGAGGAAAGAATTGCGCGTCATGCCGAATCAAATGTCACCATATGAATGCCTGGAAATGGTAACGCACATTGAATATCAAGGGTTAAAGCACGAGGAAAGAATCACGCGTCTTGCCAATTCGAATGTTACCATATGAATGCCTGGAAATGGTAACGCACATTGAATATCAAGGGTTAAAGCACGAGGAAAGAATTGCGCGTCTTGCCGATTCGAGTGTTACCATATGAATGCCTGGAAATGGTAATGCACAATGAATAACATGAATTCAACACGAGTAAGGAATCGCGCGTCTTCCCGATTCGAATGTCAGCATGTAAATGCCCAATAAACATCAAGCACACTTTCACACGCACAAGAGTCAAAAGATTTTATCATGATAATTAGGCCCAAGAACTCGAACTCCTTCGAGAACGGGATCGGGGGCCCAGCCCGACCTCCGTCTTACCGCCCTGATCAAGAATCACCAAGCACAGCGAAAAGGGTGAGGTCTGGAAGATCCAATTAGGCCTCCGGAACAGAAGCTCAGGAAGCTGCTGCTGCTCTGCACCGGGACCTCTGAATAGTGAGCACGTGGAGCTGGGCTGGCTCCCTTTTATAGAGTTTTAGCCCAGCCCACCAACCACACCTAGGCATGCTGCAGGGAAGCTTCTAGAAGGTCCTGGAATTGGGACCACACCATGACACAGTCTGAAAGCCTGCAAGCAGAACATTACATGTGGACAATATTTATATGCATGCTGAACATAAGTCTTCAGGATGAAACTCTGCAATGCAAAAGGTTAAACAACATTATATCAGCACAATGCATAAATTATGTTAGCTGGAAATCATTAGGTTTTTGCATTCTGGTCCTTGTGCATGTTGTTTAACTTTGGCCAAATTATATTGTTTTAGATTGTTTGATAAGAGGTACTGTAAGTGTGCTCCACTATAGCTAAGCAGGCTGTGGGCCAAAGGAATGCATTTGAAGTGTTGCGAGCCCGCTCCCTTTACTGCCCCCAAAATATACGTTAATAGACCTGATTCTGGAGAGGGCTGTGGGGGTCATTAATACTGAAATATCCCTCGCGAGATATAGCTGTACCTAAACTCTGGCGCAAATCCTGTGCCTGTTGATGACACTCTGTCAGACTCTCAACTTAGGGCCTTATTTAGGCCTTGGCGGAGGGAAATACTGACATATCCTGTACGCCATATTACGAGCTCATTATTTGTTATAGGTATCGTAATATGGCGGACAGGATATCCATCACATTTGTGACAGAGTATTCCCTCTGCCAAGACCTAAATCAGGACTTCAGTTCTTCTGCTAGGTGCCCATTGCTTCTGCAGTTTTGGACCCTTTAGGGAATTCGCAAGAGGTGGTAAAGACCACTCCTCGCTCGATAAAAGAATTCAAGGTGCCTAGCAAGGGCAAAAAGCTAAAGCGGGGGATTCAAGCGCAATTTGACTGACTCAGCCACTCAGACAGACTGTTTACCAGCACCAGTTGAAAATGTTTCACCTTTCTGTCAGTTAATTACAGACACATCAGCACCCTCTTTGATCTCCTGTGGCAGTGAGTGCTTTTTTGATTGATTGTGCTATTAAATTTAAGGAGGTTCTACGGGAAGAACTCTCTCCCCTTTTAGAGCACCCGAGTCCTATTGAATTCCATCTTGCAGTTTTCTTACCACGCCACGCTCATTGTGCTGACAGCCTCACTGTGCCTACTGAATTAACTAATTTATCTAACTCTGGCATTTCTACATTGCACATAAAATTGACAGTTGATTGACTTCTATTGTTGCCCCGTGCGACCCCTGCTCCTGATCCCTCAACCATGCAGACTATGCAGGCAGCTCAGGTTGTGGTGGTTGCCCCTTTGGTCTAGGAACCTGAGGCTAGGTGCATTAAAGCGCACCCAAATTGTACTATTTTAAACCTCATCCCTGCTGTTTGCCCTAATGTCTTGTTTTTTAACTGGTGTCCTCCTCTACAGAAAAATCATGTGTTATCCTATGTTGAACTGTGAAATAAAGTGTTGAACTGGTTAGTCCGTAATTGAGCCTTCCTCTCGCTCTGTCTGAGGAGATTCTGTTTACAAGAAGGATCAGTTGGATTGGCCACGGCCCCAATACAGCTCAGGGGGACTGTGTTATTTTTTTATTTTAAAGCTCCTGCTCAGTCTGTATTATGCTGAAAGAATAGTATGAGCAGTCCTGGACACTCTATTGTCCCTGTTTCACTTGGTTATTTTTATAAGCCTCGGTTTATGCCTGCACCGCCTTGCAGATTGCAAGCCAAAATGGGGAATGGGGCAGTTGATACTCCAGGGACGATGCAAGATATAATATGTTCCGTCTGTTCCTCCATCTACCCCTGGTAGCATACGGTTTAACATGCCTGTGGGTATTGGTTTGATATTCTGTCTGAGGTTTACTGACTGTCTGGCCGCCCCTCTGGAGGTAGGTCTTCTGGCCTGCACAGGAAGGTTGCTAGCTCAAAGAGGGTGACTGTGGTAGGGGGGTGCACCCCATTTAGATTGTTCAGATAACATTTGTGTCTTTATTAATTTAATTCACTGCCATGATAATGTGTCCCTATCAGCTACTGATGCTTCCGTCTTATTTAACCACCCCTTATCTAGTAGTGGGGCACTGGAGAAGAGCCTAAGTTAGGCTGAGTCAGATACTCCCTCAGTTCAACCATGTTACCATGGGGTATGAGTTTTTTTTCATAGAACATCTTGGGGCTTAAGAATAAGCTAATCTCACAGGACTGGTTCAAAATTACACTTACCATTCATATAATCTGCATTCAAGAATCGTGGCAGATCACTCCTTTATGTGTACAGCAGGAACCTCGTCCCTGGCTGGCCTTTCTAAGGGTGGTTTACAGTTGTTGATCTCCAACTTACTACCTGTTATTGTCATATCTGTCACTTTCTCTCCTTACTATCAATTTGAGCGGTTAACCTTTAGGGGCAGGGGGGGCTGATGTGATTATAATAAACTACTATAATAATGTATTTGACTCTACTCGATGCAAGGTCCTCTGAGTCCTGGAAGCGGACCTTGATGCGTTCCTTTCGCAGTCTAAGCATACTTGTCCTATTGTATATCCAAAAGTGTAGCCTTTTGTTAAGATGGGTGTGCAGTTTGATTGATAGGCCCAGAGAGGGCACCCTACATTTCCAACATAGTGAGTATGGAAGGGGGTTTAAGCACCTTAAAATTTATAAATAAGATTTAATGCTCTTGGAAGAGAATACTCAAGTATGTATTTCCCAGACTCATACCTTTGTGGGAAGGGGTGCACATTGTACAGTTGATCATCTTTTGCTAAGCTCTATCATTGTTCACTTGGTTTCTAATATCAGCCATACGAACAGCAACCAGTGATCATAATCTGTTAGTGTTATCTATGACTTCATATGCTGCCTACTCTGTAGTCACCACTAAGATTTCACACATTGCTCATGTTAGATTAAACTGTGTACGTATTAGATGGTCAGGAATCGACCCAACATGCATGAAGCGGTGGTTGTTGGTCCAAATACCAAATTAGTTTGATACTTGTTTACCCCTAACGTGGATAATGAGGACTTGGGCTCTGCTTTTGAACTCATTATGGTGGCCCTTAACACATTCCTGGGTTGCCTGGTGAAAACTGCATTTTATAAGACAGGGCTGGTTCAATCACATGTGTACACAGGCTTCTCTAAGATTGAGGGCTGCTCTACACCATGTCGCAAGAGACTTTGCTACTGTTAAAAGCTTAAGGAAACAGTATAAGGAAGCCTTAGCAGACAGGAAAAAGGAGTTAAGGGAAGAGGCTTGGTTGAACTTGTTAGAGGCTGCTGAGACAAACCACACCGTACATGACCCTTTTTAAAAAAAAGTGATTTGTGCCCTGATTTAACAGCACTTGTTTCTACACAAGTATGTGTAGACCATTTTGAAGGGACTTTTGACCCTTTAACTAACAGTGAATCAAGTCCTACCCTTTGGTTACAAACGGACCAGGAATGAGAATGATTGCTGTAAGTGGTCCGTTCTTGGTCTTTACATTAGATGAGATCAGTATTGGGTACCGTACCTTCTTCATGAGCCACATCCATTACTATACAAATATAAAAGAAGGGTGATAGATCAGACCCAAAGTGCTACGTCCCATTTCCCTTCTGGATTTGTCTGCAAAGTTCCTGGGTAGGGTGGTTTTACCAAGACTGGTCTAGAGGACTGGGCAACCGTCAATTCCATTGTGTCAAAGGCCCAGTACGGATTCAGAATAGGATTTGGGATGGTAGAACAATGTCTAAAGCTTCAGCTCTTGATTGAAATATGTACCAGAGCCAAGCAAGGTTCACTTTACCTGTGCTTTGCAGACCTTACTAGCCCCTTAGAAGTAGTGGCCCATTCAGTGTTGTGGCTCTGCGAATATTGTCAGTCTGCTTGCACAGCTCTATGAGAACCTCTCAGCCAAAGTATGTTATGGACTGAATGGCGTACTTTCTCCTACTTTTAAAATTAGACAGGTCGTATGGCAGAGGTACATGTTGGTCCCTTTTTATTCTCTTTATATAGAAATGGGGTAGATGATTCTCTTCGATTTTTACAGAATGAAGCGCCAATGGTTGATGGTCGTCTGTTACCTGTTCGTCTCTATGCAGATGACGGTGTCCTTGCCAAGAACAGCTGTTGGGCTGCAGAGTTTAATGGATTCCTTCACAAGTTTTATGGACTCTAACAAAACTAAAGATTCACAAAACCAAGACATTTAGGAGATGACTACAACCTATAAAGCGAGGGCACTAGTTGCAGTCATTTATGGCAGGGATGTTCGGGACCACATGCCTAGTAACCTTTTACTGGCTGAGGAAAACACCTTCTTGAGGCTCCTTCCTCTTGTGTACACCCCCCCCCACACTTCCCCCCCGGCATTGTCCACTGTTATACATAGGGAAGTAGGCCTGAGCCATCTGGAAGATATCTTGGCGTTTAAGTCCATTTCTTTGTTTGCCTTCAATATGGGTCAAACATTTACAAAGGCTATCATACGGATTGTTTAATGTTAGATTATGCTCTAAATATCCCAGGGCTGTCCTTTATTAATGATATTCTAAGGCCAGTGTTTGGTTTTTCTTTTTCTGTCTATCACTTGAGGAAATGGTGGTAAAGGCTGTTTTGTTCGCCTCTAGGGCAAGAAAGAGAGTTTCCGTTGAAGAGTCGAAACAAACTGAAGTTGCATATGTCTTATTTGGCCTGGGTGACAAATAAACAACACCACTTTGTCTTGACTAGATTGCAGTTGAATATTGTACACCACCTGGTTTCCTTTCCCAATATTAATTAGAGGGGTAAAAGGGCCGTTCCACTCCCCTGTGACAATACCTCAAAACAGCACTCTGCATTTATGGATTTTTGCAATTTTTTTCTAAATTTAAGGAAGCACTTTTTAAAAACTATTTTGATCAAATATGATATCAGGGACCAAAAGGCTGCTATGTGCCTATTGTGCACGTTGGAGTCCCATGCCATATGTTTTAATGTTGCTTCTTTTATCTGTAAGGCAATACTGCCAGGAAAAGAATGTCTTTGAATTCTGACACTGTATTTGGCTTTTATTTGTGCTCTAAATGTCTATTGTAATGATTTTATAATTGTTTTATGATGTATTGTATTATATTTTAAGATACCTGCGCTTTTATGGCTTATTGGATAGTGCCGAAATAAAGATTTATGGATTTGGATTTGGTTTATTAAAGTCAGGGTTGGAAATACTTCACTATGAACTAGCTCATGCAGCGAAAATGAGAGTCCATCAGAATGTGATAATGTGTGGGTTTTCACAGTCTGCACATAGCTGCCCTGAAACCTTTAGGAAAACTAGATTCCAGTTTATTGGGGTATACTTCACCTAAGATAATTGGGGGGGAGGGTTAATGTTTTTTGGATAACATATTAGGTAGATCACTACAATATACAAAAATGAATTCTCTTAGAACACACATACTTTAGAAAAGATATGGGGGGTTGTGTTTTGTTGGGCATTTGAGAGCAAGCCCAGTAACAGATTACACATCTCGGCGTCAAATATGAACATTATTCTAGGTTAGATTACCTCTTAACCGATAGGAGGGAACTAGATAGGGTGACGATTGTAAGACACCTTTCTGCACATTTATCTGACTACTGAGCAATACGCGGGTTCACGTTTACCTAATAGAAAATGCCACTAGAGGTGGACAATGGAGAGATAAATCGTACCACGGCAGCAGATGATACAAGAAATTGAAGAAACAAGTGATACTTTTTTTTAACTGACAAAATGGTCTGCTGCTATTAACATAGTATCGGAATCTTGCAAAGCATTTTTGAGGGGAAGGATTGCTAGAGTTCCTTGCAATAGTAACAACAACATTAACATCTTTAAATAGATAAGAAGATGGTAAACATTGAAAAACAATGACAAAGTCATGGTCTTGAAGTAAAACAGAGGTATATATTAACACAAACACGACAGGAACTTCAAAGTGACTTAAACTTAGCCTGGAATTAAAAAAAATCATTTAAAAAACGGGAGAGAAGCAAAAAGGGGCATTTTGAGTATGGTGGGATGTTTGGTAAGCTACTGTACTGGTAAATCAAAGCAAAGTCAAAGCAGAGTAATACAAAAAAAATGTAAAAAAAGATTCGGGCTTATTAGATAGGAACAATGAAAACATTTCAGAAACATTTTATTCAGTTCTACCAAAGACTATAGACAGACAATAATATATTTGCTGAAGTCAATTTAAATACACAGCTGAAATTAGATAACAGATTATGCTGAGTTAAGAGGAAAAATGTGTAAAGCAATAACAAATTAAGGGCAAAGACCCAGGCCTAAACGGAATACAAACGAGGTGTATGTGAAGCAAAAAGTTTATTTCAATATGGAACCAGCTATTCAATTCCATCTTTATTGAAGAGGTCCAGCTGCCACCTACATGGCATGAGCCTACTATTAGTCTAATTCTAAAAAAAAAAGAAACACCAACACTACTAAATTGTGAGTATTTTCTATAATCTTAGTGAACAGATTAACTAAGGATATGGGTAGTCTGATAGATGAAGACCAGAAGGGTTACCAATTGGGAAATTACTTACATGAGCTAACACATAATCATATGAGTTGTATACAGGCCTCGAAAAATCATAAAACTGTTACTAGACCTGCAAGACGAGTAATTTGAATAACCTACTCGACCTAATTGTAATGTACTTGACCCGTAAACGGGTCTCAAATTGTGTGATCCTAGGCAAACAGTTTACAGAGTTGCCTTTTTCTTCATTCTCACATATGATTGCCCCTTCAAATATGTGAGCTCAACATTTCTGCAGTACAAAAAACTTTTGTTTAATTAAGCAGACTAAGGTTTGCTGCATGTATCACAAGAATCTAGCCCACATATAGGGGACACATGCCCATGACTTGCTTTTAGTTTAGTAATATCATTGCCATCAGGGAAGGAGTGTTTCTCAGTTTGTTGAAAAACTTGCTTTAAAAAAATATATCACTAAACCATGATGGAGTAGCATATTGACATCTACACACAGTAAATGTGAAAGAAATGTCCAAAAACCTTTCCACTAAGTTGCAGCTTTACTGATAAAACTATATAGGTGCACATTTCAACATAGACGGTAAGTGCCGCCTACCGCCGCGGCGGTGGCCGCCAAAAGACCGTCGCCACGGCTAGCATACGTCTGACAAATTATGACCACAGCCGGATTTCCGCCACAAGAAGGGCAGAAATCCAGCTGTGGCCATACTGGTGGATGGTGTTCAGGTGGCGCTGCCACCACCAGCACCGCCACACCAGTAGACCGCCGCCAGGCGTATTATGACAAATAATACGGCCTGGCGGTGTTCTGCTGGTGGGCACTGCAGGCTGTAGCAGCGCTCCGTCCCGTCCCCTGCCAGAAGACCCCCTGGATGCAGGTAAGTTGGGTTTCCGACAGAGGAGGGGGGTGTTGTGTGTGTGTGGGGGTGTGTGTGCATGAATGTGTGAGTTTGTGCATGAATGCAAATGTGTGTAGTGTTGTTTGCGTGCATGTATGCATATGTGAGAATGCATGTATGAATGGAAATGTGAATGCGTGTCAGTGTGAATGCAGTACGGATGTGTGTATGAAGGAATGGATGCATGCATGTATGAATGCGTGTATGCCTGTGTGAGTGAGTGTGTGCATGCGTGGTAAGTGTCTGTGAGTGTGCGTGTATGGGGGTGGGGTATTGAAAGGGGGGAAACGGGGGTGTAGGGGGCATCTGGGGAGTGGAGAAGGAATTCTCTGTCACTAGGGACCCTACTGCCATGGTTTTCGTAGTGTTATATTAGTGGCCGCCCAGCTGGAGATTCCTAACTCCGGCCCGCCGGCTGTTACCACCATGGCGGTCAGTGTGGTATATTGGCAGGTTGGCTTCAGCCAACCCGCCAATGTCATAGGGCCAGATGTACAAAGATTTGGTTTTGCGACTTGCAAAACCGAATGTACAATAGTCCACTTTACACTGTTTGTGATTCCCAATGGGGTCGCAAATGACCTACTTCATGAATATTCATGAGGTAGATCGCAATTTCCGACCCCATTGGGAATGGCCACCTTCACATGGATGGTGGCCTGCTGGAGACAGCAGACCATCATGTCTGTGACTGCTTTAAATAAAGCAGTTTTTTTTTTTTAAATGCAGACCATTTTCTTTAAAGGAAAACGAGATGCATTTCAAAAACAAAAAATGAAAAGTTTTCTTTTCATTTTTTCCGAGCAGGCAGTGGTCCATGGGACCACTGCCTGCTCTGAAAAATATTTTCCCTGCCACTCACAAACCCTTCCCATTTGCAAATGGATTAGCACCAGTTGGAAACTGGTGCTAACTGCAATTGTTTTGTGACCGCATTCACGGTCACAAAACAATAGTGCATCGGACTGCGACTCGCAATTAGGAAGGGAACGCCCCTTCCTAATTGCGACTCGCAAACCCTTTTTGCGATTCGGTAAATAGACTTCTGAATCACAAAAATGGGTCTGTACATACCAAAAAGCATTTTTCTCGTCGCAAACGGCCCGATTCTGTGAATCGGACCATTTGCGACAAGAAAAAAGGTACGTACATGTGGCCCAAAATGTGGCAGTATGTACCGCCAGACTGTTGGCGGTACTACTGCACATTATCACCGACCGCCGGGGTCATAATGCCCCCTATAGTGTATTAACAATCTGTGAAAATTGGGCTTCAGAAAGTATAACCTTTCATTATCCACACATATTCTGATTTATCCTATTACATTTTTTTTTCATCACACAGAAATACAAAAAATGGCCTTTCACAACTACTGATATATATTTTGAAACGTTTGATTCAGTTGACTTAGTCATTTAAATGTTGTGCGTTAAGAAAAACCTGACACCATGTAGCCTTGTATTTCACACCCCAAACAGCAGGTCAGACAGTTCATCTAACAAAATCCTGGAACTCTGCAGTCAGAAGGAAGACAAACTGACTTTTGACCTCTGTCTGTGAACACAGAGCTGATGTGACATACAAAATCAAAATTTAATGGCATCTTTTTTTGCCCTGCACTTTCTGACTGAACATAACACCTGTCAACTCGCTAGAAGGGGTGAGTAAGTCCTAAAAAAAGTTCGACCTGATCAAATATGACTTGCCATAGCAAGTGGTCGAGTATATTTTTCGAGCCCTGGTATACACCGAGCCATAAGTCATAGTTCACCGCTAAACATCCTTACAATAGACACAGCAAAAGCGTTCTGTAGAGCAATATAATAGATATACTGCTTTTCCAAGCAAGGGTGTTAATAAATGGGAATATGACTGTGCAGTTCAGCATAGGAAGAGGGCCTGGATAAGACTCCCTAATCTCTCCTTTACTGTTTGATCTATTTATTGAGTCACTCAACCCATTATTTTCTAACAATCAATGGACAGGAAGGAGTGAATGCAATCAAGGGAGAGCTACAGGCTCAGTATTTGGGAATAATTGATAAAATGCAATCTCTGTTTACCATCTTTGAACCTGTTAACCCGCACTGATAAACTTAACACCCAACTTACTAGCATAAAATACCAAGTAGGCCTTTGCTTTGAAGCCATCTGGAATTTAAAAAAAATAGTTAACAAAGGAGTTTAAAATAACATCTGACTAATGCCTGTACCTGTTCCTAAGCGACGGGACCGTGCAGAGAAAGGGTCTCTACAGGGACAAGAGGTGTAAGTGCTCAGGCCGCACAAAGATTATGATGACACAAATCAACCACATCCATTGCCATTAATTCCAAGGTTGAAGGGATCAAAAACCATCAACTCGAACTATTTAGCCCATCCTCCCATGCCAACTTTATGTGTCTTGGTCCTACTAAGGTCAGAAATTAGTACTTGCACATGAAATTGCTCAGGATATTATATTTGTGAGAAGGGTGAATTGCGTGGTTGGGTGGAATGAGGGCCTAAAACATCTTGAGGGGATTGTGTGGTTATCTACTTTAGGGCCCCAAATTTGATTGTGAGGATTTTATTAAGGATGAGATCTTTCCAAATAGATAATGATCAGATTTTACCTGGCCCACTAGGCTATTTTTATAAACCCCACAACTCTTCCCACAATCACCCCAAAGGCCTAACGTTGTACTCTGTCCCCAGCCCAGTGATCACAATAATAATTTTACCAATTTTGCCATTTCATCTGACCAATCACTTTAGTTGCCTAAATGATTGTGTGGACTCCGTTTGACTCCTGCATCTCCACTTGACTGGATATAAGGTTACTAGGGTTGGGGAAGCTGATGATTTCACAAAGCTTATGGAAATAGAGGCAATGGGACTAACTCAGGTGCCTCTGAATACCTTAGCACCCCTGCCTCACTTTTTGCCATCAGAATTCTGGGGAGAGACAACAGGGCCCGTCATCAGATAATGTACATTCTCCGTCGAGTTTCATCTTTTGGAAGATAGCAGGCCTGCACATCACACTAGATGAAGCTGAGTAGTAAGGTCGCATAATAAAACACAGAATTTGTTGTCTGCAAACTACTTAGCATGAGGAAGCCTTCCATATGTATGGCTATGTAGCATTCAATTTAAATGCAAATCACACTAACTCGGGGGGAGACTATGGCAGTACTAGCTATTTCCATCTCTACCTTGTTAGCAGAATGTGTTCATAAATGCTTGACTGCTGAGTCTTCCTATCAGATTATTGGAATTCAGGGGTGTGCAAATAGTATGCAGGAACTGTTCTAATAATCTTTTCAATGTAAGGAGAACTGGTGTGATTGAAAGGCTAGACAAAGATCCAAAAGCACTCAACACGAAAGGCTATGAATGACTCATACAAAATTTGGGAAGGGGGTTTCTTTCTTTTTGTTTTTTTTTAACAGTTTTATTTATTTTTATTTCAAATAATACATATCATTATTCACATAGCCATAACATGTTACGCAGATATACGCAGATATACTACTCACTTTACTGTACTGTCAGTAAGTGGCTGTTTTATGCATTATAATACCACTAACTCAAGTTTACCTTTATTGCAATTGTATATCCCAACGTAGTAAATTGCAGTGTAGGCATCTAAGTCGTCTTAGTTTCTCAGTGGCATGTTTTTGAGACAGGGAGTCATTTCCCACTGATGCAAGACTGTATAACCACCCTCCCCTAGAGCATAAACCAATAAAGAAATACAAGGAAAAGTAACTAAATAACCAGGTAACCTATTAACATGCCTATACATGGTTAGTACATCTGTGTGGTTTGTGGTTGCAATTGCCGGATCATCGCGCAGCGTGCATTTCTGAGGGCCCCTCCACCTATCAGTGTCCGGTGGGGACCCCTTCACAAGAGGGAGGGGGGCCAGGGTGGGGAGAATGCAAGGGAGACCGTGCTGGGGGGGAGGCCTCTGGCAAGTGCGCATGTCCGCAGGGTTAACCCGAGGGTTAGTGCTCATCCACCTCTGGCCCGTGTTGGACCAGTGCCCCCTCAGAGTTATCATCTGTGACCGCATCTAGGGTCTCTCAAGTGTCTGCCACCTCTGCCCACACGGGGGCTACCGTTCAACACCTCAGTCCCCTCTTTTCCTCTCTCTGTAGTGTCCTTTCCTCTGCCCTCGCCCAGTGTGTGACATCCACTACCCATGTGTCCAGCCTAGGCCCATGTTTATTTTTCAAGGCCATCGCCACTCTAGTGTGTGCCAACACCAATGCCAGGTCCACAAACCTGTTCCCCACACTTTTTTATGAAGACCTATCAAAAAGTCCCAGTAAGCATACCGTCGGCCTGTTGTCTACTTGTCTGTTTAAGATATTGTTGAGTCGAGCAAGGACTTCCCCCCAGTAGTGTCTTATGGCGAAGGTCAGCGTCAGTCAACTGGCATCGGAGGCAAATGAATTCGATTAGTTCTATGTGGAATGAGGTAGGTCCTGTAGACATAATTGTACTGTATATACTTCAGGCGTGTATTTTGTGAAATCTTGTGTGCATATGCTAGAGTTATAGCCCATTTGGTGTCCATCATACGTCTGCCTATATCTGTGTCCCATTTGAGTTACAGTCCATCCAGTGGCCATTCAATCATCCGTTCAGTGCCCTGTAAAGTAAGGTGACCAGATGAGAGCCCCCTCCAACAACCAGCATAGTCTGGATGAATGCAGTCGTGGGGGGCTCCTCACTGCTGTCGCCCCAGAAATCCTTCAGGGCACGTGTAACAGCTTCGTAAGTTAAGAATTGGCCAGCAGTTAAACCTGTTTGTTCCGTTAAATCTCCAAAAGGTACCAACATCCCCCCTTGGTAACAGTCTCCCACTGTCTTAATCCCCACCTCTGTCCGGGGTTTTAGTTGTCCAGGGGGTGAAGTAGGAACAGGGTTCGCCATGCGGTAGTCCACCAAGGGGTAGGGCCGGGGCGTAGGGTTTATTCGTGACTGTTCTCCTAAGGGCTCTACGCCAAGCAGCCATGGCCGTGGACACCAATATGTTTGGTCTGCGGGGGTGCCTGCCTCCCATGGAGCAGTCAGACCAGGAATTCTTTACCCAGCTCAGCCTCTCCATCCAGGGTGGTCGCTAATAAGTCTAACCCATTTAGCCATCGTGCAGGTCACTGAAGTTGAGCCAACCAGATGACCTCGTTTTCCATAGCTCTAGGATACAGGTGACACGTCGGGATCAGTGGAAGTTTCTCCAATGTCTGCGTTATTAGTATTAATTAGCGGTCCAAGTCTCATCAGAGTTGCTATTGAAGTCCCTCCCCCAGGAGATGGGAACCGTCCGGGTATCGCTCCAACCGGGCAGACAGTGTGTGTAGGAAGGCGACCTAGTCCTGGTTGGGGGTGTATATACTCTCCAGCACTATTAATCGTTTGTATCGGTGACCCTCCACCAGTACATAATGGCCCTCCTTGTTGGTGTCTACTGAAGTAGTTTGAATGGCACTCCCGCCTGCACTCACACCAATGGTCCTCGTGCATATGCGGAGGAAGCGGTGGCAAACAGCTGCCCCCGCTAGCGTTTATGGAGGTAGTCAGCCTCCACCTTAGTGAGGTGGGACTCCTGTAACACAGCAATGTGGACCCCTCTCCTCTTCATATATGTCAGGATTTTAGGGCACTGTGACGCGGTGCCCATCCCCCGTGTGTTCCAGGATATCAATTTAAGAGTAGTATCGCTATTCAAGATGGATCTATTATGTCTCTTGTCCTGACTCCCCACTCACCCCTCCCGTATCCTCCCCATGACCCCAACCCACACACCAATCACATATTTGGGCATCAACAATAACAAGACAATTCCAACTCAAACTCACCGTCCCCGGGGCAGTGCAGCAACAGCTGACCACCCAAACCTGTGATGTCAGTCTGTGACAGTCCATCATCTTCACCCTGCTGAAGCAGTTCAAGGGCGAGTGGAGGGTGAGTTTGCCCTATGACGTTTTTAGACCGTCGATTTTCAATGGTGTCCGGACCAGCCCAGGCCCATATGTGAGCTGCCGCTCCCGGTCTAAGAGTTCTTTACAGTGTTGAGAGATGTCATCCACTGAAGAATGTTGTCTGCTGTTTGGGGTGTCACATGTGGGAGATCTTCGAACACGCTATTGACCAACTCAAGATCGGATGTGTCTTCCATCTCACGAGCGTCGGTGGGGTAATTTTTGTCTTTATCAGATGTGAGTGACTCAGTCAGAGATGCCACTACCCTGATCACTGCTCGTTTTCCCTGGCTTGCTTGCATTTGTTTTGGCCTCACCACTCTTTCATTGGGAGGCTGATCCCTGGAGCGGTGTCTCTTTATTCGGCATCTAGGCGTGGTGGGTTGATTTGTTCACAGGCTGTGTTTCTCACATTTATTTGTTTCAAGCCAATCCCATGCCTCTTCAGGGCTCAGACAGAAATGGGTGCGGTCATCCTCTATTATCTTTAATTTCGAGGGAAATAAAAGTGCATCACAGATTCCTTCTGTTCTTAAGGACCTCTTCCCTTCCATGTAGGATGCCCTTTTTGCCTGCACTGCTGCTGTGTAATCCAGAAACATGTTGACTCTGCTGTTTTCCACCTCAAAGGCACCTGCTTCACCTGCTCTCAGTAGTAATAGGTCCCGGTCCTTGTTGTGCAGTAGCTTGGCCACAACCGGTCTGGAGGGCCTTCCTGGTGCAGGAGGTCTGGCCGGGACTCTGTGCGCTCTTTCCAGTGTGAAGAATGGTGTGAGTTGTTGCTTGCCCATTAGCGCTTTCATCCAGGGCTCCAGGTAAGTCACTATGGGGGTCATTCTGACCCCGGCGGGCGGGGGGAGCCGCCCGCCTGGAGGGAACCGCCAGAATACCGCTGCGCGGTCAAAAGACCGCAGCCGGTATTCTGGGTTTCCCACTGGGCTGGCGGGCGACCGCCAACAGGCCGCCCGCCAGCCCAGTGGGAAACACCCCTCCATGAGGATGCCGGCTCCGAATGGAGCCGGCGGAGTGGAGGATGTGCGACGGGTGCAGTGGCACCCGTCGCGAATTTCAGTGTCTGCTAAGCAGACACTGAAATTCAGGGTGGGGCCCTCTTACGGGGGCCCCTGCAGTGCCCATGCCATTGGCATGGGCACTGCAGGGGCCCCCAGGGGCCCCACGACCCCCCATACCACCATCCTGTTCCTGGCGGCCGAAGCCGCCAGGAACAGGATGGCGGTATGGGGGTCAGAATCCCCATGGCTGCGCAGCAAGCTGCGCCGCCATGGAGGATTCTACAGGGCAGCGGAAAACCGGCGGGAGACCGCCGGTTTTCCCTTTCTGGCCGCGGCTGAACCGCCGCGGTCAGAATACCCTGTGGAGCACCGTCAGCCTGTTGGCGGTGCTCCCGCCCACCCCGGCCCCAGCGGTCCTTGACCGCCGGGGTCGGAATGACCCCCTATGTCTGTGCCCTCCACACCATCCAGGAGCCCTGTGATACGAATGTTGTTGCGCCAGCTTCGGCCCTCCTCGTCTTCTGACCGGGGCTCTAGTCTCTGTACTGGTGGGCGAGTTGGGTTTGTTGTGTACGGTGCGATGTACCCAGTTCGATCAGGTCTTTCACTGTGTTTTTCACTCTATCAGTCAAATTCCGGTGATTAGTTCATAGGAGGCCCAGCTTGACCGACACTTTCCCGATCTCCTGCCGGGGGGGTGTTCTTAGAGTCCTCGATCACCTCCTATATCTTCTGCAAGGTGTCGTGCATTTGGGATTGCTAGGTTGCCGTCTGCTGCGTTGGTGCTCTGGCACTTTGCCCGTTTTCTGGGCTAACCTGCTGCGATCCCTGTGGTTTAGGGCGCTGTTTCCCCATTAGGATCACTCTCCAGTGCTTAACTGTACCTAGTCTGTTTACTCATGCACAGGTCGGGTGGGGACCTCTTGCCACCAACGTTGGTCCCCCCTCTGCCATTGGGGGCTCCCGATGTCCCAACAGCTTACTCAGCTCCCCCGCAGCACGAGGCCGCCGAGGTTCCGGGCCCTCTGCCCATATGTCTTCACAGCCGTCCCCCGCTGTCTGGCAGTCAGAGGCTGCCACTCGTAGGCCCACAGTAACCCTTGCTTGTTGGGTGGTTTTCCTCGTTTCCAGTCTCAGCAGACCCGGTTGGGAGGGCTGCCCCCATTCATGCCAGCACGTCGCTCAGTGCTGTCTCACCTTTAACCTCTGTCCAACCTCAGGCCGTGCCTCAGCAGGCTAGGGCCCTCTCAGTTTTTAGCTCCCTTCTTATGGGGGCATCCGCGCCCAGCATCGCCCTCCTCTACGTTGCTGTGGCTTCACTGCCTAAATATGGTTGGCGTGCCTGCCAGTGTCTTCTTTCGCCCCATGGGTTAGGGCCCTCTCAGTTTTCAGCTCCCTTCTCAGAAGGTCATCTGTGCCCAGTGTCGTCCTCCTTGGTGTTGCCGTGGCTTCACTGCCTAAGTCTGGCAGGTGCGCCTACCGGTGTCTTCTTTCACCCCTGGGGTGGGGGCACTGTGTTATCCGCTGTTGGCAGTACTTTTCATCAGTGCCGCTCCAGTTAGGCCTCACCAGCCGTGCACCGCTCCTGGTAGGCCTCACCAGCTGTGTACCGAGGGGGTCACACCCCCACACGGTTCACTTTCAATCAATCAAAAAAATATATAAAGCTGGCTACTCACCCGTGAGAGTCTCAAGGCACTTGGGGGGGGCAGGAGGGTCACTGTTCGAACAACCAAGTTTTGAGGTTCTTTCTGAAGAGCAGGAGGTCTTTGGTTTTGCGGAGGTTGGTGGGGAGGGAGTTCCAGGTTTTGGGGGCGAGGTAGGAGAAGGACCTGCCTCCTGTGGTGGTGCGTTGGATGCGGGGGACTGTGGCTAGGGCGAGGTTGGCTGATAGGAGGTTGCGGGTGGGAGTGTGGAAGTTCACTCTTTCGTTGAGGTATGTTGGGCCGGTGTTGTGGAGGGATTCGTGTGCGTGGATGAGGATCTTGAATGTGATTCTCTTGATTATGGGAAGCCAGTGAAGGGTTTTGAGGTGTGGTGAGATTCGTTCGTGGCAGGGGAGGCCAAGGACGAGGTGTGTGGCTGTGTTCTGGATTCTTTGGATTTTGCGTGTGAGTTTAAGTGTGGTGCTGGTGTAGAGGACGTTACTGTAGTCTAGTCTGCTGCTGATGAGTGCACGGGTGACTGTCTTCCTGGTCTCTGGGGGAATCCATTTGAAGGATTTTTTTAGAGTGCGGAGTGTGTGGAAGCAGGAGGAGGTTAGAGCATTGATTTGCTGTGTCATGGTGAGGGAGGGGTCCAGGATGATGTCAAGGTTGCGTGCGTGGTTTGCGGGGGTGGGTGCGGGTCCTAGGGCGGTGGGCCACCAGGAGTCGTCCCACACGGTTTTGTTGGGGCCGAAGATGATGATCTCGGTTTTGTTGGAGTTAAGCTTGAGGTGGTTAGTTGTCATCCAGTTGGCGATATCGAGGAGAGCTGGGTGTAGGTTGGTTTTGGCGGTGGTGGGGTTGCGGTTGAGGGAGAGGATGAGTTGGGTGTCATCTGCATAGGAGAGGATAGTGATTCCGTGTGATCGGAGGATGTTGGCTAGGGGGATCATGTAAATGTTGAAGAGTGTGGGGCTGAGAGAGGACCCTTGGGGGACTCCATAGATGATCTTGGTGGTGGTGGAGTGGAAAGGTGGGAGGCGGACTCTGGGTCCGGTCAGTGAGGAAGGAGGTGAGCCAGTCTAAGGATTTGTGTTGAATTCCTATGTTGTGGAGGCATGTGCGGAGTGTGTGGTGGCAGACAGTGTCAAAGGCTGCGGAGAGGTCTAGGAGGATGAGTGCGATGGTCTTGCATTTGTCGACTTTGGTCCTAATGTCGTCAGTGCATGCAATGAGGGCAGTTTCCGTGCTGTGGTTCTTGCGGAACCCGGATTGTGAGGGGTCAAGAGTGTTGTTTTCTTCGAGGTAGTGGGATAGGCGGGTGTTGACTAGTTTCTCAGGGACCTTGGCGGGGAAAGGGAGGAGGGAGATGGGGCAATAGTTGGAGAGGATCTCTGGGTTGCCTTTGTTTTTTTTAGGAGAGCGGTGATTTCCTCGTGCTTCCAGGGGTCTGGGTAGGTGGCGGAGTCGAAGGAGGAGTTGATTATGTTGTGGAGTATGGGAGCAATGGTTGGGCTGGCTTTGTTGTAGATGCGATGTGGACAGGGGTCGAAGGGGGATCCGGAGTGGATGGAGTTCATGTTTTTTTCGGTTTCTTCGTGTGTGGTGGGGGCCCAGGTGGTGCGTGTGGTGGGGGGATCATGAGTGGGGGTTGAGTTTGGTGAGTGAGGGGTGTGTGTGGTGGGTGTGTGTGGTATGAAGCTGTTGTGGATGTCCAGGATTTTGTGGTGGAAGTGGTTGGAGAGGGCGTCACATAGGGGCTGTGAGTGTGAAGGGTCTATGTTGCTGGCTTTCGGTTTGGCTAGTTCATTAACGATGGTGAAGAGTTCTTTGCTGTTTTAAGAGTTTTTGTCAAGGCATGTCTTGTAGTGGTCTCTTTTGGCGGTGCGTATGAGTTGGTGATGGGTGCAAATGGTGGCTTTGAGGGTGGAGAAGTTGGTTGTAGAGGGTTCTTGTCGCTATATTTTCTCCGCTTGGGGGCATTTGCGCTTAGAGTCTTGGAGTTCGGGGGTGAACCATGGGGCGTTATTGATGTTGCGGGTGGCAATGTGTTTTCTGAGGGGGGCTAGTGTGTCTGCGCAGGTAGTGATCCATTTCGAGAGGTTGTGTGCTCCTGTGTTGGGGTCGTTGGTGTGGGGGGGGGTTGTGAGCCAGTTGGGGCGTTCTGTGGGGATCTTGTCCCACATGCAGTAGGGTGTGGTGTGTTGGTGGTGGTGTGTGGGGGTTTGGCGAAGGAGAAGTGGACGCAGTGGTGGTCAGTCCAGAGGAGTTCGGTGGTGTGGGTGTAGGCTATGTGTTGGCTTGAGGTGAAGATCGCGTCTAGCGTGTGTCCTACTGAGTGGGTGAGTGCGGTGACCAGTTGCTTGAGTCCGAAGTTGGTGAGGTTGTCTATGAGGGATGTAGAGTTGTGGTCTTGTAGGTTCTCCAAATGAAAGTTTAAATCACCGAGGAGGATGTAGTCTGTGGAGGTGAGGGCGTGCGAGCTGATTGTGTCGGTGATGGTGTGGCAGAAGGCGGGGCGTGGTCCTGGGGGTCTATAGATTAGTGTACCTCTGAGGGTGGAGTTGTTGTTAATGTGGATTAGGAAGGGCATGTGTTCTGTGTTGTCAATAGTGTTTTGGGAGCTGGTGGTGACTTTGATGGTGTCCCTGTGTAGGATGGCGATTCCACCGCCTGGCCTGTTGAGGCAGTCTTTGCGTTGGAGTTTGTATCCCTTGGGGGTGGCGATAGCTATGTCAGGTTCCGAGGAGGGGTTGGTCCAGGTTTCCCTGTGGAAGGCGATGTCAGGTGTGTGTGATGTGATGAGGTCTCAGAGTTCTATGGCATGTTTATGAAGGGAGCGGGTGTTGAGGAGCAGGCAGTTGAGGTGGGTGGTGTTGCTGTGGTGCATGAGTGTATTGTTGCGGGTGTGTTCTGGTTGTGGGGTGGTGTATGGCGGGGCTGGTTGGTGGGGGTGGGGGCAGAGTAGGTGTGTATTGTGTTGGGGGTGTTGTGTTTGCTGTCGGGGGTCGCTATGGTTGGTGTGTGTTGTGAGCGGTGAGGAGCATGAGAAATGACAGGTGAGGGAGCTGAATGGGCCATGAGTGTGTGAGGGGCTGGAAAGGGTCCAGGTGGGGCAAGGGCCTGGGTTGAGTGAGTGGAGGGTGATGGGGGAGTAGGTTTGTTTGAGAAGGCCAGGGGGACTGGCGCAGGGCGCGGTCTTGGCACGGACGGGCGTAGATGGGCTTGATTTTTGGCGCGTGTCCGCATTGCAGCTGCCATGAATGGGGGGGAGGGAGGAAGTGGCAGCTGGGAGGAGGGAGGGCTGGACGGATGGGAAGGCTGGGGGGGTGGGGCTGCAGGGGACGCAGCGGCAGGGGAATCCTTGAGAAAGCAGGAAACGGACGGTGAGGGGGGGGAGGGGCCGCAGGGGACGCAGCAGCAGGGGAATCCTTGAGAAAGCAGGAAACGGACGGTGAGGAGGAGGGGGGAGGTGGGAGGTCCCGCAGGGGATGCAGGGGAATACTTGAGAAAGCAGGAAACGGACGGTGAGGGGGAAGGGGGAGGCGTGAGGGGACGCAGGGGCAGGGTAGTACTTATCAAACTGGGAAACGGACGGTGAGGAGGTGGCGCTGGGCGGCGGAGCGGGGAGCGACCTGCCTGCAGAAGCAGGGTCAAGGGTTGCCTTTCAGCACAGCTGCACTCTTGTGTGTCATTGCCACCGCTGTTTACAGTTTATTTTGTTGTGTGCCCAGTGGGGGGGTCGCCGCCAACCCCCTCCGGTTGGCTCAAGCCTCTGCCGTCTGTTATCACTTCCACTGCGTTTCAGCGCTGAGCGCAGCTCCAGGAGTTTCAGGATTCGTGAAGGGCCGGTCCGGAGCTGCTAGTCTATGCTGCTGCCATTTTCGGCGGCTAGCTCCGCCCCCTCTGAGGAGGGGATTTCAATGGCCATTTATGCCATCTCCCTCCTAGGGACATTTGTGCTTTTCGTGATGCTGAGGGTAACGCTCAAACAAACTTCATTCTTAAAGAATATGGAAGCATGATCAACCACATCTTTGTTAAACATTGATTGTCTGGTGTTTCCGAATAAAGTGAGCAGACTGGCAGCCCCCTTCGGAAACATCTTTACAGCTAGAGGGGAGGGAAGTGCCATTAATTTTATTTTAGCAACAAAAAAAAACTCAGTTATAATATCTATCATTTTAAAACTCATAATAACTGTTCTAGCAGCCGTTGCCCACAAAGCTTTAAATTGACAGTGACTTATGGAATACTCAGCCTAAATAACGAAGGTTGAGAGGCATTGAGGACTTATGGAAGTATGCCCATCAAATAAAGTGAGAGAGGGGGTTCATGTTTGTTTTTTGACTAAATTAATAAAGGAGAACAAATCTCTGGTGAATATTTGTCTGCTTTTTAAAAAAAATCACCCTACATAAGAGAGCTCAGTAGGCCCCCAAGTGGCAGGGCCAAAAAAAACAAAAGGTTGGTTTGATCATGACTGCGTTAAGGCCTACAAAGTATTAAAGACCACACTTGGCAAAGCAGATCAATCCATAACTGAGATCGTTGAGAAAGTATAAACTGCACATATAAACAGAAAGAAAACCATAAAGGAAGAGACCTGAGCTGCCCTAGAGGCTGTCAGTAAAAATAAATTTAACTGGGCCTCTGGGAAGTAATCAATGACCGTTTTTTCTTAGAGATAGTGGTGCCCTTCCCCATGACGTTGCGATACCGTCATATTAGTGGAATAGTTATTATAGCACCATTTATGCCAGGAAAGATGGAAGGCTTAACTCTAGGCTTAACTCTGAGGTTAGGTATTGTGTTACCTCATTTAATTTAATTTCTGTGGCGAGGGAACCTTTGAGCCCACTGTGCAAGAAATAGTCAGTGCAATCAACAAATGTCCTAATTCCAAAGCCACAGGTCTGGGTGGGGGTATTATCGGACATCTTTCAGGCCAAAAAATACTTCTGGGGGCCTTTACTTGCTAATATTCCAATGGCAACCTGTAGAACACAGAAGAAGAACATGGTCACAGTCACTAATCGTCCACATCTTTAAGAAAGGTGATTGTAATGACTCACAATGACTACTGTGTGATCTCCCTATTGGATTCACCGGTCAAGGTGTTGGGGGGAATCTTCTTAGTTGGGTTGGAGGAATAGGCAGATGAACACAATATCTTGACAGACATCCAATAATGTTTTCTGAGAGGCAGAGGTATGGTAGAACAATGCCTGAGTTTGTCTTGATTTCAAAATACATAATCATAAAAAGCGGAACCAGCTAGCTAGGCTTTATAAACCTGGGAAACACATTTGACTGCATCTCCCATAGTAAGTTGTGGCACTTGATGAAGGATATGGGGATAGATGTTCACATAACAAAAGTCATTTGGGACATTTACATAGGTACTGCTGCTAGAGTAAATTGTGTAATAAAGTGTACTGAGGAGTTTTCCATAGCTAGGTTGGGAGGCAGGGGTTTGTCCTTGCATCTGTTTGATGCGAGTTTTATCTGTCCTCAGAAAGTTGTATGTCTGTCATATGTCACAGAGAATAAGGGCCACCACCTTCAGATGATCTTATTATAGTCCCTACTCCCATGGCGCAGTATTTGGACTAAACCAGAGGCTTACTTAAATAGAAGAGTAATAGCCGACCTGTCTCTCAACTCGACGGGGCTTTAGAAATATCCTGGATCAAATATATAAAGACTAAGGGGCAGATTTAGGAAAAGTGGTGCTGCACCAAGTGCAGCACCACTTTCCCTGTGCCCCTCAGCTCCCTACCACCACCATGTGTGTGGTGTACTTAAAATATGGCGCACCATGGCGCAGGGTAGGGGGCAATAGAGTCTATTGATGTACTCTGCAGGAGTAGCACCAAACTGTTGGCGCTACTCTTGCAGAGTACATAGGGGCCCATTTTAAAGAATTGAAGTCCCCTTTGAAATCCTGCTCTTAAGCAGGCGTTAAAAGTGTCGTAATAAATAGCGCAAAGAAATCCCATAGATTTCCTTGCACCATTTTACCAGCTCCCCTAATGGGGGAACACCCTCTTTGCATACATTATGCCTGGCACAGGCATAATGTAGCGCAAAGGGTTACAGGGTGGGGCAATGCATGCATTGCGCCACCCTGTAAATAACGGCACAGGGATTTTGGCCTCGTTGGGCCACATTAACGTCAAAATAAATTACATTAATGTGCTGCTAGGGACCTATAAATATGCCTCTTCATGTCTGGGGATAGACAGACCATATTTCTTTGATGAGCCAGAATCCTTGTCGGTTGTGAGTAAGACAGAGCTCAAACATATGTGCCTTCAGTTTTTTTTTTAGGAAGAGAGACTGTCAAATGTTGGTAACAATGTAAGTTTTAAGGTAGATGTTGATCTGACACCATCACATAGAGTGCTGCAGGGGAGTAATTGAAGACCCATGATGAATCACTCCCAACATATTCAAGTAACCCAAATGAATGGATAGGGTCTACTAAGAGAAACTCAATACTTAGAATGGTTCTCCAGTCACAAGTCCCTTGATTAGAACACCTTGTGTTTTAGGATAAAAACACTCACCCACCCTCAGGTGACATGCCTCATCATCAGGTTTCTCTTCACACCACTTACCGAAGGTCTTTGGTGTAGGTTACTACTCCCCAAAAATAAAGAGGAACACTTTGGTTTTGTTTTGAGAGGTGGACACCAGTGTAAGCTATTTGGTGTGGGTGAGTGATGGCAGAATGTGTAGTAAGAGAAAGTGAAAATTATAAAAATACCTTTCTAGGTGCTGGGCTTCTCTTAGTTGACCTATGCATTATTTCGATATTCTGATATGATAGTGGGATTCAACCTTATTTATCAAAAATCATGAATGATCAGCAAAGATATATTTTAATTCATTTCAGACTCACCATTGTCAATCCACTTTTCCATGCAGAAATAAATGGTCAAAAACTTAGCTAATGTCCTTGCGATATTCAAGGCATGCGACATTTTACACTGTTTTGCATATTTTATAAAGTGAGTGGAATACTATATCTGAAAAGTTACCCTACTTCCCCAGAAACACACTAAAGTTGTGATAGGAGATTCTGCAAAGACCACAACTGACTGCAAAGCACTGAAGACGGATTCCTGGATCTGAGAACCTGCAAAGGAAGGGGATCAAGTCCAAGAGTCACGAAAGTGTCCAGAGGGGGCAGGAACCCACTAAACTCCGGATGAAGGTGCAAAATGGCTGCCTCTGGGTGGAAAAAGCTGAAGATTCTGCAACAACAGAAGATGCCAGGAACTTCTCCTTTGCACAGAAGATGTTCCACAGCGTGCTGGAGGATGCAGAGTTGTTTTCACGCAGAAAGACCGCAAACAAGCCTTGCTAGCTGCAATGGTTGCGGTGAAAGAAAATGGGTGCTGCCTGGGCCCAGGAAGGACCAGGAGGTCACCCCTTGGAGGAGGAGACAGAGGGGGCGCTCAGCAACATAGGGAGCCCACACAGAAGCAGGCAGCACCTGCAGAAGTACTTGAACACGACTTCAAGAAAACTGAGCATGGCAGTTGTCTCAACACTACAAAACAGGGTCCCATGAAGCCGGTGGTCAACTCAGCGAGTTGAGCAATGCAGGACAGAGTTCTGGGGACCTGGGCTGTGCTGTACATGAATGATTCCTTGAAAAAGAAGCCCTAACAGCTGCAGCTCACGCAGCATACAGTATTACTGTCTGACGAGGGGAGCCAAGGACTTATCTCCACCAAATTTGGACAGATGGACCACTGGACTGTCGGGGTCACTCCGATCCAGCTCCTGTGTTCCAGGGACCATGCTCGCCACGATGAGAGGGGACCCAGAGGACCAGTGAAGCAGACGTTTGGTGCCTGCGTTAGCAGGGTGAAGATTCAGTCGACCCACGGGAGATTTCTTCTTGGCTTCCAGTGCAGTGTGAAGGCCCCCAGAGAATGCAACACCAGGAAAGAGTCAACAAAGCTGGCTGGGTTAGGCGCTACAATGTCGCTGGTAGTCTTCTTGCTACCTTGTTGAAGTTTTGCAGGCGTCCTGGAGCAGTCAGCGGTCGATCCTTGGCAGAAGTCGAAGAGGGAGATGCAGAGGAACTCTGGTGAGCTCTTGCATTTGTTATCTGAAGAGAAGCCCAAAGGAGAGACCCTAAATAGCCCTCAGAGGAGGATTGGCCAACTAGTCAGGTAAGCACCTCTCAGGAGGGGTCTCTGGTGTCACCTGTTGGCACTGGCCACTCAGAGGCCTCCATTGTGCCCTCACACCTCTGCATTCAAGATGGCAGAGGTCTGGGACACACTGGAGGGGCTCTGGGCACCACCCCTGGGGTGGTGATGGACAGGGGAGTGGTCACTCCCCTTTCCTTTGTCCAGTTTCGGGCCAGAGCAGGGGCTGGGGGATCCCTGAACCGGTGTAGACTGGCTTATGCAAGGAGGGCACCATCTGTGCCCTTCAAAGCATTTTCAGAGGCTGGGGGAGGCTACTCCTCCCCAGCCCTTAACACCTATTTCCAAAGGGAGAGGGTGTAACACCCTCTCTCAGAGGAAATTCTTTGTTCTGACTTCCTGGGACTGGGCTACCCAGATCCCAGGAGGGCAGAAGTCTGTCTGTGGGTTGGCAGCAGCGGTAGCTGCAGTGAAAACCCCAGAGAGCTGGCTTGGCAGTACCCGGGGTTCATGCTGGAGCCCCAGGGATGCATGGGATTGGCACCCCAATACCAGACTTGGCTGAGGAGACAATTCCATGATCTTAGACAGGTTACATGGCCATATTCGGAGTTACCATTGTGAAGCTATATACAAGTATTGACCTATATGTAGTGCACGCGTGTAATGGTGTCCCCGCACTCACAAAGTCCAGGGAAATTGCCCTGAACTATGTGGGGGCACCTTGGCTAGTGCCAGGGTGCCCTCACACTTAGTAACTTTGCACTTAACCTTCGCTAAGTGAGGGTTAGACATATAGGTGACTTATAAGGTTACTTAAGTGCAGTGTAAAATGGCTGTGAAATAACGTGGACGTTATTTCACTCAGGCTGCAGTGGCAGTCCTGTGTAAGAATTGTCTGAGCTCCCTATGGGTGGCAAAAGAAATGCTGCAGCCCATAGGGATCTCCTGGAACCCCAATACCCTGGGTACCTAGGTACCTTATACTAGGTAATTATAAGGGTGTTCCAGTGTGCCAATTAGAATTGGTAAAAATGGTCACTAGCCTGCAGTGACAATTTTAAAGGCAGAGAGAGCATAAGCACTGAGGTTCTGATTAGCAGAGCCTCAGTGATACAGTTAGGCACTACACTGGGGAGACACATTCAGGCCACAACTATGAGCACTGAGGTCCTGGATAGCAGGGTCCCAGTGAGACATATAAAACCCACTGACAAATAGGGTTTTCACTATGAGCACTGGGGTCCTGGCTAGCAGGGTCCCAGTGAGACAGTAAAAACACCCTGACATATACTCACAAACAGGCCAAAAGTGGGGGTAACAAGGCTAGAAAGAGGCTACCTTCCTATAAATGGTGAAAGACTTACTTAGTGGGAGTTTTTTGTACAAGTTTAGAGCATCAAAATACTGTAGGAAGCTGCAGATAAAAGTGTTACAAACAGCAGTTAAACCCTCTTCAGGAACACCAGAATGTGTGAGCGATCAGTGAAGCTTTCCACTTTGAGAAGCAGAAAAAAATAAGTGACGGCAACTGATGGAAGGTGACAAATTGCTATTTTGGGACTGCTTATAGGAGAAAACAAGTGGTTATCAAGATAAAATTTTCATCACTTGATTATGTGGAGTGAATCACAAGACTCAGGGCCTGATTTAGAGATTGGCGGATGGGTTACTCCATCACAAACGTGACGGTTATCCTGTCCGCTGAATTACAATCTCAATAGGCTATAATGCGATCGTAAAACGGTGGACGGGATATTTGTCACATTTGTGACCCCATCCACCAAACTAACTCGGGCCCTCAGTTTGGAAGGAGACATGCCAAATAGAATGAGAGTTAAAGAACATTTACTAAGGAAAAAAAGTCTCAGCATGGTATGGGAAGCTACTCATTGCGGCAGACAAGAACTAGAAGCCAGCACGTTGTGGTTTGGAAGGATTTTTGCCTATGAGGGAGCCAGAAAATGTATGTCAGGTATCTTTAAGCACTCTTTATGGTACTGGAAAAGCTGCAATTCGATGGGCAAAATTTGGTTAAGGCAGCAACAGAAATTCTTACGTGGAAAAAAGAGGTAAGATAGGAGATGAAGAAGACTGAAAGCAGTTATCAACAAACCAAAGAAAACTTCTTTTCTGTGTGATATTTTTGGCAAAGAGAGAAATATGTAAAAAATTATTCATTCAATAGCACAAATACATGCAGAATAGTTAATTTCTGTAAAATGTATCTATGCTCTAAATGTATAATGAACAAGAAGGCACAGTCGTGGCAATGGTTTCATACTTGGTTGATCAGCATAACAAGGATTGGCATGATGACGGATGATTAAACTAGCTGAACGACTCAGTCAGATGGGTGGCTTGTTGGAAAAGTAATTTAAGGAGGTGTCGAGAAAAGAGCCTTTCATTTATTTATTTATTTATTGCTATTTTCCTTTTGTTCCATACATCTCATGTTAAATGAGGACTAAAAAAGTACACCAAATGAAGCTTTCTGTAATTTAAGCATTCTTGGAGTTTAGGAAAGAAACTAGCATGATCTTATGCTCCCTCACACACACACAGACGAGTAACTCTGTCACAAAGGTGACGGATATCCTATTAGATTTACACTTCAGCGAACGGGATATCAGTCCTCTTTGTGAGTAAGTACCCCCCACCTCCCAGCCCCTCGCCCTGCCCCGCGCTACTCACCCTCTCTCCTGCTCCTGCTTCTTTTCTTCTTTTCTTCTTCTCTGTTCTTCCTCCTCGCTCCTCGTCTGTAATCTTCTTCTGTACTCTTCTTTTCCCCGTCTTCTCTCTTCTTCTGTGTGCTTCTCAGCCTCTCCTGTCGCCTCTCTTCTTCCTCATCTTCTTCTGTGGTCTTTTGCCCTCTGTTCTTCGTTTTCTGTATCTTCTTCTGTGTTCTTCTGTGTTCTTCTGTGTTCTTCTGTTCTTCCGGTCTTCCTTTCTTCTGTTCTTCCGGTCTTCTGTTCTTCCGGTCTTCTGTTCTTCTGTTCTTCTGTTCTTCTGTTCTTCCGGTCTTTTGGTCTTCTGTCTTCTATCTTCTGCCTTCGGCTCTTCTGCCTCCTCCGTCTTCTTCTCCCCGCGCCTGCCCTCCTGCCTCATCCCCCTCCCTCACTCGCATCCCTCTCTCTATCTCCCCTATCTAACCCGTTCACTATCTACCTCCCTCACTCCTCCTATCTACCTATCTCTCTATCTCTCTATCCCACTATCTAACTCCCTCACTCTCCACCTCCTCCTATCTTCCTATCTCTCTATCTATTTCTCTATCTATCGATTTCTCTATCTTTCTATTTTCTCTATCTATTTCTCTATCTCTCCCCCCTCTCCCCACCCCCTCTATTACCTATCTTCCTATCCTCTCACTCTACCTCTCACCCTCACCCGCCTCTACAACCCCCCCTCCCCTATCTTCACAACCCTACTCCTATCTTTCTCCCTAATCTCCTAAACCTCCTAACACTCACCCCCTCCACCCTTAAAGCCCCCTCCCCCAGCTCTTCTCACTCTACCTGTCCCCCCTCCCTCGCGCTTTCCCGCCGCGACCTCCTGCACGCCCCCGCCCCCCAGCTCCCATTCGCCCCCAGCTGACCCCTCCCCCCCTACCTCATATGGCGGCCGTTGCGCGACAGTGGTAGCGACCCTTGACCCAAGGGTAGGTCGCTCCCCCTGCCGCTGCAGCTCCTCCAGCTCCTCCGGGTTCCTGAGTTCCTGAGACCCACCTCACAGTAAGTACCCCCCACCTCCCAGCCCCTCGCCCTGCCCCGTGCTACTCACCCTCTCTCCTGCTTCTGTTCTTCTTTTCTTCTTCTCTGTTCTTCCTCCTCGCTCCTCGTCTGTAATCTTCTTCTGTACTCTTCTTTTCCCCGTCTTCTCTCTTCTTCTGTGTGCTTCTCAGCCTCTCCTGTCGCCTCTCTTCTTCCTCATCTTCTTCTGTGGTCTTCTGCCCTCTGTTCTTCGTTTTCTGTATCTTCTTCTGTGTTCTTCTGTGTTCTTCTGTGTTCTTCTGTGTTCTTCTGTTCTTCCGGTCTTCCTTTCTTCTGTTCTTCCGGTCTTCTGTTCTTCCGGTCTTCCGTTCTTCTGTTCTTCCGGTCTTCTGTTCTTCTGTTCTTCCGGTCTTCTGGTCTTCTGTCTTCTATCTTCTGCCTTCGGCTCTTCTGCCTCCTCCGTCTTCTTCTCCCCGCGCCTGCCCTCCTGCTCCTGCCTCATCCCCCTCCCTCACTCGCATCCCCCTCTCTATCTCCTCTATCTAACCCGTTCACTATCTACCTCCCTCACTCCTCCTATCTACCTATCTCTCTATCTCTCTATCCCACTATCTAACTCCCTCACTCTCCACCTCCTCCTATCTTCCTATCTCTCTATCTATTTCTCTATCTATCGATTTCTCTATCTATTTTCTCTATCTATTTCTCTATCTCTCCCCCCCTCCCGCCACCCCCTCTATTACCTATCTTTCTATCCTCTCACTCTACCTCTCACCCTCACCCGCCTCTACAAACCCCCCTCCCCTATCTTCACAACCCTACTCCTATCTTTCTCCCTAATCTCCTAAACCTCCTAACACTCACCCCCCTCCACCCTTAAACCCCCCTCCACAGCTCTTCTTACTCTACCTGTCCCCCCCCTCCCTCGCGCTTTCCCGCCGCGACCTCCTGCACGCCCCCCAGCTCCCATTCGCTCCCAGCTGACCCCTCCCCCCCCTCCTACCTCATATGGCGGCCACTGCGCCCGTCCGACCCTGGCCCGCGCCCAGCGCCACGACCCCTGGTCCCCAGCTCTCCCAAGCCCCGCTGATCCGCTACAACCCCACCACCCTCCACGCCCTCAACCCAGGACGCTCCAACACCTGCTTCCAAGCTCACCCCAAACGCACCCATGGACCCTTCGCCTGCAACTCCTGCAAACGCATCTTCCACCACGCAACTACCACGACCACAAGCCCACGCGCCATCAACCACCTCAAGTGCATCCTAGTCAACGCTCGCTCCGTCCACAAACACGCCGTTGAACTCTGGGACCTCCTGGACTCCACAGCACCGGACGTCGCCTTCATCACGGAGACCTGGATGAACGCCTCCTCTGCTCCAGACATCGCCACCGCCATCCCCGAAGGCTACAAGATCTCCAGGAAAGACCGCACCAACCAAGCAGGAGGAGGTATCGCCATCGTCTTCAAAGACTCCATCAGCGTCACCACCTCCACCGAAGACACCCCTCTCGCCGCTGAACACCTGCATTTTCAGATTCGCACCGACCCGAGGACCACCCTCAGAGGATCCCTTGTCTACCGTCCTCCCAGACCACGCGCCCCTTTCAGCGACGCCATCGCCGACTTCATCTCCCCGCACGCCCTCGCCTCACCGGACTACATCCTCCTAGGCGACCTCAATTTCCATCTGGAACAAAACAACGACCGCAACACCACCACCCTGCTCGACAACCTCGCCAACCTCGGCCTCAAACAACTGGTGAACACCGCCACCCACATCGCCGGACACACGCTCGACCCTATCTTCTCCGCCAGCAAACACGTCTCCGCCCTACACTGGACCGACCACAGCTGCGTCCACTTCACATTCCGACGCGAGACCCACCACCTCCGCACTCAACCCATCCCTCGTCGACAGTGGAACAAGATCCCTGAAGAACAACTCTTCTCCGCACTCGCCGCCAACCAACCCACCCTCACCACCGACCCCAACCTTGCTCCCCTCAAACGCACGCATCGACAGACCAACACCAAAAAACCTCTCTGGTTCTCTGACACCCTCAAAGAATCAAAAAAAACTTGTCGCGCCCTTGAGAAAGCCTGGCGCAAGGACCACACCGCTGACAACATGACCGCCCTCCAGAACGCTACCGGCGAACACCACCACCTGATCCGCGCTGCCAAAAGGAACTTTTTCACCAACAGACTGGACAAAAACAGCCACAACAGCAGAGAACTCTTCAGCATCGTCAAGGAGTTCTCCAACCCCAGCGCCAACGCCGTCACACCCTCACAGGATTTGTGCGAATCCCTCGCCACTTTCTTCCATCGCAAGATCAGCGACCTCCACGACAGCTTCGGACACCAGACCCAACCAAACATCACCGAACCCGCATCCCCGGCCATCACCCTCATCAACTGGACCCACATCAACACGGAAGAAACCAAATCCATCATGAACTCTATCCACTCCGGCGCCCCTTCGGACCCCTGCCCGCACTTCATCTTTAACAAAGCCGACTACATCATCGCCCCGCACCTCCAGACCGTCATCAACTCTTCTTTTTCTTCTGCTACCTTCCCCGAATGCTGGAAACACGCCAAAGTCAACGCCCTACTAAAGAAACCTACGGCTGACCCGAGCGATCTGAAAAACTTCCGCCCCATCTCTCTTCTGCCTTTCCCAGCCAAAGTAATAGAGAAGACCGTCAACAAACAGCTGACCACCTTCCTGGAAGACAACAACCTGCTCGACCCCTCACAAACCGGATTCCGAACCAACCACAGCACGGAAACCACCCTCATCTCAGTCACAGACGACATCAGAACCCTGATGGACAACAGTGAAACAGTCGCCCTCATTCTTCTCGACCTCTCAGCTGCCTTTGACACCGTCTGTCACCGCACCCTAATCACCCGCCTCCGCTCCACCGGGATCCAAGGCCAGGCCCTGGACTGGATCGCCTCCTTCCTCGCAAACCGTTCCCAAAGAGTTTACCTCCCTCCGTTTCGCCCAGAACCCACTGAGATCATCTGCGGCGTACCTCAAGGCTCATCACTCAGCCCGACACTCTTCAATGTCTACATGAGCCCCCTCGCCAACATCGTACGCAAGCACGACATCATCATCACCTCCTACGCCGACGACACCCAACTTATACTCTCCCTCACCAAGGACCCCGCCAGCGCCAAGACCAACCTACAAGAGGGTATGAAGGACGTCGCAGATTGGATGAGGCTCAGCCGCCTAAAGCTGAACTCTGAAAAAACGGAAGTCCTCATCCTCGGCAACACCCCGTCCGCCTGGGACGACTCCTGGTGGCCCACGGCCCTCAGCACCGCACCGACCCCCACAGACCACGCCCGCAACCTCGGCTTCATCTTGGACCCTCTTCTCACCATGACCAAGCAAGTCAACGCCGTGTCCTCCGCCTGCTTCCTCACCCTCCGCATGCTCCGCAAGATCTTCCGCTGGATCCCCGCCGACACCAGAAAAACCATGACCCACGCCCTCATCACGAGCCGCCTGGACTACGGCAACACCCTCTATGCCGGGACCACAGCCAAACTCCAAAATCGCGTGCAACGCATTCAAAACGCCTCGGCCCGCCTCATCCTCGACGTACCCCGCAGCAGCCACATCTCCGCACACCTGAGACACCTGCATTGGCTCCCAGTCAGCAAAAGGATCACCTTCCGACTTCTCACCCACGCACACAAAGCCCTCCACAACAAGGGACCGGAATACCTCAACAGACGCCTCAGCTTCTACGTCCCCACCCGCCTCCTCCGCTCCTCTGGCCTCGCACTCGCTGCTGTCCCTCGCATCCGCCGCTCCACGGCGGGTGGGAGATCTTTCTCCTTCCTGGCGGCCAAGACCTGGAACTCCCTCCCCACCAGCCTCAGGACCACCAAGGACCACTCTGCTTTCCGGAGACTCCTAAAGACCTGGCTGTTCGAGCAGCGATAACCCCCCCTTTTCCCCTAGCGCCTTGAGACCCGCACGGGTGAGTAGCGCGCTTTATAAATGTTAATGATTTGATTTGATTTGTGATGGAGTAACTCGGCCATCAATTTTTGAATCAGGCCCTTAGTAAATTGTACTTGGTGCAACACTAATGGATGCATTTATATAATGGATGAATTAGGATGTATACTAAGCAGGGCCACTGGAATTATGTGGCAAAGAAGGGTCAAATTATGTAGTAGGGTTGAGTAAATTGTGCAGCTAGAAAAGCCAACTTATTTGGCATAATGTAGCACATATTGTGACAGCACGACTTCCTTATTTTGCCATTTTACTCTTGTTAACACCATCTGGGCATTGGTTGCACCTCAATAGTACCAGTTTACCCAAATATAGTAATAAGCCACAGAAAGTTGAACACTCAACCTTTACAAAGGGCCTTCCACTGCACAGCAACATGTGTTGCTGTGCTTTTAGTAACGTTTCAACCGTTAGAGCTAGAAACAACATTTATTTGGTTAAAATCTGCTAGTTATGCAGCAGATGACAGATTATATAGCAAATGCAGCAAATCTACACTTATATAAAAAAAATGGCCACGTAATTGCATAATTCAAATTGCACTGACAATAAATCTTAAAGGCACTAAGGACCCAATTCTCAAAAAAAGTTTGAAATCTGCAGCTTTAGGTTTCTAACCACACATGTGTATGAGTTTTGACTTTTTCAAATGCATTGACGTTTTTGTAGCTTAAGTATTTCCAGGCATGCTCAAGGAAAACCTTTATGAATTCTTCTTTCCCATACAGGAGTATATACATCTATATTTTTGTATGAGAAAATTAGAAGCCCAAGAGCAAATTTGCCTGTTTTTTTCTAATCTACATGGAAAATATATTTTAATGTACATGGAAAATGTATTTCTCCATGGGGCATGTCTCTTCCATGCGCATAAATCTATTTCGAAGGGTGTTCCTTTCTTTATCCTTTCCACTGTGGAAAAAGATTTAGGGCCTTATGTTCAAAGATATTTTGAGGTCACAAAGGCTGTGATTTGCAAAAGCAGGGCTTTTGCGACCGCAAAATAGCTTTTGGGCATGTTCAAAACCCACATTGTGATTCAGTAACTTGTTCTCCAATCACAAAACAAGTTTGTTACTACATACCTATTTGCAAATTGAAAGTGTTGGGTGTGTTTAGGGCATCCCTTTCAATTTGTGAATTCTAATGTTATGTACCAATGGTTTGCGACCCCAATTGAAGTCGCAATTCATTGATAGGACACCAACAGCTCAGAGAAGTCGGTAAACCACTTGCAAATGGGAAGGGGTCCCTTAAGGGCCCCTTTCCCTTTGCCAATGTTGTACAAAACACTTTTTAGGGGTAGGCAATGGTATCTGGGACCACTGCTGACTTGTAAAAAAAGGTTTAGAAACTTTTCTTTTCCTTTTTTTTCAAATGAATCCCAAGGCTGTTTTATCTTTTTTGAGAAAGATTGCTTTATTTAAAAGAAATCACAAATCAAGTTGGCTGAAGACCCCAGAGGGCCACCATCCCTGTGATTGCAGCAGTTCATAATGGGTCGCAGTATACTATCTACGACAAGCATATAAATTAGTTAGGTCTAATTGCAACCCCTCCGACCCCCCCCCCCAAACCCCCACATATCGGAATTTTTGGAACCAACATGTTTGAACATATGTTGGTTCACAAAAAAACAATGCATTTGGTAAAAGTTGGTGTGTAAATCGCAAACACTTTTACCAAATGTACAAACAGAAAGACCCGCCTCTTTTCTTGGACAAGCACAAACAACTCTGATCTTTCACAGGGCTTGATGGGTCAAAAAATGGCATTATGAATGTCTAAACAACAATGCTGGGCTACCCTTTCCAATGTCTGGCACTGCCAGATGTGTCAGCTTGAAAGCGCCCCTGGGAGGGAGATTATATTTTTCTGTCCACTGTGCTGTGACAGGACTGAAAAAACAACCCACACACTTGCCCTTTCAAACTGACCTATCTGACAGTGTCAGAGTGCCCGAAAGGTCTCTCCAATACTACCAGAAATACATAGGTTTGTGTGAATTCACAAATTTACAGGTCAGGTCAGAAATGACCACTCACCTCTGCATTCCCTGCTTGCAGATTTAAGAGTTAACATTTTAGGAGTGCAAACCAGTTTTTGGCAACAGCAAAAGTAGTTTTGCAATTGCAAAAAAAAACATTTAATTTTCATTATGCAGGCCTAATTTTGCATAATTTGTGTTTTACATGGTACTCATATTTTGTGTATCAGTCCCTCTTAGACTTGTCTCTTTTCTGCAAGGCCACCAACAGATCTTTTGCCTTAATCCCTCCTGTTTTGCTGAATTTGTTTTTATTGGCTTTAGGACTCTGGGCATATTACCACTGCCACCCAGTGCTAATGTGCTGGTGCACTTTCCCTCAAGCATAGTAAAATTGGCTTACACCTAATTTGCATGTTGAATGTATTTATAAGTTTCTTAGTAAAGTAGTAAATTAGATTCTACAAGTGGCCTGCAGGACTTCTTGTGTCACCCACTTAAGTAGCCTTTTCAGCATATCTCTGGTCTGCCATCGCAGCCTGTGTGCAGTTTTAAACTGCCAATTCGACTTGACAAAATAAAGCTCTTGCCAGGTCTAAAGATTTTTATTTATTACCTGTAGGTTACCCCTAAGGAAGGCCCTGAACAGCCCATAGGGTAGGGTCCATTGTATTTAAAAAGCAGGGCATGTACCTTTAAGTTTTAGATGTCCCAGTAACAAAAAACTCCCAAATTCTTGTTGCACTACTGTGAGGCCTACATTTCTCATAGGATAATATTGGGTTACCCTATTACATTTAATAAGTTATAACTTTTGTTTGGGAGTAGATAGGAATATCATGTTCAACGTCTAGGGAATTGTAATTTAAAACCATCAGATTTTAACTGACAGCTCTGAAAATGCCACTTTTAGAGAGTGGGGATTTTCTTGTTTTAACCTTTTGGTGCCAGCAACCTGTTCCTGGGTCACATGACTAGGTGTAATTGATATTTGGCCTTTATGTATACTAGATAGCCACGCAATAGAGGGACTAGGTATTGGCTGGATGGGCCATCCAAGCAGGATGGAGGTGGAGTGCTTTGCCCAGCCCCACTTGTACAGAAAAAAAAATCACACTATTATGCCCCAGACATCCTGAAACATGAGCAGGGAGGCAGGAAATTCCAGAAACTTCTGTGGGAGGAAAGTTCCAGAATTCTCCCTTACTTCATATCTGAAACCAGGTATAAAACTAGGACCCTCAGACCCACTCTTCAGTACACTACTGGACATGTAGATACCACAGAAAAAGGCCTGCTCTGCTGCTAGAGGGCTGCTCTGCTGCTTAAAGCTTGCCTTGCTATCTGAGAAGGGAGACTATACGTGCTCCTTTCATCCCAGGCGACCTGTGTGACTCCAAAGGCTAGTTAGCTGGTCTCTTCTGAGCTAAAGGGTCACAGCATGCTTCAGAGGCCTCTCTGCAACTGCCAAGCTGACCTGCAGCATGGGCCCTGCCTGGACCTACAAATGGAACTGCCTGTGTCCTGTTAGCCTCTGCTGGAATGAGTTACTGATCCCCAAGAGGTGCTGATCCCAGGTCATGGGCCCTTGGTTGGCATCTGTTGAGCTCCCCCTGTGAATGAAAGGAGACATCCTGAAGTTTTGGGCCCTTCACAACTGCAAAAGGGCCTGTTCGCACCAAGATCTTGCCGCCCACAATAACCGCCAACGTGAAGCTCCAGTGAACCTGACGGTTTGTGCTACAGCGACTGCCAAAGACAACCAGCAACGCAAGATCTGCACTTGTGTTACAGCATCGAAATCCTGCCGTGACTGGATCTCTGCGCTTCAGCAACAACTGTCTGTGATGCCCAGCCTGCTCTTCGTGCTACAGCGATGACCATCTGGGACACTCTTCCTGCTACGTGTGGCCTCTTTACTGCCAACTGGAATCTTTGCAGAAGGTAACTTTTTCAACCAGATTAATGTAGTGCCTGTATCCAGCCCGCTTTCCATGATTAGATAACTGTGAGCGGCGCTTCAAACTTTTATAATTGAAATTCCATATCTCCGGTTTTACAGATTGGATTTTTGTCGCTTTGGTATCAAATAATTTATAAAATTTTACTCTTCTTCTAAATTGGTGTGGGATTTTGGGGTGTGTTTTCACTTTATTACTGTTTAAGTGTTTCATAAATAATTTACACGTTTCCTCTAAATTAAGCCTGACTGCTTTTGTGCCAAGATACCAAAGGATTAAGCATACAACATATGACAAGGGTTGTGGCTGTTGCCTGAGTAGGGTTTCACCCCCCTCAACCAACAACCCAATTTCTCAAATTACCCTAGGCTGCTTATGCTATTTTGTATAACCTGCAGTAACAGGAGACTGATTTGAACAGAAAATGTCTTATAGAGACCGTGTGCCTCATGGTACTTTTCTGTTCAAATCAGTCCTTTTTCAGTGTCTTGTGTGCCTTTTTAGCATGTGGGAGATACGCTCAAGGAGAAAGTCATATGACATGATATAAAAGTTCACTACCCTGCGGACACTAGCTTCCATATAGATTTTTTGGAAAGGGTGACCAGTATGTTTTCATGTTCTGCTGTGCAGCTGCACATTTGCTGTGAAATCACTCCCGATTTAGTTCATTTTCTTACCTTCAGAAATGTTTTACTTCTTTAATCTGTAGCAACGGTGCTGCGTGACATCTTTCTTCACCCTAGTCGAAAAATAGACACAAGTTGTAGTAGTTTGTCTGCAAAACCAAATTAAGCAGTCCATGAAGACCACTATGCAAAAACAAACAAAAAAAACAAAAAAAAAATGACGTTGCGGATCTGAGAGCTATTAATAATTAGTAAAGAATTGAGGGCGCATTAGTTTTGTACGCAAATAGGAGAATAAAAGGAGATGGGCAAACACCACTAAAAAAAGAAAATACTGAGGGCCTCATTACAACCCTGACGGTCTTTTGGTGATTGTACCGCCAACAGGCTGGTGGTACAATCTTGCTAATTATGACTGCGGTTTACCGCCATGGTTGTCCCGGCGGTTTTAGTCCTCCAGGGCAGCACTAGTCCCCTTCCCGCCAGCCTGTCCATGGCGGTAGAGACCGCCATGGAAAGACTGGCGGGAAAGGGAGTCCATGGGCAGTGCAGGGGCCCCCAGGCACAGCCCCACCCTGCTTTTCACTGTCTGCACAGCAGACAGTGAAAAGCACGATGGGTGCAGCTGCACCCGTCGCACGGCCACAACACTGCCAGCTCCATTAGGAGCCAGCTCCAATGTTGCGGCTGACATCCCCGCTGGGCCAGCGGGCGGAAGCTCTGTTTCCACCCACCGGGCCAGCGGGGATGTCAGAATGGGGCCGGCGGGAGTGCAGCCGCATTGGCGGCCGCTCGGCGGTACAAGGTTGTAATGAGGGCCTGAGTGTCGAAATGGGCGTTTTTGGGGAATAATAAAAGAAAAAAAGCCAAAACAATAAAGTAATCATAAAACATAAGACAATAACGAGAGGCATTAGGATAGCAACATAACACGAAAATGAATGAGTAAATTAAATATTTAGACATGCTGTAGGTGAGTGCATTGAAGCTGAAAAAATCCATTAGTGATACTTTTGGTTTCCAAATTTAACAATGCTCACAGGCTACAGTTCCGTGAACAAGCTATTGGGTGATTATTGTTAATTCTGCTGTTCACTAATAATTATAAGAACATGATAATAATCTTTGTGAAAAATCATTAAGTAGCTGCTGCAGTAACATAGGTATAGCTTCCAAAATACAAATTGCAATAAGATCCCTTGAGGTTTGATTTGCATTTTCCTTTTACAAGAGCATGGTTCTATTACAGCGTGTTCTTTACTTCTTGCCGGCAGTAACATGTTACTCATCTCTGAATGTATCATTTTCATCTATTTTTATACATCAATCACGTCTTGTCTCTGTCGTCATCTGGGTAAACTTAAAAGTAATTTGGTTTCCGCTCTCAAGTCTTTGCCTGCATAATAGGATTTTGTGCACTGGGCCCAGTTGGATTGCCAATAGCTGTACACATCGTGACATGAAACTGCCAAGATATCGAAATCAAACTGAGCTCTATGATTTAAAGTGAGGTTTTGACAAACTACAGGAAAAATACCTACTTTTTCACAACATTTTTAGATATTTGGTTATACAGAGCGTTTGAGAAATGCCCATTATCTTCCATCTATAGAAGTACGAAAAGCTATGCAGAGAGATACCTTTCTCAATGAAAATACACATATTAATTTCTGTGTAAAATACAATCACTGACAAGCCTTGTTTGCGTGCTTCACATAACAATCATAGGCAGGAAAGAAGCAGCTGCACATTATCAAATAATGGCGACTAAATAATTAGAATTAGGCGGGAAACGCAGAGGCCACTTCGAAATGCACAGAGTGCACCCATTCTAAGAGTGAAAGGAAAAGAATGAGCGAATAAATGTTTGTTAAAAACATTACTGGTGATGTGTTATGCTTCAGTCTGCTCACGGAATGTATTAACAAGGGTCTTTGAGCACCTAAATTCAATTTAGGTGCACAAATTGCATAATTTCTTATTTATGTGTGTAGTTCCTAGTTAATTTTATTATTTGATTTACTTTAAAATCATTACGATATTATGAAATTCATTACAACAGAAACAATGTTGATATCAACAGAATACTGTTGGCCACAAAAAAAAAAAAATTAGGAGTTCATCATAAAAAGCACTGCCGTAAATTGTCAACACTTACAATTCAATAGTTTAATAGGATTAAAAACACTTAAAATTTTATAGGAACTAAAATAATTTATTAAGAATAAGTTTATGGAGTAGGTATGCCAGGGGTTGACAAATTGTACAGCAGTTTCATAGTATCACAGGCCCTCATTACAACCCTGGCAGTCGGTGGTAAAGTGGCGGTAAGACCGCCAACAGGCCGGCGGTAAAAAAAATGGAATCACGACCATGGCGGAAACAGCCAACATAGACAGCCACTTTAACACTCCAACCGCCATGGCAATACAAACAAACAGCATGGCGGTCACCGCCAACAGACAGGCGGAAGACAATGTACCGCCCACACCATTATGAGAGCCAATCCGCAACCTTTTCCGGTGCGGATTCAACGCGAACAAAAACACGACAGATACTGGACTTGGAAGGGAAAACTCTCACCCCTACACACCCCACGAGGAACCAGGACGCCATGGAGACGGAACTCCAAATTCTACCTGCCATTGTCTTCATGCTCCTCTACCAGGAGCACGACCGACGGCGGCAACGACCACGGTGAGTACTGCACCTACAACACAGGGGAGGGGGAGGAAAAAGAGAGTGACACACACATGCAACACCACCACCCCCACCCTCACCCACTACAACACACACACCAGTATTTGCTGAAACATTACACTTACACCCCCCAACCCCCCCTGGAAGAACCCAATGACAAAAGGAAATGATCTGAACGATTGTAATCTGGAAAAATCCATTACTCAAAAATATATATACACTATTAACAAATATGTACACCAAAAATTCAAGTCCATGTACTGCATCTACATAGTCCGTGGACCACTGGGCCCAAAATGCAGGGGCTAGGCCCACACTCAATACCCGATCCAAATGGAGAGAACACTGCAGGGGCATCAGATCGAAATAAAACAGGCACCTCAGGGGGAAGGGAAGAGAGGGCACCTCAGCCGGATGAGTGCACGACGCCAGCTCCACGAGGGGGCTCCATGCCCATTGATGTATCCTAGGGAGTGCAAAGCCACAGTCTCTCAAGTCTTTTCAGTGGGTGGTTTGCCCACTGCTTTATCCTGGGGAGTGCAAAGCCACAGTCTCTCAAGTCTCTCAAGTGGGTGGTTTTCCCACTGCTTTGTCCTGGGGAGTGCAAAGCCACAGTCTCTCAAGTCTCTCAAGTGGGTGGTTTGCCTACTGCTTTATCCTGGGGAGTGCAAAGCCACAGTCTCTCAAGTCTCTCAAGTGGGTGATTTGCCCTCTTCTTTATCCTGGGGAGTGCAAAGCCACAGTCTCTCAAGTCTCTCAAGTGGGTGGTTTGCCCACTGCTTTATCCTCGGGAGTGCAAAGCCACAGTCTCTCAATTCTTTTCAGTGGGTGGGTTGCCCACTGCTTTATCCTGGGGAGTGCAAAGCCACAGTCTCTCAAGTGGATAACAGTCTCCACTGGTTCTGGAGGGGGCTTTGTGCCCAGAGTGCTTCGTCCTGCCAAGGACTGAGGTAGTGGATGCCTTTCTCCACTGGTTCTGGAGGTGGCTTTGTGCCCATAGTGCTTCGTCCTGCCAAGGACAGAGGTAGTGGATGTGATTCTCCACTGGTTCTGGAGGGGGCTTTGTGCCCAGAGTGCTTCATCCTGCCAAGGACTGAGGTAGTGGATGCCTTTCTCCACTGGTTCTGGAGGGGGCTTTGTGCCCAGAGTGCTTCATCCTGCCAAGGACTGAGGTAGTGGATGTGATTCTCCACTGGTTCTGGAGGGGGCTTTGTGCCCAGAGTGCTTCATCCTGCCAAGGACTGAGGTAGTGGATGCCTTTCTCCACTGGTTCTGGAGGGGGCTTTGTGCCCAGAGTGCTTCATCCTGACAAGGACTGAGGTAGTGGATGCGATTCTCCACTGGTTCTGGAGGGGGCTTTGTGCCCAGAGTGCTTCATCCTGACAGGGACTGAGGTAGTGGATGTGATTCTCCACTGGTTTTGGAGGGGGCTTTGTGCCCAGAGTGCTTCATCCTGACAAGGACTGAGGTAGTGGATCTGACACTCCACTGACAGTGGGCCAACATGGAAGCTGTCCAGGCCCCTGGAACTGACCACCAGCCTCGTATGACTGACCACTGGGGATGGCAGCCATGTCTGCGGTGGTGCCACTGGCACAGGATGTGGCGTGGCCGCTGGCGGTGCTGAGGGCGGCCTCAGTAGTGGCGGTGCTTGAGGCGCTCATTGGGCGGCAATGCTGGTGGGGGGCTCACTGAGTGTGCTGCGGTGTCCTGAGCGGCGGTGCCAATGGCGGGGGTGCATGTGGTGGTGCCGGTGGCAGTCTTGTCCGCCGTGCAGGTTGGCGGCGACTTCCCTTTCTTTCTCTGGCCCTTCCCCACCTTGGATGGTGGCGCAGCTGTCTTGCCACTCCCTACTGTTCTCGTGGCAGAGCCCTTGGTGGCAGGTGTTTTGGACTTCTCCCTCCGGGCTGTGGCCAACTTCTTTTGTTTTTGAGGTGGGGGACTGTCCTTGGCCTGGCTCCTTGGGACACTGGCTGCCCTGCTGCTTGGCGCACTCCAGAAGCCGGTTGCTGCTGGCACCACTGTTCCCGGTGATGTGATGGCTGAGTTGCTGGGTTGGGACCTGGAAAGGCAGGCCCTAGGGGATGGAAGGGGTGGGGGAGGTGTAGGGAAGAGTCAAGGTTTGACAGGAAAAGTTTTTTAGACACACTGGGACGGGTAGATGGAGGGGGTTTGGGAGTGGAGGAAGAGATAGTGGTTGTAGGAGGTGTTCGTTTGCTGAGTTTGGGTGAAGGTGCATGGGCTGGAGGCTGTCGTGAGGTGGATGGCTGTTGGGTGGGTGTGTGACTGTGTTTGCATAGTTTGGGAGGTGGGCTCACAGACACACTGGGAGAGGACACAGGGGATGTGTGAATGGTAGTGGGGGTGGTGAGTGCACATAAGCGGTGTGTGGTGATGGGCGTGCTGGTGATGGATGCAGTGGCTGAAGATGTAGTGCATGCAGGTGTGAGTGGAGATGTGGGATTGGGTCTGGGTGGAGGAAGTTGGAGGGGGGGGGCTGGACACAAGAACAATGGCTGCCATCAGTGCTGAGGCCAGAGTCTGAAAAGCTCGCTGTTGGGCTGCCTGACCAGAATTAATGCCCTACAGGTATGCATTTGTCTGTTGCAACTGCCTTTCTACACCCTGGAACGCATTCAGAATGGTAGACTGCCCAACAGTAAGGGATCTGAGGAGTTCAATGGCCTCCTCACTGAGGACAGCAGGGCTGACAGGGGCAGGGACTGAAGTACCTGGGGCGAAGGAGATGCCCTCCCTCCTGGGTGAGCGGCCACGGGGTACACGCTGAGGGGCTGCTGGGAGGGCGGTGATGGTAGGTGGGGGTGGCGGCTGTACCTGAAAAAATGCGGTGGGCACAGAGGGGCCCGCCACCACAAGGGAGCTCCCATCAGAGGAGGAGTCGGTGTCGCTGGTCTCAGCTCCTGTCCCCGCCGTGGAGCTCCCCTCGCCCTCCATCCCACTGGTGAATTCGGAGTCCGTAGTCTCGCCCTCCAGGGCCATGTGGGATGCTACTCCCTCCTGCTCCGGTGGCACTGCTTCTCCGCCTGATGATGCTAATGCACTCAAGAACAGGGAGACCACACAAATGGGGAGAAAGAAAGTAGAAAGACATGTTTTGTGCATGCAATACCGCTACCGTTGGCGGACACTACAGACACAGCAGCCCTCTGCACTACGCCATGCACTTAGAGTTCCCTAATTAATCACAGGGCCTTGGGGTACAAGGCCAATGCCCGATTACTGCACACACGGAAGTCACAGGAGCCTGACTAGGGGTAGATGGCTCTTAACACTGGTGGGGTGGGGTGCCACATAGCCTGCCTCACGAAGGGACCTTGCCAACAAAACTCGTCTTGGCCTAGGGGAACCCACTGCCCACCCCCCCCACCCAGACACCTCCCATGCACGCTGAATCAGATGAATATGACTGTACCCCCTTGTGGCTGCTGTGATACCCTCAAGCGCCCATCCAACTCCGGATACGCCACCGCCAGGATCCGGAACATCAGCGAGGTCATGGTGCGACAGGCACCCCTCCCACGTTGGGAGGCCATCCCCAGCTGGGCCTCCGCCGTCTTCTTGCTTCAGCAGCGAATGTCCTCCCATCTTTTACGGCAGTTGGTGCTCCGTCTGTGGTGGACCCCCAGGGTCCGGACTTCCTTGGCGATGGCACGCCAAATATCCTTCTTCTGGTGGGTGCTGACCTAGAGAAATAGTACAGGGGAAAAGGAAAAACTATAACCGTCCGGACCATCACAGTCATTGGCCCATGTTTCCACACTTTCCCTGACGCACATCCACTCACCGTCGTTTCATGCACGCCTTATTCCCCCCCCCATCTCCCATCCACACCACTCCAAACAGGCATTGCCCATACAGCATGCTCACACTGTACTCACATGTTTCTCTGGAGGACCGTAGAGTAGCGTGTACTGGGGGAGGACCCCATCCACTAGTTTGTCCAACTCCTCCAATGTGAAGACAGGGGCCCTTTCCCCAGACAGTTGAGCCATTGTCGCTTCCAGACTGAGGTCACAGCAGCACTTGCAGTGTAGGTCCTCTCCTGTCGAAGATCAGGTATCAAGTGAGTGAACAGAGTGAAAATGGCGGTCACGTCCGCAGCGGTGTGTACCGTCAACGCCAGCGTACATCGTCATTGGCTCCTGGGACCCATAGGGTCCAATGTTAACCAATGCAGGATTGCGCCTCGGTCTTCGACCGCCTACCGCCACGGTGTACAACGCCAGTGCAGTTACCTCATATCCCATTGTCCCACATTACAGGTCAGGCAGCCGCCATTTCAGGGGGGCACATGGCATTAATTTTAAATGCGTCACAAATATCTAGGCCTTGCATACACACTAAGGCAGGCACATAGCGGATTGACAAATGTGTGCAATAAAGTTTTTTTTTGTACCTCAGTGTTGATTGACCCTCTGATCGCTGTTCTTATCCATAGAGCACGTCCGCTGGGGCAGGTGAGGAGATGGTGGCATCCTCCGGTGTACAGACCGGTGGTGGACCTGTCGACAATGAAAGAGCGACACGTAATAGTCACCTACAGACTTGATCGTGCCACAATCCATGAACTGTGTGCCCAGTTGGAGCCAGACCTGATGTCAGCTATCCGCCATCCCACAGGAAACCACCCTCTAGTGCAGGTCCTGTCAGTACTCCATTTCCTGGCAAGTGGTTCCTTTCAAACTACAGTGGCTATTGCATCAGGGATGTCCCAGCCTATGTTCTCCAACGGGTTGTCCAGAGTGTTGTCTGCCCTGCTGAAACACATGCGCAGCTACATCGTTTTCCCTCAGGTGGAGATTTGCCTACAGTGAAAGGTGACTTCTGTGCCCTGGGACATGTCCCCAACATCATAGGTGCCATTGATGGGACACATGTGGCCTTGGTCCACCCGCAGGAGTGAACAGGTATACAGAAACCGGAAGAGTTACCATTCAATGAATGTGCAGATGGTGTGTTTGGCCGACCAGTACATCTCCCATGTGAATGCCAAGTTTCCTGGCTCAGTGCATGACACTTACATTCTAAGGAATAGCAGCATCCCTTATGTGATGGGACAACTCCAGAGGCACCGTGTGTGGCTATTAGGTGAGGACATGGACCCTATAAAGTGTGAATAGTTGTCTGGGGTTGTCCCTAAGGGTTAGTGTGTGTCTAACAGTTGTCCCTCGACATTTGCAGGTGACTCTGGCTACCCCAACCTGTCATAGCTACTGACCCCAGTGAGGAATCCCAGGACAAGGGCAGAGGAACGCTACAATGAGGCACATGGGTGAACTAGGAGGGTTATAGAGAGGACCATCGGCCTCCTGAAGGCCAGGTTCAGGTGCCTCCATATGACAGGTGGTTCCCTATCATACTCACCAAAGAAGGTGTGCCAGATCATCGTGGCCTGCTGTATGCTGCACAACTTGGCTTTACGACAACAGGTGCCTTTTCTGCAGGAGGATGGTCCAGGTGGAGGTCTTGTGGCAGCTGTGGAGCCTGTGGACAGTGAAGATGAGGAGGCAGAAGAAGAGGAAATAGACAACAGAAACACCGTGATCCATCAATACTTCCAGTGAGACACAGGTAAGAAGACCTCACTGCCTCCTACATCTGATGAAATTGTTCGACCTCTCATCTGTCTGTCACTTTCACCCAGTGTATGGACCCTGATTTGTCACTTTCCCTTTCAGTTTCACAGATGTGGGTCCCACTGTGTGACCTCTGCTATGTTACCTCATGGACTAGAGCTGTGTGACATAGGTATGTTGACGATACAATGGACATTGGTATTTTCCTTAGTTATAGCTAATACACATTTGTGAAAGCACAGACTGACTCCAGATTGTTTTGTGATTCAAGGGTGCTTATTTAAGTGCAAAACAGTGGAGGGGGTTGTAAAATGGTCAGGGGTGATGGTGGAGGAATGTCCATGGCAGAGTCCAGTCTATTTGTCTCATAGGTGCATTGTCCAAAGGGGCATAGGAAGTGGAGTTAGGGCAGTTTAAGGATGGACAGGGTGACAAAGTGGGACAGAAGGATGATAATCAGGGTGGTCTCATTTCTTGCGGGGGTCTTGGCATTGTTCTCTGTCTTTGTCCTGGATCTCAGGGACTGTTTGCGGGGTGGTTCTCCATCTGCAGGGGGTGGGGTGTTGGTGTTGTGGTCCTGTGGCAGTGCCTCCTGTCCACTAGTGCTGGCGGAGGAGGTGGACAGTTCATCATCTAGGCTAGTGTCAGGGGCCCCTTGTTGTGCCACAGTGTCCCTCTGGTGTTCACAAGGTCCTTCAGCACTCCTACAATGGTGCCCAGGGTGGTATTGATATCCCTGAACCCCAAATACTGTTCCTCCTGCAGCCGCTGGGTCTCCTGAAACTTGTCCAGTACCGTTGCCATTGTCTCCTGGGAATGATGGTAGGCTCTCATGATGTTGGAGAGGGCCTCGTGGAGAGTGGGTTCCCTGGGCCTGTCCTCCCCGTCACACAGCAGCCCTCCCAGTTCCCCTGTGTTCCTGGGCCTCTGTCCCCTGACCCGTGTGCCCACTACCGCTGCCCCCAGGTCCCTGCTGTTGTTGGGGTGGTGGGTGAGCCTGGGGTCCCTGTAGTGGTGGACACACTGCTGCTTGACGTGTCCTGGGGACAGAGGTATGGGCCCACTGGGTGGGTGCTGTGCTGGTGTTTCCTGAGGGGGGAGGCTCTGTGGTGGCCTGTGACTGTGTGAGGGGAACCGATTGTCCCAAGGTCCCAGATGGGCCTGGCTGGTCATCTAGATCCAGTTGGACAGAGCTGCTGTCATCGCTGTGGGCCTCTTTTGTGGGTGGAGTGGACATGTCCGGAACCTCCTGTCTGGTGACGTTGGGTAGGGGTCCTGCAGGGGTGTAAATGCATAGTTTTAGTATCTGTGTGTGCCATGGTGTGCAATGGGTGGGTGACCGTGTAGGACCTTGTGTGATAATTGTTTAGGGGTCTGTGTGGGTATGTGTAGTGGACATGCAATGGTGATGAGTGTTGATGCTTTGTTGTTGCATGCGGGGCTTGGTGTTGGGATGTGTGGTTTGTGATAGTGGAACATATGTGAGGAGTTAGAGTGATGGGGTGAGGGTGAGGGTGGGGGTATGTGATAGCATGCAGGTAGGGTGGGGGATGAAGTAGTTAAAGATTTAACTTACCAGAGTCCATTCCTCCAGCTACTCCTGTGAGGCCCTCAGGATGCAGTATAGCCAAGAACTGCTCCTCCCATGTTGTTAGCTGTGGGGGAGGGGGGGTGGGTCCGCCGCCAGTCCGCTGAACCGCAATGTGGTGTCTTGAGACCACGGAACGCACCTTCCCCCGTAGGTCGTTCCACCTCTTCCTGATGTCAACCTGTGTTCTTGGGTGCTGTCCCACTGCGTTGACCCTGTCCACAATTCTATGCCATAGCTCCATCTTCCTATCTATGGTGGTGTCCTGCACCTGTGATCCGAATAGCTGTGACTCTACCCGGATGATTTCCTCCACCATGACCCTGAGCTCCTCCTCAGAAAACCTGGGGTGTCTTTCCGGTGCCATGGGGTGGTGTGGGTGATGTGTGAGGTTGTGTGTGTTGTGATGTGTGGGGTGATGTTTAGGGGTGTGTGGTGTTTTGTGCCTGGATGTGTATGTGTTATGGTGTTATGTGCCTCTGTATGCTGGTGTTGTCTTTGCTTTGCTGTCTCTCTGGCCTTCTTTGGATTTTTGGGTAGTAAGGGTTTGTGGGTAAGGTGGGTGGGTGATTTATATTGTATTGGGTGTGTGGGAGTGGTGTGTGTATGTGTATCAGGTGTGTGTATTTGGAATTGTCCAATGTGGTTGTGTTTTGTAAGAGTGTGTGTATTTTGAGGGCAGCAGTGTGTTCCGCCAATGGTTTACCGCGGTGGAAATTCATGGTTCATGATAGTGTGGGCGTATTCTTGTTGGCGTGACGGTGGAGGTTTTGTTATCGCCAGTTTATCACTGACCTTTGGTGTAGCGGACTTGTGTGGGTGTCTAGATTTTGGCGGTTCTGAGCAGTGGGTCGTAATAGCTGTAGTGGAATTCTGCGGCCGCGGCAGTGTGTTGGCGGTCTTCTGCCCTGCGGTAAGCGGCTTTTACCGCCAATGTTGTAATGAGGGCCACAGTCTATTTTAAAAAAACTGTCTCCAAACATTTCTGAGTAACGTAGATAAATCTACACAAACTAAAACATTGTATATCTCATCTTTTTCCTCATTTCACCCCAGGCTTTGGATATGCAATAAACTAATTGCCATAATGACTCCTGGGTAATAATAGCCCAGACCTGACTTTTAACTTCTGTATAGCTGGACGGTTGTGTTTGAGGGACTACTGAAAGAGTCCTGCGAGCACGACTTCAAAAACTAGAGTATTCTGATTGACTGAGGGAATTTTCTTTTTCCCTTAGTCCACTTCTATCCCACAACAATGAGATTCCTTCCTTCAGGAGCAAGCACTTTGATTGGCTATCTGCAACATAAGCAAAAATGTTGCCACAACCATTACAGGACTCTTGGGACTTAGGCAGCCGTTATGAACACAGTGGTAAACACCGCTGAACGCCGTGGCGACGGTGAACAGAAGACCGCCATTGGCTGTGAACACGCCATATAATGAACCAAAAATCTGATTCCGACAAAAATCACCAGTCCACCAGTCTCCGCCAGGACCTTGTTGGCGGAAATGCTGGACCTCCCACCCCGCCACCACCGAACACACCCACACACCGCCCTCCAAATAATGATGCACAAATCACCTTGGTAGTCAGTGGAAGCCGAACGACCATTGGCGGTGTAGACTGCCACGGGCGGCAATGGACCCAACAGTAAGAAGTGCACACATTGGATAAGTTAGAAACCCACACATCCACAACACCATAAAACACTCACAGACACACCCCACAATCCTTTGCAACAAAAGTAGGCCAACGAAGACAGAGATCACCAGAAGCAGACACCCAATGCTAAAATCCACAATACTTACACCCAACCACACAAGAGCACCCACACCGGGATCCACACCAGACACCATTCACGACACCCACCATGGCACCCCCCCCCAAACACCCACGCTTCACAGAAAGGGAGCTAAGGACCATGGTGGACGAGATCCTGAAGGTCAAGCCACAACTATTCGGGGCTCAGGTGCAGCACACACCCAGCACCAGGAAGATGGAGCTATGGCAGACGATTGTCAACAGGGTCAATGCAGTGGGACACCATCCACGCACCAGGGACGACATCTGCAAGAGATGGAATGACCTGCGGGGGAAGGTCAGGGCCATGGCATCCAGGCACCACATTGCAGTCCAGAAGACTGGGGAAGGACCTCCACCAACACCACCCCAATACACTGACTGGGAGGGAAAGGTACTGTCCATCCTGCACCCTGAGGGCCTCACTGGACTCACTGGAGGAATGGACTCGGGTAAGTTGTCTACATTTACCCCATATCCATCACACCTGTAATGCATGCACCACCTCACCCCTCCAACACCTGCCAGGACCACTACCCCACCCAGCCCACAGACACTGAATCCACTACCCCTGCATGCCCACAAACCCACTAACAGGCCCACATCCCTCCCGGTGCACAGCCACCCACCCTTGCAAGGAAACACAATGTCCTATAACACCCACAATGCAGCTCCACATCCTAAGCTAAAAGCAATGCTAACCCCACTAAAGCATCCTGCATGGCCACAAAGTGTGTAAGCTGCACAAACCCGCCCGTGCGCCTGCCCCCCATCCAACCATGCAAATGTAACAGACATGTCCATTTCCCCCAACAGGCACCACCACCCATGCCACCCTGACAGACAGGACAAGGAGTGGCAGTGCCCCCCAGGGAGACAGAGGCACATCACAGGACACTGGGGATGGAACCCTGGACACTGATGAGCAGGCTGGCCCCTCACACAGTCCTGGACTGTCACCATCCAGCAGCCCCACCCAGGATACCACTGACACCCCTACCATCTAGCCAATAACATCAGGCCAGGGCAACCGTCCCCAGTCCTGTGTATCCAGGCTACAGACTGGTGGAACACAGGTACAGAGGCCACAGACACCCCCTATCAACAGGCAGGAAGACGATGGCCCCAGTACAAGTGGTACCGCCAGACCTGTGCAGGGGACACAGGCACAGGGGGCTAGGCCGGGTGGGAGGGCATCACTGGCCCAGGGGGAGGCCACAGGATGGATGCTGCAGCCCAGGACCTGATCTCTGAGGTCCTGGGAGCCTACCACCATACCCAGGACAGATTGGCCCAGATAGTATCCACCCTGGAGCAGAGTCAGAAGATGCAGCAAGCACACCACCAAGAGTCCATGGAGCAGTGGAAACTGCACAATGCCACGATGGCCAGCATAGCAGGTGCGCTGCAGCAGCTTGTCCAAACACAGCCTGAGGCCCACACAGAACAGGAAGCCCCCACTATAGCACAGGAGATAGACCGGACAATAAGAGCATCTGCAGCAACTGTCACGGTGTAGGTACTCCTCAGACTCGGTGTGATGCAAACAAGGTCCACCTCCTGACACCACCAAGTCACTGATAAAAAACCACAGTGCATTGGAGTAATCAAGCGAGGGAAGGAAGGGGAAGGATCAGCAGGGACGGGATAACTGTAAAGAAAAATACACAGTGTTAATTATCACATTGTCTGTCTATTCTCATAAGGTCTCACTAAAACCAAAACGACCTGGACTGCCCATAACTCATAAGGGCAGAACTAGTCCAAAGCCTGACTATGTTCCATCAGCATCACCAATGGATGCCCCAAGCCTCCTACGGCCACTAATAATCACCTAAGGGTCTCACCGCCCTTCCTCCTAAACAATACTACAGAACGTATAACGAAACGAACATGAGGAGAAAGAATAAGGTGAAGAAAATCTATTTTGTACTTCTTCCTATGATTCAGTTAACCCACTAAGCCTTTCGTTAATGTCACGTATATTTGAAGAAGTACTTCGTTCATATCTCAGTGAATGTTGACAAGAATTATTTGTCCCGGCTGTTTGGAATCCTGCAAACAGTAAATCTCATTCTGAATCGCCGCCAACAAAAAGCCAAAAGATTATGTCTCATAAGATCGCCGTTCCTTTATTATGGTACCTCAAAAGTAAAGTGCTCCAATTTATGACAGTCACCCCCAACCTGGCCGTAAGGAATGCAGAAATAAAGAAAGGCGATAGCCTCCGGCAAGTAGCAAGCTTGCCGCTTACCACCTTCTTAGTACTCGGAATTCGAAAAGAGGAGCAGCTCGGAACTCTTTCTGCCGGTAAAAGGTCAGTTTCCAGGAGGGGGCCATGCTGAATCTCATTCCTCCTTTCGGGCCGCCGATGAATTCCCCCT